>NC_064243.1:1987500-3187500 GCF_003254725.2 Canis lupus dingo | reverse complement strand
TCACCAGGTTACACAAGAAAGTCTCAAGCTTAAAATATGGAAGATATGGAAGCCTGGGTGGATCATGGTTTAGTACCTGCCTTCAGCCCACGGTGTGATCCTGGAGACCCAGGATCAAGTCCCACATCGGGCTCCCTGCATGGAGCCTGCTTCTCCCTCTGCCTGTGTCTCTGCCTCTGTGTGTGTGTGTGTGTGTCTCTCATGAATAAATAAATTTTTAAAAAATCTGGAAGAGAACTTTTTCAAAAACTTTACTATCCATTACGTACAAAACGAGGTTTTAAAGGTCAAAAAGACACCTAGAGTCTCCACGGAGCTTCAGCTATGAACCAGCAGTCCATCCCGCCATCAGCACAGTCATATCCTAGAAATCTAGAACTCACTAACTGCTTCCTGACTCAACTGTGAAAACCCATCACTGGGGTGGTTGCTGTGTTTTTTGGTTTTTGTTTTTTTAAATCCTATCCTTGCTAAAGTGAACAGAATTCAAGTCTATTTTCATAGCTTCCATCCTCTACATGCCCTCCTTCACCCTCAAAATCCAGCCGCCAACTACAACTCGTCTGAAAAAAATGCAGACAAAAGCAAAAAGAAATCATGAAATAAAACTAGACAAACCAGGCTCCAGGCTCTGGACAGAACAAACATCTCCATTTGACACAAACAGAAGGAAAGAAAATCAAACCTCCAAGAACGGCCAAAGGAACTGCTGGAAAGAAAGCACTTCTACAACTTTTGGATTCTAAAACGTCACCACGTTAGCACAGAGAAAAGTGCGGGACAGCTCAGCTCCACGCCTCTTCCCCTCACCCTCCAGGGCCCTCCCTGCTCACAGGACAGAGCCTCGAGCTGCTTTCAGGTGAAAAACACATAACTAAAACCGCCTGCTTTCTGTTTCACAAGAAGTGTTTTTCAGAGATCGGGAATGGGTAAGATTTGAGACGAGAAGTAGCACTGTGAATCTCTAACACAAGAAGAATAAGACTCATACACGCAAGCTAGCATTTACGGGGTTTAAAACTTCTTTGCTGCTCATTATCCAAAAAAAACAAAAACAAAACAAACACCTAATTCTGAGTATTTGCGAAGAAATTATAATCTTTAAAAAAAAACTCAAGTTATTTATTGGAATAGTTTTCAGATCTAAAATCAGGACATGTGTCTGACTTCCAGGTCAGGGCGTGCGCTCCCAGGGACGGTGGCGGGGAAGACCGGCTTTCCCCGCAGCAGCAGCAGCTTCAGGCTGCCAGGCGCCGCGCCGTGCGGGCCACCGACCACTAGATGGCAGCTGCTCACAATCTAAAACCCCAACACTCCCACTCGGCTACCTGTGTGGTCCCTGGAGCTCAGAAATGGGAGTAGAGAAGTATCTACTTTTAAACACGATTTATTAGCAACAGATGCACACCAGGAACATGCCTTAAACACTGGTCAACATAATCCTGCACTTTTCTTCTGAAAAGGCCTCATCAGGTCATCCATCAAAAGGTCTCCAAGCACCTAACATTTGTGTGTGTTTGCTCATCGATACTTTTAGAGGGGTAAAAGGCAGAAGGCTTTAAACCAATGAAGCCCTTGAATCTCTCGGCAAACATGAGGTTAGAAGACGAGCCTTCGGGGATCCCAGCCAGTACCCACGAGTGTCCAACGTGCTGAAACTTAACTTAGTAATCTAGGGATTGATCTGAAAGACTCTAGCAATTCACTAAATGCCTTGAAAAGTTTTATCAGCAGGTATTTCTACTGTGGCTTCAAAGCAGTTCCTTTCAAGGTTAAGACAGAGGCATGTTCTAGGGGTGCAAGCGCCGTAGCCGGCCTAGGAAGGTGGGTCTGTTGGCCTTGTTTCCTCCAACTCAAGTTTGAAGGCCCAAGTTCTAGTTGCAGGGCCACCAATGTCTAATGTGGGAAGCCCCTCACCCAGGATAACCCAGCTTGGGTAACGGCACCTCATTCAACAAGTAAGGTCTGCACATCTGGCCTGTGTCTCACATTCCACCCTGCAATGGATGAGTTACCAGCCCTCTGGGCTTTGAGCTGGAAAACCAGGAACAGGAGTAATTGAAGACTGTATGCAGGATGGAGGTGATAACCTGAAAACGTCTCTACAGCTGGCTCTTCAGTGTAGCTGGTCCCCCGGATGGGGCCCTGCTGCACTTACCCAGGTGACAGACCACTGAGCACCCCAGGAGAATCATGAGTGTGCTCAGTGTGGACAGGCCCTTCCCCATGCACACTTACTCTAGAACAGCAGGAGGGCTCACCCACCCAGGGCCGCGTAGGGCAGCTGCATGCAAGGCCGGGTTCGGGGGACTGGCCCTGCTGGGGGTGCAGGGGTGGGGGATGGCAGACAGCCGCCATGGGCAACTGCCCCAAGACAGACTGCCTCAGAGGGGAGCATGGCCCACTGCATGCACGGTGTGGCCTGGTTTTCTACATCCTTCCACAAACAGAAACTTGCATCTGTCAAAATTAAAATCACTTCCATTCTTTGGGTTGTGTCCTGTGTATCTTCTGACGAGATGCACTGATTAGTTCTGGGGACCGATTTTTCTGAGCACCCACCAAGATTCGCCATCTAAGTGTCCACAAAGTTAAAACTACTCATGAAACTAAATATATAAAATAAACATCAAGTGTTCCTTCCCCCATGGCTCTAGCAGATTCCAGACAGGGATGGTCCTGGCTTAGGATGTAGCATGAACCTCAAAGCCATGAGCAGAGAAGCGGTGGCAGAGACATTAACTAAGCTGGCCAGAGTCTGTGTAGCGGGTGGTCTCATCCACTGGGACACTGAGCCGGTGATTGTACAGCCTTTTATGGCTATAAATGAATAAATGAGTATAAAACACGTAGACTTTCTATCTCATACAAAGAGTTTCAACCATGATAGAACTATTAAGTCTCAACAGTTCCACTCCACCAGAGATACTTAGTGGAAAAAACTGTTTTATATTTCACTTAATAATTTAAACAACTCTTCCTGAATCACATCACTGAATTTTTTCTGGAATCTCAGGCAGGCTGCCCTAAACCACATTAGTAGGAGTTGTGGCCATGGGTTGTAATTAGAACATTCTTCGTTAAAACGCAAAAGGAGAAAGGAGCTCATGTACGTTCCTCCTTCGTGAACTTCTCCATCCCTTACTTTTCATTTTTCCTCCTCTTTTGATAAACAGGCAGTAACTATGCTCCCCTGCCTGTGGACTTTCAGCTTTGCTCCTGAGTGACGGCTCACGTCAGCCTACCCAGTTTTTAGAAAGTCAAGACGGAGAGAATCACAAGCCTGATGGAACAATGCTCCTCAGAGGACCTTGGAAAAGCCCCGATTACTTCATTTATTTTCTCAATCATTTCAGTCATAATGCTATTTTGAGAAGGAGTTGCAAAATAGGATTTCTGAGATTGTTTACCAGGAGCTGCATGACTGAGCCAGAGGCCTGCATCTATGAATTGAAACTTTACCACTAAGGGAAGTGTTTCCATCAAATTCTGTTAGCTGAACCCAAAAGGAAGGGCCCCGTGGCTCTGCCTGTCTGCCCCCCCCACCCCCCCACCCCCCGCATCCCCCTGCACGGAGATCACACCGGGGCCCAGCCCGGACCTCGGCCCACCACGGTCACCAGCTACCTGGGGCAAAGGTGAACAGCCAATAGGCCAAGAAACAGAACTGCCCCCGGCTTCCCGGCCAGTGACTCACACCTCTACTGTGTTTCTCCCACTCATAGGAACATGGTCAGCTCTGCAGGGTGACCCAGGAAGCCAGCATTTCTGAACATGGACTCTGTGCAGGCTATTTCCAGATAGCGATGCTGCTGCACATGTGTGCATGTGTGCACGTGGGAGGGCTCCGAGAACATACTTTGCGTGCACAAGTCACACCTTAGCCTTGAGCTTCCGATTTGCTAGAGGTGTCACTGAAGTCAATACTATTTGCCCTTATAAGAACCTCAGGAGTCGCCAGTTCCTCTCGTTCATTCACAAGTGAGCCAAGTACACACCACCATACGAACAAAGCTCACCTACCTACATGGAAGGCAGGAGCTATCGGATAACCAGGAACAAACGTGAACCAGTACTTCCACCAGCGTGGAAGCAGTACTGCCCCGAATCGGCCCGTGGCCTCCCTGAGCTGCGTGCCAGAGGCCCGGAAGGTTCTGCTAGCTCCTGGGGCCTTACCTGTTGTACTAAGTCTGTGAGCTGTTCTGGGGGCCTTGTGTGATCCGCCTTCTCCCTCTGTACCCTCTCCCCCAAGGCCCCCACAGGCGCTAGAAACGCAGCAGAAGCCAACCCTCCCCAAGGGCTCGGTGAGCGGTGCTCAGGCAGTGAGTGTGACTGGTGGCTGCAGAACAGGACCAATCCCGGTGTCCAAATCCCGTCACCTAAAGTCACTGGAGAACAGCGGTGGCCTCACTGGCTCTGCATCTCATACTACATCTTCCCTCTGACCTCAAAACACCTTCGTAACAGCCTAGGTGGCTCAGCAGTTTAGCACCGTCTTCAGCTCAGGATGTGATCCTGGAGACCCAGGATTGAGTCCCACATCGGGCTCCCTGCATGGAGCCTGCTTCTCCCTCTGCCTATGTCTCTGCCTCTCTCTCTCTCTCTCTCTGTCTTCCATGAATAAATAAATAAAAATCTTAAAAAAAAAAAAAAAAAAAAAACCTTCGTCTGGCTACTACGTTCCTACTGCCCCCAACGTATAACCTCCTTATCTGTCAGAAAGTGGGCAGCTCACAGTTTCATACAGGGCCACCAAGGTGTACTGGTCCTGGTGACAGAGCTGAAGCCATGGGGTTGAGAGCCATAAACCACATTGAAAAACAGACTGTGTTCATGTATGTTAATTATCTACAGTGCTGCTGAGTCATCCTATCACCGCCCTGGAAATCACCAGGCTCGAGGCCAGATTACGGCACTCTCTACCGTGTGTCTGAGTCTGCCTGTCTCCACCCTGCACACCTAGCACACATGGTCACAGGGGCACTCATGCCACACATGTGCACTCACGGTGTGCGTGATGGCCCACCACATGTGACCACGTGCACACACAATCTCCCACAAGAGAACCATGGTGTGTTGGGGTGGGGCAGACCACAGGGATCCAACCAGGTCATTACACACAGGACCAAGTCCTGAGAACTTGCTCCTTTTCCCACAGCCAGATGATTACAAAGTCCGAAATTTAAAATCCCGATAAGCAGACCATTCTTTCCAAGGAGAAACTGTGTGTTGAAGCTATTCGTAAAAAAAAAAAAAAAAAAAAAAAAACTGAGAGCATCAATCCATACTCAAGAGAGGGGCACCTGGGTGGCCCAGCAGTTGAGCATCTGCCTTTGGCTCAGGGCATAATACCTCTTGTGAATAAATAAATAAAATCTTAAAAAAAAGAAAAGAAAAGAAAAGAAAAGAAAAGAAAAGAAAAGAAAAGAAAAGAAAAGAAAAGAAAAGAAAAGAAAAGAAAAGAAAAAGAGCCTCTAGAGTAGGATCTTCAGTGCCACCAGGAGCTAAGGGGCCAAAATCCGAGGCCCCATCTTCCTGCCTCCATTCACAGACCTCCGTCCACTTGGTGATTCACACGACATTCCCACACCAAAACTAAAACACATAATGCAAACAATGAAATGCGTGTTATTTTTAGAATCTGGTTAAAACCCCTATTAGTCACATGCAACAGTCCTAATGTCTTCATAACCACAGCTCTGACCACCCCGCATCCAGATGGGTCACAGGCAGCTCTCTCCACCCCCAGAGAGTTCCCATGCCACGTGGGCTGATGTGCCACAGGCTCACCCACTCCCATGCAGCAGTGTCTGAAAGCACCTGCAGCTCGCCAGCCCTGGGACAGAAATCACGACACGTCCACTCTACTGGTCAGGTGCAAGAACGAGGACCTTGGCCTTCCGCTCCTCCCCAGGGCCTCCTGCAAAGCACCTAGTGGGCGGGAACCAATTATAGGTACTGGAGGTTACAGGAAAGCAGCTAAGCAAATGTACCAATGAAAAGATCTGTAAAGACTCCAAACCCTGGGATCCCTGGGTGGCGCAGCGGTTTGGCGCCTGCCTTTGGCCCAGGGCGCGATCCTGGAGACCCGGGATCGAATCCCACGTTGGGCTCCCGGTGCATGGAGCCTGCTTCTCCCTCTGCCTGTGTCTCTGCCTCTCTCTCTCTCTCTCTCTCTCTCTCTGTGACTATCATAAATAAATAAAAAAATTTAAATTAAAAAAAAAAAAAAAAAGACTCCAAACCCATGGCTTAGGCGTGCAGGGCAGGAAACAGGATCGACAGATCTTTCCTTGAAAAGTGCCTGATGAAGCAGCATCCCCCCTTGAAACCAAGGCAATGGCACCACCCAGCAGCTCACAGGGGACACGGGTCCCCCAGAACAGGGTCCGCAAAGCACCACGGGTCAAAAGACACCTCTACGCCCGACCCCCCTTGCCAGACACACTTCCAGCACATTCCAACAGGGTCTCAGCATAGTTTAACTGTGAAAGGAGGCTGACTACCATTCAAGGAGTGCGTGTGTTACCTAATCTTTGTACAAACTTTCGGATTTGGGTAGAAACTAAAACATGCTCAGGAAGTCTACAAAATGGCAAATGAAATACCTTCCAAGTGAACAAAGCACACAGTTTCTGAACAGATGGAAGCCACGGACAGGACTCACCACTGTGCCCCCGCCAGAACGTTGGCTATGGGGGCAGAACGGCTGAGTCCGCTCTCCATCTAGGGTGGGGGCGGCCCCTCAGCCCCTCCCAGGTAGGACTTGAGAGCTGCCTGGGCCCTGCCCTCTGCCCCATGCACCTGCAGCCAGAACACAAGAGCAAAGGCCTGGGGTCAGGCCTGTATCAGTGTCCTCTCTGGGGCCCCGAGCCAGGGCCCCCTGCACCCGCTGCCACATCAAGCAGGGGACACAATTCAGCCAGCTGCATACAGGACTCTGGGCATGCATCAGACGCTCACAGTGTGGCCTCACGGTGCGACCAGGCCCTGCCAGGATGAACCCTCTCAATGCCAGAATCGGCCCAACTCTGCCCCTAGAAGTGACACACCTGGCAAACGTGAGCACCCCCTCTGCCACACCCCACCTACTCCATCCGTCCTGAGCTATCACACACACACACTTAACACGGTGGGTCTTGGTGGCATCCTGGCAAAGTCTGCAGACCGCCTGGGTTGTTTCTGGTGTTGGGGGCTGCTGGCACCGAGGGCTGGAAACTAGAGACGCTGTGAGACACCCCTTGGAGCCCAGGACAGCCCCCACCACAAAGCCACCAGCTCGAAAGTCAGCAGCACGAGGAGGAGAAGCCCCAGGCTAGGGCCCAGATTTCCCAGGTATGCCCCTGCCCCCCGCCGGGACAGCCCTGGCACTATGGGCAGGACAGGAACCCCTGCAAGGGCTCAAGCAGTACCAGCAGGCTGCCTGGATGATGGGGGGACCCTGAGGCCTCCAAGAGTGAGGAGGCACACTCAAAACAGTCAGATGGCTGGGGGGATGGCGGCAGACCAGTAGGGAGGGGGTGTGCAGACCAGGAGGCTGGCACCGGACTGACAGAGGGCCCCCACGGAGGTGTCCAAACGCGAGGGGAGGGCTCCGTAGAGTCTCTCCCCCCCCTTTATCTTCCAGACACTCCAGTGTCTGTGATCCAGCAGCAGGTCTGCTCACAGTTCACGTGAAAAGCACAATGAAGGATTCACCAGTTCCACAGACAACAACCAGTCATAAACCCTTTTGTGTTTTTACAAAACATCCCATGTTAGTTTGTGACTCAGGTGTAAAGCACATGACGCGTGCAGGTGTTGTGCCACACATGCAGGGGCGACGGCCGGTCCTCCCTGACTCAACTGGGGTCAGAAGACAACGGCTTGTGCTCTGGGCTCCCCCACCCCGTAATCCCAGTGGGGGACAGGCACGTGGCGGCCGTGTCCAGTCTGATGGGCTGGAGATCCATCTGGACGAGCGGCTTCCACTCCACCTGGACACACTGTGCACTGACCCAGTAAGTGACGCCACTGTCACTTCTGTCCCCACAAAGCACCACACAAGAGGCACACTGAAATCTGCTTCCAGGCTGCGTCCCTTGAGAAGAACCTGGTCGGAGGCCTGGCTTGTTCAAGCCTACCTGATGCAGGACACTCCCCTGTCACCTCTGAGCTGGCCTGCCTATCAGGGTCACCCACACGCCACAGCACGTGTCTGGCAGGATGGCCTCACTGTTTTAGAAAGGCCTGGATGCCTTTTCCCATGGGTTTCTGGGTGAGCATGGAGGAAGATGGGGCTGCTGTGACTGGAGGGAGAGGGGGACGTGGCCCTTCGGGGCACAGAAGCGGCCCGAGCAGGACACACCCTCGAAACAGACGCAGTTCAGTCCTTGGCAACAGCCCCGCACCACTGTCACAATGCTGAGCTGCTACTGACAGGGCTGGCCAGCCCAGGAGCCAAGTCGTGTCCCCTCGGGCCCCCCAACCACACACTTCCCGGGACCCGTCCGCTCTGCGCGCCACCAGCCACTGGAGATAGCCAAGGGCTCTGGCATCACTCACACGTGGGAATTCTGACACGTTCGCAATGGCCACTAGGAACAGGCAGCAGCCAGGCTCGGGGAGGGACGTGCCCGCCGGCAGGGGACCGGGGACCGAGGCAGCGGGGCCAGGGGCCGGGGGGCTCGAAACTGGGAAACCTGCGCGTGTTCTCACTCCTCGCCGGAACCCACCTGCACGGAGCTGTCCCGTGTCCAGGGAGGCCCAGCTCCAGGCACAGGTTTCCTGGGGAGGTTCGGGCCAGCGTGGTCACGGGCAGCCCCGACCCTGGGAAGCACGGCCAGGGCAGCCCTGGGCCTCGAGGGGCAGCCGGCTGGCTCCGCGGGCGGGCGGGTGACTCCACCTCGGGGTCACGAGCTCAAGCCCCACGGCGGGTGCAGACACCGACACCGAACAAAGCTCCCTAAGCGGAGGCCCCGTGGCGCAGTCGGCACCCAGAGCCCAACACGGGAACATTAACCGGATCCACTCACCTTCAGGGACGAAGGAGGGCTGTGGAACACGAAGCTCACAGCAGTGATCATTCCAGACGCGTCCACAGCCGGGGCCTGAGTAGAACCCATACACACGTACCCCCCAACATTCGCAGACACACAAACCCCAAGCCAGCAGAGGGGGCCCCGAGAACTAAGTTAACACCGCCCTTATAGCATTCATTCCCCTGCGGGGGTTCGTACCATAAATCAATGAAAACCCTATTTCTGTAAGATCGGGGACCCAGAGAAAAACTCTTGGATGACCCATGTTCCACTGTCAAATTTTACGATGAAAGTTTCATTACAAAAATTAATCAAATCCTACGGCCTTCACCTCATGCCACAAGACGACAGGAAATCCTACCACCCGCACAATACTTCTGCCAAATGAAATTTAAAAGAGAAAAACTATGAAGATTATCTTGAAGTTAACAGTAAAACTTAATTTTGAAAAATAAAACAAAAAACTAGGCACTTGAATTTCACCTCAGGAGAGGTCACTGTGCCAGTGGGAACACCAAGCATTCATGCACCAAAATTAACTATATGGACAAGATGACAAAACTCTGTTCCCCAGCCAGCCTGAGACACTTGCTGGTGTCTGTGTGCAGGATGCTGGTACAGGGATACACAGTGCAGGGACACGGGGTACAGTGATGCAGGTGCACAGGGATGCAGGGTACAGGGGCATGGGTGCAAGGATGTGGGGTACAGGGGCATGGGGGTAGAAGGGGCACAGGGGTGCAGGGACATGGGGTACTACAATGTGGGGTACAGGGGCACAGGGGTGCAGGGGCATGGGGTACAGGGGCATGGGAGTACAGCAATGTGGGGTACAGGGTGCAAGGGGTACAGAGGCATGGGGATACAGCAATGCGGGGTACAGGGGCACAGGGTGCACGGGTACAGAGGCATGGGGATACAGCAATGTGGGGTACAGGGGCACAGGGTGCAGGGGTATAGGGATATAGCAATGTGGGGTACAGGGGTATGGGGTGCAGGAGTACAGTAGGGCATAGAGATACAGCAATGTGAGGTACAGGGCCATGGGGTGCAGGGGTACAGGGGCATGGGGATACAGCAATGTGGGGTACAGGGGCACAGGGGTGCAGGGATGTGGGGTACAGGGGCACAGGGTGCATGGGCCAGCCTCCCACCGCCTCTGTGGAGTTGGTGGCCTCCCAGAGCCAAAAGAGAGCCACCCCCGAGCTGTCATGAGGCGGGCCCACTGTGAGCCCCTCGTCCTCGGGCCACAGGCTTTGCACCGCCCTGCAGGGGTGGGGTGCAGCTGGCACTGCAGGCAGGCTTGGGAAGGAGGATGTGGAGCATAGGGGACCCGTGGGCCCCATACCCCCCACAGGCTGTCCCAGGAGTGGCCACAATGGCAGCTGGACAGAGCCTCCCACTCTGGGTCCCAGATCTAGGCATCCATTCTCCTGAGCCCTGGGTTTCCAAAGCAGTTTTAAGACTGTGAACAGTGGCTTCTTTATTTCAGCAGGGAGACAATTCTGGAATGTTCCAGGAGCCACCCCGGGAGGCCCAGCCCACGCCAGGCCCTCTCAGCCCGCCCCACGATTCTGTAAAGCCCTGTCCTACATGTGCCTCTGCTTGAGGACACAGACAGCGGTTCCTGTCGCCTGCACTGAGCCCCGACAGGTAACACTGCCTTGCCCCTGCAAGGGAGAAGCAGCCCAATGCCACTGAAAACCTCAAATTATTCAGCTGGAACAGAAACTTCTCTCCTGCCCTCCATTTGCTGCTGGATCAAACATCCGATGGTGCTGCGTGGGTCAGGGAAAGGGGGGGGGGCTCCACTCAGGATCCCCGGGTGGCTCCTGTCCCCTGGGACAGGCTTGCTCACTCCCCAAAGTCCATCGGGCAGCCACCCTGCATGACTCACACCCAGCCAGCAAGAAGTCTCCCACGAGAATTTTTTTTAAGGTTTCAGGTCCAGGCAACTAAATACTGTACAGCGTGAACACCTGCCCGCACTCCAGCACATGCACAGCACATCCTCCAGTCCCTCTCTGTTCCTCAACCAGAGGAACGAGTGTGTCCTACATGGAACACCAACTTGCAGGTGCCAAAAGAAAGGGAAGAACAACTGGAATCCTACAACAGCTTCTCCTCTGGGACACATCATAGTCGGAGAAGCTGTGTTCTTGAGATGCTCAACAAGCACCTTGAAGCCATCCATGGTCAGCACCATCTGGTAAATGTGCCCCAGTGACGGACAGGCCCTGTCATCTCCCTGGTCCAAACCGTGACCTCAAGTGGCTGAGGACCAGTGCAGGGGACAGAGCGGCCTTAGGTGTCATGCATGTCGTCCTGGACAAACACACCTGCTCTACCACCTTCTAATGCCCCCAAGATAAACATCTGCCAGTGCATCAGCTATGGACAGGATTTCTCTTCCTCCTGATTCTAGTAAGCATCTTCCAAAATACAAATATTAACAGACGTCCCCAACACCCCATAGGTGAGACAAGGAAACTTCCCAACGATTAAGCAAGCAGGGTGTTGCTTTAGTTAAATACATGTTAACCCAAAGGGTAACTGTAAGCTCGCGCTCCTCATTTGGGACCACAGATATCAGAGTTCACGTACAAGACAGTGTTCCCTGACACTGGGAAGCAGCAGGGGAAGGAAGGAGGTAAAGCAAAATTACAAAAAAATTACAAAATCATGATCATGGGCTGTCAATTCACAGAAAGGAAAGAATAGGAGAAGTGAGATGTTGGTGATGGATAAATAAAGTCTTAAAAAAAACCAATAAGCTTAAATTGAAAATGTCTGAACCTGAGGCCATCAAACCTAAGAGTTTCTGAGGGGACAGAATGTGCCAGCAGCCCAGAGGCCACCACACACAGAGGTAAAGAGAGGCATGGCAGCAGCCGTGTCATTGGCCGCAGACATCATCCTGCCCACTGCTCCTAGAGCTTCCAGGGTGGGGAGGCTGAGCTCCCTGCTGGGATGGGGGGGGGCAGGGAACCCCCAGGGACACCCCCACCCAGCCCACATCTATGTTCCCGGACTGCCCCTGTCACGCCCCGCACACCACCTCCAGCTGCAGGGGAACCAGAACAGGTCTGCACACACCAGACGAACTGGCTTGGTGACTGGTGGGTCAGCCCTGGGGAGACACTGGCTACAGATGTTACAGCCGTCTTGCTCCAAGGGGCTGCAGAACACTGGATTAACTGGGGAAGAAAGAGGACAGCAGACGGAGACAAGGAGGCCTGTGGCTGGAAAAGGCGGGAGGCCAGGCCTGCAGTGCAAGTGTGGCTCTAGTGACACAGCAACCAGGGCACCAGGACACTGTGGGCAACTTGACCCTTCTGGACACAATTTCTGGGTGGCCACAAAGGCCTGGGCTGCATTCAGATCACTTGTGTCCCTAAGAACTCAGCTTGGTTGTGGTGAAAAGCCACAATGGAGTCCAACATCTCCCTTATCTGCACCTGCACACAGCCCTGTGTTTCAGTCCCCAACAGTGACACGGTGGTCAAGCAGGGGTCAGGCACACCTGCGGCCCCAACGTGCCCCCTACACAGAGGCCCACGGAGGACTGTGGTCCTCTGACCACATCTAGAAGACAAGCGTGTTGAAACCCAGGTCCTCCGAGAAGGACTGAGAAAGCATGATGCTGTAGAAACATGGCATGCTGTTTACACGGCCCAAAGATTCGAGATGCACAGGGTTTCCCTTCAGCTCCCCCATCACAATCGCAACCTTGCCCCCCAAAATTAAAAAGTTGTTTCTTAACTCTTTGAAGTAGAATTAAGTAACTAAATCTTGCTACTATATGACTTTAAAGTTCTATACACATACACACACATAGAACATAACCATGTATTTACATCTGTGTGAGAGAGGCAGATAATTTGTGGATAAATATTGACACACCCCTCAATTCTCCTCAAAACCTCCTTAACATCCACATGGAACCTCATTTGCCTCTGATTCCCTGCAGCACGAAGGCCAATGAGGGGCTGCTGAACCAATCGATTGATTGATAGGCACATCCTAGGATGAACGGAGGGAAAAAAAAAACCCATGTTCTCTATACAACCACATGCACACCAGTGAACTAAAATCACTTGTCAGGATTGCGTGGACAAGATAAAGAGCAAGTTTCTAAAAAAAAAAAAAAAAAAAAAATGCAGGATGACTAGGATTTCTACTTGCCTGTTTCCTAATATTTCCTAACATTTTTGAGGCATTCTGAGTTATTTATCCATAAAAATGAGACTTGGGTCAGGTTTTTATCCTCTCAAGTACTCCACCCTCTCACATCCCCACCCTGCCGCCCCCAGAAACCAATTTTATGCCAAGACAGAAAACGCTTCCTTAATCTAAACCCACTTCTGGCATAAGTTAACGATGACCGGATAAAACTAAAACCGAAGCAGGTCTTTAAAGAATGACATAAGCACATAATATTAGTGAACAAGTAAAAACTCTTCATGAATCTCTGGGAACAAAACTGTTCCAACACAATCATGATGTCTTTGGAACGAGTGAAATCAGCCTATTTATATAAGGTCTCATTACATGGTTTCTCAAATTGATACAATATATAAGTTTATAGAACTACCAAATTGCTTAAAGGATTTCATATAAATTTTATTTCTAAAAAATGAAACATTGAAGCAGAGAGGGTTTTTTTTTTTTTTTTAGAAACTCCAACACCTTCAAAAATCACATTATCTCTTGCCCTTGCTCTGAACAAATTCACTGTCAAGTCATTTCTCACAGGGTTTTAAAGACTTGTGTGTATATATAACACATATTGCTCTATATTTAAGTTAAATAAACTAGATCATTCTTCATTGTTTGGCTTCCAGCATTATTAATTGATTGCTTACAATCCTGCTGTGCAAAATCCTATTTATTCTGAAACAAGTCATCGTGTTTTCTGGAGAAGCAGACTAGCACGTACTTAAGTGAGATTTCACTGAAAAATGATCTTATTTGAGGTTGGCATACTAGCTAGCGATGATTTTCCTCATTTGTGGAATTTTTTCGAAAGTTTAAGTAAGGTTTTAAAAGTTAGCTGATCACAGGACAAATAGTCTCTGCCGTATACACCACCAGATGGCGGAGGGACGGGAACATACACAAAAAGCCAGCCTTCGTGGATCTAGTGACCCTCAAAAGAGCTCAATGTTGAAGCCACAACCTACTGCCAAAATTGATGTAGTAGAACCGCCCACCAAAACCCTCTTTTTAGGGTTTCTTAGATTTTTCTTCACCTAAAACGGGTTACTTACTTCACAGCACTGGAGCTTTTCTAAGGACGTCCATCTTGCCAAATTGGCCTACTTAGAATAACTGAATTAAGAGAAAGGTAAAGTGAGTTGGTAAATTCTACTTCTGTTCTTAAATCACAGTGTTAATTTTTCTTCAATGACATGTCATGAGAAGGATGCTAATGAAGCATATATACTACTATTCATGTTCCCACTACACATTCTGTATTGAAACCCACAGTGAATCTGGCTCTTGATCTATTTTTCAAAAGAAATGACACACACCTACATGTACACACACAAATAATCACAGTCGTATTAACACCCCACAGACCCACACAGGCTCACACCCAGCACACAGGTACACACGTACTCCCACACACAAACTCTTAAGTGAAACGCTTCACTGTGGTGGGTCAACTTTGTGACCTACTAAGACCACATCCTCTGGAGCTGGCAAAGTGGAACTCTGACACTACAAAACTGAAAACTGATCCAGAAACATGAAGGCAGGACTTGGAGATGCAAGGACATAGCCGACCTATCCCTGTGCTCACCACTTCTCTTGACGACAGAACAAACCCGCCCTGCTGGGACACCTAGCTAACACCACTCAGTGTCAGGGTCCTCACCGCCAAGAGCAGCTCTCCGAACCGGTGCTGCAGTGGCAAGGACCACAGAGAGGGTGCAGCCGATGTCCCAGGGGCGGGGGGGGGTGGTGTGCCAGGCAGAGGCCACATCTCCAGAGGCACAGGCCCTGTGGTTTCTGGGCGGTGGCTCCTGCAGAGGCCATGCCTGATGGTTCAGACTCAGACGAGGGCTTCCAGGACAGGAGTGGGCTTTTTCAAGAAAAGTCACTATGATAGGAACAGAGTCTCTTGGGCCCTTGGAACCAACGGCCAGACCTCCACCTGCCCAGGAAAGACTGCTTCTGTATAGCTTATCAGAAAGTCTATTTCTCTCATTTCAACTGCACAGAGAAACTGGCTTAAAGAGCATCAGGAACGTCAGTTCTACGTCCTAAAGACCAAGTTCACTTTCGAGTCTCTGACTCAGCACAGACTCTCTGGGCTCAGCATCCATGCCTGTCAATGAAACCCAAATCCTTTCCCCAAAGCACTTCTAGGAAAGCTAGCATCCCAATGACTGAAAAGGGTATGGTTTTAAGTGCTTCAGTTCCAACTACCAACCAGGTCTGTTTGCAAATGAGTTATATATAATGGTAGCAACCTCCTTCAGGGACTAGAAATTAAGTTCACTGATAAACAGGAACAGAATAAACTGTTTCCAACATTACAGCCTTCCACATTAAATGAGGCATTATTTTGAATAAAAGGTCACCCGGCATCGCATACAGAATTGCTGTATCTTATAGAAAGGGAAGGAGAGACTTCCAAAAAACACAACTGCTAACTCAGGGATGAAATGCACTCTGCAGGAAGACATTTTATGGAAGTACTAGGAACGTCAGAGTTGGAAGTCACACTTGAGCCGTCCCGGAAGCGGCCAATTCCATAGGAATAATGTGTTTTCAGGCATCACACACTAGGAAAGAACCACAGCAGTCTCTCTCCGTTTGGGCAAAGCTGGTGAGGCTCCCCAGATCCATGGTCACGTCTCCCATGTGTCTGCCCATGGGCACAGACAACATGGAATGGCGTGTGGGCTTTGCACAATGTCAGGGGCCACAGATTTCCCTGATGATGACCATGGACAAGACGTGTAAGTTGCCCAAACTTACTGTTTGGGGATTTTTGGTTTTTAGTCAAATATTTAATCCCGTTTCAAATCCTAAAACAACCCAAGCCCAAACGCCAGTTTAGAACACCACAATTTAGATTTTCCCGCAGACCTCATGAAACACAAACCAAGAGTTCCCGAATATCTACCACTCAGACGTCACCTGAAACATCTCAATATCTGAAGAGTAAACGGAAGGCCATCTTCAACAGGCAATAACCACACGCCCGACCTCTCCTCTAACAGAGACTAGGGTTTAAAGTCTCGTACAAACTCAAACCTTATCCCTGGCAGAAGTAGATACATGAATCTCTGAAAATACACATTTCCCTCCTTTTCTTAAATACGGCCTCTTTCCTGGGTGGATTCCAGACAAATATATACATATTTCATTTCTCCACTCTCCCTCCTCCAAATTAAATTGGGGGGAGGAGGGGGGCTTTCATCTCCAATTACCGCTGCTGTGAATCAGCACTCAAAGAGGAAAAGGAAATCTTGAGCCGTTCCCAGGCTTGGCAAACACAGCCTGAAAGACCTCCATAAATAACTCAAAGAATACAAGGTCAGGACGGTCTGTGATACGGAGAAATAAACAGATTTTCACGACACTCCTCAGCTTGCAGCCATTCGATGGGACTTGGCAAAGGCCCTCCGCGAGGCGCCTTTGAACTCCGAGTGCTTCCACCCTGGAACAAACACTGAGTGGTTCGTCTGGTCCCCGTTCCCGACTTCAAAGAGCGGGCTCTCCCTCGTCCCCGCAAGGGGCACCCATCCAGGGGCGCAATTTTGGCCCAAAACCTCCCAGTTCTTTCAACATTTTACTAACCCGTGACAATGTGGACACCAGAGCCATACAGACGACGCCAAGAACCTCAAGAAATTTTTAAGATCCGAAAACTCTTCTGTCTTCACCCGATTTGAAAACATCGGTGACTTTTTGTCTCTCCCAAGTGTATCTGCAAGCCAAATGCATCAGTTTCTCTAGCACGTGTTTTGTTAAAATATTTAAATACGTGCATAACCCGACCACAATTTCATTATCTTCAGCTGTCACCTTAAGTCATCCTGCATCCTGTCATCTCAAGAGTTATCTCTTAGTATTTCTTTGCCACTCACAGCCACGAAGCGATAAAACTGGAAAGGATTTTTTTTCTTCCTATTTTGATGTCATCAATTATATTAACTTGGTAGCCTTCAATTAGAATCCCACATTAAACATCTTATTATTCCAAAAAAAATTCACAGTTCCTTTTATGGAATTACTGACGTCACTGATTTTCTGCAGAGGTGTCAGAAATTCCATGATCAGAATTGACATCATCTCAACCTCTGAGGAGTGATCTATAAATATACAAAAGACAAAAGCCTGGTCACCCATAAGCATGAAATCCTACAGTTTAGCTAATTATCAAGCTGTAAATCAAAAATGACTGTGAATTCTTAACATCAAATTATAAATAATTTGTTGGCAAAATAAATGTGTAAGGTACGGGGATTTTTAAATTTCTCTTTCACAGTGCTTTTGGGGGTTTGTCCCCAATGTTTCACCACTGGGCATGGCATCTTTCAATAACAGTAACTCACTCAGATTGTGGATTAAAACAAACTAAGATAGGAAAAGAAAAATAGAAAAAGGAAGACTGTCTTTCCTGGATTTACTCTACATGTGAAAAAAGAAATTAAGGTAGAAACAAAAATCTTTTATCAATAGCTTCATTTGAAACGTAATCGATCTCTACTTTCTCCTTTCCTATTGGAAACAGAATGCAACACTATGCAAGAGAAAAATGAACAATTGCTTTACAGTATATACAGAATTGACCTGTGAAGCGAAAATTGAAAAAATAATGGTAGACCCAGTTTGCCAGTAAGTGAGGACAGAAATGCTTCCTTCTAGAGATGAACACGGAAATGCATGCTGGAAGCACATGGGTGCTACTGAGGCAGGGAGGGGGGGTACCAAGGGGACCCGGTGCCCCAGCCCATGATGAAGTCCCACTGGAGCCAGCACCCACATAGCCCCACCAATAAAGCCCATCTTCTGGGAGAAGTTGCCACTAAGTCACAACCGTCCGACCCCGAAAACCTCACCCTCCGACTGCCAGAGATGAACTAGGTCTTGGCTTTCTGAGACCCTGTGGGTGTCAAGTGTCCAGAACTGCCCTTGAGACTGGACACAGAAGTTCCAAATGGGGTAAGTTTTTAAAAAGTCAGTAAAGGGGCACCTGGGTGGCTCAGTAATTGAGCATCTGCCTTCGGCTTAGGTCATGATCTCAGAGTCCTGGGATCAAGTCCCACATCAGGCTCCCTGCAGGGAGCCTCCTTCTCCTTCTGCCTACGTCTCTGCCCCTCTCTGTGTGTGTCTCACGAATAAATAAAATCTTAAAAAAAAAGTTGGTAAAACAACTCTTCTCCAGATGCACGCCAGTGTTTGTGTACACACACTACACACAAGATACACACCTGCTAAATGTACGTGAAGAACACAAAGGATATGCCTAGAAAGGAACAGCTAGACCAAAACATCCCACCCAATCATCTCTGAGTACGGGATCCCTTCCTTCCTTCCTTATCTGCATCTTCCACAACGACTAACTTATACGTAATACCCATGAGAACATGCACAATAAGAATACCAATCAATCATCTCATAAACCGTGACCTGTCCACCCCCGTTCCTTACCTGACGCCAGGACACTGCTACTGTGTGCAAGGCCCAGTGCACAAGCGAGTCGTCAGTGAAAGTCAACCCAGCCAGGGATGCAGGGGCACAACACAGCTCCGGGGGCTGCAAGGGTCTTTCTGGCATCTGTTCAACCTCTGCCTTTCTCAGCTCCCCTTCCCAGCAGGCGCTCATGTCGGCTCCCAGTCCTTCCCCCTCAGTGGGCTGAGGCTGATGCAAGCAAGCTGGGGCTGCATGCTCATGGCGGGGACACCCCACCCAGCCACGGTGCTCCCCGGGGGCCTCCTGCCACGGCCCGCCCGCCACTGCAGGGCATAAGCCACACACCTGAGTCCAGGACGGTGGCCAGCGGGGCTGCCAACAGCAGGAATGTGCCAGACACAGGAGGGAGAGCCCCTGCAAAGTCATGGTCGGGCATGTTTCCCAGTTTAAGTGCAGACACACTGTTGTGCGACCTCACTGACGGCAGGCAGGACACGAGGGTCCTGTTAGCTCACGGAAAACTGGGGATACCCACAAAAGTATTCTAAACCTGACAGATGCTCAAAAGAACTCAGCCACAGAGTCCATTTTGGTGCCTATAAAGTCTGAGCTTCCTGTGCCTTACTGTGCTTTCAGATGTCTGGGTGGCTACCCCTCCTGAACGTGTTACGTTGTTTTCTTAAGAAAGCATTTATAAGCTAGTTACCCAAAACCAAAAATGTGGTTCTTTATCAGAAAATGTTATATCTCGTAGTTAAGTTCCCAACGAAGCTGTAGACAGGTTCTCACGCCACAAGAGCACCAAAGATTAAGGGAGCTTCCACAGCCTGGAAACACTTTGAAAACATGACTAACAGTCAAAACACAGTCCTGAATTCAGGTGATTCCCAAGGGGAGATACAGAGCAGAGAACAGAGGGCGGGATTCTGTGGACACCCGTGGCAGCCCAAAGCCCCTTTCACAGGGACGAGGTCTCAGCTCCCCACTCACAGCACAGCACGTGTCAGCCACGCTCTGCTCACGAACACCACCACGTGCACAGCCGCCCAAGACTCAGAAATGTCTTAGGAAAGACAACTGGGAAGGAGTTCCAGAAACGAGTGCCTGGGTGGCCTAGTCCGTCCAACATCTGGCTCTTGGTTTTACTCAGGTCATGGTCTCAGCTCAGGTTAAGGTCTTGGGGTCATGGGATGGAGCCCTGTGTCGGGCTCCACACTCGTTGAGGAGTCTGCTGGAGATTCCTTCCTACTCCTCTCTCTCCCTGCCCCTCTGCTCCTCCCTCTGCATATCTGCTCTCACACTCTAAAATTAAACACAATCTGGGACCCCTGGGTGGCTCAGTGGTTGAGCACCTGCCTTTGGCTCAGGGAGTGATCCCAGATCCCAGGAGCGAGTCCCACATCCAGCTCCCTGTAGAGAGCCTGCTTCTCCCTCTCCCTGTGTCTCTGCCTCTATGTCTGTCATAAATAAATAAATCTTAAAAAAAAAAAAATGTTCAGGAAAGGAAGCTGGAGTCACAGCTTCAGGTGACATTCAGGTCATCCTCAAGACTGAAAGACACAGGAGGGGCCCCAGATCCAGTTGCTGCCCTCCTGGCCACCCCATGCAGACAACCTGTCCCCATGTCCAAGCAGGAAGTCAGAGGCACCTGCGGGTGGTGGACACGAAGCCGGCCTATCCTGGGTCAGGGCTTTGGGGGTGTAAGAAGCAGATGTGTGTTCCTGAACATACTCCAGGCCACCAGATCCAGCTGTGCCCCGGCTGAGTTCCCTCTCTATGCCAGAGGAAGAACCTGCTGGACTGCTCGAGAGCTGGCTCAGGGACACACAGGTCCACACCACTAACTGCTGGTATCTTGGAAGCAGCCAAGCCAGATGGTGCAGGACCGTCGGGAACAAGGACACTTGCTCACTGGTATGGAAAGTACTTGAAGTTGCACCAGGTATTGTTTATACTTTGGCAACACTTCACATATCTGTGATTTTACTCACACTAAAAATGCATATATGGTGCCACAGAAGTTATAGTTTCAAAGAAAAGAAGAGTTTTCCACAGGGAAGACATTTCCATAGATCTTAGTTACACAAAGGGCCTAGCATCCAACTCACCACAGGCTTCTCTGTGCCAGGCGTGCACCAAACTGCAGAACGTTGGCCATTTTAAGACAAAGGTTTTTCTTTTTAATCTTGAAAATCAATTAATACACCAGACTACTAATGATTACTATGGTCGTTTTAAGTCAAGCTAAGAGGACGTGAGCAATTTAAAGTAAACCCCGGCAAATCTCTGCCAAGTTACCATAGATGCTAATAAAGCCCAATCGGCTTTGGGTGGCATTGCCTAGAACTTGGGGAGGCTAACTTAGCATCAGGTGCAGACACGGAGAGTGTGCCCGCACCAAGGCAGGGGCGGTGCTGTCCCCCAAGGGAAGCAGGAGACAGCCCGTCCCCACCACCTTGACAGTGTTGTCTGCCTGGGGGGCTCCACCTGGCTCAGCCCGAAGGACCCTACTATCCGTCCATGCCATCAGACTGTGGGGGACACACAGAAGCGGGCCCAACCTGAGAGCACGTGACTGGAGCAGCTCTGCTTGGTCGCCTGGGATTCAGAAATGTTGGTCAAGGCAATGGTGACACCACCCACAAGCTCGAATTAAAATAACTAAGGTGGGGGCAGTTCTGAGGCTGCAAGAGCACAGGCCACCGAGCATTGCAAAGACACGGGACCGGGGACACTTGGCAGATAGACCAGAGATGCAGAAGGTGCAGGATCAGGGGGCCAAGAAGGACAAGCGGGACAACCTCAGGGGTGCAGGCGGGACACCTGTTCCCAGTTCTGCCACTGAAGGGACCGGCCACAACAGGTCCCACTGCAGGCAGTAAAGACGAGAAGGAAATCCTAGCCTGTGACACATGACAAGTGATGAACTAGAACAGAGAAGAACCACCAACTAGAGCGATGCTCTTCTGCATGAGTCTTAAAAAAAAAAAAAAAAAATAGTGCAGATAATTCATTTCTGGGATTGGTTCATGGAATAGACCAGATGACCTCTCAAGACCCTGCTGACTTCTCCGACTATCTTGCCATCGAGCTGCTGGGTGCCACATGCCCAAGAGGACCCCGGGGAGGCTCAGGGACAGTGGGCCCTCACACCAGTGGCTCGCAGCACAACCCCACGACAGCATCTCCACACTGTCTTCCCATGAGAGGAGAGGCATATGAGTCCCCAGGAAACCACCGCAGGGAGCTTCCTGACAAGTTCCAAGGGAAAAGGCTCCTGGACCAAGGGCTGGGAGGGAACAGAGTGCCAGGCACTCCCCACCATGGACACCTGTCCAGGCAACAGGGCACCTGGACAGCACTCAGGTGAGGCCTCATCTCCAAGGAACACCAGGTTCCCGCACCTTCTATCTCAATTACAGACCCGTCTTTTATTTTATTTTTTTTAATTTTATTTATTTATGATAGTCACAGAGAGAGAGAGAGAGCGAGAGAGGCAGAGACACAGGCAGAGGGAGAAGCAGGCTCCATGCACCGGGAGCCCGACGTGGGATTCGATCCCGGGTCTCCAGGATCGCGCCCTGGGCCAAAGGCAGGCGCCAAACTGCTGCGCCACCCAGGGATCCCCAGACCCGTCTTTTAAAACGAACCTAAGATCTCTGCATATTCTGTGAGGCCAGAGGAACAAAGGAAGCCTATGGTTTTTGCAATGTCATCATCTGTGCCGTGGAATCTACGGCTAATAGGTCAGTGACTCTCCACGGCTGGACACGGAACAAAGAAATCCCGAGGGGAGACTGGCTTGCCGTGGATTTGTTTTTCCATGCATATTTACTTAGTATTTGTTTAAACCAAAGCTAAATAGAAATAGATCATACAGGGCAGCCCCGGTGGTGCAGCGGTTTAGCGCAGCCTGCAGCCCGGGGCATGATCCTGGAAACCCGGGATCGAGTCCCGCATCGGGCTCTCTGCATGGAGCCTGCTTCTCCCTCTGCCTATGTCTCTGCCTCTCTCTCTCTCTCTCTCTCTCTCTGTCTTCCATGAATAAATAAATAAAAATCTTTAAAAGAAAAAAAGAAATAGATCATACATATGCAGACAAAATCCATTTAGAACCAGAAGAGAGATGTGCCCAATAAACCACAGCACACGGACTGCCTCTTCTTCTGTGGAGGAGAGAGTCCATCTGGGACCACTCGCTAGCTATTTCTTCTGAAAGTCACAGCCCAGAGATCGCGTACCAGCATGATCACAAAGCATCCCTCCACATCTCAAGTATGCTCTACACAAAGGATTCAGGATCTCTCTTTATTTTGAATTAGTGAGAGAGGCCCTGAGTTTCTGTGTTGAGGGCTCGGGTCTTTTGTTAACACCTGTGACCTTCAGCAGCTTGGCCAACACACACACACCCTCCCACAATCAGGGAAAGGCTACAGCCCCTGGGCAACCCCGGGGACCCTGACATGCCCATGAACAGCACCCACACGAGGGTGCCAGCAGGGCCTCAGCACCGAAACCTCACCTACAAAACTCCGAACACGACAGAACTTTCCAGTCTGATGACAGACACCTGTACCAGAGAAGTGGCACCTGCAGCATGATCCCTCAGGGCATTGGCCACCAGGAGGAAACTCCAGCCATCCATGCTCCTTCCCGCCACACCACATACTCAACTACGGCAGATCATCCTGATTCCAGAAACTTGACACAACCGTGTTTGTCTTTTTTTTTTTCTGAATTGAGCCAATGGACTGAGGTTCATTTTTATTTGCTCCTGAATCCCTTATTTCTTCAAGCACTGTTCTGACCCTCCCAAGCGCTAACGTGTGCTTAATTCATCAACAAGTGTAAACTGCTGAAAGAGAGCAAGCCCTACCACGGGGTCCTCTCCTTCTCCTCAGCTAATTATTCCTGGAACACTGACTGGTGTGTGGCAACCAGCATCCCTGTCTAGTAGTAAACAAACAGAGAGCTGCTCAACAAGCTTGAACCAACCAACAAGTAGGCCGGGCAACAAGACTAGACATTTCCTGTATGCATGAAAATAGCATCCTGCCTGAAGAAGAGATGGCTCACAGAGACACTCTGCAGAAGAAACACAGGCCAGCCAAGTAGCCTGAATATCAGATACACGAGTCATTTTTAGCACAAGCAGGTCTCAAATATTCCATGGGACACACATAAACTGAAAAAATAACATTCGCTGCTTATCTCAAACCCATATTTAACAGGTGTCCTCTATGTTTACTACTAAACCTGGCAACTCCGACTTGTTCTTATTGGAAACATGTCATCTGAATGAATTACTTCCAAGGAAGCGCAGTGTGAGTTAAGACACACGGTCCAAAATGTGTAAATGCTGACGGAAACATCTGAGCATTGCATACGAAGAGAAACATTACTTGTCATTTATGAACAGTCTCATTCTCTCACTGATAAGAATAGTCTATTCGCAGATAATGGAGGAGAGACCATTACCTTTCAGAGCCCCAACCCACAGGTGCTCAGTGACAGGCTGTAGTGCAATGGGGCCTCTGGGATGCCCTGCGACTCTGAAGGTCCCGTATGCACGTGCAAGGGTCCACCTGCAGGACCCGGCGGCCCTCCTGCGTCTTCCTTGAGCAGGCTGCTGAGATGTCACCCCTGGGCCCTGCTTAAGGCCCAGCTGCAGCTGGGTGGCTCTGGAGGAGAGCATGGCTATAAGACGAAGGTCAGGACAAGTCGGGACTGCCCAGGAGCCAAAGACAGGCCAGGAAGAGCTCAAGGACGCACAGGACATGTCTCCATCCTCTCCTCCTGGAAACCCCTTCCCCGCCTTCCCTCACTGCCAGAGCACCAACCTGGGACTTGCAGGCTGGCCTCAAGAGTATTATTGGTACAACCTTAAGAAAGTCTCTCTGAACCTCTACACCTCAGCTACTGCATCCATATCTTAAGACGAGCACCTATACCTGCTGGGTTTACCAAGCCTTCAAATGCTTGGGTGAAGCTGCTGGCCCATGGACATCTGCATAGGCTAAGGCCGCTATTTCAAATCAGTAGAAATAAAGACTGATGACTGAATAAATTATATTGGAAACACAGAATAGCAATAAGGGAAAAAATTAAAACGCCTCCCAGGACCAACCAAAAGTTCCACATGGATCCATGTGATGTGCAATAAGCACATAGAATCAAGCAAACTCACTTTATTCAGTGAAAATATTTTAACAGTAGGCCAGGGAATGTCTTTCTAGTCATGTGTAAAAACCATCAAGGAAAAAATGAACAGTTCTGACTTTTGAGAACTTGTACGATAGAAGACTTCATATAGTCAAACAAGGTAAGCAGAAAGTAAAGCTAACAATGAAAGATTCATTTCCATGATGTACAGAGTTCCTGTTAATAAGACAAGGGCAAACATCACATTATAAAAATGGACAAAGTGCATGAACAGGTAAATCACACAAGAAATGCAAATGGCCAGCAAACATGAAAACACGCTCTCTCCCCCCAGAAGCCAGAAAGATGGAAATTAAAGCAATAAAAAAATAAATAACATTTTCCATCTTTCACAGAGGGAGCTGTAGAAAATCTATAATACCTGGCATTATGGAAGGTGGGGACAATGGCCAGGCTCGTGAGCTGCTGGTGGATGTGAGGATTACTATGACCTAGCTGGCAGGAGCTACTGAAATATAAAATATGAAAACCCCCAAACCAGCAATTTCATGAAGAAATCGGTCTCGAGAAACTCCTAAGCGTGCTCAAGGATCCACATTGCCAGCAGGTTTACTGCAGGACTATGTGTAATGCAAGAACTTGAATGTCCACCAAAAGGCAAACAGATTATGACCATGGTCCACTTTTAGGCAGTTCAAAAGTGAAGCAGACACCTTTATGGACATGAATGATTTCCAAGTCATGACTATGCAGAAAGAGCAAGCTTTAGAATGAAACACACAGGATAATCTTCTTAGGTATCAAAACAAGAAAAATCTACATACACATATATACTAACACACTTAAGCACATTTAGAAAGACAAGAGAGGGCAAAACCCAAGTCTCTCTGGAAGGTGAGGGGGAGCAGTGGAGGAGGAGGATGTCTCATCTGTGCACTCCCAGACAACGTGGGTTATTTGCAACCAACAAACCTGTCGGTTTCCTGAAGAAGGAACAGAACTCAAATCAGCAGCATGGGCCCAGTACGGTCTGGCTCCTTCTCCTCCACCTCCCAGCACTGTCCCAGGGAGGCAGCCTGGGCAGCAGGGGGGTGTGAAGTCCTAAGGCAAGAAAACCAGGTCCAGGGCCCCTAGCCTTGCCCTGTCCGCACCAAGGCAGCAGCAGGAGCTGAGATACCACAGGTTCACGCTGCAGCCGGTATAGAGGGACTGGGCTTTCCCAGGAGGAGGCTCACAGGGCGCTCCATTCCTGGTTTTCCTAGGATGACCACCATCTGGGATTCTGTGTCTGGCCTCAGGGCAGAACAAAGAAGGCAAGCACGGGTGTCCTCCGAGATCAGACCTACTGCTCCCCAACATCATAACCTACCATGTGTGCTAGGCATTTGCTGTTACATGATGCCCTGTTTCCACACTGCCTTTGATCATTCTGAATGGAAGAGGAGGGAAAGGAGGGGCACAGAGGCTGAACGGGAAGGGGAGACAGTGACCAGGGGCCAGCTGTGAGGTGGGTGGGTGGTGCTGGACCAGGGGGTGACAGGAAGTCACCACCAGGGCCTCATCTCCACCCAGCTCCCAGGCATGGCATAGCTCTGAAAACTCTTACGAATATCCACAGAAACCCCCCTCATTAGATCTTAAAATTCAAAGGTAAAGATCTTTAACTCAAAATGTGAGGAGAAAATAAATGAAAAGAGAAAAAGGAGAGAAAGAGGAAGAGAAAGATGAAGGAAGGCAGGAAGGCAGGAAGGAATTCTGATCTAGAATGGAAAGATATATTCAGAACAGGGGCGATTTAGAAGGTACAAGACTCTAATGTCTGCCAAGTGCTGTCCAGCTTGCAAGGCAGTTCTGCGGAAGCAATTTTATCTATTCACAACTAACTTGCAAGCACGATGCCCTTTTGTAACTGGGTTTCAAAACAATATCAAGAATTTGTTTCTAAGTGGTGTGTAGGCTTATCACCATGGAAACTGCAGACACTGTGCATACAACCTGTCCAGAACCTTCATGTTCATATATCCCAAAAATCTCCTGTCAGAACTTTGCAATGCCTTTAACGCTTAAAAAGCAGGAATTTGGCAAGTCATATTTTGGTGACACATTGAACTGCTTTCTGAGATTCTCATCGAATCCTCCCCACCAATACAGGAGGTTTATGATAAAAGGTTATGCCTCCCTTTCAACCTCATGGATCTCTTCAACCATACTTTGTCATTTTCGAAAACACAGTACCTGATATTTCTTTAAAATGGAGATGTTCCATCCACCCCACTACTACCAATTTCTAATCTGATACCAAACCCGCTTGTAGTAGATTATATCCCATAAGTCGTGCAGTCATCGTGTTAAAAACCAGCAATATTATAGATGAGTCTCATATCAACGAACTACGGTAACTTGAAGTGAAAACTAGAAATGATCATCATTTCAACATCACAAACAACGTCCTCCAGGTGTCCAACCCAATTAACGAACTATTCCAATGATGCTCACCCAGGAATCTACTGCAGGATGCTCATGCACAGGAACAACACGATCTGACTACCTGGAAGGAAGCTGATGCCCTTCGGCAGGTGTCAAGAGCCACATCTGAGCACACAGCAGATTCTCTACGGGACAGCTGCCACACCAGAGGGGACCACTCAGTGATCATTTTAGAGGAGAGATCTCAATAACCTGTGAGGTCACCAATGATAACGACAATCATGGTAAATTTGGAACAGGTTACTCACGGTGCTGAAAGTAATTATTCTGTAGTCAGAAGGAAGACTCGGAGTAAGACTCCGCTCTGGCACACTTTTACAAGAATGTATTTGGCAGCTTGCAATCAGCCCAAATGTCTTTACTAATCTGTGAAAATACTTGTCTCAAATCAACGTCTGCCTTTGTAAATAAAACAGAAGGTGAGACATCCTGCAAAATGGGAGAGGGCTGCACTGGCCTCTCACAGAATCAGGCAAGACTCTAAAAAGAAAAGGAAACTGTGACCTTCTAACCTTTCTCTGGAGAAGACCACGCCTCACCTTTCAATTCTAGTAAAATACAGATCTAAAACCACAATCTGTCTGAACACGCAAAGGCTTATGCAAATCGTGTATGCAAATACTGATCCTATCAGCAGCCTATGAAGGTTTCACCAAGAACTGGCCTCAGATTAGGATTAGGTCTAGCACATGCACATTAAGAAACGTCAAAAAGAAAAAAAAAAACTTATAAATGAAACATTAAGAATCTGTGCCAGAGATGGGCACACAGCAAAAACACTGACCAAATAAAGGCTAAATGCTTGAAAAAAAGAGTCTAAACTCACTGAATAATTCAGTGTGCCCGCCACGCACAGGCCCGCCGAGGAGAAGGCCCACCAAGCCGCCGCTGCGGGGTGGGGAGGAATGTGGCCCACAGGGAGGGCCACCACCAGGGTGGGGTGCTCTGGGCCGTCCAGATCAGGAGGGTCCTGCTGGTCCCGGGCCATCCACCTGAATGACATTCTGACCGCCTGCCACCTGCACACGCAGCATGGCTCTGGGAGGGGCGAGGCCAAGGGCGCCATGCCCTCCACCTGTGCTGAGTAGCAACCGCTGGGGACTCAAGGCAGGGAGGTGGGGACCGCACAGTGACCTTGGTCACTGCTTCCCGACACACCAGCCACGAGCTGTGCCAGGACTGGGGGAGCACAGGCTGTGTGTCCTCGGGTGCTAGGGACCGGACAGGCCCTGCCCGCTTCTGCTCCCCGAGCGCAGCAGCGATGCCCCGGACACCAGCCACCACCTGGGACAGGAGGGCCAGAGCTCTGAGGCAGGCAAATTCCCAAGTCCCGACCCCAAGTCTGATGCTGGCGGGAAAGGCCAGACGTAGCGCGCTCCTGCCACCCCAAGAGGCCACACTGCCAGTCCACATCCACACAGCTAAAAATCTTGGAGGCACATACTCATTCGTGTGAATATTTGCTCTCACCTGAGCCTTCCAGTCGGCAGTCCAGCCGCTATCAGTGACCTTGTGGCACCTAGAAGCCAGTGAGCGCACTGCTCCCACGCAAACTCTCCCTGAGGGAGACGTGTCTCAGCGTGGCTCGATGCAAACCAAAGACAAGCTGTCCCAGTGCAGCGCCAGCCACAGCACAAGCCACACGGGGCTGGCAGGGCCAACAAGGTGAAGCTTTGTCCTCTGTGAGATCACCACTCAATGACAGACACGGGACACGAGGACACTGTGTGGCACAGGACAAACACCCGTGGAACTGAAACAGAAGTTCTAGGGACAGAGCGGGAGCAGTCACCCTGCCGGAAATGATGCGTGCAGCAACAAGGTGATCCAGCAGGGACCTTGGGACTGGCCAACGTGGCAGGGATGGGTTTCCAGATCCAGGGCATGCTCAGGCCGCACAGGGCAGGTGGGGGGTTCTGGACAAGGCATTCGGGGTGCAGCAAAGATGCAACAGTGGCAGCTAGTCAAGGCTATGGCTGTGGTCCCAGAAGGGCCGCGTAAGGAGCGGAGTCTTCCACCTCATCTGTGCTTCCAGCAAGTACCTGGTAGCAGTGTGAAGAAGTGGACACAGGTACAGGTGCCACATCACTGCTGCAGGGGAACTGCCATCATCACACACACAGCAGGTGTGCAGACACAGGAAGGCCTGGCCGTGTCTAGGACAGCGCTGAGACAGGCCACATCTTCAGCAGGTGCTGTGCCCTCCCCCCACCTGGTGAACGGGCCACCCTCCTGCAGAGCTGACCAGGAATCACCCCCACCCCAACTAGCAAAGGCTGATTTTCCAGAAGCCGAATCAATGGAACCTATTCTGCAGACACCTCCAGACCGGGTGCAATCCATGCCTTCGCATGCCCCACCGCATCTCCCAGGACCAGGGCGGAAGAACCAACCTGCTGCTGGATAAGACCCACAAACAGGAGCTCTGATATCTCAAGTGTGAACCGGAAAAGACCAACAGCTCCTCTTGGTGACAAAACGGCACCAGTGACACTAGAACCCGGACGGAGCCGAAAACCAGAGCCAGCATCGTCCCCACGGCAAAATGAGAGAAGCTACACCTGGTAGGGCAAGGGTCACACAACAGAGGACAGATGCAGAGGCGCAAAGGCTGGAAAGTGGTCACATGTCAAATGAGACTCTCTGTAGACATGGCATGTGTTTTCACCAGAACATGGGAACATCGTTCATTGTGCCCTTAGAGGACACCCACGCAGGGCGCCGGCAGGCTCCCAGGGGACAGATGGAACCAGCTCCCTGCCTCCAAGCAGCTCAGCTTCCGCACAATGCAGCACGGCAACCTCCACCGTGTCCCTCCCCAGTGGAGACTGGAGATCCAGAACTGCAGGGGGTCTGAGCCAGCCTCAGTGTAGACTGGGGATCCATATATGCACAAGGTCTGAGCCAGCCTCAGTGTAGACTGGGATCCAAAGCCCCACACAGGGATCCGAGCCAGCCTCAGTGTAGACTGGAGATCTGGGGCCTGCACGGGGTCCAAGCCCTCCCATGCCTCAGCAACAAACGAGCAGGACAGGGACTTCCCAGGCTGGAAGCTGGTGCTGTGGCCCCTGACTCTGGTCTGACTCAAGTCCCAACATGAGATGTGTCCACAGGATGCCCACAACAAGCCAGGCAGCAGAGGACATGGCAGGGACAGCCCAAGGGCAGGGGGCTGGACCACACACCCCACACTACTGCCAGGAGATTGGATGCTCAAGAGCAGACCACGACCGCACACCACTCCTCTGTGCAAACGGTGAATTCCTACCCGGCATCTGCCACCGTGCTGTCTTCTGCAACGACACCTCACAGCTCCCGGCAAATCAGGGTACTGCCTTGTAGCTCAGTTCCCACCCTGATAAAATGGGGACAGACGAAACACCTCTTGTTCCCTTTCAGCTCTAAAATCCTGTAATCTGTCTTGTGTCAAAAAGTAAGAGAGAGAGAGAGAGTCAAGTGTTTGAATTATGCTAGCAAATCCAAATGTTTGTGCGGTGTTTGTTTCATGATACCGGGTATGTCTATCCAGTTACGCTGTCTCTCAGCGATAGGAAGAAAACCCCAGAGTATAATCTCTAGAGTCTGATGCCTTTCCTATAATAAATTCATTCTGGAAGGTCAGGGAATGCAGCATTCTGCTCCAGCAAATATTAGCATGCATGCCATGCATAGATACCAATGTCTGAAGATGAATCAAAACAGAAGAAAACATACTCAAAAGACACTATTCTCATTGTAATTCAATCATCCTCCGATAACTCAGAAAGCGAGCCAGGGTGCTGGGTGCCATGTGAACAATTACCCTCACAGGTACACGCATGCAGCGCAGACACACAGTGGTTTCTGGTTGCTAAGACACAGGCTAAAACCACAAGGCCTTCTGCTTCCCACTGCCATGTACATCTGAACAGCTTTCTTAAAGCCCTTCACTGCATTTTTATACTAAATAAGACATTAATATGAGGGTTTCCAACTCAGTGTTCATGATGGCCTAAAACTGATAAGAACTACTTCCTTGCACGGCTCTCCTGTAACTGGGACCAGACCTGCTTATCTGTCACCTCCGGCTCCCAGGACACTGGAATCAACTCTCAGCAGACCCCACTGTGGTGCTGCTCTCTAGCTTACATGGCACTGTGGGGGGGTGGGGAACAAGGCCTCAGGAGGAGCCGCGGCAGGCCTGGCTCGAGCCACACAGCGGAGAGCACCTTGCACATGACAGTCTGGCACCTGCCGCCAGTGTCACAGCGTGCCACGAGGGCACTTCCTGAGCCGTCAGCAGTCTGTGGGGGGGACATTTATCAGATGTTGCAGGCAATGGCCTCCATGTGGCCAGCACAAGGGAGACACTGGACAAAGGGAGGCTAGGTGACCCGCCTGGTAACTGGAGAGCTGGCCCTTAGAGGTTTGCTGCTCCCAGTTCCACGAGCTCATCTGTAACCAATGCGCCCAACCACCCAGGCCCCTCATCAGAAGTACCACCTGCCATCGCCCCGTCCAGCAGCGCTTTGGTGCGTGGCTGGACCTGTCCCCCAATGTGCATGCTCTCCTTCCCCAGGTCAACCACAACCTGTGGCCTCCTGCCTGCACCTGGGGCTGCCCCATCCCACCCCACTGGCTTTGTCCCCTCCCTCCACAAGCCCTGGACTTACTGTACCATGGTTAGCCTCTGTGAGGGGCCCACGCACTCACCCCCTCTGCATGGAGCCGCCACGCAGGGCTGACTCTGCCACTCAGGACACACATCCAAGGTGCACTGGCCAGAAGCACAGTGGGGACAGAGCATCCTGCAGAGCTCCTTCTGCTCGACACTGAAGCAAACTCAAAGAGTAGGTATTAATGAACACTTCCCAGGTCAGCAGACCCCGTGGCCATGCACAGACACCCCTCACTGGCACACCCCATATCCATGTCGGCCTCTGTTAGCGAGATTCACCCTAAATCCTGCTCTGATGGATGAACAGGATGGGAACACTCTCTCCCTGAGCTGTTCTAATGACTGCTCTTGCTCTGAATAGCAGGATGGTTGTTACCCTGTGTACCAGCTGCATAATCGTGCTGGGCACTCCTTGGACCACTAGTCAGTCTCAAGGCCTGTACTTAACTACTATTTCATGGTTAAAAGATGGCGGTCTTCCTTCAATTGTGGGATGGGAAGAAGATGAGCCCTGACATACAAGGCTGTTGGCCTGAGGGGGCAACAAGCAGAGAAAGCCAGGCAGATGGGGGCTTTCTGAAGCAAATCCATTTCTTCCTCTGTCTTTCCATTCCCTGATGATGTGGCTTCATTCTGGAAACTCTCTCCCTAATTCTTCAAACTGCATATAACATTGTGGCACTTGCTCTAAGAACTTGTTGCTCTATCAGGCTGAGCAGGGCTTGACATTTTTATGGGTCAGAAACAAGTATTTGCGCTTTCATAGGACTTTATCTAAAACTTGTGGTTTTACTATCGATTATGTTGCCCTGAGCATCCAAAAATGTAGTAAGCAGGCGCAACAGAACATGGATTTGATGTGATAGCAGAGTTCAGAATAACAAGAAATGGGCAAAACCTGGGTAGTCCCATAAGTGACTTTTGTAGAAACAATATGCAGATAGACGATAGGAAAGAAGTCCTCAGCATTTTGCCCAAAGGCAGGTTGAAACACCTGTGATGGCCGAGACTAGCCAGGCCACGCAAAGGTGCTTCTTACGATGGCACAGGTGGTGAACCGACCTCTTGACAAGCCCACAAGAGTCCATCATTCCTAAGTTACCCACCTGCTTCCTGAGCAGAATTCTGCTGTGGCTTATTTACTTATAAAGTAACACTCCTGGTCCTCATGATGACCTCAAAGCACCCTGACTCTGTTTTGTGTTTGGAAATGTTCATTTTTATAAACTTGAATTACACAGAATTACACACCCTTCTAAAGCTCTTCTTCCCTAATTGAAAGGTTTTATTTTTTTCATGAGCTCCAAAAAGTGTCCTTTCCATCAGTGCCACGTCACTTTCTTGGTGGAGGATTGAAATCTAACTCAATAATTTTATATCTGATGTAATTTTATTCATAAGTTTGTTCTTCTACCATTTTTGGTCCGTAAAGGGGGCTGCTGGGACCCGGTTTTCTGTGGAAATAAAAGCATGTAACAATTGGAGCTTTCCAAACAAGCACACGGTAATACTCGACAAAGAATGTTTCATGGAAAAAAAAAAAAAAAGGTATCTTTAATTAATCTGATAATGCAAAGCTTCTCTAGAGCCAAAAGCAGCATTTGAATCCATTCCTAGATGTCATGAAACCTTTGGGTAAAATTAGGGCATGATGGGGAATTGCTAAAAAGGGTCACAAAGATAGAATTCTAATGTCAACCTTGCTTCCCCCAGAAGCCTGATGATTCTTATGGGAATGAGTGGTGTTTTGTTCTCAACTTCCACGTATTTCATCTACCAGTTTTCACTAGCTATCCCATCAAAATTCCCTAAGAATTTTAAGTTTTGCCTCCATGTGTAAAGATCTAAGGCATCGTTTAGTAATAGCAAAGGCACGCCGCAGATTGCAACAGAGGATTCAAAATACTCATTTACTTTCCCAAAGTCCTTAGCCAAACCCTGCAAATGGGAGTGTCTGTGGGGTGTTACATACATGCAAAGTGCATCTCTCTCCTTAAAAACGTCTAGGAAGCAGCGGTTAATGCCCACGCTAGACCAGTTAAGGGCCTGCTGAGCTTGGAAAGTCGGTGGTTTTAGACAGTAAGATTCTATCCTTCAGAGTCACGAAAGGTACCCAATGTGGACTCACATGTTCTTCAACACTTTACGCCATTGTCATGACATAAACTTCCTTCTCTAGCCGCTGGATGATCTACAGTAGTCTGTTGATTCTACTGTCAACTTGTTGAACTCCACTAGGATACAGGCACTTATTACAGAAACGTGATGTATCAAGTTTCTCAAAAAGCAGATCACACAGAGAAAAGACATACAATCTCGTTAAGAGGTAAATGATTATCTCAATGAAGCTGAAATGAAAAAAAGTAAATTCCAACGTAGAGTGAAAGAAAATCATTTGATCTTTCCAGCATCATGATTTTCAAAGCACTACGGAATCAGATTATTAATTATTTGACCACCACCATGACAGATGAGGGAAAGGCTCAAGAGCTTTTCCAAATATTAAAAATATTTATCTTCCGGGAAAAAAAAAGGTTTAGTGTGCTCCAAAAAAACATAGTATTATTGGAATATCATCAGTAAAATCTATCATTATCAAAATTTTTAAAGAGAAAAACCAAGAATTACTCTTCAAAAATGCAAACGAAAGGTCGCGATTGGGTTTGCCAGACTTTACATGACAAACTGTTCCAAGAATCACAGAATGAGCACTGCATTTTCAGAGAGTAGTGTATTCTCCTGCTCCTTCCCACGGTTAATGAGTAAGAAAGGAAATGGGAAACAAGGGTCAGGGCATAATGTGTTACTGTTCAGTTATCTATACGGATGCTGATAAGATGGAGGTGCGGGTTCAGCAGAGGCTTCTCTACGGGATTAGACAAACAACTTTCTTGTACACTTTTATTGACTCAATATAATTTGAGTGTAATAGACTCTCACATAATACACTGTATAAACCCACAGTAAACTCTGTTCCAGAAAAATGGCTAAATCTAATAAGGAAAAAATGACGCAGATTTGTGTTTTGTCTTGGAGAAATGCACTAGGGTCATGTTCCTCACTAGAGAATATAAAATAGCCCTTCTGAAGCACTTGACTTTCTACATCCCTGGCCTTTCAGGTAAAAGCAACATCCATGAACCAGTTTCCAGGGAGAAGAGAGGAACAGTCTCAGTTATGCAGAGAAAGGTCTAAGTTCTCTAACTGGAACATCACCTTCTCCTAAAAAATAATGAATAAAATATCAAAACGCTTAAGATTTATAAAAACTAGGAAAATGATGAAAACAAAGTCAGCCAAGCATCTTTAAATATTTACATAGCTACTCTTTGGAAAGTCATCTGTTCCAATGAGCCATCTCTAAACCCACAGGGCTAGTTGAATCCAAGGAGATTAATTATAACTGCACACCAATCTGAAGTTACTCTTTTACTCAGCTGTCTGGTGCAAAAGAGAAGAGCAAAGTGTGTATGTGTACATGCATGCACATGCCACATGGTGAGGGAGCAGGCTCTGGACTATGCATGGAGGTGTCCCATCACCTGTTCTTTGCTCAGAAATGGCTGATGCCCCAGAGAAACCATTAATTCAACAGGCCAAAGGTGCTAATTAATGTGAACACATACGGGCAAATTAGCAAGAAAGGAGCCTGAAGTGGAGCTGACAGGCACCTGTGTCTGTACCCACCAGCCTAACTCTAAGAATACACTAGCTACGTAATGGCTGGGTTGTGGGGCCACCTGGGCCTGGGAAACCCAGGCAAGGGTTATCCAAGCACAGCGTTACCTGGGTGCAGAGTCTACCCAGATATGAGACTGCTATGGGAAACCAGGCCCTGAGGGTGCAGGACTGAGCCCCCACTACCTGGGCCTGGGTTATGCGAGTGCCAGGACTACCGGGTCAGAGAGCCACCGAGCCTGCATAACTTAGGCACGTGTTACCTGGGCACCTGACCTCCCTGGGTTTGGGGACACTTTGGGAAGGGGGACCAGGGCACAGGGCTCCCTGGACCTGTGCTGCCTGAATGCCGGGCTCCTGGGCCTGGGATGCCCGGGCTCTGGGCCATCCCGACATGGGGTCGCCTGGGTGCAGAGCTCCCTGAACCCAGCCAGCCACCCAGGCGCCCACGCTCACCTGGTGCGGGGTCGGCTGCACCCTCCTCTCCGCTCTCATCCGCAGCCTCGTCGGCCAGGCCCAAGCCCGGGGAGTCGGCGGCAGCACCACAGGCCGAGCCCGGGCTGCTGGGCTGCGAGGCCGAGTCGCCCTCGCTGAGCGAGCCGCAGCGCGCACGGGGTGCGCGGTCCCCAGGGCCATCGCGGTCTCGGCGCGCGCGCCGGTGCACCCGGGAGTGCAGCACCATCTGGTGGTAGGTGCGGAAGATCTTGCCGCACTCGAAGCACTCGGACGACTTGCCGTGGCCTGCGGGGGCGGCGGCGCGGCGGCTGGGGCGCGCGGCAGGCCTGGGGTCCAGGGGCCCAGGCGTGGGGTCCCCGGGCGCACCCGCTCGCTTGCGCGGGGGGCCCGGTGCGCCAGGCTCGGGCTCGCGCTTGCGCTTCTCCTGGCTCACCAAGATGTACTCGCGCCGCTCCTTGTCGAAGGCCACGTCCCCGGCCAACGCCTCGTCCCACGCCCCGTACTTGAGGTACTCGGCCGGCTCGGCCACCTTGCCCCGCGTGGCCAGCTGCCAGGCCTGGTAGCTGTTGACTGGGTCCAGCTCGGCCACACGCCGCCCCGCCTGCCCGCGGGCAGGCACACTGGCCACGGCGGGCCGCAGGTTCAGGCACTGGAGGAACAGCTGCTGGGAGTCCGGGGGGCCACCCTGGGCCGCGCCCTCCCCGGCCGGGGCCCGCGTCCGGCCGGCCTCCACCCGGCGGTGGATGGCGTTGTGCGCGTTCAAGCTGTCCAGGTTTGTAAACAGGTTCCCACACTTGGTGCAGACTTCGTAAAGGGACAGGCCGGCCACAATCATCTCTTCCTGCACCACGTTGTTGATGGTGGCTATGGGGTCCAGCTCGCTCTTGGGCTTGTTCTTGCTGCCTGTCTTGGGGCCGTGTGCCTTCATGTGGTTCTTGAGGAACCACGGCTCTTTGAATCTCCGGCCACAGATGTGGCAGCCATGGTCGAAGGAGCCTCTGTGCTTCTTCATGTGGGCCTTGAGGAACCAGGTCTGGCTGAAGGCCTGGCCACACACCTCACAAGGAAACTCGCCGGGGGTGAGCTCGGGCTTGCCGTTCTCCACGTAGGCCTCAGTGCCGCTGGGCCCCTGCGCTGTGATGTGGTCCCTGTCGATGTGGCTCAGCAGGGACTCCTCCCTCAGGGTCATGTAGCTGCACAGCCTGCACCTGAATGGCTTGTGAGCCTGGTGCACGTGCTGCTCCAGGTCCTTCTTCCGCTCAAACTTGCACTTGCAGAAGGAGCACTGGGCTGCCACCTTGCCCTCCTCTGGGACACAGACAGCCCCCTCAGCCTCCTTCTTGCTGCTCCTCAGCAGGATCTTGCTGTCGTCCAGCTGGGTGGCCCCGTTCAGGATCTTGTTGCAGGCTGAACTGCTCTTGGTAGGGCTGGTGCAGCCGTCCAGGCCCTCAGACACGCGCATCTCACCAGCCTCTGGCTCGTGGCCCTGGATCAGAGTGCCCGTGCGGTGGCTGCGGATATGGATCTTCAGGTTGCCCTTCTGGGAAGCCCTGTGGTCGCAGTAGGGACACTTGTAGGGCTTTTCCCCGGTGTGCTTGCGCATGTGCTGAGACAGAGAGCTCTGGAAGGGGAAGCTCTTGCCACAGATGCAGCAGCTGTGGCTCATGGCCTTGTCTCCGTCCACCTCGGGGCTCCTGCTGGCCCTGCTGGGGCTCGGGCCCCTTCTCAGCTCCACCTCAGCCTCTCGGTTGCGATCCATCTCCAGGACACGGGCTCCCCGGCCGGGGTGGGCACTTTCTGTCACGCGAGCCTGCCAGACAACGTCTTATCTCTCCATCTTCAGATGAGGCTCCTGCTTCCCAGCTGCAGAGACGCACCTGCCAGGACAGCCCGTGTATCCTACCTTGAAAGCATGGCAAGCAGCAGAGAGCACCTAAAACAGAAAAGACACAGAGATCTTAGGAACAAGGTTTCCCCCCGAAACAGGGACCCAGTAACATCCACAGGGAGTGATGGGGGCTCCTGAAAGATAGCGATCCAGTCCAAAGAAGACATCAACACAAATTCAAATAGATGTGCACGCAGCTGCTTTCCTCTACAAGATCAATAATTAAACAGTTATTGATAAGTGTGCGCTAAATCATTAAATAATTGTACATGATTGCACCCTAAAATAGTATTTCTGAAAAAAGATATCAAGTCTTTAAGGAGAGACAGAATGAGTAACATTGGCAGGGAGAGGGTGAGAAACACAGGCCACTGACCAAGGAGAGAGTGTGGGGATAAGAACCAAGGAGACAGGACCAGGGAGAAGGGCGGCCAAGGACACAGAGGCACAGCTCGTGGCCAGGACAAGTGAGCCGCAAAGGCAGTTCACAAACCTACTGCTGTGTTTAGACGTCAGGGAAACAAGACTTCAGCTGAGAGCACAAGTGATTTACCCTGAGCTCATGCAAGGTCTCCACCTGGAAGCGGCTGCTCGGCACGGAGGCCACAACTGACACCACTCTAGCTGCCTATGGCCATGAAACCGCTATGGCCTCCTAAAGCCCCAACCTGTGGGCCCTTCCCATTCCCATCCTATTCTTTTTATCCTGCACCACCACCCCAGTCCCCCAAAGGCACCCTAGGCTCTTGCTGTAGGGCTAAGTGTGGGCCCCAGCACAGAACACCCTCTGGACCCCAGGAGTCTTGCAGTCACCCCCCCGAACCCCCAATTTCTGCATAGGTTCCCATAGTACCTTCCCAGGGAAGCAGGGTATGCCTCTCCCTGGACACAGCAGGAGTCACACTGTGCCATCACTGTCATGTGCATGCCCATCCCACCTTCCAGAGAATGAGGGGCCACTCCTCCAGGTGTCTAGGTGTTTCTAGCACCCTGTGCACAAGCAGAGACAAAGCAGACAAGGGAGGTGGCCGAGTGCCGTGCCTGGCACACAGCGGGCAACCACCCACGCCGCAGGAAAGCCAACCTGAGTGCCTGTAAGCTGCCAAATGGACCCAAGACAGTACACACCAAAAAAGCAATTATCTGCAGTAAAAGAGAACTTCCATCTGATGTGTGATCAGTAGAATAAACAAAACAGTGAGCCAATTAGAAAGGATGGGAGAGAGACAGGGCATCTTTCCGAATAGTATTCTGAGGGGTTAGAAAGAGAGGCAGAGCTACACCACAGCTCCCCTGGGACGTGGTCTGTTTATCCTTCTTACCTCTAAGCAGAAATGAGAGGATTCTCATAGGGTCTCCCTATGGGGGCAGGGGTGGGACCCTAGACTTGCAGAGAGGCACCCAGATGGGCAGATTTTCTTTAAAACTAGCCATGACATATATAAAAAGGAAGTCATGTTTTGTATAAACTCACAACCTCATACACACTAAGAACTCTTCTGTAAAATTTACAAAGCATGAAGAAGTTAAAGGTTTCTCGTTTTAAACCAATGTACTAATACACATTTTTTTGCTCACAAAGGAAAGGTTCTGTCCCAGAAGACCCTGGGTGGCGACTCCTTGTCTGCTCTGGGTTGTCCAGCCTGACCTGTCTTCTGCAGAGTAGATGCAGGAAAGAATCCTGAGAGTAGAGCAGGGAAATGATGAGTATGGGGAACCTGCCCACCAGCAGGGATCTGAGCGCACGACACCTCCTGTCCACTTGGCCACGAGGGTGCAGCTGCCACAGCTGGCAGACGCCCCCCCCCCAACAGACCACACCCCTCCTGCTTCCTTCAAACCCCGCCTCCCAGAGACCCTTAGAAGAAATCTTATTTAGTAGAAACTTAAATTTCTAAATTAAATTTAAAACCTAAATTTCTAATTATTAAAATTTTAAATTTTAAATTATGTACTCTAAGACAGGTCTTGACAAAGCGCCATGCCGCGGGTTTCCCAGGCACCTAAGGAAACCAGTGCAGCCAGAGCAGCAAAGTGTGGGAAGAGGTGGGAAGCAGAGAGGCACACAAGAGAGGAGTAAGGCTTACTCCTTACGCTAACAGGTGCATGGAGTTCCTGCAGCCAAGAGAGAGCCTCCCCGAAATCAACAACTCCAATAAGAGAAATACAGAAAAATTCCCCGTAAAATTGGACAAATGAGGTTAAAGAGAACACCTCTCAGTGATAATTTCAGCAAACTTAAGTACTTTTTTCAAGCTGTTTTGGTCCTGGCACCAGTTCTGGATGGTTGTGTGTTATGTATGGGTTACATGGCAAATGATCCTCCTGCATCCTACCCCAAGATTTATTTCATCCCCTCAAGATGCTGACTGTGATATACTAATATATGAACGAAGAAACACACTATTCACACTTAGCTCAATGATCTAATCTGGGCATAAAGATTTCGGAGTTTAAAGAAGTACACAGAAATAATTATACAGAGGAAAACACCACTGGAAACTGGTGGCTCTGAAATGATCCTACAGACCTCACTGGACCTCTCGCTGGTTGACCGACTATCAGAGGCAGACAGGTCTCAATTCAAGGGGATCAAACAGCCAAACACCAGCCACAAAGACAAGGTTCACGGAGTGCTGTGCTCAACTCACAAACGCACCTGGAAATAAAAGTGTATTTTTCTAGCAAGAAGACATGTTCCAATCATCACAAATGCCGATGCTCTGTGGTGGGCTGATTTCCTGCCTTCTTTGCCACCCCAAGTTCAGGAGCCCAGGGGCTGTGACCGGGAAAGGCTCCCCAGGCTGCCGGGCAGCTCCAGGGATGGGGTGCGGCAGGCCGGGAGTCCCAGCACCAGCATGGAGTGCGGCAGAGCAGACCCAGGGGCCCTGGCCCCCCATTAACCAGCCGGCTGGCTCTTGGGGGGCAGCCCTCACAGCCCAGGCTGAGAGGGAAGCCCCAGGGAGCCCCTCCTCAGGACGCCCCCCAGATCCCTGCACCCATCCGTAGGCAGCAAGCACCTACTGGGGCCAGACCTCCCATGGGACATCTGACGGCATCCTGCGTAGCCGCCCCAGGCCCTGGTGAACCACACAGGGGAGGCACAGGGATACATGCATCCGGCCACCCTGATGCCCTGCCTCCCCAGGCCCTGTGAGCCGCAGAGGGGAGGCGCAGGGGTGTGTGCACCAGGCCACCAGGGCGCAGGCGCAGGACCTGCCAGGTGGTCTCAGGCCCCCAAGAGCCTGGGCAGCTGGGCTGCCAGTCCAAGGGAAGTGACTGCACTTCCCTTCCCTCCCAGGGGGGTCCTCGTCCCCCGCTGTCCACACACGGCTGCCATCTTCGCTGCCTGACAGGGCCGGTTCCTCCCCAGGCCTGGCCTCCTGAGGTGTCTGATTCCCAACAGCCTGATCCGCCCAGGCCTGGGTACCCTCCCTCGGGGCCCAAACACGGCAGAGGGTCGGTTCTCATGGGCGCCCTCCAAGACCAGCTGAGAAGCGTTAGCCCCAAGCCAACGGGGCCTGTGAGTTCCAGGAGGATCCTCAAGGAAGGACATGAGCAGTGCCCCTGCCATCAGCAAAACAAGCTCTTCTTTCTTTTGTTTTCCTCTTCTCACCCACCCCCACTTTCAAAACTAAGCTTCACTATAAATCCCTGGGAGAGCTGCTCGGGCACAGTGTGAAAGAACTAAGAGATATTACCAAGGTGAAAATATATCAATGTGGAAATGGGGGGAAAAAAAAACACTGTAACAGAAGTAATAACTTAAGCCCCAAACGCCACTATCTTAAGGAAATTGTAACATCAACAAAACTAGCTCCTCTTGAAAAAGGTCCCTAAATGGCCCCCTTCCTGACACCCACAGTCCACTAACAAAGTTCCTTGAGAACCTTTAGAGCAACAGTCAGAAAGTGATTTCCCAGCAACTGGCCCTCCTTCATCAGCGGCCAAATCAACAGATCTTTGATATTCTTTTTAGCTACAAGCAAAAACTGCTATTTAAGACAGGGTCATCGCTTCTTTTCCAAAAAAGAACAAGAATGCTGGCATCAGAGCTCTCAACTTAAAAATGCACCCCAGGCAGCCGCCCCAGTTAGGAGGCTCACGGGGAGGCAACCAGCCCTCCAGGGCTGCTGGCTCTGCTCTGCCGGCCTTTGGAAAACACCACCCCGGCCATGGCCGTGGGCTGGGCCTATGGGGTCTCAGATGGTCTCTCCACGCTCATCTGGTTCCCTGGTGGGGTGCGGGTCATGTCCCAACACCTCCACGAGAGGCAGTGTCATCCTGCTCCGTCCAAGTCAGGTACATGGCCGTATGGAGCCGCCTGTCTTTGACTCTCCCAGATGGACAAGCACATACCAAACAGGATTTACCGTTCCAACTTCTCCCACAATAACACATTAACCTAAAGATAACTTGTATTATAAAATGTATGAATAAATGTGAGCTCTTGATGCAGAACCAGAGTGATCCATCTTCCAGAGGCATGAATACAAGGAGGGGAGGAGCAAACACGTACGCATTTTAGCTGACACAGGACAACACAGCACCCACACACATACACAAACCACACAACCCCATCGGAACACACTGCTTGCTCATAATGAACCAGTCTTGTCGTCGCGTATTACAAACTTTTTCCGGGGCTGTAATTGGAAACTTGCCAGGCAAGACTATAATTTAATTGTTTATGCATAAAAATGGCTTGCTGATTAGGGTTTTAAAATAGATTTCCAATGGATCACTCCCTGTGTGTGCTTCTCTACTGAGAATGGTCTGAAGCCACTCTTTAAAAATATCTTCTACAGTTTTTGAAATGTCATTTTATAAAACGTAATGTCATCACATTTATTAAAAAAAATAGGTAAAGTTTTTAAGAAAATAAAATTATGTATTCATAACATAAAAAAAAGCAATCCAGTGGAGATGGAGACAGGTGTTAAGAGGCAATATGGAAAAGCTGTGAAAGTAAGACATGCAGCTAAACTTTACCGAGCAATTGTGTGAACACATAAATAAGTTACTAGGTCTAAATCCACAGACGCAAGGTCGCTGTCACACCTTCCACAGATCCTCTCTCCACAGGCCTGCAGAGCACAACTGAAATGAAGGGACTTTCTCAAGACTGTTTGCACTCACTGGATTTGGGATTAATTTACTCTGTGGGTAAATGTTCCAACTAGTAAATCACTTCTCTGAGTGAGGATCCTGGCCCCAGGCAGGGCCCCAGCCCCCTGCCCTCCAGGGATGCCTGCACGAGCAAGCCCTGCACACCTAACATCCCGGACAGACAGAGACAGCCGGACAGCCGAAGGACCTAGAAAGAACCCATGTGCACCCCTGCTGTCTCTGCTAACGGCCCAAGCCCCCTCCTGGGTGAGCGCCTCATGGTCAGCCCCACAGGTCAGCAGCAGGGCCTGTTTAACAAAAGTTTCATCCCAGTTCCTGAGAGCCTACAGGGCCCCGGGCCACTTACAGGAACTTAACAGTTCAAAGGTAAGAAACCACCTTCAGCTCGAGAAAATCCGAAGTCAGAAAGGGAAACATGTCAACACGCAGAAAACAATGTACTGGCAGTACTGCCCAAGCACCAGCAGGACAGGTAGATGTTTCCAGGAGGGCAGGGAGGGACATGATGACCTGAATTGACAGAGTTGGCTCGGTATTTCAGAGAAGTTGAGGCTCCTTCCAGAATGCGGAATGCAGCAGAACTGAGCGGAGAGACCAACTCTCCCGAGGCAGGGACCCAACCAAGAATCCCGATGGTCCCATGTGACCTTGCCTCTCTCCTCCTTCCCACCAACACCCAGTAAACACCGTCGACGGCCTGCTGGCAGGCCATTCAATGCACTGCTGAATCCACGCACCCTGCATCTCAAGCCTAAAGACATTCCAGGTGCAGACCTGGGCCGGCCTGACACATCTGCCCTTCACAGCACTCATGCCCTGAAGATGAGGCCCCAACTCCCCGACGGGACTTACAAGGGCCTGAGCCCCTGTGCTGCTGGGTGTGTGTCCCCCAGACCCCCTCAATGACCGTGAGCTCCTACATGCCCAGGCAGATGCACACTCCCTCTCACCTCTGGGCCTACCATGGTTCTCAGCCCACCTACCCATGTGACATCTCACCTGACCCCTGGTACCCATGCGACTCCATCAGGACCCTCCCCGAGGTCTCTGCATGGCCCCAGCACTACCCTAGCCCACATCTGTACGTGTTACTGTTACTGCTTCTTCGATTGGTCACCTGTATGTTAGAGGACAAGTTTTCCCCCCACGGAATGCCCCGTGCAAGCACAGAGCCAAGCACACCCTGGTCACCGAGGTGCTGTAGCCCGTGAGTTTCAGATCAGACTACCCAAGCTCCAAACTCAGTTATGCCACTCACTCAGATGAGCCGTATGACCCCTGTCTTAATCTCTCTGATCCTCAGTCCACTTCACTTTTTAAATGTAAATGATGGTAATGATAAACTATATAATAGTAATTTTGTGAGCTTTAAATTGATGCATTCTAGGTACAATATTTAACACATGGTAAATGGCTAACATGTTACATATTATTATTAATAACTGTTAGATAAGTAAATGAAATGTCAGTGCGGGACCCAAAGATACCTACTCACTGACAGTGACAATATTCAGTTTAATAAATTCAAAAGGACAAAATAATAGAAGCTTAGGAAACTGAGTTAGAAATCACTAGTGACCCCTATGTGTTCAGTGGGGTCTGATGGGTCCACTACAAAAGGTTACTCAACACAACTCTAAAGACTTCCACCAGCTATAACTACCCACAGCAGACATGCTCAAACACATTCTAGCTCCCAAACTCTTTATAAAAACTAAACTTCAATAAAGACTAAATATTAAATAAGATTTGAGGATTACTATTTTGTTAGATTGGTAATATAGATAATATTCTAATTCTAATAAACTAATAAATTCTTAGGTTTTTTTTGGAAACATTATTAAATATTTTAGAAGTGGTTTACAAAAAAAGAGAAAGGCTAATACATCAAAATGTTAACAACTGCTGGATCTAGATAGTAAGTGTGGGTATTTTTATTTGTCTGATACTAAAACCAGACAAAAACACCACAAAAAAAATGAAAATTATCAACCAATATCCTTGATGAACAGAGATCCAAAAGTCCTCATCAAAATATTAGCAAATGGAATTCAACAATACTTTAAAAGGTTCATTCACCATGATCAAGTAGGATTTATTCCAGGGATATAAGGATGGTTCCACATCCACAAATAAGTCAATGTGATACATATACTGCATTGACAAAATGAAGGATAAAAATCACATGATCATCTCAATACACGTAGAAAAAGCACTTGACAAAATTCAGCATCCATTTATAATAAAAATTCAACAAAGCAGGTATAGAGAGAACAGATTTCAACATAATAAAGGCCATATATGACAAACCCACAATCAACATCATAATCAATGGGGAAAAGCTAAGAGCTTTTCTTCTAAGATCAAGAACAAGACAAAGATTTCCACTCTCTCCACCATTATTCAACCTAGTATTGAAAGTCCTAGCTAGAGCAGTAAGGCAATAAAAAGGAATAAAAGGCATCCGAATCAGAAAGGAAGAAACAAAACTGTCACTATTTGTAGATGACATGATATAAATACAGAAAACTCTAAAGACTCATCAAAAAACTCTTAAACGAACTCATTAGAGTTAAAGGATACAAAACCAATATACAGAAATCTGTGGCATCTCTATATGTTAATTACAAACTATCAGAAAGATAAATTAAGAAATCCCAGGGGCGCCTGGGTAGCTTGGTTGGTTGGACGGCCGACTCTTGGTTTCGACTCAGGTCATGATCTCAAGAGTCGTGAGATCTAGCCCCATGTCAGGTTCCACACTCAGTGCAATCTCTTTAAGATTCCCTCCCTCTGTCCCTCCCCCAATTCATGCATGCGTGCACACACTCTCTCTCTTTCAAATAAATAAATCTTTAAAATAAATAAATAAATAAATCTTTAAAAGAAGAAGAAGAAAGCAATCCCATTTACAATTGCATCAAAAAGAGTAAAATACCTAGGAATAAAGACATGTACACTGAAAATTACAAATGGTTAGATACAAATTTAAAAATATCCTATACTCATTGATCACAAGAATATTGCTAAAGCATCAATATCACCCATAGCAATCTACACATTCAATGTAATCCCTATCAAAATTCCAATGGCATTTTTCAAAGAACTAGAACAAATAACTCTAAAATTTGTATGGAATCCAAAAGACCCCAAATAGCCAAAGCAATCCTGAGAAAGAATAAAGCTGGTGGCATCATTCTCCCTATACTACAAAGCTATAATAATCAAAACAATATGGTATTGGCATAAAAACAGATACACCGACCAAAGGAACAGACTTGAGAACCCAGAAATAAGCCCACATGTATACAGACCATTAATTTACAACAAAGGCGCCAAGGACATACAATGGTGAAAGCAGTGTCTTCAATAAATGGTGTCGGGAAGAGTGGGAAGCCACACGCAAGAGAATGCAACTAGTCCGCTATCTTACCATACACAAAGATTAACTCAAAACGGATTAAAGACTTGAATGTAAGACTTGAAACCATGAAACTCCTAGAAGAAAACATAGAAAGCTCCATGACATTGGTGTTAGCAGTGTGCTTGTGAATCTGACTCCAAAGGCAAGGGAAATAAAAGCAAAAATAAACATGTGGGAGCACAATGAATGAAGAAGCTTCTGCACAGAGAAGGAAACAATCACCGAAACAAAAAGGCAACCTATTAAGAAAAGATATTTGCAAATCATATATCCAACAAGGGGTTAATATTCAAAATATATAAAGAATTCCTACAACTCAACAATTTAAAAAACAACCTGATTTAAAAATGGGAAGAAGAAAAATAAGAAGAATAAGGAAAAAAAAAAAAAGAAAAAAAAAAGGAAAAAATGGGAAGAAGAGCTGAAGAGGCATTTTTCCAAAGACATACACAGATGGTCAACAGGCACAGGAAACGGTGTTCAACATCACTAATTATTAGAAAATTACAAATCAAAACCACAACGAGATATCACCTCATACCTGTTAGAATGGCAATTATCAAAAAGACAAGAAATAACAAGTGTTGGAGAAAAGGGAACCCTTGTACACTGTCAGTGGGAATATCAAACCATATGGAGAGTTCTGAAAAAAATTAGAACTATGATATGATCCAGCTATTCCATTGCTAGGTGTCTACCCTACATGAAGAAAACAAAAAAACTAATTCAAAAAGATACGTGCACCGCCCCCTCCATGTTCACGCAGCACTATTGACAGTAACCAACATTTGGAAGCAACCTCAGCACCCATCGAGGGATGAATGGGTCAAGAGGATGTGTGGTGCATATACACACACACAATGGAATACAACTCGGCCGTGAAGGATGGAATCTCGCCGCATGCACTAACACAGGTGGACCTTCAGAGATGAGGCCAAGTGAAGTAAGTCAGGCGAACAAAGACAAATACCATATGATTCCACTCACATACAGAATCTGAAAAAAATAAGACAGTATTAAAACAAACTCATAGATACAGAGAAGAGATCAGTAGTGACTCCAGGGTGAGCGAAATGGGGGTCACTGTGCGCGGACAGATGGCGACTCGTCTTTTGGTAGCAATCACAGTGCAGTGTACGCAGATGTCAAATTATAATGTTGTACACCTTATGTGTGCATCGTGTTATATCCCAATCGCACCTCATAAAAAAACAGAATGTTGGAATATTATTCAGTCAAAAGTAAACAAATGTAAATGAAGCACCTCTACATCATTTTGTTTTTTACTGTTAATTGCTGGAGACTCTATGTATGTTTCTTTGTCTTCCTGTTTTCATGGGTTTTTGGAAGTTTTTCACAAAAGAAGTTTAAAAAGATTTACTCCCACTTGCAACCCCAGTAAAGAACACAATTCAAAGAGTGGCTCTGGGGAAGCCTGGTGGGCCTTCCCCCTCCTGCCTTTTCTTTCCCTCCCCTCCCCCGCACTCCTCCCCCCATTCAGGTCCTGGAGGAAGATCAGAGAGCTCTGAGGAATACAGTTTGAGAACACTACCTTTTGTTGATTCTAGAATTGAAAGAGAAAAAGAAAAAAAAGAAAAGAAAAGAAAAGAAAAAAAGAAAAGAAAAAGAAAAGAAAGAAAAGAAAGAAACGAAAAGAAAAGAAAAGAAAAGAAAAGAAAAGAAAAGAAAAGAAAAGAAAAGAAAAGAAAAGAAAAGAAAAAAGGAAGGGAAGGGAAGGGAAGGGAAGGGAAGGGAAGGGAAGGGAGAAAGGAAGAAAGGAAGAAAGGAAGAAAGAAAAAGAAGGAAGGAAGGAAGGAAGGAAGGAAGGAAGGAAGGAAGGAAGGAAGGAAGGAAGGAGAAAAGAGAGAGAGAAAGGAAGAAAGGAAAGAAAGGAAAGGAAAGGAAAGGAAAGGAAAGGAAAGGAAAGGAAAGGAAAGGAAAGGAAAGGAAAGGAAAGGAAAGGAAAGAAGAAAGAAAGAAGAAAAGATCGATCATCTGAGTAGTAAACTGTTTGGATGAAAAGTAGTATTTTAAGAGACTGCTTGCTGATGCTTCAGAGGCTTGCCCAGAGACACTCAGGAATCCACGCCAAGCTGGGTCACAGCCTTCCTGCAGACAGCACAGTGGCTTTCCAGCCACATGAACTAACCCCAGCTGGTTCCTGGGACTCACAGTGACCCTTTCCACCGCTTCCCAGGGCAAAAAAAAAAAAAAAAACAGTCATACAGCTGAGTTTTCTTTCCCACATTTTAACCAATCATTTTCTAACCAGTTAAATATGGCATCGCCAGGGGAAAAAGGTAAAATTCCCTGTATTTTTAAACAGTAAGCACAGCTCTAACTCTACAGGAAATCTTGCCATTCTGCTCTGTGAAATAAATCCACCAATGGATTCTGTACTTAACTGATTTCCCTAAAACTATCACAGATAATTCTATCAACATCTTATGCAGCACAAACAACCCAAAGGCTGATTTTCAAGTAACGTCTAATATTTTGAGTAATTTGCATAACAAAACAACTCTGCAAGTTTCTTTAAACCCACCCAAGCTGGACAGGAGGCATACAGAGGGTCCAAGGGGCTCCTGGAGAACTGGAAGAGGCCTCTCCTACTCTGAGCTGAGAGTTTTCAGTTTAGGGAAGCAGAACCTGAAGCCTGTCCTGTTTTTCAAAGAAGTCTCCAGTTGGGTACTTGTTCAGTTCTGGTTCATCAGTTAACCGTATCATGCTAGTAAGAAGTAGGTCTGCTCTCCTGGGCACCCAGGGGTCACTCGTCTTGCCTCCCTGGTCACCTTCAGGGTGGGGGCTGGGTTCCGGGGAGGGAGGCAGGATTGGCCTGAGTAAGGGAAGAGTTGGTGAAATCTGAAAAGTCTCAGGGAGGCCGGGAGGATGCCCTTACAAAGAAAACAGTTCTCAGCACACAGCTCAGGATATTTACGGGAGTATTATGGCTCCAAGAGGCAAGTCATAAAATAAAAAGAATGAGTCTCCGGCCTGGCCTGGCCTGGCGGTGCACGTCTGAAGGCGAGGCCCCTGGCGGGCAGGACTCGCTGCAGGGCAAGCCCAGCACATGGGCCCCAGTGGGTGCTGGGCCACTTGGCTCGGTACACTGCCCGTCTGTTCGCCCGAAGACAATGACAGGGGCTCTACTCCTTACACTATAGTATTATGGGCAGGAATTCAAATACATCATTAACATCGTGCACAGGCTTATCTACTGCAGAGACAAAACGCCCATTCTTTGAACAAATGGGGTGAAGTCCCACAACAATGAGGAGTTCCTCTCTGCATACACCAATCTGGCCCACATGAACAATCCCAGGCTTATAGTCCGCAGCCCAGTCCGAGCCACTGCATGAAGTGATGCATTCACTGCTCCGAGTAAGGACCGTCGCTGACAAGGCCTTGAGGCTGCCTGGCTCAGGCCAATCAATAATCCATTATGAGCAAACTACATTTCCACTCTAATAAGAAGAAATGAATAAAGGGCCACCAGAATCAGCGGCATTCACAAGGAGCCCCACCCCACCTCCCCCACAAGGGGAAGGAGGACACAAACCCACTATCCTGGGGCCTAAGGAACACACAACCGCCCACGGGTACGGCAAGTCTGTGTCCCAAGAACAATGTGCCGGACGTTTCTGCCAAAGGCCCTTGTTTTCAAGGTGAGTCTCAAACATGCTTTGTTCAGCACGGAAGGCAGGAGACCAGACCCTCAGGGCCACGAGGACGAAATCCCATTTTCTCAAACAACAAAGGTTTCCTGTGAATTCTCTAGCACCCAACACAGCAAGCAAGAGCCCACATACTCGGTAGTCCCCAAATGTAGTTAACTGTCTCTGATAAGGCTTTACTACGCAAACTCCGAGGCCTTGTGGCCAGACTCACTGCAACCCTGTAGCTCAGGCCCAGGCTGCAGCCACCGGCTCCATGCACAGCACAAACGACTGCTCCCACCTCACTGTGACTGCGAGGAGGCTCCCTTTTATGAAGTTGTTTACCACAATCTGTCAAACACCCAAATAAACTCCTGGTCCTGAAAAGAGAGATTCCATCATCACCTCCCAAGAGAAGGTGGAAATAGAAGCACACCGTTCACAACGGTATGCCCAGACAGTTCCAAAAGAAAATATGAGTTAACATCAGTATAAACGCTGCCCATAGGTCCTTTTACTAAACTAGAAAGACCGGCAGTCAAATCTTACCTTATGGGAGATGAAAAAAGCAGATGAACACAATCTAATTATTGATTACATGCAGGAAAGCCCAAGAATAGATGGGGGAGGATATGGGGGTCTTCCCTCCCCAGTCATTAATAACATATCCAGAAAAATCCAAAGTAGTCATGGAGACTTTAATAAGAGGCATCCATGTGAAAATAAGCAGGGGCTGGATGTTTTAATACCAAAAAGAAAGAAGCATGCTTTTCCTAGTTCTTTTTCCTTTGCTCTCCAAAATCAACACATCCCTGTCGCTGGCTATTTACTATGTCCAAGTCTCATAGGATGTAGTGACTTTATCAATCTATTTGTCCCTAAAAAAGTGAACTTCTCTAAACTGGAAAAACAAAAAAAAGGAAAAAGGAAAGAAAAAGGAGGAAAAAAATGAAAAATAACAGGAGCCAGAGCTTGCTCTGTAAGGTTCTGATCAATGTCCGGCTGGACCCCTGGCTGGCCGCGAATATCGGGGCCCTGAGGGCACATGCAGTCCTGGAACCCCACAGCCACTGCCAGTACAGCTACTGATCCAGTCAACCTTTCCATCAAGAGCTCACATCCCCCAAACTGGGCGCGCGGGTGAAGTCTGCAGCCACCAGAGGCTGCTCAGCATTTTACAAAAATAGAGAGTAAATCATTCGCTTCACTACATGAACCACAAAAGCCGTCAAGTTTTTATGTTGACTTTTTTTCCATGCTGCATCAAGGGGATGAAAGCCTAAGTTCTGATCAATTCAGAAGTGCTGAAAACATGGGGGATACCAGAGAAAAATCAAGACTCATAAATTTCTGGTTTTAAAACAAACCTGGAAGACAAGAAGGCTTTAGTAAACTGCAAGGGAAAAAAAATATATCCCATTTACAAGCAGAGGATAAGTTTTTACTGAGCGTAAACCCCAAAGTGTAGAAACGATAACCTAGTCAGTGCCTGGCAGAAATTTTTTTTAACAGAAATTGTCAACTGTGAAAATAAAATAATCCCGTGTAGAAACTTGCCATGTTTTCTCAGTAGGTGACACTTCCTGGTCTACTGGACGTAGCTTTCTGAAATCTGTGTCAGTGGACTGTAAACCATATTTTAACAGAAGTAAGTTCCTATAAATGAACTGTATTTTACTCCATGGAAACCAAGAACAAAAGACAGTACTTGCCCCCCAACACATTCACATTGACCTATTTTTCCAGACTTTTACCTAAAACCAACATTTTTCTCCCAGCCTAAGAACACAGTCTGCAATGAATACCTATCGAACATTATCGCCTTCCTCTCTGCTTTTTGTGAACAGCCGTCAAATAAAGAACTGTGCCCAAGAATACAAAGAGAGATAATTATGTGCAGTAAACCATAAAACATTCTGTTAAACATTACCTTCCGAGGTAGTGCTGTTTAGCAGAGAAGCCAGCCCACCAAAAAAATCCCTTCTTTAAGAGCACACACTGAGAAATAAACATTCCGTGATCAATTTTACTGAATTCTAAGCAACAGCACACCAAACGTTTTCTGTAAAGATACCCTGGACTGAGCTGCTTTTGGTAGGACGGCAGAAAGGCATGCCGCCCGCGCAAGAAATTATTTAAGACCCTGTTTGCCCTTGTGCGGACACCAATCGATACTTTAGGAGGATCAAAATTAGAAACGGACAGATCTTCCCCAAATGCGTTAGAATCTAAAGCACATACAGGGTAACCAGCTTAAATTTTCCAGATCCATTACTGCCAATAACTACTGTAACATGACCTAGTTTATCTCCAACACACAACGCACCTTTGAGAGCAGCTGGATATTTCAGCCTCTTAAGGAGAGCGATCTGTCAGAGAATGTTTACAAAGAGCAATTCTTGACAAGAACATGATGTCACATCGCCCTAGGATTTATCCTGCATCGCTTGTCTAAAAATATATTTTCAAGCACACTTAATGACACATCCCTGCAAGTTCTAACTTCTGATATCTTCAGACCATGTCTACCTTTCTTGCAAGGAACAAAAAAAAAAAAGGATAAACACGCAAAATACCACGTTAACTCCCCATAAGAATGGTATTGTGTTATTCGGCTACAGAATTGAAGGAAAGGCCATGTGTGAAGCGATCGTGGAGGAACTCCAAGAAATGGGGGCGGGATGCTTTCGAAGCCAGAACATCTTATCCACCAACAGCTTTGGGGGAAAAGTGAAGGTAGATAAAGATACAACCCAGCTCGCTTTCGGATCTCAGAGCCCGGGGGCCCCCTGGGGAGGGAGATTCGGGGTGGCCGCAGGCATCTCTGCCCTGGGCCCCGGGCAGGACCATCAGGGGATAGAGCGCAGTGCTTTATTTAAGGGGCACAGTAGTGTCTCTGTGGCTCACTGCAGCAGGGTCCTCCTTCTCTGTCCCTTCGGCCCCCACCCCGCCACTCCACCACTCCAACACCCAGCAGCACGACACGCACCAGGTCCCCCAGCCAGGGGTCCAGTGCCTCGGGGGGACGGCAGGCACTGCCAAGGGACAGACCAAGGTTCTAGGGGTGTGCGGGCCCAGCGAGGGAGCCGAGCGCACAGCTGGGTGTGGACCCGGGACGGGGTCGGGGGCCCTGCTCCTGCGTCTAGGGACAGTGCCATCCACACTGGGGACCCTGGCTCCTGAAAATGACTCCAGAATTCAAGTTTATGGAGACAAACTCTGGAAATGCCAACTTGGTGGAAGGGGCAGCTCCTCGTAAACATCCTGTTTCGACACGCACGATGCACATGACACACACGACACACGCAACACACACGTCAACAGGAGTCGGTGGCACGGAGATGCCACGTCACAGCACACCTGTGCTGCAGGAGCGGATCCCTCGTGAGCAAGACCTCCCCAAGGGGGAGAGCAAACAGTGGAAGGTGTGCAGTTCACCCGCCAAATAGCCAAGTACTGGAAAAATAAAATAGAATTGCTTTAAAGTGTGTTTCCAACTCAATTATCTGAATGAACTCCTTTCCGTTACTTCACAGTCACGATGAAGGAGCGGAGCCCCTTCCGGTGCCCAGCTCCCCCACAACAACGGCCTCCTGCCCCGGGGGGGAAGGGCAGGGCCCACCCACCTGAGATGCTGTCAAGGCAGGTAAGGACAGGGTGACTCCTCCCTCCTCTCACGGGGACAAGAGAGGCTCACGTTGGCTCTGCTCCTCGCCAGACTCCCGGGGTGCTGACCCCGTCCACGCGCCACTTCTCCCACCTTTCCGGAGGGGTCCCGGGCACCCGTGCCTCTTCGGGGAAGTGTGGATTACTGTTTGAGAAATGCAGGCAAAGAGCTAAGTATAGCTGAGACCTTCCTCGACTAAGGGCCCCCCTCAAAAAATTGTCCCTCTCTGACTCATAAATAACGAAGAGCAACCGGGTCATGCACAGAACCAAACCCCACTCCTGGGGCTGCGTCCACACCCAGGCGTGAGCTCCGGGCAGGTCGGCCCCTGGAGCCTCCGTGGGCAGCACCGCCCCCGCCCCACGGCCTCCGGCCTCTCACCCCGTGGGCAGCACACATCACAGTTCGGGTCACCGCCCGCGGCCAGGCCCCCACCCCGCCCCAGAGTGAGCAGGCAGCACCTCACCTCCTCAAGCCATCAAAGCTGACCCTCAGGGCTCCAGACCTGGTTTAAATGGCGCCACCGCATATTTTTACCCATTTGATGCAATGCACAGGCTCCATCCACTGATTCACGGGTGGGGTGGGGGGGGGGTGGATGACAAATACGGAAATACGAATTTCTCGGCTCTTCCCTTAACATCAGGACGGGCCGTTCACATACACGTACACTGCAAATCACCTTCCATGTCTAACTTACACCAAGTTCTGTTTCTTGATTTTTTTTTTTTCCTGAAATCAGTCTGTTGCGCTCACCGTGCCTGGGCACGGAGCACCGGAGGCTTGGCGGGTCAGGCGCACGGTGCTGGCTGTTAATTGTGCAACAGTGCAAGCCACGGAAAGGGAGAGGAGCACCAGGCGCACTCGACGCGTCGTGCCACCCAGGGAAGCTGACAGGGCTCATGGGAAGGCCCCCCAGCCCGGCCGGTAGGACACCACACACAGCAAAGAGACACAGACTCTCACACATTTATAGGCGCGCACACGTCCAACCACGTACATGTGGCAAAGAACAAACATCTGCCTAAGATCCTCGCATGTCCACCTCCTTCTTCGTAGGCTCTCGGAAAGTGGCTGCAGGACCCGTCCGGGATCGTCAAGCTGCTTCTCAGGCGGAACCTCCTGGTGTTTTACGTGAACACACAACACGTGCTCTCTTGGGTAATGACCACCTTCTCCGGGCATGCTAAAGTCTCCCAAGGGAAACTGTACTAAAGAGAGGCCCTGCATAAGCATCAGGGGACCTTTCCACATTAGGACAAGAGTCAAACTCTGCTTTCAGGGGAGATCCGCAGGCTCTGATGTAGAGCCGAGGGTAGAAGGTTCTGGAAAAAGCAAACTTTTTCCTTGTTTTCAAACACAGATCTGCTCCTTTCGGGAGATGCCGATCCAGTCTTGCCTTCTAATGGAGTAATTCCCACCAGGGTCACACTCTGAAAGCACAGCTTCCCTAGGAAACACATGGAAAATAGCACTCTGCTTCGCAGGGGGGGAGCCGCTCACCTGCTGTCAAGCCTCTACGGGCCTCACAGCTTGTTTGAAATGAAATCTGCGCCTAGGAAACGCCTAGCCAGCGTGCTGCGAGCACCGCGGCCGCCTGTGTGCCCACACTGGCTTCCTCAGGATGCACACAGTAGCAATAACTCACTTTGGCCAAGCTGGATGTGTGGCCCTGTCTCTGCAGGGGCCACGCTCCTACAGAGAAGCCTCCAGAACAGAATCTCAGTCACATTGTTCTAGAGGTTCCCGGTTTTCTTGGCAGCACGCGCACTGGCAGCACACCCACCCACCGGGCACAGACCCTCACCCCACGCACGCCTCTTGTCACAGAGGGGCACCCCGAGGAGGGGCCTGAGCACACCGAGGGGGTGGCTGGGTGCACATGAGCAGTTCCTGCCCGACGCCTGCAGAGGACACCGGTTCTCTCGCTTGGTTTTTCTGGAAGGGGCAGAAAGGATTTTTCAGGCCCACTGGACTCCAGTGGCCAGCGATGGTTCACAGCGGCCACAGAACCAGGGAGAGACAGCTCTTCTAAGAGGTAGCTGTCCCCACCACAGCAGGCCCCGTCTTTCTATGCAGCAGGTAACTGCCGGCATCCTCCGGGGATCGGCCGTGGCATGTCCAGCTCTCTGTGCCGCCGCAAACCAGAAACAGGAGCGCTGGTCCGGCATGCGGCAACGTGTGCACAAAGCCACCTGCGGCCTCCTCACCAGCCAGGGGACCCAGGGTGCCTGGGAACCAACTGTTTGAGACCACCCTATGTCTTACGGCATTTAAAGGAGATTTAGGTGGAGTCATTCGCCACATACGGTCCCACAGTTGCCAGAAATGTACTCAAAGGACGTTTGCAGACTTGTATTCCAAACGTAGAGTAAGAAAATGTACATAAAGTCCTTAGAACAGTGCCCGGGCCATAAGGGGCACTTGGCAAGGGGAGGTGCCCCTCCCCTGAGGCCCCAATTCCGAGGTTCAGTAGCAGTGTGAATGATCACACAGAAGCACCTGGGACCCAGTACCCGCTCACCACCCCACACAGGAGCAGCTCCTGCTACGGGAGTCCCAAGGCCCGCATCCTAGGTCTGCTTACTTGGGGTCAACAGATACCCGGAGTGCCCACCGCAGGCCGGGGCAGCCACCAGGTGCTGCTCACACCTGGTGTGAGCACATCTGGGCATCCACACCTGCAGAGGGAAGGTCCTAGGCTCATCTGTCCAGGTGGAGATGCTAAGAAAACTCCCTCTCTCTCCTCCTCTGGCACTATAGCCAAATGATTACCCCCCAAGTACAGAGATAAAACCTATGAGCTCTCCTTTCCACCCTATTTGACATCAAAATATCTTTTAGATTAAAATCAAACTCATTAGTGTTCTCCTTTGGGCTCGTAAACTTATTCTCAAAGTGTTTTCGCTCCCAAAGTGCTCTCCAGGGATCAGTGGTAAGCCTGGGGTCCCCGCTGGAGGGGACTCCATGTGGGGCTTCAGTTCTCCAAATTTGGGAGACTCCTTCCAGCAAATTTGAATCACACCATGGCACCACTTTCACCAAAGGACAACAACACACACAATTACCAGAAAAAAAGAAAGAAGAGTTGGTGCTCCAGTACATCTCCTTATAAGGAATGCAAGCTTACCGCACTTCAGCTTCTAGAATGTCCCTTTAGGTGAAACACAGCATGGGGGCCTGAGCCCATGCACATCCCAGCACACAGCAGGCAGGCAGGCAAAGACTGGGATCTGCTGGGTACAGACCCGCCCAGTGAACACAAAACCTCTCCCCCCATGGACACCAATGGACAGTCCCTCCACGAGCGATGGAAGGACTGACATCCAGGAGTTCAGCATTAATGGGTCCACACAAGGGGACGCCTCCCAGGAGGGACGGGCAGCTGCCAGCCGTCCCCATGCTCTCCGCCCCGCACACCCCGCAGCAGACGCTGTGCAAACGTGCTGCTCCCATGTAAACAATGTCCCTCAGGCCACACTTGCCCAGATAACAAAATGAAACTGCCTCAACACACACACACACACATACACACACACGAACACCGGGCTTGAGGATTTGCTCACATGACCGGCGCTCAGGAAAAATTCTTGAGCTTTTGGTCCACTCTACTCTGATCCCCATGAGCTGATAAACAGGACGCTCCTGTAAGCTTCAGGCAGGTGGTCTTGTCAAGCTATTTCCCCATTTCCCACCAAACTCCTTCTAACATTTTTCCTGCCATGTCAGGAAAAGTGACCCCACGCCAAGGTCAAAGTGAAAACTATTGTCTTAGCTTAAATACTCTCAGTCCCAGGTCTGCAAAACACACATCCAACAGATTAAACAGGAAGGCACCCTAATCAACCCAAATTTGACTTTCCTGTGACCAAGTCAAGAGAGTAACAAAACTGTCCTGATGCACCCTGACCAAGGCTGCTGCTCTCAGGAAAGGAGCTGAAACGCCCCCACCCCTGGACCTCTCCGACAGCCTGAGCTCGTCCCAAGTTCATTTTTCAAGTGATAATACTTTTTTTTTTTGAGATGTTATATATTTTTAGTTTCTTCCCAATTTATTTTTGTTTTTTTTTCCTCTATTAAGGGACTATACTTTTAAGAAAAGTTTGCTATTTTTTAAAAAGATTTTATTTATCCATTTGACAGAGAAAGAGAACACAAGCAGGGGGAGAAGAGGGAGAAGCAGACTTACCACTGAGCTCCATCCCAGGACCCCAGGATCATGACCTGAGCCGAAGGCAGCTGCTTAACCGACTAGGCCACCAGGTGCCCCTGCTACTGCTTTTAAGAAAAAAATGAACTACTGTAAATGCACAGACATGGATGTTTTCAGGAGACATGCAAGCACTCTCGAGCAGAGGCCTGTAGAACATGGCAGGAGCCGCCGCTGCAGACAGGAGGCTTCTTGCCCCCTCTATGCACAGTGGCCAGTGGGAACAGCAGGTCAGAGTGTCTAACTGCCTCTGCTGTGATCGCCTAGACTGGCCACCAACTCATCACCACTGAAAACAGCTGTGGTGGTTTTCTCCTGGCGTGCTATGCTCCACACACAGGTCATGCCTCTGGCCACCAGAGATGCCATGCCCCGTGGGTGGCTTGGTCTTTGCTGGACCATGGATCTGAAGGGCAGCCCTGCACCTCATCCCACACTGCCTGCATTTACAAAGCCGACCCTCAGATCAGGGCTGAGTGTGCCTACCAATGCTGACCTATCCACTAAGCTGCTGTGCCAATCAAAAGAAGCATTTCATTGACATCTCAGTTTGCTTGGTTTGCAAGTGTTACAGTGCATGCCACTGCTCTCACCCAACTGGAAAAGCATTCCATGTATACTTGACAATGAGCTTTAAGATGGACACTTGCAGGGCGCCTGGGTGGCTCAGTGGTGGAGCATCTGCCTTTGGCTCAGGGCATGATCCCAGGGTCCTGGGATCAAGTCCCACATTGGACTCCCTGCAGGGAGCCTGCTTGTCCCTCTGCCTATGTCTCTGCCTCTTCCTGTGTGTCTCTCATGAATAAATAGATAAAATCTTCAAAAAAAAAAAAAAAGACACTTGCAAACATCTCTTACCATCTAAAAGAAAATATTTCTGCTGTATGAACCATAAGCAGCACATGGAAGTCTTTCCTCGCAACCTGAAGTTGCACATACTTTTCTAAAAACAGGAAGACAGGTAGAGATCCTCCTAAATCAGATCTCATGCACTCCATCTTTCTGTGATCATGCAACATGTCCTCGTGTCCAGGCTCAGGAACCAGAATTCATGGCAGGGTCGCGGAGCGTTCCTGGAGCCTCTGGCCGTGTCTCAGGCTGGTAGCTGGGGACCTCGGGAGGCCTGCTGACAGGTGCCAGGTCACCAGGGGCAGGAGTGCACAGCTTCAGTGGCAATGTGGGATACAGGGTAGGGAAGGAGATGTGCCAGCCTCCAGAGCCTGGCAAGGCCTCTTCTACTCCCCATGCTTGGTCACTTCACTTACAAAGAAGTTCACAGGTTTCCATTTATTTTTCCCATTTTAAAAAAATTATTTAATGACATGTCTTTTGAGACCTGAGATTCATCATGGCTCCCTTGGGACACAGGCAGGGCCAGGTGTGGGTGGGCCCAGCATCCCAGTGACAGAGGGGGAAATGTGAGGGGGATGTAACCCCAGCTGCGTCCCAGGAAGGCAACAGCCACCCCCACATGTGCTGGCTACCTCAGGACAGGACAGGCCCCCAAGTTCTCTGGGCACCCAAAGGCCCTGTGCCAGACTCTGGAGCCCGACACATGCAGTGGGCAATCTCATAGACCACACGTTGGGCGGTGGCTCTTCTATGTGTGGGTCCTTTGACCAAAGCACTGGCTTTTTTCCGACTATGTCCCTGACTAGAACAAGCATTTCAGAGCTACGAGTGCTGAGAGACCATGTGCCGTCCCTGGACACTTCGGATGCACTAAGGAGGAAGGAACATGAAAGCCTTTATTCTCGGGCAGGAATACTTTAGTCCAAGAAACTCAGAGGAAGGAGTCTTTTAAAAACTCGACCCATCATCTCCCAGGGGCCAAGGAGTCCATGCACATCCCAGAAACGCGTGGATGCTGCCCCTTTGCAGACGGCACAAAGGAGGAAAGCTCCAGAATCAACTGTGATGTGCAGGAGGAGGACACAGACTCAGGTACAGCCTCCTTGCTCAGACCAGCACAGCCAGCACAGATAGAGGAAGTGGTGCTGGAATGACCAGCAGATACAAGGAGGTCAGAAGACAACCTGCAAGGCACACTTGGCGGGTCCGTGGCCTCCCCACTGGATGGACAACAGTCCACAGATCAGCTGCCCTGAGGCCTCCACATGTCCAGGTGCAGGGACGTTGGCGGGGCACACAGCCGGAGGCAGCCCAGGGTCCCGGGAGGGCAGGAGAGGCCCTGGCAGGAGACGAGGAAGGACGCCGACAAGGCCCGGGGCGCACACACACACTGTAGTTACAGCAGGTGTCAGCGCAGGGACGTCAGGAACGCCAGACAACTCCGTCCACCCAGAATTACTGTGAAATGGTGGTGAAACGGCACTGCCCTGTACGCTGGGCCAACACACATCACGTCATTCAAAATGGTCATTCAAAATAATAAAACGTGAGCATCTGGAAAATCATGCACACATATACACATGTGGATGTACATATGGGGGGTGAGTTCATCCTTATCTTCCAATGTGTTTTCTAAATGTTTGCAGATAGAACCTGTGCAGATTTGTGTGTGGGGGTGATGGGAGTTGTGTGTTTATTTCCAGTGGGCCTGCTTGCAGGCACTTCGGAGATGTAGTATATCAAGTTTTCTGTCATCACTGTTTTTTTCCTAAGACCAGTTTGTTACTGTTCTTTTAGTATGTGTTCTCATACATAGTGAGCTTGTGTTAAAATAGGGCATTTTTTTCCTAATTAAAAAAAATCACTTTTGTGTTCTATAAAAAAAAAAAAAAAAAAAAAAAAAAAAGGGCTGTTGCCCTATTTAAATAAAGTATCCTTTGCCTGTTAGGAATACATCAATAAAACAAAGTTACAGAAAAAAACAAAACCAATCTGTGAGGGGCGGACACCAATCCCCAAGCAAGGGAAGGTGCACGATGCTATGGAGCCATCCGGCCAACCCAGGAGACAAAGCTGCCCCCTGGTCCAGGGACCGCGGGCCCTCGTGGCATCCTCCGGAATCTCCATGCACTCACCTGAGGCCCCGTGCAGGCCACTGCTCAGATGCACAGGTAACAGCGCCTCCCGCGTGCCAGGTGCCATGCCAAACACATCGGTGCCTGTCCACCAGGCCCTGTGCGGTAACCATGGCCACGCTCTCCCCATAATGGACAAGGAAACCTGAGCCCAGAGAGGGTAAGCACGCTGCTGAATGCCACATGGCGCGGAGGTAGCCGGACAGGGAGTTTCAGTGCTGGACCCCTCTGGCAGTCATGGGAGGTTTGGGTGGCTTGTGGGTGCGTCCTTGGTCCGGGGGAGCAGCAGAGCACAGCTCCACACCTGCACGGCCAAGATGCCACCTTGCACAACAGCGGCTGGAACGGAGTGGGCAGCAGGCAAAGACTGCCGGAGGACCCAAGGGCAGAAACTTCTAGAGCCAGAAACAGAGTCCTGATGGGGGAAGAAGAGAGGCTGTCCACATCCCTCAGCTCCCACCCTGGAGGAGCACAGGCACTAACTCCACGAAACACCAGCCGCGCTCCTGGGCCACGCCAACCACCGACACCCCTTCTGACTTTCCAGGTCCCTCATGAAACTCCCAGGGTCCTGTGGGTGCAAATACCAACCCAAGCTCCTGTGAGGTATCTCATTTAGGGCGTCCACCACCAGGATCACCTGTCTCTCTCCCAGAACCCTGTGAGGCGGCCCTGGCTCCACCCCAAGGGCCCTCCACCCACCACCACCCACCGCCGGCCCTGCTGCCCCGCAACTACCCTAGGAGGCTGTAGAAGCACAGGACGGAGATGCTGTGGCCAGAGCCTTTTGTCCCCCTGGGGCTCCGGTGAGCTCCTCAAGGGGCCATGCACCCCGTGTCGGCACCACGCACCGGCCGGGCTGCCCTCTGTGACTCTGGGGTCTGCACTGCAGGCCGTTTCCTCTGCACAGGAGGTGTTCAACAAGGCCCTGCCTGGCATCCAGGGGGAGAAGCCAGTGTGGGACAGTTCAGAGGGCCAGACACCGACACCCAGGACCCTGGGAGCACCAATGTGGGAGCCACAGACACCAGGCAGAGGTCCAGGTCCATCCAGCAGGAGAGGGGTGCGAGAGATCCAGGGTCAGGGAGGGGCTGGCCTAGAGGGAGAGCATGCAGAGGGCAGAGGGGACTCTGAATCGGGGGGATGGTGCCGTGAAGACGTCCCTGGAGGGACACACAACAGCCCCCACCCCAGCAGGCGGCGAGGACAGGGGTCGTGAAGGGCCAGGGAGACAGGCCAGGGGACAGGCAGTGAAGCAATTGAGCGTGAGGAAGGCCCTCGCCCTCCAGACCACCTCACATCAGACTCAAAGGCCACAGGAAGCCATCCAAGTCCTGGCACGAGTAGGTGACAAAGAGCTGGAGAGCTTGTCCCCAGAGAGGAGGGGCCACAGACACCAGGGGATGGCGACAGGCAGAGGCTACGTGTGGGGCCCGCCAGAGGGTGACGGGCAGACGGGGAACAGGGCCCTGGGACGTGGGTCGGGCCTGGGGATGACCCGCTCCTAGAAGCTGGGGGCCGGGACCGATGGAGAATGGTTGGCCGCTCCGCTGGCCTCAGAGAACAAGTGGCGGGGCACCCGCCTTGGCCGGCCTCCCTGGCCCCCCCAGATGGCAAGTACCTGGGGGCAGAAAGAGCCAGGTCTCCCCGGCGGCCGCAGGTGACAACACGACTCAGAACTCAGAGCACGCCTGCCGGCAGCGCGCCGCAGCCCCGTCCAGGGGTGCTCTCGCCGTGACCCCCCCAGACATGCCTCATCGAATCCATTGAGAGAGTCCGATGCCCACTTTTGCAATGCGCCTGGGCGGCCTCAGGTTTGAAGCAGAAGTTTGGTAACTTCCTGCACTGGCAGACACGTTCAAACCGTAAGTACATTCAATTCCTGATTTTTCTGTCACCAAAAGAATTCATTTCCACATAGAAAGTAACCACACGCATCCCAGCCTCCCGAGGCGGCCCACGGATCCCCAAGCACCCCCTGGCCCTGGACCACCCTCCCGAGAGGGGGCGGGCAGCGTATCCCAAACTTTGGCCTAGACAGACTGCCCCTCGGGGGGCCTGTGAGACCCGCACTGGGCCCCACAGGGCGGGCTCCACGTCTGGGGACCCCTGGGGCCATAGGACCACAAGGCTGGCTGGAGCCCGCCCCGACGGGATAGAAAGCAGAAGCTCTTCTTCAGCTGCCACAGAAATATGTTTAGTTTATCTGAAATGAAAGACACCAAAATTAAGATCGGCGATGGCCTTCGACGTGTGTGATGTGGGGTGGCCCACAGTGGCTCAGAAAGCTGTCTCATGAGCTGCGGGTACAGCAGGGGCTCCGAATCGGAGGGGGGGTGGGGGACGAGTCCTCAAAGGGCAGCCCTGGGCGTCCGGACTGTGTCAAGCGCCCCGCCACACGATCGGGGCCTCTGCAGCCATAACAGGCCCGAGGTCCCCACCAGGACCCCCCACTGCCCAGGACGTGAGGAAAGGCGCTGCAGGTCCCCCCTCCAACACTCCCACGTTCAGCTCTGTGCTCAGAATGGGCAGCGCCTCAGTGGCCCCAACTGGGGGAAAGCCTCCTCCCAGCACAACATAAAATGAGCAAAGCGTGCAGAGCAGTGAGGTCACCAGCCCAAAATTACACCCAAACTTATTATTATGAGGGATTTGCTGTCCTGTTTTTTTTATATTACCAAAAAAGCGACCCTCATCATACCTTTATATTTAGAGGGCTCTCTAAAAATAAGTTTCAGCAAAGATCTATGAATGTATGTATTGTACCCGGGGGACAGTTACAAGAAAGTACTCATGATTTTAGTTACATATTTTCCCTTCTACATTGAAATAACCAAAGACCTAGTAATACTTTCCACTACTGCATTTAGGGTAAAAGTGTTTTCTTTCAGTGTAACAAGAAATTAAATAAAATTACTGGGTTGAGCCAAGGGAAGACATTCACTCTTTAGATAAAAGGAATGGTGGTGATGGGAGTCCTCTGACCAGAAACTTTAATATTTTTAAAAACATAATTTAATGTTGGGATGACACAGAAACTTCAGTTCCTATTTTTATCCTAGAAAGCTCTGGAGTCTGACAGGTTAAGTCCCGCTGTCCTCAGAAAACCAGACATGGTCGACTTAGGTTCCTTTCAACTGATATTCATTAATTATAAAAAACCAATGTGGGCACTGAATTGTATACTCCGTAATCATGAAATGCCAATTTTTACATTACATCTACTTTGCCACAATACAAAATGCTAAATTAAAAAGTAGAGATTATAAATGCTCGAAGTCACTTAAAATGCCTTCATATTCTATTCCCAGAAAAAAAATCATAACACAAAATATAAATGCCATTTTTAGGCATCTAAACTATTGTCCCACTTATGGACAACATGCTAATCTTGAAACAGCACTGTCCCAAATGATGATGAGATTTGTAGATGTCCGAGTTCATCACCAGAATCCACAAACTGTTTAAAAAAGTGTTGGGTTTTGGTTTTTTTTCCTCCCTAGACAAGGCCGCCAATTTTCACGCGCCAGATTTGGAACGGTCTGTCTGAGGATCACCCTGCTGCACTTTGCATGCTCTGCTGGGAGTTCTCTGTGCCAACAAACTTTAAAAAAGCATTTTTTTTTCCCTCCCTCAACTTTTCACTGAGCTCAGGAACATGTCGAAAGTTTCAGGACACAAACTGTAAGTCATATACATAAAGAACATGAAGAAGAGTTCCACAGAGGGTGCATCTCCATCCCACGTCGACACGCCTTCCCACAGCCACTCTCTGCACTCGCTGCTTGAGAAACCCCAAGTTCAAATTACTTTAGATCCAGCATTTATTTAACTGACACTGTGGCTTCTGGATCTGAGGAAAAATCAGCTTTGGAATGTCCCACTTCTTCCTGCCTGGAAATTCCATACGAATCCTATTCTGTGCTCTCTGGTTTATTCTGAGAATTTTAATCCATTTCATTTTTTGTTACAAATATTTCACAGGCAGCCTTGGCCAAAAGTGCTCAAGTTCTGACTTAATTCACATTAAGAAGGTCTTACCTATGATTTTCGATAAACCTTATGTACTGTGAGGCCCATCCTGCCCTGGAAAATGTTTCCACAAAGCTCAATAAACCTGATTTCAGAAATTCCTTCTATTTCCCTTACTTTTCTGAGCAGTGTTCTTCTTTAAAAGTATTTTTGTAAGCTGACTGATTAAAAGACACATTTCTGAAGCTGCATCCTACCCACATCAAAGATGATGATTTACATTATTCCTCATCAATCTATTGGCCAAAAGAAATAAGAAACAGGAAAAAGATACTATTAAAAACTCTTATTAAAGGGGCACCTGGGTGGCTCAGTGGGTGAGCATCTGCCTTTGGCTCAGGTTGTGATCCTGTTGTCCTGGGATCCAGTCCCGCTTCGGGCTGCCCACAGGGAGCCTGCTTCTCTCACTGCCTAAGTCTCTGCCTCTCTCCTGGTCTCTCTCAAGAATAAATAAAATCTTAAAAAAAAAAAGAAAAAAAAAAAAAAAACTCTTACTAAAGAAAAATTTAGCAGAACACATGACGTATCATCAGCCCAGATACTATTACGGTCACCAAACCCTCTACCCTGAGAACTCGCAAGGAAGGCATCCTCTGCCACCATCGGGACACACGGCAGGGCTGAGCTGTGCGTCTCCGGCCCCGTCTGGCACCTGGCAAGAGACAGAGGCGACCCCACAGCGGGAGCTCTCCCCGGGCCTTACGCCCACATCCCAGGATGGATGTGTGTCCTTGGCCTTGTCATCTGAATCTGTGGCTCCTCCTATTCCCACAGGAGAGTGAGAGCTGGTAACCCGCAGGGTGTAAGGCTCTTCCAGCTGGACAGCTGGTTCCGTGGGGGCACACGCCAGGCGCCGCTGGCACCTGGGGTCCACTGGGGTCCACTGGGCCTCCCCCGCCCTCACGATAGCAGGTACATTGCCAGCTCACCAGGACTTCACCTTCCAATGGGAACCACTCACTCCCGGCTCCCCTTCCCTGGCCTCACGGGCTCTAGACTAGCCCCAAGCACCATCTTCCTTGGATCATCTGCCCAGAACACACCCCTTCTTCACCTTCCCACTGGGGAGCGCCCTGCAGCAGGCCACCAAGGAGTCATGCAGAACAAACCCTGCCGCTGGCAACAACAGCCTCTTGGACGGAGCCCCAAGTCCTCCCGATGATCCAGAGCCATGATTCTGCCTGCAATGACCTCTCCAACATCACCGGCTACCTGCCATGCATCACATATGCTTACACACACACCCCACTCAAGGCTCTGGCACCCCTCCCTATGCAGGGATCTAGCGTCCTCACCAGCACGTCCTTTACAATCTACTTATAAAGGTAACAACGCCTAATAAAGGATGACTCAAAGAACTCAGAAAAAATGAAAATGAAAGACATCTGATCATTATCACTACATCCAGTAAGCACAGCAGCATAAATATAATCGAGTCTAAATAACTGATCTACACAGAAAATAAACACGTAATTATGTTTCCTGAACTAAAATGTAAGGTAAAAAATCATAAATTGACAACAGTAGACTCAATCCCCTGAAAAGGAATTGCAAGAGCGATGTGTGGAGGGGGAGGAGATGGAGAAAGAGCAGAAGGTAACCGAAGTAGCCCATTTCTTCATCTTTCCCAAAGAGGAAGTCAAATTATATGGTTACTGAACTTGATAAATTGAGAAACACAGGTTTAAGCAAAAGTTATAAATATAACTACCAGCATAACTAAAAACATCAGACTTTCTGCAGGCTTCCTTCTGACTTCAAGAATTAAAGAAGAAATATAATCCACAGACCAACAGACTTTTAGAAAATAAAGGAAAAAAGGAAGAAAGCATAGAGAAGACTATTTTTTTTTTTTACTTAGGAAAGAGGACATCTGTTTCAATAAAATTATAAACGGAACAAATTTATTAAGGAAGACTCCATGATTGGGGAAAAACAAAAATCTAACTATGTGCTCTCTCCAAGAGACACAGAAAACTAAGGAACACACAAAAGTTGGGCCCAGAGACGAAATACACCAGAAAAAGAAAAAAACAAGAGCAACAGTGAAAATGAAAATACCATTAAAAGTTTAATTCACAGTATAAAAAGGCACTCACTGCACAGAAGTCACATCTACTAAAGGGGAAAAAAAAATCACAAGAATATAGTTGTCCTTAAAGCTGTAAGTCGAATAACAGAATAAAATACATAAATCCCAGTGAGTATATGGAAAGACCAACAAGAGAAAATAGATCTGGGAGAAATGACGAAACTCTCCAAAACACAGATTAAAAAGGAAAAATAATAAAGGACTTGCTTGCAGCAAAGGGGAAGGCATGCAGGACCCACAGGCTCAGCCTCCTCCACACGTGCCAGACGAGCGGCAACCCCACCGCCAAGACGGACAAGGCCCCTCCGGGCTCCGCTGCTCAGGAGCCTGCGACGACCCGGTACGACGGCACCAACAGGAGCAAGTAAGAGCAAGACCAAAACTAACAACACTTCAGCCACTTGGAAAATCTGAAATTCTCCGCGACAACTCCCAGGGCAGAGCTCACACCCAAAACCTCTCCTGCAACCAACCCAGGTCCAAACCCACTGGGACACAAAGAAAGCTAAACCTTTAGCTACAGAGATTAAAAAATAAGGAAGACATATAAATGAAACCCTCAATTCAAAAAGTAACAACGAAACAAACGTCTTAAATTTGAATTTTAAAAAGTAGCAATACATGGTTCACTCTCCAAAAATAAAATAAATAAATAAATAAATAAATAAAAAGTAGCAATACATAAGAAAAAAAACAGTCAAACTGATAAATCAGTAACTATCCCTTTGGTAACTCTAGCAAAGGAGTTAAAGGACTAGCCAGCCTAATTTAAACACTTCCTTTAAAAAAAAAAAAAAAGATTTTATGTATTTATTCATGAGAGACACACAGAGAGAGAGGCAGAGACACAGGCAGAGGGAGAAGCAGGCTCCCTGTAGGGAGTCCGATGCGGGACTCGATCCCAGGACCCAGGGGTCATGCCTGCGCTGAAGGCAGATGCTTGACCACTGAGCCACCCGGGTGTCGCTAATTTGAATACTTTTAAAAAGTCAGGATAGGGGAGGGTATTAGGTGTAATGACCAACAAAAGAATAAAACTGAAATAATACAATGTTTTCAAAACTCTGGGTGAAGATATTGATGAGATGAACGAAAGAAATGATTGATTTTTTAGTAAAATATAAGTGATCAACATTTACTCAGCAATCGACAGAAAAAGTAACCAGACCAACAATCATGTAAGAAATCAAAAGATGTTAGATTCCTCTAGGACTCACATGCGAAAGAAACTGGTCAAATTCACACATCTTTTGAGAAACATGGAAGACACAGGTTATTTTGATGCTGCTGCAGCAGAAGGAATTTTCAGAGTGTAAGAGATGAAAGAGATAAGCAGACACTTGGAGCACAAAGCACAAGGACCACTGTCCTAAGAAAACAACAAAGTCTGGATAACTGGGTGGAAAACTGACCAAGAAAATAAGCAGGCGATTCATACCAGAAACCAAATGATCTAGAAATATTAAGGAAATGCTCAACATATTTAAATTTTTAACACAACGAGATATTTACCTGATCAACAAGGCCAAGACCTAAAGGATGACACGGAGTGCCGACAGAGAGAAAGCCATCACTCCCCTGGATGTAACATAGCATATCAGTATCTTTGTTGAGATATCTGACAATACCTCAACAATTAAAATGCCCCTTCTTGGGGCACCTGCTGGGCTCATTCAGTAGAACATGCAACCCTTGATCCTGGGGTCATGAGTTCAAGCCCCACGTTGGGCAGAGACCTTATTTATCCTATTTTTTTTTAATATTTAAATTCAATTTGCCAACATATAGTACAACACCCGGTGCTCATCATGTCACATGCCTTCCTTAATCGCATAGACCTTACTTAAAATAAATAAGTAAAATGAAAGCTTCCTTCTTGACCAAAATTCCACTCCAGGGAACTCATCCTAAAAAAATACTCCCACAAGCACAAAGACCTATGTATCAGAGAGGTTTGCTGCATCCTATGAAGGAAGGGGAGCAGCGCAAACACAGGGCAGAGGAGAGAGGAGGGGCAGACGTCCCGCTGGAGGGTGGGTGCTGGCTGCCTCTACTGGTTGCTCAGATGGGGGAGAGCTGGGCCACACTGAGCATTGGGCATTTGGAAATCAGTGCAATGTGTGCAAAAAGCTGCACTCTACACACCTCTTGAAGAGAACAATTATTATTATAATTGTATATATTTAAAAAATGAGTTGCAGAGGTGCTGGGGGGGGGGGGTCAGTTGGTTAAATACCATACTCTTTTGATTTCAGCTCAGGTCATAATCTCAGGGTCTTGGGATGGAGCCCCAGGTCGGGCTCTGTGCTCAGCAGAGAATACGCTTGAGGATTCTCTCTCTCTCCCCCTCTGCTCATGGGCACACTTGTGCACACACTCTCTCTAAAATAAATAAATAAATCTTAAAAAAAAAATGAGTTGCAGAAAAACTCACATGTGGCCCCATTGTAATGTTCTGAATTAAAGTTTATACATTAAAAATCTTAATACGTTTATTAAGCTTACGTATTTCAACGCCAAAGACAGCGATGGACATACAGAAGGCGCTCAACAAATAGTAACAGGCATACAGTAAAATGGTATCTGCATTGTGAAATGTCTAACATGTTCTTTTTTTCTCAAAATGCAATTTCCTCTTTAAGTTGTAAATATCCTCTAGGCAAAAATGATGAAAACTTCATAGTCTCCAAACTAGGCATTTTGTATAATTATCCTCAAAGACACAGTTTAATTTGGGCAAGGAGAACACTACCCTACATATTTGGCTCTAACTAAATTGCTCAAATACGTTGCTGGGAAATCAAGTAATGTGTTACCTGCTGTGAATCGCACACCACCCACCCCACGCCCCCTCCACGGTACTAACGCAAAAGTATGCCTCTTTCTACCACTTTGTGGACTTCTGAGTAACTTATTTTTTCAAATCTCTGTATCTATCTTAAAAGCAAAGTGCTCATGTCTCCCTTCCTCCCCTAACGCGAGACAAAGAGACAGTGTAAGATACTGGGTACCAGTTGTCAAAATTTAATTCTGTGTAATTAAATAATTAACACATGTAGCTTCATATTAATTCCCTGGAATAATGACATTTAGATCAAGGCACTGCCAACAAGGGGACTTCTGCGGAAGAAACAAAATCAACACCGCAGGGTTCTGGGAAAGGAAGCATGCCTGCTTCCAGCCGCCACCATTCCTGACACCTGAAATGTAGGATCTCGTCCATATTCTTAGTCCAATCTCAGACTTTAAAGTGAATTAAACAAACTGACTTTCACATAAATATAAAAGAAACTATGCCCTCGAGATTAACGTAAGCCTGCAGTTCTGTTTCTGTTCTCCACTAACCCCCAAATCTAGCCAAGAAAGGGTATTTTAATCAGAAGGCTTTATCGTGATACTGAAGTCCCATCAACCAGCAGATCTTGGTTCACAGGCCTGGGTAGAAATGGTTTAAGCTCCTGAGACCCCAGAGGCACAGCCAAGAGGGGGTGACCAGCTATGGAGGCTTTAATCATTTTCGAGATAAGGGCCCACTGATGAAATCTAACTCAATGAGATGCATGCGGATTTGCAAAAGATCTCCAAGAATTTTAGGTCAGCACACCAGCACCTGGCAATCCTAACAGTGAAGGCTAACGTTTCTCTGTTAGGCAGAAATGCCCCTTCACCTGAAGGTGCACCCGCCCAAAGCACCCTTATGCTGAAACAGAAACAGATAAATAGCACTTTTTATCACAGCGGAACAAAGCAGACTCGGGCTGTGTTATTCCACCTGAATGCTAGTCGATCTTAATTTTTTTTTTTTAAGTATTGAGTTTTCTTAACACTGATACTGCTACTCACACACGAGACAGTAAATAGAACCCCAGTGTGTCTCAACAGCATTTAACTCTCAAAAGAAGCACTTCTGTGATTGATAGGACAAGAAATGGAACTTGACCCTCAGTCAAAATAATAAACTTGCTGACCTGAATGTCTGGATTTACAGGCGGGGATAATAGGGAAGCCACAAAAAAACAGGCCCAGCCCCACAATGACGAAGCAATTTAACTGTGCCTCACCTTGAAAATGTGACAAAACTGAATAAGCAAAGGAACAGCCGTGTTAGGACACCTGGGATCAACTGCAGCCTAGTCCTGCCTCCTGAAAACAAGGCCGGGTTCTGTGTCTGTGTGCGGCCCATCGCCAGTTCACCAACACAGTGGGCTCCCCCTGCACCTTTACACCTGCCAGCCTCTACCTGTGCCCCTGCTGCCCCCCCCCCCAAAAAAAAACACCCGCCAACCCTCACAGAATGGCCTGCTCTGAAGTCCCTGGGGGCTGGGACCTCACAGCCCTCTCTGCACTCACAGAGCTCCTGCTGGCACCTGGGAAGCACCCATCATACCACACACTGCTGGAATGAGGGATGTCTTCCCCTTACCCCCTTAAAAAGAAGCATCCTCTTAAAGGAGATTACTTCGCTTTCGCTTCTGAGTGAAGGACTTTGCTCTTCCTTCTGAAAAACAGCTTTTCTGAACCATTCTGGCTACCCATTTGGGGGAGTGGGAAATATGCATTTTCATGATTACTAACATTATTATATTGAAATGACCTACTGAAAAAAGGACTAATCACATATACTTGTTCCAGATCCATTCTGAAGAAAGAGTGTAGCCTTTCCAAGAGGTCTCCTAATACGAGAAAAGCACAGCATCAGCATTTTCTCAAGGCAGCACGTAGAGTGACCCCTACTCCAACTGGAGGAGGGGGGACCCTGGGGAAACCCGTGAGCTCTTCCATGAGGGGGGGCGGGGGCCATGAGCTCCTCCTCCAACAACAGGGGACGGTATGCAGAACCAGCATCTTAGTGCACCATTCTGGCCCTCAACAGAAAGAGCATTTCGTCACTAAGCCATGGCTACGGTGATGCCCAAAAAAAAATCCCACAAAACAATGAATCAGCTCTGCCCGGGTTTCCACTCCAGATATACCCTGAGCCCTAGCAGTGAATCCACCCCACGTTTTGTCCATCTGCATTTCATCCCGTGTGGTTAGCAAAACTCAGATTCTAATAAAACAGGTTTAAGTCTTACTAGGCAATATAAACACTATCTACCTAACTGAATAAAACAATTCTTACCTCTTTTCTTAAAAAAAAAAAAAAGATATTTTTTAATGTACAAAAAGGAAGAATAACCAAGTCACTCACGGGGTTTATATGCTGGATATAAAATTATCACAAGATGAGACAGAAAATGAACTCCTAGCATCCGATTCTCCTTCCATTTGCTGCCAGTCTCAGGGCCGGCAGGCTTCACCTGCTAGTCAGCCGACCCTGTAACTAGTTCGATGCACGGGGAGCCAGCTCCCTTTCTGTCACACCTGCCAAGCACCACACGCCCTCCCTCGCCGGCCCTCAGGAAAGGCCACCATCCCGTCCCACCCCCCAGATGAAGAAGTGAGGGCACACCAGCCCCAAGTCACCATGGATGCTGGGCTGGAGACCACGGGGCCCCAGTCTATGGTCCCTGCTGCTCAGGGGCAGGTCCAGGACTGACCTGCCCCTTGACATGCTGGGTCCCAGCCAGGGGCCTCGCCACAGGAGCAGGGAGACAAGCCACATAGGAGGTCATCCTCCCAGAAGCCCACCTGGGCAGACGCCAGGGAAAGACACAGGGACGCTCCGAGGGTCAGGCCCCGGCCACTTGGCCCCCCCAGCCTCCCGACCCCCCAGCACCCCGCCACTGCCAGCTCCTGGCACAGGTCTTGAGAGGGATGACAAACAAGCTTTCTTCCTTTTAATTAAACTGCTAGGATTCAACAGACATTCCCAAAGCATCTCCCCGCGATGTGTCCTTGTGGAAAAACAGCTGAGCTTTCAGAGTGAAGATCTCTGACTCACCTCAGCGACTGGCCGTGGCGGAGGGCGGGGCGTGTCATCTCACCCCCTACAGCTGCACCATCCTATACAGCAGCCAAATGGGGCTAGTCCAAATTGGGATAAGCCCTAAGTGTTAAGTACATGCCAGATTTCGAAGACTTAGTGTAAAAACAGAACAAAAAAAAAATCTCAGTAATAATTTTTATGTCATTTAAATATTCAACTAACATTTTGCCTCTCTTGGGTTGTGTAAGACGTATTAACATTATTTATCTGTTTCTCTAACCTTTTCCATGTGGTTACGAGAAACTCTAAAATGACAGATGCATCAGAATTCTATGAGGCAGCACCGTCCTGGCCATGTCAGCACACTGCGGCCTCTAGGCCAAGTCCTGTCCTGCCCACCACCTGTTTTGTCCGGCTTCTGAGCTAAGAATGTGTTTTACATTCTTAAGTGGTTGGGAAAAAACCAAAAGAAGAATAACATTTTGTGACACATAAAATCATATGAATTTCAAGTTTCAGTGTCCATAAATAAAGCTTCTTTATTTGCTGACTTGCCGTCTATGGCTGCTTCTGCGCTCCAAGGCACAGCAGCTGCAACACAGAAGGGCTGGCCTACAAAGCCCAAAATATTTAATATCTGGCCCTTTACCGAAAAAGCCCACCAACCCCCCTGCCCTGGAGTCTTATAAATACAGACCCCTAGTTTCCAAAGCTCAAGCCCCCACAGGTGGTCTTTGGCAGCACCTCGCCTTCCTCAGTCTACCTGGAGAATGGGCAAAGACTGACTGGAACCACTGGGGGCTGATGCAGGAGCTTCCCTGCTTCAAATCCTCTGACCACCCTCTAAATCTCTGTTCCCTGACAGATTACTCAAAATCTTTGTCCAGAGCAGATAGGACCACATATTGAGTCCACCACGTTCTGAGTCCCCAAGGGCTCAGGCAGCTGGTTCCCTCTCATGGGGCCTACACACTGGCTCCCCGCTCCTCTCCAGGGGTTCCTGGGTAAGCCCTGCCATCCTGAAGGTGAAGGAGCTTGGAGGGTGGAGGGATGGGTCCTCCATAAGGTGATCTCCACACTGATACAACTCCAGATGGCTCAGATCAACTCTCAAATAAATAACATACCCTTTAGCAAGCATGAGGAAAGTCATAAACTCAAGATGATACACCAAGATGATAGTCCAGCTATGGGCTTGGACCAAGTCATCTGTGTGGATCTCAGAATGCTCCTGGGGGAACGGGGAGCCAAAAGGACTCCTTAGCTCCTGCTACAAATACCAAATGATACCCATAAGGAACGTGGGCCACCACCTTGCTCATCGTGGTCATGTGATCAATGTTTGTAGAAAGGAAATGAGCCTTAACAGAGCACTTATGAGCTATTTATTTGGGGGCTGCCTATTTAGGCATTCACCAAATTTGATTCAAGTCTCTAAGAAGACATTAGTAATAAAAATTAAACTTCTCTAATATAATGGGAAACTGTAATGCTCAGTAACTTGGATCATATTTTCTTCTTTTCTTTTTTTTTTTTTTTTTTTTTTGGATATATTCTCATGGTGATTCAAAACCCAGCTCTCGGTGCTTTGGACTTTGTTATTAGGCCATTGGTTCTTTGTAAAATGGTCACTATGAGAATAACCTTTCCAAAGTCACTATGCATTGGCCATAAGAATATCAATGAAGGCACTGCCTACCTTTAAAAAAAAGTTATCTGTATAAAAACAGCCAATATGAGAATCTATGTAAAAAGTTTCCTTTAGTGTCAACACTAAAAGAGGCTTTCCTTCCACAGAACTGGTGAGTTTTGCCCCTGTCATCAATTCAACAAATCAATGGTATGTTTCACTCTTTGTTTTAAAGAGCTACCAAAAAAGCTCCAATTCTAAATTTTGGTTGAAGTATACCCACTGGAAATGACCACTGTGATCTGGATATATAATCCTATTTTCTCCTTGTCACACAGTCTATTATTTCATTTCCTTGTTCTTGATTTCTATTAATGTTTCACTATATATTTAACGTGTGACCTCAGGTACACCTCATCCTATTTATGGAATGAGATGGGTACAAACCAGCAAACTCTTACTACTAACATACAAATAACAAAACTTCAATTACCAGATACTCAAATGAGCCTATATTCTCTTTATGGAGGATTGTCGATAAGGTAGAACACTGATCAAACAAATCTATGCAATTCTGAGTTTATGCTGGACATAATATAGTTTTTTGTTTTTGTTTTTGTTTTTATTTCTAGAAAGGCAGCAAACTACCTAGGATGTATATAGTTTTTGATAACCAATGAAAAAGTACTCAGTATTATCTTCTTCAGAAAAGGAAAAACAGATTCTAAACTGAGGTCTCAATTTACTGATTTTTTTTTTTTTCCCTCTGAAGTGAAAACCTAGAATGTCAGCCCTTTTTGCTCACCTGGAGGATGCAAAAGGGGGTAGGCTTTCTGAGCAGCTCTTGCATAATGAAGCAAAATTCATTGTGTTCTGGCCCGGCTCCCAATTTAACCAAGGCAGGCAGAGGGCTGGAGCCCTGTTCACATACTGGTCAGGCTGCCAGAGTCCCTCCAGCAACCAGCCAGTGCAATGGGCTGCTCTGTGGCCTCACGCCTCAGTGCCATGGGAGAAAGAACAGGGAACGAATGTGTCCCTGTGCTTGGCTCGCTCCTGTGCCCACCTTCCTTCCTCTCAGCTGCCATGCTGTCCACATGCACCAAGGATGCCGCTGCAGGAAAGGTGCCCACCACCCCCTACCCTGTTCCAGCCAACAGCTCCCTTCCTGGGTCTGGGTCCTCCTCTGTCCTACCTCTCAGAGCACCTAGCATATTCTCCATCAACACCCTTACACACCATCGTCCACTGCCGTTTAGGACCACATGCCCACAAGAAGCCACAATTACCATTCATCTTCTCTGATCCCTTTCCCTGAAATTTTTGGTGGCTTTTTTTTTCTTTTATGGGTTTTCTATCTCGTGCTAGTCATTTACTTTCTATGGTTACTATCTGATTAAAAAGGGATGTTATTATTGGTGCTACCATTGGGTTTCCCAAGAAAATCTATATCCTGGCCCCGTGCTGAGCTGGAAATCTGTGCAAACAGCTGCTAGGTGTTTGGTGATCTGGGCTTCCCTCCTTGTCTGAGCTCCGCAATGCTGCAGGGACCTTGGAATGGGATGACCCGTCCGGTTCTCACACTAACACGATATCCCCACTGAGAGAGGCAAACATTTAGCCCACATTTTTTTCTTCTCTCTGGAGCTCGTGCTGAGCATCAGAAGGTAAAACTAAAGTGGAGCATTATACTACCCACAGTCCTAAACACCCCGTCACTTGCCAGGTCTACACTCTGCAGTGCTAAATGAACCGCCGACAAAGTCACCTTGACGGTGGGCTTTCACCCACCTCCCCTCGCTGGGTAGCCTCCTGGCATGTGTCGAGACTGGGAATCCAGAAACCTGTTTGAGCTCTGCTCTGTAGCCGTGGCCCTGGCTGAATCACTAAATCCATCTGTGTTTCAGGTCCTGTAAACCGTCAGGATTCACCCCAAACCATCTCTAAGTTTCCTACCAGCTATAACACAAAGAGAACCCTCAACATGAACCTTCTAAAACCAAGTTCAAAGAAAAATAACATATATTTACAAAGAAAGGCAAATTGTCACAAAAATAAATGTTGTCCTTCACGGTCATTCTATGGAACTGATTTAACGCTCTTCACTGATAGGAAACTCATACCCTGGAGTAACAAGCCACACCGGCTCTGCCCCAGCCAGGAAGGTCCAGCTTCGGAAACCACCGCCCTGCTCGCTTCTAAAAGCTGCCCTTGTGGCTCAGAAGAGCTGACACACTCTCCAAAATGGTCTATTACTCCCACGGACAGTTGGAGACCTCATGTAATGACTGCTTCAAATGCACGCTGACAACTGCCCCTCTACCGTTTGCAGCCAAACACCACACACGGACTGTAAATCATCTCCCGTGGGCAAACAGAATCCCAAATCCTAACTGCAGTCACTTCCGTTTTTAATCAATTCCTACAGATACTTAAATATGCGCAGCTATTATAAAAATTAACCTTCCCTCCTAAAGTTCAGAATCCAAGCAGCCCATGTGATCTGTCATCAATCTAGAACACAACTGAGAAGCCAATCTTTCTGTGAAACCATTAACAGATTCTGCTTTTCTGTCACCAGGGTAATTTACTGAGGCCAATTTTAATCCTGCCACTAAACCACTAATCCCATGACTCTACAGTCCCCAAGTTTACGTTGCTATGGCAAGTACTTTTACATGAGGAATTCACTTATTTACCACCAGTCATGTTTTTTAAGTTGGCTCTAGGAATAAGATCATCTTCCTCGCCTCTTACTTTAAAAAGTAAAAAGCCATTTTTGGAATAAGGACACCCCTCGAACACCTGGGCTGCGCTGTACTCATCACAATAACACTAATGTAAATTACGCATGGTGTTACTCAAAGGGACAAATTATCGTCATTATGCTAATGGTCACGCTAAAGACATGAAAAGCTTTGGTGTGATGAATCTCAATCTGGTGGGAATATGATTATCAAATGTGAATGACTGATATTTTCTCAAACTGGCATAAAAATGTTCTCTCCATGTCACTGATAATGTCAATATAAATTATGCATCACCAAAAGCAGCGTTCGTGCACGCCGCTGACATGCTATGAAGCGACACCCAGGCCCACCTTCCTATCCACAGATGCCCTGCTCTGAAGGCACACACACACACACACACACACACACACACACACGAATGAGTATAAATGTGTTTACTTCTTCCCTTAAAACAGGAAAAACAGTCTGATTAAAGCTAATGAGACAGACTGAACGAGAAGGGCACCGAAAGACGCGTGAGCTCTGGTGGCAAGGCCACAGCCGTACAGGATGTTAACAATGGAAGCATAATCTTCCATGCTGTTCCCTCTTCATAAATTCCCGGGATGTCGCCTTAGCAGCCACTCTGGTGAATTAAACACAAGACTCTCCAAAAATTCAAAAGCAGTATCTGTAAACAAAACAAATCACTAAGTGAAAGCATCCCGCTCTGCCTCTGGATAATTCCAGAATAGCACCACAAAAGTTTAAACTGTGAAACCAGATTGTCCATCTGTTCATTGATTAGACCATCCACTAAAAAAAAAAAAAAAAAAAAAAAAGGGGGGGGGGACATTTTTTAGGTCTAGCTTAAAATCACTGAAATAATCAGGAACTAAACAGGGAGTAGCAGACCTTTTGCAACCCACAGAAGTTTTAACTACTCCCCCTGGGCTCTGGATTTCCCTGAATTAACACAGTCAACATTTAACATCAAACTATTTCCCACAAAAACGATTTCAGAAAGAAACAAGTGACACTTGCTCACTACCCCTACTCATCAATCGAACAGGAAGCTGCTTAAGCCACGAGCAGTCTCTCTGCACCACTCTGGATGCAGCCTTCACTGTACCAAATTTCAAAGAACGTTCTCGAATGCTGAAATCAATCAATGCCTAACACCGTGCCAAGTCAGCTCAAGTAATATAGGTTAAATAGTGCCATATGGCAAAGACAGACACATGTTGCCCTTTCCTGAAACAAAGAAAAAAATTCCTAAACAAATATCCTTTATCTTTAATACAGGAAAAGCTGAAGACAGGGGTTTCCAAGTGTTCCTAAATAATGCTGAAAATCCTACTTTAATTCTTAGCCGTTGGGGAAAAACTATAGAATTTTAACAGAGAACCTCAATTTTTCATAGTCTCTCTTTAACTACGTCCTAAAAGCTAACACCACATGTTAGCCTAAGCTCACCATCCCCTAAATGAGCAAGAAAATAACAGGACAGCTGTATCCAAAGTCTGAGCTGACATCAGCAACTCCCCGGGGTGCCAGATCCGCCAGAGACCAGCCTACCTGCTTCTGGAGGAATAACACGCCAGATTAATTTTGTCTTAAAATAAAATATATTAAAAATCTAACCTGTGTTCAGCACTCCACTGAGGAACTGTCTGAAATTCATAATCACATAGAATACCTACGCCTGAAATTTCGATTAAACAACTTGATTAAATTCTTGACCAAATACACACACACACACACAAAGAAAAAAATCTACCAGAATGAACTCATATTTGAAATAAACAGTAAAATGTATCTAAACCCAATAGAGTTTCTAAAGGATTTATTTTTTTTACTCTCCTGTGTGGGATTTTATTCCTTACTTTACATATATTTACATGTTTACGTTCTCAGAGTAGTTGCATTTCTAATTACTCCTGCTTTGTGATTTTTCAGTACCAGTGGAATTGAAGAATAAATGCCAGATCTTCTTGGAAAACTACTTTTAAGGAATGTTGAGAGCCACAAAATTACACTTCTTTACAATTCGAATGTATGCCACTGGAAAACATCTCATTCTGGACATAAATATGACAGCCAGTTCCAGCTTTGGAAAGAAAAGCTTCAGCTGTTCAAATCACACGTAGCCAGATGCAAGGGATAAGAAATACACAAAACAGACAGTTGCAACTGCTAATTTTTACCAGTCCATCTAAAATATACTTGATATACCTTAGTGGGGGGTACACATTTTAAATACAAGCCATGCATTCATAGGGCCTGTATACGCACTCTCCCGTAGCTATTAAAGTCATACCCCTAAAATAGTCCCCTGTCAAAGAAAATTAGCTTTAAAATAAACATGCATTTTAAAGAACTAGAGGAGACATTTTAAATCCATGGTGAAAGTTTTTCTTTATTCTTCTCATATGGTTAATCTTATTAATAAATTTTCTATAAATAAACATTTGATGTGAGTCCTTTCTTAAAATGGGTTTGTGACACGTCACCAATATTCCTGAAAACTCTAAGATAGTCCCAGCTAGAGTCCGATGATAAAGAGGGTATCACCCCTACCCCCCTTGCTCATAGCTCACTCTCTCTGCTCTAGTGAGAAAGGCAAGGGAAGGTCCCCCCACCACCACCACCCCAAACTCACTTGTTTCTAGGGACCAGTGAGAAGTGAGAACAAAGCTTGAATCAGAAAAATGTTGTCACCCTCGTGGCCCTGAGACACACTCAGACCCATAACAGGCCGCTGCCAATACACTGTTGGCTGTTGTCCATCGGGTAGAAAGGTTGGTGGTGACAGCCCCAGAGGGAGGCTAGGATAGGAGGAAGAAGAGGGTCACAGTCACACCGGTTGGCCCCTACCACCAGTTAGAGCCAAGCCAAACACAGAGCAAGAGCTGAATAATCGCTAGTATCCAAACTCCTGGGCAAACTGAATGGCAGCCCATGGATGCCTATCGGTGGTCTACACTGACACCTGCTTTACACCCACACCTTTGTAGACGCTCCACCCTGCTATCGATCCCTGTAACACACGTGGAGATGCCGTCCAACCACCACCTGATCAGACCTGAGAACCACCCACATCCCAACTGTGCACTTCAGCTGAAAACACAAACCCAAAAGGCACATAGTTCCCCATGCAGAGAGTCACGGTCTGGGAGCCAAAGACAGTAACACAATCACCCTGCACGTTTGGACATCAGTGACTCGGGAAGCAAGGGTCAAAGGTGCCAAGTGGTAAGCAACCCACAGAAGGTCTAAGTCCCAGGTGCCAGTTCAGCAGTCAGTTCAAGTACAAAACAGTCCACTGGGGGGTCGAGCACTCAGCTCAGCGAGGGTGGCACACACCCCTAGCTTTCTCTGGACCACAGCCACTAAGAGAAGAGCTAATTAAACTTTTCCCACAGCCTCTAGAACTTTTGAGGGGGAGGGGGTAGGGCAGCAAAGAGATGCATTTCTGAAAGAACTACTTGATCTTGTCAGAAGAGCTCCATCCAAGCTCTAAAACACATAAACATTTACAGCAAGTGAGATGTCTGCTTTTGAGGGAGGAATGTTACGTCTATATTCAAATATTTATAATGCAGATATGTAATCAAATGAATGTAACTTTCTTTTGCTTTCTTACATTATTTCTCTTACTTCAGCCTCAGTCCATGCCCTTGAGAAAGTCTGGATGTCTCCAGCTAAATCTGGCCTTCAAACACCGAAGAAAAAGTTCGGTTTCCTTCACCTTTCATACAGATGCTTTATTCAGTTAGAAATCTGGTTGCAAGCAAAACACCACTTTTAATGATATAATTAACACTTGCCCTCTTCTCCAAGGTTGAAAAAGGAATAAAATAATGTCATGTGTTGAACACTGAAAACACACAGATTATAAAAAGAAAACGCAGGCATTTGGACAAAGCTCCTTCGAGCTCAAGGAAAGCAGTACTCTACCCCAGTGTCCTATTCCTAGGACATTAAGGTATAATGCACTTGAAACTCTACACACCATCTCCAGCCAGACTTAAAGCCACTCCCACATAACGCCTGTTTAAAAGATTCCTTCTGGTAAATTACAAAGAGGACCAATAGTTACCCTGGAAAACGAATACATAAAAATCCACAACAACCCATTAAACTGAGTGCTGGTTTTTCAAGAACAGCCCATGACTAAAACTCTATTCAACTTCCTAGGTCACATTACCACTTTTCCCTATTTGGTAAGACTGAAACCGTCTGGGAGAGCATACCTCATTCTAAAGTATTCTCTAAAGAAGTCTCTTTCCTTCTTCACATGACTTTCGCTGCACAACATCCACATCGAATGTGTCACCTATAAAACTCAAATATCTCCACAGAGAAGCAACTAAAGTAAATGAAGGTGACGTTTGATCTACAGAAATGGAAACAATAGGCTTTTCCCATGGACTGGCTCTTACTCTCCTCCCTCCATGAGGGTCTCTGGGACAACATTTTACAAAGTTAGACAGGTAGGACTTCAAAGTCCCAGGAAAACTTTAATCTCTAAATTGGCCAGTCACCTTTAAAGGTTGTTTACCAATGACAATGGGATTAACACCAATCATGTAAGCTATACTCACCGGTGATTAACACCAGTTACACAACAAAGTTAAAAGTTCTTCATCTGGTGTGTCTTGGTATTTAGAAAGACGATTCTGACCAACAAAAGCTTTCAGAAATAAAAATAAGCAAAGCTTCTCTCCCCCCACCCCCCCACTGCTGAATACTGTACCTACCAAATGCCCTGCTTTGCCTGCTTTGTTTCATTTTAGAGAGGCATTCCCACTCCTCTGGGTTAGTTTTATTACACATCCCTTGGGACTGTTATTTTTTTTAGAATGTTAATGTGCCCTCCATGTTTCAGTATATTCAAATGAGCTAATTGAAGAAAACAAGGTCCTACTAATGAACTAAGAAAAATACGAGACTGATTCGCTTGTGTCTGAGCCCATGAAAATTCTCATTTCATGAGCAAAGTCCTTGAGGCTTGCTCAGGGCTGCAGCTCGCTGGGCCCGTCCAAGATGGCTTGGGAGCCCGCTGAAACCAAAGACGTCCGGCTCGGATAACCAGCTCTCAGACCCAGGATGCAGGCCAGCGAGCTCCACTAGGGCTCCCCAATTTCACCAAGAGGGGGAAGCAAGGTCCCAATCATGCACAGCAGAGGCATGCGGTATATTTAATTCTAGCGGGTCTGTGTCAACATAAATAGCACAGCTATTTTGACGCCACAATCGAAGAATGTAAGAGAAATTGAAGGAGGAACAAACAAATGATAAAGTGAGCTTTTCTACGCGGCAGCAGAAAGTATCCTATCAAATAGCAGGCATGCCTGGCTCCTTAAAGTAGCACTTACATTCCTAAACCAAAATACTCCAATCATATTAATAGGGAGGCTTAAAAAATAATCTGGAGAGGATCCTGCTGGGGGAACATCCAGCCTCGCTTCCACTCGGGTTAGTACTCCCAAGGCATCTCAGCGCTCGGGCACAGGACGGAGGACCACCGGTTTCTAAACCATCTGTACCCAGGACTGCAGGCTCCGTGGCAGGTTCAGGAGGCAAATGCGTTTCCGAGGCGTGTTTAATTAAGACCCCCGTCTAAAGTTCCTTTTGTGGCTTGCCTTGGGTCCCGCTGCCCCCGCCCTTTGTTGCGTGGTGGACCCCGCCGGCAGGCCGGGCCCCACGCCCTCGGGCACCTCTGGGCTCCCAGGACCGGCCCCCGCGTCCACGCGGGCCGCTAGCCGCCGGCACGGAAAGAGGCCACGCAGGCAGGGCGCCACACCCACGCGCGGCAGCCCCTCGCGGGGACCGCCCCAGGGCGCCCAGCGCCACCCACCCGCCGCCGCGCGGGGCCCGGCCGGGGCCGGATCAGGTGCGAATACTTATGTAATCGTCCTCGTGGGCCACGCCTTTCCCACCGCCCCACCTCCGCCAGAACAAAGTGAAGTTTAAAATAGAAACCAATTACCTGGCCGCCGCCGCGCCTCGGCCCCCGGAGCGCGGCCCGCGCCCGAGCCCCCGCCCCCCGCCCCCCGCCCCGCGGAGACCCCCGCCCCGGCCAGACCCCCCAGACCCCCCCCCCCACACACACACACACCCAGGCCAGGCGCCCCCTCCCCGCCCCCGCCCCGCCGAGACCCCCGCCCGGGCCAGGCCCCCCCTCCCCGCCCCCGCCCCGCGCAGACCCCCGCCCCGGCCCGGCCCCCCCACCCCGCCCGCCCCCTCCGCGGCCAGTCCCCCGGCCCGCACGGACCCCCGCCTTTGTTACGGTGCGAAGTTGGGCCGTGGGTCCCCGTCTCTTTCACTTCTTGGGTTACAGTGCAGGCGAGTGACGTCCGCTCCACATGACGGGGGCGGGGGGCGGGCGCCGGGGGCGGGGGGCGGGGGGCGGGCCGGGCCCTCCCCCACCGCCGGCCCTGCCCGCCCCGCCCACGGCCCGCCCCCCGGCAGCCCGGCAGCCCGCGGCCCCCGCCCCCGCCCCGCCCCGCCCCCGCCCCGGGGCGGGCAGGTAAATCCCCCCGCCCCCGCCCCCGCCCCCGCCCCGCCCCCCGCGGCGCCCGGGGCCCCGCGCCGCCCTCTCCGAGGTACGGAAATAGGAATGATTTAATCCGCGACACCCCCCTGCTGCCCATCCTCAATCCGCGAGTCCACGGAGGTGGGGGCGGGGGGCGCAGAACCCGGTCGAACTCCGGGCTGGGGGCCGAACACGGCCGCAGCGGGACGACCGGGTTCGGGCGCTACTTCGTGACTGAGCGAGGTTCTTGCAGGGGTACGACGGGGGGTCGCCCACGGACCCTCGGCGTGACCCCGGGGCGCCCGGACACACGCCGCGTGGACTAGGGCGGGGCGCGGCGTCCCTCCCAGGGGTCTCCCCGGAGGGTTCTGCGGGGAAGGGGCCGTCCCACGTGGGTTCTTAACCCGTCCGGGCGGCGGCAGCATCCATCCCGGCATCTACGACACCGCAAGGGAGATGCTCCGGGGCCAGGTCCGGTCCCCACGCGTCCACACAGCTCTACCGGGATTCCCGGGGAAGCGGGGGCCGGAGGAGGCCGGGGCGAGCCGCGGGGCGGCCCGTGGCGCCTCCGCCCCTGAATGCGCCCATTGTGCGGTGGACACCAGGCAGGCGCTCCGCACTCCGGGCTCGGGCGGCCCAGAACTTCCACTGACCCTGAGCGGCTCACATTCTAGAATTTGCCATGGACTAAGTATGAACTTTCGGCGAGACAATAAAATACGAAGTTGTAAGGTTCGTGCTGTCCTTCACTTTTCTGCGGAATTCACGCCCATTTCAGCAGTCCCCGTTCTTTGTACGCTGTGCGCCTGGCGGGTGGGCTCCCCGCCACCCGGACCCCACGCGCGAGAGGGCGCGCCTGTCGCGTGGGAAAGACACGGAGGGAACTGCACGTTTCGATTCCCCGGCTGCTGAGAAGCATAATCATATCACTCCTCTTTTCTTCCCCTTCTGCAGGTTTCGACTTGAATCCGAAAGCACCTCCAAGCGCCCAATCTTTGCAGGAGAACACTCGGGGGAGGCAGGATCTCCATGGGGACTGCCGAGCACCCCTCTAGCTGCCCAGACGCAGGGAACCGCTTGCCCGCGTCTGGGGCGCAGAGCTGTGCACATCAGGAACCCCGCGGATGCGCGGGGCTGGTCGCACTCAACAGTGTGCACACACATGGGCGCGTGCACGCGCGCGCGCACACTCACGCTCCAAATTACCTCCGGGATGGAGAAAGCCGCTGCGGATTGGCCGGCAGAGCCATCACTCACGCCCAGGGGCAGGGAGACTTTGCGAGGCTGTTTCCTTTTTTTTTTTTTTTTTTTTTTTTTTTTCCTCCTTCCCTCCCTACTGTTTCATTTAATGGTAAAACAACAGCAGAGCCCTGAAAGTTAGCCATCTGCGCCGAGAGTTTGCTTTCTTTAACGACGGGGGCGTCAGACAATATCCATTTAAATATATTTTGTACTTCCACAATGGATGAAAAGGGAAATTAGCAATCCCTGGTGGGGGCGGAGAGGGAGCGAGGGGTGAGGAGGAGGGGGTCATCCGGAGGGGTGGACGCAGTGGGAAGAGTTGTTCTCAACGCCCAAAAAAGACTTTGACCTTTATTGATCTCGAAATTAAAAAATGTTTTTCACGGATCAGATTATAACAAACGCTGGTCCTCATTTATGAACTCATGATTTTAATTTTTTTATTTAAGCATGCGCCAGCAATTGTGTTTCCTTAAGAAAGAACTGACCTATTTTTGGCTGGAGATAAACGATCATGTTAACAGATGTTAATCTTGTAATCTGTTTTTCCTGTAAGCACTTTACATACCCGGGATTCAGACCTTAAAAATAACATCTTTTCCAAAAAGACCTGACGTCACAATTCACTCCCTGAAAAATCACCCCCCCTCCAGTTTTTTTCCTCTGCAATGATTTCAAAGACATTAAATCTTTTTCACTTTATAAATGCTGATTTGTTCTGCCTCAACTCCCACAGGCTTCTATTTGCATTTCAAATTCCACAGGTTACACCAGTCGCCTTTTCAAAAAATGTAAACCAACAATGAAGCAGCAAATGGCTTTTTGTGCATCTGGATTAAATGAGGCACAGAATGAATATATTTAAAAAGAGGGCTGAGCAAGTTGATCTTTGCACACCCGGAGACCAAGTAATTCTTTATCAGTCAGCCAGCAGCATGAGTAAGATGCAGACACATAAACCCCTGAAGCTCCTGGTCTGATCCCGGTCTGCTGCGGGGAGCTTATTAAGGCGGATAATAAATGAGGCTGACTTACAGACCCACATTTTCGGGTAAAAGGCTGGGTCTCCCTGGTCCCTAATGGCAAGCCTCCACTGGCTTCCCTGCCCACCACCACCGATTGTCACCGCACACCAACCTCCTGCATAAACCGCTGTTTTAAATACCCAACTCGGCTGGCGTTTAACGAACTTATTCATACAAAGTTTCTTTAAAACTTGACGAGGCGGTTTATTCTAAATACTGATGGTAACTATTCCGTCTGTTAGTTCTCCCTGGAAATGGCAGACCAGGCGCATTTCCAACCCCCCCTCCCCATCACACACGCCCCACAGCATTCTTCCTTTCTCGTAGACACCCGGGTGTGTACCGCGATGGAGCCCTCCCCCCCTCACCCCCACTCCGACCCCCGCCAGGCTGGGTGCGTCTGCGAGGAGTCCCTGCCACCCCGACCCCTCTCCCCACCCCTCCCGGTCACAGAGGGGACCATCGCCCCCTGCCCCCACCCGGCCCTAACTTCCCTCCCGGGCGCACTCACTTCTGTAATGTTAGGGTCACTTAGACGCTCCCAGCTAATGGGCATGCGGCCAGGGGAGGGGGAGGCCCAACACCCACCCCACACACACACACACACACACACACGCCGACACGTACCCGGGGCAGCAGCGCTCCGTGCCCACGGGCATCGATCCCATCAGCCAAACCCTTAATAATTGAAGCGGCTCCTCGGGTCCCGCAGCCCCATCACCCACCTTCATTAGCTGGAGCGTTTTACTTTAAAGTAAGGCAATTTGCTCTTTGTCTCCTAATGGATGGAGAGCGCATCCGAGCTCCCCTCCTCCCGCGTCGCCTTTGACGAAGTGTACAAAGCCTGAGCCTCTTCCGCGCTCCCACCCGGCCCCCACCCCGCCCCTCCACTGCGGTAAAAACCACCTCCCGGCGCTCGCCTCGCCGCCCGAAGTTGCATCTTCCCTCTCCTGGAATTGCCGAGCCGAGCAACTACCCACAGGGCAGCCGAGCCGCCCTCCCGGCGCCCCGGGGCCCCTCCCCGCCCCCCGCCCCCGCGGCGCACCCCGGGGTCCCCCCTTCCGCACTGCCAGGCCAGGGGCCCCGCGCCCGCGCCCCCTGCGGGCCCCGCGGCGCCCCCCCCCCCACCCTCCCGGCCCCTACCTTGGCGGGAGGCGGCGGGCCCGGGAAGGAGGACGCGCACGCCCCGCGCCTCTGAAGGTGAAGCCTAGCGCCCGAGGCGCGGAGCCGAGCGCTGCACTAGACCGACCGCGCCAGCTGCGCCCGGGCGCGGGGGACGCGCGAGGGCGCGCGGGGCCCGCCACGCGCCCGGCCCCCTCCCCGCGCCGCCCGGGCTCGCCCGGGACGCGCCCGCCCCGCGGGGACCCCGGCGCCGTCCGGGCTCTGGGGGCTGCGCGGCGGGGGGAGGGGGCCGGGCCCCCGCGGCCGGGCGCAGGCCCGAGGCTTCCCCCAGCCACGGAATGGTCTGCCCTGTAGGAAACGCACACGCTCCACTATTGTCTCATCAGCACAAAGTTCTACCACACTGCGGGCAAAGTCTGGAGGCTCGCGATGACTCAGACACAGATAATTCTTCCCCTAATAGCACTGAATCACGGCCCCAGCGGCTAGTGGTCGCCCCTTCCTCGCCGGGGCTCCGGCTGCCGCAGACCCAGTGCCGGGAAGCTGTTCACGCGCGCACACGGACACACACGCACGCATCCATACGTGCAGACGTGCTGGGATGCGTTTGCGGCCGGCTCGGGCACCTGAGCACGAGCCGCGAGGCCACGTCTCCGCGTGGGTATCCTGCGGGTGGTCCCAGACGCGTGTGCACTGCACCCGCCTCACGGCTGCGTGTCCCCGAACTTCCTGGTAAAACGTGTTGAGGATCCTCGGTAGATGAAGTCCCGACTCAAGATCAAAGTCTGGAGAGACCTCAGAAGGAGGATTCTGCTCTGTGGCAATTTAAAAAGGACTGTGGGCTTTTATTTTTATTTTTATCCTTGGGAAATTCAACTCTAATTTTTCTGTTTCCAACCATGTCTCCCCCCCACACACACACACCCCCAGCTGCTCTCCGCGGGGCCGTAGTTAGTGGCAGCAAGTTAAGTCTGGGAATAGAAATCCCACTGTGACTCCAAGAAACAACCACGGTCCACGGGGCGGGGGGAGGGGGTGCGGCGGGGAGGGGCGGGGAGGAGGAGGGAAGGAGAAAGAGAAGGGGCGCGCCCCTGAATCAGCGATGACGCAGGCCGAGGGAGCTGGCCTGCGGAGGGGGGCACTGTCTTCTCCCACCAGGCTCCTGGCCATATTGTTCTGCTCTCCTCGTGATAACTCCGCAGTGGAGATGGATTCTGTCCAAGACACCGACGTAGTTCGGCTTCGCCATCAGCGCCGCAGGCCCGCGCTACCTTCCGCCCCGGCGATTTCTCCGGGTGCCCCAGGCTCGCTAACACTCCCTGCCGAGGCAGCTCGGGCCCTCCAACTTAGGGCATTTACAACAGAAACTACTAGGGAAGAGCTCCAAAGGGAGGAGCTTGTGCCTGCGAGCTGGCCTCTCAGACACAGAGGCCATTCTGCACGTGTGGGGTGTGTGCGTGTGTGTGTGTGTGTGTGTGTTGGTGGAGGAAGGGGGCAGCTAGAGGGCGGAGAACCTTTGCAGGAAGGATCCTTGAACACTAAAATGTAAGCTTCTCGGGATTAATGGTCTACACTAATTTGGATAGCAAGGCATGGTAAAAAGTCGTTGACAATTATTGCAGGTTTGGGTATGAATGCTTAAATGGGATGTATTCCTCACCAAATTTAAGTCTGATTCACAGAAAAGTATTGGACTGCCCGAAATGCCTGACAGTACCCGGTAAAAATACACAAATGAAAATATGCCCCCAATTGAACTAATGACACAGATATGAATGGCATGGCATATACAGACGTAGATAAATAGTGGCATATTAATGTTTGTGCACCCACAGAGATTAAACTATGCATACTTGGAATTTTAATAGTAGTTTTTGTCATATTTTGGACAGGATTTGAGTCAATGCTAAAAATCTATAATTATCTGCATTCTTGGGTCTATTTAAGACTAGAGTGTTGTACTAGTAACTTCCATGTGTTCAAAATTGACAAGTTAGATCAAGGAACGGTGAGTAAAACTTCCAAAACCCTCCATGTAAAATTGTGATTTCCTTGACTTGCCTCCTTTCTGTGGCCTGCTTATCACCCACATGTGATTTCACTCAGGGCGGTTCTACAATAATACTGTGCTTTTAAAAGATTTCCTTTCTCTGTTTCTCTACAGTGCCTGCAGAATCTGAGAATGTAATTTGAGAGACGGTTGAGGGTTACATTCTGGAAAAACAGCAGCTTGAGGGCCAGCAGGTTTTGTTGCTGGTGAGGGTGGCATTCGTGGCAGGCAAGATGTGTTTACATCATTTGTACACCAAGTCACTGATGGTTGTTCGTTTGTCAGTCACTATTAGCTTATTCCAGGGGCAAAAAACAAACAAACAAAAAAAGGTACAAAAATAAAATATTTAGCGAGAGTTCCCATACTACTCCTACAACATATTTAGCATTGCTAAAATTTCAAGTGTTTAATAATATCTTCAAATATTTAAAGTAGCCATGAAAGATTAAGGACACTGTTTCAGCACAAAATACAAATCCCTGAAATCCCTCAAAAGAGCTTCACCTCGTTTGAAATATTTAATTACAATATTTGGGTGGAGAACAGTTAGTGATATTAATAGAATAACAGTTGGATATATACTTGGCTATTTACAATTTTATAACAGATGATAATTCTGGTTAATGAAATAGATGGAGAAGAAAACACATTTTCTCTTGTGATTGTCTAATGAATTATTTGTTCAGCATTTGGGACTCGGCTCCTTCAAGCTAAGGAACATGGCTTTTTAATGAAACAGTGTTCAGTGGCTTGTCTGCGTAGCTTAGAAGGCAACATGGTTGGTGAACATATAGATTAGAAAGGTTCTGGAGGGGTTTCATTACAGAATAGCTAAGAGTAAGAAACAAACATAAAAAAAGAAACCCCAGAAAAGGCCTGGTCTATCTGAAAGCTGGAGCTAAAACTCTCAAAACTGTGATATGAAATTCAAGACAAACTAAAAAATATTTATTAAATATGCATGCTCAAAAATTTAAGTGCACTGCTTATTAGTAAATATTTAATGTTAGTTCTATCTCTGCAAATTTATACCCTATATTCTAAATTATGTCTGAGAAAGGAGAATGACAGTGTGCACCTAGGCTAAATTTTCACTCTTTGAACCAACTTAAACTTACAGAGGTAAGCGTGGAGTAGGGGTAAATTTAATTGAATTGTCAACAATATTCCAAGGTACAGACCATTATAAGAGCAGTACAGCTGCTGACCAACTTTATATTGTGTGGAGTAGGTAACAATTTCATTTATAAATGGAAATTGGCTCTTTGTTTAATCACTGATGGTTTCATAAATATCAGCCCAATCCTAACTTGATCTTTTATCCCCTAAAATATATAAATATATAATTTTATATATATATATATACATATATATATATATATTTTTTTTTTTACAGAACTTGGAAACTGGGAGAATACACCATCTTTAGATTATGGAAGAGGGGGAATTTAACATATGGCGATCCCCTGCGTAGAAGGGGCACAAAGTTGTGATTTTATTTTAAATAGTCTTCTACAAAATGGTTTCAGACATCTTGAATCTGGAGGTAACTAACAGAAGGTCTTATTCTTGGTTTATAGGAAACTATCTTAGTTTGTTTTTTTTTAGGTTTATTCCCTTGAAGGTAATGAACTCTAGGAATGAATTAGATAATAGGCATTTCCTATAGACACATGCACACACCTCTCTAATTGATCTATATACCCAGATTCTCCCATATTTATCGTAACTTCTCACTAAGTTGCTTTCTCTTCTTCGGTCTTTTACATTCTGGATAATTTGGAGTCAAACTGGCAGTGTCTTGTTTTGTTTTAGTTTATTTATTTCTTTGGATGGGGGCGTGGCCAGAAAGAGAATCTCCAGCCTACTTCTTGCTGAACATGAAGCTGGATCCCAAATCCCTCAAATCAGGGCCTGAGCAGAAAGCATGAGACCACTCTTAACCAGCTGCCGGGCCCAGGCGCCCTGGACTGGCTGGCTTCATTACTCCTGGTAGAGACCTGCGTGGTGTTGCAAGACTTGTATGAAGGTTTCTTCACCTTTTCCAGGTATCCAAGTCTGAAGCTGCTTTCAACACGAAGCCGTACCTGAGTTTTCAGATAGTTTAATAATCGGCAAAGCACCTCTCCAAGATTCTCTGTAATACGTACCCATACACGTGGTACACACATCTTCCTCCCCACCGCCCCCCATTTTCCAAGGAATCCGCATTCTTCCCAATCTGCTCGTCGTCTGCTCAGAGGCACGCTCTGTGTTGACCCGGGACACTAGTCCACCACAGATATTCTTTTACTGATTGTCATGTGTATGATTTGGTCAATGGCCAAGGTGTCATTTATGACATCAGTAATAGAGTTAGTGCAGATGCGCAGTTGTGGCGAGGGCGTTGTAGAAAACACAGCAACGATTCAAGGGGTCACAGTCACGTTTCGCTACCATGTGCGAAAGGTAAAGTCCTCAGGACTTCCCAGCAGGTAGAGAGCCCTCAAATCTGTTCTTAATTTCAAGTTAAGTGAAAGACTTTCAGCAACAGCTGGCTGCCAGCGAGCTGATACAGAATTCCACAGATGTGGTTCTTAATGGTTTGAAGAATAAAAAAGGAAGGAGTCCATGGAGCAGGATTCATTTAAGAAGGACAAATTCAGGAAACATTCCTCTCAGGAATGATTTCCCGTGTTAGCAGAGGGACTGTCTTTCTTATTACATTTTCTCATGATCGCTACAGTCTGTTAATTAACAGAGAAGTTGTGACCTATTAACATCACCCTGTCTTACAATAGCACAACCATAGACTTTCTCTGCCCCGCAATCTCATTTCATTTCACCATGAGTAACTGATTACATGTGCATGTTTAGGCAAAGTTTGCCCAGAGAACCATCCTAGCATAAGGGGACCTGCAAGACCTCCCTGACTGTGGGCAGGCCAGGCACGCTTCTAGGGAAGCTGAGGAGGAAGACCTGGTCAGAGGCTTTGGCCAAGATTGCAAGTGACTTGCCCCACGAGACAGTTTGAAGGAAAGCAGAATTTAGCATTTAGGAGTTGGGCAGAGTTAGAACAACAAGGAAATAAGAGGTCAGGATATGGATGAGTCCTTGACATAATTAAGATGTCAGAAAGTTTCCTCGATGGAGGAGGCTGGGTACATTTTAGGGGGTGACTATTGTGGCAAAAGATACATAACATAAAATTTAACATTTTTACCATTTTAAGTGTACAATTCAACCCAGTGTTCAGCACATTTACAGTTGTTGTACAGTTGTGCAACTGTCACCACCACCCAACTCCAGAACCCTCTCCATCTTGCAAAACTGGAACTCATACCCATTAAACAGCTCCCCAGCTCCCCCAGCCCCAGGAGCCCACCATCCTGCTTTGTGTCTCTGTGAATGCCACCACCACCACCACCACCACCACCCCCCCCCGGGGGGCTTCAGGAAGCAGGATCACAGCAATTGTCCATTCGGGTCCGGCTTACTCCACCCAGCGTGAGATCCTCAAGGTCCATCCATGCTCTAGCACGTGGCTAGGTAGTATTTTGTCTTCTGCACAAAAAAAAAAAAAAAAAAAAAGACACAGAGCTTATATACAAATGGAGGCAAGAACTTTACCAAATTAACTGATGAACAAAGTGAGTATGGTCTCCACAAAAACAATTCTCAACACTTTTTCATCTCTTCCCTGAAATGATCCAGTATGTGGCTGTCTTGGCTTGTCTTTGCCTCCTTGTCAGCTTCAGGAGAAATAGGAAGGAAAGCCCCATCTTCTTCCCAAATGGAGACCAGTACAGCTGAAGCTACATGGAGCAAACCCCAGGCTGAATTTCAGTCAAACATTCTTGGGGTTGTATTTTCACAGCTTATTTATCCCTCATACCCAGACAACTTGCCCCAAAAATGAAGGTTACAGATTTTTTTAATCAAAAAATTAAAAATCAAAACCAACAAAAGGAACAGGGAAGTTCATGCACCAGGCAGCTGAGGTGGGTCAGAACCATAGAACCATGGGCAGCTCTGGGGCGTCCATGCCAGGATGACAACAGGCATTTGGATTTAGAATGGACTGAGGTGTTTGTGCCCCAAACATGTATCAAACCACGGCATTATATTAAACCTGGGCGGCCAAAGTGGAATTGTGGAAAGAGACAAATAGCTGGGTCTCTTTTCTACCGAGTCACTGAGAAACACACTTTCCTGTGCTCTTCTTTTGCATTGCTCTCTGTATGGTAGGTAATAGTGTTAAGAGGGAACATTAACACTGTTAAGTTACTGAAGCATTTTATACAATGAAACATTTTTAAAAAGTTTTAAACATTTTAAAACGTTTTTAAATGTTTTAATTTTAAAATGTTTTTTAAAAAATCAAAGAATTTTTAATTAAAAATATTTCAAGTTACATATGCAATGAAACATTTTTAAAAAGTTTTAAACATTTTAAAATGTTTTTAAATGTTTTTTTTGTTGTTTTTTGTTTTTTTTTATGATAGACACAGAGAGAGAGAGAGAGAGAGGCAGAGACACAGGCAGAGGGAGAAGCAGGCTCCATGCACTGGGAGCCTGATGTGGGATTCGATCCCGGGTCTCCAGGATCGCGCCCTGGGCCAAAGGCAGGCGCCAAACCACTGCGCCACCCAGGGATCCCAAGATAAATGATAAATGTTTTAATTTTAGAATGTTTTAAAATGTTTAAAAAAATCAAAGAGTTTTTAATTAAAAAAATATTTTAAGTGTGCAGACATGATTTAGAGCACAAGATGACAGGGGGCACCTAGCAGGCTCTGTTGGTGGAGGTGCAGCTTCCGATCTCTGGTGGGGGGGGAGTTCGAGCCCCGCGTTGGGTATAGAGATCACTTACAAATACAATCTTTAAATATAAATAAATCAAGCACATGATGACAAGAGTTCAGGAGATTTTACATCCTCAGCACCTGTGTCTTCAGTGGATCTCCTCCCCCCCCATCAGCCAGTCATCCCACCTTGCACACTCTGACCCTGGCCTGAGAGTCAGTGCTGAGAGTCAGGAATGTTTGTTATATGCTCACTGTGTAGAAAACCCTCAGTGGGTTTACATTTTATCGCATTTTATCCTACAATAATCCAGAGAGGCAGGTGCCACAGTCATCCCTTCACACAGGTGCCAAGGGACCAGCCTGGCATGTACCCCCAACCCGGTCTGCAAAGCAGGTGCGGGCCGGGGTTGCAGGGGACAAAACCAGCACCCAGGGGACCACCCTGGCCCTCACCACCAACCCTCATGTCAACTGACCCGCCAGCCAGACCACCATGGCCTCGGCTCTTTTCAAAGTAATTCTATGGATGGACGAGGCCAAATCTGTCTTTTCTCATAGTCTTCTTAAGAACTTGTCACAACCTCTCATACCGAGGCTCATGCTCCTATGTAAGTTATATTACACCTCCCGTGCCGTCTGTGTAACCCAAGCTGGCACTTGTCACTCACAGAGGAACACGGTTGGCCTTAAACACACACACACACACACACACACACACACACACACGGCGTGGCTTACATATTTGTGCAGGAATACCTACTAATGGATGGGCAAAGAGTCTCTAGGAAAATCTCTTTTAGTTTCTCAAAGGATTTGAACTGTTGTGGTAGCAGTGTTTTTTGTTCTGTCTTGTTTTTCTTTTAGTATATAAAATACAGAAGGGTAGCATAAGCAGTTGAGGAATTAGGTGAGGGAAATAAGAGTATAAAAAAATGAAATCCAGGTCCAGATACCCTCCCCCAGGCTTAAGATAAGCGCACATTGATCCTGTGAGTTCTTAGAGGTGGCAGGTTTTCCTCTGCGCTCCCTAGCATCCAAAACAAAGAGGGAATCACTAAACTTTGACTAATTTGCAGCACCTATAAAATGAGAAGTGCATGTTTCTATAGACAAATAGCGTGTCCTAATTCTAGTACCTAAGTGAAATTTCTCCTACACTTTCTCAAAAGAAAAGATGATAGGGGATCCCTGGGTGGCGCAGCGGTTTGGCGCCTGCCTTTGGCCCAGGGCGCGATCCTGGAGACCCAGGATCGAATCCCACATCAGGCTCCCGGTGCATGGAGCCTGCTTCTCCCTCTGCCTATGTCTCTGCCTCTCTCTCTCTCTCTGTGACTATCATAAATAAATAAAAAAAAAAAATTTAAAAAAAAAATTTAAGAAAAGATGATAGAATGGACTGCATTCCAACATTATTTTTACCCAGAAAATATTCAGACAGTGATGATCACCATAGTTTGGAAGCAAAAACATCAACCTGCAATACAGTAAGAATTTGCATTAATTACCTTATCCGAAAACTGGGAACAGCATTACTGTGAAGAGGAGGACTGATGATGTGAAATCACAGCTGTGAAACAGTACATTAGTGTGGACACGTGTCCGTTCTCTTTCTAATATTCGGGGTCTCCCTCACCACGGACTTGCTGATGGAATCGACATTATACAGTCCCACATTGCTCCAATACATTGTTTTAAAGTATCCAAAGGCATCAGAAATGCTATCCCAGGTTGTACGAGTTCTCTTGAAGTGTGGGCTATGTCTAGAACCATTCAATTTTTCTTCCCTGATTTTTAAAATTGGGTTTGTTTGGGTGGGATGTCATTGCAGGTCAAGCCTAGGCAAATCTGGGATTCACACCCCAATTCACAGACGTTTAAGAACTCAGGATCTTTCCACTCAGGATCTGATGTAGGTGTTCCCAAGCACGATGTGAAACGCGGGCTGGGATTCTGCTCCCCCCACACACCCCACCTGCTCCCCTCTTTGTGGGGCAAGGGTCAGGTTCCCGCCCCTGGTGGTGCCCCAATCTTCCTGGCACAGGATGGGGCTTATCCCTGACTCCAGAGCTCACTGGCCTCCTGTAGCCAGTGAGGCCTCCCCGTGGTTCTGAGTTTGCAGAAACTTCTGGGGTGTGGACATGGAGCATTCGCAGGGTCTGGGCACACACTTTACTTCTTTATTTCCTACGGCTTAAGCTCTTTGGCTCCTAGAAAGCCTTTATTTAAAATAAATACAGGAAAGATGTGTTACACTGTGAGTTACAATACAATACAATCCTCCATTAAGTACCAAACTCTGTTCAAACAAAGTTCATGGCTGGACTGACAAATTTACAAAAGCAAGGAAATTCAAAGAGGAGGGGCTGCCACTCAGCCCCAGTCTCCCTGTCGAGCGGGAGCACCGTGCAAAGTGGCCCAACAGAAGGAGCGTGGCGGTTTTCTTCTTTTTCATCTGGTTTGCTTCTGAGTTATAATACCTCAGTAAATTGACGGTATTGGTCAATACCGAAAATAAATAAATCCTTAAAAGGAAGTCTTTTTCTGTATGTTCCTTTTGTCTTTTTTTCCGGAAAGTAAATTACCCCATACTTACAGGATGGAAAACTGATAATCCCCATTCCTACCCCTCTCCCACACTTCATTTTTTTTTTTTTTTAGTTGCAATTGAGCTTATCAATTGTTTACATTGGGATTTCACCCAGATGGAGCAGAAAAGTAACTTTTAGGCAAACTGATAACAAACTTCAATTGTAGATCTCATATGCTTTAGGAAATAATAAAAACATGACTTCACTCATATTTCTACAGTAGAAAACATTTCTTTGGAACAATACAAAGGCAACATTTTAAAAAGACCTATTTGCAAAGTATTACAGAGGTAACCGTTAAACCACTCTTACCTTTATGGGAAATTTCATCTTATTTTTAAACACAATTATGTGCTCAACCTATACCCACCCCCCTGATTGAAAATTTTGATGAAACCTTCTTTCAATTACCTACAATACAAAAAGGATAATAAAAACTAAACTGTGCTCCAGAAGAACCTCTAACAATATAATTTCCGTTGACTCATGTGTTTCTATACACCGTTGTGCAATATTACTTCACCCTCCTTGCTGTGCAGAATCACGGGGAGGTTAATGGGGCAAATCTCCTGTTCATTTCAGGGCCACTCTAGTCTTGATTCACTGAACAGAGAGGAAACAGAGAGCATGTGTGTAAGGGGAACGTGAAAAGTCTGCCTCTCTAACACTATGAGAAAAAAGACTATCAGAAACCAAGTAAAAAACATTTTGTTTGGTGAATACACACAGAGCGATGATTTCCAAAATGTGGAGGGAGCTTTGTCTGGGTGGGTCCTGTCCACATTAGGATGGAGGATAAAAGCCATAAAGACACAAGTAATTCTTTCCATGTGTAGAGATGCTATTTTCCAACTCAGAGATAATATGTAGAGAATGCCCTAGATAGGAAGGTAGGGACAGTGAGTTCTAGGCGATTATTTACCAGTCAAAAGCTAAACAATCAAATGAATGCATTAACTGTGAAACATGTAACTGCCCAGCAGCCAAAGCACCGTTGCATGTGTGTCTGTGTCTTCTTGTGCTAGCTGTGATCAGAGCAGATGCCCGTTATATTCCCTCTGAAATACTAGGAGGGCTTTATATTATATATAATTATATAATACTTACACATATTGGTTTTGAGGTACTCTCTCCATTTTAATTCTGCTCACAATAACAAAGTGATATCGTTAACACCATTTAAAAGTTTAAAACTCAAGGGGCTCCTAGCTGGCTAGGTCAGAAGAGCATGCAACTCTTGATGTTGGAGCCGTGAATGCAAGCCCCACATTGGGGTCCAAGATTGCAAAAAAAAAAAAAAAAAAAGTAAATAAACTTGGAAAATAAAATTAAAAAGAAGTCTAAAATCCATAGCAAAGTCGTTATACTTCCTATGTGATGCAGTCTAACAGTTAGAAGCAGAACCATTTGGAATTCATTCAATGTTTTTAAGAACTGTGTGTCTAAGCATAGAGTTCGTAAAATCCATTTGCCTCTCACACCATAGGAAGGTGTTTCCCTTGTGGTTGTGTGATTTCACACTGCTCCATCCTAAGGTTTTAAGGCGGAACAGTGTCATTGTTGCAATCTGTATAACTCCTACATTGCCTGATATATGGACACTGAGAAATCTTAGAACGATGATTCTTACTCTAACCAAGATTTTCTTACAAAATGTAGCAGTCCATGATGAACTGCAAATTTGGGATAGTTTCTGGATAGACTCAACTTTATCAACCAATGTCAAGTGCGTGTAACCATCTTCCAAAAAATGAATGATATTAAGCAATATTTCAGAGGATAAAGGAATACGAGGAACATCTGGCTTTAAGTGCACACAGTATCAGCAAAACCACATGCAAGTCATAAAACCTAGCATGTTAATTTTTGACTTACGTCACGGCATATGACACTATCACAATTCTAATAATATATTAAATACACAAGATGAGCAGACATAGAGTCCTTCATTCACTCAAGAAATGTGTATTGAATTCACATTTGTTGTGAGGTATTGAGCTAGGCCCTGAGTCTTCAGCATGAGGATGCTCCTCAGGCCACAGGGTACTTGCCAGGTGCTGGCCCATCTGTGCCCTTCTCACAAAGGGTCTTCTTGTGGAGAAAGGAATCTGAGGTGGAGACATGGCTCTGCTACTGGTCCTGGAAGGCGATCACTTGGAGCACTGATAACGTGGGAGCAGGAGTACCGTGGCCACCTCCTACTCTCAGAGCAGACACCCTGTCTTTGTAACTTGTCCTCTTTGTTTTAACCATTCAGGTCAGGGATTTCTGTGTCTTCGAGTTGAAAGCAGTCTGTTTCGGAGGTAGCTCTCGACTCTGTGACTTCCCTCCCCAACCTGTGAGCCCAGCGAGTGTCAGAGCACATGCCAAGGGCAGAGCTCCACAGGGGCTGTGGACAGAAGGTGGACCGCCTGCCTTCAGGGCTCACCAAGAGTGCATTCAACGGGAGACGGACATGATCAGATTCAATTTTTAAAGATTGTGTGGCCTCAGTGAGGAGAATTAGGAGGTCAGATACCACTGAACCCAAAGATCAAAACTCTGAGTATCTCCCATCTGGGCAGAGGCAGGGAAGTTTTGAAGGAGTCTGAGAAGGAGCAGAAAGAGGCAGGTGGGAGTGCTGTCGTGGAGGAGAGAAGCTCACCTGAGGAAGGAGGGAGAAGTGGCCAAGGGATAAGAACCTGCAGCATGTCACAGCGACCAGCTGTTGCAGAAACCTCAGGAGAGAAGTTTCCAAGGGACACAAGAGGCACGAGCCAGACTGCAGGGGCCAAGCAAGGTTGTTGTTGAGATGAGTCTGAGTCAGTCACTACTTGGAAGGGCCTTGGTGTTGAGGCAGAGGTCTTTCCATCCTTGCTCTTTGTGTGAAAGTGGGAGAGGTGTGAGCACATTTAACGCAGATGCAAAGGTGTCTGAAGAAATGCAGGCAAATCAGGAGAATGAAGACGCCCCACAGGGGCATCCAGACCTCTTGGACATAGCCCTCAGGCTCTTTCTGCTCCTGGCTGATGGAACCACCTGAGGGGTCACAACCTACAAATATGTTCATGCTCATGCAAGCCAGGCTCCCCTGCTCTGAGCAAATGTATTCATAGGACTTTTTGTTGAAAGGGTTCTGCTGAGTGGTCTGGATGTCAGAAATAAGCCTTTGGTCTCTTTTTGGGACCAATCTAACCTCCAGGCCCAAGACTCATCTTGATGCCCCTTCTAGACATCAGCTGTCGCTTCGATCTGCTTCCTCACTCATGAAAATCCCCTCCAAATGTAAAATTGGAACTTTATATTTTGCTCTCACCAAGTTTTGACAGGCTCAGGGCCTGGAATTCTTCTGAAAGCCAGACTAAAGAAAATTGGAAGCAAAAAATAAATAAATTTTCTAAAGACCCAGGAGTAGAAGAAGCATGGATGAGTGAAGAAGCCAGGAGAACGTATTGTTACATTTAAAAAACGTTAGTTACAAGACACGTAATAGTAATTATCTGGAATAATAATCCCCCCCCCAAATCCCACAAGCAAAGGAGGTAGAAAAAAGCATGTCAAGGTATTGTTTGTGTTGGGTGGAAAAAAGTTTATTAATACTGGATATTGACAGAAAAGTTCATTATGCGTGTTTGAAATTTATGAGTTGAAACTATAAAGGAAATCAGAGAAAAATGTGTTAAAACCTAAATGGTAATAAAAACACTGAGAAAGGACGGGAAATAGAGGAACACACAATATGCAGAGCAACTTAATACACGTTATGAATAAAAACAAGTGAGAAAGAAGACTCTAAGGCTGCATTTAACATCCAGTTACTTGCTCTTCATGAGAGAGAGCTCAAAAATAAATAAGAAGATTAAATATACAAGGATAGACATCAGGCAAATATTAATAAAAATAAATAAAATGTAACAATAGAAACAATAGAAAGTCATGATGAACAGAAATTCAAAGGATATTTCAAACTGATAAAAGCTGTAAGATTAGTCATGAACATTTATGTACCCAACAACACAGCTTCAAAACACAGAAAGCAAGCATTATCAAATCTCAAGAAAATGGGCAAATCATCAGTTCTAACAGGGGACTTAACATATATATAACAGAAATCATGGACTAGTAAATAAAATAGCTGTGACTAACACAGTCAATAAAGTTGAGCTAACAAAATATGGAATACTATAGAAGACAGAATAGAGCCTCTGTGGAACTGGTCATTGTAAAAACAAAATGAGAGAATAAAGGAACAAAAGCCACAAGGAACTGCTGATAAATTCCAAAGTGCAGAAATCATCAAGGCGCTATTCTGAGCCACAATGCAAACAACCAGAAATTAACAATACAGAGACAGTCAACTACTACTGGAAAAAAATAATGAAAAATTAGTAAAAATGGAAAAAACCTTAAATTCTAAAAATATCTTATAGAAGTATAAATTTAAAGATCTTAAGGGAAAAACCAATCAGAAATCACTATTTAGATAAAAAAAGAAATGAAAGATCTACATATTAAATATGTGGGATCTTGTCAAAGTATGATGAGGCTGGTAATGAAGATACCTTAAAAAGTTTAAGAAATATATTTAAAAAAAAAAGAAAAAAAAAAAGGAATATATTTATTATAAGATGTATGAGCCAAGGGTTCATACTCAGAAAGCTATCTAAAATAGAAAAGTGACATGAAATGAATCCAAAAAAGTAGAAGAAAACAATGATAGCCAAACACAATCCATGAAATAGATAAAAATTAATCATCAATAATTTGAAGACTTAAACTAAAAAAATTGATAATCATATAAACTTTGCCAGTTCTAATCAAGAGATAGAAAGAGAATGCACAAAATCAACAACTAGGAGTAAATTACATGAACATATTTTTTGTTATGGAGTAATGCATTTACATCAATAAATTTAATAAACTAAGAGAAATATTTTTCCTAAATATTTTTAAGGGAGATAAACTACCAAAATTAGCCTAAAGAATAAGTAGTTACCTTAAACAGACAAGTACAATGGAAAAGTTTGAAAAGAAGTCTAGAGCTTTGATTTGAAATGACACAGTATTAGATAGTTTTATGGAATCAGGTCATTTTTTAAAATTTTTATTTTTTAATTATAGAAGTAAAACATGCTCATTTTAAATAAAACAGTGAAACGTATGTAAGAATATAGAGTAAAAAGAGCATCTCCTCACTGTGTCCTTCATCTAAATCTCAATTCCCAGGAATAACCCCGTTAGCTGCAGACCTCTTACTACAAATAGGCAAATGCACACATATGTGTGAAGTCCACGAAAAGGAGATCTTATGGGTCTATGGGTCTATGACATATGGGTCTATGACTTACTTTTTCACATCCACCTGGTTTCATGACCTCATCCCATATAAAAAATATAACAGATGCACAGTATTCAATTGTACCATAGTATACTGTTGAATATTTAGGGCCAACTTTCCCTTTGTGCAAAGAAATAAACATCTGTAGATAATATTTTAACAACTGGAAACACACCTTCCACCATAATGTTGGAGGAAAGACCTCAAATGAAACAACAGAAGAAGGTACTTTTACAAATGTCCCAGCAACACGGAGGAGGAGATCGCCAGCTCCAGCCTGATTGAATAACAATGAAAACTGTGGTTTGAAGTATAAGCTTTCCGGGTTGAGATTAGCCTGACCATTTTAAAAAATATATGAATATTTTAAAAATCTTTTTTTTTTCTGTACAAGGACTTGCCAACCATGTTGGACCGTCATCAGGACAGACCCACACTTCCTGTCGAGGGGAATTTGCCATGTTCTCTCATGCCAAGGTCAGCTGTGGACAGTGTTCATTTAATCCTTCTGGGTGTTCCCGTTTCCCCCCACATAATTCACTGAAGTGACTGTATTTATGGACTGTCAATTCATATCTTGATCAGCCAGGGTCATTCGATGAGGCTGTGGGCAAACCTACAGAAAAGGAAACAGTTTCTGGGAAGGACTCAACATGGAGGAGAGAGATAGCACACACGGAAAGTCAGCCTGAATCCAAGATCTCCCTACTTACACTGCGAGGATCCATAAATAGCACAGTCACGGGGTCTAGGAAAGCAAAGATTAAAATCAATGAAGAGACCAGTTAATTCACATAAAGTTTTTTACATCATTTTTACCATATTCCAGATTTATCACGAGGGGTGTCAAGAGCGTATGACAACTGTGGTCTGTGTCCTACTTCAGATACACAGTCTCTTCCTTGCACATTTTATTAAGATCATCCAGAAGTCATGCTTCTTTGTTTCATATTTAAAATGACAAGTTCTTTCCAACAAGTGGTGGTGGGACAACAGAACATGCACATTCAAAAGAATGAAGTTGGAGCCTTTCTTCACCATATACTCCCAAATTAACTCAAAATGGATCAAAGACCTAAATGTGAGTCCTAAAACTATAAAACTCTTGGAAGGAAATAAGTAGCAAGTCATCCTGAACTTGGGGGTGGACAAAGCCTTCTTAGGTATGACACCAAAAGCACAAAAGAAGACAGAAATTAGACTCATTCAAAGTGAAAAGATCTTGTGGCTTCAAAGGACATTCTTCAAAGGAATGGGGAAAAAATATGAGGAAATCATGTATCATATCTGATGAGGGACCTGTATTCTGGTATATATAAGGAACTCTGATGACTCAATAATTTAAAGATTAACAACCCAATTTAAAAATGGGCAAAGGATCTGACTAGATAATTCTCCAAAGAAGATGTACAAATGACCAGTAAGCACATGCAAAGATAATCAACATCATTTGGCATTAAGGAAATGTGAATCAAAACCCTAATGACATACCGTGTCCTGCCTAACTAGAAAGGCCTGAATTGGAAGCCAGACATAAACATGTGTTGGCAAGGAAATCCTCATATGCTGCTGTGGGGGGCAAGATGGTGTAGCTGCTTTGGGAAACAGGCAATTCCTCAGGAGGTAGAAGAGAGTTACTGTGTGACCCGAGAATCCCACTCCTAGGTACATGATCAAGAGCAGGGAAGAATGCACATGCGTGGAAATGTATACATGTATGTCCACAGCAGCATTGTGCAAACAGCCAACACATGGGAACAACCCATGTCTACCCACCCACTGATGAACAGATAAACAAATGTGGTTTGTGCACACAATGGGACACAACTCAGCCATGAGAAAGCATGCTGCCCTCTTACATGCTACAGCATGGATGAACCTTGGAGAACAGGGAAGGAAGTCAGGCACCAGAGGCCACCTATCATATGAGGCCATTGACATGGGACATCGAGAGGTTGCCAGGGGCTGGGGAGCTGCAGGGAAATGTGGGTGACTGCTGATGGGGCTCAGTGATGACCCTGTTTTGGTCCTAGGTAGATGGAGGTCAATATTTGCACAATACTGCGTATGTGCTAAAAGCTGTGGAATTATACAATACAGGAGTCGTGGGGCAAGTGAATTATATTTCAACAAGGCTGTTATTTATAAAAATTGACAGAGTTGTTACCAATGGTTTTATCTTTATGCACAGAGGGGGTTTATTTATTAAAGATTTTCTTTATTTACTTGAGAGTGAGAGAAGGGGGGGGCACGAGCAGAGGGGAGGGGCAGAGGGAGAGGGAGAAGCAGGCTCCCCACGGAGCAGGGAGCACAATGCGGGGTTCCATCCCTGGGATCATGACCTGAGCTGAAGGCAGATGCTTAACTGGCTGAGCCACCCAGGTGCCCCAAAGAGGGGATGTAATGACCTGAAAGACAATGCAACTGTGTAGTTATCATGTTACAGCACAAGCTAGTTGTTCTCAGGTGTTCCCAACTTCCCTGGTCTTCTGGTCACTTAGAGTAAGGCCAAGGTCACGGTTGTGAAGAGTGCTAGCCGGGCATCTGGAGGAGAGAGATGAAAACAATGACTTTTTGCCCTGATGTTGATAGGACTAGCTGTGTGACCTGTGGCAAGTCTCTAACTGCTCTGGGCTTTAGACAGCTCACCTTGAAAAATGAGAAGCCAAAACTGAATAGATCCTCCTATGTTAGAATTTTATGATTCAGGGTTAAAATGACATATTTAATACAAACATAATTATGAAAGCAGAAAGATACTGTATTTTTAAATTTTAAAAAAAATTTTACAATATGTAACAAAATTGGGATACTCATGGGCCTTAGTTGGTTAAATGTCCAACCCTTGAGGGCCATCTGGGTGGCTCAGTGGATTTAAGCCTCTGCCTTTGGCTCGGGTCATGATCCAAGGTTCTGGGATCAAGTCCGGAGTCAGGCTCCATGTTGGCTGGACGTGGAAACTGATGAAGATTCTCCTCTTCTCTCCCTCCTCTAAATTTTTTTCAGTCATAAAAATAAAAAAGAAAATAAAATACATGACAAAATGTGAATTGTGGCTGATTGTGTGATGGTGATTAGTGTTTTACTCATGTGTGTTTCTCAATTCGTCTTTACGGGAGCATATTTAATATTATACAGGAAGAAAGTGTTCTTTCAAAAAGCTTCGTATTGCACTAAAGTGTGATAACTTGATTGAAATATAAGACTGCTAAATCTATAAATACAGATGCAAGACATTTATAATTTTCCAGTGACAAGTGGATATTTGAAACCCCTCAGTGTTTTTTTTTTTTTAAGATTTTATTTATTTATTCATGAGAGACACAGAGAGAGAGGCAGAGACACAGGCAGAGGGAGAAGCAGGCTCCCTGTGGGGAGCCCGATGGGGGACTCGATACCAGGTCCTCAGGATCATGCCCTGGGCTGAAGGTGGTGCCAAACCGATGAGCCCCTGCCACCTCGGGACTGCCCCCCTCGGTGTTTTTTTAAGTTGGAATTCTTTTATACAGAATTAAATTCTCTTTGTTTAAACGCATTCTTGGTTTTCAAATTGAATATAATCCTTGGCACATCACTTTGCCTCTCATAATGTATGTGCCTGTGCTAACTTAATTTACAGACACTCATCTTTCCCACTAGAAGGGAAGAGTCAGAAAAATACTTCATCTGAGAGTTTCTTATGCAAAACTTGGTTCCTTACGATAGATAGGTCTGCACTAATGACAAGACGAAAGCTGTGGTAAAATAATTTACAATATACATGCAGTAATGTGCTGATGAAGGAAGTAATAAAACAGCAAAGACCTTTTAGTTCAGATTTCCAAACCAGGAAGCTGTGATCTACATTAGGCAGAGAGCACTTTAATTCAATGGAAAAGGTTTTGTTTGACTGAAGTATTTTTAGTGTGGACATTTGAAATGACATAATATCTCTTTGAGCTTGAAACAAAAATCGCGAATTTCAAGAAGTAAAGGAAACTATAGTTGAAGATCGAAATATTGTTGGATATGGCAAGTGTCGTGGCAGATTTGGGAGGATCACAAACACCTGCCCACATGGGCCTCCCTGTGTTTGCTCATGATGATTGGGAAGCTGATCTAGAGGTCAGAGTGGACCTCAGCGCGCCCGGAGTGAGCGGGACCACGAGCGGCTTTTCCACTGGGAGGGAAGCCCTGTGCCACAGGGAGGGGTCCAGGACGAACACCTCCCTCACCTGTTCAGGCGTGCGGCTTCGCGGAATCGCTACCCTGCACCTGTCTTTGTGTTTGCCGATTATTTCTGTGCCTGAGAATGCCCTACGTGGATGGGATTAGGAAATGAAGCAACTGCACACGTGGTGTCTGGTGTCAGGAGCACCTCGGTTTTGCCTGGCTTCTTCATTGTCTTTGTTATTCAAATATCCTGTTGTGTAAGTATAAAGACAGGAAGTGAGTTATACAAAACGGTACAGCCACAGCAGTGTCGAGTTTCAGATAAGCGGATGTGCCTAGTGTTTTGGGAATTGATATATATTTAGTTTTTTTGCAAATGCTAGAAAGTACTACATTTTCTCTGGGAAAAAAACACTTTCGGTATTTCAAAAGAAGCTTTGACAGGCGTACATATCCTCCGGTTAGTAATTGCCGCCTGGGCCTATAACAGCAGACTTTAATTATTTAGCTCTGTGCTTTCTTTGCGTTTCTTTCAAAACACTAAAATCTGTCATGAGAGGTGAGAGAGGGAGGGGGAACTCAGTGAGCAATGTGGGGTGAGCCAGGCCCTGTCCTTGCCTGGGCTCTGCTGAATTTCCCTCGGATCACAACTTTCCTGCCCCAGCGGCCTCTGGGGAGGGAGGAGGGGTTCCTCCGCTGTGCTCCCCACTCCGAGCCCTGTTGAGAAGGGCTCAGGCTCCTTCCTCTTTCAGGGTTAGAGACAGAATAGCACTGGTCTGAGTCTTATTTACTCCTTTTCCCCCACCATGTGACTGTACCTGGTTGTATTCTGGCTGTAAGATTTTGGAGTTCTATACCTTTTCCCAAACTGAGGAATATACGAGAATTTTGGGCTAGAGTCCAAAACCAGTTAGGAACACCTGTGGAATCCAGTTTCTCAACTCTGGTGTGTGAATTAGAGAAACTAGATGAAATGCAGTAAAGTGGCCTTGCAGGGGGGAGGGGTGGGGTCATGAATGTTATTCATTTTATTGACACACAAAATTGTGAACGATGCTCTCAATCGCTGACATAGTGAAGCAGCTCTCCCAACGGCCCTGCGTAAAACCTTGAACTGAGGATAGGAAGTGGGGGAGTTTAAGGCTTTCCAGTAGTTTCTGAGCTCTGGGACTCCAGGATGCAGAATGAGTTCCCTGCGTCCACTGGGCTAAGAAGACAGGTTCCCTTTTCTCCTGAAAGGAGCTGAAGCCTCAGCACACGCTTCACCCCTGCAGCCAGCTCGGCGTGATGAGCTTGTATCTCCCTGGGCACACAGTGGATGCACGTAAGCCCCGGCACATGACGAGCCCATCCTCAAAGTTCCTCTGACAAAGATCACCGACTTCTGATGAGGTTTAAAAGGTTATAAAATCAAATGTTTGGAGGAGGAAATTTGCCACATTCTGCTACCACTTTTTCAGACTGGCAGTTTGCGTGTCGCGTGCAATTAGTTGGTCGACAAACTTTCTTCAGGACCCACTGTGTGTGAAAAGTCATCTGAAGGTCTGAGAGAGACATCCGAAGGAACTGATTTCAAAACAAAATCAGCAACGACCTAATTTCTTGCTGCTAGTTCAGCTTTATTTTCCCTTTACTTTTTTTTTTTTGGCAACAGTGTGTGAAGATCGTTATTTTGAAAGCCATGTGCACATTTATGAACAAATCATTTTAAATAGCTATTTGTACAAAACTTGAACTTAATAAGCTTAGGGAGAGCATTGTGCCGTCCTTGGACTGCATGTTGGCCACCCCTTTCAAGTGGCATTAGCGAATCCCGGCTTTCAAAGCTTAATGATCGGGCACATAATGCTCAGTAGGCAGTCTTGTTAGAAACTACAATTTGGTCCAAAGACAGCTTTTTTTATTTATTTGATTTGAGATTCCTCAGAATTAAGTAAACTGTTGCTGGTCATATTGATTTATATTTGAATCACTTGAAAACATCCTTTGGCTAGCTGTTTCTGGGTTTCCTCAAACACTGAAAAAACAAACCAATGGTCTTTCGGCCACTTGAAGCCTTATCTTTATTTTATTTCCATGACATGAAACTACAGACGCACATTGTAACATTGTAATATGTGCATATACGTACGTATAGATGTTATAATTATAATTACAATCCGATTTTAATCACCGTTATCTTCCAGTTGTGATTCTACTTTGTTTATAATTTGTTCTAAGAGCTCTACCCTTCCTCTTAATGTGAGAACAAATTGATTCTTCAAGTATTATTTAAAGGTCTTTAAGTTTGATACGGAATCTGTTCATAGGTTCATTCATGGGCTTTGCCACAGGGCTGTCTATCTGTAGAACTGTCAGACTCCCCAGGAAATAATAGCTTCTGACATTTGTAGTGTTAAAATATAGGATTAATGATCAGCTTTTAATGTGCAAATGAAGTATTCAGTATAAGGGTACTCGTTTTTCCTGTTACCCATTTTATTTGACCCAAATGCTCTGTTGAAATAAGAAGAGGAGGTCTCCACCTACACTGACTTGGGTCAATGAGCTTCTAACTAGATTTTGGGGGGTGAAATGGGAAACTAGAAGAAAGACTGCTTGAAAAAATAGCATATTTGTAGTTCCACTGAAATGCTATCAAGACCTTAGAGAAGTTAATGGTTAACTTTAAAAACTGTAAGGCCCAAATCTCAGCCCCAAAAGTAAAAAATGCTGACACCAGCCAAGCACTCGGAGTCCCCGCCTGGCGGTTGGGCCCCAGCCAGTAAAGTGGGAGCAGAGGGCAAACCTACGGCTCCCATGTTCTGTAAGAAAAGATTATCTTCCCTTGTTCTGAGTAAAACTGGAAAAGATGCTTTTTCCCTGAAAACCTCTGCATAGTTCCCCACTTTCGTTAAGCCCTTAATAACATTCTTTGTCAGTGGATCTTAACAATTACATAATAGTATTTGCTCATGGCAACCTATTAAGAGGCTAGTTATATACACTAAACTATATGGTTAAAAACTATCATATATTTTTTTAAGTGGAAAAAACATTTGAAACCACAACACTCAAAAGAGCCGTTTATCTATTGTCTCTGTCGCAAGAGGGGACATTTATTTCATGAAGGGTATTTGCATTGCAATGACAAGCTTCACAGCTGACATTTCTCCTGCTAAATAAAGTCCCTTTCTTTCTTGAAAAAAAAAAAAAGAAGAAAAAAAAGAGATTATTTGCTATTTTCAAACCATCTCATTCCTACCATTTTGGCAGGCTCTAGGTTTCTTGGGCCGGTTTATTTGTCGTAATGTACACGATGGATTGTGAGGCTTTCTTTCTGTTTGAACGGATTTCTCAGTCTGGAAACATGGGTTTACTGGGTGCACTCATGCTCCACGCCAGGAGCAGGGGCACCCAGGAGCCTTTATGGGCCACACCCAGGGGTGCACCTGGCTCTCCCACAGGCAGGGGTGGGCGGGGGTGGGGGGCAACCAGGAAGCGCTCCCTGCATCAGGAGCACACCCCACATTTACAACTAGCAAAGTTTGGGGGTCGCTGTTTAGATCAAGGCCTCCACGCTAACAGAAGTACAATCAAACCACTGGGAACTTTATGACAAAGTGCCTCTAAATGGTTTCCGGGAGATTTCTTTTGTTATTTCAGTAACAAGGCCAATTTAAATGGATGCAACTGATTTCGGAGAATTCAAAGCAATAGGGTGTCCATAAGCCACATCCAAAGGAATCTATGGGGTTCTCTTTTCAGGACATTGAGATACAGGGCTTTGGGAGGCAGAGGTTTCACAGAAGCATCTTTTTAGATTCCCATGGCATTCACCAAATGACATGAGATTGTTAACACTGATACACATGTGAACTTTAAACAACACCCTAACCCGAGGGACCCCCTGGACAAAGAATAAACTCTATTTGTAATGAACATTGCCATGTGTGCCGGTTAATGGGGTAGGGAAGCTTGGGGGGACATGGGGAGAGAGCAGATCCATTCAGCAAAGGGGCTGGTGAACCCCCTGGTGTATAAAAGGCTGCCTTTCTTTTCAGTGTTGGGGCCTACGGCCTTTCATGCTGAATCAAGACGCCTTCCACTCACAGAAGTGCTTCTGGCCTAAGTGGAAATTGTATTCAGGCACAGCAGCAGGTAAGAGCTCCTGGTCCGGTGCGCAGTAAGCTGCTTTTTCCATTTGTTTTGAAAGCAAGCAAAGCGCGTCATTCCTAGAACCCGACGCTGGTGAACACTGATATGATAGACCAAGTCCCGGCGGCCACATCACACATGCATGCTTGCCAGAAATCCTTCTTAATGGTATCGAGATCACTTAAAAATGATAGTATTGACAATTATTCAAATAATTATCGCGGAAGGGCCATAATGCCAGAACCCAGTGAGGATGGTCTACTCTCTTCCTCTGTACTTTTATTTTCTGTAATACATAAGAAAACTGAAACTAAGGATGGGCTTTCCTAGTTGCTAGGAAACAGGTGTTGAAATTGTGAAGATGAGTATTTGCCAACAATCAGAAATTTCAACTACGCTTTCTGCATCTCCCCCTCTCCCAAGGCCCCGCTGATGGTCATCACCAGCACTAGTGTTATGATCTGTCAGCAGACCATGCAGAGAAGTTTCTAGTGATTTCCCTTCTCTTATAAATAAATCTGCAGGCTTGTCAACTTTGCACCAGCAAAAGTCCTACAATGATTTGGGGGACGTCAACATTTTAAGAAAGCATTTCCCTTAGAAGCTAGCCAGGTTCGACATCTGGGATGAGGATCTTGATTAGGACAAACCCACGAGGTCTTCCCACCAAAAGGGAACGACTTGCTTGAAAAAGTGACCTGTTAACTTAGAAAAGAAAGATTAAGTCGACTCTAACATTTTTAAAACTGTTTTCTGTTACCTGGAAACAACTTCTAAGGGAAGTTAGGAACACTTTAGTTCTTTAAAATTTAAGTGGAAAATTGGGATAAAAACTATTTCCAGGCATGAGAAGAATTGCTGTCTTGAAAAAATCTCTAACATCTATAATTCTGTTGAACAAATACCAAAAAGTACTCTGCAACTGTCAAGATGAACTGGCAAATTATTTTAAAAAGTTATTGCAAGGCCTGATGTCAGGCACCTGACCCTCTTCCACCAGTGTGTTTTCTTGATGTGTGAGACAGCCTTGGGGTTTTCAACCCTTGAATCAAATAGAACTACGAGTAGATTAGAGCACAGGAGGATGCACACTCATGGCACACCCAGCCCACATAGAATTCACTCACACTTTGAAGAAGAGTGACCCAGAGGTGTCCCAAACACTGTGCAGGGGAGACGGGTATCACTTCCCCAACTGGCCTCAGATGTCACCTGTCATTAGCTTCTATTTTCCAAAGTAACGAAATAAATTATTAATTCTTAGCTTTCACCATACAATTTTTGCATTTAGAAATCGGTAGCTCACCAATCTGAAAAAATGTTACTGACGTCTTTAAATGAAACTGTCCACCTACGTCCTTATCAAATATTTACGTCTTCCAACTTTTTTATGTCCCTTAGAGACTGATCAGTGGCCCTTTAGCCAAAATCAAATACATCATTAAAAGAAATAAAAATAAAAGGCACACATGATACTAAGAAAAGCAAAACTTATAAACTGCCTGTTTATCTGATTCTCAGATGGTTGCAGAGGCAGCTTTATTATTTTAGAAACCAGACAAAAGAACTGTGATTTAGTGTATTAATTCTCAAGAGAAATTGCCCCAGCCAGGGGCTGTGTCCCAGGGTCAGGGAAAGCACAGTCATCACTCGCCCCCCACGGGCGTGGGGGGTGGGGGGACACGGAGCCAGCTGTCCGAGGGGGGCTCTCAGCGGCTCCCGTTTCTTTACTCACAAGAAGCCCGCGATGTGGGGTCACTCAAGCTTGCACACTCCCACCTGCGAGAGCTCCCTGTGGGCTTGCCTGAGCCCACAGCCCAGCGCCGCGCAGGGTCACCTGTCACCTGTCGACGGCATCCGGGAGGAGGAGGGACGCGGCTCGCCTCTGCGCGTGCGCGTGCACCTGCAGCCCTGAGCACCGGGAGCCCCGGGGCTTCGTGCCCGGCCCGCACCCCCAGGACCTGCTGTGCAGTCAGCAGTGCTCCGGAGCCCTACCTGGCCGGACTGTGCCCCGCGCCGGGCCTGCCCTGCTGCATCTCCATGGCAATGGGAAAGCATGATGCGGGAGGACCGGCAGGGCCCAGGCCCAGAGCAGAGCCGGCTCCTCCTGGCCCTGAACCCCAAGCCCCCTGTGCCCCAGACCCCTGCCCCAGCCTCCCTGTGCCCCAGCCCCTGCGTCCGGCACCCCTGTGCCCTGTGCTCCAGCACCCCTGTGCCCCAGCCCCTACGCCCTACGGGAGGGGCTGGGCTCATTCATATGAGGCCCTTGGGGACCTTGGGATTCAGAGATCAAAAGGAGATTCTTGGAATGGGGGATATTTATTGTGTTTAATATAAATACAAACGTGTCCGAGAAGGGAAACTGGAACCCTAACAAACATGTAGGGGCGGCTGGTAGGCACAAAGGACACATCTGAGTGTGCCAGCCTGGTGATGCCACCGGCACTTGGAAAGCTGTCCTAATTTAAATGACGACACACACAGACAGCGACAATCTTCATTGAAATTGACAGTACTGGGCAGCCCGGTGGCGCAGCGGTTTAGCGCCGCCTTCAGCCCAGGGTGTGATCCTGGAGACCCCAGATCGAGTCCCACGTGGGGCACCCTGCAGGAGCCTGCTTCTCCCTCTGCCTGTGTCTGTGCCTCTCTTTCTGTGTCTCTCGTGAATAAATAAACAAAATCTTAAAAAAAAAAAAGAAAGAAAGAAAGAAAGAAAGAAAGAAAGAAATAAGAAAGAAAGAAAGAAAGAAAGAAAGAAAGAAAGAAAGAAAGAAAGAAAGAAAGAAAGAAGAAAGAAAGAAATTGACAACAAATGAGTTGGAAATGTTGATTAACATTTCTGAGGGCCACTGTAGAATGCCTGGTAATACCTCCTGGCTGGAATGCTGGCACTACCATGTGCCCTTTGGAAATTTCTGGTCACCCTCCTGAGCTACTGGGGTTTGCTAGGAAGAGCGTTGGCTTCGTACTATGAGCTACATGGCTAACTTGGAGCCCGTTAAACAGCATTGATTTGACAAATTGTGGGATGGGGGGTGGGAGTGCTGGCTGCAGAAAGGGGCTTTGTGTTTCAGGGGCTCCATTAGTGAAACAATAAATAAGCCTATAGTAAAACTGATATGATGGGAAATGACTTCTATTCAGTTAACTCAATTATTAGTGCTAATTGGGGCCAGGTGAAGCATGGATAATTGAAATTCACAGATAATCCAAAAACCTCTATTTAACCAATAACTTCAAACCACTTCCCCATCAAACCAATTACCAGATGAGCTAACAAATAGAAAAAATGGATTAAATTGAATTTTGCCTCCCCAAAGATTACCACTATGATGTCTTTTTATTGATTAATTCAGAACAAGAGCCAAGCATTGACTATATTCAAGACATGAACTTCCAGATCGTCCCCAACAGTTACAAAGGAAAGGGCTCTATCCCAAAAGTTTATGACTCGGCTGTTTGAAACTCAGAATGCTTTTTCTCAGAGAACAATGTTCCTCACTGTGGTTGGGCTCCAAGGCAGCCCCGAGAGGCTGCCTGCTGACCCAGTGACACTGGAAATATATTTAGAATCCTAAGTCCCTTAATCAATCCCCTCTGAATCCTGAAGCCTTACCCTCCAACCCCCTATATCTCTCTGAGCCCTAAATCTCAGGGTGTTTTTTTTTTTTTAATTGAGGTAAATCACTTAAGATGAACCATTTTATGTAGAGCGTACACTTCAATGGCATCTGATACATTCACAATGCGGTGCACCCACCAGCTCTGTCAACTGTCTGAACATTTATTTGTGTTGCCCCCAGGAGAAATCCCTTCTGGATCTTGAATGACCATGGCCCACTCTCTCATCCCCCCAGCCCCTGGCAAGCACTGGTTCTGGGGTTGGCCCGCCCTGGACATTCCGTATCCGTGGAATTATACAGCCCATGGTCTTTGGTGACAGGCCTCCTTACTCACATAGGCTCTATCTAAGGTTGGTCCATACGGCGGCATGTGTCAGGACTTCAATCCTTTACGTTGCCAAATGACATTCCATCGTATGGGCAGACCGCAGCTCCTTGGCCCGGTGGTCAGTGGATGGACACTCATTTGGTTTCCGTTGTGTGGCTCCATGCCACTGTCACCCCTAAGGTTGCAGCCTGACCTTCCCTGACCCCCGAGGGACTGGGGCACGCAGAAGCAGGGGAGTAGCAGCTGCGCAGGCACCTGGTGGGGGGGCACCTGGTGTGGAGGCTCCTGGCCGCAAGCTGGGCCGGCACACCCAAGCGCTGGCATCCAGGGCAGGCCGGGCCCTCCCGTGAGGCCTGCTGTGGGCAGGGACATTCCTGAAGAGGCATCCACAGTGAGGGGTAATTCGAGATGGGTCCACTATGGTGGACAAAGGGGCAGGGGGAACACAGGGAGACTGGGTCTCCTTCAGTGAGGGACAAGGGGGGGCGGAGGAGGTGTCCGGGGGCCCCACTGGGAGCAGGTGCCTCCCATGTCCAAGCTTCGCCGGGTCCCAAGACCGAGGGCAGAGCTGGACTGACCCAGCCACGAATCTGGCAAATATTCTTGGCTGGCTTCCTGCTTTTCTGAAAACACAGTTGCCAGGAGAGGTTTCCATAGCAGCCGCCAAAGTGGGCACCAAACTGCACTCAGCAGGTAATTGTCACCCCAGTGTATGACATGGGTGTCCCCGCACCCACAAAACCCGCACCTCGTGCAAAGTCCTCCTGCCTCAGAGCTCCACCCCCGAGGCGGGCCATACTCTGCCGCCCTCTGCACTCGGCCTCCAGGCCACGATGGGAGAGGCTGGCCAGCAGCCACGGCACATTCCAGAATGCCAAATGCAAGGTCTTCCTTGCTCCCATGGTGCACACTTGGCATTTTTCAATGACTCCTGTTGGTCAATGTTCTGTATCAAGAACAGGGTGAGCTACATAATTTCTAGCTGCGCAATTTGATACGTATCTATAAGCTTGTTGTATATATATGAGCCCGTATAGATGGAGCTACGGCCATATAAGCACATGTGCACATACGCACAAACACACAATCTTATGAAACAACACTTTTTTTTAAAATCCGTTTGCTATATTTATTCCACAAATATAATTTGTCCAAAGATCCAATCACAACAAGTCAGCAATGAGTTCCATGCTATTTCCTTTTCGTTGTTGTCATAGAATATTAATAGCTTCCTCTTCTGCCTCTTCTCTTGTTCATCACATTCTTGGTGTCTTGTAATTTGTAAAAGGCATAGGTGGCCACATTCCAGGCGTCCAAGGGCCTGTCACGGTAAGGACAGGCCCTGCCCGGTGGGCTCCACCCGAGCCCGGCTGTACCATGAGTTTGGGAGCAGCCAAGGGGGCACCCACAGACATGTGCCTGGTTTTCTGGTGCTCTGAGTCAGGTGCTCGTGGGTGCAGGGACCCCTGGCTTCCTTGCCACAGTGGCCAGGCTACTGGGGGAGCCCGGGGCACTCTACAGGGGATGGAAAGTCTCTCCTATTCATTTTCTTGGAGACGCAATAGACAGGGACCTGCCCCTCTGTTGCCACAGGGACACCTGTGTTTCTGAAGTACACGGCACCAAGAGCCTTTCCAGCTCACTGGCACCCAGAGCCTCCAGTGTTCTGGACACTCTTCCGGTCCCTGGTTTGCCCCATCTCAGGCCTAGAGCAGGACGGTGCACCTGGACACTTGGGGCAAAGCGTAAGCAGGCAGACCGTGGACGGAGTGAGGTCTCGTGCCCCTGCTCAGTTACCTGCCTCGCTGTTGGCCCCCGCCACGCACACCCTGAGCCAACATGCCCTGCTCCCTCCTCCCTCAAGCCTGAGACCAGGTGGAGAGCTGAGGACAAGTCTGCCCCCTGGATATACTGCAGACCCAGGCTCCCAGCTTCTCTTAGGCTCCACATGGCTTTAGTCATTCTTGGGTTTTGTTCCTTTGCCCCTGGCTGAATCTCCCTCAACCTCAAAATAACTTTCTGTGCCTTTTCCTCATCTCTGTGAGGAGGAGGGGGCTTTGTGTGCTGCTGCTAGACCCGGCCATCTTGGGGTGAGGGCCCCGGGCAGGTGGGGCCACGGTGTCAGGCCCATAGCAGGCCAGCATGGGTGAGGGGAGGGCGTAGGCCGGCACTCAAGTTCACCTTGTTCTGGTTCGAGGGACACCGCTTGTTGTAGCCTGATGTGGATGGGTTTGTTAGGATAGAACCCTTTGCATGCAAGACGCAAGAACGAAGCGCAGGGTGTAGTTTTATGTGAACGTGGATATTTGCGCTTAGTTGATCAGAGGCAGCAGTGGCGCGGCAGGCCACCTCCAACTGTGCCACCGTGGGTCAGTGAGCGAGCCTGCTGTGCCCATGTCTCCCTCTGAAGATGGTGATGGCACAGCCACCTTGGTACCTTGATCCATAAGCCTGCTGTGAGATATAAGTGAGCTGGTGTCCTGGAAGTATTTGGAACAAGGCTCAACACGAAATAAGTGCTACAGAAAGGCACAATAAAATAAACCTGGTGTGAAGATATATGACAAACACCTTGAAGAGTATCAGGAAAGGATCCAAAAACTTGATCTGTCGTACGGAGAAAACCATTCTGTCCTGCCATTGTAGGTCATGTACTTGTAAACTGGACGTAAAAATGCAGTTGCTGAGAGCTCGTGTGTGTCTGTGGGCATTCCTTTAAGTGTGGGCACCCAGGGATTAATTGCTCCCTAAAAAGTTGGCCAAGGACACAAGCAGACCCCAGGAAAACCTCAAGGAAGAGCACGTCTCAAGATGCTGGCAGATCAAACATAACTGGCTTTTGTTTGTTTGTTTCTTTTTTTTTTTAAGATTTTATTTATTTTAGAGATAGAGAGCACGTGCAGGGGGAGAGGGACAAGCAGCATCCCTGTCGAGCATGACCCCGAGATCATGACCTGAGCCGAAACCCAGAGTCGGATGCTCAACCGACTGCTCCACCGGGCGCCCCATGTTTCTTTGTTTCTCTTCGGGACAGTCCCCAGTGGAGCTAACAGGCTACATCACAAGTGGAAAAGGAGGTGTGTCTCCAGTGCACACGCCCCCAGGGGAAGGAGGTGGCCCACCAGAGGGGCCGGTGGCACCAGGTTGGGCCCTTCCCAGGGCACTGCTTCTTCTCTGTGCAGTGGCCGTGTGCTTGTCTGCAGAAAGAGCAGGACATGTCAGTATGACACTGGCCAGCACACAGAGCCTGTCTCTCCCGATCCCAAATGATTTGCTTAATGGCAAACCATCACCACCGGGGCCACTGAGAATTGGCGTCAGAACGAAGGATGCCACCCAGTCTTAGCGAATTCCAGGAGGAGTATCCAATTGAATCTGCTCACAATATTAAAGATTCATTACATCTCCCTGGAAAATACAAATATCTAAATGAACATTTTTTACCTTTGCAAACCTGCACAAAGGCAACATTAAAATTTCATAGGAAGCACCCCAAGATGTGGATTTCTGGAGCTATATCTGCGTCATCACGCCAGCCGTGGCTATGTTTTGATCACTGGTTTACCGTCCTTGGGGTCCCTCTGTGAGGCAATCAGCGTGGTGTATTCTAACTGGGATTGTAGATGGGACCATCTAGAACAGATCCTCTGTAAGGTTCAACAAAAACACCCACAGCCAGTACAAATTTGGCAGTGCACCGGAGTTTATATGGTATTCAGCAAGCACTGCAAATGCCTCCCGGGGTGCAGGGCCAGGAAATGGGAATAATGTCCCTCTCTTGCGGAGCTGGCCACCCAGGAGGGGAGGTGGGGATCTGGTTGCATGGTTCGGGGTCACGGGGAATGTGGCAAGTGATGCTGCGAGGAGGCAAAGGGGTTGTGTTACCTGCGAGAGCTGGGAAGGCTCCTGGGGAAAGTGGCCATTGGGTGGGACGGGCAGCGCAGTCCTGCTGATTCTAGCTTTGGTGCAGATGAGTAAGTATCCTGGGACGTGGTGACACAAGGCAGGCTTGCAGGGGAGGGGTGGTAGAGGGACTCATTTCCCTGGCTGGGAACCGAGGGGCAGGAGGAAGAGGTGACAGGGAGTAGAGAGTGATGGATGGCAGGGCTGTGTCAGGCAGGGAGGGAAAGCTGCCAACCTTTGGGTTTCTGTGTCCATCCATATCCATGTTCCAGTTCATGACCATCCCTCCCCATGCCCTGGGGCCCCTTTCCGGGCATAGACATGGCCAGAGGTAATAGCCAGCTGGATATACTTCCTTTAAACCTCAGATGGGTGAGGGCTAGCTGGGGTTATTCTGAAATTTCAGTAAATCAGCCCCAAATAGACATGTTATCTGTAGACCCCCACCTGCCAATAATGAGATACAGTCATGCTCCCTTTGGCCCTGCTTCTTCTTCTTCTTCCTCTTCTTTTTTAAAAAAGATTTATTGATTTATTTTAGAGAGAGAGCACGATCGGGGTGGGGGAGAGTCTCAAGCAGTCTCCGTGCTGAGCATGGAGCCTGACGTGGGGCTCAATCCCCTGACCTTGAGACTGTGACCTCGAAACAAGAGTCCGAGCACCCCTGGCGCCCGCCCCCCTTAGCCCTGCTTCTATGTCACGTTTTGTGTCACTTCAAGGTCAGCTTCAATATGGGACCAATGTTTGAAAAGTCAGGACGAGCATCGTGGCAAGGGGGTCTCACCCAGGAGGGCAGCACGTGTCCATGTCTGAGTGCGGATTTACAGGACGCAGACTAAAGAGGTTACTTGTATGTAGAGCAAAACTCAGTCCCTGCGTCCCTGCTGGATCTCACCCATTTCCTGGGAACTAGAACACTACCTAGCATGTAATTTAAGTGTCGGAAAGAAATAATAGTGAGTGAGGAAAATAGGTCCAAAAATAGATAGATCTGACATTTTCAGTGTATTTACAAGAAATAGACAGTTTGACTTTTTACCATTTTGTTACCTTTGTGCTCTGAGCGTTGGAAGCACAAAATCAGGTTCTGCACTGCAAGAGAAAAGCATTTTAGTTGAAAACCCCATAAAAAGATGATGTCCCTTACTTATGCAGACCTTGTAGCTTCTGCAAGACTCTTGGCACCGAAAGTCACCAAGTCATCTACTAAGCAGTGCAGACATGGGCAAGTGAGATTTCTCCGGGAGTGTGGTTGTCATCTGCACTTTCCACACCTCTGTTTGCATAAGTATCTTTGTTTTCTCTGAGTTTGGAGCAAGTTTTAAACACTCTGGAGGGAGCCAGACAGAAAGTAATGCCTAGCGGCAGAGGATGTGGGATGGAGCTCAGGTTCATTAAAAGGCAAACTGTGCAGGCGCTACTTTTATTTTATTTGATACAAGACTGCTGAGTCTGTGGAGTGAACTGTCGAGTCCCATCTGACAGGATGTCCTCAGCTTCCCAGAGACTGTCCTGCTGGCCCTGCAGCCTCCACCCCTGCCAGGGGGGAGCAAGCCCATCTCCAGAGTTCCCGAAGGGCACTCCCTGTCACTCTGTGTCTTCTGGAATGATGTCAGCTGACTCCATGGGAGGGAAGTGAAGGCAACCTGGCTTCCCTCCTGAACCCTGGCGAGATCTTGCTTTATGGGTCTGAGGTTGGAAGGAGCAGCTGCGATCGGAGCAGAGGCATTGGATGGTCGTGCTCTTCCCCAGGTTGAGGTAAACCTGCTCACATACATCTTCCTCCACATGTGAGGAGCATCCCAGGACCGTGGGGCCGTGGAGGACGTTTCCCTGAATGCCCAGCTGCAGGTAGTGTCCTGTTTGTCCCAAGCCCTACAGAGTTCTTCACTGGATAGACCTGGATCCTCTCTTTTCCTCCTTAAAACTTGAGTCCAAGATAGAGGCTACAGGACAGTCGTTGGGGACAGTTCTATTGCTTTCAAGTACTCATGTTGTGTGCAGGTATAGCTTAGTTAAAATCACTGCAGGCCCTACAAAAACATGGATCACTGGGCCCCCTCCAGGATGCCCGACTCAGCAGATTTAGGGCTGCTGGAGAATCTGCTTTTCTGGCAAGTTCCCAGGCGAGGCTGACACTCCTGGCCTGCAGATCCCACTTAGAGACTCGCTGGTGCAGAGGGAGCTGAAGGCCACAGTTGGGCACAGCCAGCATGGGCAGGTTCTGAGGCACGCGGGGGATATGTGGGGAGCACATGGGGGCAGGTGGGGGAGGCTCTAACCTGTCACCTAACAGACTTGAGCATTTAACGTTTTTTTTTTACAAGACAACATACTTGTACTTAATAGATTTCTTCTGTGGTTGAGTTTTTTTCATTGAGAATTTATTGCTCAGGAAATGGTATTTTTAAATTATAATTAAAAAAATGGTATCCTTGCCTTCAAAGAGACTAGTCATGCGATCTGGGTTCTGAGCAATGATCCTTTCAAACATTTTGTAGGTCCAACCAGAGGACCTCGCTGCATATTCCAGAATTATAACTGATGATCACCTGTGAACTTGGGTTATAAAGCACATAAAAATTACAAAAACAAATTTAGGATGATTTGTAAAGTAACAAGCCAATTTGGCACATGTTTAATGATATGCGTAATTGCTGTTGGTTTTCCCAATAATCAGGCAATAAGGGTAAGCAAAGTAAATAATTAGGTGGTTTTATATTCTTAGAGCTCAAACGATTTGTTTTTAGGGTTTTGCTTTTCCTTGGTTCTCTGTGGTTTATTATAATCAGCACCATTTTTAGGAGCATTGTCATAGCGATGCAACATTCACTCCTCATTATCCACCAGACCTGCAAAACACTCGTGGGTGGTCGTGAAGAGGCCGCGCCACCCTGTTCTCCAAAGACTCAGCTCAAGACTGAGGCCCACTATGCTCTTCTGGGCCTTCCCAACAAAAGCAGAGACTCATGATGCTCATACAAGCAAAGCAGAGGGCAAAGAGGGTGAAGATGGTCACGAGGTCCTTTGTATGGGTTATGTCTTCAGCACAGGCCCCTGTCCTGAGTCTTTATGACACATTATCTTCTTTAGTCTTCTTGCAAACTGTGCTTCTAGGTCATACCATTCCTCACTTTAGAGGTGAAGAAATAGTCACTCGTCCAGCGAATGCTAGAACAGGAAGGGGTGGATTCGAAGCCAAGCATCTCATTCTCCAGAGCCAGAGTCCTTTTCTCCATGAGGTGACCACATCCTGCTCGGGGTTGACCTGGTGGCCTGTGGGCAAGAGCTGGCTGTACTTCACCCTGGTTTTCATCTGCTAGGCTGCCTACCCCAACCTGCCCTCCTCTCCATCCATGCGGGCTGATCATTCCCTGCATGGATGGTCCTGTCCAAATGGCCCTGACTTCTTTAGGCCTCTCCACAGGAAAGGTCTTTCTGCTACCTCTTCCACACAGACTCAGGAAGTGCCAAAACAGTTCCGAAAATCGTGGCAGAGTTTTCACATTCACTCAAGACAAAATCATGTTTTTAATTCACACAAACAGGTACATGCGATTTCAGAAAAAAGGTGGTATTTTAAGTCTGAATTTCGGCACCTTTTGTAAATTGGTGCCCAGGGCCGACTTCTCACTTTCAAACGTCCACAGTGCTTAGTATATACCACTCTGAAGATATTTATGACTTTCTGACTTGTCTTGGATTACTCTGTATCTCCCCAGAAGTCTTTAAACTCAAGGATCCATGAACATTTCAGCTTGACATTTCCCGCTGAGCGTAGTACTAGAAGGAACACAAAAATCAAATTTGCTGAATAAATGTTGAATTAACCAAGCCTCTCCACATTGCATAGACTTTTAGTGGTTTTCTATTCCAGACAAATAAAGTGCAAACTTCCGCATGGAGCCCTGACTTCTTAAAATTTCTTGTTTCAGGACCCGTGCAGTGGGTGGGTTCTGGAGCGAGTCAGAGTCCTTCCTCTTCTCTACCTGTATCTGCTCCTTCTCTCTACCATGGATTGTACCTCTGATACCTTATTCTCTGCCTGTGACAAATTACCTATCCTCCCAAACCAGCCTCAATCTCACCTCTGCTCTGAAAGTTTCCATAAGCATGTGAATCATATTGAATTCTCTACCCTGCTTGCACCCACTGCACATTGCTTCAAGCATGGATGAAAAATAATTATTTAATTCTCCTGTTATGGTGAGTTCCTCACATTACATTTGAAGGCATGGTTGCGTCTTATTCTTGGTCTGCCCAGGGTGGCGGAGGACCTTCCACTGGGGGGACAGGGTTGATGGGTGCACGGGGCATGTTCTATGGCATTGGTCTGTCATCTTCCTTCCACCCTGGGTCTCCTTGCTCCCGCATAGGACCACGTTGTGTTTCTCTCATGGACTATGTTTGCATGTGTGCTGTTTCTCATGTTGGACCATGAACGTTTAAGGGCAGATGCTCTCATCTGCTAACATCAGTGGATCTTTACAGAGAAGTTTTAAATTTCACTCATTTCGTTTCAAAAGAATTATCACTTGACATCTTTTTAATTAAAGTGGAGTTTTCACAATAGACTTTCCATTTTTTTAAAAGACTTTATTTATTTGACACAGAGAGAGAGTGAGTACAAGCAGGAGGAGCGGCAGGCAGAGGAGAGAGAGAGGCAGGGAGCCTGATGCAGGGCTCGATCTATCCCAGGACCCTGAGATCATGACCTGAGCTGAAGGCAGATGCTTCACTGCCGCCTCCCCCTGTCCCTGCCAGGCACCCCTACTTTCCATTTTTTAAAAGCAAGCCACATTTCCAGAATCTAAGAATCTACTGTCTGTAGTCTGTGACCTTCTGTGTCTTTATTTCCGTAGAAGTCTACTGGGGTCCAGGCAGGCCGGTCTTAGATTCCAGAATAAAGTCTGCTGGGAAACTGCCCAGCCCATCCACAGAGGGAATCCCAGGGATCCACCCATGCTCACCTGTGCCAAGTCAGACATGGGTTTCACATATAAATCCTGTGCTGGGCTTTTCTTGAGAAAGGTAGAGACGAGGCAGTGCCTGGGGAAGGCCACGGTGTGGGTCCTGGCTTCTGGCTGTGGGTCCCTGGGTTGCGTGTCTCAGGGACAGTGCCCCAGCTACCCAGGGGTCCTGCGGCCTCCCAGCCCAGGGCACAGCACCCCCGGATGCGGCCTGGAGTGGAAGTCAGCACCTGTTGTGAGGGGCTGGAGCCCCACACAGATCATTAAATGGTGTTCGTGTTACTCGACTTAGAGCTTATTGGGGATTTTCCTTTTCTTTTTCCTTTTTGTCACTCAGGTGCCACTGGGTATGAACTTTACTTACATGGATTGGTCTGTGAATTGGAATTTCACGATTTCATAGTTGTAGAGGTGGTTTTTTTTTTTTTTTTTCCAGAAAAGGATATTTTTTTTATTCAAGTAACTGCAAATAGGAAACCAGATGGGGGGGCCCCAGGCTGGGACAAATAATGACTACCTCCTCCCCAGCAGAACAGGGGGAGAAGGTGGCCCCTACACCCTTGACGGTCTATACAGGCCCCCCCCTCCACTCTGCTGCAGCATCCTAGGGGCAGAGCCCCACCTTCCCTGGGACTGGGGTAGTCGGTAACCCAGCCTGCTCTGCCCTGGGGCCCTTCCACTAAGAGTCTCGGAGGAGGGGATGTGGGCAGGACAGGAGGAGGCAATGAGGATGAACATTTGGCGCTGGTCACAGCAAACTTGGTCCCTCCCTTTGGTGGCAAATGAACACAATCAGGTGGATCCTGTGTCCTTAAAGTCAGAGAGTTGCCAAACGATCACATTTTCTTCTGATGGAAATTTACTGTCTCTTTGACAGAATCCATGTTGTTGAGACACTTCCAGGAAGCCTTTTGATGGAGCACGGGGCCTGCCTCGGTTGCCAGGGCCAATCTCCCAAAAGAGAAGTTTTGGTGGCACGCAGAGTGCTGTCTCCAGCTATGCCAGGAACACCCTTGAAGGGACTCCCGGAGTAAGCCAGCTCTGAGAGCACACCACGGACCCCAGAGGGCAACCTGCATCCTAGGCGATGGCCGTGGTCTGGATGTGGATCCTGCACGTTTGTACATGAGGACCAGCAATTTCTCCAGTTGGTTAGTGACAAGCGACAATGCGACCTCTTCCTTATTTGCTGAGCATTGCGCAGAAGCAGGGAGGGCAAGACGTCTGGAGCTCCATTGTTGGGGTCTGAACCCTGAAAGCAACCAGGTGTCTGGGACAGATGACTTCTCCGGGCCTCAGTTTCCTCTCTGTTAACATTGAAGTGGTGCTACACCCACTTCCTGCAGGTGATTGAATATGACCTGTGACAGCTGCTCCAGACGACAAAGCACTCACTCTATGGTTTGTTTTCTTTCTTTCTTTCTTTCTTTCTTTCTTTCTTTCTTTCTTTCTTTCTTTCTTTCTTTCTTTCTTTCTTTCTCTTTCTTTCTTTCTTTCTTTCTTTCTTTCTTTCTTTCTTTCTTTCTTCTTCTTTCTTCTTTTTTTTTTTTTTCTGGCTACAGATTTACTCAGCACAAACCCTGTCCCCCACCTTACTGAGATGGCTGACCATGCTTATGCCCACACCCGCCTCCAAACTGGAATTTGGCTGCTGACCCAGCCCTGACCTCAGCCTTCTCGGGGCCCAAAGGGCACTGCACTTTGGCTGCTGGTGTCCCCATGAGCCTCCCCCGGTGCAAGCCTGGCAGGCCACCCCCTCCCCAGACCTGGGATCCAGGCCCGCCCGTCCCAGGATGGTTCCCGCACAACATGGGGGTCATCACAGAGCTACTGGACACCCTAGTTGACAAAGTCACTACAAACGCCTGGTGATTGGAGGGGCCGTGTGGCCCTCATGCCGTGAAGACTGGTCCCACTGCATCCACCAGCTCAGGGTGTCCTGGCATGTGGACGTCCTTCCTGGCCACCAGTGTTCCCTCCTGGGAGAGGAGATCATAACTGGTCAGCAGCTCTTCCTGGCCATTGGCCTCTGGGCAGCTGCTGGGTCGGGCCAACCTGGAAAGGACGAGGCGTGGGCAGCGTCTCTTCCCCGTGCAGTGACTATTTACTAGAGGATCTGGGAAGGGCAAGTCTTCACTCCATTGAAGGTACACAGTGAAAAGTGTGAAAAATCCTAGCGAGACTTGTTTTTTTTTTTTAAGGTAGAATTTCTTAATTACTAATTTTACCTTTTTAAAAAAGATTTTATTTATTTATTCATGAGATACACACACAGAGAGAGAAAGGCAGAGACACAGGCAGAGGGAGAAGCAGGCTCCATGCAGGGAGTCCTATGCGGGACTTGATCCCGGGAATCCAGGGTCACGCCCTGGGCCAAAGGCAGGCACTTAACCACTGAGCCACCCAGGGATCCCCGTGAGACTGTTTTATAATATATTCTTTTCCTTTCTCAGCATTCATTATCGGCCTCCATGAAGTTTTTCAAATACGTTTTTATGTGAGTACAGTTGGCACACGAAGTCACGTTAGTGTCAAGGGCACAACATAGCCATTCAGCTTCTCCATACGACGTTCAGGTTCACAAGCGTGGCGACCATCCACTCGGGGATGGCACTATGACAGCACCATGGACTGTATTCCCCGTGCTGTGCCTTCTCTACCCGTGACTCATTCATTCCGTAACTGGAAGCCTGGACCTCCCGCCTCCCTTCCCATCCTCTGCCCATCTCCCTACCACTCCCCTCCACCAACCACCAGTTTATTCTCTGTTTTTTGGGGTTTTTTTTTTTAGATTTTATTTATTTATTCATGAGAGACACACAGAGAGAGGCAGAGACACAGGCAGAGGGAGAAGCAGGCTCCCTGCGGGGAGCCCGATGTGGGACTCGGTCCTAGGACCCCAGGATCATGACTCAAGCCAAAGTCAGATGCTCAACCACTAAGCCACCCAGGCATCCCTGTTCTGTTTTTATGGTCTAATCCTGCTTTTCATTTGTCGTTTATTCATTTATCTCATTTTTAATCATTTATTTTATCACTTATTCATTTTTAATTTGAGTGAAATTGATCTCTAGCATGATTATTAGTTTTAGGTGTACAATATAGTGATTCAATGATTCTATAGGTTCCTCAGTGCTCATCACAGTAAGTGTACCCTTCATCCCCGTCACCTGCTTCACCTACCCACCTCTCTACCTGCCTCCCCCCTCGTAACCAACAGTTTGTTCTCTGTTTTTAAGAGTCTTTTTTATAGTCTTTCTTTATGTGTCTTTCTTTTCTTTGCTTGTTTGTTTTGCTTCTTAGATTCTATGTATGAGTGAAATTATATAGTATTTGTCTTTCTTATTCTGACTTATTTCACTCAGCATTACACCTTCCAGCTCCATCAATGTTGCTGCAAATGGCAAGATCTCATCTTTTTATGGCTGCATAATATTCCTGCGTACACACATCTGTGTAGGCATGTGTGGTGTGTGCATGTGCATGTGTTTATACATATATACCACATATTCCTTATCCATTAGTTTATTGATGGGCACTTATGCTGCTTCTGTATCTTGGCCATTAAAAATAATGCTGCAATAAACATAACGGTGCATATATCTTTTTAAATTAGTGTTTTTGCTTTCTTGGGGTAAATGCCCAGGGGTGGAATTACTGGATCATATGGTATTTCTATTTTTTAACTTTTTGAGGAATCTCCCCAGTTTTCCACAGTGGCTGCAACAATTTTCATTTTCAACAATAGGGCACATGGGTTCCCTTTTCTCCACATCCTCAACAACACTTGTTATTTCTTGTCTTTTTAATTGTAGCCATTCTGACCGGTATAAGGCAATAATATCTCATTGTGGTTTTGATCTGCATTTCCCTGATAATGAGTGACTTTGAGCATCTTTTCACGTGCCTGTTGGCCATCTGGATGTCTTCTTTGGAAAAGTGTCTATTCAGGTCCTTTGATCATTTTTTAATCAGATTGTATGTTTTGGTGTTGAGTTGTATCCATTCTTTATATATTTTGGATGCTAACCCTTTATCATGTGTGTCATTTAAAATATCTTCTCCCATTCAACAGGTTGTCTTTTAGGTTTTTTTGGTTACTTCCTTCACTAGGCAGAAGCTTTTAATCTTGATGTAGTTCTAGTAGTTTATTTTTGCTTTTGTTTCCCTTGCCTCAGGAGATGCATCTAGAAAAATGTTGCGGCAACTGATGTCAGAGATATTCTGTCCTGCTCTCGTCTAGGATTTTATGGTTCAGGTTTCACATGTAGGTCCTTAATCCACTTTGAGCTTATTTTTGTGTGTGATGTCAGAAAGTAATCAAGTCTTATTATTTTGCGTGTGGTTCTCCAGTTTTCCCAGCACCGTTTATTGAAGAACCTGTCTTTTCCCCACTGTATCTTACTGCCTTCTTTGTCATGAATTAATTGACCATGTAAGCATGGGTTTATTCCCGGCACTCTATTTTGGTTCATTGATTTATGTCTCTTTTTGTGCCAACGCCATACTGTTTTGATGACTACAGCTTTTTGAGGTTTACCTTGACATCTGGAATTGTGAAATCTTCAGCTTTGTTCATCTTTCTCAGGGAAGCTTCAGCTATTCGGGGTCTTTTGTTGTTCCATAAAATATAAAATATTAGTATTGTTTGTTCTAGTTCCATGTAAAATGCTGTCAGTTCATAAAATTTTAAAAAATCATATTATATCAAGAAATCATGTCTTAAAGTAGATCCTTTTAAGAGATGATATTAGCTGAACCACATGAAATCACCATTGTGTAAGTCAAAAGTGGTCAAATATCAGCAATTGCATGTGGTGCAGGTGCATACTTTTCTCAGATGGGCAATGTTTCAGTTGGAGATTATATTCCTTTTTAAAAATTGGTGTCAAATGATGTACCCACGATTAATATGATGCCATAAATGTAAAGCTGCAATAATTATTGGTGCCTACACTAATTCTAAACAGTTCACATTATGTTCCATGTCATTGCATTTTAGAGCTGAAAAGGATCTAAGAGATCGTTAATCTTACATTATTTCTAAGATATGGAAATTGAGTCTCCAAGAGGTTAATCACACACCCAGGACTGGAACTCCTATTTCCTGATTTCCAATTCAGTACTTTGCCCCCATCCTTAGGCCTCCCGCCCTCATACAACATGCATATTGAGTAGCTCCAGTGAACAAGGGCCCCACTGTTCCATCAGATTTGCATATAAAAAGATAAGAAATCACAGTTCTGCTGTAGCATAAATAAAACCTATAAAAAATATCAGCTATTAAAATATTAAGCAAAAAACTATATGTTGCTCCCCTCTTTCCACGTTGGGACCCATCTATTTCACACGGGGTTTGGATGACTCTCCTCTGTCTGCACTGTGAGGGCTGGGCTGTTTGCCCTTCCTGGGGCTGCCATCCGTGGTCCTGAAGCAACCGAGCTCCACCCCCACCACCACCACAGAAATGAGGGAAAGATCCATTGGGCCTCTTGGCCTGCCATCCACTGAGTACTTCTAGAGCGAGCTTGCTACCACACAGGTTGCAGGTGTGACAGGTGTGACAGGGACTGGGGTTGGGGGGAGGGCATGATGCTCCCAACTTGAAATGCTTCTATTTGCTTAACCAAAATCTGGACACAACTCTCATTCTTGCCTTCATGAGGAGATATCCCATATTATGAGCACTCTACTCCCCAGGCAAAGACCAGCCTGCTGGGTTGTCCCCTTGGTTGTAGAGGGACAGACCTCTTCCCAGAGAGGGGCATGTGGAAGTCACTGGGCTCCCATTAAGCAGGGCTCTAGCGGAATTGTCTGGTTCTTTGTGCAATGACGTAGCCTGTTGCCTTGGTGAACGCACCGCAACCCAGAGTTGGAGAAGCCCTCCAAGGCAAGTTACAGGTTGAGGCCGAGGCTGTGATCCCCAAAGTGATGACAGTGTCAGGCTCGGGGGCTTGGCGTCATGTGCACAGAGTCACCAGTGGGGGCAGATCTGTGTCAGTGACCAAGACACAGCAGGAGAACCCCACAGCCATTGCGGGCTCCCCGAGGCATGTGCTGCTGTGCATTTTCACTGATCACAGCCTATTTTTGCTGGTGTATAGTTCCATGTCATCCCCGTGACCAGGAGGGTCTTCTGGGTGGGCAAGACCTATCTTTCATCTTTGCATTCCCCACACTCACCGCACGAAGGTATTTGGTGAATGTGTGTTGAATGAACCCACGAGTATGCGTGTGTGCTTGCCCGAGGACTGCGTTTTATGAATGGGCAGAGGACCCCATGTAGGATGGGTTGAGACCCCATGTAGGATGGGTTGAGACCCCATGTAGGATGGGTTGAGTGGCATCACCTGCCACCAGTTTGTGAAATTCCATTAGTGAACATGGAGTTGGTAGGATAAAAGGGCTACTCTAGGCCGGCATGTGCTTTTGAGCCATGGCCCGTGCGGGGTGGGGCGGCCACCTCTGGAGTCATTACTACCCGTTAGCAGCTGAGTGTGAACTGGTTATCAGCTTACCTCCTGGCTCTGAGACTCAGGCCTCCCGGGGCAGGGCGGCCAGAGGAGGCAGGAAGGATTTCAGGGCTGAAATAAATGTAAGGAAAGGACGTCTGAGAGGAGAAGCTGAGAAACCTGGAGGGAAGGTCTCCAACAAACTTCTCCCTGCCTTCTCCGGATGGCTCTCCAAGATCCCTGGAGGACCAGGAGGTCATTGTGTGTGTGCATTTGCTTTTCTACATCTTCTCCTCAAAGAGATTACCCATAAACTGTCCTACACTCCAGACGTGCTGAAAAGCCGCAGAGTGAAAAAGGTGCGGCTTTGCAAGCCACGCCCGCTCCCTTGCTGGCCAGAGGGCCACCAGCCTCCTGTCCCCCGCGCTGTTTCCTTGCAGGTCACATGGCGACAGTACCATCTACCTCACAGAATCCACCTGCTTCTGAGCTGCCCGAAGTCACTTGAAGGTTGAACAACGTCCATCACCTCCCTGCACCTGTGGCGGGCGCGCACGCGCATGTCTAGGCCGATCACCGCGAATCCGGAGATTTAAGTATTAGGGGGGTGATCCTCTTTGGGACAATATTTTTGAAGAAATGTGACTCGTGAAAACCATTTTAAAAAGATCAACTCTGTTGTGACGACTCCTGAGATGAGGGAGCCCCACAGGTGGAGATGACCGGACGACGGTGCGCCTGGTTTGTCTCCAGGGGATGCTCTAGACGCGCGCCCTGGAAGGGGCCGCCCGACCTGCGGGGACCCCGCCCGGGCAGAGCCTGCGCGCTCGGGGCCAGGCCGTGGGGGCCTGAGCCGGTGGAAACCACACCGGGCAGGTGTGCGCCCCGGCTCAGAGCGTCGGTCGGTCCAGCCGCAAGGCGTGGGCGCCGCGGGGTGTAAGCAGCAAGGGTCTGCCCTGCCCTGCCCTGCCCGAGGCCCCCCGCCCCCAACCCCCCGCCTGGGGGAGACCGGCGCTGCCGGGGGCGCGGGGCCAGAGGACGCGCAGCTCGCACGCTCCTGCTCTGCTCCGCAACCTGTCGTCTACGCGTTTCTCTGCCTTCCTTGTGTCTAACGAAGGGCCTCGTTTGCAGCACGTGAAACAGAACCGGGATCAACTGGAATCGCCCGGTGGTTTCCCACAGCCGGGGAGGAAACCCGAGGGTGTTGTGCTTTGTCCCCCGTCCCGGCCTCCGGGGGGGAAGACCCAGCCCTGGGCCTCGACGATTCCTCAGGGTCCCCGGCGGATCGGGGCCCTCCGGCCTGCTGCCCCAGACCTGTCCGCTGTCGGTGCAGAGCGGGGTCCCCTACCCCAGGGGGGCGGGGCGAGGGGCGATCGTTCCCACGAGTGACTCCCTTCCCTGACTCTCTCCTCTCAGCATCTCCGCCCAGGACTTCAGAGGAACAGCCACGCGCAGGCACACAGGCCTGTTTTCTGTTTTAAATGTGTCCAGAGCCAGGGATGGAAAGGATTGGGGTGCCCCTCCTTGCAGGATTCACACCGTGCTCTTACACGCGTGCTGCTCCTTGCCAAAGATCCAGGAGCCAGCCGCGAGGCAGTGCGCCCCTCTGCGTCTGCCGGCGGCCAAGATGGGGTGGCTGGAATCGGGAAGGGCGAGACCCAGCGACCTCAGGGCGAGGGCGGGCGCTGGTGCCGAGCCCGTCCAGGTGCTCTGCTTCTGTTCATCTGTCTGCCCCAGGCCTCTCTGTCAACCAGATTCTTTCTTTTCTCCTGTTTTGGGGCAAACCTTGTTTGGCCAGGGCTTCCACGCTGTACCTCCCTCCCCCGACCACGAACCCCGGGAAGGGGGGCTGGGAAGACCCAGAATTAATGGCGAGGCCGTGGCAGAAATCAGGAGGCCGGGTGGCACAGAATTGTATTTTATTTAGCGTCTGCGCCCTGGAGCCCCGAGCTCGCCTCATGTGACTGTGCAATTAATCTTGACGTGGAAAGACGGGCCAGAATTCTAAACCTGAGGACGATGCGCCTCAACAAAATCCCGCATGATGTCATCACGCCCAAAGCATAGGATGGGAAGGGAATTCAATTAAGGAGCCTAATCCTACCGTATTTCTACTGCTGTCGTGGGCCTCAGCCTGCAGCTCAGCCTTCCTGCCTAGCCCTGCTCTCCCAGGGGGGCGGCTCTTGCACACTCTGTGTGCCTGGGGCTTGTAGCTGGCGGCTCCCCACTGCCCCACCTCTGAGGCTCATGCAACAGTGGATCCCACACTCTCCTCCAGCAATCCACTCCCACCGATACCCTCCTCTGAGCCAGGAGGGCAGCTCTCTGGAAACCTCTTCAGCTGCTCACTGCCGCTGCCCCCCCCCCCCCATTGCCATCGCTCCTCTGAGTGGCCAATGGCATTTCTCAATGAGCAAGGGCCCCTCATGTGCCTGGGAATCTGCAGGGCTCCATTCGATACATCCCATCCTCAGAGAGAGACCCATAGAAATGGACTTAAACCTTTGCCTCCCCCCTTCACTATACACTTGAGATTTCAAGAGCAAACACAAATTTCACTAATATTCTATCTTCAGGCAGAGCGTGACTGTGTCGCACACAGTGCAAATTTATGTAAAGCCACATATATGGAAGGACTTACCGGCTCTAGCCAGTGGAAGGTGGAAGGACTGGTCGGGGACTGTGGGTTCCCTCGGGCAAGCTCAGCGCTGCTGGGGGCTCTCCCGGGACCAAAGGCAGTATGGGGGCCCAGGAGAGCAAATCCTCCAGGCTTGGGCAGAGCCAGGCAGGAGCGCAGGCCAGGAGCTTCTTGAATAGAAATGCACCTGTTCTTAAACTTTCACTTTTTCACAGGTGATTAGGTCTCACATTTGACCTAACCATGTGTTCAAGCAAACCAAGCTGCGCTCGTGACGCAGTAAAGCTCCTTAGAAGGATGTGTGGTCTGGGGTCATAACAGGTGTGTGTTTGTACACAGATCCTCTCCCACCCCTCCCAGCCATTCCCTCCCTCAGGATGGACCCGGAAAGATCCTTACTATTCAGTCTACAGCACACTCGCAGTGGAGGGCGTGTGCGCGTGACCCCGATGCAGACCTTGAGTTAATTATATTTCCTCCTCATAGTGGCACCGGGTCACCACGGGTCTTCCTTGTCTGTGATTCATTAAGCAGTATCCACACTCCCTACCCATCCTTAACCTCATCCCGACCCCAACCCCGACCGCCGCCCCTACAGTTGGCAACCACCTTCGTGTGCTTCACCTGTGCCTTTTTGTTCCTATGTTTTCTTGAAAAGTGTGTCCATTGGTATTTGAGTATTTCTAATAAGTGTGAATGGGATCATTCTGGGCTTGTGTCGTTGGCTCAGGATTCTGTCTTCAACGCTCACCCATTCTGACCCTGTCCACAAATCACCTGTAGCTTCTAGCTGTGGGGAGTGCTCCACGGCACGAGTTCCTTCCAGAATAACCTTGCCATTCTTCCGGTGTGGGCACTCAGATTCCTTCCAACTTCCAGCTACCAAAAGACCCCACCTGGATAAATATCCTTGTGCATAGTTAACATTCTTGTGGATGAGGCCCTTGTGGAAATGAGAGGGCATTTTGTTGGGAGCAAGTTTTGGGTCATGGGGTGGTGTGCAGGGTGTGCATGTGGTCGCGTGGGTCAGGAGGGCGAGGTGGCCCTGCAGGGTGGCTCCACCATGCACGCCACCAGAGCAGCTCCAGTGTACACAGGTCACTTAGGGAACACAGAAAATGGCTTCACAGGTTAGGGTGAGCACAAATTGCCACTGACCTCAGCTCTGTTCCCTTTGGTTTGTGTGTTTCTGCACCAATATCCATTACTATCCCTGGTGGATTTGGAGTTTGCTTACTCTCAAGCAGAGAGAATTCCCCTCTTCCTACTCCTTTCAGACTGACCTACTATTTTGTGGAGATTTATCCTTTAATATACAATTTTTAGGTCCTTAAAAGGATCCAACTTGAATTTTGACTGATATTGCATTGAGCTTATAGAATAATTTGAGGATAATTTAAAGCATTTAAAATGCACTATACTGCCAAGAAGAGATGTATTCATATCATTTATATCTCTATTCTTCTTTTTAAATGTCTCATTTTGAAATTACTTCAAACTTATAAAAAAGTGGCAAAAAAGGTATAAAAAGTTCTCTCTATGCCATCACTCAACTTCCCCAGATGTTGACTTAATGGACAATGATCAAAATCGGAAAATTAAGGGATACCTGGATGACTCAGTGGTTGGCATCTGCCTTGGGCTCAGGTTGTAATCCTAGGGTCCTGGATCTCTGCTTCTCCCCCTGCCTGTGTCTCTGCCTCTCTCTCTGTTCTCTCATGCATAAATGAATAAAATACTCTTTAAAAAAATCAGGAAATTGAGATCAAAATCATACTAGTCACTCCTCAGCAGATTTTGCTGAAACTCTACCAATTGTCCCACACGTTGGTCCTTTTTCTGGCCTAAGATCCAATTCAGGACACCCCATCACACTTCACTATCATGCCTCCTTGGTCTCCTCCAATCTAGGGCACTTTCTTGGTATTTACTTGCCTTTCATAAATTTAACACTACTGAAAGATGTAGTGTTGAAGGAAGAATAACTGGACTGCTATTTTGTAGAATGTCTCTCTATTTGGGTTTATGTGTTGTTTCCTCATGATTAAATTCAGATGTCCTCATGATCAAATGCAAGAATACCATAAAACTATGGTTGAGAGATATAAAACAGAACACCCAAATATTGCATGAGACAAGCTTATACTAAAAAATGTTTCGTTGTTTATTTGAAATTCAAGTTTTACTATGCCTTCTGTATTTTGATTTGTCAAATCTGAGAAGCCTGTGCATGAATGATTCTGGGTCTCTCTTGGGGCATCAGATCAAGGGGCACATAATTCTGATAGTTCTCATTAGCTTTAGTAACTTGGTTAAAATGGTGTCTGTCAGGTTTCTCTGATGCAAAGTTATTATTTTTCTCTTTTTAATTAGTGAGCATATTGAGAGATACTTTGAGGCTGTGCAAATATTCTATTTTTCATCACATTTTCACCTGCTAATTTTAGCATCCATTGATGATTTTTTTTTGCCTGCAACAATTATTACTGGAGTGCTTGCAAAATGAGATTTATATGTCCATCATTCCCTCTATATTTATTAATTGGGATTCTACTATAAAGAAAAGCTGTGTGTTCTCCTCCCCATTGATTTATTTATTCAATTGTTTCTTATATCAGCACGAACTCACGGATATTAATTTTGGTGTATGGATAATAATCTATTACCACCATTATTTATTGCTGCTCCAGGTTTGACCATACAAGATGACTTCTGTTTCCTCCTGTAGGATATGCCTCACTATTCCTTGAGCACTTCCTTACTTCTTCACACCACATGTTCCAGCTTATCTCACATTCTCCCTGCCCCACCCTTTTCTTCAAGAAAACTCCTATTCTTTTTATTGGAGAATGGTATTTAGAAACCAAATCTTGGTGCTAGGTATAAGGTATCTGTGTATTTCTAAATTTTTGTTCTTATTATAGATTTTTATTTAAAATGTCTATTTTCTAGTTTGATATTTCAGGTATAGAGAAATGCTTTTCTGTTTTGTAGAATTATATTCAACAACCTAATTAAAGCTTCTAACTTTTTTTAAAAAGGTTATTCATGAGAGACACACAGAGAGAGGCAGAGACACAGGCAGAGGGAGAAGCAGGCTCCTCACAGGGATCCCTGGACTGGCATCACGCCGTGAGTGGAAGGCAGATGCTCAACCACTGAGCCACCCAGGCATCCCTAAGGCTTCTAACTTATTTTAGTATCTATTGTATTTTTTATTTTTAGATAAATGATCATAGCAAATGCAAATAATGAGGTCTAATCTCTTTCCTTCTAATTTAACTTCTTTTAATTTTCTTTCCTTATACCATTGGCTAGGGCTGCTACTACTGTGTTAAAATAGAGATATGATAGTGGTATTCTTGTTTTTCCCCCAAACTTAAAGAATGCATTTAAAGTTGTTTCTTTTTTTAAAGATTGTATTTATTTGACAGAGAGAGAGAGAGAGAGCAAGGAGTATAGGCAGGGAAGAGGGAGAAGCAGACTCCATGCCAAGCAGGGAGCCTGACATGGGCTCCTGGGATCATGACCTGAGCCAAAGGCAGTTCTTCAACCAGCTGAGCCTCCCAGGTAAGTCATCAAATACCTTCTTGCATCATTGACTTGGTGAGATAATCATATAACTTTCCCTTTTAAACAATTAGTGGAAGAAAGGCATTAATTACTTTTCTGAACCTTTCTTGGTCATAGTTTATGATTGTTTAAATATAATGTTGGAATCTTTTGATTAATATTTTATTTAGGATTTTTTAAAACTGTATTTTCTTTTCTTATATTATCTTTATTTGATTTTGGAATCAAATGATATAAGCTTCATAAAAATGAGCTGGGTAACTTTTTATTCATCACGGTATTCTATTTTAAAGAATTGTGTAGGAAGACATAACTATTTCTTAAAAGTTTGCCACACCACTAAAAATGCATTAGAATTAATAAACAAGTTCAGCAAGGTTATATTATAGGATATAAAATCAATTTAAAAAACAGTTGTATTTCTATATACAGAAAATAAGCAATCTGAAGGTGAAATTAAAAATTCCACTTACAGTAGCATCAATAAGGATGAAATAAGAATGGATTTAACAGTGGAGGTGTACATTACTACAAAATGTGCACTGAAAACTACAAAATGTTGCTGAAAAAAAAATCAAAGACCAGAATAAATAGAAGGATATTCTGTGTCCATGAAGAGGAATATTTGATGTTAAAATGGAAATATTCTCTACATTTATGTACAGTTCAATGCAATCACTGTGAAATTCTACCTGACTTTTTGCAGAAATTAACAAGCTTAACTTAAAGTTCAAATGGAAATGGAAGGGACTCAAAATCACAGAAACAATCTTGGTAAAGAATAAAGTCAGTGGATTCAAGTTCTCTGGCTTTAAAACTTACTACAAACCTACGGTAATTAAAACAGTATGGTACTGCTATTAAGTGAATGGAACAGAACTGAATTTAAAAAATAAAATCCAATATTTATGGTCCATTGATTTTTTATTCAAATGTTAAGGCACTTCAATGGGGAAGAGTCATCTTTTCAACAAGTGGTGCTGGCTCATTTGGCTACCCACATGCAAAAGAATAAAATTAGATCCCTATTTCACACCACACAGAAAAATCATAAGTGATCAAAGAGAGACTTACAAATTGGATGTCAACAGTATTATAAGCTTTTATAAGGACATTGTCAAGACAGTGAAAGACAACACATAGGCTGGAAGAAAATATTAGTAAATTATATAAATGAGAAGAGGATTGCATCAAAAATACGTAAGAACACTTACAATGCAAAAAATAAAAAAAACCAAATAATTTAAAAATGAGCAAAGGATTTGAATAGACATTTCTGCAAAGAAGACATATAAATGAGCAGTACACATATGAAAAGAAGCAGAACATTATTAGTCCCCAGAGAAATGCAAATAAAAATCGTAATGAAATAGCACTTAACATCCCACCAAATGGCTGTGATTAAAAAGACAGACAATCTCAGGTGTTGATGGGAATGTGGAGAAACTAGAACACACATTCATTGCCAGTGGGAATATAAAATGGTGCAAGCACTTTGAAAAACAGCTTGTTAGTTTCTAATAATGTTAAATATAGGGTTTTCATATGGCCCAACAATTGTACTTGTAAGGGTATATCCAAGTGAAATGAAACATACGTCTATACAAAAACTTGTCCACAAACATGCATAGCAGCATTGTTCATGATGGCCCCAAAGTGAAAACAACCCAATTTACATCAGCTAATGAATGGATAAACAAAATGTGGTACATCCATATGATCAAATGTTATTTGACAGCAATAAAATAATGAATTGCTGACATATGCTTCAATGTAGACAATTCTTGAATACACTATGCAAAGTGAAGGAAGCCAGTCACGGAGGACTACAGTGTATAAAACCATTTACATGCAATGTCCAAAAAAGGCAAATCAAAAGAGAAGTAAAGTAGATTACTGTTCGTTTAGGGCTCAGGTGGGGAGGTGAGGTTGGAGAGGCAAATGGTGACTGCTGATGGCTTCTTCTGGGGAGCTACAAGTGCTCTACAACCAGACTACGGTAACTATTGTGTAACTCTGCAAACATACTAAAGCAATTGAATGGAACACTTATTTTTTTTTTTTTTTTTTTGAGAGAGACACACAGAGAGAGAGAAAGAGAGAAGGGGAGGGGCAGAGGGAGAAGGAGAAAGAATCTTAAGCTGACTCCACCCCGGCATGGAGCCCAGTGCAGGACTCAATCTCACGACCCTAAGATCGTGATCTGAGCTAAAAGTCGGACACTTAAGCAACAGAGCCTCCCAGGCACTGCTGTAATTTCTATTTTTTATCCCAATGTTGTTGTGGAACAGAATCTGAGTGGCATCGATCCATGTTCGGCCTATCTCTGTAAATGTTTCACGGATGTGGTGTGTGCGTCCTTTGGAATACAGTTCTTTTTTTAATGTAACGGCTCAAGCTGATTGAGGACATTGTTTGGGTCTTTGTCAGCTGTGCTGAGATTTTATCTTTTTGTTCTGTCCATTTTTGAAATACGTGTGCTAAATAAAGTCTCATCGATAATCATGGACTTAGGTACCGCTCCCTGAGGTCCCGTCACTTGTGGTTTGCACGCGTTGGGGCCATATTCACGTTTACCATGGATGTAACTCTGGGTCTCTGGTCTTTGACCAGCAGGTGATGTCATCCTTTGGCTCTCACTGTTTTCTTGGCCTTGTAGTCTATTTTGTCAGATATTTAGATAACTACACAACTACCTTTAGGTTCATATTTACTTACTATAAGATTTTAACTCTTCTATGTTCATTTCTTTGTCTTTTTGTCCTCAGTGTTTTTCTTGTATGTTCTTCCTTTTAACCTCAGATCTGTCTTTTAGTTGGTGGATTTAACCTATTTGCTTTTATCATAATTACTCACAGGAAAAAGCTCACTTCTGATATCTCATATTTTTAATTTGCTGAACCTCTTATTTCCTCCTTTTCATTTTTGTTTCTGCTTCCTGGTATATGAGCCCAGTTTTCTTCTGCTGGCTTAAAGCTTCGGCATTTTTGTGTCTACAGTTGCCTTTATCTGCAGGCAAGTTCTCATGTGTATCGATCCTTCCTGATGTAAGCTCATCAATATCTGCGTTGTTTTCCTCACAAGGAAGTAAGTCACTGCACTTCCACATCTCTTGGTGCTCTCCTCCTGCACCTTTGATTTTGACACCGCCTACAGGCTGGATTTCCGGTTCTCTCACAGAATAAATGTCTCCAAAATGCTTGGTTCCTTCAAATCCCCTCTTTGTCACAATTCTCTAGGGCTTGAGTTCTCTTATTTTTAGTACTTTCCCCCAAGTGTTTTCTCACAAGAAGTGGGTCTCCCTGTGGCACACTACCAGAGACCTATTCGGGGGATTGCTTCTCTTATGCCTTCAAATTTGAATGACAGCTTTTCTAGAAATAATATTCTAGGTTCAAATCTATTTTCCTTTCATTATTTAAAAACATCACTCCGTTGTTCTTCTGCAGTCAGCACTGCTGCTGAGAAGTGGGAAGGCAATCTGGGCCCTGTTCTTTGTAGGTGAACTGCTCATTACTTGTGGAAGCTTTTAGAATATTCCCTTTGTATTTGGTCGTCTGAAATTTCACTATATTATATCTACATTAGCAGTTTTCCTTATCCTCTCCATCTTTTTAAAAAGTTCTATGAACTTTTTCTTTCTGGAAAATATGCCTGCATTGTTTTTCCAAATGTTTGTTCCACTCTGGTTTTATCAATCCCCCCTCCTGGAATTTCTATTGCCCAGATATTGGTATTTTTACTTTCATTTCCCTACTCTTTTCTTTCATATTTCCGATCTCTCCAGCCTCTCTTGTAGCCTTCTGGGAAAATGTCTCAATCTTATATTTTCACTCATTAATTCATTCTTCAGCTCTTTCTATCTTGTTATTTATCCTCTTTATTATGTCATGTTTTTATTGTTTGTGTTTTTTTTAATTCTTCACTACAGCTCTCAATTACAATAGTATCATCAAATATAGGAAAATAATAAACTCTGAAGGTAGTTTCCCTGTTTAATGGGAACTTGGTATTCTAAAATTTTGAAGTCAGAAATTAAGATAAATGAGAAACCACAAAATCTGTGCTAAATGGGCTTTGGAAAAAGTTTTGTGACATCATAATACTGCATTTGATGGGATTTTTTGGTCACAAGTGACAGAAACTCAATTCAAACTAACTTAAGGCTTACAAAAGTGAGGAGGGCATGTACTGGTTCACATGATGAGGACAGGACAGGCAGGGTCAGCGCGCCCTAGGTAAGACTGAAAATGCAGGTGGACCTCCCCTCTATCAGGGCTGGGGGCGGCTCCAGAGACGTGGTCTTCCAGGCCATCACTCAAGAAAGATTGTCTTCTCCTTGGGCTTCCACATGGGGCATTTTGGGGTGGACCCTAACTGCCTCTCGCAATCCATATGCTCTCCACTGGTTCTGTCAGCCACCGACACGTAGTTCACACACCTTACAGTTCACCTACTGAAAGTGGGGTTTGTCTATTTGCAGAGTTTTGTGACCATGCCACTAACCATTTAGACTATGTCCATCACCCCAAAGGAACCCTTTGAGTCAAGAGTCCCTTCCCAGTACCTCTGACCCCCAGTAGTTTTGTTTCCCATAAAAATCCTTCCATACAAATCCTGCCCTGATCCAGAGCTGGTGTATCAACTCATTTCCCAATGACAAGAAATAGCTCAGTATCATTCTCAAGATCCCGAACTATGAATTCAGCCTCTGTTTATCCCTGTACTGGTCTCAGGCGGAGGCTCCCTCCAGGCTGTGGCTCTGGTCTGCCCGCTGGTCGTGGCCAGGCCTCCGCAGGGCCTCCAAGTCTTCTTGTGACAAGGGAGGGAGGGAGCACCTGCTGTCAAATGTCCCATGAGGACAACAGATAGATGCCACAGAGGGATTCTCTTTGATTCTTTGCACCAGCTGATCTGCAAGCTGCATGTCTGGGGCTGGTGGCAGCAGTGGCATTGGCTGGGTTGTCATGTTGCCTCCTATTGCTGGGGTTAGTGAACACTCAGCTGCTTCCCCAGGTCCTGCCTTCTGCTTAGCCCCCACCCGGGGTCCTAACCCCACCTGTCAGCAGTCCAGATGCTCTCTGGGCCCCGCACCTGTGTGCACACCTGGCCCCTGTGTGTATGCTGGCACATGTGCACACACCAGCACCTGTGTGCACCCTGGCACCTGCGTGCACGTTGGCACCTGTGTATACTGGCACCTGTGTGCATGCCAGCCCCTGCGTCCATGCCAGCACCTCTGTGCACGCTGGCCCTTGTGTGCACACCAGCCCCTGCATGCGTACTGGCCCTGTGTGTGTACAGGCCCCTGTGTGTGTACTGGCACCTGTATGCACCCAACACCTGTGCACACCCCAACACCTGTGCACACCCCAGCACTTGTGCACACGCTGGCCCGTGGGTCATCTCCCCTGGCCTGTGGGTCATCCCTCCCGGCCTGCACAGTCTGTGGCTGCTCAGGGCACATGTCATGGGCATGGAAGTCGTTAACCGAGTCAATCAGGAAGTGAGAGAACGTGGGAACGTATGAGACGGTGCTGTGGCTGTTGCCTGTGTTTTCAAGTATAGGAGTGGATGAAAATGAACACAGGTCAGCGACAGATCCAGAAGGGAATGAGTAACTCTTCCCTATTATTGATGATGTGTAAACAATGAAAGAGTAATAAAACTAACAATGTAACAGCAACAATGACTTTTATCAAGCACCCACCATGCCCCAAGTGCTGCCCTAAACCCTTGAAATTTGCTAATTTGTTCACTTTTTACAATTAGCATTGATTTGATAGTATGGTCTGCTGAGAAGTGTGTGTGCATGTGTGTGTGGAAATTTCTAGAAGGTTCTTAGCAATGGTCATCTCTGCATAACCATTAGTTGAGTTAGTGCTTGAAGTGCCTGTCTTAAAGTAAAAAGGAATTAGAGAGTCAGAGGTGAAATTGAAAAGAAAGATGATTTAAAAATTCTAATAGATTCTTTTTTTTTAAGATTGATTGATTTATTTAAGAGAGAGAGCACAAGGAGGGAGGGGCAGATGGCGAGGGAGGGGCTCCCCGTCAAGGGAAGAGCCTCCTGTGCGGCTCAATCTGGCGACCCTGAGATCATGACTTGAGCTGAAATCAAGAGTCACACGCTTTATTGACCGAGCCACCCACGTGCCCTCAAATTCTTGTAGCTTCTGACAACAGTTTCTTTCAAATGAGTGGAGGACCAGGGAGACGGTGATTTATTTTCACCGATAAAGTTGTTGCTCACATATGCTTGGCTCCCTCTTTGTGTGTTTGTGTCTCCTGTGTGTTTTGTGTCCCACATGCCCACACCTGCCGGTCCTGCCCTAGAGGACAAGCAGCACTGGGGCGGGGCGGAGGGAGGCCCAGCCCAGGGCGGTGGTGCCAGGCCTTGGCGAGCAGACAATCGGCTACCGCGCTCAGAACCCATGGCGGAGTCGAGTGGGAAAGCGAGCTACGTCCTCAGTCACGTTTGTGTGTGTGTGTGTGACAGATGGTGTTTTGACACCTCTGCACTGTCCTTCCACGTTGGTCACCGTAACTGCTCTCCCCGGCCTGGGGCAGGCGTGCAGGGAGGGCGGCCCGGGGTCCCCTCTGTCTTGGTGGTTGTGGGGCCGGGGCTTGGGGAGGAAGAGCGTCCAGTGAACAAAGGGCTGGGCTCTGCTCCAACTGTCCCTGGACTTTCCCTTCCAGACTACACGACGCTCACTCCTACCACCTTCCCAGACACCTGCTGGGTAGGACAGTGGATGGCAAGTGTGAGCATCATGGAGAAGGGGTGGCCCCTTGCGGACCGGCATCACCTCTGTCTGGGATAGAATGACACATGGGCGTGTCAGTCTGGTTCCCTTCTGTGTCCCTGGAGGAATTCTGGGCTCGTGGGACCGTGACCGTGTGCAGTCCTGGCTGATGCGCTGGTGGGGGGCCCCAAGTCTCGCTGGCGGGGGAGGGCTTGGTCAGTCTGAACAGGGCCACAGTGGGATCTGCAGGGACAAACCCTGGAAGACCACGGCCCCCCATCCCCCAGCAGCCTATGGGGATAGCCTCTGCCCCTTTGGGGTGGAGTCTTTCTGGAAGAGGCCTGGTTTGGGAACCTACCTTCCCTGCCCCTGCCCCTGCCCTTCCCGGGGCCAGAGCCCGCCTGACGTCTGTGGCCTGCTTCCCACACACCGAGTTTGGGGCAGTGGGAGTTCTCGGTGCCTGGGCCTGAATGTCTGTGTCTCCCCAAAGCCCTGCGCTAAAGCCCCGCCCTGCAGCGGGACTGTGTTTGGAGGTGGGAGGTGATCCACCCGATCTTGCGGTTTGGGGTGGGGCTGCAACCCAGCCAGACTGACGTCCCCTAGGACGAGGAGGTCATACCAGAGCCGGCTCTTTCCTGCGCTACTCGCGCTGCAGGCGAGGGCACAGCGGGAAGGTGGTGTCTTCAGGCAGAGGGGAGACGCTTGGGCAGAAACCAGATCCGCAGCATCCTATCTTGGACTTGCAGCCTCCGGCGCTGTGAGAAGTCGAGTCCATTTCTCAGGCGGCCCACCCCGGGGTGTCTGGCCGTCCGAGCAGACGGAGACGTTGTGGCCCTCACCCACGGCCCGCTGTGTGCTCATCATTCCCCCGTTGGGCACCCGCTCCCACCCGCCACCTGGAAAAGCCGGCGCCCGCCCCCAGAGCCAAGCTCTGCGGAGCATCTGGTTCCGATCCAGTCCCACGGGGAGAGATGGGCAGCGCCAACCCGAAACCGGGTGCTGCAGAGTCAGGAAGGCCCCCGGACCTGGTAGGCGCAACCAGAAGCGATGCCGCCTCGCTCCGCACCCGGCCGGGCACACGCGCCTCAGTCAGCTGGTGTGAGGGGTGCAACTGGAGTCTTACCCGAACCCACTTTATTTGGCAGGAGCAGGTCAGTCATCCTGGTATGTCAGTGGGAAGCCCACCCAGGGGTGACAGCGGCGGAGCGCCCCCAGAGCGCCACCTGCCTCGTGCCCCCAGCTGAGGCCGTCGCTCATATGAACGCTTCCGTTGTAAGTGGTAAATAACCAGGGAAAAATCATTACTTTATGGAGCTAATGCACCGCATGAATACCTTCCCCAGAATATTTTCCAAAAATCTTTTAGGAAACGGGAATTTATGAGTAACCTTTCAGAATGGGAATAACTGAGGAGATGCCTCCTGGAGGTTAATTCTCTTTCAAGATTGTGGAATCTCGCATTCGGTGAATGAGGCTCAGATTCCAACCGCGTGATCTCAGGTGAAGCATTTAACGTGTCTGAACTGCAGTTTCTTCCTTCGCAAAATGAGAAAACGACTCACACTCGCTGTCTGAACGTGAATGGACACTTATAACGACCAGTGCTAAAACGTGTGGCACAATCTCTGCGAAGCGCCCGTGTGGGTGACCTCAATAATGCAACCGTCATGACCCACCTCTGGGCGCGTCCAGCCAGCCCACCTGCCGTTCCGTGTGAGCCAGGCCAAGATGAGCAGGCATTTGTGTCTGTTGTCCTTAATTCTTTCTTAAAGGTGGAAATAATTGTAGCAATTTATTTCTCAAATAATGAAAAAGCAGTTTGTCATTAATATGTCGTTACTCACCATTTTAGAGAAGACTGTTACGGGCGTAGCAGAATGTAGAGAGACTTGGGCTAGAATTTTATCAGTGCCTCTTCCTTTCTCTGTTATCTTAGGAAAATTATTCTGCTTCCCTGAGCCTCCATTTCTGCATCCATGAAATGGACACCTTCGTACCTATTTGGCAAGGGTCCCGTCGGGAGTGGGGGAAGCTATTGAGGGGCAGCCTCCTAACAGGATCTGCAGGGTGTCTGGCCCCCAGCCAGCACTGGGTCTGTGATCTTGATATTTTCTGCTACTCAGAGCGACACGTTTGCATGGGCTTCTCACTTGGCTCTCTGAGATGTCAGACGTCAGGGAGGCGTTGGCCTTCCAATGGCTGGAATATTGCCTCATAAATTCGCTAAGGCTTTTGCAACGTTAGGAAGCCAAAGATATGCTTTAGCTAGAGCAAGAGGATCGATTTTACTAAACTTGAAGGCTAGAAAAAACTATTTGCTGATTCACTGTGTTTGCTGAAGAGACAGGCTTTCTGTGTTTCTGTGCTAAAGATTTATTCAATCTCTTATAGTTTAATTAAAGAACGCATGTTTGCAGCCCATTTGTGTGTGTGTCACTTTGCCTCTTTGTCTTTCCATACTTTCTAGGAGAGAGTATCTTTCTTGGGGGGAAAACTGTGTGCAGGCAACATTGCTGAGATGTTTTATACTTTGAACTTGACTTGAGGATATTTATGGCTGGCGCTCGGGTTTCAGGTAGTAGAAGGAGAGGCGAGGTGGCCAATCCCAAGGCGGATCTGTTCAGGTCATTTGCTTCTTGCTGCCCACTTTTTAGCCCCCTCACCCCCACGAGGGTCAAATGGACCCTTGGGGAGTGTCATAGCCCTGGTTAAGATTTCCTTGTGCTCCTTGGCTGCTGGAGCAATTTAAGTGAGAGCTACTTTGCACATGCACGTGGCGCTCACACATGTAGACCATCAGAAGACTGCAAAACCCTGCCCTCCCTCTGTGCAGTTGCATCTGAGCAGGACCAGGATGATAAGGAACCCTCTCACCGCTGGATTGTTTTGTTCATTACCTCAGTGATGTATGTGGCTTGTTGTTTTTGTGCCTCAATGTGATGTTAGTACCTACAAAAAGGCAAATGTGTGAGAATGCTTTTAAAGCAAAATCCATTTTTGCAAAGGTAATGATGTTCTAAAATTGGAAAAAGTGCAACTCAAGCAAAAAGAAATGAAATAAACCCTAAAATGACTGAATTCTTCTTCTTTCTGGATTTTCTGAGCAGTTAAGTTTTTTTTTTTCAATGTGCTATCAGATTGCTTCCATTATTTAAGAATATTTTTAACACAGGAAAAAGTTAATAAGTTTCATATTTTATATTTCACAATGTTATCCAATCGTCTTCCGTTGTTCCAGATGTTGGCTTGCGCTGCGAAACCAGGCTTATGGTTTAAAATGGATCCTATAGAAGGATTCATTCCAAAGCCCCGAAAAAACGCTCAGGCTCTGCGAGGGCCTTGTATATTGTCACAGGAACCCTCTACAAACATGCACCCAGATTTGAACAGCACAGAACTCACTGGGAATGATGCGAGATGGAGACTTTTTAAATGTCATGTTGATATTTGTATAAATGAAGCCTTGGGGGTAAAGAAACTACGAGAAAACACTCAACTGGAGTTTTACTTTGTGGCAGACCTGCATAAGCAGGCAGGTGGAAGCGTCCAGAAGGACTGGCTGGGCTCGTTGCTCTGTGTGTCTTGAAGAATGTCTATGTGAAAATGCCAGAAGAAAAATCTGTTGTTCTCTTGCAGGTGCAGACGGATTTCTGAACAAGCACTGTGCCCGTGTGCCCTCACATTCCTTGGCTCCCTGCCTCTCGGGGAGGACGGGGCAGGTGGTTTGTGACATCTATGGTTTCTAAACACCAGCAAAGAAGCCAGGAGAATGTTCTTTCTCCTTGGCGGGGTTGGAGGAGTAGCTGAAATGGCCACCTGGCTCGAGAATGTTTAAGTGTAGGCCTGCCTGTAATTGGTCACCCAGGTTCAAGCTGATGTAGCACAGAGGCCCACTGCTCCTAGGTCTGACCAGGGGAGCCTGAGCAAAGGCAGATTCACAGCAGGCCGAAGTGATGCCTTGCAGACTGGCCCTGCCTCTAACAAGCTGTTGAGAGGAACCAGTGTCCATTTCCCTGTGTCCCTGGGGACCCCCACTCAGGAGACTTCTTGGCCCTTCCCTGGCTTTCTGCTTGGCCACAAGCTCCAGGGGACCCTCCTCTCTCCATTCTCTGAAACAACCACCCTTTCCTTGCCTCTATGACTCTTGTTTGTCTCTTCGGTGGCTTGTTGCTCAGTGGGGTCCTGGGTACTGCCAACCCAAGGGGGACAAGACAGCGCACCCCTCCCTCTGCAGAGACCCAATGATCCCCGGGGACTGAGAGCCCAGCCACTGGCCTCCACTTGTGCAGGCGTTTCCTGGGGTGGCTGTCACAAAGCACCACAGACAGCAGCTCAAACTGCAAGAATCTCCTGGCTCATGGCTCTGGAGCTGGAAGCCCAAGGTCAAGGTGTCTGCAGAGCTGGTTCATTCCAAGGCCAGGAGGGAGAGGATGTCCCAGGGCCTCCTCCAGTCTACAGTGCTCTTTGGCTTGTGGGCGCCCCACTCCCATCTCTGGCTTCATCTTCACGTGGTCTTCCCCCGACATGTCTGTCTCTGTCCACATGTCCAAATCTCCCCTTGTGGTGAGGACACAGTCTCACTGGGTCAGAGTCCACCCTAATGACCTCACCTTAAGTGGATCACGTGCAGGAACTACTTCCAAGTAAGGTCCATTCACAGGGACTGGAGCCAGGACTTCAACAGCTTTTGGGGGGACATAATTCAAGCCAGAACAACTTTCAGGGTTGTTGCTCTGAGCCTGGTGCACCTGTAGGGGCTTTGCAACACCTGATGGTGGCTGGGCACAGGGTCTGTACCCCAGGTACAGCTGTCCAGGGGAGAAGAGGCCGCACCTGTGTGAGGATCGAGGCCGGAGCTCTGCATAAGTCAGTGTCAGAGAGGATGGGGAACCTTGAAGGCAATCTGGGATCTCATAAGTCAATGGCAGTGACATCCAAGACCTGTCACAGATGTTTTCATGGCCACTGATACACCTCTTACTGCAACACGAATTACAGAAAAGTCTTCACTAAGGAATAGGGCACAGTAGCACCAAGACACATCCAGTGATTAAGGAGGGATGAGGCAGGCCTCCATCAGTTTTACAAAAACAACTCTTTGCAGGATAGTGTGGAAAGTTGAAAGACACCTGATCCTGCTCTATCTTCTTGGGAAAATTGTTCCAGAAAAGAAAAAAATCCAGTAACACCAGAAGCATTTATTGTTGAGTCTAAGGATTATTACATAACTTGTAATTATAACTTATATATTGTGTAAAATAAATTAAAATGACTTTATTTATATAGTTAGGTTTCACTTGTTTTCAAGATAAAACATCAATAGAACTATTTTTTTCACTATTAGCTTTCATCCTCTTTTAAGGCAAGGAAGGCTTCATCTGTCTGGGAACAAATGTCCTTGAATGACCCTGATGTTCAGTCTCTCCCGTCACCTCCTGAGTTAAACTCAATCTCCTCCAAGAATGGCAAGTGATGTGTTATCTGGATAAGAATATAGGACACACCACAGAAGTTTTAATTTTGCTTCCTGTCATAATAGCTGGTATATAGATTGGCTTACATTTCACAGCACCAAGTATGGGATATGGATAGATTCCTTCAGCTGAAGATCCCAGATGGCTACCTGTCAGCCAGCTCTTTCTGGAAGGAAATCCAGGTATGCAAAGTGTGATGACCAGGGCAGAATCATGGGATCTAAAACTTTGGAATTTTAATCTCAATTTAGATTTTGACATGCCCTCAGTTCTTCCATCAAAGGAATGGGGACAATATCAATATACAAGGGAATGGGGACAATATCAATATACAAGTGTCTCCTGTTACAAATAATGCAAAATTTAAAATCACCGCAAAATAGTTTCTGAAAACATTAAGACGTTAAAATAAAAACTGAAGGCACTGAGATAGTTTGTGAGAGGTAATGCCCCAAAGTGGAGGACTTCCTAGTGATCCAATGGCACTGGGATGAGAAATATCCTACACTCATCTGGGTAGTTAATGTTTGGTACCCATGTTACTCTAAATAACTTGTACATTTATAAGCAATGGGGCAGAATGGGATGGAATGTGTAAAGAGTTAAAGTAGCCTTGATTGCATGCAGAAGAACAGTGAGCCAGCTGGGGCTGTGGGAGGAGCTCTGTGGTATCAGAAGGGTGATTCCCGAGGGAGGGATATGATTGGCTTGTTTGAATAATTCTGTGAGCTTCCAGGGACGTGAATCCCAATCCTGGGGAATGAAGAGGCACTGTGTTTGGTGCCTGAGGAGCATTGTTTGGAAGAGGACTGTGTCCATGGGAGCAGAATGGGGAGGGGAACACACAGTTAGGCCATTTGAGGCCCTCCGTGTATTGCCAGATGTCCAGGCACACAAATTCTTGGGCTTTAATTTTAGGTCTTATGTCATGGTTAAGAGCAGGGAGTGTGTCATTTCTGGTTACACAGAAGCCTGAGGCCACTGTGTTGGAATGAAATGGATAGAACGAGGAGAGAAACATGCATACGTAGTGTTCCTGGCCGGGCCACCCCAGCTAGTGTCTGGGAATTTTCTACAATTAATAGATTGGTGTTGACTAGGTAGGTGGGAAAGGGTGAGCAAAAGAAGTTATTCCTCTTGCGATGCCTGGGTGGCTCAGTTGTTGAGCGTCTGCCTTTAGCTCAGGGTGTGATCCTGGTCCTGGGATCGAGTCCCACATCAGGCTCCCTGCATGGAGCCTGCTTCTCCCTCTTCCTAAGTCTCTGTCTCTCTCTCTCTGTCTTAAATAAATAAATAAATAAATAAATAAATAAATAAATAAAGTCTTTAAAAAATAAAGCTATACCTCTTGCTTTGTTGGCTGGATTGGGCCTGAGCTTCCAGTTGGAAGCCTTCAGTGAATACATTGGGAAAAACTAGCATTAAGGGAGGTAAATAAAAGGTCCATAAGGGAAAGTTTGTATTTTTGGCAGAAAGACCTGGGTTAGGAGCTAGAACACTCAACTTCATTTCACCACAAGGAAAGCATTCATCCCTGAAGTCATGGGATGTTCCTGATCTAAAGGGGAAATCACAGCAATACCAGCCCACTTGTGAGAATAAAATGAGACAATATATGTGCAAAACTATGAAATGCTTTTTGGATGGAAGATATTGTTGTTGATAAGACATTATAATTCATCCTTGGCTTCGATTGGTTTTATTGTGAATGTGAATAACTATTTTAAGTTAGTACTGGATGGTAGACTAAAAGAGATTTTCAAATGTTGTTTTGTTGTTTAAAAGAGTAGCATATTTTGAGTGCTCTTTTAAAAAAACAAAAAGTAGAAATGATACACATTTTTATTTGGACTTTTTTTAGGAGACAGGTCATTTTAAAAATAAAGAGATGATCATCAAAATCAGACAAAGACATTACAAGAAAAAATACAGACCAATTTTTCATAAACACTGGTACAAAAAAATCCTCAGAATAATATTAGTAAATCAAATCCAACAATGCATACAATTATACACCCACAACCAGGTGGATTTATCTCAGTGATGCAGTCTCAACATTTGAAAATCAATTAGCACAATCCATCATATCAATGGGTTAAAGAAGAAAAATCATGTGATCATATCAATAGATGCAGAGAAAGCATCTGACAGAATCTAAAGCTCATTCATAATAAAAATTCTCAACACATCAGGAATATAGGAGCATTTCCTCACACTGATCTAGGAAATCTACAAAAAATCTACAGCTAATAATACCACTTAATTGTGAGAAACTCAAATCTTTCCTGCTGAGGTCAAGGAAAATATTGAAAACAAATGGAATTTGAAATTAAAAGCATATTCCCATTTACATTAGCATCCCTCCAAAATGAAATATTTAGATATAAATCTAACAAAATATGTACAAGATTTATATGAGGAAAGCTACTTTGATGGAAGACAAAAGTAGAACTAACTAGATGGAGAGATAGCTCATGTTCATGGATAAGGAGACTCAATATTGTCGATGTCATTTCTCCCCAACTTGATCTATAGATTCAATACGATCTAGTTAAAATCCCAGCATGTTATTTTGTGGATACTGACAAACTGATTCTAAAGTCCAGATGGAGAGGCAAAAGACCCAGAAGAGCCAACACAACACTGGAGGAGAAGAACCGTATAAGAGAACTGACACTACCCAACTTCAAGAAATTACTATAAAGCTGCTATAATCAAGACAGTGTGGGGGGAAAAAAGACAGTGTGGTGTTGGCAATGGAATAAGTAAATAGATAAATGGAACAGAATGGAACAGTGTCCAGAGATAGACCTTCATAAAATCATCTGATCTTTGAGGAAAGAGCAAAGACAGTATGATGGAGCAAAGATAATCGTTTCAACAAATGAGGCTATATATCTACATGCAAAAAAATTAATCTAGACACAAGCCTTACATCCCTACCTAAAAATTAACTCAAAATGGACTACAATCCTAACTGTAAAATGCATAAAACTCCTAGAACATAAGAGAAGAGTGTCTAGATTCAACACCAAAGACACAATCCATTAAAAAAAAATTGATAAGCTGCAGCTCATGAAAATGAAAAACTTCTGCTGTGAAAGGCAATGTTAGGAGAATTAGAAGCAAGCCTGGGAGAAAATATTTTCAAATGTTTTCAAGATTTAGCACATCTGTTAAAAGACTTGTTATCCAAAAGTATAGAGAACTTTGAAAACTCACCAATAATGAAATGAACAACCCAATTGAAATATAAGCAAAATCTCTGAACAGACTTCTCACCAAAGAAGATATACAGATGGCAAGTAAACACAGGAAAAAATGTTCAACATCACATGTCCTCAGGGAAATGCAAATTAAAGCCACAATGAGAACCCACCGTGCACCTATCAGAATGGCCAAAATCCAGAACACTGACAATGCTGGTGAGGATGTGAAGCCACAGAAGCTCTCATCTACTGCTGGTGGGGATGCAAAATGGTGCAACCACTTTGGAAGATGGTTGGTGGTTTCTTACAAAACTAAACATCCTCTAACCATGAAATCCAGCAATTATGATCCTCGATATTCACTCAAAGGATTTGAAAACTCACATCCACACAAAAACCTTCACATAGATATTCATAGTGACTTTATTCATAATTGCTGAAAGTTGGAAGCAACCAATATGTCCTTTGGTAGGTGACTGGATAAATAAACTGTGGTGCATCCAGACACGGATTGTTATCCAGCATTAAAAAGAAGTGAGCTATCCAGCCATGGAAAAAACATGGAGGAAACTTAATGCATATCACTCAGTGAAAGAGGCCAATCTGAAAAGGCTGCCTACTGTATGATTCCAACTCTATGAAAAGACAAAACTATGGAGACAGTAAAAAGATGAGTTATAGCTAGGAATTGGGTTGGGGGGAGGGATGAACAGGTGGAGCACAGGAGATTTTTACGGCAGTGAAAGTATTCTGTGTGATGCCATTGTGGTGAGTATGTGACATTATACAACCCCTCAATTGCCCATGTCCTGTGATTGTAGACGTGTGGATGCCAGATGTAGGTCTGGCCTTCAGGGTGGCAGGCTAGCCCCTGTGAAGGGACATGGACTGCCCACGGAGCATTAGAGCTGTCAGGTTGTCTTCATGGGGACCTGGGCTTTGGGCAGAGTCGGCCTGCCAGCTGCACCTCCAGGGCTGGAGTGTGGGTCTTGGAATCAGTGGCTTCTTGTTGGATCCGGGGTGGGATGTGGTACTCATTTGGTGGCTTGCTGCGTCCAGGGACAGGCACTGTTGGTCCTGCCACCCTGTCAGTGCCTGGTGCAGAGCCGCACAGGTGTGGGTAGTGACCTGTGTGAGGGTTTGCAAGTACTCATGAGGTAGAGGCTCCCACCTAGCAGCTGGTGGCCTCACGCGGGGTTGGAACCCGGGAGGGTGCAGCAAGGCCAATGCAGCAGTGAGTTCAGCCTGGCAGCTCCCATCCTCTGCTGTCTCCTGCAGCCTGGTGGCCCTGGGCTGGGGAGAGGGACCCCTGTGTTCACAAGCTCCAGGAGCTCTACTTGCCTTCCCGGAGTCTCATCCGGGACTCCAGTAGACCCGTGAGTCAATGCCGAATAAGGCTCTCCAGCCTCGGCTCGAGGACACTCCCATAAATCAGTGCACAGCCCTCACTCTGGTGGCTGGAAACCTCCTGGAGCAGGTGGAGTGGCCACCCCCGTCCTCAGGCCCCCAGCCGCTCAAACGGTGCCAGATCAACACATGCACAGAGACGATGCCTCTCCTTTACTAATGCACACTGAGCGCCTCTTCCACAAAAATAAGGAGACACTTTGTCTTTGTGTCTGTCATCCCTACAGATGCACTCTGCGTTTGCTGAACTGCTTACCTGCTCACTTGTACCTGCTCATGAGCTGCCAAACATGGGGGTTCCCACTGCTGACGAGGGTGTGGACTCCCATGGAAGATGGAAGTGCCCCAAGAAACTAGGGTACCCACAGTCAGGTGACACACGTGATTCCTCGAATGCCTATCCTGTACAAGGCGCCCTCCATGGGTCTCAGAAAGCCAGCTCAGCTGCCTGTGGTGCCACAGAAGCCAGGAGGGCACCTGGCCTGGGCTGGCCTGCAGTTGGGAGCCATCCCCTCGCCACACCGGCTCCTCCTTGGGCCAGATGTCTGCATTCCTCAGTTTCAGGCCTCCTTCCTCCTCAGTTGGGCCCTCCAGCAGTTTCTCTGGCTCCTCTTGCTCTCCCTTTCCTGGAGTGCCCTCCTCTGTGAGTGCCCCTGCAGACAGAATAGAACCAGCACAACAGGGATGCTTTGCCCGAGGCAGTCCCCTACCCAGCTTCACCTCTTCCTGCTCCATCAGGAGCCCACAAGCCAGTCCAGAGATGGTGTGGATGGTGAAGCCTACAACTCCCTCCCCTCCTGTAGGGAGCCCCAGACAGCCCCGGCTCTCTCATCTCTCTTCCTGCTTGTATGGGCCTCAATTTCTGTCTTTGGCCCTTGAAAGGTTATCAGTGGAAATAGGAGGTCACAGAATCCCACACACCTTTCTAACAGGTGGAATGAGTAGCTCTTCATCTAAGGACCTGAGTACTGGAACACCCACGGCCCTCCATCTTCATTCGAGGACCTTTGAGGGGCGCCTGGCGGCTCCGTCGTTGGAACATCTGCCTTCGGTTCAGGTCATGATCCCGAAGTCCTGGGATGGAGTCCCACGTTGGGCTCCCTGTTCAGCGGGAAGCCTGTTTCTCCCTCTGCCCCTACACCCCCCTGGCTCATGCACTTTCTTTCTCTGTGTGTCCCTTTCTCAAATAAATAAATAAAATCTTTTTTTAAAGACTCCTTGAGAAATTAGTCTACTTGAAAATGAGTTTAAGGCATTTCATGTATGTCTATTTTCATGGCATCATTCCGTGATATCCTTCTTCCCACCTCAGCCAAACCCCCGAGGGCAGAAATCATTCATGCAGGTATATGTTATCCCCCCATATGGCTGGTGTGATGTATATTACTACGAACATAAATAAACTTTATTAAGACAGAGCTCTGAAAATGGGACAGTCTCCCCAGTTTTACTCACTCTGATAACCAGAGTATTAATGTTAATATTCTGTGTGGCTGAACACATCCAGCTATTTATTTGTTAATAGTGTTTGCAGGAGCTCTTAGGTTCTTTATTAAGACAGAAGGAATTTGTTAAGGTTGCCTGAAAACAACTCATCTAAGTTATATGTATATCTTTAAATTTTATTTATATTTTTATATTATATATATATTCATAGATATATGTAAAACAGACAAGAAAATATGGATTGGCTCACTAAGGAAACAGTGCTAAGTGACCTGGAATCTGTTCCCTATGTCCTAGTCTTGTCTCTGCTAGTAACCAGTCGGTTGGGAAAGTTATCTTGTGGCCTTCAATCTTCTCCTCTTTCTTTTTTTTTTAATTTTTATTTATTTATGATAGTCACAGAGAGAGAGAGAGAGAGAGAGAGAGAGGCAGAGACATAGGCAGAGGGAGAAGCAGGCTCCATGCACCGGGAGCCCGATATGGGATTCGATCCAGGGTCTCCAAGATCGCACCCTGGGCCAAAGGCAGGCGCCAAACTGCTGTGCCACCCAGGGATCCTTCTTCTCCTCTTTCAAAGAAGAGAGTCCCAGTAGAAATGTTGTAAGGTCATGAAATGAACCTCTATTCAAAATGGTAGCAGGTCCTTAGTAAGCTCTTGAGGAACAAGGGCAAGACTTCAGCTCTGAGTCCTGCCTCTCTGAGTCTCTTACTGGGACCGAGGAGCAAACGACTTACTTCCTCAGGAGCCCCCCGCCTCTCCTCCACCCAATGGAAACAGGAATATCTGCTAATGAGATGTGGGCCGGCGTTCTCGGGATGGGAAATATGACAGCAGACGATAGCCATCTTTACAGAGCGCCTAGTGGGGGTTCAAGCACACAACAGGTGAATCGATATTTCCAGATCAAAATTCTAAATATCTATTGAGGGATTACATTGTTAGCTCTTGATGGATTTTCATGGGGTGCTGTTTAGATCCAGGGGATGTTGGTGATGGTGAAAGACAGTCTCTGGGAAGCCAGTGGGCTCATGGGGGGCCCCTGGAAGTTCCAGACTTCACCCTGTGGGCAATCGAGCTTATTCTGAGACATCTGAAGTGCCAGCCATGATTCCTGGATGCTTTCCAGCCATTGTGGGGGACCTTGAGTTACCCCCAGAGCAGGGCAGGTTGTCAAGAGTGTCTCTTCTTTGCCCAGTTTTGAAAATGATGTCTCTGAGGACTTAGGGTCCAACTTGCTGTGCCCGTGACCAACTCACACTCAAGCCCCAATGTCTTCCCCCCAGCCCCAGAAGGGCCTCTGCCTGTATCCTGTGAGGTGGCCTCCGGCTCGCCCATCTCAGCGTGTCTCCAGTTGGTCTATGATCCAGTGATAGGGAGGAAGGCAGGAAATGCAAACACTGCTTCTGAAGCCAGTGGGCAAGATTGAGAGGGAGGATGGAGACATGCTTTGATGCCAAAATTGGAGAATCCCCTGTAGGTACGGTGCGGGCTGAACATGTAGGGTTTGGGTAAACTAGAAAGTGGAACTCCCAAGGTCGAGATGGGCTTGATTTCACAGGAAAAGCCAAGCACAGTCTTGTTAAGTGTGTTTGTGTCTATTCTAAAGCAGTTTTCAATTAATTAAGTAATTATTAGTTTCAGGGGTAGAATTTATGATTCATCTGTCTTGTATCACACCCAGTGCTCATCGCATCACGTGTCTCCTTGATGCTCGTCCCCCAGTGACCCCGTCCCCCCACTCCCACCCTCCAGCGACCCTCAGTTTGTTTCCTAGAGTTCAGTGTCTCTTGTGGTTTTTCTCCCTCTCTGATTTCATCTTGTTTTGTTTTTCCCTCCCTTCCACCATGTACATCTGTTTTGCCTCTTAAATCCCACATGTGAGTGAAATTATATAACTATCTTCCTCTGACTGACTTATTTCACTCAGCATAATGCCCTCTAGCTCCATCCCTGTCACTGCAAATGGCAAAATTTCCCTTCTTTATGGCTGGGTAATAATCCACTGTACAGACAGGCCACATCTTTATACACTCACCTGTCCACGGACGTCGGGGCTCTGTCCACTGTTCGGCTCTTGTGGACACTGCTGCTAGTTTGTCTATTTCCTCTTCCTCCCTCCCTCCCTTCCCGTCTATACCATGCTACTCCGTGATTAACCTGCCTGCATAGACTGCGTTTTCTAAGGCCATCAAATGTCTGTACAAAATCTGCTCGCTAACGATAGTCTGGCTTTTAAGAAAAGCAAATGCATGGGATCCGGAGCATCTTTGCTGAAGCTCATGGGAGCTCCTCTGGGATGACGGGATGGCGAATCGGCGCCTCCTCCTCCCAGGGCCATGCTGTGGGTCTTTAAAAACTCTGGTTAGCCTCCCCTTTTCTCATCCGTTCTTTGGTCATATATTCTGCTTCTCACGTTTTATTTGTATTTGGAAAATGAAGCTGATGAATTTGTTTCATGGTTCTTATTGGTCACACATTGTCCCTCAGGGTCCTCCCGTCGGGCTGGAGAGACACCACATCAGCGCTGGCCGTGGAGTGAGGAGCCGCGGGGCCACCACCACGTGCCACGACCCGGCACAAAGGGACACCTGCCAGGCAGCATGGGGGTCAGGAGCCCAAGACAACAGGGCTGCCGTCGCAGACTTGGGGGTCTTGCGTGTGGGCACCATCAGCATTCCCCAAACACAACCTTTGTAATCTCACAGAAATGGTCCAGAATTCTTGTTCACAGTAGTCGGGTTTACTTGCTTGGCGGTCACTGCCCCTCCCCCTCTGAAAATTGGGTGAACCTCCCCATCCCTGCTTGCGCATGGGCCTGACTTCCAGGGTCACCTTCCACTTGGCACAATGAGAGCTGACGAGTCCCAGCGGGCCTGTGTGAGCTAGCTGGGGATGCTGCGAGATGGAGCTTCAGCTAGGGGATCGGGAGACTGGGGCACCCCCGACTTTGCTGAGGAGGGCTGCTCCCCAGCCTATGTCTGCTAAATTCTCTGAGTCTCACTTTCCTGCTATTTATTTATTTATTTATTTATTTATTTATTTATTTATTATTTTATTTATTCATGAGAGACACACACACACAGAGAGGCAGAGACATGGGCAGAGGGAGAAGCAGGCTCCCTGCAAGGACCCCAACACGGAACTCGATCCTGGGTCTCAGGCTCAGTACCTGAGCCCAAGGTAGATGCTTAACCACTGAGCCATCCAGGTGTCCCACTTTCCAGCTTTTTAAAGAGGTTAGCAATGCCTGATGTTCCTTCCCCTGGAGGTTATGGTAAGTAAGGGTCAAAATAAAAGTGACAGGGGTGGGAAGACTGCTTTGTAAACTGTATGAACTGTGTAAATATAAAATAGTATCTCTTTTTTTTCATATCAGCACATACAGACATTCTTACTCCTAGAGTCCAACCCGAGCAATCTGAGAATCTGCTTCAACTTTATTTATGTGGGAAATGTAGATTCACTTTCTGAAATAACTGGGAATTGCTTCATTCTCATAACTGGGGCCCCCATATGACTGCTTCCTCCAGGAAGTGTTGGGAAATGCAGGGTTTATCTGACTGGCATATGTATGTATCCCCGGGAATCCGGGGCAGGTGCGTCTCCTGCCCTGCCATAGAGAGGCCGTCTTGGGGAAAGTTATATATAGACTGGAAGGCTATTAGCAACGATCATGCTTATTTTGGTTCACGGTGCCATTGGAGGACCTGCTCTGGTTTTTCCCTGTGAGCAGAGGATGGGATGTCCCCCTGCTTGGGGTTTGAAGCAGCTTTCGATCCTGGCCGGGTGGTGACAACGTTCTTACGTGGGGCAGTAAGATCAATAAAAAAAAAATGCCACTTGTTCACAAAACATTTTTTTTTCTGCAAAGTTGTAAGCTTTTGTACCTTTAGCAAAGTACAGATCTTCTTTCTTCGCTGAACTATATAGTTTTGTGGGGTTTCTTTTGGGAAGGGTGTCTGTTCATGTGAGTTAACTATTAATACTTGACCTCACACTGTCTGTACTTACACATAGATTTGAGTGAATGTTTTGAAGCTGTTTAAAATAACATTTAATTATCTCTGGTTTCCCTATTTTATTTTATGAATAGTTTTTCTTAGAATTCTACGTGAAGAAAATTGCACATGTACCCATCTTACAGTATTGAGCAAGATGAATCTTTTGTTTCTGGCCACCAAGATATATTTTATTTTGAGGTGCCTGGGTGGCTCAGTTGGTGAAGTATCTCTTCGGCTCAGGTCATGATCCCAGGGCCCTGGGATGGAGCCCCATATCAGGCTCCTTGCTCAGTGGGGAGCCGGCTTCTCTCTCTCCCTCTGCCCCTCCTCCACCTGGGCTCTCTCTTTCTCTCACTCAGTCTCTCTTTTTCAAATAAATCAATCTTAAAAAAAAAAAAGATATATTTTATTTTAGCTAAATTCAATTTACTTGGGAAGGAAGATTGTTTTAACCTCAGCGCTTTAGTTATGAGCCTCTGACCATATGATATTTGTATCAGTCAGGGTTCTCCAGAAGAACAGGAAAGAGAGAGAGACAGAGATTGAGAGATTTCAGGAATTGGCTTATGAGATGGTAGGGGGTTGAGGATTATGAAGTCTGTGGGCTGGCAGGCGGGAGACTCGTGGGTTCTGCAGTCCCGAGTCTGAATTCCACAGGGCAGTGGGTGGGAAACTCAGGCGGGGTCTCTGAATCTGCAGTCTTGAGAATTCCTTCTTTGAGAAACCGCCGTTTGCCTTCAATTGATTAGATCAGGCCCACCACACAACAGAGGGTGACCTACTTTGCTCAGAACCTACTGATCTGGATGTTAATCACATCTTAAAGAAACCTTCACAGTGACATCTAGACTGGTGTTGGACCAAATAACTGGGCACCATAACCTCGCCAAGTGGACATACAATTAGCCATCACGAAGGCTAAAGCAGCGTTTAAAAAACCCAGTCACATGACTAAAATTTCAGCAAGGGCAGGTTTATGCCATGTGTTCATTACAAGCCAGCTATCTGTGTCTGTTTTCTCCCAGAAGAAAGAAAAAAATGATCACATTGTGATTTTATGTGCCAGCAACAATTTGGACTGGCTTGTCATAATCTTGTTTAGGGAGACACACTGAAGCCATATGCAAGGTTGTTACATCTTAGACTCTGAAGTAAGTGCTTTCATTGTGTTTTTCTGTTTTGATTATGTGCAGCACAAAAGTCTTGCACACGTAGAAACTTACTGGAAAATGAATGGTACCATCACTGGTGCATATCCTTATCTGGGAACAGGCTCTCAGAAAACACCCAGAACTAGCTCATTGCCCCTAAAAGGTCAGGCTGCTTTTAGGGAATTAGCAAAACAACAGAAGAACAAGGCTTCAAAAACCCAAACCAAAAAAAAAAACCTTCCAAATCTTGCCAAAATGCTTTACCTGTAAAACTTTGCCAAAATATGACACTAGCCTGTTCTAAAACCAGCTCAACTTTGACGCCAGGTCTGGGAGACCTTAAAGTTTGGGGAGTGTGTTGTGGTTTTGTGAAGGCGTCAGAGCCCGAATGGTGGGCCTAGCACCCAGGAACATGCATCTGTAAATGCTGCCCAGCAAGATAGGGTTGCACAGATCAGGATCCCATAGACCCCTAGCTGGGGACACTTTGGATTTTCCTGGAGAGCCCCACCCTCTCCTCAGAGGTGTTGTCACATACAAATCTTCCCCATCAAGATGAAGAGCTGCTCCTAGGAACCTGCTGTGGGAACCCCCGGGCCCAGAGGGCTTCACTCTTAGAGGGACTTCTGGGCCTGAATGGGCCCGAGGGCAGCAGCAGAGGCTGCGCATCAGGAGGCCGTACCCAGGGCTTGTGCTGTCTCTGTGACTGACAGGTGGATAGGCCTGAGGGGACAGCGAGGAGTCAGGAGACACAGTGCCAGGGGTGTATGTGGCCTCAGGCCGGGACCACCGCAGGGATGCCAATAAGGCTCGGTGTCCCCATGCCCCCCAGGATGGCCGTGCCCAGGGCTGGCACAGAGCTGCCGAGAGCTTGAATCGATTCTCCTATCCTAAAAACCTGGCCCAGTCCCCAAATGTGTATGCAGCTATACCTTCTAAATGACCCAAAGGTGCATGATGAGTGGCCTGCGGAAACTCTGTGAAAGTCCTAACAAAAAAAAAAGAAAGAAAGAAAAAAGAAAAGAAAGGAAAAGAAAAGAAAAAAGAAAAGAAAAGAAAAGAAGAAAAGAAAGAAAAGAAAAGAAAAGAAAGAAAAGAAAAGAAAAGAAAAGAAAGAAAAGAAAAGAAAAGAAAAGAAAAGAAAAAAGAAAAGTCCTAACAGTTCTGGAGACTGTAGGGGGGGAGGGATGGGCGGGGAGGGGAGGGGTGCCTTTCTAAAATTGCCAATTCTCTCAAACTGAATTGAAATAGAGTAAACTCTATTTCTGCACCTCTGCACTCCCTCACTGAGCGTAGGAATCAAAGAATCTTCTGTGATTTGTCCCTGAATTTCATTACCTTTTTTTTTTTTCAGATCCTGAAATTAAATTTGTTCCCAACTAGTTAATAATCAAAATGTATTTCTTAACCTGTGGCGGGCGCTGTGTTAGGGCGTCGTGTGTGGAGAGTAGCAGGCTAGGGGAAAATTAGAAACTACGGTTCTAATCTCTCCAAGAGTGTGTGATAGTACAGCTTAGGTCGGGGTGGGAGGGAAACCGCACGTGCTCGTGTGTGCACACATGTGCAGGTACAGATGTACTCGGACATACATGCACAGTGTGCACACAGACATGCATATACGCATGCAAACGCACATGTGCACACAAGCACGTGCTCACACGCACACATACGAAACACCTGAGAACAAAGTCGGAGAATAGTAACAATCTACTCACCGTGTGGCACAGACTGTTCGTGCTTTAAGGAGTTCAGAGAATAACAAGCTAACGCCATTTGAGATGATTTCATCTGGGCCTCATGGAGCCACTTCTAAAGGCAAAGAGTAAGTCAGAAATGTGGGTCGCACGGGGCAGGGGCAGGGGCTGTCCCCGGAGGACAGGCAGGGGGCTCTCTGCTAACCTGGGGCAGGGACAATGCAGGCGCTGGGGGGGCCGTGCTTGGGGCGCTCTGGGTGGGTGCACCCTGCAGCGGGGAGCCGGTGTGCGTGGGGCCCGTGCCTGCGGAATGCTTGCCCCGTCCTCCGTCCCCCTCCTGGATTTCGTTCCCTTGCTCCACAAGCATATTAATTCCTTTCTAAAGCTATTAAAGGAAAGCTGTTGAGCGTCTTAGGAAGACTCACAACAACCAGTCTTAAAAATAGCTGCACTTCTAGAGAGCTTTACCGTGCTCTTGCCCTGGTTCCTTCCCCGCCATCACTCGAGGGCCAGGATCCAGCAGGGAGGAACGTCGTGGACGCTCCGGCCCATGAGAGGAGGAGAGGACTGCGGTCCCCCAGGCCCCCCCAGGAGTGCCGGGCTACCAGTGCCCAGCACGGCGCCCTGGCCCTCGCCCCTGCGTGCAGCCTCCCCAGCGGCTTGGTGGCATGCAGGGGGCGGGGAGTGGGATGGGGGGCTGGGGGCAGGGGGGCCCGAGGGCCAGGGGCCCGGGGCCCGGGGCCTGGGACCGGGTACCTCTAGGGGGGCCTCCAGCAGCGCACATGGCTCTGTGCTGTGGCCCCTCCCCAGCGCTCATGGTTACAATAGCACATCTTCCAGTTTTTCTCCCTATTCTTTAAAAACAATTGGTCTTTAAGTTTAATTTCCAGCAAGTGGAAGCCTTGGCCTCCTGGTCAAACCATCCAGGACACTCAGCTGGCCCCACCTGCGTCACAAGGTCCCTCACAAGGCGTGTGGCTCAGGGACTGCCCTCCCGAGAGCAGGGTATCCTCTGGGGATCAGGACACCCTGGGGGGGTGGCTTTAGGGTGATCGTGGCCCAAGCCCAGGCAAGGTCCCGATCCCCCGGAGGGCACCGCACGTGAAAGCTTCTGTGCCCCGTCTTGCAGCCTATGGCTTGGATGCATCCTACAGATGGCTGGTGGCGGTCTGGGCACAGGCTCAGGAGTACCTGTCTCATCCCAGCACCGAGCAGCCGAGTACCTGTGGACAGGGTCACCCATGTACCGGGGGGAGGGGGCCCCAGAGAGGCTCTGAAGGCAGCACTAGGTGCATGTGAAACACAAGCATGTCACACAGGGCCTCCTAGGGCACTGGCGTGAGGGCCGAAGGTGGGAGCGCCACAAATGTCCATCAGCCGACCGCGCGGGGACAGATGTGCCCCGGCCATTCCATAGACCGTTCCTCGACCATAGAGAGGAAGGGAACTCTGGCCCATGGGTGAGCCTTGAACAGACATTCCAAGTGAAAAGAAACTGGTCACAAGAGGCAACATTTTGTGTAATTCCCCTCCTGTGGGGTCCAGAACAGACCAATCCATGGAGTCAGAGAGTAGGTTTGGGGCCACCAGGAGGGGGAGATGGGTGTGACCACTTGGTGGATAGAGGGTGCTTTTAAAGGGGTGACCGAAGAGCCCTGGAAGTAGGTGGTGGCACAGCATCATGAACCCAGCAGATGCCACCCAACTGTGCCCTTTAAAATAGTTGATTTTATGCTCTGTGAATTGTACTTCCATTAAAAACAGTACTGAGCACGCCACCTAGTACCTGTTGAGCACTCAGGAAATGTGAGCCTGAGATGCTCCAGATTCCTGCACAACCCGGGCCTTCCACATAATCAGCAGTGTAGCTCTCCTCAGCCTCCCCCAGAAGCATGCAGAGCAGAACACGGGGGAAGCCACTGTCACGCCTATTTTTAAACCACGTCTCCATCAAACTCTTGGTGGGAGCCCCCGCCCCGCCCCCGCCTGCATCGTCTCAGACAGGATTGCAAGGCGCCTGGATTCTTGCCTCCTCCTGAGGCTGGCACTGGGCTGTTCACAATGTTTTCCTTCCAGGCCTGTCCTACGCCTGCATCTTGGTTCTTCCCACCCATCCCCACTGGCTATTCTGGAGGCCCAATGCCTGCCTCGGTTTCTCCTCCACCCACCTGCACTGTGATAGGATCTGCCCTCTGAGCATCCTGCCCGGGTGTCCACGGCCCATCTCAGCCACTGTCAGTGGATCGCAGTTGCTTTACACACAGCCCTAAGGCCTCCAGGCGGGGCCCACCCTCCCCAGAGCCCGACGCCAGGGCATTCCCGGGTTTGCTTCTCACCAATGACTCAAAATTCAAAACAGCGGGGAATTTTGTAGAGAACTGAGTTCAGACTCATTGCACACAGCTGGAGACTGTGTCCTGGAGGGATGTTGTAGGGCCCAGACGCCAGTGCTGCCGCTCACCACTGCTGGGTTCCTGGTGGAGGGCAGCCCAGGGAAGGAGTTCCCTAAAGCCTCTGCCGCTGGCGCCTCTGGGCCAGCTGGCTCCCTGGATCTGCTCACTCTGCGTTTGTTTGCCGTCGACCTTGGGGCTCCGTCACCTGGCTACAGCCACGTTCCACGGGAGCATCTTACTTCAGGAACAGAAATCTGCCCGCACTCTCTGCTAAGTGCCAATCCTCCTGTCACCTTGCAGACCACACCCTCCTAAGGGTCCGGTGTCCCCTCCAATGACCCCTTGCAGCCATGTGGTGAATCCTCTGCCACCCAAATGCCATAGAAGTTCTCGAATTTATTTCTAATGGTGGTTTAATTCACCTACTGTGTGTTGCAGAGTGACTTGGATTGAAAGCTTGGAGACGTTAAAGATCCTGCTCTAAATCTTGCTCCGGATGTCCCTTACCAGGTGCCTACAGGTGCGTACAGGTGCCGTGCCTATAGATGGTGGTGAGCTCCACTGTGCTCTTCCACATGTACTCCTTTCTTTGCCTATAACAGGATGTAGCCTGTTTGTTCTCCTAGCTATTTTGAAGATTGACTTAATGATAGGCTGCAAGGAGCATGGACAGGCACTGGGGAAGTCAGGTATCAGGATTTTCCCGTGGAGGCTAGCCTTGCCCCCTGCAAAGCCCCTTGGGCAAACAGGAAATGCATTGCCCCGCAGAGCAACCCTGTGCACCACAGAGGCAGCCCTGGGGTGCAGAGGGCGGCCTTCCGGGCCCCAGTTGGTGTTAGAGCCCAGTTAAGGATTAGAACAAACTATTACCATCACCGGGGGGCAGCTGGGTCTTCAGATTCCAGGGCGAGGACTTCACATCAAAGAGAGAGCTTTGTGCCTTGTGATGAAGGAACAGAGTTAATCACAGCATAATGTCTCTTTGCTGCCAGGAGGTCCTGGCAGTCTCATTCACACGGACCAGTACCCTGTGCTCAGGGTCAGGATATCTGGACAGCAGTAACCAACACAGGCAAGAGACTGTGCCTACCGCTTCTTTGACTTGGTAGCCTCTAGAACATTCTGGACAGAGGCCAAATCAAAATGCTAGGAGCTCTGTGCCCTGATTTAATGGTCGAAGATGCAATAAAATTGTTTGCACTCATTGTTGAAATACTTACACTCTGCTCCAGGAACAGAGTTTTTTTTTTTTTTTTTTCTCTCTCTCAGCAAGATGATGAAATCAATGAAAGAACCGCCGTGAGTTTGGGAAGAAAACGCAGGGATGGTACAGCCTCAGCTCAGTGGATCTGGGAGCCAATCAATCAAATCTTGTACTTCTGCTTGCTTTTAAGGGAAACAGAGACAACACTTTCTGTGTTCCCTCTTCTCCATCGCCAAAAATTGTCTTCTCCCTTCCACATCTTGCAGGGGTAGGGGCTCTTATGGGAGCATTTCCTAATTTAGAGAAGATAATTTCTTTGAAAAAGAGATGGTCCTGCCTCTTCGATGAAATCTTCTCTGCTTGTACCTCCCAAGTCCATCTTTTCCTGCAGAAATTTTCTTCTTCTCTCAGTCAGGGGTCAGCACGATGCAGTTACTGAAATAGGGATGGGATGCACCCGACATCGTTTTGTCTCAATATTTTAAATAAAACTTGCAACTGTTTAACATGCATTTGCTATGTGCCAGAAGCTTTCGTGTTTATATAAGTATATTACATATTTGATTCTCTCAGCAGACAAAAGGAAACAGGCACGGAGCAGTTTTGGGACTTGCCTGCAGTCATTCACACTTATAGGCAGTGGAGCAGGAGTAAGAAACTGCTCCCAGGTCCTTGCTGTGAATCCTTACAGCATGTTCTAGAAAGCTTGGTAAATAAAAACAGGAAGACAGCCATACATAACCCCCGAGGATGGCCTCCTAGGTGTCCTTGTTCTGCGTGCACACTGTTGCACAAGGTCGGAGCGATCACCCACGTTAACTTGTACATCCTGGACTCTGGGATTTGTTATGCAGTGGCTTTCCTGGCAACACGGTCATCTGGCACATGGGGAGCCCTTGCCTCGCCGTTCCCCTGTTATTGAGTATCGAGGTTGCTTCTGATTTCTCACTAAGAGAAATAATGCTTCAGTGACCGGTGTGTATTTTTCTATCATTTCATAGCTCAGATTGCTAATAGCAATAACATAATTTTAAAAATGTCAAGATCTACCACTCGTTTAAAGGAAAATCCTGTAAACCCCAGGAACAAGTCATTGCTAGGCTATTTAATCTCAGAGCAGAATAACTCACTTTACAGGCACATACTGTATAAGGACATTAAAAAAAAAAAGATTAAATTGAACAAGCAAAAAAAAAAAAAAAGAAAGAGAGAATTGAGCATTTCAGACTGATATCTGTTATGAAAATTAATGCAAAATTTTTACTTGAAAGTATGAGCCAAGTAAATGTGTGGTCCATTAAAAAACAAAAAACAAAACAAAAAACAATGTATCACAATCGAGTAGGTTTTGCTCTTGGAGACAAGGGTGACTCACTACAATGGAGACTAGAGGATATAAATGTTAAGTTCCTTCAGATAGACATTAAAGTAATACACATTTTTCAGCCATTCCTGATAAAGATCTTTATTAATAAAAATTATGAAAAAATTTATAGGAGATTCAAGAGTGAAACAGACAACACAGGCTATATGATCTTCAACTCTTTTGGTGTTTCAGTTAAAACAAAAAAAAGTGACAATACTGGAAATGAAAAGATAGAATCTCTGTGAGTAGAGTACACGTAGACTTAGAAGAGCCCCAAACTTTGGCCAAAATATTATATGAAGTGTGTAGAAAAATGGCTGGGGTATATAAAAAGTATTCTCTTCTCACATGCACATGGACACATAACATTGTGTTATATTTTCTGTATATGATTCACAGCAGCAATAGGACTGTATCACACCTAACATTTAATGTAAGAAGAATGATTATATTAGAAAATGAAAAAAAGAGCCTGAGAAACATGGAGACTATGACCTGTGCCTACAGAGGAAATTCAGCATTCTAGAGAAGTTCATTCTCCCCAAATTAATCTCTAAGTTAAATCCAAATCTCACTTTTATATTGGAAAATATGCAGTTAATGTGGAAGTGCTAATGTCCTGGGGTAGCTAAGAAAAGTTTGCAAAAGAAGAGTGAGTGCCTTGGATAGACCCACTGCAGGCAGCTAGCTATCATGGAATAGTTCAAATGAGCAGAGAGACAAGTGGCTTGTGGAACAAAATGAAGAATATGGAAGTAGATCCACACACATCTGGGGATTTCATAACTGCATGATACTGATTATATTACAAATCTAAGAATGATACAATATAAACTTGATTATATGATAAATCATAAGATATACTGGCTATCTTCAGGGGAAAAGAAAAAAGTTGGCTGCCTACCTTACACATTCATAAAGTGATGTATCAATAGATTAATACAGGTAATTATTAGAAAATAAAAATATATACCTAGGAGAGAATACCTTAATTTGGGGAAGGGAGAAGGTTTTGTTGTTGTTTTAGTGTAAGACCAAGACCAGGAAGGTATTAAGGAAAATATAATTGATTTGGCTAGAGACATTACACAAAATAAATGACAAATGGGGAAAATGAGTAATTTATCCAATAGATGAAATATTAATCTTTCTGATACACAAAGGCCGAAAAGCCAAGAAGGAGAAGGCCATTGAAGGCAGAAATGTGCAAAACACACCAACAACTCATCCTTAGAAACAGAAACTCTCTAAGGATGCATGAAAGATGCTGGGGTTTGACAAAGAAACGTGAACGAAAGGAGCTGAATATTAATTTTCACCTATCAAATTGGCAAAGACTAAAATATTAATACTACCTTTTTGATGAACATGTGAATAATAGACACATCCTGCAGTGTGACACCACAGCTTTCAGAGGAAAACCAACACTATCTATCAAAATGTTAACTTTGCTCACCTTTTCATTTGGTAACTCCACTTAGAGGAATTCATTGTTGGGAGCACTCAAGTTGCTCCCAGGGCCCGATCTTCATCGCATATGTGTCTAACGTTATCTCTTGCAGAATTTTTTAACATGAAAATTCTGAAACATCAAAGGATTTGTCAGAAAGAAGTTAGGCAAATAAATTATACTCTTGTCATACACTGAGATTTTACACCATTGGTAATAAAAATGATGTGACTCTATACCACACTGACTTGCACATGTGTCCATATGTATTTTTGAGTCACAGAACAGAATGTGGACAGAGCCTTATCTGTTTCAATAAGATAATGTACATCTAAGTATCACATATATTCTGTACACACGGTGCAGACACGTACTATGTACGTTAGAAACAGAAACACATATACATTTTGAACACACATATCTACTTCCAAGTGGATGAAAAAAGTCAGTCAGGATGTACAAAACCCTTGCAATTGTGAGTCTATGGGAATTATGGAAATTTTCATGCTCATGATCTACTCTACTTTTTCATCATTTGAATTATTTACAAGTGGATTTCCTCTTATAATTTCCTCTTATAATGTTATAAGGCAAATATTTAAAAGTGAAGACTTAAAGGGCGAAGAATCTGAACCTTTTTTTTATAGAGCTGGGTACCTAGTGCCAAACTGCTTCCAAACATGTTGGGCTAGTTTGCTCAGCCGAAGCTCCTCATTGGCCGTATCTCATCATCCCCTGGTGAAAAGTGATCCCTGTGGCAGGAGTTCTAAGGAAATTGCAGGGCAGCTCCTCAGTGAGGCAGAAGGGGCCCCTCAATCTGTGATGTATCTGAAATCCTTTCTCCCACACCCACTATCTACAGAAACTTGTCTCGACATCCGACCTAGGACAGATGCATGGGAAGGAAATCCAACAGCAGCATAAGTGAAATCCCAATCTGGCCATTTTGCTCCTTATTTGGGCCACTCTTAACCAGATTAGGGTTGACGTGAGTGGCTAACATTCAGCAAGGGGGTGCGGAAGCAGCATGGGCTCTGCAAGGGGACCCACAGATTTCTTACCCTCTCTGTGCACACCTGACCTCCATGCCCTCCTCTGCAGTGACCCCCCCAGCTCGTGGGCAATCCTCCATTCGTTTCTCACAACAAATAATGTACTTGCTCTTTATGTCTGTGGCTCCATTGCCTGTGTCCTCCTGTTAGAAGGCAATCCCTTCAAGGGCAGTGACATTTGTGTTTTTGCACTGGCAGATTCCAATTGACCAGAGCAACGCTTGGCACACAGGAGGTGCTAGGAACGGTCTGCTGATGAGCGAGCAGCTGCTTTTCTCTCGTAGAGATGTCTAACGGTCTTTCCAGTGCACGCACAACTCACTGAGTTAATGCACAAATTTTAATGGATGACAAGCCTTGAGCATAAGCTATTAGGTTGAAAAGATTAGTACCTTTCGTTGCTCACAGTTTAGATTTCTCAGATCTCAAGAACCGGAGTTCATGTAACCCAAACAGAGATCAAACATTTGACGGCCCTCTGCAACACTGGCTAAGTACTTCCTCGGCCTGGACGTGACCAAGTCCAGTGACAGGACTCTCCAGGCCACGAAACACAAGCTTCAACTTAAAAGTCCTTCCTTTTTAAATTTGAACTTACATTAATCTAAAACCTGCCTCACCGTGACTTCCGGTTATATCCTCGTCCTGCTTCACCAGCCTCCGCCCTAGACTAAGTCCTCTCTCCTTCCTACGCGGTGGCTCTACGTGGCTCTGCCGTCGTGGTGCTCTTCACTCCACTCCCTTTCCAGACCGATCATGTTCATACTGCCGATTGTGCGCCGTGTATTCACATTTCCAGATCTTCGTCTTCTCCACTTCTCACTTTTGGAGACAGTCTGGCTTGCCCATGACCATGTCTTACCCAGGGGTGAGAGCATCAGGGATGGGCCTGCTTCCAAAAATGCAGCTGCAGATCACACTCACTTTTTGGAGTTTATCTGTGGCTTGTTTGTTCGTGACCTCATGTTGCTACACCCATTTTACAAGTGAAGATAAACTTTTCACAAGAGCAGAGACCTAGCCTTCTGTAAAGGCTTCTTGCTCTGACCATGTGGCATCACACAGACTCTAGGTGTGCAAGAGGCTGACCTGATGTCCAAAGAGGAAAATGATCTCTGAATGCTCCATGAAATTGGTGAGACTGAGAAGCTGGGGGTGCAGGAGGTGACAGGACATAGCAGTAAGAGAGAGCAGTAAGAGAGCAGTAATAGGGTAACAGCGGCATCCACACTACCCCAGGTGAGGACACCTGGGTCCATTTCCTCATCTCTAAAATTGAGTGAATTGCACATAACAAAATCATTTGAGGACTTAATTTTGAAGCCCTCCAATTTATCGAACATGTTTCATTCAGTAAACAATGATTATAATGATTTCCTTTGGTTTAAACAATTGCATGAATCAGCACAGCTGATATTCCAATATTTAATGGCCCATGTGGGTATCAATGAAGCAGAATGGACAATGGATATGGACATAGCAGCAGGTCCAGGCGAAGATTAATCAGCCTTGGATTTCTGCTGTTTTACAGAGAAACAGACCCAGAGGTAACCATGTCAAATAAATTTTCTGTATTTGAACTCTGAGTACAGCTTGAGTGTTGGGAGAGACGGAATTTTTTTTACCGACTGCACTACATGTTTGGGAGGGCCTGCTGCACAGAACACTCCCCATTCCCAAAGCACTCGTCATTAATCTTTGGGAAGCTTCAGTGTGAAGTCCGTCTCTTAATAGGCTTTGAGAAACGACATCACATTTTTCAAAACGTGCCTGTGACTTACAATCTGCAACAGCACTATGTAAGAAGATAATATCTGACCGTCCGTGTTGTCACCGCTGACATGACTTGCCCACAGGATGGGACCTGGCCATCGCTTAGGCCAAATGGGAAAGGAAATGAAGACGATGTGGATGAAGGGGCTCCCAAGCCTTGTCTGACACTGCACTTGGCTCAGGGAGAATGACCCAGAGTAAGTGCTGAACATGTACTGTGCACCTATGAATGCTCTGAGGATAAATGTTTAAGCCATTGCTTGAATCTACACACTGATGTTAAATTAAAGTCATTAGCTTCAGGGAATCTGCTGCTGAAACGCACAGCATCCGTAAGCTGACCGTAATTCTAGTGATTCATATTGAACACACACCTATGTCTTTTTTTTTTAATTTAAATGTACAAAATGTGCTGAGCCCCCAGGCGTTTATGCTGAAATACATTTCCTATCTCATGACAAGTATGCCCCGCTACATAAGAATTAACTGCCCTCGATATTATTGGTGGGAACAGACTGTGGTATTTCTGTGCAATTTCCATTCATATTGTGTTAAAATGTCCACAATGCATTTTCTGTCAAAGAAAGTATCATTTTATAAAATTATTCACTATTACTCTATATGGAGATGTCAGACATTGCTAATATAATCCTCAAATTATTGCACAGAGTGTCTGTAGGGTAAGAGACATATTTCCTATGCTGTAGCATAAAGTGGTTTGTTCAGTCCATTCTTGGGGAAACAGTGTGAGTGTTGTTTGTCTTTACTTCATGCTTCTGTGGAGTCATCCCTAGTGAGAGACTTTTTTCCTTTTTCTTCATCTCTTGGTTATTCCTTAAGTGTAGAAGTTGAAAAACATAGTACAAAAAAAAAAAAAAAAAAGGAAAAAGAAGGTGACTTATTTCCTTGATCATGTAACACTACTTCTGAGTGACTTTCAACTTCGCTCTGTATCAAGAACTCACTAAAATGGATATTCCTGAGTCCAAGCTTTAGCAATTCTAACTTCAAAGGTCTAAAGGGGAGTCCAGTAGTCTGTATTTTTGACAAGAGTCTCAATTTTTTTGATAAATGCAGTGTATAGGTCATGCTTTGAAAAATATTGTTAAGTACATTAATGTGACTAACATGATTCTATATTCAATGTAAATTTCCTTTCCATTTTTAAGATCCCATTGAATCAGTCAACCTCTACAAGTTTTACCTTTCTTACTACCCTCTATCAGATCCATCCATCCTACCTACCTTCTTATATGTCCATTCATTTGACCATCCATCCATCTATCTACCTATCCACATTTTAACCACTTTTGAGAGTTTATTATGTGTCTTAGGGTTTAGGGAGAAAAGAAAGACACAATCCTTGTCTTGAAGGGGCTCAAATACATAAGAAGAATTCTTAATGATCTATCTTGCTTTTCCTTTTTGTCTATTACTGAAGCTCTAAACTGTGCTCTGATTTAAACAACCAAATAATAGTAAAACGAGTAAAACAAGACTGTTTTCAGGTTTATATGAATTATTCACTGTTACTTCCACCCCTGATGTTACTATTGATTAAAATTGAGGAGTTACATTGAGCCATAGGAATCTAAAATCCACAGAGGAAGGAGCCAGGGCTGTCCTCTCTCACACACAGTGGTATGAGCACCGATGCATTGACTCTAGTGAAAATTACACATTCTCAGATTTGATCCATTTAGAATCAGCAGTTGGCATTTTGAGAGATCTTAAGGACCTGATCCTTCCTTTTACTGATTAGAAGGGTCATGTGTCCTGTGAAAGCCCCCAAACAGCTTGGTACTTGTAATATACCACAACATCTTATTTCCCATCACCTTTGCTTTCTTCATTTTGGGATGGATAAATTTAGTTTGGCAAAAAAAAAAAATGTGCAAAATAGATTACATAGAGTGCCAATTTTAATGTTAAAGTCAGGTATACACACTTTTTGCACATGGATAATGCAAAAATGCACATTCTAATTATGGAAGTCAAAACCTAGAAAACTATTCTTTTTACAAAAATAATAAGACTGAATCCATTAATACCTTGAAAAAATTATACTACCTGGGAATTCATTTGTGTCTAGTTGCAATTTTACTTATATCATTGCATAACTTCTTTTTCCCTCAAAGTAATTTTTTCATCTATTAAATTGCCATAAGCACATCTGAAGAGTTAAGATATATTCAGTCATATATATAATTTCTAAGGGGGTCTAAAATCTACATTTTTCCCTTAAATCAGGAATTTCAATGAGGTTGACAGCAAAAGTAGATTGTAATTGTAATTTAGGGAAAGATTTCTACTTTCTTAAAACTTTGCTTTTAGTAAGGTCTCCCAAAGTACGAATGTATCAGGGATGTACTGTTGGAATGCTTCCTCACTGGCTCTGCACTGGTATATGCTTATGTACGTATTTTTTCCCATTGTTACTCAGGTATCGAGCACTGATTGAATTCTTGTGAATTTTTAAAAGGATAAAAGGATGGAAAAGATGGCCTATTTTGAAAACTACAAGTAAAACCCATTATGTCCCTTAAAAACCCCACATCTGCCAACCTGTCCTGTGCATCCATCCATCTACCCATTCATCCGACTATCCATCCATCCATCCTTCTATTCATTTATTCATTCTTCTATTTGTCTACCTATCCTTCTATTCATCCATATTTTCGCCACTTTTAACAATTAATAATATCAAGACAAATGATGATTAACCATGAAAAACCCTTTACTGATCTTAGGCAGTGTTGGTATTGATCTGTCATTTGAAATCCAAAGGTGGATCTCTTCTTTAACTAGCTACCAGAGGGCTAGCCACTACACAGAGTGGGTGGTAGAGAGCCCAGCAAGGCGTTACATGGGTGGGTTTTGTTCTCCAAACAAATTCTGAGTGTTTTTTTTTTAAATCCTCGTACATACACTCAATGGAAAGAATGATTTTGATTTTCACATTTTGGTCTTTTCAGTCATATCCACATACTCAAATAGGGACCATATTCACAAGGACCATCTTTAATATAAAAATGTAGAAAGAGCCTCTGTAAACAACCCCAGGAATGTGAAGGGAAGGATTATGATCAGCACAATCTCTCCTCTATTCAGATGGTCATCTGGACTTTCCTCACTAGTAATGGAGACTTTGCCAGTATCCATGTAGAATATCATGATATCTAGTAGAATATTTAAATTGTGTAAGTTTAAACTTCTTAACCACATTTAGCAACCTCTTTTTTTTTTCTTTTTTTTTTTTTTTTTTGGAAGAGAGATGGTGGAAACAGTAAAAAATAGATCTCTGATATTTCACTCAGATCTCAGATGGACACAGGTCTAGGGTATATAAATCATATATCAGATTTCCCTAGACCCTCCGTTGGTGTCAAAGCCTCCCCTACTGCCTGGCCCCCTACCCCTGCCCTTTTAGGAACCTTCTAAGTAATATTGACTAGGTTCAAATAAAATTGGTCTTTATAAGGGCAATTGTGGGTAACATGAACGCCTTCCTTCAGAGGGAGCTGCATTAGCCGCCTGGGTGAAGGAGCAAATAGTGTCATCATGCAGAGACTAGGGCCAAACACATGACACCGTATGCATCACCACCACAGGACCACTTGGTGACACAGCCCCCACAGATTTTAAACCACAACAGAAAGGGAGGGAGCATTGCACCAAGCAAATTATGTCTTCACTTGTTTGTTCCCAGTCATGGCCCTCAAAGGACAATTTGTTTTCTGTTTTTTGTTTGTTTGTTTGTTTGTTTTTTCTTTTAAGTAAGGTAATTCATTTTATTCTTAAATTGTTCAAAATAACAAAGTGATCTCTGCTACATGCATTTAACAAAATACATAATAACTCACAATACAATTTGGATTTACTTCCTTGTTTCTATTTTTAGTTAAACTAAAAAAATGTATAAATGTATATATTTTCTTAGATTCCTGGCAGGCTCCTGAAATAATTTTTTTTTCTCGTTGTAAAACACATAAACATAAAATGTGCCACCTCACAATTTTTAAGGGTACAGTTTGGTGAAATGAATGGCATTCACAGTGGTGTGTGACCACCACCCCTGACCATTTCCAGAACTTTTTCATCACTTCAAAGAGCAAAGTTAAGCCCCATAAATATTCCTAGACTTAATTAAAGCAGATAAAAGAATAAGTGGCAAGCTGTGATGAGTGATCAAGGTGATACATTTATTCTGAACATGAAACTCCTGGGTTGAGCCAAGTGATGAAGCCCGCAGCTCCAAGCAAAACCCAGAATTAGAGTCCAAGTTTGTGGCTTTCTCTCAGACCCATCGCCTTCTGGGTTTGCCCCTTTATCATGAATGCTTTTCTCTCACTCAGTTGTATCATTTGGAGAATGAGACGTTCCCATTGTACTGAATTCTAGCGGGGGGAGGGGGGCTCTTCATTTACCCAGTGTTTTCTGTTTTGTTTTGTTCTTAAATTACTTTTTCCAAGAGAATACACTGAATCAAGCAGAGAACAGACACTGTACAACGTTATAGCCATGCAGTGCATTATTTCAAGTCTGGAAAACCATCATCAGTTTCCTCCTGGGCTAGGAGCACATTTTTTACCTATAAGTACGTTCTGCTTCTTGCCAGGGTCAGGATGGAGGTGGAAGGCCTGGCTCGCGCAGCAGGGCTGTGGACAAACAGGTCTGGATGTCAAGTTCCACCAATCCTTCCGAGCCTGTACCTAGCATGCCAACCTGCCAACCTCCAGCCCACAGGTCAAGTCCCTGGCGCCCCACTGTACTCCCGGAGAAGGATCCTGGCTGGATGGGTTGCCAGTGGCCCTGGCTCCCCCTTCCACATGCCCTTCCACTACCAGCATAATCCAGGGCTGATGGAGGGGATTTCTCCAAGAGGGACTACGCTGTTGTCGGTACAGCTGTATCTATGGTAACAGTAAGATTTTTTTTTCTTTGTGAATAACTAGAAAAAAAAAAAAAAGGCGTTCAAATCTCCCCTTGTAAACTGTCAATGCATAAGTTATTTCTGGCTTTCAACGTTATTTTTAACGAATACGTATTTTTACCGTGTAAACACTCAGGCGACTCTGTTTAGGAGTTATGTGCTTCCAGGGTGTGTAATGGGAGGTGTTTGGTTTCAGTTACGCACGAGGGAAAAATGCTATGAGTCATGGGAAAGAGTAAATATGCAAGAAAAGCGTTGTGTGAGTGTGTGAGTGTGTATGTGGGCGGGGGGGGGGGGTTGAGTGGTTCTCACCATCACAGCCTGGGACAATGGTAGATCCAAAGGGCCTGGTGTTTCATGCCCACCTTACCGCAGCACTGGAAGCAGGGACAGGCAGCACCGGGTGGGGGGCTCCGGTCTGACCAGTAGAGTTGGTGGTGAGTGTCCCTGGCAGTGGGTTTCTTGCATCTGGGCCAGTCTCTGCCTGCGTGGATTTTCGCAGACGGGGGCAAGGATCTGAACTGGAGCTCTTCCCTCCATGTAGGAGGAGGGAAATGTTGATATTGGTGCATTTGGACCAGAGTGTACAACACAGACACACGTGGGGGTGGTGAGGAGGGAAGTGCCTGGAAGGACATGAAGACCACAGGACCAGGTAGCACCCCCAGCGGTGCAGCTAGAGCCCCTCCTCGCCCCCGTGGCGTCCACACCAACCCCAGCTTCCCTGCTTTCCCTGAACTGCCCACTCAGGTCCTGAACCAGTGACCGAGGGAGACCAAACTCTTCAAATGAGGCAAAGTCTAGACATGCATTCCTCCATACTGAGCTACATTTCCAATAAAGAAACGGGGACCGGGGCCTCAGGTTGAGTGCACCTACTAAGCTACATGGGCAGGAAAAGCAGGCCATCTAGTCCCGTCCAAATATTCACGGTGAATCAGCACAGCCCCCTGGATGCATGCATTACCTGGCCCTGTGAGAGCCCGAGAGCACATGCTGATGTCGCTGCAGAAGGAAGGGTGGGCCGGGCTGGGAGCCGGCTGCAGGAGGAAGGCACTGGTCCTGCAGGCCCAGGGAAAGTGGAAAAGCCAGCGGGTCACAGAGCGTAGAAGAGAGCAGCGGGAGCACCCAGGGGACTTGATGGTGGCCTGCAGCCGCCAAGGCTCAGGAGGACATGCTCTGTTTCTGGCTACAACAGTGTTCCACCTCGACCCTCTATGCTCCCCACCCCACCTGGCCGCGACCCAAACATTTCAAGTTGTGCTGGGAGAAGTAATGTGGGTAGGAGACCTAAAGAGTGAGACAATAAGAGGCTGGGAGTGAGAGGGGGTGAGAGGCGGCGATGACAAGAGTCGACATCCATGGAGTGTCTTCGAAGCACCATGAACGAGCCGGTGGAGATGGCGCAGCGACTCGGCAAGACAGGCTCAGCCCATCCGTCCTCTTCTGCTGCCGAAGAAATCAGGATGTAGGAGGTGGTTTGGTGAGAGCCCAGGCTGAACCTACTACCTCTTTCTACTATGGCCTGGTGGCCCGTTCACCATGTTGAGCAATGGGATTTTGCTCGGGGCAGAGAGACGCAGAGCCCTGGACTGTCTGGCACCATCCTGCCTCTCCCTCTGGCGGCGGGGTCGCCTTGGGCAGGGCACGCAGACTGCCTTCTCGTCCGTTAAAGGGAGATGAAGGAACAGTCCCCTCTGAGATGTTCCGAGGACAGGGCCTGATGCACAGGGATTGCCCACTACCTTGCTGGGCTGTTGCTATAGGCCATACAGAGCCCCATGGGTGGGTGGCACAAACCTGGCCAGGCCCTGGGGTGCTCAGGGAGATTCCAGGTCTGGCCCGTGGAGGGGGGACACTATGTGGGGGACACGGCAGTAAGTGCTCAGCAACCCACCCCAGAGGGCTATGGGGAGCAGGTGCATGCTGCTCATTGTGGCACATGTTCAGGCACGCAGAAGGGTGCAGAGACCCCAGGACAGGAAAGGAGCAGGTAAGGAGTTGGGAGGAATCAGGGGAGCAGGGGATGGAGAAGCCATACGGAAGACATTCGGGATTTTGTATCTTGATCACAGTACTGGACCACATTTCAGGTTAAACGCCGAATGTGACTTTTGCACACAGTAAAGGCTTGTAAACAAAGGCTTGTTTTACATATGAGGGATGCTGAGAAGAGTGGGAGCAGAACTGTACGACGGGGTGAACGTGTGGCTTTGGAGAGCTCTCCTTCCTGAGACCAACGTGTGTAGTCAGAACCTGCAAAGGAGGGCCTGTGGACCAAACCACAGCTTTGAGGGCTTCCCTTCTTATAGTTGTCTGGATCCCTGTTTTCTCCATTTTTTAAAAAAGATTTTATCTATTTATTCACGAGAGAGACACACACACACACACACAGAGGCACAGACACAGGCAGAGAGAAAAAGCAGGCTCCGTGCAGGGAGGCTGACGTGGGACTCGATCCCGAGTCTCCAGGATCACGCCCTAGGCCAAAGGCGGCACTAAACCGCTGAGCCACCCGGGCTGCCCACCATTTGTTTTTTATTTAGGAAATATATTTATTTAGGAAAATAGACTAATTTTAAAAGGTCACCTGGTTGAGCCAGCTCACATCCTGTATGGTAGGAGCAGAGAGAGCCTATACTTTCTTGGGCTAAAAGAAAAAGTGCAGTGATGGGCAAGAGCAATCTCAGAAAGGAAGGCCGCAAAACAAGCAACCACTCTGACGTTGTCCTGGGGAACCCACATGTTCAGACCTCCCCCACGTGCAAAGATAAGGAAGTAAACTGACCAAACAATTCAAGATTAATTTGATATTATTTATTTTTTCTTAAGAGATTTTATTTATTTATTTGTGAGACAGAAAGAGAGAGAGAGAGAGAGAAAACAAGCAGGGGGAACAGCAGAGGCAGAGGGAGAAGCAGACTCCTTGCCTCTAGAGGCTCCATCCCAGGGCCCGGGATCACGACCTGAGCGGAAGGCACCCCAATTTGATATTATTCAAACATTCGTTACATATGCTAGTTTCTCTTCTGACTGCATTAAAACAAAAGGGAAAATTCTCTGCCTCTCAGAAACAAATTTGTCCACAGTGATCTCTACCCTTGCGTTTGTACAAAAACTCTTCAAAACCATGAGAAATCAGTTAGCCCTGCTGGGTCTTTCTGGTTGGAAGATGAATAAGAAAAGGAGCCTGTGACATTTCGTTCCACTGACATTTTATTTTGTTCTAAGTCCTCTTCTCTGGCTCCTCAAGTACATTTTCTGCTAAGATTCTGCAAACAGACATCAGGATGAGTCAGAACCCATTTAAATGTATTGAGCCTCACAGGTTTGGCGATTTAATTACGTGTTTCATGGGGTTTATAAATAGCGTAGAATCTCTGTGTGCATCAGATACACACCGGGCAGAGGGTGCTGTCTCTCTGGGTTTGTGTGGTGGCACTTCCGGCCAGCCTCTGGATGCAGCAGGATGAAGAATCCAAACATGTTGACTTACTTGCCGGAGGAATGTGCAAAGACAGGGATTTGGTTATTCCAGGGAGAGGCTTGATCCCCCAAATAGTCCCCAAACCAGGGGGTCAGGGTCAGGTGTGAAAGTATATGAGGGAAATGCAATCAGTTGCAGGCCTTGAGCCTGGGTTGGGTGCTCGTTGGCTCTGGGCCCAGCAAAGGAACCCAAAGATGTCCAGGTTCTGGGGAACCCCAGGATGCTGTCTGGTGGGACTGGGCACCCAGGATCAAGGCTCAGGCAGGAGGGTTTGGAGCTGCACGTTGGGAGCCCATCACTGGGGAGAACCCAGACACCAAGTGCTGACTCACCCCTAACAGAAAAGGCCACTCACTACACCACGCAGGGTCAGAGAAGCTCAGCGTAAGCCTGCTTCTAAGTGAAGATTGTGGGTTTCTGGTCTTCCTCCTTCCCTAATACAGGACTGCCGCCAGCGGTAGCAGGGCTGAGCTTGCAAAGCAAGGTTGGTTATGTGACCTGGAGAAAGGAGCAAACAGAAGAAGAGGGTTGTTTTGCCTGTCATAGCAAGACACAGGAAGGGCAGGGGCCAAGCTCCCGTGTGGGAGACCCTCCTTCCTCCTGGGATGGACCTATGGACCTGCTTCACCGCACTTGGTGCGTCCAAGCCCATGGGGCCGTGTGTCTAAGAGGATCAGAAATATCCAGCAACATACAATGCTGAAGGATGGTCAGTGGTGGAGGTTGGTCAAAATCACTGCCTGTGACCATCCAGAATGGAGGAGACGAAGGCCGTTGGTGGCGAGAAGCCCAGAGTCAGCAAAGTGCCCGGCAAACAAAAATACACAACAGGAATACTTATGAATGGAGTGTGCAGTGAGTGGGGCATAGTTATGGGGGATCCAGAAGTCTCCTGTGGGCAGTCCCTTTCAGTGACCTGTCCCTCAAAGCGAGCTTGAACACCAAGAAACAGTAATCTGAGTCTGCTTTCCTATTTCACTTCCCAAGTATCTATTATCGGAGTGATCCATCCTAGTGTCTAATTCCAGAGAATTAGCCAGCCCCGATGGCTGTATGACCTTGTCACTATACTAAAACCTCCAAATTACACCCTTCCAAATGGTAAATTTTACGGTAGATGAATTGTGTCTCAATGAAAGAATGATTCATCACAAACGGGTTGAAAGCAATGTAAAAAAAATTAAACGGTATAAATTTAAAAATGGAAATCTCTTCATCTCCTCCTTGACCTACACATTCCTCATTCCTACCTCCCTGAAGAAAAGGTGTTAACACCTTTCAGAAATTCTTTGTGACTATAAAAGTATGTATGTGCATATATTTTCTACAAAAATAGGATCCAACCATAAGTAGTATTTTGTTGCTGGCTTTTTTAATGTGACAATAAATATTTTCATATCAATACAAATAAACATACCCAATTTTTCACTAGGTGCTGAGCATCCCATTGCATGGCAGCTCTGTTACTCGTTGAAGCAGTCCTTTGACACCCAAGGGCACTTAACCGTCTCCCAAATGTTGGGCAGCCCTGGTAGCTCAGCGGTTTAGCGCCACCTTCAGCCCAGGGTGTGATCCTGGAGACCCGGGATCGAGTCCCACGTCAGGCTCCCTGCTTGGAGCCTGCTTCTCCCTCTGCCTCTCTCTCTCTCTCTCATGAATAAATAAATAAAATCTTAAAAGGAAAAAAAAACCAAACCATTTCCCAAATGTTGCTGTGAGACCCTGTACTGAATGTGATTACGTCTACATTCATACAAATGTACTTACATAAGCATACGTATGGGATAGATTCCTAGAAGTAAAACTGATAGGCCTGAGGACATGTGTGTTCAGATTCTGATAGCTAGCTCTAACTGCCTTCCATCAAGTCTTCCTAATATCCAGGGCACCCAGCAGTGTGTGACAGTGCCCATGTTCTCACACCTCCTGGATTTGGGTCTTGCCCTTTGGAGGATCACTGAGTGCAAGTGGAGTTAGGAGCCGGGGCACCAGGAGGGGAGCTAGTAGCCCAGCATGGATTGAACTAGGACAGCTCCATTTTTGTTTGTACATCAATTCTCATTCTAATAAAAGGCTTTTTGTTAAAAGGGTACTGGTCAAAAACAAAAAACAAGATAAAGAAAAAAATCTGAAAAGCACCATAGGTCGTCGTATAAGCCGGGTTCCTTCCTGCTTCCAGTCTCACTCTGCCCTGCTGTGGTCTCCAAATGGCCCCCACCCAGCCTTGCCCCAGGAGTCCCGTCCCGTACTGCATAGTTGTGTGACCAACAGGACCACGCAGAGCTGACACCGTGTGCCTTCCAAGCTGTGGTATTTAATGACATTGCACCTCCACCTTACACTTCTTGCTCACCCGTTCTGAAGGGAGAGGCCACCGTGTGATGAGGACAGACGAGCAGCCTACAGAGATATAGGCATGAGGTCATGAAGCCTTCAGAAGACTGCAGCTGCAGCCTACATGGCCTGCGGGGTCAGCACCCTGGGCCAGACCCCCAGCTAAGCTTCTCCTGAACTCCTGACCAAGGGAAGCTGTGGGCAGTACCGTTTCTTGTCCAGTGCCTCCAAACAGGGAGGAGGGGGTGGTAATTCGTTATGTGGTAATAGATAATACACCTGGAATTCTGTGGTATAGGGTCTTCAATTCTAAATTTCTGGTCTCATCTCTGGACTTAAACCCCACCTTTGAGTCTGCCCCCACTGGAGGCTGTTAGTGTATTTTGTTAGTTTGGGACACTTGGCCGTTTTGACAATATGGCTGTGACTCAGTCACATCCTGGAAGCAGACCGGAGCTGGTAAAGCAGGACACGGAAGCCACAGTAAAGTCAGACCCTGGTTATGTAGTCACCGTGGTCTTTGAGAGAGCAATGTCCTACAGTGATAGAAGGATTTCAAAGCCAGATTCTATGGATCTAAGAGTCAGTAGAGCTGAAGAAGGGTGGAAACTATCCCTTTCAAGTTGTTGGTGAAAGACGGGAGAGGGGTTGTTGGTTCTTTGCTGTTTGCTTATGAAGACACATAGATGCGAGTTTACTTTGCAGGAGGAGGAGGAATAAGTGCTTGGGATGAAATTAAAAATGTAAGCTCTTGGGATCCCTGGGTGGCGCAGCGGTTTGGCGCCTGCCTTTGGCCCAGGGCGTGATCCTGGAGACCTGGGATCGAATCCCATGTTGGGCTCCCGGTGCATGGAGCCTGCTTCTCCCTCTGCCTGTGTCTCTGCCTCTCTCTCTCTCTCTCTCTCTCTCTGTGACTATCATGAATAAATAAAAATTTAAAAAAAGGGGATCCCTGAGTGGCGCAGCGGTTTGGCGCCTGCCTTTGGCCCAGGGCGCGATCCTGGAGACCCGGGATCGAGTCCCACGTCGGGCTCCCGGTGCATGGAGCCTGCTTCTCCCTCTGTCTGTGTCTCTGCCTCATTCTCTCTCTCTCTCTGTGACTATCACAAATTAAAAAAAAAATTTTTTTTTAAATAATTAAAAAAAAAATGTAAGCTCTAGAGGAGAGCTGGTGGGGGTGTAAAAAGAGAAGGCCCTTGGGGCTAGACCCCAGCCACTTCCCTGCTCCTGCTCATTTGTCCAGGACCAAGTAGCTCAGAGAGAACTGGGAAGAATAGGTGTCAGACGGCAGAGCCCACAGGCGAGGGAGGGAGGGCTCCATGGGCCACAGTGAGAAGCTTACTTGAATGGGACAGCTGGGCCACAGCAGGGCCCCAATCCACGAGGCTTTGCGACTTGAGCTGGAGGACATGTGGAAGCCACAGGACCTGACGAACTCCCGAACTCCTGGTGCTTAGGACAGCACTTGGCATGCACCTGGCACTTGGAGGGGCTCAGTCAATGTGAGCTCAGTGAGTGAGCATGTCAAAGTGCGTAAGAACAGCCATCACTGTGGCTTTACATGGGAATCCAGGAGGTAAACTGAGTCCTGGCTGATAGGATTGGGGAGGGGCAGGCTCAGGTCTGGGGTTGATTTAATGAGTAACAGGGCCTGAGACAGAGAGAGACTCCCTGTGGTGATGGAGCTCCCCGTGCTGGGGTGCCCCAGAGAAGGGGGTGCTAGGGCTCCAGAGGCCCAGCCAGGGCCACTGACTTGTCTTAATCAAGAGCTAATGTCTTTTTATTTCCTTCTGGAAGGTCCTTGAGTCCTGGCGAAGCCCCTGGGCTTTTCAAGACAGTGGTGGCTTTGTGCTTCTGTGTGAAATAAAACTTTTATCCAAAAAGAAAGAGAAAATGTATCCAGTGCCATATGTCATCATCCCCGGGCTCAGATCTTCCCAGCGCTGGTGGGGAGGAGGAGGCAGCCACGGTGCCCTGGGGCACCAGAGGCCTGGCTCCTAATTGAGTCTTCCCCCTTCTGGGTTTCCGTTGTGATGCAGGGAAGATACACAGGAAATGTAATTCCCAAACTTGGCGTTTCTTGTTTCCCCCTCACCCTTTAACTGTTCGGAAAGACCTGAGTGTCCAGGGAGACTAAAACTTGATGAAGTCTGCAGAGGTCTGAGGCGGCAGGACAAAGGGCCTGGGGCCCGGACCTGAGGCACAGGTGTGTGGACCGGGCAGGGCTGGGCTGACCCTCAGGTCCCCTGGGGGCTCTGTGCACGTTAGCGGGGCTCTCGGACCCCACTGGGCGGGGCGACCCAGGTACCTCGTGACCCACTTGCGCTCCTGTGTCGGGAGCCTTGGGGCAGCCGGGCGCGGGGCTGCGGCTGTGGGCGCCAGGGCACGGCGGGGGGCCCGCGGCCGCGGAGGAGGCCGGCCCGGGTCGCGGGGGTCTGCACCGCCACGTCTGTAGAGCTCCGAACGGGGGCGACGCAGCGCCGTGCTGTGGCCCCAACACAAACGGGACGCCCTGCGCGGCGGGCCGGGGCCGGGGCCGGGGGCAGCGGGGAGCTCGCCTTGCGCGGGCCCGGGGCGCAGTGCACCCGGCGCACCTCGGGGTGCGGGGAGCGGGGAGCGGGGAGCGGGGTCACCGGCCGGGCCCGGGGGGCGGAGGCGGTGCAGGGGGCGGCGGCGGGGTCGGGCCGTTCCGCTGTGTTCCCGGGGGGGGCGGGGGGAGCCTTGCCGAGCCGGACACGCTCCCGGGACAATGCAGAAAATGGGCGCCGCGCGGGGCGGCTCCTCCCCGCGGAAGGAGGTGGCGCCGGCAGGAGGCCCGCCCTCTCGGCCGCTCGGGCGCGCGGGGCGGTGCCGGGAGGGGCCCCGTCTCCACGCCCCGCGGCGCGGCGGGCCTTTGTCTCGGCGGGGGGCCGCGGCGCCCCCTGCCGGCGGGTGTGCGGGGCGCGGGGGCGCGGGGGGCGCTCGGGGCACCGGCTCGGCACCGCTCGCACCGCCTCCGCCCCGCTCCCCCGCCCCCCCGTGTGCTCGTGGCCTCCGCGGCGGGGACGCCGAGCCGCGTCGCCTCTCCCAGGACGTCTCCGAGCCGCGGGGTCTTGGCGACGGAGAATCCTCCCAAGTCCGTGGAGCGTAGGTCGGAATTGAGCGCAAAAGGGCAGCATTTCGCCGTTAAAGGCGCAACGTGTAAACGCAACCTGAGCGCTTTGGTAGATGGATGCAGAGCGGGCCCTGGTGGGCGCCCCAGCCCGGGCCCCCGCCCCCGGGAACGCGCTCCCCCCGGCGGGCTGCGTGGAAGCGCCGGCTCGCGGACCGCAGTGGAGGCAGCGTGTGTCCTGGGAAAGCCCACGCCCTCCCCGCTCCAGGGGGCCGGCTTGGTGACCGTGGGTCCCCGGGCAGTGGCCGGGCCTCCCGCAGCCCCCGGGGGAAGGCTCTGCCCGGGGCCAGCACCCCTAGGTGCTCAGGAACAAGCCGTGTGCATTCCCAGGAAGCAGCCAGCCTGCCCAGGAGCTCCACTGCATTGCACCTGGCTTTCCAGCAGCAATAAATAAAGAGTCTGGAGGGGGGGGGGGGGGGCGGAGATTAATATAAAGTCATGATGGAGAGGCAGAGAACACAGCAGAATGCACCGACTCAAGACAACGTGTGCAGAAGCAATTTGCTCCTGAAACTCTAAACATGAAATGCTTTAGTACTTCCTGGCAGCTCTTCGGTAGCTAGCAAATAAATATTTCCACATGGAAGAAAATGGTCCTTTGAACTGTGGCTTGTTCTTTTGGAGACAGAAATACAGCAAGGTGCGGAGGCTTCAGGGGCACAGTGCCCTGGTAATTTATCCAGTTTGAAAATCGTGTGCCTTTCCATTAGGACTCATGGCTGGTAAACACGGGTTCTCTGGGGAATTGAATTAGCCCCACAGCCCCCTTTGCTGGTTCAGGAGACAATAGAGTGACCTCTGGCCCACAAATGATGCCTTCATTGAATGCTTTGATTATGTGTTACGTTAAAAAACAATCCTATTAAAAGTCGGGACCCTGCCATGCGTTTAATCTGCATTGGTTACTCTTGCTCTCCTATCTCTGAGTTTGTTACCCAAAGATTAAAAACACACTTTGGACGTGTGTCTCCTGTGCTCTGGATTTGAATCAAACACAGGATCAGGTCTCATGTCAAAATACCAGGCAGCAGGAGAATACTTATCACATGATATCACAGATCTTTATTCCTACAGAGGCTTGGGTTTTTTAAAAAATAAAAGTATCCGGGCACCCCAGGTGGCTCAGCAGTTCAGCACAGCCTTCAGTCCAGGGCTTCGAGTCCCACATCGGGCTCTCTGCATGCAGTCTGCTTTTCTCTCTGCCTGTGTCTCTGTCGCTCACTCTCTCCCTCTCTCTCTCTCTGTCTCTCATGAATAAATAAATAAATAAATAATCTTAAAAAAATAAAAATATCCTGACTAAGGCCAGGAACGTAGGGCTTCACTGTGCTGCCTGCGCAGGTTGGAGGGGTTTCCAGGGAGCTTTGAAGCATTGGAAACTTTTCTGCTCTGAGTTTTCACAGCACTTTGAGCAAAAGTTCAAGTCACAGGGAGAACAGTGAATTATGCAGGTATAAATGAGTCAGGTTTAATGCAAATGAACTTCATTCACTCCTTGGTTCCGTAAATATTTATTGAAAGCCTATTTTGTTTAAGGTGCTGCCACCTCCAAAGAGGCCAAGATTCCCTGGGTGCATCAGACCCACATGCAAGTCTGCAGGCCGGCCTGTGCTCGCGGTGTGGACGCCTCTGGTTCCTGCAAGATAGTGGTGTGACTACACACGCCTGGCTTAGACTTCTAGGGAGGGCTGGTTTTTTTGTTGTTGTTTTTTGTTTTTTTTTTTAATCAGACTCCCAACTGCTTAATAGAAATTTAAATGCTCACCTAGTGCTGTCTAAAATATGTTATTGGCATTTACCAGATGATAAATCTAGTGTCTTGGTTGCAGGGAAAGAATAAAAAAATCCGGGTGTCCCCTTTCAACTCAGTTTTTGTTGGTCTGCCATAATCAACGTCCCTGGCTCATTAATGAAGATTCTCTCCCCTCCTCCCTGAGTGCCCTCATTCCTATAATGTAAACAGCTACTAATAGCTCCTATTCCTCTTTGTTCAAACAAACAATAGCCTTTATAACTAAGAAGAAAATTAGTATCAGGTGAAAGCCTCATTTTAGGGTGCTTAAAGCTTTTTCTTTTTTTCCAGAAGAACAAAGTACAACAGTAATCTCCAAAAGAAGAATTCACATTGAAAGTTTAGAAAGCAACAGGACAAAGGTCTGTTCTTTAATGATGCATAGACACACTTGTGATTGAATTTTAAATATTTTTCTTTTCTTCTCTTTAACTTCCTAACTGAAAAGCTGAAGCCCAGGGTAAAGAGGATGGTCAAAGGTCTAGGGAGTCAGGACCCCCGCCCCTAGTTCTGGTATGACCTGCTGGCTTTGTTGCACTAAAGGCAGAGCCTTAGAAGTGGGTGGAGGGGGACTGGGTTTCTTCACCAAATTAGGGGATTACATTTAGAAATGTCACAGTAGGGCTTGGAAATGAAGAATGAACTACAATATGCCCGAGTCCCTGGATTCCTTTCCAGGGGAGAAGGAATCTCTTCCTGCTTGGCTTCAAGTGTGCCTAAGAAAGCACCATCTGATTTGAAACTTGAATCCTTGGGAGAGGAAGGCGGGTGGGGGGCGGGGCAGAGGAGGGGTCGAAACACATTTTGTCTTATTCTGTGAAATGAATGCAGTTCGGGTCTAAACTTCAAGAATAATCCGTTGACATGCACGTCTGTCGGTAAGCCTGCAAGACGGGGTTGTTGTGCTTTTATAATTTTGTTCTTTATGTCTTTAACAATGATGAGTCTGAAAGTCATCAGAACAAGACAAATGAGCAGATCCTCTGAGCCAATCCTCTGCTCCTTGGCGCTGCCAGGGTCGGAGTGGCATCGCGCTTCCAGTTGTCACATTCTCTTTTGGCTCGAAGTAGGTCCGATTTCCTCATGTTGTGTCCTAAGATACAATTGAAAAAAAAAAAAAAAAAGGATTAAGAAACAGATTTCTTTCTTTTCTTTCTTTTCTTTCTTTCTTTCTTTCTTTCTTTCTTTCTTTCTTTCTTTCTTTCTTTTTCTTCCTTCCTTCCTTCCTTCCTTCCTTCCTTTCTCTTTCTTTCTTCTTCCTTTCTTTCTTTCTTTCTTTCTTTCTTTCTTTCTTTCTTTCTTTCTTTCTTTCCTTCTTTCTTTTTTTTGCCTCAAAATAGCATTTAAGATTTGAAGTGAGTGAAATTATGCAATTGAAAGAAGCAAATATATTTCATTTCTTCAAGGTGCAGAGATTGACACTGGGTTAGAGCAACTGTATTGTTTTTTAAGAGGGAAATACTGGCTAAGCAAGGAATGGACTCTCATACCTTAGAAATGCTTTTATACATTGGAATGAAGAGAAGCCCCAAATTAGAAATGAGAGGGATGAAAGTAGAGCAAGAACGAGGAAATCCATGTGTCGTGACTGTTAATACTGCAGGATGATACTTTGACCGGTACCGAGGTGATGCCTGGCTCATGACACAGGCTGTTGCAGGCTGTCTGGGTCTTGTCCCTTTGGGCCTGGACTCGTTGCAAGTCTCAGTGTGTGAGCCTGAAATATTACACATGGGGCTCTGGCTTCTAGAAGTTTCAGGCTGCACAGAGTGGGGGCCACCATCCTCCAAGGTAGAACACATTTTGATCTTTGCTTTTGTTCGGGAGGAGGCAGACAGATCCCAGGACCTGGAGACTCTCACCCGGATTTCCCCTCCCAGCAGTGGCGGGAGCCTTTGGAAGGGGCCCCTGGTTTATTCATCTCAAGAGCCCAGTAGGGCCAGAGCGGCAGCTCTCAGCCTCGGGGGCTTGGGAATGAGGATGAAAAAGAAAAAAACAAAACAAAACACACAATTGAGAGGAGTTGGGAGAAAAAGAGAAGTTTCCTTTTGAGCTGCACGTTGGGTCTCTGCCTCACATGGTTCTAGCACCTTCCAAAGCCTTTCTCCTGGCGGCCACAGTGTTCTGGTTCAGGGACAGGGCTGTACCTCTTGCTCTCCGCTGCTACTTGCAGGATAAGGTGATGGGAACCCTTCCCGGGGCACAGGATGGCGCTCTGTGGGCAGGCAGGTGCTCTCCTGAGTCACCTTCCTTTTGAGGCGTAGATTGCGAAGCGTGCTCCCTGGGAACTTGTTAGAAATGCATTGTCTCTCATCTCAACCTAGACTTACTGAATTGGAAATTCTGGGGGTGGAAACTCCTGCTCCCTACACCCCTCACTCCAAGCAATCTCTGCTTTAATAATCCTGCCAGTGATTCTGGTGCAAGCTACCTGTAGAAATTGCTGAGTCCCATCCCTAGAGGTTGTGATTAAATTGGCCTACGTATAGCCTGGGCGCTGGGGTTTTGAAAGCTCCCCCGGCGGCTCTCGAGTGCAGCCAAGGTTGACAAACACTCCTCCAGAGCCATGCTGTTCAAAAGAACTTTCTGCAGGGATGAGAAGTCCCTAGGCACCGACTGCCAGGGGAGCCAACCTTGTGGCCCCTGAGCACTGGCAATGTGACTAGTGCAACTGCTGCGGGGCAGAGTGTTACATTCGATTGAATTTTGATTCATTTAAGCCTAAATAGCTACATGTCGCTGGTGGCAACTGCCCTGGACATTAAGTCCTAGAGCTGCAGGGAAATGTCAGACTTTCCCTGTAACTGAATCGAAAATGCAAAGGCCTCACTGAGTTACAGATTTAAGGAGATAGGAAAGAACATATTGAAGAGTTCTGGGATTATTTTTAAATCCACATTTGGTGATAAGTTGATAAAAACTGTGTGGGGCCCTAGACCTCCCTGCTAGCTCCTCCCATCAGACCCAAATTCCTGGCAGCAGCCTTTCTGGCTTCTGAGAATGCACAAGGATCACAAGGGTCAGTATTTAAAAATGAGTTTCCTGAGCTCTACCCCCGGAGGCTTGGATCCAGCAGGTCTGGGCTGGGACCCCAGAAACTGCAATTTGGCGAACATGCTGGGTGTGATGCCACAGGTTCCGGGATCCCTGGCAACTGGTGAGGGTAAGTCTAACCCTGTCATTTTCCAAACAAGACATGGAAGTGATTTAGAGTTCATTTGTCCATCTCAAGAAGCTGGAGTCACCACTCCTGAGTGTAAAACCCTTGATTTGGGAAGGATCTTTGTAACTCTTTCATGAGTTCGACAAACTTTAGCAGTCGTGCTGTTTGTCAGGTTGTGCTAGGCCATGGGAGCAGTTGGTGACGAGATGTAGCCCCAAACTTCAACTGCAATCATGAACACACTGTGTTGCTCTGTAGTGAACATCGTGGCTACTTAAGATGTGCTACCCCAGAGGTGGTTGCTGCAGGTTCCAACCAGGGCCTGACTTACCCTCCCTCCCACACCCTGCATACGTGCACACAGACACACACACATGCACACAGGGTCTCATTTAGTTAGTAGCTGTAGCTGTGAACTATTTGTGGGCTTGGCCTTCAGTTCTAGCTTACAGAAACCCTTTGCCCAAAACATGTGGCCCCATTACTGACCACTGCTTCTTTTAATAATAGAAGTTGCCATTTATTTAGGGCTTCCTGTGTGTTAGGCAATTCACGCACATTACACACAGTGAGCCCGTGTGGTCTGTTGTTCAAGCTGAAACACTATGAGTCAATTGGGGACAGTATCAAAATTACATCAGGGCAACAGGGCCTGCCGGGGGAAGCTGGTATATCCTGTTGCACTCCTTCCAGGGGCATCGGGGCCAGGAGGTGATGCAGCCGGGGAGAGGCCAAGACCCCTGTTCAGGCGTGTGTGACTCTGAACTGGGTTGAAGAGTGTCCCCTTAAGTTCATCCCCTCAAAACCTCAGAATGTGGTCTTATTTGAAATAGGGTGTTTGAAGAGGTGATTACTCAAAATAAGTCATACTGGATTAGGGGGCGGCCCTACATCCAATGACCAGTGTTCTTTTTTTTAAAGATTTTATTTATTTATTTTGAGAGGTGGGGGAGGGGGAGAGGGAGAGGGAGAGAGAGAGAGAATCCACAAGCAGACTCCCTGCTGAGCATGGAGCCTGATGTGGGCTTGATCTCACAACCCTGAGATCATGACCCTGAGGTCATGACCTGAGCTGAAACCAAGAATCAGATGCTTAGCCACCCAGGTGCCCCCAACGACCAGTGTTCTTATAAATAGGGAAGGAGAGAGCCAGAGATCCTGAGAGAAGGCCAGGTAGTGATAGCAGCTGGAACAGGAGATGCGTCTATAAGCCCGGGGATACCAGGGTTTGCCCCATAGCCACCAGGAGCCTGGAGAGAGAACATACCCTCCTTTAGGGTTTTAGAAGGAACCAGTGCTGTTGACACCTTGATTTTGGACTCCTGGCCTCTGGGGCTGCGAGAGAATAAATGTCTGCTGTCTTAAGTCATGCAGGGTGTGGTATTTTGTTACAGCAGCCACAGGAGACTGATACAGACAGTAAAGGCCAATCACCCATCCTCCATACTATCTGGGTACAACTGACGCACAGAAGTGTGGGTTTGGGGGCCTGGTAACTCGAATGTAAGCCCCGACCTTGTCATTTACTTTTTATGTCAACTTTAGTAAATGATTTCACTCTTGCAGATTCCCTTTGCCTGTTTGTACAATGGGGATGGTAATTACATCCACCTTGTAAACAAGGAGGATTGTGATTATCCTCTTTTTTGCTTCCATACATATCCATTTTACATGGAGCTTTTCCAGGTGCTGGGAACACAGAAATCAAGAAGTTAAACATGAGGGTCAGCAATTCATCTCCTAGATCTATACCTATCTTGACTTCAGTTGAAGGCGTGTCCACACAAAAGCGTGTCCAGATATTCATAGTGGCATTGTTCATAATAACCAAAATCAAAATAGCCCAAATGTCCAGCCGCTGAAGACCACGTGAATAGATGTGGTATATCCATACACTGGAATGGTGTTTGGCCATAAGAGGCATAAAGTACTGATCTGTGCCTCAAAAACAGTAAGTGAACTGGCCATCACGGAAGGAAGATGGGGGCAGGACAGGGCTCCCAGGCACTGCCATGCAAGCAGAGCTCCTCTCTCCAGCAGCCCCTCAGCTCTGCTCTGAAGGTCTTTGTCAGGCTCACTCAGATCATCCCAGACAAACATCTGTACATCAAGTCAGCCTCAAGGGCTTCTGTTTCTTCTATGGGGTCTGTCCCCAGCGGCACTTGGTCCCGCTTGAGTACCTGAGGACGGTAGCCTGGCTTAGTGGTGTGTCCAAAAGCCATCCAGAGCCACTCAAGCTTTATTCTTCTATTGTGTGTTTGCTTCCCATTCCTGAAACTCTGATGGATGCTTGTGGTTTAGGGATTTTAATGTGCAGCCAAGTCAGTGGGTCCTCCGGTGTGGAAACAGAGGTTTGCCAGCTGGCCATTTCCCATTTCTTGTGTGACTGAAACAAAGGGGAAAATGGAAGAAATTGTTGTTGGCAGTTGATAAGAGACACAAGGGTAATATGACCCTTGTGAAAATTTTATAAGTCACCTTGACTGGGCCATGGAGCCCAGATCTGTGAGCAACCAGATGGATGTTTCTGTGAGGGTGTGTTGAGACGAGGTTAATATTTAAATCAGTAGGCTTTGAGATTACCTTCCATAGTGTGGGCAGGGGGGTCTTGTCCGATCAGTTGATGGCCTGAATACAATGAAGCCTGACCTCCTCTGAAAAAGGAAATCTGCCACAAAACAGCTTTCTGATTTGAGCCAAAACATCAGCAGTTCCCTGGGTCTATACCCTAATGGTCCACTCTATAAATGTTGGACTCGCCAACCTCCACAATTCTGTGCCCCGATACTTTAAAATAGATCTATCTATATATAGAACGTATAACCTATGTATCGATAAGATAGCCTTATCATTTCCATTTCTGTGAAGAATGCTAAAACAATCCTCTACTAATAGGACCAATAAGCCCTCAGATTCCTCAAGAGCAGATATCTGGGAAGCCCCCATGTAGGCCATCTCGCCATTTGAGATGCTGGCTGAAGGCAAAACAAACACGACAGTAGAAAGACGTCATAAGCATCAGCTTTGGCCTCGCATAAAGCAGCTGCATAAATTGTGACTGTAGCCTCTGTGGATGTTTCCTTTCTTGATGTCACAGAGATGTGTGTGATCTAATAAATCCACGGTCCTTCCTCTGTCCCCTCGGTCGCTGTGTTGGCCAGTACTGACCACGGTGCAGTCCGCAGGTGTCAGAACAGCGGGGGTGCACCCGAGTGGGACCTGAGGATGAAGCAGCAGCATCCCAGTGTCGAGGGCCCCACGGTGGGCCACCGTTGGGGCTTTGGGCTGTCGCCTGCTGGGGAGGGAGTGAGTGCATTTTTTGCTTGGAATAAGGAGAATGGCACTGTGTTATAGTTGTTTTTACTCTTGGAAATGGATGTCAGGGGCAGAGACTGTGTGTGTGTGTGTGTGTGTGTGTGTGCGCGCGCGCACACGCGCGCACACACATGCATGTGTAAATCCAGTGAGGCCAACAGAGTAGATTCAATGGGCATTCATCATTCCCTTGTGTCTTGGCAGAAGGCCCAAGGTGGGCTGTGTCAGTGGGTCCAGGGACATGCAGTGACCCTGCCTCTCTCTGCTCCTTGAGACCTAAACGTGGATACCTGAAGAGGCTCCCGTGCAGAGCCTGGACTCATTGACAGGAAGTGACACTGGGAGTCTGCTCACAGTCACTGCATTGTTGTCCAGTGCTAGAATCTCTGCCAGACTTTTCATGCAAAGAGAGAGCCATGCTGCTTCCTGCTCTTTGACCTTCCAGAATTCCAGAGTTCCTGGCAGCCCTCTGTGTCCTGAGTCGGTTCTGTGACCTTCCCCCTCCCCTTGAAATCATGCAGTGAATTTCTCATGCTGAGTCAGCCGGAGATGCCCAGAGGTGGCTTTGGCTGCAGCCAGAGTGCTGGTGGTCCCAAGGCGGAAGCACCCAGGCTCCAGAGCAAGGTGGTTTGACCACAAGGGAAGGCAGCCTGGAGAAGGTGTGTGCCTCCTTCCTGGAAATGATCTGGCTCTTCTACTTCCAAGACAAAACCCAAAGAAATGTAGTGGTGGTTTATTTTACATCCTCGTTCTAAGGATTTGGGGTGCCCTTACCCCCCCAACTTGCTTTCTTCCTGTGCCAAGGGTGTGCCCAGTGGTACTGCTGCCCTTGCTGCCTATTCAAAACCTGCTCACCTGGACAACCAAAAGCTAGAAGGTGTCAGTAGAAGGATTGCCACTTACTAGAGTGCCCTCCTCTCAACGATACCAGAGAAATTACAAGAGTGTCATGATAAAAAGCAGTGCCTTTGGAGAAAACCAGCAAACAAGCATCTGCCATTGCATATTGTGCTAGAGTGCTGTCAGATCCCATTTTGCACACGAATCTTTATATTTGTTACTGCATCCAGTTAGGAATCGTACCTGCTCACCAGGGTTTTAAAACATGGAGAAGGTTCTCACATAGTAGGTGGCTTGGATTGTAGATTATAGCTGTCAAATGAAAGCCTCTCTTCCGTCCCAAATCTGTGCTCTTTGTCTTAGAACAGATCGCCAGACTTGGAGCTTGCTCATCCTCTCAACAGGGACTCATCAGAGGGAATAGGAAGGTATGGGAGGTGTAGGCTGCCCTCTCCCCCACGCTGGGGTTTGGGCCTGGATGAGGCCCTGGGGACTAAGTGTTTGTGAGTTTAAATAACTCTCTCTCTGTGAGTTGGAGAGAGAGGGAAGGGACGTTGTAGGATAGTCTCTAATGTGAGCTTGTGTTCCAGGAAAATCATACAAAGGAAGAAAGTGAAAATAGATCATTTACTTTATCTTGTACAATTTTTGCCAACTCATTCTGTTGAAAAATTTAAAAAATTCTTATTGTCATCCTGGTTCACAATTACTTAATTTTAATAGAAACTCACATATTTGATAATTGGATAATTAAGCCACTGGTCTTGGCTCTGCTCATTATTGTTGATCATAATCATTAGGGTTTGAAATAATTTATAATCCTATCATACAAAACAGTAGAGAGTGTACCCCCGACCCAAGCAAGTTATTTTCTGTGAAGCTAGAAGTGAACACCCCTGTTTGGCAGGGGCAAAGGCTGGGTCAGCCTTCCTGGACAATGGGAAAAATCAAGGATCTCAGGTAGAGGGAAAAAAACCCAAAGCCAATCAAAACTATGCCTCATAAACACAAAAGAAGAGATTTGAAAGAACACACAGATAGAAGGAATAATATTACAAATATGCTCAGATCAGCTGCTCAGCTTAAGCATTAGAATGGACCAGTATTGCTGAGACCTTTATACATCTTCCCGATGTCACCCCTCCTTCTCCTGGAGATCACTGCATCCTAACTGTGTGCTCATTATTTACTTAATTATGTCCTTAGAAGGAATAATATTACAAATATGCTCAGATCAGCTGCTCAGCTTAAGCATTAGAATGGACCAGTATTGCTGAGACCTTTATACATCTTCCCGATGTCACCCCTCCTTCTCCTGGAGATCACTGCATCCTAACTGTGTGCTCATTATTTACTTAATTATGTCCTTCACGTTTTCCCCACGTAGCCATGTATACCTAAGCCATGTTTACACCACACACATTTGAAGTCTCCATAAGTGGGCCACTGTGGTAGGAAATCTACTTTTTGTTCAAGTTTGCTTGTGAAGTAACCCATGTGTGCTGATATTCAAGGCTCTAAGTCATTCATTTTCACAGTGATAGAGAATTCTGTTGCATGAATACATCATGATTTATTTACCCAGAGAGGATATGATATCTCTGTTTAAACTGCTCACACCTATTATATTATTTTAATATTATTTATGCATACATAACGATTATTCATATATTATAAACATTCTATGAATAGAGGCTCCAGTGCATAAAAGATTGGACTGTGGCTTGGTTAACTTCCTACATAGTTTCTTTGGAAACCAAAGATCTGAGAACCAACATTGTTGCCAGTCTCCTCCTCCAGCCTCATCACCCCTCCCTTAAAAAAAAAAAAAAAAAAAAAAAACTCTGTTCTTCAAATATTATTTCCTCCCAACTGTGACACTAACTAGATGTCAAAGCCTTCATGATATCAAATGATATCCTTTGACCTTTAAGTCAAATGTAATCCAACCTGAAGCTGAGTTTCCTTTGTTAGAACGATAATGCCACTTCTCCTGTCTTTTCTCTCACTGTCCCTTGACTTCAGTTATTAAAACCACACCACACTCCCCGTGCTCATTCGTGAAATGGCAGTGCCCTTCCCAACGTGGCTCCTTTCGGGGGAGCCTGTGAGGATGGTTTCAGAGCACTTGGTGATGAACAGTACATTCTATAAATGAGTATTGAAAATAATCAAGACATCCACGGATCCAAACAGGCCCCAGAAAAACCATAGCAACAAATGAACAATAATTGCTGCGTTACCGGCTACTTCCCCAGCTACGCTCTCCTGCAATCAAAGCTCATGCAGTGTCTGCGGGAGGAGCCTGGGTCAGGCCTGGCTGCCACCATCCGTGACCATGGTGTGCAGAGCCTTGCAGGGTGGGGGGCTTGGCTGCTGGGCCCAGGAGGAAATGTGAGTGTGCACTCTCCTTTCCATCCTCTGGGCTTCCTGCCCACTCATTCCCAGCCATCTCCTCAATACAGGCTGAGTTGTGGTACTTTGGGGCACCCTGTACCCCAAGTCAGTTCATCAATTCACCCAAAATTTTCTTAAGAAACTGCCTGTTGCTCCAGTGTTCTTATCTGGGTGGACACACAGCAGCAACCATTGCAGCCCGTGAGGCTGTGAGTGTGGCAGTGACATTGTCCATCTCCCTCCAAGGCCACAGTCAAGAATGCAGAGGAGGGCTGTGGTTCCCTTGGGCTTGGGGAGTCTGTAAAAGCCAAAAAAAAAAAAAAAAAAATGACATGTCCCAAGTTACTTTTGGAAATGGACACAAAGGAGATGTGACCCAGCCCTGTTTCCTTAGGGTACAGAGGTGGGAAATGACTCCCAGGCCATTGGATTTGACCATGATGGGAAGCGTGACTGTCAATAATAATCCCAGGAACACTTGGGAAAATGCCAGTGTGAGAAGGAAAGATGTTTTCTAGGGAAATGCCTTGGCATTCCCCACCTTGACGATGTCGCCACTGGCTTGATGCTCCCAGGTCAGGGGATGTCTTCTCCAAGGGTGAGAAGATAGCCAGGGTGCAGCTGCTGAGGATGGCAGATTGTTCCCTCTGGGTTGTCCGAGGGGTGTCCTTCTGGAACAGAAGTGGATGCAAGAGCACTGGTGAGGGCCTTCCTTGTTGCTCCAGTCTCCTTAGAGGTTGGTGGCCGACTTACTGACACTTCTGTAGGTAAAAGCTCTCCTTGTTTCCTGAGTCGGCCAGAATAATTGCCTTCATTAAGGTCTAGATATTTGAGAACTAATTCCTATGCACTGAGTGATTTTAGAGCTTTCTTTTTTTTCCCTTTGCCATCTTTGAAAGGTAATCTGGATGCTTGGGCTTCTCAAACTCAGTTTGTTTCCATGGTTACAAAACACTGTGCTCTTCCTGACCCACAATGCATCAGGAGGGGCACGCTGGCTGCCCGGTAGTGGCTATATCATTTTCCAAATTTGTAGACCTCTTTAACACTATCCAAACATTAGAAAGGTGGGTGCCCTCCTGCGTGTATGCTGGCTGGCAATTCTAATTTGATTCAGGTATTCGCAGGGAGCAAGGTAAAGGATATTTGTGCTATAAATTACAAATATTGAAGCATTATCCCCTAATAAATGGAACTATTGAGGGAAAGGATTGGGAGGCAGAGAGTGTCAGCAATTGCCACGATGCCCTGGGGGAGTTTGCTCTTGGCCAGGCTGAGTCCATTAGCCCACCTCTGTCCTCGGAGAGGGAAGCCTGTCAGGGAGGCCCTGTGCTCTGATGGGCAAGGGCCAGGCAGCAGATCCAAAAGATGTGGATGGAAATCTTTTTCTTACAAGCCAAGGATAATTTATTCTCTCTTAACTGCAGTTGCCTTATCTGGGAAAGAAGTAACTCTCAGGGGTTTGCCGAGAGGATTAAATGAGATTAGTAGAGGATTTAGTACAGTACATATTATGCACTCAATAAATGATAATTGCTATTCTCGGCACTATTATTTTGAAAAGTCATCATTTCTTTGCTACAAACAGTGCAAAGTGTGCTGGTGTGCAGCACGAGTTTGGTGGGGATTTAGAACTGATGGTGGTGGTGGGTTAAAAATATAGAGCCTTTATTGTAGTTTTGGTTGCTTTGCTCCACTGGATGAGAGAGGCAGTGCAGCCTCATGGTTACAGGGGGTGGTCCTGGGTTCAAATCTTCACCTTGCCTCATAATTGCCTCATAATATTCTTGGGTGACTTATTCAACCTCTCCCCCTGTCTGGATTTCCTTCTTAGTCAGGAGGAGTTGATAATAATACACCTCTCAATGGGCTGTGAGAGCACTGAATGACCAAATTATTTGTGCCTGGTGGCACGTGGTGGTGCCTGGTGCCACCAGTGCCTGGTGGCAAGGGAACATAGAGCCTCACACTGAAGAGCAGGGGCCCTGTGACCCCAGCAGGAAACAGCCACATGCTCTGCATGCTGACATCCTTCTCATTCCCTTCTGGGAGCTACTTCTGTCCTGCCCGGTGGGTGAATTCTCAGGCTGGTCCTCATAACTCTTCCAATCACTCTTGAATGATACCAGAATCTTAGTTACTTCTCGAAGCAATAACGGCCTTATTTCAGAAACCAAAGTGCCCAGTCCCATACGATAATGTACCAAACTTTGCTTAAAATTAACGGGCTTCTCTTCCCCCAGGTTAGACTGATGTGAGAGTCAATCTGTAGCTTTTGCTGAGAAGGTGGATGAGGGGCAAGAATCATGCAAATGACTTGTAGCACATCCCCTTGAAGCACCCACGGGCCGTGCTCCCTGTGTGGACCATGGGTGTAGCCGAGCCCTCTTGTCCTGAGGTGTTGGCTGAAACTGATGGAGGGAGAATCCCATCCTTACCGTCATCCTCCCTGCAACAAGTATGGCATTAGGACTAGGAAAATATATTTTCCTTAAATGATAAATCCTGAATTTCACCTCTTCTATTGGGAGCTGAATCGAATGAGACATATAAAAAATCTAATTTTCAGTTACCGTACACATCGATTCCTATTCTGATACCGGGGTGCCAGATTTAGCAAATAAAAATAGAGGACACCTGGTAAAATTTAAAGTTTGAATAAACAACAAATAATTTTTAGTATAAGTATCTCCCATGCAATATTTGAGGCATAGTTGTGTAAAATATCATTCATTATCTGAATTTTTTGTTGTCATTTATCTGAAATTTAAATGTAACTGGTTGTCCTACATTTTATCTGGTGAGCCTGTTCCAGTAATTCTTTTATCTGCAATAGTGTGAATTTTCAAGACTGCATCAATTGGGACGTTTTGGTCACAAATAACAGAATACCCAGGTCTAAGTGTTTTAAGCAGGGAGAAATTGTTACTGTCCCGCGGAATAAGAAATCAAGAAGGGGTGGCTCATGGTTGGGTAGACACATAGCTTGGCAATGCCCGGTTCTGGGTCCTCCCTCTGCAGTTCTCTTGGCCTCCCTTCACCAGTCACAAGCAGCTCCAATGACGTCTTCCCACATGACATCCCAGGGCAAGAATGGGTATTACTCCACCCTGGACAGCCCCTTTCTAATTACATTTTTTGTATTGAGATCATTAAAATCCCCCATGCAGTTACGGGGAATAATACAGAAAGGGTGTAGGCACTTTTTACCTAGTTTCTTTTCCCAGTGTAGCCACTTGCCAAACTGTGGTACAACATCCCAACCAGGATGTTGACATGGATACAATCCCCCAGTAGCCTGACTCCCCAGGGTTGCCTGTACTGACACATAACAACAACCTCACAATCTGTCATTGCGCGTGTCAAGGAATGACCAGCAGCCCCCACACCAGGTTGTGACTCTGTTCCCCGGTACATAGGACTCTGGGTTCCTTGAGGGGGACGTGGTGTCTCCAGGGCCTGGCTCACCAAAGATACTCAAGACATGCTTTTTCATCGGTGAATGAAGAAATGAGCAGAATACCCTCAGTGCTGCAGAGCTGTCACTTTGTAGATGGAAGAAGGTGGCCCTGGGGCCAAGGAGTGCCTCTACTGCGTGCTCTTCCTGACGGGCCCCTCACACATTCCACTCATCTCTGTCTGTCTGGGACTCAACTGACCCAGAGCGGGGCAAAAGGTGGTAGTCAGGAGGGTGGACTGTGGCCTCATAGGGTCCACCTGCTGTGTGATGTCAGGCAAGTTCTTCACTTCTTGGAGCTTCACAGTCCCGATCTATGAAGTGGAGGGCAGCCACCGTGTAGGGCAAGAGGAAGGCCTGAGAGGCAGCACTCAGCAACCTCTTGCTGCTGCCACACCCCCTGAGACACTCCCCCAGGAAGGCTCAGCTTTGGTCCACTTGTGTGTCAGGGACTTAGGCTATGCAGGTTCACCCTTTGCCAGGGGTTCGGCAGCCACAGGTTGAGGGGATGAAGCAGCTAAAGGAACGAGGGAGGTTTGGAGTCTGCTGGGCAGCCTTTCCATGGGCTTCTCCCCTGGGAGGACATGTCTCCTTGGTCCTATTGCTTCCACAACCTGCCTCTTCCCTCTATCTTCCCTCAAGTTGTTGCCTGCAAGGAGACATGGATCTCCACTATTTGAAACCACCCAATTAATGGAGAATGTTGGAATCTACTCAGCACTAAATCTACTTTTATAGCTTCTTAATATCTTTCATCTAGTGTCTCCAACTTCTTTAAAATGAAAAGAATCTCAGTGTTGACCAGTGGCATCAGTAACTAGCAAGGACTTTCTTTGAGAAGACATGGTCACGTGCCATCCATAAATTATGTTTTTTAAGCCTCCTTGCCCATAATACCTGAGTAAAATCTGGGAATAAATGCTGTTATTCACATCAGATGTTGAAGTCCATGTTCCAGATAATGGGATAAATATCTTTAGTTTTTGAAGCAGAAAGGAGTTTTGGGTGTTTGGTCCTAATAGGAAAGACCCAACCATGTGGATAAGTCAATGTTTCCCCTTAAGGAGGACCTGTCTCTGCTCTAAGTGACTTTCCACATATTCAGTCACTGAATCCACACAACAACCATAGTGTGGAGGGACTCTATCTCCATCCTACATTAAACTCTGTGATAGACAAGCTGCACCGCACACCTCACATCACAGCCAGGAGACGAGGGGCCAGGGTTTGAAAGACACATCCTGCTGTAGCATCTGCCTTGTGCTCTGGGGAGGCCCTGGGTCAGTCCCGGGCTGGCATGGAAAACCCCCGATGTGCAGTGAGATACTGACTGAGACACTCGTCACTAAAAGTGGGGATAAGTGTAACGTTCAATATTCATTTACCAATAGGACAGAAACACCTGAGTTTCAAAACACTAAAAAGTTTGGATATTGACAGGGCATAGCTTTTATCTAACTAATAATCTATACCTGGATGTCCAGGAAAAGACCCCTGATTATACCAGCACCATCTCCAGCTCCAAGCAAGGCATGATGATGCCCTATTTCTCCTAAATGTAGTCGATCCTTTAACATTCCTTTGGGAAAAATAAACTTTGTCTCCCTCATCTGCTTGCTCACAATAATATATTTTCAGAAGCAACTGATTATACATTGTGTGTAAAAGCAAACCATTTACTAAAACTTTGGGTGTGTGCTGCTACTGCAAAGGGATGTGTGCTGGGGTTTGGATTAGCTCTAGGAGTGCAGTTTTATAAGCACATGGGACTTCAGTGGTGTTCCTTGTAGTGTGGAGCACTCAGGATTTGTCCCGGATCCTTGCCACTATGGGCAGGAGAGGGACTGTCCCGAGACCTCTGTGTTGGACTCTCCTGCTCCTTAGACATCTCCTCACTTCCCTCTGCTTCTCTAAACACCACTGGGGGGCAGCCCCGGTGGCTCAGTGGTTTAGCACCGCCTTCAGCCCAGGGTGTGATCCTGGAGTCCCGGGATTGAGTCCCACGTCAGGCTCCCTGCATGGAGCCTGCTTCTCCCTCTGCCTGTGTCTCTGCCTCTCTCTCTCTCTCTCTCTCTCTCTCTCTCTGTCTCTCATGAATAAATAAATAGATAAAATCTTTAAAAAAATAAAAATAAACACCACTTGGTTCTCATTTTCAAATTAAACCAACGATACTCTGTGTTACAATTGAGTCGAGCACAAAGTCAATGTCACAGGATAGCACAGATCCACACGTGTGTATAAAAATGTGTGTCAACTGCTCTTCCATGTTCTAAATTTATGTCCTAAAATTAAGTAGGGGAAGGAATGTTTCATTTTTTATTCCAAAAGATTAAAAGTCTTACTCTTTTAATTTTTAAAAAAAGATTTATTTATTTATTCATGAGAGACAGAGGGAGGCAGAGATAGACAGAAGGAGAAGCAGGCTCCTCGTGGGGAGCTGATGTGGGACTTGATCCCAGATACCGGGATCACGACCTGAGCCAAAGGCAGGCACCCAACCGCTGAGCCACCAGGGCGTCCCAAAAGTCTTGCTCTTAAAAAAAAAAAAAATTAAGATTTATTTATTTATATTAGAGAGAGAGAGCATGAGTGTGCACACATATGAGAGCTGGGGTGGGGGGGGGGGCAGAGGGAAGAAAGAGAATCTCCAGTAGATTCCCGGCTGAGCGTGGAGCCCAATGCGGGGCTCGATCCCACGGCCCCCAGATCATGATCTGAATCCAAACCAACAGCTGGACACTCGACCAACCAGGCCACCCGGGCATCGTCCCAGATGTCTTACTCTAACTGCACCTCCCCTCACCACTCCCAGGACTTGGCCACCTGAGTCACCAGCCGTTCGTGTCATGGGAGTCGGGCTGGAAGGCCCGGGGAGCAGCCTCTGGGCGCTCGAAGGGCGAGGTCATGGCCCCGGGCCCCGAGGGAGCACAGCCTGGGAAACGTCCTCCCAGAGCCGAGGAGGAGGAGGAGCAGGGCAGCACAGGAACGGCGACCTCGGCGCTCGCCCGCTTCTGCCCGAGTCCTCACGGGGCCCTGCACCCCACACAGCCCACGGTTGCCCTCGGGCCGGGAGGCGGCCGCGGGCACCTGGGCCGAGCGCGGAGCCGGGCCGGGCGCACTGCTCGGGGCTGGCAGCGTCCTCCCCGCTCTTTGAAAAAACCACGTTGGAAACATGCATGGAAGCACCATTTATGACCGAGAGGCCATTGTGTTGCCCCCGTGTCCCCCCCGCCGTGGCCGGCTTCCGAGACGACCGGGCCTGGACAATTCGACGACCCTAGAAGCGTCCTCAAGTTAATGGGGAGCGGCCCGAGCCGGGGTGTCTGCCGGCGGCCGCCCGAGGAAGGCCGGGCCTCGCCGCGCCGCAGCGCCAGGGTCGGCTGGGGAAGGTCCCCCGGAAACCCGAAGCCATCAGCCAGGCGGCGCTAAGCCGAAGGGATCAAGGGCGGGCAGCGTCCTGGTGGCGGCTATGGATAGGACCCCCGTGAAGAAGAGGTGGACGAAGCCTTTTTGGTCAACTTGCCAGAGCATCCGGTTATACCCAGCTTCGGCGGGGCGCGTGACGGCTCTCCCGGGAAGACAGTTCAGCCGGCCACAGAGCGCAGGTGGCCCCGGACCACAGACCGCAGGTGGCCCCGGACCACAGACCGCAGGTGGCCCCCGGACCACAGAGCGCAGGTGGCCCCCGGACCACAGACCGCAGGTGGCCCCCGGACCACAGAGCGCAGGTGGCCCCCGGACCACAGACCGCAGGTGGCCCCCGGACCACAGACCGCAGGTGGCCCCGGACCACAGACCGCAGGTGGCCCCCGGACCACAGAGCGCAGGTGGCCCCCGGACCACAGACCGCAGGTGGCCCCGGACCACAGACCGCAGGTGGCCCCCGGACCACAGACCGCAGGTGGCCCCCGGACCACAGAGCGCAGGTGGCCCCCGGACCACAGACCGCAGGTGGCCCCCGGACCACAGAGCGCAGGTGGCCCCCGGACCACAGAGCGCAGGTGGCCCCCGGACCACAGACCGCAGGTGGCCCCGGACCACAGACCGCAGGTGGCCCCCGGACCACAGACCGCAGGTGGCCCCCGGACCACAGACCGCAGGTGGCCCCCGGACCACAGACCGCAGGTGGCCCCCGGACCACGCGGGGCGAAGGTCCTCCCTCCGGATGGTGAGGACCCCGGTCCCCGGGCTCCCCCGCAGGACCAAACGGTGGGAGTCGGAAGAGCAGCCCCGAGCCAGCTGGCCTGGCGGAGTCCGGGGCGCACACCCAGAGCCGTATTCGCCGGGAAGGCGAGAGTCAAGTGAAAAGCCAAGAAAGAGCTTAGGAAACCAGGCATCTGTTCTGTTGAACGTGGTGGGTCAGCCCGATGCGCTTATCTTTCTTTTACCCAAGTCTCTGCAGAGTGTTCGAAGGTGTTCTCATGACCACAGACAGGAAGGGGGAAGACAGCTGCGGGTGAGATACTCGGACAAGTGCGAGGAAGGCGGGGAGCAGACGGAGAAGTGCTGGACGACGGCCTGCGGCTGGCCGCGCGGATGGGAGCAGAGCCAGCTCGCCCCACAGAGACCCCAGGTAGGACCCCTTGCTCGCCAGGCAGCCGGTGAGGACCCTGGGGCCGATTCGACGGAGAAAATGAACAGGAGATGCTCTGGACGTGGCAAAGGCTGGCGTGGGGAGGGGGATCCTGCAGGAGACGCTGGAAAAGACCCTTTACTGTAGGAACCCCTCCGTCACCTGTTCCCAGCTGGTCAGTGGGGACCCTCCCCACCCCCACCCAGGCACAAGGAGAGATGATGCTCACCAGGACAACAAGAAGAGAGAGTTGATGAATTAAGATAAGAGTATGCACAATTTTATTGAAAAATGTGGAATCCCTGGTCAACGCCAAAGAAATAGCGGAAAGTGGGGGGTGCCTGCGGAGGACCAGAATTTAGATGCCCAAATAGAGTATTCCCTGTGTTAGTCAGAAGAACAGCAGAACCCAACTGAATATTAAAATTGCTTCCTCATAAAAGTGCTTCCACCCACTAGCCTGGGTGGCTCAGTGGTCAAACGTCTGCCATCAGCTCAAGTCGTGATGCCAGGGTCCTGGGATCGAGTCCCACATCAGGCACCCCGTGGGGAGCCTGCTTCTCCCTCTGCCTGTGTCTCTGTCTCTCTATGTCTCTCATGAATAAATAAATAAAATCTTAAAAAAAATAAAAATCTCTTCCTCATAATGTCACGATCAAAACGTAAGAACTATTAGTATTTTTCAAATCCATTAAATGGAGGCAAAAATAAAGGAAAATCCCATCCCCTAAAGAGGAAACCTAAAGAACAGTGATTTTTTTTTTTAATGTTTGACTTCATCATTTTTGCTGAAGGAAACTTCTGTGCACACCAAGCCTATGAGATGCACAGAGGAAGACAAAGTCATGGAGGAAAGCAAATCATGGCCTATCACTCTGGGCAGGATGCTCTTCTAGGGGAGTTGGGGCTGTGCTCTCTGGGCCACTTGGGGTGGTAGCAGCCATCGCAAGGGGAGGCAGGCCATCACGTGGGAGGCAAAGAAAATCTCTTGAGGGTCTTCAAAAGCAAGAGTATGGCCATCTTTTAAAAGGGATGACCTAATCCCTAATTACAGGCCGCTCATCTTGGAATCAATACCTGGTACAAACCATTGAATAATCAATTGGCTGTCAGCTGGGAGGGCGGGACACACTAGGAAGGGACTGGCAAACATTTCTGAGAGGAAAGGTTGAATTATCGTAATTGAAGGCCTTGCTCCCAGTTAAGCCTGCAAAGAGATGGGGCCTGTGGGTCATGAGTTTGGTTACCAGGGATTTGCTAACACAGCTACTGTAGAGTAGGATAATACATCCCTTGGTGTAAATAGATTTTTTTAAAAATATTTTATTTATTTATTTATTCATGAGAGACACAGAAAGAGGCAGAGACGTAGGTAGAGGGAGGAGAAGCAGGTTCTCTGTAGCTCTTAGTGTAACTAGATTCAGACACAATACCTGTGCAGGCCAGTCTCCAAGTGTGCAGGATAAATTATGCCCATGTATAAAAGGGCGTGGAATGGAAACAGGGAAACCCCAGCGGGACTGTGCAGGACTGCCCCTGGGCAGCTGGAGCAAGGCAGACCCCAGGGCCACAGGAGGTCCCCAGGTCCAGACTCGGGGCTGCATGTTTTTTGCCCGAGTCCAGAGGGGCCCACAGATCCAGATGCAAGCATCGATTGCCCTAGCCAACAAGAGGAGGCAGGGCGAGGTGCGAGGTGGATGTGTGAGAGGAATCGTCCCTGCGGCTTGATGACTATTCCATTTAATCATAGTGAGAAAATGGTTAACATGACGTGAAATTGTTACCCACCAAATAATGTCCTAAGATCTGTAATCCGGATCACAGCCTTCTGAAGGTGGGACTCTTATGACCCCATTTTACAAATGGGGCATCTGAGGCCCCTGAGAAGTAAAGTGAGTTGCCCAAGACCACACAGCCAGTGCGTAACTCAACGGGGCCACCGTTAGCTAAAAATCAAGAACACAAAGGAAATTTCTGTTCTTTAATGTGTCTGAAACTTATTCACATGAACCGTTAATATGTCCAACTAAATATAATTATATGTGATGCTTTGTGCTAGATCAAATGGTACATAGTTGCTCTTACTTCTAGTGTAAAAAGGCAATGGGTTTCAAAGAAAGTTAAAAGGCATTTTTATAGGAGAAAGACACAAAAATTAAAGACATTCAAATCTTTGGGTTTCCCCCTCCCGCTCGTGGGGACATCCAGCCAACTCCAATTGCAGCAGGACTGACTGATCAAGTGGGGCTTCATACCATTGAAGTGGCGCCTGCAAACATGGCTTTTAAGATCTGAACTTGGGGATGGAGACGGACATGGTTCTGCAGCTCATAATCTCTGGTGACCAAGAAATTGGGGGTCTGGCGCAGGCTGCTGGCAGGAAGTGCAGACAGAGGCAGAGAGGAGACCTGGGAGCAGCAAGAGAAGGCAGGTCCACTGGGACTTCGAGCATCTCACTCTGTCCTCTGGCGCAGGGGCTCCTCGCGTGCGTGGTATGCGTGGTCCGTGTGCTTGTATGCCCACTGAGGCTGGAAGCCAGTGGGGGAGATGAGCCACCCCACCAGGGCTTCAAGGCACACCCAGTGCTTCCAGTGTTCTTTTAAGTGGAGCCTCTGTGGGTGTTTTCTCCAGGCTGGGAAAGGGAGTGATGAGCAAGCATGACACCTGCAGGCGCTATTCTGGGGCCCCAGGCAGAAGACTACACCTGGACAAGATTTTGCTCCTTTGTGTTGGTTACATTTTACAAGAAATTAGATGTGAGACAAAGATGGTGCTCACCTTGATCAACACCATGCTTCCACAAGGCTCAGTCCTGAAGGGAAGCTTCCAGAACATGCAGAGCGGCTACAGCTAGAAGAAGACAGAGGCTAGAAGAGTCCACTATGAAATCCTGGCACCCTGGGGCTGCCCACAGCCAGCTTGCCTCGCCTGGGATGATGAGGTAGTGGGGCGAGTGGGCCTGTTGGCACAGCACAGGCTGCATGTAACGTGTGCCAAGGATGTCAAATCATGAGTGACTGTCCTTTGAATATAATGTGTGTGCTTTTTATTTCCAGACCTGATATTAAACTGAAATTTGATAACAACTTAAGGAAAAGTCCTGATAATACAGAAAATTGGTAGCTTTCCCAGTTCCTGAGCATCTCAGGTTCCAGGCACTGGGCATGATTGTGAGCGCTTGTAACCACGTAAGACAAGGAGTGTTAGACTCATTTTACAGAGGAAGCAGCTGGATAAGGTCAGTAGTTTGCCCGGATCACACAGCATCTATGTCACAGAGCTGGAGTAGAAGTTGAGTCCCTCTACTTGCAAAACCCACACTTGTTCTGGTATTCCCCACTGCGGAAGATCTCACACAGGATTTGCTAAGCTCTGAAAAATGGGAGACAGAACAATTTTTGACAAAGTCCAAGAAAATGACTTATGAGACACTACAGGAGATCACCAGTTCAGGACTTGACGTGGATCTCCGTATTACTCCTAGGAAGTACGGCAGAATCTCTGGACGTTACATATGAAACAAACACAAAACGACTCTGAAAGGCAAAAAGAAAAGCCAGGCCAGCTAGACGTGGTGATGAGTTTGTATATCTTGAACTGGTTACTGGAGAAGCCAGCAACCCAGGAATGCCAATGGCTCAGACAAAAAAGTCCCAACAAGAGACCTGACTCTCTGGTCAAAGGGACAAGCTAGCAAGACAGGGGACTTTGACACACTAGCTGCCCTATGTGCCACCCAGACTCCATGCAGAAACCACAGCCTCACCCCCATCTGCACCAGCTAGCCTGGGATCAGAAAGTTCACTGCTGCCTAGAGGGAAGAAGGCCTGACCACATCACCACGGCAGGTGGTGAGAGGAGGCCCAGCTGCAGATGGGGCCCACCACCCTTGCACCCCTCCTTGGGGAGACCGGCCCTTCACCTTCACCTGGCAGTGATGAGACTCTTACTGTAACTCAGTGTGTGAAATAGTAATGGCCAGGAGGGAGACTACAAGCCAAGGGGACCCAGAGCCCCATGTAGTCAGTATATCCAGGTTATAATAAATAGTCAAAATATCCAGGTCATAATAAATTACTCATCATACCAAGGACCAGAAATATCTCCATTTGAATGAGAAGACCCAACAGATGCCAACACGAAGATGACAGAGACATTAGGATTACCTGGTAAAGATTTTAAAGCAGCCATCAAACACAAAAACAAAAACCCCGATTCAATGAATAATCACAAATACACTTGGGACGAATAAGCAAAAAGAAACTCTGAGCAAAGAACAAGGAGATACAAGGAAGAGCCATGTCAGAATGTTGGAATTGAGACAGATGATCATTGAAATGAAAGGCTCAATGGGGGCCTCGACATCAGAATGGAGAGAACAGAGAAAGAACCAGTGAGCCTGAAGGTGGGATGATAGACGTTCCCCAGTCTGAGCTGCAGAAAGAAGGCTGACTGGAAAGAAAATGCAGACCAGAACCTCAGGGACCTGGGCCAGAGCAAAGATATCACATTCCCATCCTCAGGTTCCCAGAGGGAGGGGGGAAGGGGAAGCTGAAAAAGTATTCAAAGAAATACAGATGAAAATTTGGGATGCTAAAAATTTAAGGATGCTAAATTTCCCAAATTTACCAAAAAATATAAATCTACAAACTCAAGAAGCAGAGTGAACCCTGAACAGTGTAGATCTGAAGACCATAGCCAAGATGTGTCACTTAAACCCCCAGCACACCGCCAGCGGCTTCGTATTGCTATGTGGTAATAATGTTTCACTGCTTTTCTATCAAAGAATGAAATAATGGCTAAGTACTCTCCATTTAAGATGGAATGATTTTCTATGACATATCTGAAAACATATTAACTAAACGTGACACTTCGTAACCACATAAAAATATAAATATTATAAAAACAAATCAGTTCGTTTTTAATAAACAGCATGCAAGAATTCCAAATAGACCATAACTGTGCTTTTTGTCTGTTTTCCTGAGAATAACGTGATGCTAATTGCACGTCTATATCTTAGTATGTGTGATGAGCCAAAACCAGACAGGATACGGTATCTCATTTAAAAACGTGTTCAGTCAACAAAATATGCTTTTATCAAGTAATCATTCTGAAATAAGTTATATGGGGAATATCACAGTTTGATGGGGATAGTCGAAGTGCGTCTTTAGACATAAAAATGATGATGGTTTGTGTTAAAGATGAATGCTGAAGTGTAATCTTTAATGACATACTGATCGAGAAACGCTTCTTCAAATTGCTTCCTCGTTATGTATCATGTGACAATGATTGCATAATGGGACAAATTCTCCCCGGATTCCAGAGATCACACCTTACCAGCCCAGAGTGCTGCCACCTCCAAGGTTGGGAACCTGTGCACATCCCGTTTCACGACAGGCCCCCAGTCACAGAGGCACTGTGGCCCGCCATCTCCTCGCTGTGAGCTGGAGATGTTGCTCCACCAGGAGTACTCAGTAAGTCCATCAGGGTGCTCACTTTGGGTTTTGGCCTTCCTGCCTTCCAGAATTCACCCCAGCCCGAGAAAACAGTAGGTTCATCTTCACTGTGGTGACAAGGAGCTTCAAGACTGGGGAGGAGGAAGCGCAGAAAGGAGGGGGTGGCCTCTGCAACGGTACCCATGGCATCCAGAGATGTCAAAGCCACGGTCTGGAGAAGCAGGAATCTCAGAGCATAAAAAATGCAGCCATTACACGGGCACTGCCAGGGCTTGATTGAGGCTCAGGCGGTGGTGAGCATCCACGGCAGGGACTCCCAGGGCCGTCGGGGCTGCAGGCGGGCACGCACACAGGGCCAGGCGGGGGGACTCACAGCAGGCATGCACACGGGGCCAGGAGGGGGTACTCACAGGTGGGCATGCACACGGGGCGCAGGGACCTCACGCACACACATGGGAGGCTACCTCTCACCTTTGCCGCAATCGATGTCATCCCATCCGACAGCACCGTGAGCAGCAGTGGAGCAGAGATGGGCCATCCCTGTGTTGGTGCTGGTGACTTGCATGTCCTGTTTGCCCCGTGTCCCCCTCAGGCGGGGTGGCAAGTACTTGTCTTCATCCAAAGAAGTCAGTATCTGTGACATCCCCAGGACAGCGGCTGCCCCGTGGCCCAAGTGAGGCCCACCCGCAGACCCCGACGCAGTCACGGCAGGGACACTAGGAGCCTGGGGTGTCTGCCATTGGTCCTGGGTGGTTTCTCACAAGTCCTGCATGGGTTCAGCTTTCCCTGGACTCCAGCCTTGGGCTTCCTGCCTCCTCTGCCTGCCGATCCCTCTGCTCTTCCACACGCAGAGTGAGTGTCCCGGGAAAACCCAGAATGTATCTGGAAGAGAAGAGGCCCCCAAAGCGGGGCTGCAGGAGGACACAGCGGTCACTTGGCCAAGGGTGTCAGTCACAGGCGGCTGTGAGACACGCGTGTCCCCGGGGGGGAACCTGCGAGCCCAGGGCTCCAGCGTGAAGTGGGGCCCCCACGGGGATCCACGGGCAGGAGCAGCAGGGAACCCCAGGCCGCCAGGGCAGTTGGCAGAATGATTGGCGGCTTCTGCCCTCATCCACCTCTCCACGTTCTACACAGGTCCTCCGCCTCTTCTCCAGACACAACAAGCTTCCTTGCTGTTCCCTAGCTGCCCTCCTGGCTAAACCTCAGTGAAGCACGGGGCACTTGACAGCCCTTCTTATCTGTCTGCTCAAGGCTTCGTCTGGATTTTCAACTCCTCTGGCCTCTGAATGTCCTAATAAATTGTGTTCACCATCAGAATTTCCAATTACAAAAAGGTTAATGCTAAAAGCAGGGTCGGGTGGGGACAGGGCGGGGACCACCCTCTCCAGAAATGCTGTGTTCAAAGGAACATTTCCCACTGGTCCTGCCAAAATTCCCTTCGATGCCGTAGCCTCTCCCCATTACTTGGAGTGGTTCTGGAACCGAAATGGGGTTTCCACGGTTTTCTTCCCACCCCTGTCCCCTGGGGAAGGGGCGGGGGCACCTTCAGGAGCTTCCAGAGAGCTCCGGACTGCATGTTTGCATTGCTAAGCTTGCCACTGAAATGCAAAATGTTTTTATTAACTTTGAAAACATATGCTACTTAAATTTTTGAAAAATATCCAAGTAATCCAAGGTGAAAGGAAACCCTCATCCTGCTGATGGCTAAAATTAGGTTGTGTCTCCTCCTCCTGCTCCTCGTCCAGAAACGAGCCACCCCCTCCTCCAATTTCTGTCTCTATTTGCATTTACAATTTCATGCCGTCATAGACCTACGCTTGGAGAGTCTGCAGGTTTTAAACTTAGCTGATCCATTTGAGAAGCCATGGAAATGGTGAAGACATATTTATTTGCTTGCTCAGGGGAAACGAATTCTAAAGAGCACTTTTGTTTGTTTCTACTTATTTTAAGGTACATAATTCCTGGTGCTCTGGGGCCCCCTTCCATGTCAATGCTGTCAGTGAGTCGTGATCTTTGGGCTGTCTTTCCAGTGTGCATACACCCTTTCCTCGTGGTGGCAAGCTGGGAGGCAGGCACAGCAGCTGGAAAGAGTCAAAGCTGGAAGAATCCAAAGCTCGGAGAACCAGCCTCGCCCGAGGCTCCGCTTGTGACAGCCCAGGCCTGCTGAGGCCCAGCTCCCCGGCCTGTGAAGCAGCTCGTGATCTCGGGCTGTGCCAGCTCAAAATCAAGTCCTGACCCCTTTATCTAGAGATGTGCAGCATACTCACCCATGGGATAGGACCTGGGTGCCCACCCTGCTCCTAACCCACAGCACAGCCCTGCAACACTGAGCTCCCCTCCGTGGGCGCTCACCCCCAAACACAACTGCTTTCTGAGCAGGAGCTGCTTCTCTTTTCAAATATTTTCAAACATGACAATATAAACATTTACTTTCTTAAAAAAAAAAAAAAAAGCTAAAAGATTTCATCATCCTACAGATAAAGGAAAATTTGTTTCTGTTGTCTCTTACGTTGCCGGCCTTCTGCAGATGCCCGGGTTACATTCCTAGCATGGTAAGCTGGAGAAACACCCATCAATGCTGCCTGCATTAGCCTCTGAGGGCTGGCATTGTAAAGTGCCAGGAACCGGGTGGCTTACACCACAGAAAGCTGGCCTGTCGCTAGTTCTGGAGGACAGGCGTCTGAGGCGAAGGTGTCAGCAGGGTGGGCTTTGCGGGAGGATCTGTCCCTGGTCTCTCTCAGTTTCTGGGGATGGTTGGCAACTACCCAGGGCTCCCATGCATGTAGACGCATCGCTCCGATGTCTATGTCGCTCCAGTCTCTGCTTCCGTCTCCCTGCATGTATATGTGCATGTGTGTGCACCCGTGTGTGTTTGAGTGTACAAATCTCTCTCCTAAGGATGCCAGTCATTGTACGACCTCATCTTACATCTGTGGGGACCCATCTCAAGTCAGCCACACACCGGGCCACTGGGATTAGGGTATCGTGTGTTGGGGGCACAATTGGCTCTAGGATAGTGTCCGCTGAGCTCCTTGTCTATCAGGGTGGTGAGCTTGAGGCTTTTATCGGCAGCCAATTGGAAAGCTCCAAAAGGTCACCTGACCTTCCTGAAGTAAAGAGGTCTGGGCCCTCCCTCCTTTATTATATAAACAAGACTGAGCAGGCAAAGAGAATTTGCCAAGGGTCCGAGGGCACAGTCAGAGCCTAAGAGCACCAGAGAAAAAATTGAATCTATTGAAATATAATTGGCGGCTCGTGGGTGGCTCAGGTGGTTAAGCATCTGCCTTTGGCTCAGGTCATGATCTTGGGGTTCTGGGGTCGAGTCCGTGTCAGTCTCCCTGCTCAGTGGGGAGTCTGCTTCTCCCTCTCCCTCTGGTCCTTGCCCCACTCATGTTCTCTCTTGCTAACTCTGCTCACTTGCTCACCTCTTTCTCAAAAATAAACTAAAAATCTTTAAAAAGAAAGAAATATAATTGGGTGGCAGACTTAACACCGTGTTTCCCCAAGGACTGTCTTCTGGGAAACACAGGAGCACTCTCCACCTGTCCCCTTCAGGATGAGCCTTGCCATCGACAATCTGGCAGAGGCCGTGCCCCCAGTCCTTTCCAGCAGCCAGCCGGGGACTTGATTTGTGAGGCCAGTCGCCAATGGCAAGGGTGCAGATGTGGTCAGGAGGAAGAGCATTTCATGAGGAGGCGGAGAGAGCAAGGCTGAGTCAGCCCCCCCAGACCCGATCCCTGCGCCGGCACGGAGCTGGGGTAGAGGCCAGGTCTGGCCCGAAGACCCACCTCAGCTCCTCCAGCGCCTCAAATGGTGCCCATACAATGCTGCATGCTGGGTGTGGCATGCAGGGGACCCCAGAGAGGAGCGAGCGATGGGTCTTATCCACTCTGACAGTTCTATTCTCGGAATTCGTAGCTACAATACAACTGTCCGGACACTCTGCCTCCGGCCTGGTCTCCCAGGGTAGCAGGTGTCATTCGATCGCCACCTCCACCCCGACCAACTCCCCCCACTGGAGGCATTTCTTTGAATGGGACGTGCTGGTTGGGGCCATGCAACATCATATCACTGCTGATGACAACTGCTTCTGATTCCCTTTATGGAATTCATCCTCCCTGCCCTGTTCTAATAGAACTGAGGCCCCCTAGCCTCCAGGGGAGACTCGAGACCCAAGCTGGTAACCTGGGCCATTCATTCCCCAACCAGAGATGGGCCCACCCGAAGGGTAGACACAAAACTCAGACAAGCCAGTGATGGTCAGGAGACTCAGTTCCAGGACTCCTGTAAGAGCTATTCAGTGAACAGATAATGACTATGACAATGACAGTGATAATGACAGCTGAAGCATTGAGTGCTTTTGTATCCCAGACATGGTCCCAAACAACCTATGTACCTTAGCTCAGTAATTCTGAAGCCAGCCCCATGGTGTAGGCGAATGTCCTGGGTACAGTGGTGAGGAAAGTGTCGGATTAGATAGTATTTCTCTGACACGAGTGTCCTATACCCCCTGCCCTGCAGTGCTGTGGTTGGAATGGGGGATCCTATGGTTTGTCTTCGTGGGCAGGTCATCTGAGCTGTGTGTGACAAAATGTTCTTTTTACCATAAGTAGTTCAAAGAACCAATTTGGGATAATGTGACTTGCACATAATAGAGATATTTTCCTCCCTCAATTTTTACAATTAGTGTCCAAATTGCTAGAAGGTATAGCATATTTTGCATTCATGAAATTTGAAAGTAAGTGATCTCTGCTACCTAACATCTAAAATGTTCACAATTACTGTATCCCCCTATCCATCTGTATCCATTTAACAGTGTCAACATCATAGTCCCACAGGGCCACAAATAGTGTTTCCTAACTCAGGAGAATTTAAAAAGCATTGTCAGTGTGGTAGCCTAATTTTTATACCTGTGGGTGAGGGTAAGAAGTCAGCAGAGTCACTTAAGCTACATACCTCAGGATGACTTCTATACCTCAGGAAGACTGTTCACGCCTCAGGAAGACTGTTCATACCTCAGAATGACTCTTCACACCTCAGGATGACTATTCACATCTCAGGATGACTGTTCATACCTTAGGATGACTTTAAGCAAGGCTGTTTTGGAAACTGGAAATACTTTCTCATTCTAACAATAGCAGAAGTTGCTGTCTGAACTTGTAAAAAAGGAAAAAAACGTCCTAAATTACCAGAGTCCAAGGCCCAATTATTTTTGATAATTATTGGACAAATAACATGGAAATATCTTGAATGCAGTGATTCTGAGTTCTTTTTGGGTAGAAAATGTGGTGTTTAACAGCTTCACTGACACATAATTCACATTCCGTTGAATTCTCCCACTTAAAGTATACAATTCAGTGGTTCTTAATATTATTTACAGGATTGTGCAAACATCACCACTATCTGATTTTAGGACATGTTTGTCCTTCTAAAAGAAACCCTGCTCCCATTCACACCATGCTCCATTGCCTCACCCACCCCCAGCACCCGCCCACCCACTTTCCCTCTCTGTGGACTTGCCCATTCTAGACCTTTCATGTAAATGTGATCCTATAACACATGGTCACTTGGCACAATGCTGGCAAGGCTCGTTCATGGTGCCGCATGTGTCATACTTCACTCCTTTTTTATGGCCATGTGATAGTCCGTTGTGCAGCCATAACACAGTTGGCTTATCCGTTCGTCCACTCACAGATATTTGGGTGGTTTCCACTTGTTGGCTGTCACGACTAGTGCTACTCTGAGCATTCGTGTACAAGTCCTTGTGGGGACGTATGTGTTCATGTCTCTTGGACATACATTGATGAGTAAAGAATTATAATTAGTGAGAAGAACTTCATCTAGACAGTCATGCAAACTTGTAGGTTAGCAGTAAGCAACCTTTCATTCTTCATTCTTGTTTCTTTATTGGAGAAGTGGGGAAAATAATAGGCATTTAAGCATTGAATAAAGATCTCAGCGAACATACATTTTCCTTTATTTGAAATAGCACAAACGGATTCTTCTCTGCTTTCAAACAAATGCATACATTTATAGAGGTGCTATTAAGTGATTTTTTTATTTATCTGACATTGTCAAGAAATTTTCTAAGAACACATTTTCAGATAATTGATGTCTCTACCTTTTAAATTTTTATGATTTTTTCCATAAAAATAAATAGATGTTTATATTCTAAGGCACATTGCTCCTAATGATTTTAGTGATTTATTGTTATGATTACCATACCTCCTTGTTATATTATATCCACACATTCACATCACCAGAACTACTGTCGATTTATTCTAGGATCTGCCCAATTTAGGAATGCCTCCTCTCTCTACATCGAACTTACTTGGATTATTTTTATTTTGTTGACTCTTTCAAGACTTTCAGGGATTGGGGCTTGTCAGGGGTCTCACATGTTGTGTACTGCCAGCAAAATTTCTTCATTCCTGAAACTTCTGCCAGCTGTCTGCATGGCGATAGGAATCCTCAATTGTTCAAGAGGTAAGGGCTCCATAGTTCACTGGCCCCACATCTCAGGGGACAAACAGATGACTGATGGGTTGACCATGCAACCAAGTGCCTTTCTCACTTCTTTCCAAAGCAGAAATTGTTTGGTTTTGTTTGTATGTTTGCATGATTTGGAAGCCAGATGGGGGCCAACTTATTCTCAGTGGGCCTCTGGAGAACTGACCCGGACACTGTGGCTGTAAAGAGAAGCCAAGTGGAGCTAGGGAAATGGGAAAGGGCGCCTACTGGCCACCTCTGGTGCAGCTACCGTGGGCACTGGGTACATTGAAAAACTGTTCTGCTACAGTGTCTGGAAGTCCAGCAGTTGGCTCCGGTCCAACCAACCCCTGTTGGCCTGCAGGTTGACCTCCACCTGGTGCTGCCTCGCCCTTAGCCAGGGATGGTGGGGCTGTCTCCTCCCATACTGGCTGTGCTCTGGTTGATTGAACACATCTCAGCAGCAGGAGACCAGTGGAGCTGGGTGAGTCTCCAGAGGAAGAGCTGGGAGCAGGAAGGAGGAAAAGAGGATGGGTAGAGGCTAGGTGTACTGGATCACAGTGTACTCCCAATCCTCTCCACCCAGAGCTTCAGCATGTGCAAATAGGATCTTTGCAGATATAATTAGTTATGATGAAGTCACACTGGACGAGGGTGGGCCCTACTATATCGTCTGGTGTCCCTATGAGAGGAGGGAAATCTGGACAGAGAGAGAACGCTGTATGAAGAGGGAGACAGGGACTGGAGTGAAGCGTCTAGAAGCCAAAGAAAGCCGAGGGACACCAGGACCCACTAGGGCCTGAGAGCGGGGAAGGGTCCTCCCCTAGAGTCTTCAGAAAGAGTGAGACCCTGCAGACACCTTGATTTTGGACATCGAGCCCCAGAGCCACGGGAGAATACATTCCCATTGTTTCCAACCACGTAGTTGGTGGTACTTGTTACAGCAGCCCCTGGGAAACTCATACAATGGGGAAACACCACTTCCAGCCCTAACACCTGGGGGTGTCGGGACCAGGACTCATCTCAGTGCTCACCTGCCTCTCCACCTGTCTTCCAGAAACAAGAACAGAGAAGTAGGGCTACCCTCCAGAGGAGCGAAGTCCTTCATCTTTGTCACAGCAGTTCTAATGAGAAGGAAATTTTGTTTCCATATGGGGCCAAACATTTCAGGCACCATTTGGAATTTTCTCTTGCACCCCTCCTAATAGTGACATGATGTGGTTTGCCCATGATGAATGACTTGGCCCACAAAGCTATTTAATTATTTTAATCTGGTGCCGTGTTTCATGTCCCTCTTTTGCTGTCAGGGCCTCAGTGCTGTTTTCACCTACCTCAGGCAGCTCCCTGCATCCCTCCTGTAAGTCTTCCATATCTGAAATGCTGTGAGCTGCAAAATCATGCAGCCAGGCTTGGGTGAATTGTCTGTACAAGCGAGTTAGGTTGCAAGTGATGGCCCCAGGGCTCTATCATCAGCAAAAAACACAAGATTTAGTGCATATACTTGGAAATGCTTAATTTGACTGTTCACAGACCTCTAAAACATGGCTTCCTGACCCCAGATTCTGGTCCTGTGGAATGCGGTTGTGTGATGTGTTACCCCTGGGGACCACAGCTGCCCCCCGCAACTTGGACCATTCGAGCACACTCCAGCCTCCACTCCTGTGGCCGTGTGGTGCCAAAGACTCCAGGACCCACCTTCCTCGGCTTCCACATGCCACCCCTAGCACTCGCCGCACCCAGCACTGCTCAGTGCACCTTGGAGCTGATGATCGTTTCCTGCAGTCAGGGGACCCCCACCTCCAAATCACTCACTGTGTTCACTGCAAATTCCATGTTTCCCTTTGAGTCAGTGGTTTCCAGAGGTCATACATTTCTGGAACCTGGTACTAAAGGGAAACCTGAGGGTGCTGCATAAGCATGGTTGGATTTTTCTGAGGCATGGGTCCCGAGGTTCTAGTCTGGGTCATGCTGATGCCACCAAGAATCCCACCAGCACATGCGAGGTGGCGAAGCCTGGGTTTTAGCTCGTGCCCTCTGACATAGTTCATGTTGCTGTCCAGGCCAGCTCTCTCTTCTGACCCTGGGTCTCAGCCCTCATCATTTCCTCCCCTCAGGCGGGTGGGAGTCCCACAGGCCACCTGCTGTAACAGGCGAGGAGACCACCCTTCTTCCTCAGGCGAGGAGACCACCCTTCCAGCCCTTACAGGGAGAGGCCACAGCCCCGCATGGTAGAGAATAACTCTGGTGCTTGTTTTCTTATGATAAAATGCATGCAGTGTGAAAGCTACCACTGAATCATTTCTTGGTGTCTAGCTCAGGGATAGTAAGCACCTTCAAGTTGTTGGACAGCCACCCCTATCATCATCTCCAGAACTTTCCATCGCGTAAAGCTAAACTAGTCCCATGAGCACTACCTCGCTGTTCCCCTCTCCCAGCCCCACTTTCTATCTCTATGAATACAACGACTCTCTTTACCTCCTACGAGTGGAATGATGCAGAATTTGTCCATTTGTCTCCGCCTTATTTCACTGAGCATAACATCCTTCAGGTTCACCCACGCTATGGCAGGGGACAGAATCTCCCTCCTTGTTAAGGCTGAGTAATACTCCATTGTTCCGTTGGTCCTTAGACTGGAAGGTTTGTGAACCGCTGGGGCAAGGGTGGCTGCTGAAACAGTTGGCAGTGCATGGCCTCAGCTACGGTGCTGGTCCCTCCTCCTGCGTCTTCCTCTCCACCCGGGAAGGAGCTGCTGGGCTCTTGGTGCAGTGGGGAGAAGGACTCACCTCTCTTTTCCCTTCTCACTATTCCTCATGATGCTTATGACAGGTCTTACTGTTACCATTTGACAAAAGGAGAGACATATTGGAAATGTCCGGTAATGTCCCCAAAATGAAGCAGGTGGTCAGTGTCTCTCTGATTGCCCTGACAGATGGTGAGACCCTGTGAGCAGACCCAGCTGTTTGTCCTTCTCCCAGCTTCTTGCTCCTGGCACCTACACACGGCCCCAGGGTAGGGTTTTGAGATATCTGCACATAGGGCATGGGGACCCCAGACGGAAGCGCAAATCCTGCTGTGCTGGCTCACCTGCCAGGACAGTTAATCCCTGTCTGCCCTGGTTTCCTTATCTCTAATATTGGTAAAACAATGGTGTTTGTTCTGTACGGTTGATTTGACAATTAAAACCAGATAATCTATATATGGTGCTAAATGCTTTGAAATGTCTAGAAATATTTGAAATGTCTAGAAATATTTGAAATGTCTAGAAATATCCATAAGTAGGAGCCGATATTAATATTGTTAGAATTGCAATTTAAGGGGAAATTTTAAAGTGTGGTTCATCCATATATGCTAGTTTTAGGCTGTCATTAAAAAATTGTGTTTATGTTCTGTGTTTATAAACTTGTTTAATGCTTGTGGAAATTTTTATACTCTGTTAAATTTTTTTAAGTATCCAAAATTATATATACTATATAATTTCCATTGTGCTTTAAAAATAGTAATAAGGAGAGTGCCTGGGTGGCTCCGTTGGTTGAGTATTGAGTCTTGGTTTTGGCTCAGGTCATGATCTCAGGCCTGTGGGATCCAGCCTCAGGTCGGGCTCCACAGCCAGTAGGGAGTCTGCCTGGGATTCTCATTCTCTCTCTCTCTCTGCACCCCCCCTTTGTCCCTCTTCCCACTTCCATGGGTAATCTCTCACTCTTTTTCTCTCTTTAAAGAAAACAAAACAGTAATAAAGCCCTGGGAGGAAACATGCTAAAACGTTAATAGGTGTGTCTGAGTAGTGAGATTGTGTATAACTATTTTTCTACTTTCTTGTACTACCTGTGAAGCAGACAACTAGCTCCCTAATTTTTTAAAAATATTTTATTTATTTATTCACGAGAGACACACAGAGAGAGCCAGAGACACAGGCAGAGGGAGAAGCAGGCTCCCTGAGGGGAGCCAGATGTGGGATTCAATCCCAGGACCCCAGATCACGTCCTGAGCCCAAGATAGATGCTGGACCACTGAGCCACCCGGGTGTCCCTAGCTCCCTGATTATAAATCCAACAAATCAAAAATGTAAGGAAATGCAAATATACAGTAACCAAACTGTATTATTCCCCAGCTGGGGCTGCAGGATGCCACCTGGAAGTCTGTGCCTGGCCAGCATCCGGGCAGCCCAGCTGAGCAGCATGTCACCAGCAGTAGGCACGGCTACGGATGCTGCATCTCAGCCTGGGCTCTGGCCAGAGGCACAACTGTTATCCGTAGGCAAATCATGTCATTCTTACTTTGTAAGTCCCAAACAGAGCCTCAGCACTGTCCGGTCAGTGGCTTACTGGCCAACTGGTTGTTGATAAGCATTATCAGGCCAAATGAGCAGAAGGGCACCTGAGCCATCCCTGACCTCAGCAGCTGAACTCCTCATCCAGGTGTTAACCTGTTCCATGGCTCCTCTTCGCTGCCACCCTGGCTCTTTCTAAGACACAGGGAGGCCTCAAGAGGCTGCCAGTAAATTCTCTGCCCCGCTGGGGTGGCCATGGACTCAGAAGCTTGGGGTTATCGGGAGGAGCAGGAGTCGAAGCTCGGGGTCCCCTCGTGACCCACAGAGAACGGCGCTTTCTGAGTCATTCTTGCTCCCACCCTGAGGCTTCGTGTGGATCCGCCGCCCGAGGCCGCCCCTGGGGAGGCCCTGCCCAGCAGCATCTCGCTCCCCCGGCCGGCGGCACCTGGCGGTGTTCTTGCTTCTGCCTCTGCTTCGTGCCTCCCCCGTCTTTCCTCTCCGTTCTAGCCCGTCTCCTTTCCTGTCCTCTGTCCACATTTATGGCCCTGACTCAGGAAACAGCCGCAGGAGAGGTTGTGTTTGGTGGCCGCTAGCCACAGGTCAGACAGTGGCTCTCCTGCTAGGACCCCTGGGACGCGTTGGTGGGGCCGCGCTCTCCCGGGAGGCCACCGCGGACGCTCCTCTCCGGGCCCACACTCCGGCCCTCCCCGCGGCTCCCACGCATCGTCACACCCCGACAGTGACGAGGGGGGCCTGCCCGGAAGGCCAGCCGACTGGCCCACTGGGGCTGAGCACCGCGATCTAGTGAGGCCTCCTGGCATCCTCTCCCTTCTCCCGGCTCTCACGCCCCACCCTTGTCCCTCCCTGCCAGCAGGTACCGTGCTCCCCGCGGAGGGACAGTCAGGTGTGCAAGGTGGCTTAGGCACATCTAAAGAGGCAGGACCGGCAGGTGGCTTGTGACACGGTGACTCTCAGGCCCTAGACCATCCTGGCTCCACCCAGGGCAGGAGATCTTAGGGCAGGGTGGACTTGCCTGGAACCCGTGTTTTTCCCTCCATCCACCTGGCATCTGCTGAACACTGTGACTGCTTGACTACACAGAGTGGTCCCCACTGCTCCACCTGAGCTCTGTGACGCCTCAGATCAGCTTTCCCCCTCCGACAGGGGAGCTGCCCGAGTCCAACAGCTGTCTTCCCAGCACTCGGTGAGATAAGCGAGAGGCCGCTTCCTGAGTGTGCACACCCGCCAAGCTCTCCGTGTGTCTGCACCTGGCCATCCACTCCGTGGGGGGCGAGCACACCTCCACAGGGCGAGGAGGAAGAGAAGGCGCTCTGCATGTGGCTGGGAAGCTGCCACCTATCGGGGCTTGATTCCTCAGGGGCCGAGGCACAGCAGCACTTTGCTGACTCACATCCACAGAAAGCATTTGCTCTGTGTCAACTTGACAGTGATTTGCACAGTATGTATAATTCCTTCTGATGTTGGACTTTTAAAAATAACCTGCACGTGAGTAGAGGGTGCCGACCTGGCAGGCTTTTCTTTTTCTACCAAGCCCTTGGGGTTTTGCTGGGACTGTTCAGATACCCCAGATACCCGAGTAGTAGCCCTGTTGCCCCGTACACGCCCATCTGGTCCCACACTCATAGGCTCCCGTGGGCATCGTACCCACACCTGCTGTGACCACCACACAAATGACACAGTTGCCTTTGTGTTGCTCTGGGTCCCACCCTTGACCTTACTGGCCATGTTGCTCCCAAGAGGGCAGTGACCACAGGCCTCTGTTTGAGAGCAGAGGCCCACCTCCAGTTTTCAGGGTTAGACTAGGCTATGGTTCTAGAACCCAACAACCAACTGTAAACTTGGATGTTCAACACCGGACTGTCTTCTCTAATAGAAATAAAACTTGGAGAGAGTAAGATTTCAAGCCCCTTATGATTGTGCTAATTTTCCAGAAGGGTTGTGTTGCGAAAGCAGAGAGAGGCAGGACGGACAGCCCTGGGGCCTATCTAGATGAGAGCACCACCTCTGCTCCCAGGGCAGCTCTGGGACACTTGCTGGCAGATGCTGCCCTGTGATTTCATCCTCACAACTTTGTACGTACATCTTGCACACACAGTCCTTTCCCAACCATCATCTGACACAGACTGAATGCAACAGAGCAGGCGTGCCCTTTGCGAGCCCTCAGGAAACAGGAGCATCGCTGCCCCCACGACCTTGCTGGTGGTGAAGTGCTGGGGCTTCCCAAATGTGTCAGACATCCAAACACAGACAGCCTACTTTGCACTTTTATTTTTGAATTTGGTCCTTTGGGTTGTTGGTTTTTTGTTCTTATGGTGGCTAATGAGGGTTAAACATTATGTTGGGGGTTCATATGACCCTCAATATGTTTTCACCCTTACCAAGACTGTGATGAGAGTGCTTGGGGGGCTCTGTTGGTTGAGTGTCTGACTATTGAGTTCAGTTCAGGTCATGACCTCCGGGTCGTGAGACGGAGCCCCAGGTCAGGCTCTGTGGTGGAGGTGGAGTCTGTTGCAGATTCTCCTTCTCCCCCTGCCCTTCCCCACATGCTCTCTCTCTCTATCCCTCTAAAAACATAAAACAAATTGAGGCACCTGGGTGGTTCAGTTGGTTAAGTGTCTGACCCTTGGTTTCAGCTCAGGTCATGATCTCGGTGTCACAGGGTCGAGCCCCATGTATGGCTCCATGCTTAGCAGGAGTCTGCTTCTCCCTCTCCCTCTGCCCTACCTGCCCCTACTCTCAGACTAGATATATTAAGAAATTAATTAATTAAAAACAAAGAGACTGTGATGACTCTCCCAGCCCACCCCCACACACATGTACATGTTTTAATCTCACATGGCTCCTGCCCACAGCCAGGTGGAGTGCTATGCTCTAACCCTTTGTGTCCCCTCCTGGGCCAACGACGGTCCTCATGGCACCTCAGAGGGGTCACCAAGCAACACTCTGCTTTCAAGAAATGACCAAGCTTATCCAGCATTTCCTACTTCCTTCCATCAGTGGCCTCACGGGGGGCAAGCTGCTCACACCATGTGCCTCGGGAAAAGGAAACGGGTTGCTGGGAGATATTTTTCCAAAAAGTGGATGCCATCTCCTGGGAGCCAGTGAAAGTACATGATGCCGGTGCCGCGCAAAGCCTCCAGAGCCCTTCCTTCCGTTCCCCCTCTTCACACGGGCGTATGATCCCAGGGCCACGAAGCAGTTTGAAGGCGGGCTGACCCAGATCCCGTGCTCACAGAATGGCGGTAACGCCGAGGTGTGCCCCTCCTTTGGCCAACAAGTAAGTTATAGAAGGAACTGACACCAGCAGACGTTTGCCAGGATAGGTTATTGTGTTACAGGGATGCAGATTTTAGGGCCATAGATTGTGTCAAAGTTGCCCATCAGCCCTCCCTCGCTCCTACTGCTGTTGTGACTGTGACTTCCTTGTCCTAAATAAAAGTGGAAACCTGGAGAAGCCAAGGAAAAGGTACTTTTAAAAACTTGGTTTAGGTCAAGTCCATTACAACATAGCTTTTGGGGCTGGCTCAGCACGTGGGGCTCCAAGGACAGCAGGTGCTTGGCTCTCGTTTCCTGCTCGCCTCTCCCTTCCCCCAAACACCAACCAGGAAGGGGGTACAGACAGGTAGGAATGACTCATTTCTCATTTGAATACACAGACCCTTTACATAACCTGAATCATTTTTCTGAGAATAAGCCCTTGACATGAAATTGCATAATTCCATTGCCTTTCTAAATGCCTGTTGCTTAAAGGAAATAGGATGACTTCAGTATGAGGGTTTTCAGCAGGTGAGTGGGGAGGGCGAGTGGCAGGAAGGGACTGAGGTCCCACTGATCTTTCAGGAAGGTAAATAATGACTCGCCAGAGAACGAGCATGGGGGGCAGCTCTTTGGAGGAAGCGGAGATGAAACTCCGGTGCTCATCGGTCTGCAGCACCATCTTTAATAAGTCATTTTTAATTAGCTTTCATCTAATATGGTGCTCACTGCTTGTTATTTGTACAGCTCTCAGGGGCTTTCCACAGAGGCCCTATTTTATTGGCCACAGATACCATGTCTGCTCAGAGATATTATCAGAAAATATGATGGGTGTTTTGCACATGCGTGTGGGCACACACGCACACAGGGCGGGTGGCATTGACGGCGTTACAACAGCAGCTCAGCAGGACAATAAGGGGGTGGCCACATCCCATCACAGCCTTTGTGATCTACCAGAGTAGAGCCGGCCATTTCCTGGGGCTTGGTGTACCCACAACTGAGGGACGAAGGTCCACGGACAATGTAGTCTCTGACTTTTGGATGGTTAGGTAGGTATCAGAAGGGTATTCTTACTTCTTAAAAAGGGTATTCGGGGGGATATCCAGTGCCCAGGAAGGGAATTCTGAACGGCCATTGTTGCAAAGTGTGGTTGGCAGACCTGGACAAAGTAGGAAGGAGCTGACAAACTCAGGGGTGCTGGGTGGGGACAGAGCACTGGTATTTTGTCATTAGAAGAGCAGGCGTGTCACGGGACCCGGAAGGGCAGCCTGGCGACGTCCTGGTGACCTCGGGCATCATTGAAGTTGAGTTGTTCGCCTTCCTACATTCCTAGCACATTGCTAGTGATGCTGTAGGGAGTGTTGTGGTTTTCAGACAATGGGATGTAGGAAATGTCTGCTTGCCACTTCACTGCCCCCACACCCCAGAACTGAAATGCAACCCTCTGTCTGTCCACCTCCATCCAGTGGCCTGGTGCTCAGGCCCATTCTCCCCCAAACCACAGGACCATGAGGTCCTGTCCTGGGTCCCCCTCAACTAGGGGATGCAGGGCTGGGGCAGTGTGGAGGGAGTGTGACCAGCAGGACAGATTGCCAGGAAAACCTAATTCCCACAGAGTCAGTGTTTTCTCCTAGCACCTGCAGAAGGGCATCTTCAGGGAGAAGGTGGGGGGATGGTGTCAGGGTCTGGGAGGAGTGACATTGCCAGGGAAATTTGGAGGGTTTCAGGCTGTGGGTTAGCTGTGTGGAGGGAGGTAGAAAGCTGTAGAGATTGGGTAATCCCCAGGAGCCTCTGTCTAAGTCTGAGGCTCCCATCTCTGTCGGCTCCCCATTCCTGCTCCAGGTCCAAGCTGGTGTGAGCAGAGGCCCTGAGTCCGCCCTGGTGCTGATGCTCTGGGATGGTGCCTTGTTTTCCCCTCCCCGGGCTGCAGGGGCTTGTTTATGTCTGCACACGCACACATAACAATTATTCCTTAGCTCCTTGGCCCCCAACCTCCCACCGCATGGAGATTGGCCCCACCATGGGACTGGCTAAAAAAGGCCTTCCCACTCCCCCGTCCACAAGAAGCCCCAGTGGCCAGGCCTTCCCTCCATAGGAAGTCCTCCTGCTCCTGCGCGGGGGCTCCTTCTTTGGGAAATTTCTCAGGTGCACATCCTTTGCAAGTTTACTCGCACCTTCACAAAGACCTAGTGGAGGGGATGCCTGGTTTGAGTATCTGCCTTTGGCTCAGGGCATGATCCTGGAGTCCCAGGATCGAGTCCCACATCAGGCTTCCTGCATGGAGCCCACCTCTCTCTCTGCCTGTGTCTCTGCCTCTCTCTGTGTGTCTCTCATGAATAAGTAAATAAAATCTTTAAAAAAAAAATAGACCTGGTGGAGGAAATGCACACTCTTTGAGTTCTACTAATGAGATGACTGAATTCCAAACACCTGTCACCAAGGACATACTTCACCGTAGCAGATGTAAAACAGAAATGTGTGTATAATCTGGGAATTACATGGTTATTTCACTGATATTCATGCCGTGCTGGAGGGATACCTTAAAGAAATCTGGATTAGGGGCGCCCTGATGGCTCAGTGGGTGGAGTATCTATCTGCCTTCGGCTCAGGTCATGATCCCAAGGTCATGGATTCGAGCCCCACATCAGGCTCCTTGCTCAGCAGGAAGTCTGCTTCTCCCTCTCCCTCTGCCCCTCCCCACTGCTCATTCTCTCTCTCTCTCATAAATAAATAAATAAATAAATAAATAAATAAATAAATAAATAAATAGATAAATAAATAAATAAAATCTTAAAAAAAAAAAAAAAAAGAAGGGCAGAAGACAGCCAACAGGCAAGGGTGGGGAAAACATGGTTGGTTATAAGAAGCTAAACTTAAATGTCAAATCTTTGTATTTCTCACACAAAATTTGTCTTAGAACAATGCAAAAGTGCCGATTCATTTTCCGTGCATTAAAAAGTCCAGTTTTACAGTGGAATGTTTGAAAAGGTGTGTGATTACCATCAAATCTTTCTCAAACACTGGCTGACAAACCAGAGGTCTCGCGGTAGACGCTGGAGCCACCCAAGCACTGTGCTGACATCAGCCCACAGCCGGTGGTAACTGAGCAGTTGGTACTTGGGGAGCGCCAGTCCCCACTCCAGACACAACCCCTGGATAAACTGCTCACTCGCCTGAAGCACCACCTGCTGCCACTACCTGGAATACACCTGCTACTTAGAAGCTTAGTGGCAACAGATTGGAAAAAATAATAAACCACAAGTGTGGAATCCGTGTGCCCTGAATTCCGTTTCCTTAAAAAACAGCATAAGCTCCTTGAGTGGTGCGGAGACATTACAGCTGAGCAGGGCTCCCTGTGACGGGACTCCTCTGCGGCGGCCGACCTGCGGTGGTGTTTCTGTCTATAAGTGAACTCCCATGCAGAGCGAGCCAAGCGTACTCCGGACGCCGTGTGTTCTCAGTGCCAGCCATGCTGCTGACAAGTCTGGTGAGGTGTGGAAACAGAGACAGGTTACTTTATCACTCACTGCCGTCTTGCACCATTGGCTGCCATGCTCAAACCACACCTGGGTGGGGGCCCTGGCCCGCAGGTGTACTCCATGGGCAACTGTGTTTGATGACAACTGTCCAACGGGCCCATGTGACCTCCAAACAAGAAAGGATGGGCAGGTGGAATGTACTGATGTGGCCAGAGGGGTCCCTGGCTTGCATCTCAGTTCTCTTATCACTGACCTGGCCTTCCTGGTCTCCTGTCCCGTGGGACAGAGGCCCACTTGTCACACTGGTTCTCAGCCTCTTCCTTCGCAGCACTGCACACATCCCAGCACCATGGTGATTCTGTGAGTATCCACATCAGTGCACATCGGCCTCCCCAGTAGCTGCCCAACTCCAGAGCTGGGGATTTCTCTGTTCTCTCCTCACTAGCACATACACAGCACTCAAGCACGTGGAGGTCCTCCGAGATGTCTCCTGGATGAACGGCCCAGGGAGGCGGGGACACACCACATCACCGAGAAACACTAACACATCTAACTTATGAGCCCTGAATGACGGGTTTCTGTCCTTCAAATTTAAACATTGGTCAGCAAGTGCTTCTTGGCAGTTCACCCTCAAAACAGACATTGTGTTGTTTGCTTCTAAGCTGACCTTGAGTGTAGCATATCTGACTCCTGGGGGCACCCACCCCGACCCCCTCGGCAGTGGCATTCAATCAGCTGTCACAGGTGCTGGGCACCAAGCTTTCAGGGAATGATGTTGTAATTCTCTCATTTGTGTTAAGTTTGACTTCTTAGTGTACTTTTACTCACTTTGCTAATATAAAGATGTGATACAGCACACAGCCTATTTCATGAGAGTTATTTTTTCTAATTTGATGACTATTTTATACTATCACACCAGAGGCTTTGTGAACTGTCAGTTCCCCCACTAGCCTACTAGCAGGGAAGATGCTGCTTCCAATAACAAATGTCCTCTCCTGATGAAGCCCAGGACTAATTTTTCCACTGACCCAGATACTTTACACCCAGAAAAAGGGAACATTCACAGTTGCAGAATTGTGAGTACTTGCAGTTGAATAAAGGTAATACTGCCCGACTCTGGGATGGTTTTGTTTTTGGAATGTAATTTTTTGGGGGGAATTTTTCAATCCTGGACACACACTGTTCCCCAAAAAACTGCTTTAATGGAGTGCCGTCTTAAAGAGTAGTTTCTGAGGCATTACTCTTGTGATAGGAATTCATTCCTATGATGCAAATAGTCACAGTGCCCTGCTGCTCACGCTGGCAAAATACATGTTCAAAATATTAACACAAGAGAGCCAGGATCAGTGACCAAATGGGCAAGAGTGGGCGACTGAGAAGCAAGTTTTAGCATGAGGAAAAAGGAAGTAACTTTATATGTCTACTCTTTCTTCTGAGGAAATCACATGCTGAAGATCCTTGAGAAAGGAATGTGTGTGACTAGGTAGGTGGATGGGAGCCCACGAAGAGACCTACACAGCCCATCGCTACGCCATCACCCAGGTAGTGACAAAGGAAACGTGCCACGCGTTGGATCCAATGGCTTTATGTCCTGAAGTGACATGTTTTCTGGTTGGAATGTTTTCACCTGTGCTTGTGATGCATCTGGGTAGAAGAAATAATGGGTATTTCTTTACCTAGAGCAAAAACCAAAGTGAAAAGGATGCCCTGAGTTGGACAGTGGGATACATCATCCACTCACAAGTCCTTACACAATCCACCAAAGGCTAAAGAATAGGCAAGATGCCGTCCGCGGAGAAAGGCAAGTTCACCAGAGATCGGGCCAGGCCCTCTCAAGATGCTCCTTTTCACTGTGACTGGCCCAGTGATTGACTCAGGCAGTGTATCCCTGAATTTCCCATACTGACACTTGTTCTTTGTGTGAACTCCAGGCTGGGGGAGAGTTGCTTGGTGGTTGGCATAGCTGTGAGAGACGAGAAGCCGCACCACGGAAATAATCCATCCCCTTCCAGTCTGCATGGTGCACACCTGATCTAACGCGCTGTCTAAATCTATGCTAAATCATTACTCCTAATTATAAGTTCCTATTGTGTCTGTTTTTTTTTTAACTAGGTGGAGAAAGAGTTATTTAAGGCTAGTATTTTCATCATTTAGTGTCTATCCAAGAACAAATGAAGTCTCAGGAGGCAAAAAGAGTTTCTTGTTTAAATTTATATAATTTACAGTAAAACGGAACGTAACATCTTTCTCCAATCAAGGTTTTCTTGTTTAAGAAAACCAAAGAGCACACTGACTAGGAGATAAGCAGGTGATCTTCCAAGGGGGAATCAGAAACAGGTGGCTAGTTGCTCAGGGCCCGTCTGAAGAAAGACACAAGAACCAACTTGAAGAAGACAGTATTATCTACTACAACAGCTTTTTCTGCAGGATATTAAAGCACTTTATAAATATTAATTATCTCATCCATTCTTATCACACTGTATGAACCAAAGACATTATAGATGGCCAACTGCCTAGCCCACTAGGCTAAATATCTCAAGCTGTCTTTCACAGAATGTGATTTCCAATTCAAAACATGCTCACCTCCCTCTTATTTAGAGATGTGATTGCACTTATGAAAGATCCAGTCCCCTTTGGTTCTTTCTCAATACCTTTGAATTACTAAATATTTCTGCCTGTGCCCCACCTCTTCCCCCTTTTATACATGTTAATCTAGCAAAATTAGAAAACGCCAATACATAAAGTAAGGGTAAGCCACACATAAGCTCCTAATTATTAAAAATTACCATGGATGTATGGTGTGTATTTATCCTGAAGATTTTCTAAATGCATGTGATCGTACATTTTTATTTCCTTTAATATTGTTTCATGTTCACTTATATCATTATTTTAGATATATTCAATATAATCTTTTTAATGCATTATATGCCATTATTCTTAACAGCTAAATATTACTTCACTATATGGAAGTGATATAATTAAATTCTTCCACCTAAACACTGAGGCTGTTTCAACATTTTTGCTGTTACAGAGCTCTGCCAGGAAATCAGCATGTTCTGTATCCTTCTGAACCTTCTCGGTGGCCAAATATATGAAACCATGATACAAAGGTTTGGTTTTGTTTACAAAAATGGAACTATACCCCAAACCTCACTTCGTCCACATTAGAAAAAAAAAAAAAGTATCATGAATGTTCTTCCAGGGAATTTTCTTTTTTTTTATTTATTTTTATTTATTTATGATAGACATATATATATACATATATATATATATATATATATATATAGAGAGAGAGAGAGAGAGAGAGAGAGAGGGAGAGAGAGAGCAGAGACACAGGGAGAAGCAGGCTCCATGCCGGGAGCCCGATGCCGGACTCGATCCCGGGACTCCAGGATCGTGCCCTGGGCCAAAGGCAGGCGCGAAACCGCTGAGCCACCCAGGGATACCCCAGGGAATTCTTTCAATAGTTGCATAATAATTTACAGTACCTATATACCACTATTTGTCCAGCCATTTTCCTTTGATAGTTATTCAGACATTCCTTGATGTTTGCCATACAAAGAATCCTGCCCTCGACATCCTAGAACATAACTGCTAGTATAGTCAGTGTGTACTCCAACAGCATAATGACAAAGAAGTGGTATTGCTGAGTCAGACGACACATCTGTAATGTGAATAAATGTGTCATGCACACCTCTTAAAGGCATTCACATCAGCGTGTGGAAAAATGCAAGCTGCTCTGTCAGTTTCCTTCATACAGATGCTCTAGCTAGAAATACCTTGGATGTAAACATCCACACAAGGAAAGTGATGCTCAGAAAGGTACGAGGCATGTTCAAGGTCACGCAGGTAAATATTTCAGAATCAGGACTAGCACCTATACCTCCTTATTGTCTGACAAAGACTTTCTGTATAACAGCAAATATTTATTGGGGATGGGGGGTTGGTACAAGAAAGAAAGAAAATACATTATCACATTTAGCTATTGCTGTGTAACAAACTGCCCCAAAACTTAGTTTAAAATAAGAGCCACGTATTTAGTTATGACTTTATGGGTCAGCAATGTGGGCTGGGCTTTGCTGGGGGGCCCTGTGTCTAAGCTGGCCCCCTCAGGTCTACGTGGTCAGCGGTGGGTCAGCTGGGCTGCCTTGGTTCTTCTGTGCTCCCCCATCCTGCAGTATACTTCCCAGGCTTGTTCTTGTGGCAGTGGCCAAAAAGAGTGTACGTGTTTGAGGCCTCCTGAGGCTTACACCCAGGGTTTGCACATTCTCACATCCGCCACATTCAATGGTCAGAGAGCCGCAGGGCCAGCCCCGCAGATTTGAAGGATGATGAGACAGACTGCCTCTAGTGGAAGGACACTGCAAAGGGCTTGGGCAAAGGAAAGTGTGGAAAGCAGGACCCATGCTAGCAAGCAATCCACCAGGTTCTCAGGTGGATTAAGTTTTTCCCACTTTCCAAACAATTGCTTTATCTTCTTGATGTGGCTTGTTTAGAAAATCATGGCTTTCTAAGAGCATAAAGGTAGTAATGTTTGTAGTGAAATCTCAAACAGTTCTCCCAAGATACCTGCAGTACATCTGGGGCATTACCATATTTGGTCAGATCTCTTTCCATTTTTAAAAATAGGTTTGTCAGATAAGAAAAATTAAGCACTGGGATGCCTGGGTGGCTCAGTGGTTAAGCAGCTGCCTTGAGCTCAGGGCGTGGTCCCGGAATCCCAGGATCAAGTCCCACATCGGGTTCCCTGCATGGAGTCTGGTTCTCCTCCCCCTGCCTGTCTTTGCCTCTCTCTGTGTCTCTTGTGAATAAATAAAATATTTTAAAAATAATAAATGAAAGAAAAATTAAGCGCTATGGCCGTTTTACTCTGTTCTTGTAATATGCCATATACAGCATTGCTGATGTATTTTCCCTTTATTCCTTGACTGAAGGGCACTGCAGCTGTAGAAAGCACTGTTTGGGGTTTGGTCTTCTGTAGTCTTTTTGTGTGTATATGACTTTAAAAAAATACATATCTCTGTAATTTTGCATCTCACACAATAAACGAAGAGGACTTTACAGGTCATAAAAATAGCAGGCAATAAATAAAGTTAAACATGGTCAGCTTCCTTTTGATATCACAACAGGAGTGTGTCCTTGGAGAGGAGAAGCAGGGCTGAGGGGCTCCACTTGCTGTTTGCTGGGGCTCTGGTGAACGCAGCCTGTGGATGCGCAGACAGCCCTGCAGGGTGACTCCTGAGTGCTGGGGAGGGAACATCCTCTATATTTAGAACTTCTGGCTTCAGTCAGATATAAAATGGATTTAGGATGTGGGTTGAGGACAGGAAGGGAACACACACATGCTAATATTTCATTTGTTCTTTCTTGAATCAGCAGCTTAGCGTGGAAAGTGCTCTTCTGTGACATTCCTGTTTGTCCGTAATTACGGATTGGTGAGGAACAAAAAGAAACTAAAGCAGAACTCTGCTGACGTTTTACACTGGGCACCTTGGGACGTGTCTGAGCGTACGCTGGCCCCACTTGTGCATCCATCAGCAATTGGGTTCTCCAGTCCCGAGCAAAAGCCGGGTGAGTGGCTGCCAAAAGCGCCCAGTTTTCTGAAGGACGGAGTTGAGCATGCCATGTGCCTTTCACAGTAGAATTCCACAATGAGGCTGAGAGTATTTAAAACAACTAAAATAAGCATGTAGGAAAGAACCATAGGTTTCAATAAAAAAAAAGTGTTTTGAGGACATTCTATACCAGAGATCCCTATTCCAAAGGAAACAGGATACACAGAAAAGTGGAAACTTTATTGTTTACTTGGAGGTATGAAAAGAAATAGGTCAGTGATTCGTTTCCATAGTGACTATTATTGAAATAAGACAAACTGACACCAATACTGATTTATTCTCCTATTCAAGCCCTTTTAAAAGATCACTTGAATCTGAGTTGGTTCTTGAATATAAACAAGAAGACCAAGTTATCTTTCACAATAATGACCTTTTGCTACTTGAGAATGAGACTTTTAAAAAAATTAAAATAATCCAAGTTTGTCTCATAACAGTTTGTGGCTATAAACAGAACGTGTTTTTAAGTATAGGAATTGTGTTCTGGGCAGTTGCAATTTAACACTAGTTCTTAAAGTAATGATCTATTCTTGCTTTACCCCAAACTATAAGGATAGTTCTTTGCTGTTGGTGACCTCTGCAGCCACATGACAAGAGTTGGTAATAAACGCGGGTACTTAAGCTGCACTCCTGGATGACCAGTTTTAATTTGACCTTTCTAGCCAAGAGCCAGCTCAAGTGCGGAGTGTGGAATACAGCTGTGTGCTGGGGAGTCCAATCATTTTGGCCATTTAACCATCACAATGAATCGTTGCCTGTGGACGTCCTCTGAAGTGATCAATACCAATTTTCAAGACAGCCGAAATGTCCCAATCAGCTACATGGCGCCAGTTCAGTGGGCATGTGTGGATCCAGGTTCCTAGTCAAGGTGAAAGGAAACAAACAAGTGCTCGGCCCATTCTGGCCATTGGAGGCCTGCTGTCGGGGAATCTGGGTCAGAAAGATTTTGTTCCAGTTGCAGGTCTTCTGTCTGGACCACTTCCACGGTTCATCTCTTCATCTTTGTCAACACAGTGAAAGTGGGTCAGTTCTCAGCCGAGGGATGTGGACGTGGAGTCTCACCACGTGTTCCACTCCTGGGGCAGTGGCAGGAGGAGACTGTGCTGTGCAGGGTAGGGCAGTGCAGGTGTGAGAGTGGGTCTTTGGTATATGCATGTGTCAGCGTATGCATGAGTATGTGTATATGAATGCATGTGATTATGTGTGCAAGACAGGAGCGTGGCCTGTGGCACAATCTATGATGTGAGTGATTTCCTCTGCTAACATTAACCCTTAGTTGTCAGGGTCTTGACTTCCCCAGTTACCAAATAACCCAGGATCATTCTTCTTCTGCTCTATCTGCCTTTCATCAATTTTGCTTCTATTTGCTATCTTCGCAGGTAGGTCAATAGTGGAGAAAAAAGAAGGAAATGATTTCTTGACTAAGATGGGAGGTAGTGGAAGCTGAACCTTTGGGCTAAAATTAGGTGAGAAGATAATCAGTAGATCAGCATAAAAGTAAGGAGCTTAAGTGACTGGCTGCAGTTCTGCACTAGGTCAGGGACCCCATCTTTCCCATTTTTCTCTAGCATGAATGTTTGTCAAATATATTTTTTCTATATTTAAGCAATTATTACTTTCTCCTAGCATAACAAACATTAATCCCAGGGCTCATGGGAGATGAGGAGACTGTAATGGAATAGCACTTTGCAAAATAAGAACTCTGACCTATTGCACTGTAAAGCTAATCATCTATTTTCAAGAATGCAGACCAATCACCTGCAGGGTAGCTTTTATGTTATGGCACCAGAGGGAAAGCACTGCACTTTATTCTCTTTGGAGTGCTTCCAAACTGCATGGTCATGCTCTGAGGATAGCCTCCTCCCCCTTTCATAAACACATAGGAATCTGGTAGACACAGTTTAAGTTATTAGAAAGTTGTAAGCCACAGCAGTTCATCTCTTTTTCTCAAATAGCTGATCCTGAAAAATGATAACCCAACAGAGCTAGGGAAGCATGTTTCTTTTTCTTGTTTGCTCTCTGGGAGTACCTGCCAAGTTAGAAATCTACATAAATGAAATATAAATTACTACCAACTTAAAGCACTAGACAAATTCTAAAAGTTCTCACAATCACACAAGGCAGGACTACAATGCAAGTGACAAAATAATAGCTATCTGTTGGTTTTCATGTTATTTCCACGTTTCTTAATAAAGACGTCTCTGTTAAAAAGAGTAAACTACTTTAAAAGAAAGCCAAAAGAAGAGAGAGAGAGAGAGAGGGGAAGAGAGAGGCTGGGAAGGAAGCAAGGAAGGAGGGAGAGTGATATGGAGGCTCTCTTTGAGAATCTGAATTTATAAACTGGTGAGAGTGAACTATTCCTATTCACAGAAGAATCTTTATTCATGAAAGAATTAACCGCAGGATTCCTTTTTGCTTTTGTTTCATTTCAAAATGTTATGAAATTTCGGAATTTTATTATAAAATATTACAGAGACACAAAGATACAGAGAATTATGTAATACCACATTTCCACCACTTGCTTAAAAGAGTCATCCCCCTCTCCCAACAACTTGATCATTCTTGTGAACTTAGTGTCACCACTTTTGTAGATTTCTTTATCCTTTTACAATGTACTCATGGATCCTAAGCACTTAATCCTATTTTTATGTATGTTAAATATCTGTAGGGTTGATATTATACACTGACTGATTTTATCTTATCCATGGCATCATGGATTTTCTCGCAGGTTTTATCCGTTGTTTAATTTTATGCGTTGCTGTACTTTGCTCAGTTCTCTGCTGGATGGTGGTCCTTTGGGCAGATACCACAGATTATTTACTAGCCAAACAGAGGTTCTGATCGGGCTTCTCTCTGAACAGAGCATTTAAAATATTTTCTTAAAATCTCTGATTTTAGACCTGGTTCCACTTGCAACTTTCCTAGTCCTCAGAGGTACTCTTTCCAGTAGCAGGCTTAAATATTCTAAATCACTTAAAAACAAAACAAAAACTATTTTTGTGACTATAAAACTAATACACACCCATTTTAAAGTAAACACACAAAAGTATAGTTCTCAACTTTAGCAATAATCACTGTGAACATTTTGGTGTATTTCTTTCCAGCAATTTTCATGTTTTGGTTTTGGCTTGCACAAACCTAGTCCTATTGCAAGGGGCAATTCGCCTTGGCATTAAAAATCTATAAAAATAAAAATTGTGATAGAAAAGCATTCCAGCCTGTGCTCCAATTGCTGGGCATTTAGGTAGTTCCAAGATGTCACTCTATTTTGTTCAGGTGCCCACCTGCTACATGTTACGTGCTCATATTAGGTGTAGAAAGTATAACAGTAAAAGAGACAAGATTGTATTCTTCCCAGAATATTAAATAAAAAGCAAAAACTACACAAATAATCATATGATCGCCCTTGTGACACGTACCATGAAGTCACAGAGACTAAGCAGGGGATAAAATGCTGAGATCCCCAGGAGGCAGGAAATAGTCACATGAGGAAGGGAAGACCTCCACCAGGAGGAGAGGCATTCAGTCTGGATTCAAAGATACAAGAAGGGTGTATGACCTGTGGGTGGATACGTCTGTGTCTTGGGATTGGCAGGAAGCATGAGACAAAAGGCCAGGGCAGTTACAGATCATCATCCCCTCATGAAAACCCATATGCCTAAATCTTTTCCCACTTGTCTGGTTATCCTGTAAAGACAGCATCCTAATGTGGAATTACTGGACTGCAATGATTTGAAGAAATCGTGTTTATAGGATTTTGATGTATTAAAAATAAAACGTTACTCAAGATTCTATATTTTGGATGCCAACACCAATGTGTTATATCATTGGTGCCAATGACTCTGACTAGTGCTGCTGGGAAGGTAGGCCTGGAAACAATGTCGACCTCAGAACTGTGCTATTATTACTTTTTACTCTATCACCTAAGGTGAGTGGCTATGAAAGAAATGACTAGAAGAAACATATTATTATTTAAAACACATGAAGAAAAACATAATGTTAAAACAGCAAAGATATGTGGGTGGGTGTGTATCTTTGCAATGTGAAGAACACACACACACACAACTCAGGGATACACTAAAGAATTATCAAAGAGGACCTGGATGGAGTCAGAGGACTCCACAAATTAACTGAACAGAAAAGATTATAATAAATGGGAAGACACTTCAGGAAAGAAACAGTATTATATAAAAAAAAATTATTGATCTCAAGACTATTTCACAATTTTAACAAATTCTAATAAATTTTTTAAAAGATTTTATTTACTTATTCATGAGAAACACAGAGAGAGGCAGAGACATAGGCAGAGGGAGAAGCAGGCTTCTTAAGGGAAGCCTGATGTCGGACTTGATCCCAGGACCCCAGGATCACGCCCTGAGCCAAAAGCAGACGCTTAACCCCTGAGCCATGCTGGTGTCCCTCAATAAAAATTTTAAAGGGATTTTTTGGTTAAAATAATTCTGAAGTTTACTTGAAGAAATAATGTTCAAGAATACCCAAGAAAATTGGCAAGAAGAAAAATCCACTAAAATGATCTCTTCTGATGGATAAGGATGGAGTGGGAGAGGAGAGAAACAGAGGCTACTGTTGTCCACAGAAACCCCAAATCTTTAGTTAATCTATGTCTGCACTACTGTGATTAAAAATACAAAAAGATACACTTCAAGACCTAAAAGAGAAGTTTGTGGTGGGTTACAGAGTGCAGGAATAGGTAGACCTATTACTGGGACAAAAGAGACAGCTTTGAGTTTTCACAAAAAATAAAGACAGGGCAGCCCGGGTGGCTCAGTGGTTTAGGGCTGCCTTCAGCCCAGGGTATGATCCTGAAGACCCAGGATCGAGTCCCATGTCAGGTTCCCTGCATGGAGCCTGCTTCTCCCTCTGCCTGTGTCTCTGCCTCTCTCTCTCTGTGTCTCTCATGAATAAATAAATAAAATCTTTAAAAAAAAAGACAAAAATAATATTTTAAATCAGTGGCACGGTAAATATTGTGCAATTAAGTAAAATAAATTTGAAGTACTATTTCGTAAAATAAATTCAAGAATAATCAGAGATAAACTTGAGAAGAAGCAATGAAAAAAGACAATGCCTAAGACAGGGAAATAAGTATTTAGATGAATAGTATCTATGGTTGCTGTTAACAGCAAAATTAAAATACACAGTAAAAGGAAAGATAGTTGACTTCCAAAAATCTTAAATTTCTATATGCCAAAAAATCATATAAGTGTAAATGCCAAAAAGGATAACTATGTACTAAAATTATATCAATGTTAATATTATATTTTCCTTACAAATTAAGAATGACAAACATCCCACTTTAAAAAAAAAAAAACAGGGAAATATCCTAAAAAACATATAGAAGGGGAAAAAGTCAATAAATATAAGGCAATTTTGAATTCTCTGACCAGGGAAATGTATATTAAAATAATGATGAGATTCTGGTAGCAATGAAAGAACACACCCAGTGCAGATCTTGGTTTCCAAAGCCAGTCCCCAAGGAAAGCAACCAGGACTCCATGATGCCATGACATATTTTACTGAAAACAAACCGAACAAATCTTGGTGGTCTCACATAAGAAGGAAAAAAAAAAGTGCCATATGTTTAAAAGTGATACCTAGCAGAATCCACAACAGAAAGGTAACAAGGAACATTTATCTGCACTGCTAAAGTTAAATTCAGGCAGAAAAAAAATCACACCAAAATAAATATAATGCTGTTGCAACAATAGACCAAGACTTGGCCCTATTTTAAAGTTGTGCATGTCCATTTCAATCGAAGTTGACCCTACTCTGGAGGGTGGACTCCAGCAGCCTCACCTGAAGGCAGGGGTGAGACTCCCCCACAGGAGGGGCCCTGTGTCCACCATATCCCTGGCACAGCTGACTTTTTCTATAGCAGAGTAAAAAGCTCCATTTCCTTTTAAGTGCAGCGACTTATAAAAAAGGCCTGGCTTAAAGGGCCACCTTTGGATAAATTTGTCTCTTATTCCAAAATCTTTAAATATTTGCAACTTTAAAAGAGGGGAAAACTAAAGGTTATATCCATTCCTGCTTCTAAGGAAAAGAGTGGAGTCTGCTTTTATTATAATGAGACTCTACAACCAACCCATACAAGCCTATATACCTTGCACTTCTTTTAAGGTTAGGACTATACCCAATTACCCTTGTGATTTGAGACAAAGAGTAGCAGAGAAAAAATTTATTCAGTGCTAATATGATTATGTGTGGCACACTGGGGCACATGTTTGCACATGGGTTATCTCAAGTAATACATGCAATCCCAGAACAGGATTCTGTGGGGAAACAGGCTTGGGGGGAAGCTAAGGCTCCGAGACCCTGGCTAAAAGTAAAGGATGACATGCAAGTCTAGTAACAGTTGTCTTCAGGCCCATCCTCACACCCTGCAGTCTTTCTGACCCACTCTTCAGGACTGTGAAATGAAGCTTTACACATCCTCTAAGTATCTTTCCAGCTCTAATATTCTGGAACTTTCTGATTTAAAGATTTGCTCTCATCTGAAGCTCCAAAAACCCCACGAGTGAGGCAGTCATAATTGCAAATTTAAGAGTCAGGGTGTTCAGTCTGATGTAGGACTTCTGTGCTACTTCCAGAAACATACATTCATCTAGAAGGTGAAGCCCAAGTACTGACATTTCCAGTGTATTTCATCTGTTTATGGAAATAACTGAAATAGATTATTATATAATGGGATGCCTCAGATGGTCTGGGGTGAGTACAGTGTGGACAATAAGGAAAGTTAAGAAGAGCCTTGGTCTTTAGAGTTCTTGCTCCCATCTTTTTCTTCAATTTTCTCATTTGGTGCCAACCAGCTCCTTCAGTCAAATGTCCTATGAAACCTGCACTTTCAGATCAAATCCTCATCATTCAAAGTCAGTATTTCTGATTCCTTTTCTTTCATTCTTTCCATCTTTCATTTCTGACATGGCCTGACTGCTGGTAGACAAGGAAGTGACTGGAATAATTCATATGAAGGCGTGAATGGCCCATTGCTGACTCAGCCTGTGATCTCCTTCCCAGGCAACTTTAAATTCTGAAAGAGTAGCTAGTGAATCCAAACAGGATCTTAAGTTCAGAGTTAAGGAATTATATTATTTAGGCAAGTCTATGGACAAGTTAGAAAGCATATTTTTCTACACCAGTTCCCCTTCTTCTGTATGGATATGGTATTGTTAATAGGATACTTTAAAGTTATCATTTCCAAACTTCTGAAGGTAAACCTCTATTAGATTAAAAAAAAAAAAGGACACTTACCCAAATGACATACTGAATTCATATATACATGTCCAATTACTGCACTGATAATGCTTTATTATAAACATACACATTTTAAAGGGTGTGATAAAAATAATAATACTTTCACCGTATTTTATCTTAATTTTAAAAGCACACATTTTTGCTCTCACTCCAACTTGTTTTAAGTGTAAGTGGTAAGAATGAATATACTTCTCACATGTAAATTACACACATATACCAAATGCTGAAAGAAAACAGCCGGTGAGTACCTCCTACCCCCACGCCTCACTGGGAGCACTCAGGTCTTTTCACCAGGGTCTGTGCCTGTCAGATGGACAAAGGGAAGGGGGAGCAAGATGGGTGAGGGGATCCCTCTGTACAGCGTTAATGAAGTTTGATTCTCTTCTTTGATTAAAGAGAGCGATAAAAGAGTTGTCATGGTCTCTTCCTGAACCCCAGTCAATTATCATGGGGGTGCACTCACGGCTCTGTATGCCTTATTTAAACCAAGAGCAGGCTCAGATCCAAGTTTTGTGGAACTTGGGACTGTTACAACTTCTGAGGGGAGAAAACTCCTGAAGAAAGAGAGCACACACACGGAATCTTACTTTTACAACTTTAACATTCTCGGTGAGCACGACTGGGCCCTCCCAGAGCAGTGGAAGGGGGAGCTTTGCGGGGGGGGGGGGGGGAGGGGGGCGGCACCTCCAGCAAGAAGGTGAGAGACGGGCCTTCAGAAGACTAGAGGAACGTGCTCCTCCTGAAAACCATGCAGCTTGGGAAGGAGCGCTTCTGTGCAAAGGTTGCTTAGGGGACCGGAATTTAAATTTCCTTCCCTGCCTGAGCCCTCTCAATGGGCCTTGGCTCTTAGCGAACCCTGCCTTCTGTTTAAAGCAGCGTCCCCGCCGCACAGCCCTCGGAGGTCTGGAGCGAAGGGTTTAGAGGTCCCAGCCCTTGGCCCTCGCTGTCCTCCTCTCGCTCCCCCCTAAAGCTCCGGGCTGCGGGCTCACGGCAGAGAGAGAGCTCGCGGCTCCACGAGGAGGACGTACAGCTTCTTGGCTAAGCGCACCCGGACTTAACCAGAGTAAGTCGCGCTGTCAGCCCCTGCCCGGTAAGGGGGCCCGTTTCCCCTGTTCCTTGTGGGCAAGGAATCCGAGCTGAAACCGACCCCGAGAAACCTCTGCCCGTCTCCCTTTTAAGGCCTTGTTCCGACCTAAGATGGCAAAGGAAGAAACGAGGGGCAGCCGCGGCTAGCGGGCGTTTACGGCGCGAGGCCCCCGAGACCGCCGGCCGCCGCCGCGACGCCCCTCTTCCTCCACGCCGGTCTCCCACACGCCGTCCCTGTCCCTGTGTGGCTGCCGCACGCGCAGGCCCTCGGCTCACCGGAACGCTCTGCCCGGACCCCCCTCGGGGCGGCCCTCGACAAGCGGCGGGAACACGCCGACACGGAGACCAACAGCGGGCTCGCGGCCCCGGGCGCCGGCGCGGCAGACGCCACGTTTACCCAGCATGCTCCGGGCGGCCAGCGGCGGGCGGGCCACGGCCACGGCCACGGCCACGTGACGCGGGGGGCGCCGGGACCGCGCACTGCTCCCGTCTGCGGCTGCGCGGGGCGGGGCGGGGCGGGGCCCCCGGAGGCGGGAAGGCGGGAAGGCGGGAAGGCGGGAAGGCGGGCGGAAGGGAGGGCGGGCGGGGAGCCGGTGGCTGGCCGCTGGCGAGGACGAGGCGTCGGAGCCCGCGACGGACGTCGGCGGCTCTGTGGTTTGGGGCACGGATGCACACCCAGGCCCGGCGCCTTCCCCCAGCAGGTCCGGCGGTCATCCATGAGCCCGGGCTCGCAGTGGGTCGGCGGGTTGGCGGGACCCCCGCTGCCGAGCGAAGGGCCGGGCGTCCCGGGAGCGCAGGGAACGCGGCCGCCGCCGGGGATTCGCCCGGTGACCCGAGCTGCCGCGGTCCCCGGAAAGCTTGGCTCCGTCCGACCCGCAGGGGGAGGCGGCCTCGGCGTGAGGGGGGCCGCGGGGTGGGTCCTCGTGCCTCCCCGCTGCCGAGGCCGGGCCCTGAGCGGCCCCGAGCGGCCCCGCAGCCCGACTGCACGGGGACCCGGGGGCCCGCGGCGGGGCGGGGCGGGGCGGGGCAGGCGTCCCGCGGGGAGGGCACATTCTGGCCCGGGGCGGCCCCCCCGACCCCCGACCCCCGGGGCGGGACCCAGCGGCCCCCGTCGCGGCTGGGAGGGCGCATCCTGCCGCCACCGACGCGCCGCCGGACGTCGAATAAAGGACTCGCCCCAGCGGAGGCCCAGCTTCCTCCTGAACCTGCGGGGAACCCCGACGGCAGGACCCGCGGCCCCGGCGCTCGCCTCCGCGCTGCCGCCGCCCACGCCGCAGGCTTTGGCCGAGGCGGAGCCGGGGATCCAGACACCACTGCCACCTGGCGGCCGCGCGCCCGAAGGAGAACCCCGGGGTTTGTTTTCATGGTTCCAGTTTTTTGAAGGAAGAATCTCTTGTAAAAGTTGGGGGGTGTGAGTCTTGAGTTACGTAGCATTAAAACACGCGTGACAGGGGAAAGGACTTGGTGAGGGTCAGGTCAGGGTCGGGGAGTTGGGTTATTTGAGGCTACCTGATTGTGGCCGAATGGGACTTCAGCCACTTAGAAACGTTTGGCGTTCCTGCAATATCGGATGCACCCACACTGAATATGCCAAAGACAAGGTGTCACTTATTTGCATTATCTGTCATTTGGGATTGTCTCTTTTACTGTTTCTCTCCATTCGGGTGTGTCACGTTTCTTTGAGCCAGTGTCTTAGGTCTAAACTGAAAGGCAGAGGACACTGACCCGATTCGGTACTTCCACCCTTGAACTCTGGCCTTTGCCCTGGACAGGTCTGGAGGGGGCCTGACTCTGAGCAGAAAGAACCCAGCAGAGAATAGAACACTTCCTCCCGCTCCAGAAAGCAACAGTCCCCCAAGCCAGTGTCTTCCAGGCTTCAGAAGATCGGGTTAGACAACGATCAATGAAGCCGAACAGCTAACGATGTCCCTAAATAAATGTCCTTTTGCTCTTTAGAGCCCTATGCTCCCCATTTTATATTTTATTACTTCAGATGTCTGGAGGCCTTTGGTCTTACCCTTGGCTAAGCTAGTTCAGAGGAAGAGAGAGGCAAGGGAAAGAAAGGGAACTATTGTAGGTTTGGTTCAATGCTCTACAATCTACAAAAGTTGCTTCATTAACTGCTGTGGAGCGAAAAACCGAGACGCAGAGAATTTATTCATGGCCCAAGTTAGACAGTAAGTACACGGTAAGGACAAAATGTGACCCTGGATCTCTCTGAATGCAAAGAGCAGAGGCTTAGCAAGAACATCCAAGCCTGTTGAGACTGTAGGCTGCTGTCAGGACACATGACTCTTACCCTGCACCCTGCTCCTTCTCACATGGCTTCATGATGAACTTCCCATGAAACTGGAATATTCTACTTCCTCTCAGGAACTAAGAGTAAGGAAGGTTTACAGACAAGATTGCACTAAATCCATCTTGTCCTCTTTTCCCCATATTATGCATGAATAAGCTCAGTGCACAAGGAGGAATGCTAAGCCAGGCAGCAGGATTTAAGGATTTTCAGCCTGTGGATTCAGGAAACAGAAGTCTTAATTTTTAGAGCTGCTCTGTCAGGCACTTTACAGCTTCCTCTTCTAAGGGCCATAAATCTCCAGACTGCCAGTCTCCAGACTCACATGTAAATGGTCCTATACATCAGCAGCCACTGGCCACCAAAACAAAGCCAGGGAGTGAGTGATCCATGAATAAGGCTCACGTATGGTCCTCAGCTATTCAGGTCCACTGTCCATCCAGACGCAGGAAGGGCCCTGGGCATCCAAGGCGGATGGCCACATTTTCTGGCAGTGGAGACTGGCAGAAAGGGAGGCCCAATGGAAAGGTACTCCTGCAGGCCTGCCCTTGTCTGGATGCTTCCACAGTGCAACAGTCTGACCCCTGACACAGGTCATCTGGGGGTGGCTCTCTGAGGTTGGGGTCTCTGGGCAACAGCCTCAAGGGGAAATGAAGATTGGCTGTGTGCTGGGCTCTTGCTCATTGATGGTGATTTAACTATGAAGAAAAGGCCCTCCTGAGTCTCTGTTGGCTTTGGGAATGTGCAAGTATGTCCACTGTCTTAGGACATACTGCAGACTTGTCTAGGATTTTTAGTGCATGGGGACATGGTATATGGAGGAGAACCTCAAAAGAAAAGGTCTGTTTTATAGAGCAGGGCCTGCAAATTTTTTTCTGAAAAGGACCAGGTAGCGAATATTTTTACTTTGCGTATAGCCTATTTCAACTACTCAGCTCCTCTGTGGCACAGAAGTTGCCACACACTGTGCCTGAGTGAGTGGGCCTCACTGTTTTTCAGTAAAACTTTATTTACCAAAAGGCATAATAGGTGGGATTTGGCCCTCAGACTTACTCTGCTGATCCCTGGGATAGAGAAGGAGCAAAACCTAATCCCTATTCTGTTATGCACCAGATCTGTGACCTCAGATAATTCCTTATCTCTGAGCTTGTTTTCTCGTTAGTAAAATGGAGTTCACAATATCTACCTTTTAGATGTCTGGTAATGTATGTAGAGCTCTTAGCATACCATATGGCAAAGAGTAGGCATACAATAAATATAGGGCTTTCCGTCAAAACACCTTTAGTTGTTGGGGTTGATTCACTGTAGGTGCCTTAATGTGCCATTGCTTTCATAGTCTTTGATAGGCGTCTTTTGCCTCATTTGTTAGACCTGACTCAAGAGTAAATGAAGCCTCTTTCACCCCATTTGTATTCTAAAAGTAGGTCTTTCCAAACTCACTGACATGTTATTTCAAACTGTCTGGCAGCATTTAGGGCTTTGTGGAGTCCCCTGGCAATTTCACTGCACCAGAACATTGCCTACCCTGAAATTTTTAAATTATAATGGAATGCAAAACAGATGTACCAAATCTAGGGAGGACTAGAGCAACATTAATTTGTTCCTTGGGAATGCCCTTCATAAGCACGTTTTTGGGCAGCCATTTGTGATAAGAGCCAGGCAATAAAAGATCCCAGTGTGTTCTAAACACTGCAATTTTGGCAATTTGTGTCAAAGAAAATTTGGAAGGCACCGATAACTGAAACAGAACTGACTGAATTTATGGCTCAACCTTTCACTAAAATATCTGTGTTTGGAAGATGTCACTGATCAGAGAAATGAGAACTTGGAAAAAATTAGATAGGATTCAGACGGGTAGAACTCTGAACTCTCACACTGGTCAATACTTAGTTGTTTAGAATATGAACTGGGGCCAAGTTCCTGCTTGGGTCTCTTCGAGGTGGCTGACTTCATGATGCATTATAAATACCAACTTGAAAATAAAGTGCTAAACTTAAAGGCAGTATTTCCAGAAAAGCTGACTTTTATATACAGGGTTATGATTTTATGTATATTGAACTTCAAATTAGAAAAAAAAACAACAACACAATACGGATAAACAAATAGCACATTAGAGTAATACTTAATACTTAGTATGAATGCCATTAAGATACCAGCCAGAGAATTAGGCTGAACCCATGCTGTTAGCTATCATACATTACGGTCTTGTTAATCATATGATCCAGAGAAGAAGTGTCTGTGGCACAAGGAAAAAAAAATCACTTCTTTTGGCAAATCTGAAGTTTCATATCCTCCAAGATGTACTTGTTATACTTTCCTCTGTAAGAAACAAATCTGATGGAAATCTTTCTTCGCTCTATAGAGTTATAACCTTCTGGGTAAAACTGACCTACTTTTTATCTGATTCTATACTACCACTTCTATGGAAAATGAACTGTACCAGGCAAGAAATGCATGTCTGTGTTAGTCCAGCTGTGCATCAAGACGTGCTTTAAAATAAGGATAAATGTTTTATTTAAGAAAAAAAAAAAAAAAAGAAAGAAAAAAGAAAAACAGAAATAGTTCACCAAACTAGAGTGTAAGCATCTTCTGTAGCTTTGCTACTTACTAATAATTTACATTTTCTTGGTAGGTTATTTTCATATAAAGTATGTATTTAATGTATTTTGTTCGGTCAAAATGCAATTGTGTGGTTGAGCTCGTGCCATGTGTAAAATTCTGTACTGTTTTTAAGACTTTTATTTTTATGGGACACCTGAGTGGCTCAGCGGTTGGGCGTCTGTCTGCCTTCAGCTCGGGGCATGATCCTGGGGTCCCTGAATCAAGTCCCGCATCGGGCTCCCTGCATGGAGCCTGCTTCTCCTCTGCCTGTGTCTCTCTCTGCTTCTCTCTCTGTGTGTCTCTCATGAATAAATAAATTAAATCTTTAAAAAAGAGATTTTTATTTTTAAATAATTTGCAATTAATAGGAGGTTGTACCTATGTACCTTCCCCCAGTTTTCCCCAGTGGTTATATCATATGTAACTATTATACCTTAGCAAAGCCAGGAGACTGATAGTTGTAAGATGTGAGTGTAGAGAGCTAGCCCATTTTATTCTGTGTAGGTTCATATAAGCACCACCACAAATCAAGATACAGAAATTCCATTACACAGAGGCCTCTTTTTTCGTGTTCTCTTAGACTCACTATTGTGCCCTCACTCCCCACCATTTCTTACCCCTGGCAACCAGTGATTTATTCTCTGTCTCTGTACTTTCATCATTTCATGTGTAAATGGAATCATAAGTGAATTTTTGACATTGTTTTTTATATTAGTATAATGCCCTTTTGTATAGTTGAGTCACATTTTTTAACCCACTCTCATAATCTCTGTCTTTTAATTGGTATATTCAGGTCATTTATGTTTAATGGAAGCTCGTATGATAGAGCCTAACAAGGGTTCATCAATCAGGCTGTGGGGTTGTGTTACCAAAGCTTTTTTGGTTGTTGCTGTTACCAAAATTTTTACCAAAAGTGCCTTGAAGGTGTTGAGGGAGAAACAGTTTCCAAGGATCATCCAGGACTTTAAGTTATAAAGTGGAAACAGGTTTAGTTAAGAGAAGGATGCTATAAGGGAAATGTAAGTGAGTGTGGCTTACCCTGGGATAGGTTCCCTAGAGGACAGGATAGGTGATTGCGAGGGAATAGACAACATGGGTTGAAAGGGAAGAGAGGACAGAAGATGAAGTGACCAGAGGTGCTTACCTCAGTTGAACTGCAGCCCCATGCAGCATGGTAGGTCATGGCCCATTCTCCAGAAGGGTGGATGAGCCTATGAGTTCATACCACTGTTCCCAGATTTATAGGTAATCTCTTATCTTTTGGATTATTGCAATTTTAAGTTTGATTGTTTATAACTTAAGTGAAGTTGTTTTGATCTAAGGGTAGATTTGTTGACAGTGAAGAAGCTGTGTCAGGATGTTGTCATCGACATCTGTTGTTGTTGGTAAGCGCTCAGTAACTCAACTGTTGACGGGTGCTGCTAGGGACTTATCTATAAGAACATATGGAAGACCAGCTGTAACATAACGGACATTAAAACTTTAAATCCTGAGAATTTGTGAGAATTTACCAAGTGTGTTTGGTCTGGGCAAGGCTACCTTTTGCTGATCTAAAATAGATCTCCGAGGATCTTAGGGCATTCAATCCTGTTACAGCAAGGCTGCCCTCTGCAGTGGCCGCGTGAAGATCATCTGGCCCATCAACAGCAGTGCCTTTGTTCCCTGAGCATTGTGCTCTAGAGATAGGGGACTTTTGCTTTGCGTAGGCAGCTGAATGTCAGCTCTTAGTTGGCAAAGCTGACTCTTCTGAGATCCAACTCATAGAAAGATACACCTTAACTAAATGTGGACTTTCTTTTATTTCTCCTTTGCCTGGAACAGTAGTGTAATTAATCTGTCATTGGTTTGGAGAATGCTATTTCTTTATTGGCTTATTAAGAGACATTTATCTTGTATGCTGTTGTCCTGTAAAATATTAGTTAAACCATAATTCTGTCAGTGAACTTGTGTTAAAGCTGAGGTTAAACCATAGAAATGCATTTGTTTGTAGAAGTTCACTGAAAGGTGTCAGAAGGCCTCCAGTCCTCTTGTTTTCCGGGAGGTCTGGGGAGAAGATTATTAGCAATGCCCTCCAAGAAGAGAAGGTCAAGCAATTAAAAAAAAAAAAAAGGTACATGTTGAAAATGTGAGCCAAGGATTTCATGGTGAGGGTGGAAGAGAAAGAACCTCTCTGGAATTTTTTTTTTAATGAATGAAAATGGTGGTGGTATTTGAAGAGGAAAGTCAAAGGCACACATAAAAGAGGCAGATAACAGGAACAGAAATTAATGGGAGTAACCTGGAGAATGATAGCTTTACAATAATTCTGTTTTGAGAGGAGGTAAGAACATTGTGAAGGGATCAAGTGTCTTATTCACAGCTTACTCACCCTGATGTGCTGCATCTGACAAGTGATGCTCATGTTTGGATTGGCGCAAGAAAAGATTCCACCCTTATCAGCCAGTTCTATAGAATTGTTTGGAAGCAGCTGCAAACAACAGCATAGAACAAAAAAAGTATTTTATTCCCTTTCTGTTTGGAGATAGAAATAAAGTGTGGTTTGTGGGAAATACAGCAGGGTGGCACCATTGAAAGAAAGCAGTTAACACCAAGCCCTTACATTTCTCTCTGGTATGGAGAGGGTGATGAGGGAGTCTTTCAGGATGGACAGCATCATTCTCGGCACCCGCATGGCACCACCTTTGCGAGCAAGAGGATGGTGTGGTCAATATGGAGGGAGGACGGGGAAGGAAAACCGGCTCCATACTTGCTGTATCACCTGATCCTCTTGAGTCTTCAGTTTTCTCACTACAGATGGGAACAGTGTGACCTCCGCTGGGCATCAGAGCAGCCAGTGGGGACATGGTGGTAGTTATGAACTGAACAGACACATCGCAGTGCTGTTGGTGTGCTTCTTGGAAGTTGTCCAGCTGAAGCTGCAACTAATAGTAATTTGCTTACATAAATCTGTGTGTGTGAGATCAGAGTCCTGTTGAAATCTGCACTGATCCCAGGAGACCCAGCCCTGTTCCCAGGCAGACCTTGTTTCAAACTTCCAGGAGGCAAATATAGGTATAAGGTCAGTTTGGAGAGTTCGCTATAAAATATGTTTATTTATACCTGGACTAGAAAATCTTCTTTCTGTCACTATCAACCCGCTATCAGCCCAGAAGCTGGCTTTTACTGAGGCCTCAAGAGTGTAGTCAGCCTCTCAGGTTTCTCATTCCGCAGTGAATTTGTGAGTCCTGCCACACTGAAGTGAAAAGTAAGTACTTCTGAAGTGTTAAAATACTGCCCAGGATATGCCGATCATCTCCCCCAAACCTGAGGATGTCTTCCATTTACTTGAGAATAAATCATTCCATTTCCACTAGGAATGAGATATCTTCCTCCTGAGGGCACCAGGGCCCGGTGGCTGACACTCATGCTGGGTCACACGTCTTCTATGTGTTTCCTTAACGGACATGTTTGTAGCCTGAGAGCCTGGCCTCACGATGGATGATAGCACCTTAATATTTTTAACTTACTGAGTCCTGTGGCCCTGCACAGTTGAGAAGATCTGACAATTTATTTCCTTTCCTCTCCCACAAACCGTTGGGGTAAAAAAATCCAGAAATCATATCAATCTTTACAAAGGAAGCAAACCACCTTTTCTGAAGTCCTTGGAGCTCCTGCTGAATTAACACTCCGCTGACCATTTTTATTAGCCATTCTCCGAGAGTGTCTGAGGTGCCCCCTGCTGCCGGGCCAGCAAGTGGTGCTCTCGTTTGGAATGGTACAGCAAACTTCCCAAGTGTGGAAGTGTGGGCAGCCCTCACAATTAAGTGCATGAGCCACAGGCCTTTCATATAAAGACCTAGTAGCACTGAGCCTTCCAGAACAAAGGTCACCAGGGCATACGTTCCTTACAGCTGTTGGAACAAATTACACAAACTAGATGATGTGAGACAGCTCTGGAGGCTGGAGGCCCCAAACCAAGGTATCCGCAGGGCCATGCTCTCTGCAAAGGCTCTAGGGGAGGATGCCCTCTGGCCTTGTCCAGCTGCTGCTGATTGCCAGCAATCCTAGGCATCTCATGGCACATGGCTGCATCAGCACAATCTCCATCTTCCTCTCCATGTGGACACTGTGTGTGTTTGTGTCTTCACATGGCATTCTCCCAGTGTCTTTGTTCAAATTCCCCTCTTATAAGTTTACCAGTAATGGGATTTAGAGCCCTCTCTACTCCACTGAGACATCAGCTTCACTTAATTATATCTACAGAGACCCTATTTCCAAATAAGGCTCATTCTGAGGTTGTGGGTGGTATCAATTTGGGGGGACACCATTCAACCCAGCACACATGCCCCCAAGCACAATGAGGGGCCAGCAGGCTCAGCCCCTCCTGCCTTATGTCACTCATGGTGCAGCAAGTGCAGTCTTGGACTTTGCATTCCTACCTTTGGTTGAGGCACAGAATAGTTTTTGGTGCTAAATATTGTGCAGACTCATTATATAAACACTTATCAAGAGTTTACTACATGCCTGTCATTTTGCTAAGCAACATGGAGGGTATGGCAGTGTGTGAAACACAGCCCTTGGCCTCAGTGGGCTTTCACTATTTTCCCTAATGAGCTTCATTGACTATTCATTGTAAAACCAGCGGTGAGGAGAGGCATTCTTTGACAGTTCTTCCAATTACTGATATTTGTTATTTGGTTCCCTGTAGCCACACACACACACACACACACACAAATTCTCTAAATTAATAATTTTTTAAAGTGTCCATGTCATGAGAAATATAAAAGGTTTCTCTGCAGATCCTGGGCCCGTGGAAATAGCAGCTCTGAGCATGAAAGGCTGAGCCTCCATGAATTTCTGATTGGTCCTTTTGTCTCAAAATACTTGGAGGGAGATGATGGGGAGGCAGTATTTCTAAAGACAATACAGTGTTTTGAGATAGCCCACCCCTCATTCTGTTCAAATACAAAGGAAAAGGAAAGGTTACAAACCTGAAGTAATGTAAGGGGAAACCTAGGCTCTGAAAATAGCACAAAGAATCAGGGTAATGGCCCATTGTTTCGGTAGTTCCCTGAATTCTTGCAAAGAGGCAGCAAGGAAATACCTATCAATAGAAACTCAGTTATTAAGCTTCTTATTAAATTGAATAACCAGAGAACAAGTTAATGCTAATTGCATTTTTTTATTAGACCCGAAGTCTTGGCCATTGTTCACAGCCCTTGATCATTCAGAGTCATATCCATATCAATAAATTAATACAAATCCAATTCATGTGCATTCTCTCTGTCCATTCCTGTTTTCTTTCTCTTCCCATCTGCTTTCCTTCCTTCCTTCCTACTTTTCTCTCAATTGTATTTTTGTTCACTTTGCCTTCTTTCCCACAATTGCCCTTAGGCCCAGCCAGTTTTCTGTAGTCATTAACATTTCGTGGTCCCACAGCGTCACTAGCCCAGTGCTTCTGAAATGTCAGCATGCCCACAAATGAACTGTGAGTCTTGTGGAAATGCAGATCTTGTCTCAGTAACTCTGGAGCAAGCCTGGGAATCTGCATCCTTGACAAGCTCCTCTGAGTGGCCCACACAGAGAGCAAAGACAGGGATTTCTGGATGAGACTCCGCCCTCCCCCCCACACACACACACACTCACCAGCACCCTTGTGATGTTCAAATGTTGTTCCTTTCCTTTCAGGGAGGAGAAGATACCAAGGAGGTAGGTAGTAGGCAAGGGGAGATGTGAGGGCATGGAAGAGGTAGCCTCTGGAGGGAGCATCCTGGCTGGATTTACTTCTTTCCACATTAGGAATCCAACAGGTGACTGGCCGAGGGGATGAAATGAACAGCTACAAAACAAGGCCTTCACAGAACTCTGGATGGAGACCCTAGAGTATTCTCTGAATTCACATACTACCAGCGGATTGGTGGGCTCCATCCATGTACTTCCCATTGCTGTGATTATAACCATTCCCTGAGGGGGGGAGGAGCAAGATGGCGGAGGAGTAGGGTCCCCAAATCACCTGTCTCCACCAAACTACCTAGAAAACCTTCCAATCATCCTGAAAATCTATGAATTCGGCCTGAGGTTTAAAGAGAGACCAGCTGGAATGCAACAGTGAGAAGAGTTCGTGCTTCTATCAAGGTAGGAGACGGGAAAAAGAAATAAAGGAACAAAGGCCTCCAAGGGGGAGGGGCCCGCGAGGAGCCGGGCTGAGGCCGGGGCGAGGGTCCCCAGGACAGGAGAGCCCCGTCCCGGAGACGCAGGAGCTGCACCGACCTTCCCGGGCGGAAAGAGGCTCCAGGGAGGTGGAGCAGGACCCGGGAGGGCGAGGATGCCCTCGGGCTCCCGGGGACAGTAACAGCAACTGCGCACCCAGGAGAGTGCGCCGAGCTCCCTAAGGGCTGCAGCGCGCACGGCGGGACCCGGCGGGACCCGGAGCAGCTGGAGGGGCTCGGGCGGCGGCTCCGCGGAGGGGGCTGCGCGGCCCCGGGAGCAGCTCGGAGGGGCTCGGGCAGAGGAAGAGGCTCCGTGCAGAGGGGGCTGCGCGGTTCCAGGAGCAGCTCGGAGGGGCTCGGGCGGCGGCTCCGCGGAGGGGGCTGCGCGGCCCGGGAGCGCGAATCCACCAGCGCAGGCTCCGGAGCACAGGGCGCCGGGACACAGCCCCGGATCCCGCCTCCCCCGGGACAGGCAGAGGCCGGGAGGGCCCAGGACAGCGAGGACGCTCCTGCCCCAGCTGAGCACATCAGCGGCCCCGCCCCGGAGCCTCCAGGCCCTGCAGACGGAGTTCCTGCCGGAGCTGAATCCAGGTTTCCAGAGCTGCCCCGCCACTGGGGCTGTTCCTCCTGCGGCCTCAGGGGGTAAACAACCCCCACTGAGCCCTGCACCAGGCAGGGGCACAGCAGCTCCCCCAACTGCTAACACCTGAGAATCAGCACAGCAGGCCCCTCCCCCAGAAGACCAGCTAGACTGACTGACAACTTCCAGGAGAAGCCAAGGGACTTAAAGAACACAGAATCAGAAGATACTCCCCGGTGGTTCTTCTTCTTTTTTTTTGTTGTTGTTTTGTTTTGCTTTTTGATTTGTTTCCTTCCCCCACCCCCTTTTTTTCTCCTTTCTTTTCTTTCTCTTTTTCTTCTCTCTCTTTTTTTTTTTTTCGTTTTTTTTTCTTCCCTTTTTTTCTCTCTTTCTCTTTTCTTTCCTTCTTTCTTTCCTCTCTTTTTCTCTTTTTCCCAATACAACTTGCTTTCGGCCACTCTGCACTGAGCAAAATGACTAGAAGGAAAACCTCACCTCAAAAGAAAGAATCAGAAACAGTCCTCTCTCCCACAGAGTTACAAAATCTGGATTACAATTCAATGTCAGAAAGCCAATTCAGAAGCACTATTATACAGCTACTGGTGGCTCTAGAAAAAAGTATAAAGGACTCAAGAGACTTCATGACTGCAGAATTTAGAGCTAATCAGGCAGAAATTAAAAATCAATTGAATGAGATGCAATCCAAACTAGAAGTCCTAACGACGAGGGTTAACGAGGTGGAAGAACGAGTGAGTGACCTAGAAGACAAGTTGATAGCAAAGAGGGAAACTGAGGAAAAAAGAGACAAACAATTAAAAGACCATGAAGATAGATTAAGGGAAATAAACGACAGCCTGAGGAAGAAAAACCTACGTTTAATTGGAGTTCCCGAGGGCGCCGAAAGGGACAGAGGGCCAGAATATGTATTTGAACAAATTCTAGCTGAAAACTTTCCTAATCTGGGAAGGGAAACAGGCATTCAGATCCAGGAAATAGAGAGATACCCCCCTAAAATCAATAAAAACCGTTCAACACCTCGACATTTAATTGTGAAGCTTGCAAATTCCAAAGATAAAGAGAAGATCCTTAAAGCAGCAAGAGACAAGAAATCCCTGACTTTTATGGGGAGGAGTATTAGGGTAACAGCAGACCTCTCCACAGAGACCTGGCAGGCCAGAAAGGGCTGGCAGGATATATTTAGGGTCCTAAATGAGAAGAACATGCAACCAAGAATACTTTATCCAGCAAGGCTCTCATTCAAAATGGAAGGAGAGATAAAGAGCTTCCAAGACAGGCAGCAACTAAAAGAATATGTGATCTCCAAACCAGCTCTGCAAGAAATTTTAAGGGGGACTCTTAAAATTCCCCTTTAAGAAGAAGTTCAGTGGAACAGTCCACAAAAACAAAGACTGAATAGATATCATGATGACACTAAACTCATATCTCTCAATAGTAACTCTGAATGTGAACGGGCTTAATGACCCCATCAAAAGGCGCAGGGTTTCAGACTGGATAAAAAAGCAGGACCCATCTATTTGCTGTCTACAAGAGACTCATTTTAGACAGAAGGACACCTACAGCCTGAAAATAAAAGGTTGGAGAACCATTTACCATTCGAATGGTCCTCAAAAGAAAGCAGGGGTAGCCATCCTTATATCAGATAAACTAAAATTTACCCCAAAGACTGTAGTGAGAGATGAAGAGGGACACTATATCATACTTAAAGGATCTATTCAACAAGAGGACTTAACAATCCTCAATATATATGCCCCGAATGTGGGAGCTGCCAAATATATAAATCAATTATTAACCAAAGTGAAGAAATACTTAGATAATAATACACTTATACTTGGTGACTTCAATCTAGCTCTTTCTATACTCGATAGGTCTTCTAAGCAAAACATCTCTAAAGAAACGAGAGCTTTAAATGATACACTGGACCAGATGGATTTCACAGATATCTACAGAACTTTACATCCAAACTCAACTGAATACACATTCTTCTCAAGCGCACATGGAACTTTCTCCAGAATAGACCACATATTGGGTCACAAATCGGGTCTGAACCGATACCAAAAGATTGGGATTGTCCCCTGCATATTCTCGGACCATAATGCCTTGAAATTAGAACTAAATCACAACAAGAAGTTTGGAAGGACCTCAAACACGTGGAGGTTAAGGACCATCCTGCTAAAAGATAAAAGGGTCAACCAGGAAATTAAGGAAGAATTAAAAAGATTCATGGAAACTAATGAGAATGAAGATACAACCGTTCAAAATCTTTGGGATGCAGCAAAAGCAGTCCTAAGGGGGAAATACATCGCAATACAAGCATCCATTCAAAAACTGGAAAGAACTCAAATACAAAAGCTAACCTTACAGATAAAGGAGCTAGAGAAAAAACAGCAAATAGATCCTACACCCAAGAGAAGAAGGGAGTTAATAAAGATTCGAGCAGAACTCAACGAAATCGAGACCAGAAGAACTGTGGAACAGATCAACAGAACCAGGAGTTGGTTCTTTGAAAGAATTAATAAGATAGATAAACCATTAGCCAGCCTTATTAAAAAGAAGAGAGAGAAGACGCAAATTAATAAAATCATGAATGAGAAAGGAGAGATCACCACCAACACCAAGGAAATACAAACGATTTTAAAAACATATTATGAACAGCTATACGCCAATAAATTAGGCAATCTAGAAGAAATGGACGCATTCCTGGAAAGCCACAAACTACCAAAACTGGAACAGGAAGAAATAGAAAACCTGAACAGGCCAATAACCAGGGAGGAAATTGAAGCAGTCATCAAAAACCTCCCAAGACACAAGAGTCCAGGGCCAGATGGCTTCCCAGAAGAATTTTATCAAACGTTTAAAGAAGAAATCATACCTATTCTCCTAAAGCTGTTTGGAAAGATAGAAAGAGATGGAGTACTTCCAAATTCGTTCTATGAAGCCAGCATCACCTTAATTCCAAAGCCAGACAAAGACCCCGCCAAAAAGGAGAATTACAGACCAATATCCCTGATGAACATGGATGCAAAAATTCTCAACAAGATACTGGCCAATAGGATCCAACAGTACATTAAGAAAATTATTCACCATGACCAAGTAGGATTTATCCCTGGGACACAAGGCTGGTTCAACACCCGTAAAACAATCAATGTGATTCATCATATCAGCAAGAGAAAAACCAAGAACCATATGATCCTCTCATTGGATGCAGAGAAAGCATTTGACAAAATACAGCATCCATTCCTGATCAAAACTCTTCAGAGTGTAGGGATAGAGGGAACATTCCTCGACATCTTAAAAGCCATCTATGAAAACCCCACAGCAAATATCATTCTCAATGGGGAAGCACTGGGAGCCTTTCCCCTAAGATCAGGAACAAGACAGGGATGTCCACTCTCACCACTGCTATTCAACATAGTACTGGAAGTCCTAGCCTCAGCAATCAGACAACAAAAAGACATTAAAGGCATTCAAATTGGCAAAGAAGAAGTCAAACTCTCCCTCTTCGCCGATGACATGATACTCTACATAGAAAACCCAAAAGCCTCCACCCCAAGATTGCTAGAACTCATACAGCAATTCGGTAGCGTGGCAGGATACAAAATCAATGCCCAGAAGTCAGTGGCATTTCTATACACTAACAATGAGACTGAAGAAAGAGAAATTAAGGAGTCAATCCCATTTACAATTGCACCCAAAAGCATAAGATACCTAGGAATAAACCTCACCAAAGATGTAAAGGATCTATACCCTCAAAACTATAGAACACTTCTGAAAGAAATTGAGGAAGACACAAAGAGATGGAAAAATATTCCATGCTCATGGATTGGCAGAATTAATATTGTGAAAATGTCAATGTTACCCAGGGCAATATACACGTTTAATGCAATCCCTATCAAAATACCATGGACTTTCTTCAGAGAGTTAGAACAAATTATTTTAAGATTTGTGTGGAATCAGAAGAGACCCCGAATAGCCAGGGGAATTTTAAAAAAGAAAACTATAGCTGGGGGCATCACAATGCCAGATTTCAGGTTGTACTACAAAGCTGTGGTCATCAAGACAGTGTGGTACTGGCACAAAAACAGACACATAGATCAGTGGAACAGAATAGAGATCCCAGAAGTGGACCCTCAACTTTATGGTCAACTAATATTCGATAAAGGAGGAAAGACTATCCATTGGAAGAAAGACAGTCTCTTCAATAAATGGTGCTGGGAAAATTGGACATCCACATGCAGAAGAATGAAACTAGACCACTCTCTTGCACCATACACAAAGATAAACTCAAAATGGATGAAAGATCTAAATGTGAGACAAGATTCCATCAAAATCCTAGAGAAGAACACAGGCAACACCCTTTTTGAACTCGGCCATAGTAACTTCTTGCAAGATACATCCACGAAGGCAAAAGAAACAAAAGCAAAAATGAACTATTGGGACTTCATCAAGATAAGAAGCTTTTGCACAGCAAAGGATACAATCAACAAAACTCAAAGACAACCTACAGAATGGGAGAAGATATTTGCAAATGACGTATCAGATAAAGGGCTAGTTTCCAAGATCTATAAAGAACTTATTAAACTCAACACCAAAGAAACAAACAATCCAATCATGAAATGGGCAAAAGACATGAACAGAAATCTCACAGAGGAAGACATAGACATGGCCAACATGCATATGAGAAAATGCTCTGCATCACTTGCCATCAGGGAAATACAAATCAAAACTACAATGAGATACCACCTCACACCAGTGAGAATGGGGAAAATTAACAAGGCAGGAAACAACAAATGTTGGAGAGGATGCAGAGAAAAGGGAACCCTCTTACACTGTTGGTGGGAATGTGAACTGGTGCAGCCACTCTGGAAAACTGTGTGGAGGTTCCTCAAACAGTTAAAAATAGACCTGCCCTACGACCCAGCAATTGCACTGTTGGGGATTTACCCCAAAGATACAAATGCAATGAAACGCCGGGACACCTGCACCCCGATGTTTCTAGCAGCAATGTCCACAATAGCCAAACTGTGGAAGGAGCCTCGGTGTCCAACGAAAGATGAATGGATAAAGAAGATGTGGTTTATGTATACAATGGAATATTACTCAGCTATTAGAAATGACAAATACCCACCATTTGCTTCAACGTGGATGGAACTGGAGGGTATTATGCTGAGTGAAGTAAGTCAGTCGGAGAAGGACAAACATTATATGTTCTCATTCATTTGGGGAATATAAATAATAGTGAAAGGGAAAATAAGGGAAGGGAGAAGAAATGTGTGGGAAATATCAGAAAGGGAGACAGAACGTAAAGACTGCTAACTCTGGGAAACGAACTAGGGGTGGTAGAAGGGGAGGAGGGCGGGGGGTGGGAGTGAATGGGTGACGGGCACTGGGTGTTATTCTGTATGTTAGTAAATTGAACACCAATAAAAAATAAATAAATAAAAAAAATAACCATTCCCTGATCACTTCCTGGGACCAATAAATGTCTAATTGAACCACTGCCAAGGCATATAAAGGATATTTGAGAAGTTAATGAGACATCTTGTTCTCTAGGATCAGGAGTTTCTCTGTTTGAAAGCCCACCACCCACCATCATTCATGATAAAGTCATGTAGGGAAAAAGAAGAAAGACTGAAAAATCCAGTTAACTGTTGCGGATGAGGGTGTGTATCCATGAACTGCACAGTGTGACCACCAGGACTTCAACGTGAGTCTCTACTTGGTTTGCTTCTTGGCTGCTTAGGTTGTGCTCTCAAGGGCCAGGCCCTCTGCAGTGGTGCATTTAAGCTGCTGGCAGCATTTACAGCCTGTGACATTTTAAGTCCAAGTGATAGGGCAATACTTAAGCACTGAAAATTTAAAATAATCTGTTTGATGACAGATCCCTTCCCTTTCAGTACAGTGATAGTGTCTTTAAATTTCTTTAGGATTCTTTCTTCATATTAACAATCAAGTGACTACTATGTTATAGTTGTTATAGTTGATGCAATTTGCAAATGGCTATAAAATAAACACACACAGTAATTATTATTTTGCTTTTCCTCATACTATTCCGATAGTAAGTCTGGGCCATTCTTGGCTGCTGCAGTAGGAACAAGTCATCAAAATTCGTCCCTTTCATCTGCTTCGGATTGAGTACTTGGGGCCAAGACCCCAGGCTGAAACTTTTATGCAACTACATGTCTCATATTTTCTGGGAGAGTTGTAATTTCAGAGACTCTGCTTTGTTATTTTTATCCATTCAAGTTTGCCAGGTCGTGAGTCTCCTTTTGTTATAGGACATCTTCTCTAAGGGTGTGTCCCTGGCAAAGAGGTATGTTAGGCCTTTAGTCAAGAAGCCTGATGAGAGAGTATAGACAGATCAAAACAAGTCTGTCCTTACAACTTCAAGGATGTACTGATGGTGCATCCATGATGCCATCTGCTCATGTAAGAGAGAAGTTTGCAATAACAAGTGGGTGAATGGGATATTTAAATGGTAAAAAGTGAAGTAAAAAATACTTTATTTTGAAGTTTAGGTGCTGGATATTTTTGTGTTCCTTTAAATATTTTTTAATCTTATTCTGGGACAAAATTAAATTACTTGGAAACATTTGATCCTTTCGGGTCTTGCTTTGAAGCTGCGTCAGGCAGAACCCAAACCATGCCTGGTTCAGGGCCAATGGGCCTCACTTCTGAGAGAGTAGCCTGTGAGTCCACTCAGTGCTCCAAGCCTCGTTAACATGAGTTACTTCATGGTCGGTGAATGCTGAGAATTTTTCTGATGGATCTTTCTGGTGGTTCTTTCCTGGCATTACATGCATGTGCTGATCAGTACACAGCTGAGACCAAGACGGAGCTTCTACTGACTTCTGTGCCTCTCTCCTCTCTGGTACATTGCCCTGGGAGTTCTAGGCCTTAGCCTCCCCAATTTCTCAATGCGTGTGGTCCTCAGGGAGACCACTGGGTGCTGCTTGGGCTCTCCCTCTGGGCATTGCAACCTGCCCAGTCTCTTCAGGCAGTGAGCCGGGGGCAGTCGTAGGGACCAACTTGCTTGTTTCCCTTCACACAGGAATCACTACCCTGTTGTGCTTATCATCCAGTGTCTGAAAACCCTTGTTTCTTGTGTCTTGTCCAAGTTAAAGGGGTAGGGTGTATCTGGTGACCATTGCTCTATCACAAGAGAAGCTGCTTCACCAGTTTCCATCCTCGATCCACTCAGGATCATCCATGTTACAGTGGCTCTCTTTCACTCCTTCTGGCTACCTTGCTGTGGTTCTGCTCAATTCTGCCTCGTACAAACTGCTTCTGAGCTCTGCTGCGAGGACTTGCATGAGCCAGGTAGGGAGCTTGGCTGCAGAGATGGCAAGGTAAGCACAGAATGGCTCTGTCTTTGAAAGGCTCAGAGTCCAGCCATGGGGAGTGAGGTTTTTCTTTGGGGGGGCGGGGGGAGGCAAAGAAACAAAAGTAAAGATTCAAGTAAATAACTAACCAGACTAATAAGATCTTACAGAAGACACATGTGCAAAGTGATAGAACACAAAAAAAGGAGTGAAACATTCTGGGGAGGACATGCATGCCAGGCCTTATTTAGAGAGGGGCCTGCTGATTTAGCAGCAGTCCAGACCAAAACCTAAGAGTGCTTGAATCTGACTGTACCAGTCATCTGTGGTCTTCTGGGAGAATTATAGAATGACCCGTGTTCCTAGCTGTGTGTGAAGCCCCATGTGGGGCTCAGACAAAGCCAAGGAGTCAACCTTTCTCAGGGGCCTGTATCCAACTCTTGACATCTGGCTGGAGCCCAGTTAGCCACATGGAGTCCTGGGTGTTGGCCAGCAGTTTGAGGCATACATGGAGAGAGGAAGCCGGCAGGGGGCTCCAGGTCCACTGACTCTTCCACTTGGGGAAAGGGACAGGTGGCAGAGCATCGTGGTGCCTCCTAGCATCCCAAACCCGGCCTTCTCATTGATGCAGCTCGGGGCACCCTGATCACCCTGACGGACAGCCCTTCTCCGTGGATTGGCAGAGGCCAGCTTAAAATTGGTGGTTGGAGAAAGAGCTCAACTGTTCCCTCTTATGAGGGAGCAGCATAGGGAATCGAGACCGAAAGAGTAGAAGTTAGCCAGGGGGTCGAGGGAGGGAAAGACATCCAGCACAGGAAGTGGTATGAGTACCCATGCTGCTGTGGCCTCGTCTGGGCACATGAGAAATGAACCAGTGGCCAGCATGTGGGGAGTGGTTTCCGGGTGCTGGGGCTGCTGTGACAACCACAGACTGACCAGCTTACACATCCTCTCACGGGCTGGAGGCTAGAAATCAGGGTCCAGGTGCTGGTGGGGTTGGCTGTTCTCTGGACTTGTGGAAGCAGCCTGTCTCATGCCTCTTTCCTAGCCTCTGACAATCTCTGGTGATCCTTGGCTTATTGACGTTTCTCCCTGACCTCTGCCTTCTTCATACCATCTTCACTGTGTGCATCTGTCTCGGTGTCCAGATTTCCCATTTTTGTGCAGATACCAGTAATGGTGGATTGGGACCCACCCTAGTGGTCTCATTTAAACCTGGTCACCTCTACAAAGATCCTATGTCCAAATAGAGGTCCTGGGAGTTAGGCCATCAACATATCTTGTTTGGTGTGGTGGGGAGACACAATTCAACTCATAATGGGAATATAAGAAACGTTTGGGATGTAAAAGAAAATACTGGTGTTGTGGTTTCATATACTAGGTCGAGAAGCTTAGGGCTCACGGTGAAGGCTCCTGAAACCCCTGAAAGCCTTTCAGCAGAAGAATGACAAAATTGTGTTTTAGAGAACAGCCCTGTCCTGAGCAGGTGAGGCTGGAGCAGGGATGGCAGATCAGAAGCTACATCACCGTGTAGGCCTCAATGCTCTGGGCCTGGGCATGGGCAGTAGTAGTAGGAATAGAAAGCAGGGCATATATTGTGAGAGACATTTTAAAAGCGTGGTAACCCATCAAATGAATTCACAGAGGTATTAAAGTACCTGTCTTGGTGTCTGAGAGGCCAGGGATGGGAAGGTAGGTAATCCAGGTTAGAGGCTTCTAGGCGTTCCCAGGGAGGGATGGTGGCGGCCTTGAAGTACAATTCCAAATACACACCGTGGGACATAGGTAAGACAGGTGGAGAAGACAGCCAGGACACGTGAGTGAGTACAACCTATAGATGGAGGATGGGAAACAGCAGGATCACTGTGTCCACCTGGAAGGGCTGTAACAGGAGGTAAAGAACAAACCAGGGGGTCCTAGTTGGACCTCTGTCTTACATGCTCCTACTAGAGAAGGGGCCACATGAAGTGTGTATACTCAGACAGGGGCACACTCACAGACTTATTCTGATGTCCCTGGAAGTGTTGTGTTTTTAGGCCACTTTTTGAAAGTCACACAAGGTATGACCCAAGAGCATCTGAAGCACATTGCGAGGGTTAATCTTATATGTCAACCTGGCTGGGCCGTGGTGCCCAAGTATTTGGTCCAACATTTTTCTGAATGTCCTGTGCAGGTGTTTTTTGAATAAAATTAACATTTAAATCATTTAACATTTAACAGACTGAGAAAAGCAGATTTCCCTGCATTATGTGATGGGTCTTATCTAATCAGTTAAAGGCCTTAATGGAAAAGGACTGACCTTCTGAAAAGAAGAAATTCTGCCAGCTGTCGGACTCACCTGCAACACCAACTTGTGCTGGGTCTCCAGCCTGCCATCCGATTGCAGATGCTGTACTTACCAGCCTCATGATCATCACTTAGATCACTAGCTGTATACACACACATCCTGTTGGCTCTATTTCTCTGGAGAGCCCTAATACACACATCACCTTGGTTGGTTCTAAATGTAGTGCTGTTTCCTCAGCCCAAAATGAGAACATGGATTGAAAGTTTTAAAAAAGCAACATTAAAAAAAAAAACAAAAAAACAATACATTGAAAATACGTTTTGGGTGTTAGGACTTTGTAGCACCAAGAAATAACACTTATCACGTCTCCTTTGCTTTCCTGCAGCTCATGGATGTTCCCTCGGCAGAGGCCCAGGACCCCGGGGAGAGGGCGAGAGCCCAGCACTGCCCAGGACACCTTCTTGTTGAGATGAAGGATCTGTGTTTTCCAAGCACTCGAGTTGCTCAGTCACCGAAGGCAGAGTTGACCAAGTGCCTGCATGTCAAGCTGCTGTCTTTAGCCTGTGCTTGTCCTGAGAAGTAGGCAGAGGCAGAGTGCAGCGAGTGGGCATGGTGTTCAGCTCGTCTCATTGTATCTCTAAGGAGAGGACTTCAGAACGAGGACCAGTGGCAGGTATCTCAGTTGGGAGAGGACACGGTTACACCGAAGCAGCAGCGGGCCTAACTAATAAGACACCTAACCAGGACAGTGAAGTGCATGCACAGTGCCATAAAAATACCTCCTGGACCCAGCCATCGGGAAGCGTGGACAGAGATGCTGGAGGTGGGAACAGGAGGGTACGCTGTCTTCTGAGGTTTTGTTTTTATTTTATTTATTTTTTTCATCTAAATTCAATTAATGTATAATGTATTTTTAGTTTCAGAGGTTTTGGAGTTTCAGGGATTCATCCTTCTTCTATAACATCCAGTGCTCATTTCATCACGTGCCCTCCTTCATTCCCATCTTCTGAGGTTTTAAAACATCCTCAGTCCAGGAAACTGTGAGGACCAGACGTGACCTTTGCCAGCTGGCTCTCCCCATTTTGCTTGGTTCTGAGGTAACTGGCACCATCTGTAATGGTGCAAGGAAGCTACTAGACAAGTTAGAATTCTTAATACTTCCGAGGGTAATGATGATTAATTTGCTTTATTTTGTTTTTAAATTACTGATAGTTTAGAAAAAGCTGGGGAAATCTGGCAAAATATTCAGTCAAGTAGTAAGTGGAAAAGTGTGTGGTGATGGTGTATGCAGTAAGACCTGAATTTTTAAAAATTGTCATGCTCAGCAGTGCATATAGAGTCATAGACATCCATTTATGAATGGTGAGATCCCAGGGATTATTTATTTCTTCATCTTTGCTCATGTGAACTTTCTTCAATGGATTGTATTAATTTGTAATAAGGAAAAATTTACAACCTTCTGAAAGGTAAAAGCTAAAGTTTTTTACAGAAGCTTGAAGCATTTATGTTTCAACACGCTCGCAGCATTAGAAAGGAACTCACGTAAAATGGAGAATATCATGCATAAACACATAACCACTTCTGAATCTCAGAAGGAGGCCCGTCATGACTTGCAACTCTGAAATCCTGATTCTGGAAGTGTCCCCGTCATGGATCAGTCCGTATCAGAATTTCAGTGTGCCACAGCTCGGTGGCCCAGCATTGGGTCAGGGACACCTAGCTGGCACCTACAGTGGTTTACGGTTTGAGGTAAGGCTTCTAGTATCACTATAACCGGTTTTATTTTTTCACCATGAATATATGAAGGAGTGTTTCAAATATGAGAGCAGAATTAAAAATGCAGATACCCTGGCCTCCAGGAAGGCTTGCCATGAGCCCCCAGCCTTTCTGCATGACATTCATGCCCTGGCCCACATGCAGTGGAACCTGAATCAAGAGGCATGGCCCGTTCTCGGTATTTTTTGTCACTGATTGTCACCCTCATTGAGCCTTGGCATGCAGCACTCCTGCCTCTTTATTAAATGCATTTGCACATGTGTGGGGTGTGGCCAGCACCTCGCAGGTTCTGCAAGAATGTTGCTCTGATTGGCAATAAACAGAGTCCTGGGGGCCCTGCCCCCGCCCCCTCCCATTCATGCCCTCTGTCCTGCCCTAGCTATCGGTCCGTGGGTTGTCAATCAGCAAAGTCCCCCTCACCCTGCAAGGCAGTGGTGCAAGAGAAGATGAGCAAAGTCCAGCCATCCACAGAGTACTCTTGGGCTTTACAGGACTCAGCTTGTAGGATCTGAAAATCCATGAGAGATTTTTAACCTCTAAGAGGTAACAGGTAGTCCTGAGAGGAGTCGTGTGAACAGGAATCCTTCTACCAGGCTTTCTCCACTGAGGTCCTGGTGCCAGTGGAGGTGGAGGTGACATGGTGGCAGCATGAGCTGAAGGCACCGACGGCCTGGGGCATCTGCAGGGAAGGTCTCCATCAGGGTCACCTGCACACAGAGCCCTCCACTGGGGGCACATCTCTCCACCAGGGGCACTTGTGGGCACACAGGCACCTGTGGGCACATCTCTCCATCATAGGCACCTTTGGGCACAGCTCTCCACCAGGGGCATTTGGGAGCACACCTCTCCATCACAGGCACCTGTGCGCAAAACCACTGGGAGCTATGGCAGGGGTTCAGACACAGGGTGACATCTACATCACTTTCTCCAGGACCACATGTGGGATCATGCTCCATGATAAGTTTACTTAGAGTTTAGGGTTTCATAGACATTATTTCTTCTCCACTTGAAAATATTATGGACAATACAAACACTAGAAATGTTTGTTAACCTCTTGTACTTCAAGATATCATTTCGTTGTAAATTTTTCAGACTATTTAAACAGGCATTCATCTTCTGTATTTAGAAGAAGGTTTAACTTCCTGTGAAAACTAATCCCTAAACAAAAGCGAAACAACAAGTAGTGCAGTGTGCAGCTGAATTAGTTCCACCTACAGGGGAGACCCAGGCCAGCAGATGGTGCCCTTCTTCTGGGGCCTCCTTCCCAGAGGCCACGAGTGGGCTCCCAGGAGACGCCCGCAGAGCAGCCAGCTGGGCACCTGCCTGATGGCTTCTTTTGTGGTTGGGTAGTTATGGCTCACACACAGCCTTCAGAAATCAGGTCCACCTTCTTCCAAATGTGTAAGCGCAGCAGCCCTCAGCAGTCCAGCTCTGCTCACCGCATAGTTCCTGTCCTGTTGGTTGACAGTGACTAACGCTGTCACTAACGTGGCACTCATCAAAGGCTGAGCTAGCTCAGATAGCTTACCTAAACGTCCAGCTGTCTCTTGATGAGCCAGGGATGTCAGTATGTGAGAGGGTTGGGCAGAAGTCATTGAGAGGAGGGAGAAGGTTCCAACAGAATCTTAAGTGATACAGCTTTTGAATAAATTAGATGTTGTTCTCTAGGTTGGTATGAACGTTAATAATAAAATTATTTCATTTCCCTTTTCTAATTTGAAATTCGGGTTGAAAATGTTTTTAGCACATAAAACATGCATGGTGAGAGGTCTGTACACAGTTAGTCTGCCTCCGAGGGGCTGCCTGCATGGTGATGTCCCGTCAACTCAGAACAGCCGATCCACACCCATGGGAAACACTTTCCTCGTGCGGCATACATTCTACCTCTGGTCCTTCTTTTGGGGAATGCCCCGGATCTCCTTTTCAAAATGCAAGTGTCTGTAAAGGGCTGATTGTCATACTGTCATCAACATTGTTGCTACCATGGCATGACTTGGCAGACTGCTTTTCAGAATGTCAGTTCTCTGGGGATGGTGTTGACGCAGACTTGTACATTTTGTTGGGTATGAAACACTGAGGAATCCTGGTCTTGGGGGAAGGGGAGATGGAGGGGAGCCTCTCAGAAGCCAGGAGGGAATTCGGTGACCTGGGTGAAGGCACCACTGCCTTCTGTTGTGTTGTGTTTGTGTGTTGCAAAGGAAGGCTGTACCCAGAATCACAGGGGATGGGACAAAGGGACCAGCAGTCATCCTACCCTCCTGTCTTTTTATAAAGGGCACATGGGAAAGGAGAGAGACAACACAGGCTAGTGACAGCTCATTGACCATGTCCATGTTGCCAGGTTTGCTTTCATGTTTCATTGATTTTTTTTTCTGATTAAAAATTAGACACTTCTCATTACAGAACATTCAGAGAATACAGAATGGGCACCAAGAATAAAATCAGGGGTGTCTGGGTTGCTTAGTGGGTTAAGTGTCTTACTCTCGATTTTAGCTCAGGTCATGATCTCAGGGTGGTGAGATTGAGCTCCACGTTGGGCTCTCCACAGGGTGCGGTGCTTGCTTAAGATTCTCTCTCTCCGATACCACTTCACACCAGTGAGAATGGGGAAAATTAATAAGACAGGAAACAACAAATGTTGGAGAGGATGTGGAGAAAGGGGAACCCTCTTGCACTGTTGGTGGGAATGTGAACTGGTGCAGCCACTCTGGAAAACTGTGGAGGTTCCTCAAAGAGTTAAAAATAGACCTGCCCTATGACCCAGCAATTGCACTGCTGGGGATTTACCCCAAAGATACAGATGCATTGAAACTCTGGGACACCTGCACCCCGATGTTTATAGCAGCGATGGCCACAAGAGCCAAACTATGGAAGGAGCCTCGATGTTCTTCGACAGATGAATGGATAAAGAAGATGTGGTCTATATATACAATGGAATATTCCTCAGCCATTAGAAATGACAAATACCCACCGTTTGCTTCAATGTGGATGGAACTGGAGGGTATTATGCTGAGTGAAGTAAGTCAATCGGAGAAGGACAAACATTATATGGTTTCTTTCATTCGGAGAATATAAAAAATAGTGAAAGGGATTAAAGGGGAAAGGAGAGAAAATGAGTGGGAAATATCAGAGAGAGTGACAGGACATGAGAGACTCCTAACTCTGGGAAATGAACAAGGAGTAGTGGAAAGGGGAGGTGGGCGGGAAGACGGGGCGACTGGGTGATGGGCACTGAGGGGGGCACTTGACGGGATAAGCACTGGGTGTTATACTACATGTTGGCAAATCGAACTCCAATTAAAAAAAAAAAAGATTATCTTTCTCCCTCTGCCCCTCCACACCTTAAATAAATAAATAAACAAATAAATAAATAAAATCAAAATCCTATGAAAGATGGTTACCCAATGGAGACCAGCAGCTTAGAAGTGACCTTTCAGAACAGCAGAGTGGACAGGCTGGAGGATCCGGGTGACCCTTCTATATTCCAACACCCCCCACGGGCCATGTTTTCTGACATTCTTCTCTCCAGTCCATGGCCAGGTGTTTGAAGCTTTGCCTCTGCTGCTTCTCCACGTTCAAGGACAGAAGGAAAATGGCTGTCCTCTGCTTCATCCTGCAAGTGTTGCTCACTTCTGTCCCCAGGTGGGATCATCCAACCACCAACTTCGGGGAACCCTGGTTCACTGGGAAGTTTAATTGTCATGATGGCCATTTTAAAACCCCAACAAAAGCTTCCTGGATTTGAAAAAACATCCTGTAAGACAAAAATGGTTTTTAAAAAATGTTCTAATTCTACTTTTAAAGGTATTTAATCAAAATAACTTCCTCTTCTAGATAGTCCTTTAGATCCTATGGAATATGCTATGCCACGTTTTAATGAGCATCCCATTTTACCCATGGACTATTGAGATTCTTAAAAAGAATTTTTCTGGGAAATGCCACGGCAGCTTACATGCATCCCAGCAGTACTCCTGCCAAAGCATTGTTTATTTGCTGTAAGTGTTGTGCATCATGGATGAAGACCTTCCCAAAGTGAAGGAATGTGAAGTAAATCTCTTGCTTTAATGTCAAGTCCAGTTTCTTGCTGCATATTTCTCAAAATGAAGCTCTCGTTCTCAATATAATGCTTATTCCACCTTGACTCCAAGAAAGCATTGCTATACATACTTCTGCACTTCTAGTAGGATCTTCCCTTTTTTTCTTTCTTTTTGAACTTGAAATAGATTTTAGGCCTTCCTATGAAAAGAAATGTTTTTAATCTTCAAGCATTGCATTTAGTGGTAGTCATCAGGTGTTACTTCAGAGAGCAACTTGCTGTGAGAGGGAGCTATCTGGTTCACTACATGGTACGTGAAACATGCCAACCAAAATCCTCTTGGGGTACACTCTGCTGTGGTGGCACAAGGAGACCAAATATCTTTAGTTATATCATCAAAGAAACTGAATCATATATGTCCATAAGATGAGATTAGGGAATGGAGGTCAAAGGTGTGGACTTGGCATGACTGGACTAGTGTACCTGGCTATTCCTTTATTTGCTCTTTACCCTCTCTCAGCCGGGGGTGGGGGTGGGTAGGTAAGGGCTGCTCCTACATAGGGTTCTTCTCCCCTCCACTGCTGAGAGTCTTCCTGTGGAGGAGGAGACTGCGAGGTACTATCTGCACCCACCCAGGGGGTGAGGGTCAGTGTAGGGCTCCCAGTGTGTAAGGGACCTGGAGGACCAGAGGCCCTAGGCAGCCTCGGTGTCCAGCATCTGGACAACCTAGCAGAGCTCTGGGGGCCTGCAGCTGGTGCTGGCAGGCCTGGGAGGAGCTGCAGGCTGGCCAGACATCAGGCTGACAGCAGCAAGACACCTTCTAGAAACTGCTCTAGAAATCACCCCAAGAGGGAAGGCACTCTAGTTGCTCTGCCTTGTTCAAGGCCCCTAATCATGACTTGGCCTAATCATGACTTGGCCTAGTGAGGTGAGTTGGGCTGGGCTGACCCAACTGCTGATGCCTTGAAGGACCATACGTGACAGCTGCATCCAGTTTCTAGAAGCTTCATGGTGTGAGCCACAGGGTTGTAAGCAGTATTTTCACATGTTCCCTTTCCTGGATGTGACTCCTAACATCTCAGAAAACAGGCTAGATCTTAATTCTCATACTGGCAATGGAGCAAGATGCCCTCCCCACCTAAACCCTGGGTGGTTACTTTGGCCTCTAAATGCCAGTAGCACTGGTAGCTTCAGCATCTACTCACATTTTCATTAGTGGTCTTGATGATGATGGTGATGACGATGATAAAATACACACAAATTACTATGGCAACCACTGTTAAGTATAGAGTTGAAGGGCGTTACATTCACATGAATGTGCAGCCGTCACCACCGTCCATCTCCAGAACTTTTTCATTATCCCGAACTGAGATTCTTGCTATCTTGTTGTATGAATAATTTCTTTTGTTCTATTTCGTCTTGCCAAATAGACTGTTAATCCTTTGAGAACAGGAAAGAGTGTACACAGGTCCCAGCACGCGTCCCATTTGTAATGGGAACTCCAGTGAATATCTGATGGCTATCAGATGCATCTTTGTGGATGTCTGCTGAGCACTCAGCTTTTCAGCTTCCTCAGGTGCAGAGTCCCTGTGTATTAAACTTGACCACAAATCCCAGGCTGTCACTGACTGGGTCAGTACTGGGTCCCTGACCAACCAGGACCAATAACGGTCACTTTTCAAGGCCTCAGTTTGGGACAGTCTAACTTATTTCAGTATGTGATGGGAAATATAACATTGAACTGAAAAGCTGTGGAGTTCCTAGACTTCAGATAGATGAGACTCTGTGATGAGATGAAAGAGAAAGAAAGAACGTGCGTGTGAGACAATGTGTGTGTGAGGATGTATTTGAGGGGTGCCTGGATGGCTCAGATGATTAAACATATTCCTTGGGCTCAGGTCATGATCTCGAGGTCCCAGGATTGAGTCCCCATTGGGGATCCGGGCTCAGTGGGGAGTCTGCTTCTCCGGCCCCCTCTGCCACAGCTCCCCCTGCTTGTGCACTCTCTCTCTCACAAATGAACACATAAAAAAATACACATTAAGAAAAGAAGAAAGAATGTACTTGAGAGTCTGTTGGCAAATGTATGTGTAATAAAATGTATGAGAGTGTGTATGTAAGAGTGCATATAAAAAAATAAGAGTGCATGTATGTAGGAGTGTGAAGGTGTGAGAATGTGCGTGAGAACTCTGTGTGTAAAAGGGAATTGTGAGTTTGAGAGTTGTATAAGAGAATATATTTGTGAGATAGTGTATATCTGAGAGTATGTGTGAGTGGAAGTATGAAAATATTTGTGAGAATGCATGTATGAGAGACTGGGCTGTGCGTGTGTGATAACGGGGACTGGGCGTGTGACAGAGAGGTGGTGCGTACGTGAGAAAATCATGTGTTGAATGTGAGAGAATGTGAGAGAGTGTGTATGAGAATGTTGTGAGAAGACGTGAGATACTGTCTGCGTGTGTGTGAGAGTATGTGAAAGTGTGTGTGGTAACGTGAAATAGGTTGTGAGCATGGGATTGTGAGTGTGTGCAAGCACGTGAATGAGAATGTAGGAGAGAGTTGTGAGAGAATATGTGTGTGAGGGTGTGTGAGTGGTTGCAAGAGTGAATATGAGGATTGCATATGGGTGTATGTGTTGAAATATGTGAGAATGCATGTATGAAAGAGTACTTGAGTGTAAGTGTGAGGATGTGTATTGGATGAGAGTACACATTTGTGATTATGGAAAAGAATGTAGAAGTGAAAATCTGTATAACAGCACGTATTGAAAGAATGTGCTTGTTAGAATGTGTGTGAAAGAGTACAAGAATGTGAATGTATGTGAGCATGAGAGTGTGTGGGCAAGCGTGTGAAAGAGTGCTTATAGTTATGTGTGGGAGCAAATGTGTGTGAGAGAACATGTTAGAGTGTGTGAAAATATGTAAGAATGTAAGAGGATGAGTGTGAAAGTTGTGTGAGAGAATGTGAGTGTGTTGAGAATGTGAGAGTATATGGAGAGTGGGCTGTGTGTGAGTGAGTGGTTGTGAGTTTGAGTGTGTTTGAGTGTGAGATTATGTGTGAGGGAGAACACATGGGTGAATGTGTGTAACAATATGCATGTGAGTGTGAGAACGTATATGAGAGTGAATGAGAGTCTGTGTATGAGCCTAGTGTGGCAATTAGCCATTTCTTCTGATGCCACTATTTCTTAAAATCATCCCTTTTCACAATTACTTTTTACCTTCTTCCTGTGATTTTAACTGTTTATTCTTCTGTTTTGCCAGAGCACATCTTTGAGAAAAAAAGAGAGAGAGAGAGAGAGAGACTTGCAGACACTAGGAGACTGGCATGTTCAAGTGTCTGCTCTGTCACACCCAACAACAGTTCACCCAGAAATCCAGTGCTGGATGTGAATTGTTTCCCCTCAGAATTTGGACACTGGTCCATTTTTGTCTTTGAGAAGTCCAATGCCATTTTGATTTTGGAACTTTTTAAAAGCTAAGAGTGGCCTATATTTTTTCCCTTCTCTTTCCCCTGGAGGAAATCCTGGGATCCTGCCTTTATCAGCACCATTCTTAAATTGCACGGTTAGGTACTTGATGGAAGTCTGTTCATTGGGCAGATATTTGGTGGGTTCTTTCAGTGTGGAACTTCATGTCCTTTAATTTGGGGAAATTTTCTGAGGTTTTTTTTCAATATTTTATCTATTTACTTATTTATTTGAGAGAGTGGGTGAGAGAGAGGGCATGAGTGGCAGGGATGGGCAGAAGGAGAGGGAGCAGCAGACTCCCTGCCAAGCAGGGACCCAGACACTGGGCTCGATTCAAAGACCCTGAGGTCATGACCTGAGGAAAGGCAGACACTTAACTGACTGAGCCACTAGGAGCCTCCTGGAGTTACTTCTTTTGTTATTTACTCCTCCATGGTGTTCAGGCTTGTTAACTTCTGTTTATCAGCAGTTGGACACCTTGAATTTATCTTCTAATTTTATCTTTTTTTTTTTTTTTTTTTTTTTTTTTTTTTTTTTTTTTTTCTAATTTTATCTTATATTTTGATGTCTGTTTTCTTTTTCTACTTTCTGGGAGATTTCTTCAGTTACATCTGTAATGTTTCTGTTTCTGTTTTTTTTTTTTTTTTTTTAAGATTTTATTTATTTATTTACGAGAGACAGAGAGAAACAGAGTCAGAGACACAGGCAGAGGGAGAAGCAGGCTCCATGCAGGGAGCCTGATGTGGGACTCGATCCCGGGACTCTAGGATCACGCCCTGGGCCAAAGGCCGGCACCAAACCGCTGAGCCACCCAGAGATCCCCTGTTTCTGTTTTCATACTTTAATCTGCAAGAACTCTTTTTTATTCTTCCATGCTATATAAAAAGAATTCTTGCTCATGTGTGTTGGATAAACTGCATTCTCTTACCTCTGCAAGGACGTTAAGGATAGAAATATTTTCAAAGTGTTCTTTTGCTCCCTGCACTGTCTTTTCTTTTCCCTGAGTTCTTCTGCTCTGTTTGTTTTGTCTCTGTTTTCCATGCTGGAATATCTCCCCAAATGTGTGTCAGTGTTTACTTGTCCACATTAGCATGCATAAGTCACTATTCGAGAGTGAGTTAAAGCTGATGGGGAGCCCTGTAGTTGCCTGGTGGTCCTCACTCTAGAGTAGCAGTCAGCAGACATTTTCTGTAAGGGAGCAGATAGCACATGTTTTAGGCTGTGGAGGATATATAGTGTCTGTTGCCACCCCTCCACCCTCACTCTGCTGTTGTGGTGTGTTGTAACACGAATGAAGCCACAGACAACACGAAAATGAATGTGAAGGGCTATGTTCCAATTTATTTACAAAAGGGAGCAGTGGGCAGATCTCCTGGCAGGGTGCCTCCTCCCCCTTGCCCTCAGCTGTCCCTAGCATCCCTGGGACCAGAGCCTTCCTGAACAGGTTTCTCCAGTCTCTGGTATGGGTTGGGTGTGTTGGGTTGAGTAGTCGCCAGCACATGCAGGCTGAGGAAGCAGAACTGGGAGTTCCTGCAGACACCAAGACTGCTTGCAGGTTTTCCCTTTAAAGCCTCCTTCCAGGGGCAGCAGGAAGATCCCAAGGTGTTCACACCTCAGCTCGCCTCTGGTTGGCTCCCGTGAAGCTAATGTGGCATGAGCTTCCCCCAGTTGCTAAGTCATGTGCCGCATGTCCATCTACTCTCCATCTCCCCAAACTCCCCAATTTATCACTTCTGTTTGTTTGCCTTTTTTCTTAGGCATTAGTAACTGTTTTTCCCTTGCCGTCATTTTGGCACAACCTCAGGAGGATACCAGAATATCCTACGCATCTGATCTGCCATGTTTAAGCAGGGTTCTCCAGGGAAGTCGACATGTTGACAAAGGTCATGCGGAGGATGAAGTCAGGGGAAGAAAAATCTAAAAAGAAAACAAAATGGGAAAGAAGAGAGGATGGAGGCCAGGAAGTAAAACATTTGAATTTTGGGTTTCTTTCCACTAAACACGGGGCAGTGAAATGTTAAAGCCTCTTTTACTTAAGTCTTCATTCTCTCAATATTAAAAAAATAATAACCAGGAAGAAATAAAATAATAAATAGCACTGAGAGGTACAGTTTGCCTTAGAGACTGGAGCTGAAACACTGAGAGGTTTCTCCAGTTCCCTTTCTCCATGTTCGCATTCAGGGGAAGCCAAAAAAAATTGTACTAAACATGAAATATGACTTTCAGAGACCATTACTTCTGAGAATAGTATTATTTCTGACAATATTGCAGCCTTTTCTTCCTTCCCCAGGAAATTTTAAGGCAGGAGTCATACTGAGATCAGATGTAAAGTAATCATTGCTTCGGGATGACGTAGGTGTTAATCACCATGGTTGTCTGCCAAGGTGTCCTGTCATTCCAGCCATTCAGAGGGAGCGCAGTGCCGCTATCCGAGGGCTCCTGGATCGGGATGTAATGTCACTGTGACTAATTTTATGCAGCTAAAATGTCATGGGGCGCTCTCAGGATTAAATAATTGAGTCTTGAAGCGCCGTCCTTTGAGAAAGGAGAGAAAATAGTAACGTTCTCTAAACAAAAGCATCGTGTCACACCACCTCCACCTCCTGTGCTCCATGCATCACATGTACACGCAGGCATGCACACACATACTGCATGCACGTGCACACACAGGTATACACACATGAGCACATGCAGGTGCACATAGCACACATGTACATGCATGTACATGCAGGTGCAAATGCATACACATGCACACCCCAAACTTGCTGTTTTTTCCCTCGTACAGATTTCTCTTATCTGATTTATAGTTTAACTTAGAATTGTAATGCATCTGAATGTGGACTGTGGAAGAACGTCGGAGCCTAGGTGTCCTGGACCCCATCAACTTCTCAATGTGAACAAGGGTGAGCAAGGATAGCTGAGTAGGAAGGTCTGCCTCTGCCAGCTCCCTCCTGTGGTTACACTCTACCTCCGTTCCGTTCCTTGGATGTGAGCTAGGGAGTTCAGTCTGACCTTGGGGATTTTAAGGCAAGGACAAACTCGTTTAATCCCAAATGCAGACCCTAACCAACTCCCTGTTTATTAGATGAACTCACTGCAAATAAGGTCAGCGACTTGCCCAAGGTGAAAGAGTTGGAGCCAGCATCTGAGCCCAGGTAGGTGGGTTTGGAGTCTGGTCATCCCCCATGGGGCTGTGGGTGCAGGTGTCATGGTCAGAGGCAGGGGACCAAGAAGCCTCAGCTTCCCCCAGGGCTGAGAATGAAGGCGGCAGTGAAAGGGGGAACATCCACTGGTGCCGAGCTGACACCTCCTGGGACCCAAAGACCTAAGTAGTGGGGCCTGGCCACGGGCTCTTCATCTGAGCCCCTAAACTACTGCATGTCCCTGGAAAGTCACCTGACCTTCTGGGTCTGTGGCCTTGTCTGCAACGTGAGGAGACTGGACCACATAATCTCTAGGGCTCCTTCTGACTTTCAAATTCTGTAATTCAGATGCTTATCTATAGACTTGGTTGTGATCTGTTGTTCCTGGAAATTATTTTCTATGAACAAGAACAAGCTTCTGTTGTAAGAAAGAAAACACTGTCAGTGGCCAAGCGATGTAAGTTCCAGGGACATTTCCACTTTGCATTCACAAATACACTTAGTATTATGCCTGATTCCAGCAGCTCAGCAAACCATCAGTCTCCTTCCTTTAGCCCTGCGCTCAGGACCAGGTCCTGTAAACCCTACTGCCCTCAGCCCTAAATATCCAGAAAGTGCCCGTATGTGTCTGCCCTCACGACCTAGGCTCTGAGCCTAGCCACCTGCAGGTCCTGCCACCATCGGGCCCATGCCTCCATGCCCGCCCCCCCAGGCCACATGGCCAGGGCAGCCACAGTGAGGGCCTAGCGCATCAGCCAGTGATGGCTCTGCCTTTCTCACAGGTGCAGTTTTCTGGGGTTTTCCCAATGTCAGATTACCCTCTTCACTCAGATGTCAGCTTTGCTATCTCCTTCCATTTCAGTTCTGTGCTTACTCCCCCCCACACACACCCCCCCACCGTGAAGCACTTGTTTACCTGTCTGGTTGCTTGCTTCTCTTCAGTCTCCATCCACAGAATGTCAGCTGCTCGGTAGCAGGGGCATGGCTGCTTGTTTGCTAATTTATCCCAGCATCTGGAGTCCTGCTGGCACCCAGTAGGTACTCAGTGTGTGTAATGATGGATGAACAAACTCTAGCTAGGGGAAGAGCACATGTCTGCCAGGGAGCAGAGCTGGAGTTGAACTCTCTGACGATTAGGGGATTTTGTGCTCCCAAAGGGCAGACGCTGCAACAAGCCTTATCTGTCTCGTAGCTCCAAACTCATTAAATGAGGGTTCACCTTCAAGCATTAGATATAAGAAAATAGGTAGGAATTGGTTTTCCTAGTTAAGAATTCACAAAAGATACCTACTTGTTCTTGATGTTTATGTTTCTTTCCAGTTTGTTCTAAGTTATGTATTATCCATCCACCAATTGATACTACTAACAGCCAAATGAAGAGTGTGTTTTCTCCTTCATCTCTTGTGTAATTCCTGTGGGATGATGAGCATCCCTATAACCAAAGCATCCCTGTCCTCTTTCCAAGGATGGCATAGGACTATCAGGACCACCTGTCCAGCAGTCCCTTCCCATCCCCCCTGCCCCCAGCACGTTCCAGTGTCCTGGTGTCCGTGTATCAAACACCTACTCACCAACAACACTTCTTCCCTCTCAGACGCTCCACCAGCACAGGGACAAGGTCAAGTAGGAGGCAGATCACGGCTGCAGGCAACAGTAGAACAGGCCACCAGAGAGGCCTGTAATGGCCTGAGTGCACTCGGGGTGAATGAATCTGGACCCGAATCTGTGGGCAAGAGGCAGGATATCCCAGCAGAACGCATGTTAGCAGCACAGCAGGGGCCAGGCGCTGCCAGACTCACAGAAGCCAAAGAAATGGGTGTTTATCTTGCACCCCAGAAGAGAAGGGATCTGACAAACGGAGGAAGAAAGAGGCGAGTGCTGGGGATCCCACTGGGAAAGACGCAGCAGATGGATGAGAGTGATGTTGGTGAACGGCTGAGTCCTAGTCCTCTCCGCTCGGGTTGAATCTTGCTTGGAAGAGAAGATTAAATACGTGACTATTTCTAGAACTGGAGAGATGCTGAAGCACGTGGGTGCCAGCCAAATCTGATTTTTTAGTGACAGCAGACAGCCAAACACACGCTCCTAAGATGCTTGTAGTAAATCTGAAAGGTCATCAGGAGTCCTAATTAATCTGTCAAAGGGGAGTGTATTGTGGGGAGAGCAGTGCGCCCTGGCCTTTCTTACATTTGTCTTACCTTTGGGGGTGGACTTGTAGAGTTATGGAGAAGTGCCACCTCTCACTGTCTCCCATGTGCTCCCTGCCCTTGCCCTGCGCCCTGCCCAGCAGCTCCCCTCCCACCACTGCCTGTACCCCAGGCATCAGCTTCAGGGGGTCTCTCACTCAGGGCTGGATCTGCAGAACTTCAGAAAACCCTTTTCTTTACTCTTTTGCTCAGTGACTTGGTGGAAACAAGAAGAAAGAGTAAGATGGAGAGTGTAGGGGTGCCCAGGGGGCTGTCGGTGAAGCATCTGCCTTCGGTTCAGGTCACGAGCTCAGGGTCCTGGGATGGGGCCCCGTTCCATGAAGCCTGCTCCTCCCTCTCCCTCTGCCTGCAGCTTCCCCTGCTTGTGCACTCGCTCTCACTCTCTGTCGAATGAATAATTAAGATCTTTTAAAAATGAATAAATAAAACAGAGAGTATATTTTGATACAACAGGGGAAGGAACAAGCTACCTAGGACAGTTGCATTTCACTCAACCCTGCCCACAGGCTTCCACACAGAGGACATTTCAGGGGTGAAGTTCTCGTGTTTATTGCATCAATAGTTGGGAATCTCTCCCCTAGTTATAAACATACCTCGTTTTTACTTGAAAAATAGCGTTTTAACCAAATATCTCTTTCAGAGGATGCTAAAAGTGATCTGGCAAGAAACGAAAATGTACGGCTTTCTCTTTTATTTTATTTTTTTGAAGATTTTGTTTATTCGTGAGAGACACAGATAGAGAGGCAGAGACACAGGCAGAGGGAGAAGCAGGTTCCTCGAAGGGAGCCCAATGTGGGACTTGACCCTGGGACTCCAGGATTAGCCCTAGGCTAAAGGCAAGTGCTCAACTGCTGGGCCACCCAGGTGTCCCTGGCTTTCTCTATTAAAAGGGGTCCCATGCTGACCTCCAAGGAAGGCGAAACCTTTTCACCTGTGCTTCCAAACCTTCCTTTCTCTCCTGTCCTGTTCTCTGCTGAATCTGCCCACCCCTTCCCTCTGCGCACTGGGCCTGGTGCCGACTATTAATGGAGACTGCAGGTAAATACTGTGGGGAAAAACACCTGTGAGGGATCTTTATATCCGCACAAGGTCTGGCTTCAGGAGGACTAGCGAGTCATCGATGTGGTTACTGTGCACAAATTGTTTTTTTTTTTTTTCTGGATGTAACACTGGAACATTGTCTTCAAACTGCAAGAGGAAATTGCTTAGGATGTGTACATGAAAATGGAGAACAGGCTTCTAACCAGGACATCATGAGAGCTCGTGATGAATTTGAATCTGTACACAATAGAGCTCATTCACACTTCAGGGCAACTGAAATGTCAAATAATTCTTAAAGCATAATGTGTGGCTTGTTAATCCCTGCAGAAGTCCTCATGCCCTTTGTGTGGTGGAGAAGACAGACTGGGAACAGGGTGGAGTGAGAAGGGGACACTCGCCCAGACCCCCTGCCTCCCCTGTGTGCCCTGCGGTGCCCAGAGCATGCTGGGCACACACGAGCACCCTCTGGTGCAGTGGTGAATAAGGGAAGTGGGGCCCAGCGTCCTCACAGTTGGAAAGGTTCTACCAACTTCACCACTGGAGACAGTGAAGTTTGCCTGAATTGCTAATTCATCACTACAGCCATGCTCCTAGTGATTAATACATAAAATACTCTTACAGATCAATAAGAAAAAGGCAACCAATGACTTCACTCCAGAAGAAAAATGGTCAGGGTTCCTGGGTGGCTCCGTCGGTGTAGCATCTGCCTTCTGTTCGGGTCATGATCCCGGGGTCCTGGGTTTGAGTCCAGAGTCGGGCTCCCTGGTCAGCGGGGAATCTGCTTTGCCCTCTGCCTCTGCCTGTTGCTCACACTCCTGGTGCACTCACTCTCTCTCTCTCTGTGTCAAATAAGTAAATAACATCTTAAAAAAAGGAAAAGTGGTCAAAGATCTGAACAGGTATTTACAAAAGAAAGAATTGACAAGGTCTGCGAATAAATGGAAAATACCCAAATTCACAAGCTGCAAAAAAAAAAAGCAAAACAAAAATATGGTGATAGACACCTTTTTGGGCTCCAAAGATAGCAGGCCTTTCCCTATATGTGATGATGCCCAGTGATACCAAAGGTCTGGGACGCAGGCCCACCGTGGGGTGCCAGCGGGAGCACACATGGGTACCTCTGCCTGGAGGGGATTCATGCTTGGTGCACAGACAGGCCCAGCTCCAGCAGCATCGCATCCCTGCTCATACTGTCCTCCCCCAGGAAGACCCCCGGAGGAGCCAGGGGTGAGCACATGGCTTCAACTCCATCAGCACGCTTTCCACAAGATGAAGACACAGAAAGAACCCCTGTATTAGGTGACAGGCATGCGGCATCTCGATTCTCCCTTCCTCCCACTGTGATAGGACTTGGCTGTGTTTATATTTATTTTTTCTTATTGGATTCATGTGCACCAAGTTGAAATCATAGGAATCCTGGGTTCATGAAAAATTGTCATGGGCGTTTTTATGAATTTGTGTCTCTATAGCAATGTGATCTGTGCCCGTGAGCCCACCAGTCAGCGCAAAAGCTAGAACCTTGATGATAACTCATCCCGGCTGAGGGGACTCGGGGCTGTTCTCTCCCTGGTGTTTCTTTTTACATTACATCATGTCATATTACATATGTGTGTGTGTATACTGCAGGAAGGGGATTTCTAATTGATTTTTAACTTTGCAAAAGAAGTAGCATGCTGTCATCTTTGAGGCTTATTTTACACATTATGGTATATTGCCGTAATCACTGCATTTTGACCGCCTCTACTTTCTGATTACATCATAATGTATTAATTCACGTTCGTACCGATGAATACCTGAAAAATTTCCAGGTTTTTTTCTCCTGAGCTGCTGATCAGGAGCCCATAGGATAGGGGCACCTGAGTAGTTCAGTGGTTGAGCGTCTGCCTTTGGCTCAGGGTGTGATCCCGGGGTCCTGGGATCAAGTCCCACATTGGGTTCCCTCCAGGGAGCCTCTTCTCCCTCTGCCTGTGTCTCTGTCTCTCTCTCTGTGTCTGTCATGAATAAATAATTTAAAAAAAAGAATGCATAGGACAGTCCCATATACATCTGCTGGTGTACGTTTGCAATTTTTCTTGGTGATGTTTTCTGGGGCTGTCCTAGTCAGATGATGTAAAGCCACAAGACCCATCCTCTCACCGTCTGGAAGGCAGACGCCTGAAGTCAAGGCGGGGCTGTGCTCTAGGGGAAGGATCCTTCCTTGCCTCTCTCATGGTGCTTCCTGGTGACTGATGATCTCATTTATATTACATGTTTGAGATGACAGAATTTTAGAAATGGAAAACCTATTGGCAGTTGTCAGGGGTTAAAGATGAAGGGAGGGAAGGCAGGTGAGCTAGAGAAGGGGTTGTTGGTGTTCAGAGCAGCCATGTCCACTGGAGCCAAACAATGGAAGGAGCCCAGATGTGCATCAACAGATGAATGGATGAAGGTGTGGTCTACACACAATGGAACACTCCTCAGCCATCAATAAATGAAATCTTGCCATTTGCAACAACGTGGATGGAACTGGAGGGTAGTATGCTGAGCAAAATAAGTCCATTAGAGAAAGATGATTATCACATGACCTCACTCATATGTGGAATTTAAGAAACAAAACATGAGAAGGGGGAGAAACAGAGAGAGGGAAGCAAACCATAAGAGACTCTTAAGGACAGAGAACAAACAGGGTTGATGGCAGGATGTGGGTGGCTGCTTTGTTGTTATTGGGGGACTTTTTAAAAAGATTTATTTTATTTATGTATTTATGTATGTATTTATGCATGAGAGAGAGAGAGAGACAGAGACAGAGACACAGGCAGCTGTGGGAGCCAGATGTGGGACTCAATCCCAGGACCCCGGGATTATGCCTTGAGCCAAAGGCAGATGCTTCACTAACTGAGCCACCCAGGTGCCCTGGGGGACTTTATTTTCATTTCTGGGTTTGAAGTCCCATTTCCAATGACCACGGTCAGCAGAAGTAGAACCATGCTGTATGTCATTCATGCCAAGCCTCAGTTAGTTACAAAACACCCCAAAGGGGGAAGGTCATGGCTTGACTTTCTTTCCATCAAAAGCAGACAGTCCTAGGGTTCATTTCATGATGTTCCTAAGAAGGTCCCCCATGGGGTGCATGGTGGCCCCAGTTGGAGAGTGCATTGCATTCGGCTTCCTTCCTGATTTCCGTTCCCTAGAGCCGCACTCCCGAGTATAGCACTGCACAGCAGCCTCCGCTGCAAGCTCCACTTTTGGTTGAACCAGGCTAAGACACCTCTGCTACTGAAATTCTCATTATATAGGAAACGAGGGAGTGAGAGTCGGTGTTCTTTTGTGCTTCATTGATGGAGGAAAACAAATTCTGTCATGATCCATTCTGAGCCTTACATGAAATATCAACAACTATGACATAGTTTGTGTCTCACCTAATTTTTTTTGAGTTTCTCCTTTTACCTCCTGAGAAGTTGTTAGCGGCTGATGGGGCGAGGTCCCTTGGAGGGTTGAAGAGTGAGCGTAGAGCCCCAGAGATGGGACGCAGCTGGCGAGGAGGCTGAACGAACAGGGCTGGGGCTTCAGGACTCAGCCGCACGGCAGGTACTGTGCCACAGAAGCCAGGGCTTGGAGAGTGGGCCTGGCGGGCATGATAGCAGCTGGGCCTTCGTAGAGGCTGTCGGGCTGCTGTAAATACCCTCCACACACCATTTACAGTTCATAACAGCCTCTGAGGGAGGCCTGAAGACCCTCTGCATTCCTCATATGAGGAACAAGGCAAGGATGAGTCTTCTCCCATTGGCCTTCTCAGTACCCAGAGCTGGTGGGTCCAGCTCCTGAGGCTGGGCTTTCAGAAGGAGTGGGACCGCTGGTGTTAAATGCCCCACAGTGATGGCAACTGTCGTATTTTAGGCTGAAATTTCCATGGGAGGCTTTTCATTGGCTTTTACGTGTCTTCATTTCTGCGGCTCAGGCTGTGGCTCAGCACAGCGTCGTATTCCTCACTCACACGGTCATCACAGTAACCTCAGACAGGTCCGAGATTGTCTCCCTCCAGCCGTGCTGAGTGCTTCAGATCTCGGCCCAGGAGAATGTAAAAGCTTCAGTCTCCTTCCTCTTGTGGCCGGACGTCAGACCCATCCTACTACTTCTGTAGCAATTTCCTGTGTTTTCAAGGTAAGCTTCAAAGATCATCGAATCATGAAAGTGTAAAAGCTACACTTTTAGCAGTCACTTCCCTTAGATTCATAAACTGAGACTCAGAGAAGTGAGGAAACTGAACACACGACTCATGCACGATGAGTCTCCCTAAGAACTCTGGCTTCCTGCCCTCTCCCCAGGCCTCTCTCTGTGGCATCCCAATTCAGAACATGTCCTGCAGAGGTCGGTGTGCCACAGAAAGTTGCAAGATGTTTGCTACACAACATTTGAAATTAAAACTCCCCCTTGGTATAGACAGCAAGTCTAAACTGATGCTACTGCCAAGGCCCACCTTTGAGAGCAGTGATGATAGTAAGGTATTGTCACGGAGTGAACGTCCCTGTTGCCCACCTTCTCTGAGATCTATGTGTTGAAACCCAGCCCCCCCGCCCCCCCCCCCACCCGGGGTATTAGGAGCTGGAGCCTTTGGGAGTGATTAGATCATGAAGGTGGAGCCCTCAGGAATGGGATCAGGGCCTTCGAAGGGTGGCCTTTCACCGCACGGGGACCCACAGTGAGAACACAGCTGTCCCCACTCAGACCAGCACCCTCCCCAGAACTCGACCATGTGGGCACCGGGGTCACGGACTTCCAGCCTCCAGAATGGGGAGAAATCAATTTCCGTTGTGTATAAGCCACCCAGACTGTGGTACTTGCTATAGCAGCAAATAGACTAAAACAGGTATCCTGGGGCACCTGGGGGGCTCAGTGGTTGAGTCTCTGCCTTCGGCTCAGGTCGTGACCCCGGGGTCCTGGGATCGAGTCCTATATCAGGCTCCCTGCAGGGAGCCTGCTTTTCCCTCTGCCTGTGTCTCTGCCTCTCTCTCTGTGTCTCTCATGAATAAATAAAATCTTTAAAAATAATTAATTAAAACAGGTATCTAGAAAATTTTGAAATAAATATAATTTCAATCTGCATGGAAGTGAATCCCCAAGGCCTATGTTGTTGAGTGGATGTTAGTATGTGTTCAGCCTTGAGCACCATGGGTCCTAATGGTCCACAGTTTTAAGATAGCGGTGTCTGGTCGAGGCTGCAGCCTGAGAGAAGTGTTTCATGATGCAATGATGGCTTTAATTACATGAACATGGAAACGTAACTGAGCTGTTGTTAATGCTCGTGCACCTTGATTGGCAGATTTAAGTAATATTTCCAAAAATGTTGTACACATACCACAGATGGTATAGGAGATTATTTCAAGTGACAGCCCAGCAAATGCATTTCATTTAAACATCTGTGCATTTATCCCATTTGTATTAAAATATTTTGCCAAACGCATATTTGATAATGCACTGGCACCCAGAATATACAAAGTTAAAACTCAACAACAAGCAAACAACCCAGATAAAAAAATGGGCAAAGACCTGAACCGATATCTCCTCAAAGGAGACACACAGATGGGAAGCAAGCTTATGAGAGGATGCTCTCCATCATTTGTCAGCAGGGAGACACGCACCCAAATGAATGCTGAGACACCACCACACAGCTGTCGGAAGGGCCAAGCTGAGGACACCATGTGCGACAGGGACAGGGGAGCAGCAGGAACTTGCACTCACTGCCGGCGGTAGGGATGTGGCAGGGGCAGCTGCTGCGGAAGATGGTTTGCTGGGCTTTTTACAAAAGCTACACACTCTTTCCCCATGATCCAGCAGTCACTCTCCCGGGTATTTACCCAAAGGACTTGAAGATTATGTCCACGAAAAAACCTGCACATGCATCTTTAGAGCAGGCGCATGCATCCTCGTCCAAGCCTGGGAATGACCAAGATGCCCTCCACAGGCGATGGGGGAATAAACGGTCTGTGCAGGCCGTGGAGTATTATTCAGTACTAGAGAGAAGCGAGGTACCAGGCCGGGAGGATCCACGGAGGAGCCTGGAGTGCGCACGGCTGGGTGAAGGAAGCCGGCCTGCCACGGCCACGGCCACGGCCACGAGCTGCGTGACTCCAGCTCCGCGACGGCCCGAGAAAGGCCGAGCTGTGGACGGAGCGGGAGAGCCGCTGCCTGGGCTCAGGAGCAGGCAGGGCCAGAGGCTGCACTAGCAAGCTGGGGCCGTGGGCACGTGCAGGCACATGTCAGGCCCCCAGACCGGACAGCCCAGGAGTGAACCTCCGTGTAAGGCGCGGTCTAGCTAGTACCCACGTATCCATATGGCTGCGTTCGTGGTAGCAAATGTGCCTCCTAACGCGACACGGGTTAATGGGAGAGAGCCTGTTGCCGGGGCCCGGGGGAGCACAGGCGGCTGCTCAATTCCCCTGTAAAGCTAAAGCTGTAAAAAGAATCTAGTGATTAAAACACCTCTCCGAGTTGTTGCTCAACAGCGGTTGCCTGTTGTTAGGAGCAGCCAGCAGGGAGGTGCCCGTCCCTGCTCTGGATCTGGGCTTCAGGCCTGGGGACCAAGGGGTGGCGGGGAACCTGCTAGGGGGATGACCTGCCACTAGGTGGCGCTCCCTCCCCCTTCCTCCTCTCTCCCTCCTGTGGCTCCTCCCTCCCTTCCCCTCCCTCCCTGCTCCCCCTCCCTCCTGTGTCTTCTCCCTCCCTCCTCCCTCTCTTTCCTCCCTCCCCTGCCCCTCCCTTCTCCCTCTCTTCCCCTCCCTCTAGTGTCTACCTCCCTTATCTCTTCTCCCTTTCCCTTCCCTCCTTCTCTCCCTTCCTCCTCCCTCCCTCCCTCCCCCTCCTTTCACCCTCCTCCCCATTCCCCTTCCTTCCTCCTCCCTTCCTCTCTCTCCCCCATTTCTTCGTTTTCTCAGTTCTGTTGCTGTCTCTCCCTTTTCCCATTTCTGTGAGTGAACTGTCATACGATATCTAGTAATGTGAAGGCGGAGCCCAGCCCTATTCCTTTGGAGGAGCATGGGCCACCCGGGGGTGGGGGTGGGGGGGTGGGGGAGTGGCTGGGCACACAGAAAGGGGCACTGATTGGCATTAGGCCAGAGCCCACACTCCTGCACCTAGTGGGGTCCTGGCACCGGGAAGGCCATGGGGATTGCACAGCGTGCTGGGTGACGGCATGAGGCTGCTCTGGCTGGGAGCAGCTGTCCTGGGAACCACCCCCCATCTCCACACACACAAACTAAAGGGAGGGCAGTCCCACCGGTGAGCTCTTAGCTGCCCCTGGGCCCCCTTCCCCCTGCAGCCCCTGGGCCTCACCCCACTGTCCTGATACTTTTCTCTATTGCTCCCCAGGATTCTGATCCACACCCTGGCCCCTGGCTGGGGGATGGACCAAGTGTATCCAGAGACGCACTCCTGATACCTGGTTTTGCTTTTGGCTCCCCAGCCCAGACAGGGGTGTGTTCCTACCCAGGCCACCTCCTCAGTCCCATGCTGATCCTGAGTCTGAAGGGCCTGGTCGCCATTGACAAATCCCAGTGTCTGAACAAAGGGATCAAAATCCCAAAATCTAGTGGGGGAAACAGACACTCAGATAACCAGGGCAAGCTATTACTAAAACAATGGCCAGGAGCAATTTGGCTGCAGGATGGGGGATGCCTCATTCAGATGAGGTCACTGGGAAAGCTGGATCTGACAGGAGCACAGGAGGCCATGAGTGTCACTGCTGTGGGGGCGCAGGTGGCAGGGGGTACTCAGGTTATAGTAGCCAGGTGAAGTAGGAAGGATCGTGAATGTCATGATAGAAAAACCTGACATTGAGGGATCCCTGGGTGGCGCAGTGGTTTAGCACCTGCCTTTGGCCCAGGGCGTGATCCTGGAGTCTGGGGATCGAATCCCACATCGGGCTCCTGGTGCATGGATCCTGCTTCTCCCTCTGCCTGTGTCTCTGCCTCTCTCTCTCTCTCTCTGTGACTATCATAAAGAAATAAATAAAAATTAAAAAAAAAAAAACCTGACATCTCCTTGGGTTGGGGAAAAGGTGGTACATGAAATTACAATCAAATTAATACTTAGATTTTATGATAAAATATTGGTATCTATTTGATAAAATACCTGTATTTATCAAATAAAATATTATAATTCGGAATATGCAAAGAATTATAATAGATCAATGAAAATACATAAAACCGAATTATTAAAATAGGCAAAACCCAAAACAAAACAACAGGCAAATCATGGAAGAAGAAAAGCAAAGGACAGATTCAACCTTATTGGAAATTTAAAAAACTCAAAACCTCACAGGTTAGCAAAAATTGAGAAGTCTGGTAGTCCTAGGTGGGCGCAAGGACATAGAGCACCAGGAATTTTTAGACATTGCTGTTGAGAATGTCAATTCTTGCAATCACCATGTTAAACCCCAGCAGCTCCACTCCTACAGCCCAGAATATTTATATCCACGGGGAGTCATATAGAAGGATGTTCAGAGCAATATTATTTGTAGTAGCAAAGAAAAAATAGAAAATAGCTTAAATTTCATCACCAGAAGGGATTAAGAAGATTGCAGTATAGTCATACAATGCAACTGTTCACAGCTGTGAAAATGAGGACAATCCATACATGAGCACAATATGGAGCAAAAAAACCAGATGCCTCAGTGTATACAGCAGGCTGCCACTTGTATAAAGTGTGCAGAACGGTACAGCCTACAACCTAGAGATACAGAGGGAGCGGACACATGAAGATTAGCGCCGCATCTGGGGGTCACTGCTTGGAGGGGCCCAGGGAGCAGGTAGGACTGCTCTCACAGCCCCGGGGGGTGCGTGGTCCCCTCAAGTTGTGCAAAATGGTGGCGTGAGGACACAGGCGTCCAACTGTGATGTCGGGGCTGGTGGGGCGATGGGTGTGCAGGTATTAGAAGCAGTATTTATGTGCTTCTGTGCAGTTTAGCATTGCAGAATATATTTTAAAACAGATTTTTAAATCCAGAGTGCAGGAATTGGCAGAGCCTCTGAACATTTCAGCTCAGGAGTGAAAAGGTCAGATTTAAATTTTGGAAAGCTCGCTCTGCTGGCGGGGTGGGGGATGAAAGTGAGAGGCATGTTGGAAGCAGAGGTGACGGGGGGTGGGGGGGGAGCCTAGCCTGAAGACGGGAACCTGCAGGGCAAGGTGAGGCCCTGGCAGCCAGGCTGGGGAAGAAGGGATGGTGCTAAGGTTAGAGGAACCTGGTGGCAAGCTGCGAGGAATGCCTGAGATGTCACTGTGGGGACAGCAGGGCCAGTGCAGGAAAGCCCGCAAATCATGTCTGAAGAACTGAGACCATTAACTGAGTGGCAAGCTTGGCTGGAGGAAGGCCAGTCCAGGTGTGGGTGGGATGGCTTCAAAGCAGTGCTGGCACGTGGATGTGGGAGGACCAGGCAGGTGCTGGAGGGTCTCCGGGTCTCCACTTACTGGGAGGGGGGCACAGCCTGAGCAGCTTGGGAGGTGGAGAGGGCATCGCACAGGGTTGCCGGCCGAGATAGCAGACAGATGTAGGAAGCCACTGTGGGAGCTGGGGAGTAGACTGAGCAGGTGACTGGCCCCACGGGGACCAGGCCTCAGGGAGAGCGTGGGGAACAGGTGAAGAGAGAGGAGTGGCGTGGGCCCAACCTGGGAGTCCTGGGGGACCAGAGAAGGGAAGACCAGCTGAGAGTGGTTTGGAGGATCCCACGGAAGTTCTGCAGGGGAGGTTAGGCGTAATGGGGAGTGTGAGCTGCGGTGGGCCTGAGGTCCTCAAAGACACCAGGAGAGGCACAGAAAGTGTCAGCGGTGGTGGGGCGTTGGAACCTTTCCTCCGTCTGTTACTTGGTACCTTCTCAGGCAACGGACTCGTGTTTAGGATTCAAGAGGAATGGGGTAGGATGCTGTGCCTTCTTTCACTGTGGCTCCATGTGGCTGCCTGTGTGCCCTCGACATCCCCAGAGAGGGGTGCTGGCATCACTGAGCTGCATAAATGAAGCCAGGGTCTACTAGTGAATTGTTAGCACATTTTTGTTTTTATTATAGCAAAGTGTGACCCTCACACCTGTGAGCCCTGGGAATGTACATGTTCAAGGATCCTTCTCCATTATCCCAACAGTTTCTCTCTAAAAAAATAGTGTTTGAAGTTTTGTGGTTGAAGCATAGAGCAGTGCTAGAATATCAAAACCGCCTGGGGACCTTGGAGAGCCACTTGTTGAACTTTCTAATTTTCCTGTTTGAAACCTAGCAAAGTAAAATGATGTCCTGGGGTCATGCAGCCTGACATCTGGAACAAAAACGTTACTGTCAGCCGCCATGAGCATGCTGGAGGCGAAAATGTGATGGAAATTTGTAAGCTTCACAGAGCGATGGTCACAAAGCATGGACTATAGAACGTTCCTGTGGGCTGTGTGTAAAAACGAGTTCACAGAACCTCAGCTGCAACCTACCTGGGCAAGGGGTACTGGGGGTGATCTGAGGTTAATCAGCTGGCAGGTAGGTGCCATTCACATAACACCTCTCATTTTTAGGGAAGAATTGAACAGATGCCCCCAAATATGAGACATAATTAAGAAAATTTCTGTGTTTTATCTACTCAGGAGAAGACTGATCAGGCCCTTGGCCCCCTCCAGCACAGAATGAAAACAGTCTAATCTCCCCGGAAGAACGGGTCGAAGGCTACCAGCCACGGCTGAACACTAGTGAGCCTGAGCAATCACTGCAGACAGCATCCCTACAGAATTCCATGGGAGGAATGGAAGTGCACACACGGATTGTACTCTGGGAATGACAGCTTATGTCACTTATGTTCATGTTGTACACTGCTTGGGGACGTTTTCTGGAAACAGAAATTCAGATTTATTGAGTGCAATTGAACAACTAGTCTATATTTTATTGCGCTAACTGGGAAGGATGGCTGCAGATTTTGGAAAGAGTCTGGATAGATTCAGTGGCCCTTCCCCAGAAGGTTTGTCACCTTTCCCCAGTAAGTGGAGGCTAGTGCCGCTTCTTTCCATGACCTAACATGGATTTCCAGCACCGTGAGGCACTAGACAGTAACATGAAGAAGTTCGTTACAGAATTGCGGGTCCATGATCAGTGTGTGAAGAGCGAGCATGTTATACATCCTACTGCATTCTAGGGTAGGAAATGGGATTCACAGTCGAAATATATGGATATTTCAGCCTCCCACCCCCCCGTGCAAGTGAATAAAGGACAGAGTATCATGTAAGAGGCCAAGGGGCTGGGAGGTGCTGGTGTGGGATGTGGGCAAACACGTGGGCAACAGATGGAGCTGCTATGGGTGCAGATTGGAAGGTGTCTGGAAAACAGCTCTACTGTTTCTTTTTTTAAATTTTTTTAAAATTTATTTATGATAGTCACAGAAAGAGAGAGAGAGAGAGAGGCAGAGACATGGGCAGAGGGAGAAGCAGGCTCCATGCACCGGGAGCCCGACATGGGATTCGATCCCGGGTCTCCAGGATCGCGCCCTGGGCCAAAGGCAGGAGCTAAACCGCTGCGCCACCCAGGGATCCCAGCTCTACTCTTTCCATGAATCTTGAGCAAGAGAGTCACTTCAACTCCTTGGACCTCAGCACCCTCTTGTATAAAGAGGAATAACACTCCTTGTCTACCTCCAATTGAATTTTAAGGATCAAGTGATAGCACAAAGCATGTTATAGAAAGAGGATAAATAAGCATTATTTGGGAAGACTGCAAGATTTCAGAATGCCCCAAAATTGAATTTAAATGAGTCATTGTCCCTATTATTAGAATAATATGAAAATTTTATTCAGAATGTTGATGTTTTGCCTATTCTTTCTTTAATGTTTCAGGACTGAATCTATTCATACAGTTTTAAGAGAGTGGACATTCTATCTCTGTAATAAGTAGTCTTTGGCATAAAGAACCTGAAATCTGCATTCTCTTTGCAACACCGTTTTAACTTTCTGATAGATGAAACCCCAGTGTTCTCCAGTTCCTCTACTCAATAGTTTGGTAGATGCAGAAGTGAAAGAGCTGTGTCCTGAAGGGGGTGGCATAGTGCCTGGCACATAGTAAGCACTCAGGGGACGGTTAAGAAGATAGATAACAGAAGCAGGATAGACAGATGAGCCAAAGTGATCTCTTCCATGATCACATATCTGAACTTATCATCACTCACAGTTATTCTTTCCTCTGGTATTCTTTAGAGTCTCTCCGCCCCTAGGGGCAAACTTTTTCCTACCCATTCTACTCCATCACTGCTACTGAGCATGTCCTGTCTCCTCATTAAGCCTCATTCTTTCCTTATCATTCAAGACATTCACACATCATTTACTTTCTTATAGGAATATTTGAACATCATTCCTTATTTCATATCAGATGATTGTGCTTTCTGAAATCATGCTGTCAGGTGGGAGATCCCACGCCACCCTTGTGCCCTGCAGTCAGCTCTGCCAGTCCTCATGCCACCCCTTCCACATGGACTGTGCCCATTTTCCCGGGCTCCTGAGAGCTTCTAAGAGAGTCAAGAGTCAGGACCCATTGGCATCACTATGAATTCCTGCTTGGACTCAGCAATCATTTTATTCATCTATTTATTGTATCTTTTTATTACCATTGCTGTGCTTTTCAATTATCATGTTATTTCCATTTTCTTTGGTGTCAAACTAAGTCATTTTATCTCTGAAACTACTCCAGGCAGCATCAATGTCAGGTGGATTTCAGTGTCTAGTTCAATATGCAACTTGTGAATTTAAATGACTCTGGAGTGAAATGAAATTTGCAATCTCAGATCTTAGGTTCTCAAACTACTAGGAATATAATTTAATTTGCTCATCTGGTGAAGGAAAGAGTATACAGGTCCTGGAGACTTAGAGACCTGCTTTCTGATCTGAACTCCAAGACTTACTGTGTCATCTTAAGCAAGTTATTTAACCTCTCCCAACAAACATGTAAAATGGAATATAGTGCATACTTCTAGTCCTGGCATATCTAATAGAGATTAAATATGTAAATGTGCCTGGCAGCAAATGATTGATATACAGTGTTCTTGTTTTCCTCTTCATTACCCTTAGCTTGGATCCTATCTGCTGGTATTTAATTCTTGGAACCTGAGAACCAAACAACGACAACAAATTGAAAAGCCCCAAAATTTTAAGTCTTGGAAAGTGTGCTATTGCTAAACTCTTCCATCAAATTCTGAAAGGAATTTGACTGAAAGGAATACTTCACAATTCAGTCTAGGAGACTAACCCCATACAAAGACCAGAAAAACACATTACAGGACTTTAAAAAAAAAACAAACAAAAAAAAGAACTACAGACTGATGTTCCTTATGAACACAGATACAAAAATTCATAAGAAAATGTTAGCAAGTTCATTCACTCATGACAGAAATTCTTACAGTGTAGGAAAAGAAGGGAATGTCCTCAATATGATAAAGGGCAACTATAGAAAACTGTAGCTAGTATCCTAATTAATAGCGACAGACTGAATCCTTTCCCTCTATTATCAGTGAGGGGGAAAGATAGTTGCCTTTACTAGGTCTACCCATTGGTACTAGAACTAGTATTACAAGTTCTGGGCAGTGCAATAAAGCTGGAAAAAGGGGGAAAAAAGGCTTCATATTGGAAAAGAAGTAAAACAGTTTATTTTCAGAAATTATAAGCATTTATTTAAAAAACCTCTTTTGGAACCCATAGCAAAAGCTACTATAACTTGTAAGATTAGCAAGGTTTCAGGATAAACAACCAATGTAAAAAAATAGAGCAATCAGTTTGACACTAAATAAACAATTATGCCTAACATGGCAGCAAAAGTATGAGCTACAGGGGCATCTAGGTGGCTCAGTGGTTGAGCATCTGCCTTTGGCTCAGGTTGTGATCCTGGAGTTCCAGGATTGAGTCCCACATTGGGTTCCCCACATGGAGCTTGCTTCTCCCTCTGCTTATGTCTCTGTGTCTCTCATGAATAAATAAATAAACCTTAAAGAATATATGAGCTACTTGGGAAGACTATATTTGACAAAAGATCGACAAGACCTGAGCCCTGAAAACTGCAAAGCACAGCTGAGAGGAATGGGAAGAGATTTGAGTAAACTGGAAGAGAAATTGTGTTCCTAGGCTGGGTGACTCCGTATGGTTATGGTGTGAATTTCTCCCAAATCAATGTATGGATTCTAAGCAGTTCTATTCAGAATCTCAGCTGACTTTTAAATTTTTTTAAAAAATTGACAAGCTGATTTTAAAATTCAGAAAATGTGTGTGGCATTGGAGAAGAGAAACACATAAATAGGACAGAATAGAGTCCAAGATAGGCCTGTACATATGTGATCAATTAATTTTAAACAGTGTTGACAAGGCAATTCAATGGAAAAATAATCATCTTTTTATCAAATAGCACTGGAGCAACTGGATATCATGTTGAGAAAATCAAACAACCCTTACCTCATACCACATTTAAAATTAACCATCATAGAGAAAGACCAAAATATACGAGCTAAAATGTCCAAGAGAAAACACAGGAAATCTAATCACTTTGGGTTTGGCAAAGTTTCCTTGAAACGACACAAAAAGCATGGAACAATTGATCATAATGTGAAATTCAAAAAAACCCCAAAACTTATGCCATTCAAAAGACAATGTTATGGAAATGAAAAGGCAAGCCACCTATGAGGGTATTACAAACATATACCTAATAGGGGCACCTGGGTGGCTCAGGGGTTGAGCATCTGCCTTTGGCTCAGGTCGTGATCCCGAAGTCCTGGGATCCAGTTCTGCATTGGGCTCCCTGCTGGGAGCCTGCCTCTCCCTCTGCCTGTGTCTCTGCCTCTCTGTGTCTCTCATGAATAAATAAATAAAATCTTTAAAAAAAACAAAAATACCCATATACTTGATAAAGAAATTATACTTGGGGTATGCAAATAACTCTATATCTCAATGAGATGACAAACAATCCAATTAAAAATGGGCAAAAATTTGAACACACTATATCAAGGACAATAATATGTGGACAGCAAATAAGCAGATGAAAAGTCGCTCAATGGCGTGCCTGGGTGGTTCACCTTGGTTAAGTATCTACCTTCAGCTCAGGTCATGATCCCTGGGTCCCGTGATTGAGCGTCTTATTGCATAGGGCTCCCTGCTCACCAGGGAGTCTGCTTCTCCCTCTGCCCCTCCCCCATTTATGTGCATGCACATGCACACACTCTCTCAAATAAAATCTAAAAAAAATTCAGTATCATTAGTTATTAGAGAAAGGCAAATAAAAACCACAGTGAGATACCATTAACCATTTCCTAGAAAGACTGAAATTCATAAGGTTAACTATACCAAGCACTGGTAAGTCAGTGGAGCAACCAGAATGTCATACATTGCTGGTAAAAAGGTAAGATGGCATAACTACTTTGGAAAGCAGTTTAGCAGCTTCTAAAACAGTTAAAGGAATAGCTACCATTTGACCCTGCCACGCCACTCCTAGGTAATTACTTAAGAGAAACTAAAGCAGAAATGCGGCCAGGCCAAGACCTGATGCAAATATTGATAGCAGTTTCGTCTATAATCAGGGCTTGTACAAGGTGAGACAAATGAAACGTGCACAAACCTGAGAGTGAGCACCAGGTGCTTTGTTCTGTCACCCTAGTCTGAGTCTGTTAATACTAGTTAAAAACTGAAAACAACCCCAATGTCCATCAACAGGTAGATGGATAGAGGAACTGTGGTATATCCATAAAATGAAATACTATTCAGTGCTCTCTTTGGCAGCTTATCATAAAATTGGAATCATACAGAGAAAATGAGTATGGCCCCTATGCAAGCAGGACACTCAAATTGGTGAAGCATTCCATATCTTTATAAAATAAGTCCGAAAAATGTAATGTGACTATAGTTAATAGCACTGTATTGTATATTTGAAAGTTACTAAGAGTGCAGATCTTAAAAGTTCTCACCACAAGGAAAAAATTGTAACTCTGTGTGGTAATGGATATTAACTAGACTTATTGAGATAATTTTGCAATATATGCAATTATACATAATTGCGCTATACACCGGAAACTAGTGTTTTATGTAAATTGTACCCTAAAAAAGAAAATAAATACTATTCAGCAATAAAAAGGAATGAACTAATGATTACTTCAACAACATGGGTACAGCTCAAGCTCAAGATAATTATTCTGAGTGAAAAAAGGCAAAAATAATACATATGATTCCATTTATATAAAGTTCTGGAAATTGTAATCTAATTTATAGTGACAAAAAGATTAGTAGTTGCCTGGGAATTGGGGATCAGGGAGGGGATTAGTACACAGGGAAATAAGGAAATAAGGGTGGTAGGGTGGTAGGATATGTTCATACCTTGATTGTATTGATGGCTTCACATTTGTATACACGTGTCAAAACTGATCAAACTTCACCCTTAAATATGTGTTTGTTGTATATCAATTATATTTCAACAAAGCTGTTAAAATAAAATGAGCCAATAAGAATTTAAGTCATGAGTCCTTATTGGATCCTGATTGGGAAAGTAAGAATCTTTAGAGACAATTGGGAGTATTTGAATATGGACTAGATATTAAATATATTAGGAGATTATTGATACTTTTCTTAGGTATAGTAACGATATCATGGATATGTAGGGAAAGGCACGTATTCTTAAGAGATTCATGCTGACGTAGTTAGGGGTAAAGCGTGATGTTTGCAGCTTATTTCAAATAGCTTGGCAAAAACAAAATAACAAGAAACAAAACCCACACCTACAGAAAAACAAAAGGCAACAGGAAAATAAATAGATAAAGCAAACATGACAAAAATATTAAGACTGTTGAATCTAAGTTTTGGAATATAGGAGTTCATTATACTATTTTTTCAATTATTTTGTATGTTGGATAATTTTGTCATTAAAAAGCTGGAAAAGTTTACCAACTAGATTTGAAAAAGAACCAAATTATAAAGATAAAATATAATTGAATTATTAAACTCAGTGGATAGGTTTAACTAAAGTCACGGCAGAAGATAAAGTTGATGAATTCCAAAATGAATCTTACAATAACTATCCAAGATGCAGTACAGAGGAAAAGAGAAAATATGAAAGAAAGTTAAGAAAAATGGAGAATAAAATGAGCAGGCCTATCATTAATCTCGCTGAACTCCAAGAGAAAGAGAAGGAATGGGGCTAACGCCATCTTTGTTGACATAATCCCTGAGAATCCCCACTGAATCCCTGAGCACATAAATGAAAAGCATCCATGCTTAGGCACATCATGATGAATCTGCGAGTCACTCATGGCTGAGAAGGTTGTAAAAGCTTCCAGTGAAGAAAAGTGACCTGCAAAAGAAAGAAGGATAACCGACTGGTCATCATTTACAACAGAAACTAAGCTAAAAGTGGAATATTTTCAGTGGATTGAAAGAAAATAAGTGTTAACCTAGAATTATTTAACCAGGAAAGTACCTTTTAAGAATAAGGGCAAAATAAAGACGTTTTCAGGTAAACAAAAAATGATAGAATGCTTGCTGCTAGTCATGTTCACTGAGTGAAATTATAAAGTGTGTATATGAGACAGGAGATGAAGTTTGGAGACATAAGAAGGAATGTAGAGGACAAAATTAATTGGAATATTAGAATATCTATGTAAATCAGACTACATAAAACAGTAATGTCTTCTGCAGTTTAAAGTAGAATTAAAACACCAAACAATAATTTATAAATTAGGAGGAGGGTAAAGATGTTAACATTCTAGTTTCATAAATATCATCTAAAAGTTTCTAGGTTACCTTTAACAGAATAGAGTATATAACTTTCAAAGGGAAAAAGGAGAATGAGAAAAAAAAAAGTCAATCCAAAAAAAAAAAAAAAAAGGAAAGACAGTGGTGTAAACTTAGCTGACATGGGACACATTGAAAGCAAAAAATATTTCTCATCTTGTATTAAAATCAACACCAGAAGGCAAGTGCAAGAATAGTCATAGCAGCATGTTCATAAAAAAACAAAAAACAACTCGACATAACTCGGAAGTCTGTCAACAGTGGATTGAATGAATAAGCTGTGGCACAGTCTTACAATGAAGTGCTGTACAACAGTAAAAACAAATGAACTGTAGCTATATGCATCAGCATCAATGAATCTCAGATATGATATGAAGCAAAGAGGCCACAGAAGAATTTGGAAAAACTTTGAGAAAGTTGAAAAAGCTGGACCAACTGACCAATATTTCATTTATTTAAAGACATCTACAAAGTCTATACAACCATAAAAGCAAGGGGAGGATTATTGCAGGATCAGGAGAGCAGATACCTCTAGGAAAAGACACTCCAGGGAGAGGCATATATGGGTCTTCCAGGGTGCTGGCCCCATTTTCCAGCTGTGCCTTGTGTGGTGGTTCTGGGGAGCATGTTTTTTGTCACCCTTTTTAGGTCTGCTATGGTAATCAGCTTAAAAATGAGATGGAAGAACAGAACAGCCCTCCACGGAACCCTCTGAGACATCCTAGGAAGAGGAGTCTAGAAAGCAACCTACCTATAAACTACGAAGACTGGATCAGGAAGACAGAAAATGTGAACAGACCAATGAATGAGGCAATTAAAACAGTAATAAAAAAAAATCTCCCACCAAAGAAAAGCCCAGTAGCAGATGATTTCACCAGTGAATTCTAGCAAACATTAAAGAATAACACGATCCTTCTCAAACTCTTCCAAAAAACTTAGGAGAGAGAATACTCTCAATTTTAGGAGGCCAGGAGTACCCTGATATTGAAGCCAGGTAAGGATACAAGGAAAGAACCCCAAAACTATAGGCCATGATCCCTGATGAATATATGCAAAAATTTTCAATAAAATGCTAGCAAACTGAATTCAACAGCACGTTAAAAGAATCACACACCATGATCAAGTATAATTTATCCTTGGAAAGCAATGCAAATTAATGTGAAACACCACATTAATAAAAGATGTTCATCTCAACAGATGCAGAAAAAACATTTGACAAAATTCAACATCCTTTCAACAAATTCAACATCTCAACAAATTGGGTATAGAAATAGCGTATCTTACCATAATAAAGGGCATCTATGACAAACCCACAGCTAACATCATACTCAATGGTGAGAGGTTCAAAGCTTTCCAAGACCAGGAATAAGACAAGGGTGTCTGCTCTTGCCACTCCTATTCAACATTGCACTGGAAGTCCTAGCCAGAGCAATTAGGCAAGAAAAAGAAATAAAAGGCAACCAAATCATAAGGGAAGTAAAATTGTCTGTTTACAGAGGATACTGGTATGGACAGTAAAAAAAGAAACAATCCTATGAAGTTACATAGGCATACAGCTGTCTTTTGTGAGAATCTTCTAACAGATCACAACTACTTCTTGGGCTAAAGAACCTGGAGTTGACTTTCATATTCACCTTTTATAACTACATAGGACTTCACTAGTTTAGGTACTTATTCCTTTAATTTCTACTTTCTTCCTTTATCCTGATTTCACTTATATTTTACTGATAGAAATTGCTTCAAATCCTTTGCCGATCAGAATAGGGTATATACATTTCCAAACAGATTTACAAGTGGCTCAAGCTTCTTATGATCTGCCTCCAATCTTTTTTCTCAGCCTTATACCTACGCTAGTCCTGATATATGTATGTGAATAGTCATATTTTGTCTAAATTTATATATATTTCTGCTTTGATGCAACTGGGTACATGGGATGAAAGGTAAGCAGATTTGGTTTGCACCTTGGACTTGCTTACAGGCTATGTACCCTTAATCAGACTATTTAGCCCCTCTGAACCTCAGCACCATCATCTGTAAAATGGTACTTGCAGGATTACCTAAAACACTAAAATGTTAGCAGTTAAAAACAGCAGATGTTAATTACCAGTTGCCATTCCTTGGTTAGCTGTTGACGGTTAAATAACCTCTTTTCAAATAGGATTATCTGCCTAGTTTTTTCAGGATTTGGATGAATGTATGGAAACAAAAGAACATATATAAAGCGCCTAACAAAATACTCTTTAGGTTTTTCCCCTTTACCGTTACCTCTACCTGGGAAGCCCTAGTTCTTACCATCTGTTAGAATACAAGCATCTACTAAGTTTCAGTTGAGTGTCTTTCCTATTTTTTTTTCCAACTGTAATTTATATGGTCCTCAAATTTCTCCATCCACTTTTAAAATCTCTATTTATAATATATTGACTGCTTTTGTCTTTCTTGTCCTATAGCACCAAGTTGTTTTGGTGGGGAAGACACTGTTTTCCCTTTGTATTCCTATTCCCTCCTAATACCTTGGATGCAATTGGTAACCATTATTTACTATTTTGAATTAATTTTCCTGAGGATACTAAGACTGTTAGACTCCTTCCTTGATTGATAATGTTGCCTCACCCAACTCTGTCCTCCTGTTACTGTGTCACAATTTTGTGGAAGTTATTATGAGCAAACAACAGAAATAAAAGATGAATACAATATAAAACTACATTTTAATGTATTACATCAGATGACAGGTCTTCCTCATCCAAGTCCCTGATCTGTTAGTGTCTGCCCCTGGAGAGTGTGCCATGGGGATGCTCTCAGGGGGATCCTGGAGGACCACGTTCCCCGCGTTTCCTGCAATTAAATGAACACAGTAAACATAGGTGAGCACATCCGAAGCACCTAGCATATCGGGGACCCTTGCTCTCCCCTCCTCTTCCACCAGCAAAGCTTTTTCACCACCTGTACCAGTTTAAAGGGGACCTTTCTTCTTTTCCTCATGGCTGTCCCAGGCAGACCCTAGCCCACCCCGCTCAGCCCATCAGGGCCGAGGGGGACCCAGGTGACCCCGGCCCGCCCCGCTCAGCCCATCAGGGCCCAGGGGGACCCAGGAGGACCCCGGCCCGCCCGACTCAGCCCATCAGGGCCGGGGGGGGGGGGGGGGCCAGGTGACCCCGGCCCGCCCCGCTCAGCCCATCAGGGCCCAAGGGGACCCAGGTGACCCCGGCCCGCCCGGCTCAGCCCACCAGGGCCCAGGGGGACCCAGGAGGACCCCGGCCCGCCCGACTCAGCCCATCAGGACCAAGGGGGGGGCCCAGGTGACCCCGGCCCGCCCCGCTCAGCCCATCGGGGCCGAGGGGGGGCCCAGGTGACCCCGGCCCGCCCCGCTCAGCCCATCGGGGCCGAGGGGGACCCAGGCGACCACCGCCCGCTCGCGCTCCGCACCGGGCCCGACCGGCGGAACGCGCATGCGCACGGCGCCGCTCCCCGCCCCCACCGCGCGCCCGCGCCCAACGCCCCCAACGCGGCCCGCCGGGCCATGGAACCCGCCGAAGTTGGCGCGGGTCGAGCCCTCGCGTCCGCTCGCCCGGGCGCCTTCCCCCCGTGAGGCCCGCGGGCGCTCAGACCCGGCTCGGCGGCCGCCCGCGCGCCCCGGGGCCGCTCCGCCCGCCTCCGCCGCTCGGCCGGGCGCGCGCCTCGCCCCCGAGGCCGGTCCCCGCGCGTGCGCGCTCCGCGGGTGTATGTGTGAGTGTGTGTGCGGCCGAGGGGTGGGCCGCCGCCGCCGCCGCCGCCGCCGCCGATGCCGCGGGGCCGCCCCCCGAAGCCCAGGGAGAGCAAGGCGCGCGGCGACTCCGGTAAGCGGCTCCGGCCCGGCCGCGCTGTGCCGCTCCGCGCGAATATAGTCCCCGGATGCGGCGCGAGGGGCGCCGGGAGCGGGCCGGGCCGGGGGCGGCGGGCCGGGGGCGGCGGGGGCCGGGGCCGGGCCGGGGCCGGGGCGGGGGCGGGGGCGGGCGCCGGGCGGGTGTCCGCAGCCACCGCCGCCGCCGCCGCCCGCCTGGGGGCCGCAGGGCGCGGGCGGAATGATACCGGCGCGGCGCGGCGGCCCCTCCGCGGGGCTGGGCCTACTTTCCTGGGCCGGGCGGGCGGCGGCGGCGGCGGCGGCGGCGGTGGCGGTGGTGGCGGGGCCGGGGCGAGGTGCGCGCCGCCCCCCGCTCCCCGCCCCCCGCCCTCCGCCCTCCGCGGCCCGCCGTCCCGGGCGGAGGCGGCCTCCCGGCGGGGCTCCGGGGCCGCGTGGGCGGGCGGGAGGGACGGGCGCCGGGCCGGGCCGCCCCGACTGCCGAGGCCCGAGGGGGCCCGCGGGGCGGGGCGGGCCGGGGGGCCGCCGGGGGGCCGGGAGCCGAGACCCGAGACCGCGGAGGCGGCTGCGTGTGAGCCGGGTCGGGGGTGGGGGAGGGGGAGGGGGTGGCCTCCGGGTACTCGTTCCCTCGCTGGCTGGGACTCCGGGGTCCCCTTCCCCGGGGAGGAGTCGGGGCGCTCGGTGGGGGGCGGGGGGCTGGGGCCTGCCGGGGGCACCTGCGCTGCTCTGCAAACCCGAGGCCGGTCGGGCCCGGAAGTGCAGATCGGGGTTCCAGCGTGCCCTTGATCGCATTTAGGAAGAGGGGTGCGGACGAGGAAGTGGCGTGAACTTGGAGCGGGACGTACCCAGCCGGCCGCGGCCGCGGTCCTGCTGCAGTCGGGGCGATCAGTGAGCCGACCCGACCCGACCCGACCCGCTGCTAAGGAAGCGCTGCAAGTGCCGCCCTGCGTGTGAGTCCAGCAAGCCTCGCGCAGCCCGGCGCAGCCCAGCGCAGCCCAGCGCAGCCCAGCGCAGCCCAGCGCAGCCCGCCTGGCTGTCCGGGAGCCAGCCGGAGCCAGCCGAGGTGTTGGCTGGGGGAAAATGCAGGGCTGCGGACTCGGACTCAGGTTGCAGCATGACTGCTGGAGGCTGCAAGGAGGCCCGAAAGGCCTCCCCGTGCTCTGGCTTTGGCTCTGGTTTGCTCACTGTTTTTATTTTTGCTAAGAAGCCTTCTGCCAAAAATAATGTAAGGTGCAGTGCGTCTCGGTTGCTTGGAAGAAGGCATAGGCCAGACCGTGGAAAATTTGCATCAACTTGCAGTCCCCCGTCTTCCCAAATGGCATCCTTTTGGACCTGGATTTTCAAGCCCCAAACATAAGAATAATTCTCTCTCATTCCTCAAGGCTATTCATAATTAAGTCTTGTAGCTTCTACCTTAAAAATGTCTTTTCAGTCAGCCCTCCCCCTTTCCACCTGGTGTCCCTGGCTGACCCAGTCCACCTGCGTGCACATGGACTTCTGTGGGAGCCTCTGACTGGTCCCAGGTAGTCTGACGCTACCTTAAGTTCGTCACCAGTCCACCTGGAGGAGCAGTTTAAAATGTAGATAAAATGGCCACACCCTGGTAAAAACTCTTAAGGATTTCTGATTCCTTGGGGGTAAAATCCACATTCCTGCAGGATCCTAATTGATCCAGCCTCTGGAGGGCTCATTTCCCTCCTCCTGTGCTCTAGCATTCAGTTCCCTGGGTTCTGGCAGAGGCCACACTTGTGGTGGGGTGGGGCCTTTGCTGTTACCTATTCTGAGAATCCACCTGCTCTTGCTCAACTTCTTAGGTCCCAGTGCTTCAGCTTCCCAGCAGAGGCTTCCTCAAAGCCGTCTGAAAATAACTTGACACCACAGTTCTTCTCAGAATGTAGGCCCTGGAGACACTCTCAGGGGTCTGCAGGGTAAATATTTTCATAGTGCTACTGTTTGGTTGTTTCACTTGCTGAACATTTGCACTAATGGTACAAAAACTATGGGGGTAGCATTGCTGGCGCCTTTGCACAGACTGCGAAGCTGCGGTATCTTCATGTACAACATACTGAATCTATTCCAAATAAAATGATTTGCAGGAAAACAAAATGTAACTTACTGCAACAGAGAAAATGTCAGAGGCAGATATGAGGAGCTACTAACCTTCTATTCAGCCAGACATTAAAAAGATTTGTAAAAGTGAAAACTCTTGTTACTGCTTTTGTGGAGAATATATTTTTCATAAAAATGTGTGTTTGTGTTAACCTATAGTAGGTTTGTTTTTAAATGAATAAATATTTTAATAAGTGCTCAGTTTTAATTTCTGATAGGGCAAGTAACAATATAATCTGTATAAACCTAAGGTTTTTGGGGTCCTCCATATTTAAAAATGTAAAAATCCTGAGATCAAAATGTTTGAGGATTATCGCTTTGTCAGTTAACTGTCTTAAGAATGTTTTCTCATTATCAGAAATTCGTTTTCTATGTTACCATTATGAATTTTATTTTTAAGAAAAACCTGGAAGGTGCGTGGGGAATTTTACAGATAGAGGGAATAATAAAGCTCAGAGAGGTTAAAGTGAGTCGGTAGGTCTACCCAGCTGGTGGCAGAGTTGGGATTTGAGTCTGCCTTTGAGTCCAAACTGTGCATTTTACTATTTTGCCTTGATATATATAAAGCCCTACATAGGGGTTAATTAATATATTCAACAAATATTTATTTTTTAATAATAAATTTATTTTTTATTGGTGTTCAATTTGCCAACATACAGAATAATACCCAGTGCTCATCCTGTCAAGTGCCCCCCTCAGTGCCCATCACCCATTCACCCCCACCTCCTGCCCTCCTCCTCTTCCACCACCCCTAGTTCGTTTCCCAGAGTTAGGAGTCTTCATGTTCTGTCTCCCTTTCTGATATTTCCTACCCATTTCTTCTCCCTTCCCTTCTATTCCCTTTCACTATTATTTATATTCCCCGAATGAATGAGACCATATAATGTTTGTCCTTCTCCGATTGACTTATTTCACTCAGCATAATGCCCTCCAGTTCCATCCACGTTGAAGCAAATGGTGGGTATTTCAACAAATATTTTAAAACACTTCCTGTGGTGGGTGTGCACGGCTAGGGACTGGGTCACAGAGTTCACCTAACAGGATCTCTGCCGCGGCTCTTAAAGACTGTGTATGTCCTGTGATGGGGGAACGTGTTTATGGCAGCAGATAGCAGACACTTGTAGTCTAGGGTTCCCAGAGAAAAGGATGTCAGAATGGAGATGTTAAGAAAACATTGCTTGGAGTCATAATTAGCTTAGGACAGAAGTACAGTAGTGGTGTCCTACCTGCCCCCTCCCCCCCCCCCGCCCCGCCTTACCTGCAGTTTCAGTCCCCTGCGGTCAGACGGTGGTCTTAGTGACATCATCAGAAGGTCACGGTGCCAGAGGTCATTTACCTCACTTCACGTCCCAAGAAGAAGGGTGAGTGTGGCCCAATAAGATACTGAGAGGGAGAGAGACCAGAGACCGCATCTGCACAAGTGTACTAGTGTTGTCTATGTCACTACTATTGTTAATCTGTTATGGATTTGTCAGTCAAGCTCAGCGATAGATACTTAAGCACAGGAAAAACCATATAGATGGGATTCTGCGCTCTGGTTTCAGGCATAGGGTGGAGGGGTGCCTTGCAGTATACCTACCTGTGGATGGGGGGCTGCTGTGGCAAAGGAAGCCTTGAGGGGGTGGTGTGTGTTGAGTACTTGTTTGGTGCCTGGCACTATCTTGGGGATAGAAGGATGATCGAGGTAGAGTTTTTTCTTTATTGTGCTTAGTTTGGTTTAAATAGTAACATGACCTTGGTGGAAACCACACTCTGGGGACTTGTATGGCTTCCATTTTTTCCAGTGCGGTGGTACAGACCTTTTCTCCCCAGCTTGTACCTGTATTTGGCCTCCTGCTCCGTTTCCGTTTTCTGTGGGAGGAATATTTGTAATACTTCATTTCCAGAGAGCTGAGGCCAGCAGACGTTGAGCCAAATGTATAAACTAGTCCCCTCTTGCTCAGATGATTAGTTTAGGCCATTTTAGCTGTTCTTGGATGAACTCAGGGGCTCTCCTTTTCTCTCTAAGGGGATGAGACAACCGGGCTGAGCTAAGAGCAGTAGGATTCAGCGCACAAGGCAGCAGATGTGCTGACAGGTTTAGAGGTGACTTCTCTGCTTCAGACTCAACTAGGTACTCCTGGTGGGGCTGAGGGGAGGGCAGGTTCTGCTTAAAGTAATAACTCTCTGACAATATTGGGCATCTGAGAATGAAAAAAATTCTTCGTAAAGGAGCACCCTTCATTCTCCACCACTGAGCTTCTTACGTAGGCAGAGTTTTTAATATTTTGAGAAAAGTGTGTGGGGTAAACACATCAAGTTTAAAGATTTTATGATCCTGGAATCAAGTAGTGAGTTAACAGCAGTTCAGAATATTTCCCACAATAAAGGAAAAATATTTGATTATAAAGATTTATTTAAAAAAAAAAATCTTGGTCTTTGACCCAAATACAGCCTGGGAAAACCATACTAAACCATAATTCTTTGTGAGATAGAGGCAACTCAGCAGTTTTTTTTAAAATAATGCTTATCCTGTACCAGGGTCTTTATATTTTCTCTGTATACAAAGTCAGTGTCTCTGCGCTCAAGCGATTAGTGTTTTTCAAGCTACTTTTTAGTTGTAGAACTTTCTTACATGAAATGTGGCAGGATCTCAAGTGGTGGTTTTCACCCTTGGCGAAACATTATGGAATCACCTGGGGAGCTTTTAAAGATCTTGATGACCAGGCCTCGAGTCCAGTTATGTGTGAACCTGTAAGGGGGAGCCAGGCATCACTGCTCTGCAGGCTCCCCAGTAGTTCCACTGTGTGGTCAAGGCTGAACACCAGTGGTCTCCGGCAGAGCTGTTCTGGGTAAAGGTGGGAGATTGAGAGATTCAGAGACAGCCCACAGCTCTGCAGTGTCTTCCCCTAAAATTTCAGCAGAGTTGAAAACTTACCTTAGTGGATTAAATTAATAATTTATGTAATAAGCAGCATGAGCGGACAGTGTGCTCTTAATACAGACGTGAAAAACTTAATTGTTCATGGCTCCGGCAGCTAAAGCAAGCTAGTTAAAGGTACTAGGTGACCGCAGGTAATAGCCAGTTCCGGGGAGCCTCAATTCTGGGAGAATTGCCAAGCTCTCACTTGGTTTACAGGGGCAAGCTCCTGCTCTGCTCCATTTAAGTATTGCCGTGTCTTAAGCATTTTTCAGGAGGAGGCCAGATGTGTGTATTTTTTTGAAACCTTTATTACTGTATTTTAGTAATTATGTTAATTGAACCAAACATCTACATAGAGAATGCAAAGAGCTTCATGAACTCCATATGTAACCAGCACCTAGAACATTGGCAGGACCTCACAAGCTCCTGGTGTTTCTTCCCTGTTACAACTGCCTTCCCTCTTTGTGCTCCGCTGTCCTCTTCTGACTCCACAGGTTAGTTTTATCTGTTTGCAGACTCAGTTGAATTTACAGTATATACCTTTTTGTTTCTGGCTTCATTCATTCAGTATTTGCTTTTATGAGGTTATCCTTATTATTTGGCAGAAATAAGTTCATTTACAAGGTTGTATGTTATTCTGTTATGTAGCACATTGTCAATTTATCATTTCTACTCTGGGTACTTGGGTTGTTTCCAGTTGGGGGCTATTATAAATGCATGCTGCTATGCACTTTTATGCATTTCTGGGTCATGGTAGACACTGTCAAACAGTTTTCCAGTGATCGTACTAGTTTGCTCTCCTACAAGCAGTGTTGGAGAGAGTTGCACTTGCTCTGTCCTTTTAGTATTTTAGCTATTCTGGTATGCATAGTGTTTGGATTTTTAACTTGCAGTTCTGTGCTAATAGACTTTCTTAGGCTCTCATATAGGTCTTTCCCCATTTTCCTACTGGGTTGAATGTTTTATTATTTTTTTAGTTAATAGACTTTACTTTTTATAGTAGTTTTAGGTTTACATTCAATTGAGCAGATACTACCTAGTTCCTGCATACTGCTTATTCTCCCCACAGACTTTCCCCTGTTATTAACATCTTGTATTAGTGTGGTACATGTGTAACAATTAATGAACCAATTTTGATACATTATTACTTAATAGAGTCCATAGTTTACATTGGGGTTCCTGTCTCCACAGCTCTGCTTGTTCTCTCTAGTATCTATACCTGGAATCATGCAATATGTAGCCTTTGCACACTGCCTTCTCTGTCTAAGCAATATGCATTTATGATTCCTTTCTTCATGGCTTGATGGCTCATTTCTTCTTATTGCTGAGTAATATTCCATTGGATGCAGCAGAGTTTGTTTATATTTTGAAGGATATCTCGGTTGCTTCCAGATTTTGGCCATTATAACTTGCTGTAAACATTTGTGTGCAGGTTTTTTTTGTGGACATTAGTTTTCAGTTCATTTGGGTAAATTTTTTTTTAAGATTTTACTTATTTATTCATGAGAGACAGAAAGAGGTAGAGACATAGGCAGGGCAAGAAGCAGGTTCCCCACAAGGAGCCCGATGTGGGATTCAATCCCAGACACTAGGATCATTCCCTGAGGCAAAGGCAGATGCCCAACCGCTGAGCCACCCAGGCAGCCCTCATTTAGGTAAATGTTGTTGACCACTGGGCTGAATGCTATGGTGAGACTGTTTAGCTTTACAAGAAGTTGGCAGATTCTTCCCAAGTGGCTGAGCCAATGAATGAGAGATCCTATTGCTCCACATCCTTGTCAGCATTTGGTATTATTGAGGGTTTTTTTTTTTTTTTTATTTTAGTCCTTCTAATAGACATGTAGTGGTATTTCGTTGTTTGAATTGCAGTTCCTTTACGAGATACAGTGTAAAGCCATATATTTGTATGCTTCCTTGCCATCTCTATATTTTTGGCAAAGACTTCTGTCTTTTTGTTATTGATGTATAGGAGTTCTTCATGTATACTGTATATGAGCTCTTCTAGTTTTTTGTCCACTCTTTGAAGGATATCTTTTCATGAAAGAAGTTCCTGTTCTTAATATTGCCTTATTTATCAGTCCTTTCTTGTTTAGTACTTTTGGGACCCGTGTAAGGAATCTCCGGCAATTTTAAGATCATGAAGCCCTTTTCCTATATTTTCATCTTGAAGCTTTATTGTTCTTCTTTTCACTTTTAGATGAATAATTCATCATCTGCTTTTGAAGGACAATTGCTTTGTTTTTATTTGCTGGCTATTATAAATAATGCTTTTGTGTTTTTAAACATGTGTTTTTGGTGCACCTATGTACACATTTCTGTGGGGATCTATGTAGGAGTGGAATTGCTGGACTACAGGGTTTGTATGTGTTTGACTTTGGTCGATGCTGCCAAATGGTTTTTGAGTGGTTATAGTGATTTTCATTCTTTCTAGTGGTGATGAGATTTCCAGTTGCTCCAGATCGTTATCAATCCTTGTTTTTGTCTGCCTTGTTAATTTTAGCCCTCCAAGTAGGTGGGCATTTTACTTTTCTAAAAAAGTACTTTTTGTTTCATATTTTTCATACCTTGGATTTTTGCAACAACCCTGTATGTTTGCAGGATGGAAAACGGCCTCATCTTTGGATGAGGAATCCAGCTGAGTGACAGGTTCTTTGGTTTGTGGAGACCTTACAAACCACCAGGCAGGACTGAGGTTCTTAAATCTTATGGCACTCAGTCCTACTTTCATCACTGTCCTCCTAGTCTGTGACCAGTAACCCATATTTTAATCTATAGATACCCATTTTTTAAGATAATGTGCATTAAAATTGTATGTACTGTGCATACACGCTTCATTGGAAATTGGGACAGAATCTTGGACCAGGCTGTCCATGATTTTCTGTGGCGCCCTTTAGCTTTACTTGATTGTTGTTGCTGTGCTAAAGTGCTAATGTCAATTGTATGTTTGTGGAGATGAGAAACAGAGTAATGGCAGCAAATCAGCAAGGAATTATTCTATCACATATAGAAAATTCGTTTGTATTGTCAAAGGATGCATTATTCTCAGCAGTACACCTCTGGGTCATTCTCAGAAAGACTGTTAATTTTAGTTCCTGGGCCTAGAATTGTTTTAGCTAGATGGGGAGGCTATAGATACTGGAGGTATTATTATGTTATAATTTTAACACACTGTAGTTTTGTTAAACTTGGATAATGTGTGTGGTGTCTAAATATACATGCACCTGAGTTTAAAGTCTTTAGATATAAAGATGTACAGGTAATAAAAGCAAATATTTGAAAGAGGATTGATATTCCTTTAAAAAATAGAGACAGTGTGGTAATCCGAGGTGTGAAAGGGAAACTGCACACAAATACAAATACTGACAAAATGGGCATATTGAAAGCACACCTGGGTAGAGGTGAATTTTACTGTGAGAACATGAGTGGCCTGACCCTGTTAGGGACCATTTAATGAGTCTCTGACCAGGTATTTATTTTTAGCTCTGTGTCACAGGTAAATTTCATATCATTTATCAAGAAACCAGTACCAGCGTTTCCAGACTCTAGTTGTCTCATGGAAACTACCATGGTTTTGACAAGCAGGGTACTTTGGCTTGACTCTCAATTGAATATTTTTTATACTGAAAGAGCATAAACAGTCTTAGGCTTACAGTTAACATAAAGTACTGTTGATAAAATTCAGGTACATCTGCTGTTTTACAGTAGGCACAAGGTTGAAGTTGGGGTCTCATCTCAGAAATCATGACCCTAAGAGACACAGAAGCCTGACTGCTTAGGAGAGAGTCTTGAATTATGAGTTGAAAATTACCCTCCGTTCTGCCATGGTTGATTGTGTGATTTTGACCAAGTGGCTAAGTTTCTCTGGGGTCTTAAGACTAAGACCTTGGTCTCTGGACTAAGTTTCCTTAGTTAATCCAACAAGGGTATGGAGTGTATAACTCTTTTCCCCCCAAGTAAATTTTATTTCTCACTTTTTAACTTAATTCTTTTTGAGCGTATAATATGTTATAATGGCTCAGAACTTTAAAAAATGAAAGTCCCTTTTGGAGCCCTACTCCCCCAGAGAGTTGCCTTTTTTCTTTCTTTTTTTTTTAATATATATTTATTTATTATTTGTGATAGACATCGAGAGAGAGAGGCAGAGACACAGGAGGAGGGAGAAGCAGGCTCCATGCCAGGAGCATGACACGGGACTCCATCCCGGGACTCCAGGATCGTGCCCTGGGCCAAAGGCAGGCACTAAACCCCTGAGCCACCCAGGGATCCCCGAGAGTTGCCTTTTCTTACCAGTAACCAATGCTATTCTTTTTCTTTTTTTTTTTTTTAAAGATTTTTTATTTATTCATAGAGACAGATAGAGAGAGAGAGAGAGAGAGAGAGAGGCAGAGACACACACAGGCAGAGGGAGAAGCAGGCTCCATGCAGAGAGCCTGTCGTGGGAATTGATCCTGGGTCTCCAGGATCATGCCCTGGGCTGCAGGTGGTGCTAAACTGCTGCGCCACCGGGGCTGCCCCATAATGCTATTATTCTTTTCTGTAGTTTTGCAGGGATGTTTTATGCACAAACAAGCAAATACATGGTATATTTGCCTCCCCCTTCCTTTTTAAAAGGAGTGATAGCATCTAGAACATACTGCTTTTTTCATTAGCTATACTTTTAGGATTACGTTTTTATATGAGTACATTTCATTTCCAAATGAATATTTACTTAATAGTAAATACTGTTGAGTAAATAATGGGTGAAATTCAAAAAGTGCTAACCCTAACCCTAACCCTAACCCTAACCCACCCTAACCCTAACCCTCTCTCGGTGCAGGTGCTTTTGAGCTGACAGATGTTTGTTCCAAGAAGAGGAAAGCAGGTGCTTTACGGCTGGTGCTGTTAACTCGAGCACGCACTTTTCTGACAGAGATTCTATGGAGAAAATAATGTAGGTGCGTTTCCGCTAGCTCCTAGGAACAAGCAAATGGCTAAGGAATGTATGTACAAAATAAGAATAGTTAGTGGACGCATAATAAGCTGGAAGAATACTAAGGTAATTGAGGTGTGGGGCAGGAGTCAGACTACAAGTGGAAATTAGATATGCTGGTCTTGGGAGCTTTAGACAACTGGGTAGAGACCAAAGAGTCATTAGCTTTCATCTTATCTCTGACTATTGAGCAAATGTTTGCTAGGCACTCAGGATATGCCAGGTTTTGTGCAAGGCTTTGGAGATACAGTGACCCAGTAGGAAGGGTTCACAGGCCCACGCACTGCAGAGTTTTACCTGGAAAAGTCCCGGTGTGCTCAGACCTGGACGCTGACCAGTGTGGGAGGAGCAGGAGAAAACAGGAGAAAAGAGAAGAAACTAGAGACCAATAAAAATAATAACAACAACAAAAAGGAGGAGGTATGGTAGCTGAGGTGGGACCCTACTGGAAGTGGGGGTGATAGCTGTCAGACTCTCCAAGGGCCTTTTGGTGGCCTCAGAAAGCATCCTGGTGTCAGGATGGAAAAGTGAGAGAAAACACATCCATGGTTGGAGAGCCTAGCTCTCAGGGACAAGATGTTGGACAAGATGTTGGAAGAAAAGACGGGCCTGCTGAGAGCAGTAGAGATGTCAACCACTTTTTGGAAACTTTTTATTCAAAACAAAAATAAAAATAGATGCAAAGTTTGGCAGTTAGCTCAGTTGGTTTAGAAACAGAACTGGTGTGTCTCATTTTAATATAAAAAATGTCTCAGCAGGATTTATGGAGAGATGAGATCTTCAATGCCTAGTGCTTGAGGGTTTAGGTCAGGAGATGCAAATTGGAAAATCATTGAAATGTTATAAATGCAATAGATTTTGTTGAACTGTCCTATCATAGAGAGGCATTTTGTATAAGAGGTCACTTAGCAGGGCACCCCGCTGGCTCAGTCAGGGCAGCAGGCGATTTGTGAGCTCGAGCCCCACCCTGGGTTAGAGATCACTTAAAATCTTTATAAAACAACAAAGAAGAGATCAATTTAGTTCTTTAGATGGGAGATAAGAACAGACCTTTGCCATTAAGATTTGGCTGACGGGGCTGGTTTGCTGTGTCTGGTGTGGGAAGAGCAATTTGTAGGGTAGCTTGTCTAGTCCCCATTACAGACCAGGCCTGACTACAGCTGTGGCAGGGTGTGGCCACAGAGGGCCAGCTGGGGCATCGGGCGGATGAGCATTAGAGAGATGGCCACGTTCCTAAATCATGGGTGGGTTCTTGTTCTAGTAGTGACAGGAAGCATTATCTTATTTAATCTGTACAACTCTGAGATAGGCTTATTTAATCTGCACAAATCTGAGATGATTTTGGGGCTGGTTGGTAAATAGCTATTATTATGTACTATTGAGAATCTTTATGTAAAGAGTTAAATTGATTTTGAAGCTCATCTTCACATTCTTTCAAGGAAAACAAAGCTGCTCAAACAATTTCTGATCTTTGTGCAATCACTTTGTGTTTACGTTTGATAGTGAATTTGAGTTCTTGGTATCATGAAGGATGAGCAGTTGAAGAGAATGTGGTGACGCCTGTTTGTGTGTGTGTGTGTGTGTGTGTGTGTCAGGTGACTATCCAGGTAAACTGGCTGGAATTAGCCTACTGAGTCTCCCTGTGGTCTTGAAATCTCAGGGTGATCCATCCCCTGCCTCTGGGGGAAGGGGGTGGAGGGCAGGGGGTGGGCCAAAAGACCTACTTGAAAACTCCTGACCTGGATGAACTCTTAGATTTGAGCACTGTTGAATGCATATAGCTCAATGTTTATGATGTGTGTGGGGGTTGGGGGGCTAGAGAATAGCTGTTCTGATTTGGGAGACTTTAGGAATATGTGTTGCCAAAATCTCATGGGACGTTCCTCCAGCTGCCTCTAAAAAATGCAGCTGTCCTCAGGAGGGTTGACCATTAAGAGGCTGCCATTGATTTGGTCATACTTTACCTGAATCCCTAGCCCCCTAAAAAGTCTGGTGGTCTCTGTGGCTGCGGAGCTGCCACCCTTCCCCAACAATGGGCAAATACATGGACATGGGGTATTTGCATGAAGTTTTCACAGGGCTTGTGGATCTCCTGAAGTGTGTTCTAAGGATACATCAATTTCGTCTACCTCTTTCTGAAAAATGCATGCACTGGGGAAAGTTAAATGAGCTTGAAGAGAGATGATAGGCGAAGGGGGTTATCTTACGGCCTTGGACACCATCCAGACAGAAAGCAAAGTGTGCATGAGAGAGCCTGCCTCACCCTGGGAGCCCTGGGACAAAGGCTCGTGCTTTCCCAGTGTAGAGAAAGGGCAGGTTTACAAGTATGTTCTCCCAAAGCAAAGTAAAAGTCTGGAGGTGCTGTCGATTTTAAAATTACACTCAGCGTGGAAACTAAAGCATGTTTTCCCCTTTTATTGCACTTTAATTTAAATTAGGGTTGTTTTAAGTTTGTTTTTGAACCAAATTAATACTGTATTATCACTGGGGGAAGGGGCTTAGTGAAAACATGATTTTATTATGTTTTGAGCTCTTAAAGAGGGAAGTCTTGCTTCTTGAGATAAAAATCTATTTTGGAAAAATCTTAATTCCTAGGCCAAACAATGTCAGTTTTGGTTTTAAATGTGTAGTTACTGATCTCTTATCATTTTACCTATCATTTGTAATTAATTACATCCTTTCTCATTATGGGTAACATTTAAGTAGTTTCAGGTAGAGGCTGTGAACATTGTTTCATTCTACATCCTGAGATAGCCTTTTAATTTTGCTTTTCAGTGAGGAGCGCTCTCATGACTATATTTGGCCATTAGGTAGAAACACTCACTACTGAGCTTTTTTTTTTTTTTTTTTAATTTATGTTTTTTTTAAATTTATTCATGAGAAACAGAGAGAGAGAGAGGGAGGCAGAGAACAGGCAGAGGGAGAAGCAGGCTCCATGCAGGGAGCCCAATGCGGGACTCGATCCCGGGACTCCAGGATCATGCCCTGGACTGAAGGCAGGCGTCAAACCACTGAGCCACCCAGGGATTCCCCCCCGCTACTGAGCTTTTAAAACACAGTTTTCAACAGATATTTTACTTGAGCATTCTCAATCTCTAAACTATTTCTTCCTATAATACAAACTTTCCCAAAGGGGATAATATATCAATTGATGTGGTCCCAACAATTATTGTATTTGGGCCTGGAGAGCATAAAACATTTTGTTGCTAATTTAATGTAGAAGTTTTGAATACATGGTCTTTGAATAGAATGTGGGTATAGTGAAGAATAAATAGAATAAAATTACGTGTATCTTTTCTGTGGTAGACCCATTCTGTTTCTGGATGAAGCTGTTCTGTTGAATTATATTAGTGTTTCTTGAAACTGGAATCGGTTTACTCAAGGATCTGCTGTAAGAATTCTTGAAGGTGTCGCCAGCCTTCTCCATGGCTCTCTACTCCACCTTCTTGGTCTCTGCCACCTCCCATCTGGAGAATTGCTCTATTTTGGCCACTGTCAGGACTGGGGGACTTCTGGCCAAAGCTGGAACTGCAGGCTGTTTTCTCCAAGGAGGGATTTAAGGTCCATTGAGAATTTGGAATGCCCATGTTTACCACATGGACAGTTGAGATATAGGCTTTCTGGAGCTTCCTTGAGGCTTAAAATCAACCCTACTTTACTTCCAAATTTCTACATTTCAGTAATTTATGAGTCAAATTGATACAAAGAATTGTATGTGACATATTATTTCTGGTCTTTGTATCATTAATGTGTGTCATATATTTGTGCCTAAATTATAAGACTTGGAGTTTATTATTTTAAAGAACAGTAGACGTTTAGGACATTTTATTTTCTGAAATTCTTGACAAGTTTTTGTGATTATTACATATTTTTATTTGAAAATACTTTTATGTTTATAGCCATTGACCTGCGTGGGTCTATAGAAGTGCATTGTGAAGCCTAAGGATTGTCCAAAGCACTGCAGACAAAGGTCTTCCTAAACCCTAACCATGTGGGAGAATAGAAGTTTTTCCTCTCTGACTTAATCTCGCACTCCAGCAGTTTTCAGAGGTAGATTGAACTAGTGAATTAGCATTTATGCTTCTACTTGAGTTTTGTTTGCTGAGCGACTTAAGATGAACAGTGTTGAACAGTGTGTGGGTTACTGATGGACTCTCAGAGTGACGTAGGCGAAATGTCTCTGTGATTTCCAGTGACTTTGAAACCATAGTAAGCATGAAGGCAAGGCTAAGTGACGTCGTGGCTTTTGCGTGTCTTTGCGTGAATCTCAACCTCAGGAGTTTAGTTTCACATTTCTAAAGATCAGTTACTAGCGGGTGCGTAGAATTCTGTTGTCCTGTGCCCCAGTCATCCCAACATTTTTTGTTTCTGGCTTAAAAATGTCCATTCGAAAAATTCAAGATATCATTAATTTCTTCTAAATTCTCTTATAAATCTCTGACATAATTTGGTTTCTAAACAATAACCAAATAACTTAGTTTTATTTATGTGATGAGAATAACAACTGGTATTTATTGTCTATACTTATGCAATTTTATAGATGGAGTTTTAACATTGAATGCGGAGAACACTAATTATGCCTATCAAGTTCCAAACTTCCATAAGTGTGAAATCTGTCTGCTATCTTTTCCAAAAGAGTCCCAGTTTCAACGCCACATGAGGGATCACGAGCGAAATGACAAGGTATGTATTCTCAAGAGGGATGTCAGAAATGTGAGCGTTGAAACTGGAGGTATTGTAAAACATCAGCATGTCAAATGAAATTTTTTCTTCTAATTTAGGTCTGTAAATTGTGGGGCATTTTATCTGACATGAACACGTCTCTGGATGTTTTGTGTTCACTTGTAGGCATATTCCTGACCCTTATATTGGTTAATGAGATCAAGTGGAGCTTGTCTAGTCAATCTATGTGTTGTAGCTCTGTATCAGCGGACAAAGGAATTGCCTCAAAACAGGACTTTCAGTAGTTTGGTTTTTGTGTGACTGAATGCAGAATTGGTATATCTCGATGTGTTTTTTCCTCCAGCAAGGAGTGTTATCCTGAAGGGGTTGTGCCTTTTAAAATGGTATTCCAGAAATGTCAGATCTCATTTCAGCAGAGAGTAACACTCTCTTAGAGATTTGAGTCCTCGTTTTCAGGGCCCCGTGTGGGCGAGGTTAAGAGTGTTAGTGTCTTAACGGAATGATCTGCCTGGTAGATAGAAAGTAGCAGTTAAACTACCATTAAAAAATAATCATTGAGTTTTCCTTCCGAGGTTAGGAGAATGGATGCCAGTGAGCTATTTGAAATGGTCAGGAGAATGCCAGGGACCTCTTCTCTAGGGAACAGGATACCACCAACTGGTTTTGCTTTCAGCGTGAATATTCTATATAACGTAGGATAATATATAACATCACCAGTACTGATAACTTGTTTTACCCTCCTAAGTTGAAAATGTGAAAATACTGGCTTGTTGGTATCTTGATATTCAGAGAGAAATACCGGTGGTTATTTTATCTTTCTATAACTAAGGAGAATACCTTTCATCTGGGGAAAATTTTAGACTGTGTTAAGCAACGCTCTTAAAATCTAGTAGAAGTTTTTATGAGTACTGACTTTACTGGGAGCGATTCTATGTAGAGCAGTGGGGTTGGTCAGAAAAGAAGGGAAAAATTCACCCTGGTGAAGCTGAAGTTTTTCATGTTTATTTCCATGGAGACTATATCCTGATACGTTTACATGCAGAGTTTCTCGTTCAGGATGTTTTTTGTACAGATGTGTTGTCGTCCTTATAGTCAATCCTTCAAGAAATTCTGTGAGGAGCTTTGCTGTGTCCATTTTGGATTTATTGACTTTAGGTTCAGAAGAGACTCCAGCAGTTCCTTAGATTGTCTTTAGATTATGGTACTTGTTAATATTTGAATGGCATTTATTGTGGAAAGATTGTGTTTCAGTGGCTTCTTGACTTTTCTCTCCAAATAGCCACATCGATGTGACCAGTGCCCCCAAACATTTAATGTTGAATTCAACCTGACACTTCATAAATGCACCCACAATGGGGAAGATCCTACCTGTCCTGTGTGTAACAAGAAATTCTCCAGAGTGGCTAGTCTCAAAGCGCATATTATGCTACATGAAAAGGAAGAGGTAATTATTTTGGCCTATACTTTGTTGATGGATTTTTAAAATGCATCTAATCCTTGGTCAGGGGGATTTTAGGTATCAACTAGTTTAAAAAGCCTTTCCTATAGATTTCCAGGAGTTAATCATTCAGTGTGCCTTGCCTAATTCTCTAGTTCACTGATAAAACGTTTTATTTTCTGGCCACGTCAGCCCCTTAGGGCAGACGCTTCAATGTGTAGCATATTCAGAAGATCCAGCTATGCCCATGCAGGATTCCTCAGTGGTCAAAGTAAACGTTCTGTTTCTGGAGACAGTAGTATTTCCTCGCTCAGCTTCTGGATCCCCCAACCTGTGGGAATTTGAGAGAAGAGAAGACATTCATGGTGACTCAAAGCAGTTTATACACCAAAGTGAACAATCCTGAAAGGGCCACAGGTGTCTTGGGAGTGCATTGAGGTGAATGGGGTGCGTTGCTGATGTGTGAACCGGAGGCTTCCCATTGCTTCGAGGGGTGTGGGCCTGATTGGAGGTACAAATGACTGTTGCTTCAAAAACATTAATCCCCCCATCCCTGATTATTATTGTGTAGGATTAGGAAAATGCAAAAAGTAAAAAGGAGAAAATAAAAGTCACCTTTAATTCTACTGTTGAGGGATGGTTACAGAAAACTATCTGGTATACTTTCCTCCTGAGACAGGAAAACAAATACAGTATTTAAATTGCATATATTAAAATGGAATTCATACTTTCTATATACGTTTGTCTCTTCTTTTTATATATGTCTTTACTTTTTAATATAAACTAATTTATTTTTATCTTTTTAAAAGTGAATTGTATAAATAATATGTGTTTATTTTGGACAAAATGAGAAACTAAAGATTAACGAGAGTAATAACATTATTAGAAGAAATGAGAATCACAGCATTTGGAGAGAGTGAACACAGAGTCTTTCAGCTTTTTTTTTTTTTTCTTTATGTGCTTTCCATAATAGTTTATGTATTTAAGAATAGTTTAATTTAAAAATATTTATGCTACTGTTTTATAACCTATTGTTTTTCCTTAATATATTTGTAAATATATCTTTCCCCATTTTCACTTACTACATTATGAGTGTTTCTCCATGTCAGCATCTTAAATTATGTTGTGTTCTGCATCTGGATGTAGCATAATGATATGCAATCATTTCTTTTGTTATTTAACATTTAAATTACTTACACTTTGAAAATATTATACATAGTACATCTTTGTATACATCTTTAATTATTTCATTAGGATGGATTCCTATGGTTGAATTTACTGAATTAATACCATTTTTTCAAGTTCTTTGTAGAATGCCACATTATGTTCTAGAAAGCCTGTGCTGCTTTTCACCTTCTGCAGAGTATAGGTCTGCCTTGTTTCAACTCATTGTTTTTTTGTTTTTGCTTTTGTCTTTTTTGGAAAGCAGAAAGTGCCTGTGTTAAAGAGTATACTAAAGGATTCTGGCCCAAGTTGTGCATGTACCCAGTAAGAAATCAGAGTAGAGGAGGGCGTGAAACATGATTTCTAGTTCTGGAAGCAGCTTCTGTGCCCTTAGCCAGGCATTCTGGGCACAGACAGATGTCCTCTGCAGCCTTGAGAGTACAAGCCATCCCTTCTGTGCCTGTTGTCTTCAGTTTCCTGCTCCTTTGCTCTGTGACACCTATGTGCATCGTGGAGCTGTCTTGTGAACAGCACATGGCATTACATTGTGCACACATACGTCACAATCAGCAAGTCTCTCCTGGCAGACACATGATGGTTTTCAGCCTCTGTCTTTACGAACAAAGCTACAGCAAGCAAGCTATTCATTTATGATTCTGGTTCTTGTAACTTGGTTACAGATTCTTCCCAAATCTAAAATTATTATTTTTTAAAACCCCACTGCATCTCCTAGCACAGGTCCACGTGCGGTGCAGCACGCACACATCTCACAGCTCGGGAGTTCACACCAATCCCTCCACCTCCATTCACACCTTACAGGACTGCTTTGCCTCCCACCAGCTCAGGTTCCTGTGTCCTGTGTCCCATCCTCCATCATGGGGGCTTTGGGGACCTGGGCCACAGCAGTGGCACACTCACTCCCTCTTTTGCTCTATCCTGTAATTACCTCTGAAATAGTTTTACAGTAGCCTGGCTCAGCCCGCCCCGCCCCACCCTCCGCCCTGTAAGGAAGCCTACTAAAAATCCTCTAGGATTGAAGTCGATTCAGGGCTTCCTGTTTTAGGCACACCCTTTCCCTTTTCTTCCTGACTGCCCTTCCTCAGGTCCAGTCAGTGTGACCACACGGCCAGCCTAGAAAGCTGGTAGGGGCTGGGGCCGGGCGGGCAGGGAGGGGGGCTTCAGTTTTGAATATGTGGATAGTCACTTCCTATTACAAGTCAAAATGGCACAAACGAGCATCAGAAGAACTGCTGCCCCCATACCCTCTGCCCTGTCCTCCCGGGGTTTCCTGGGGACCTCCACCTTGTGTCATCTTTGTCTTTGCGCTGTTTCTCTGTAATGATAAGCAAATGTTCGAAGGGTACTTGTTTTCCTTTTCTGGTTTACCATTAATGTGAACTTCAGAGTTTCGCCTAGTTAAAAATCATCTGGTACTTTTATTTTGACTGAATTAAATGTTTAGATTGTTACAGGGGAAAAGTGAACATGTTGACAGTGTTGAATCAGTCTGGGCTGGGACAGCCAACAGGGTCACCCGGGGTGGGTGAGGATGGCTGTGGCACCCAGGGTACGGCCGTTCCCTTGTCCCCTCATGGCCACCCATGTACCTCATGGCACCTCTTCTTCGGGGCTGTCTTCTAAGATCGACTATGACTTTCTCTGGGATGGGGAATGGGAGTCACTAATTTATCATTTCCAGGTGTTTAGTTTCTTGGACATTAGTTTCAGAATCTTCCCTGCGATGTACTTTCTCTTGCACACCCTTTGCCCATGTTCTTTCCCACATTGTTCCTCCAAGTGGGGCTCACCACCTGCCCCTCTGAGGATGATCTGCTCTTTAACTCTTTGCTGCTGTCAGTTTGTTGTCAATTTAAGCTGTGCTCTGACGTCCTGTCCTGGAAGCCACATGTGCGGGCAGCTGGCCTCACCTGACCCTCGGTGTCACCGCTGAGACCTCAGCTGTCTGTGCCTTTCGCTGCCCTGCTTGTGAGGAGGTCAGCGTCCCATCATCTCTCACTTCTGGTTTTTTCCCTAAAAAGGTCTTTGAGAAACACGTACTTCCTGGGAGGAGGATTAGACTTTACTTCCTAGTACTGTTGCTCTCCTGTCTTTTGATTCTCTTGGAGCAGGACAGATCATGCGTCTCTGCGGTGAATGATTGTGGCGGAGGGGCGAGTAGTTGCAGGGGCTCCGGCAGGGCCTGCAGCAACGGCGGGGCAGTGTAGACGCGTGCGGCCCGGAGGGGGCTATTGGAAGCTGGGGCGGGATCCTCTGTAACCAACATGGGCATCCTGGGCCAGGCAGGGGCTTGTGACTAGGGCTTCTTGAGGGGCACAGGAGACAGGGCTAGGCTGGGCTTGGTTCAGGTGCGGGTGTGTTGGCCGTGGGTGTGTCGGCCGTGGGTGTGTTGGCCGTGCGCATGAAAACGAGGGCTCTCTTACCGTACCTGGTTGTGGTGGGGTCCAGGCTCACAGTGGCCCTCTGTCACCTGGCCGGCCTTGTGCAGTGCAGAGCCAGGGGGCTCCTGTGCCCTCTGAGATGTCCGGGACTCCGCCTGCCCCTCCTAGGTCACCTCCCATGGCTCGAGGATAGGGGGTGGAAGGGGCATGCAGGGGGCTGGAGCACTTAGGCTGGGAAGTCCAGCTTGTGGCCGGATGCCATATGCTCAGTGAGGAAGTGTCACCCTGTAAGATACTGGAACGCTGTTATCAATCTTGCCCACAGATGTTAAAAATCATACATCTTTGGCCACCTTTTTCTGTTTGGTGTGTTTATATTCCTCAGTGACTTGAAGTGAATCTGATATGTTAGGACAGGAAGAAGTCAATAGCCTGTAAGAGTCCAGCTAACATGAAGGAGCCTTATCTGCACCCCCCCCCCCCAACTGCCACTGTGTAGTGAGGACATAACCCTGAAGGAGCAGGAAGGAGATAGGTCACTCAGGGGCTTTGGGGCCGGGCAGCAGCGTGGCAGTGAATTCTGGGGCATTTCTCCCTCCCACACTCCTGGATGGGTTGCTGGACAAGCCTCTAGCCTTCTGCCAATAGTCACAGACAAAACGCTTCAAGAAAACCTGGTTCCCCTTTGCCAAAACTGGCAAGAGGGTGGTTTACCGACAAAATCTTTTTGATGATGCTCCCACCAATCCCCAACTGCAAAGCTGCAAGTGATCCTCTTCCAGCCCATGGTGTCCCTTGTTCCTCAGAAACAGATGGCCTTCTGATCCTATGACTGCCTGGGATTAGGGAGGGGGCTAATCTTGCATCCCTCTCCTGGCAGAAGGGTGACACCCAGGTCCCCCACCCATTGGTGTTAGCAGAGCCGTGCTGGAAGCTGACCTCTCCTACTTTGCCTGGCAGCAGCAGGCAGGGTCCTGATTCTCTGAGTGTCAATGGGTCAGGGTGGAGTTGAGCCTCACTGCCCCTGGCAGCAGTGACGTTAACCAGGTGATGCCAGATGGCCTAGTCCATGCTGTGCTTTCCACCCTTGGGGTCAGTGGGGCGCTGCAGGGTGACCTCCATCCCTGACGTTGTCCCATGCTGCGTCCAGGCAGAGTGACTGGCTGCTAAAACAGACCTAGAGCCTCACAGTATAACACCCAGAATGTCCAGGATATGGTTGAGAATCACTCAGCAGACCAAGAGCCACGATAGTTCCAACTCTAACAGGAAAAGACGGCAGATTCCTACATGGAACAGACCCCGATGTCAGAATTATTGGGCAAGGATTTTAAAGCAGTCATCCTAAAATTGCCTTGTGAGTTTTTTTTGAAACAAATGAAAAAACGAATAGAGAAAAAAGGGAAATTAGAGTGAAAGATGCAGTGACTATAAAGACCTCAGTTGAAGGGCTTGGCAGTGGGATGGGGAACCCAGAGGCCCCCAAGGAAGCCCAGGGCAGGGAGCCAGTGCTGGCATCTAGAGGGTGTGAGTGAAGGTCCAGGAGATGGGGCTGCAGGGAAGGATCAGGCCGTGGCCCTGGGGTGGGGGGCTCAGGGCAGCAAGTATGTTTCATGTTTTGTACTCTGACCTGTAAAAATTAGATCTTCAGCAGGGTGGAGGCTGATCTGAATGCTGTGCTTGCCACTCGTCCATGACGAATTACCCAGAAGGGTCTGTTTCTAGGGGAGAAAGTGGTCACTGTAGGCTTGAGGAATGACGGTAGCTCTGAACATGGAGGATGCCAGACGCGGCATGTCCCTTAGTGGCCCTTGGTCCTCAGTCCTCGAGGTAGCAGGGGTGTGGGCTCCTTGCTGGGGTTTTCTCGCAGTTGCCGGGGGCAGGGGGGAAGGCTGTCCTGGTGCCCCGGGCTTTCGAGGTGTGAAGTGGAGACGCCGAAGACACTCGCCACTCTGTGCTGCACTTTGCCTGCAGCCCCAGGGCTCCTGCCCACGATGGAAGTGGCGTGAACAGGGCTTTCATTCAGAATCCTGACAAGTGTAGGTAGCTTCTGAAATAGACCAATCCCATCACTTGGCAAAAAAGTAAGGAGAGGATGAGTCTGCGCCAGAGCAGTAGATGAGTGGGGTGAGGACGGGGCAGGGCAGGGGAGCTACATTTTACTTCCCAGTTACAGGGTGGGGCACCAGTTATGGGGGTCCTTGGTGGAAATGACAGTTTTGCCCTACACATTTGGGAGTGATTTTTAATTTTTTTTAAAAGGATGCACCAGATTATGTTAGGTATTTTTTTTTTCTTTTTGACAGTTTCCCAAAAAGAATTTTATCATCAAGATGCTGACAATTTAGTAGTTCATTATTTCCTTAAATTATATAATAATACTAACAAGTTATTTAAGTGGAAGTCTTTATGGAATTGCTCAACATACTCCATTCAGCTAGTCTTTTTCTGCCAGGGATGCTCTTGGTATTGATGAAATAGTCATTTTAGTGGGGCATACTCACACTGACTGGACTGTTGTGTATGGGAATGAAAAGAAAGCCTGATGGACTCAATAACTTTTACTATGTGAATATTTTGATATATTTTCAAATTAAAATAAAATTGATTTTTACCCGTTTTTGTTTTTGTTTTGCTATTTGGAAATAACAGTTTATGCTCATTGACAGATTACACTCATTTTTTCTCCGTGTTTGGACACTTTATTTTGAAGATCTTTTAAAAAATTGTGTGCTGGACTCTGAATGAATCTGCTAATCACACTTTGTGGTCAGGCAGCAGTTCCTATTGAGGAGAGTCCCTGAATTCTCCCTCTGTGCCATGCTCTCTGTTGTGCATCCTGCATGGATCATCTTGTTTAACTTCCTAATAACCCTGTGAGGGCAGATGCTACTGGCATCCCCGTGTCACAGACTTAGGGTGGTTAACACCCAAGTGCTATAGCTGGTGGGGAACTACCCAACTCTAGAACATATGGGCCCATGTTGCCCAATTGACAGAGGGGTCATTTAAAATTTATAGTAGCCATACTAAAAAAGTAAAAACCCAAACACAACAGATTAAATAAGTTTTATTTTACTATGTCTTATTTTGAAAATACATCCAAAATATTATTCATATTAAATGTTATTGAGCTGTTCTATTGCTTTTTGCAGAAGTGTTTGAAATCCCGGGTGTATTTTACACTTCTTTCACGGCGCTGTTCAAATACACCTGTTTCCAGTGCCGAGCAAGCTGTGTCTGGACAGAGTCCCAGAGTTCTCTGTGAGAGGCTGCCTGTAAAACAGATTGAAACAATGATAAGTGTTTCCATTTAAAAATTTATCGGCTGTCATTTTGTTTTAAGGGAGTCTATTAAACTGTAATCTTCATTTGAATTCTGTTCCTGACCCTTCTGTGGTGGTGAAGTCATTCTGCTTCTCTAACATTTGCACAGCACAGATGTATGAAATGGCAGGTGCGCAGCAGCCAGTTAGAGAGCTCACTTTGCCCAGAAATGGCATTGTTCTCTCACCTGTTTCCATGCCTGTCTTTTTCTTCCAATGGAGATGATTTTTATATATTCATATTTGGACAGATTGACACAGTTTTTGAGAGTGAAAATAGTGTTTGTTCTAGAGGAAAGAGTAGTTTGTGTATTGATCATTTCCAGTACCAGTTGTTGTAAGAAGTCATGGTCTTGAAACATTTACTCTACTCACGGATGGCCTTTGCTTTTGCAGAATCTCATCTGCTCTGAGTGTGGGGATGAGTTCACTCTGCAGAGCCAGTTGGCCATACACATGGAAGAGCACCGCCAGGAGCTGGCCGGGAACCGGGTTCACACCTGCAAGGCCTGTAGGAAGGAGTTTGAGACATCCTCACAGCTGAAGGAGCACATGAAGACTCATTACAAAATTAGGTATGAGCCTTTGCTTGGGCTTGGTAGAAAAAAAGACATCTATATGATATATTAAAGATTGGTGTAGTTTGCTGGGTTTAGTTAAAAATACTGTCTACTTTAGAAACGGCTACACAGATGCTAATCTTGTCGTGGTGTCAGGATATCCTAAAACGTGTAGTCATGTCTCCGGTAAGAAAGATAAGCTGAAAAATTTTTAAATAGGCATCAGGCTGCATGAGCAGAAATTTTTAGCTAGTATTATAGTGTTAAAAGTTGCAGAACAAGGTATTGGCAAAACGTTTTTATAGCAAAGTGACAAGGTGTATAAAGTAGATCTGCAAAGGCCAGGTCAGCACTCTTTTGAACGGATTAGTTTATTTATACTACCTGTTTAGAACTTACATGTTCCTGACACGGTGCTTGGTGTGTATATTAATATATGTCCGTAAGACTTTATTTAATCATGACTAGCAGCCCTACCAGACCAGGATACTTTAATGTCCCCACTTGGTGAATGAGAAGCCCTAGAGTATAAGTTACTTTCCCATGGTTTTACAGCTCAAAGATTTCAAGCGTCAAGGATTTAAACCCTAATAACTGCCTGGTTTTATTTTTTATTTTTTTACTGCCCAGTTTTAGAGCTCATAATAGTAGCAACTATGACTGTACTTAAATGCATACATGCATTTATTTCTAGTAAAACTTAACATGTCTTTCAAGGTTTCATATTTGGTTTATTCCTAATTGTATCTTTTTATTGAATTTTCATTTTCTTAGCAAAATGAAATACAAAGCACCCTCTGGCCCCTTGTGCTCTGGTTAGCTGATGGCCATGCTCAGTTGTCACACTCGAGCTGATTTCGCCAACACACTGTAAAAGCCAGTATCAGTTTTCTTTAACTGCTCTTACCAGTTTGGCTCTCCGCCATTCCAAGCTCTGAAGTTTAGGAATTATGTGTGCTTTTAAAGAACAACTACGACCACCACAAAAGTGTGTGAAGGCTCTGTAGGATTTATTTATCCTCTTAGGCGCTGTGTTTTAGAAGCATGGACCACAGCCCCCACAGGGCCAGTGCTCCCTTACCCTTCCTATGCCCCCCACTTTGCCTGTTTTTGGCTAATTGTGCCCATCAAAGACGTCACTGCTTCAGTGATTTTTAAACTCCCAGACCAGACTGCCTGTGCTCTATCACACTAGATTTTTATTTTGATGAAGTTTTAACTCAGGCAATTTTGATGTGTCTCCAAGGGTTTTGGAGAGGTGATGAATGATGTCTAGGCAGCCAGCATGCCCTTGGCCACATTGGCTTCTGGCTCTTCTGGGATGTAGGGATGGGCCAGCCAGTCAGCCTCATCCTCATGGAGTGCTCATTTATTAGGGAGATAGTCAGTGAGACAGTTTCACACAGTGCTTGTGTGGAGAAGGAAATAAAACTGGGTTGCTCTGGGGCAGTGCTGGAAGGGTGGGCAGGTTGGCGAGTGGACTGTTTTAGGCAGGCCATGCTGAGGAGGGGAGGATGTTTGAAGTGAGGAGGGCACTGCCAGTCCTGAGAAGGGTATTGCAGCAGATGGGAGAGCAGTTGCCCCAATTCAGCTGCGGTGAGTTTTCTCTGCATTTGAAAACAGAGAAAGGCTGGTGCTTGGGAGCCACTGTGGAGGTTTGAAGGAGGTGGGGCCCGGGGGTTAAGGGCCTCCGAGGCCATCCTGGGAATGAGGATTTTATCCCAAAGGTAGTGGGAAGCCTGCCCCAACTTAACTGTGGCATGGCTGCTGGGGGTGGGGTGCAAGGATACCAGTGAATCCTCATGTGGAAAGAGGACACTTCTCAGATGGTGGTCTGATGACTGGACTGTGGAGAGGCCTAAGCATCTTTGCAGGTATTTTGAGTGAAACCAGTAACTTTTGGAGATGGGCTTGAAGTCAGGGGTGAGAGAGAGCAAGAATCTGGGGCGACTCCTCAGGATTGACTTTGCCCAGATGGGAGCTGCTATGTCCTGCCTGGGAGCACAGCAGGTGGATGAGCAGAATCCTGTTCAGTTCGTACTAGCTTGCAGCTGCCAGGTAGCTGAGCGCAGAGATGTCAGGTGGACAGGGAGTTGTCTAGGGCTGTGTCTGGGTTGCTGGAGGGAGAACTTTGGGATCAGCAGCCTGTGGATGGTGTTGTAAGGAAGGAGCCTGGAGAATGAAGCAAGACTCAGCAGTGCAGGGATCATACCCACACATGTCTGTATGTCTGACCACTGCAGGTAGAGCTATGTCCAGAAGGGACGGTCTGACCTCTCCCCACCAAGAAAACAAAGCAAAACTAAGTTTATCTTTTCATCAGATAGGTAAAATGAATTTTATGGTAATGAACACACAGAACAACTGCATGTTTGTGGAGACACACTTAAATGTGATTTCTCACTGAAGCATGTTCTGACCACTGGTCAGCCACACTCGCTGGTATTGTTTTAATCTTGAAATTGCGATACAGAGGAGATGACTTCATGAATATTTCCCCCTGTGTTATCCTAGGGTATCAAGTACAAGGTCTTATAATCGGAACATCGACAGGAGTGGATTCACATATTCATGCCCACACTGTGGAAAGACATTTCAGAAGCCAAGTCAGCTAACTCGGCACATTAGGATACACACAGGTAGGAAATACACTCACTTTTGGGTGATTCAGGATATGGCTCAAAGGGAAAGACGGGACGTGTGCCTTAGCACTAGCTAGACCTGGATGGCAACGTTGGCTTTTCTGTCCTTTGTGTGGCCTTGGTCCTAACTTTGAGATTTTGAGTAGACAGTGGGATGTACGAGTCTACAGTACAGGCGGTGCTCTGTCTGGACAGATAGGTTTGGGGTCTCGAGTTTGGGGGTAATGCATTTCTCTTTTAATTCATCAGATGCTCATACAATGTGGAATTACATTTTGATCATTTTTTTCCCTCTCTAGGTGAAAGGCCGTTTAAATGTACTGAATGTGGGAAAGCTTTTAACCAGAAGGGGGCACTGCAAACTCACATGATTAAACATACAGGTGAAAAACCCCACGCCTGTGCCTTTTGTCCTGCTGCCTTTTCACAAAAAGGGAACCTGCAGTCACATGTGCAGAGAGTTCACTCAGAGGTAAACATGGCACTTGGGTGTGTGTGGTCCTCACAGGTTTTAGTGGATGGCTCTGGAGGGAAAGAGTCAGCCTGAGAAATCACTGTCTACTTTCAAAATGCAGATTTAGAATTTGTACAGAGCAGACTTTGTTTTAAACAAACAAGCAAGCAAATACATATATATATAGAGAGAGAGAGAGAAAGAGAGAGAGAAACAGATCTGTATGTGGAAACGTTTTGGCTTATATATTGCAGAAATATAAAATTATTTTTTCGTGTCTTATGGACGCTGTTACAGCTTTGATGAATAAATGTGTGAAACTAATTATACCTTTATTAGTTATGATCCATTGATCCCATTGTTAACATACTTCATCCCTTTAGCAAATTTGAAACACAGATACTATCAAGTGTAAAAAATTGAAAGAGAAAAAATAAATTGAGAGAACAAAGTATTTTTCCTATTCCTATTATTATTGCTAGACTCACATGTGGCCTTGTCCATGTTTTACCAGCCAGAGCCCTGGTCTGTTTTTCTCTGTGTTAATTATTTCAGTGACACTCATGTTCACCATTTCTTGTGTCTGCAGATCATACTGATTTATAAAGCCTCTGGAAGTGTGTCTTGTAAGCAGGTTATCCTTTGCTCCTACTTACTGTTATGATTTGGTGTTTTATTTATAGTCTAATTATAGAATATAAATAAACATCTAAGTGACAGACACTTTTATCACGGATCATTTTCTTTTATGTAACTGTTTTGCAGAATGAAGACTCATTTTTTAAAAGCAAATGTGTATTTTTAAATGTTTTTAATGCATTTAAATAATGCCTTCAGTATTACTGAAATAAAAAGATCATACATACTTCACATAGTTTATAAGCAGATTTGACCTTCCATATGCAATGAGTTACTTTTACAAACTAAGTTTTATTATCCAAGACCAACATACATGAGGAAGGACACATAAATATTAGTGAGGCAGTGATAATATGGAGTGAGATTTCCTTTAGATCTCAGGAGAGTAGAAGTGGCTTAGACCAATTATTCTTGGGGAGCTGCCTCTATGTGCTGACGATTGCTTCAAGGTGACTATTTCCTTGCGTGGCACCCAGAGAACCCTCACCGACACCTCCGAGCAGGCTTGTGAAATGCTTGCTGCTGCCCCTGAAGTCAGGAAACCCCTCCAGAAGGGTAGGGGCTCTCCTGGCACCTGGCCTCAGACCCCCTGGACCTGTGGTGGCAGATGGCCATGTTCCAGAAATGACCTCTGAGGACTGGTTTGTAAATGTTATCTAGTCCTGTGATGAAACTAACACCTTAAATTTGGTTCTTAACAAGGTGCTAGAAGTGGAACAGTTTCTATGTATAGAAGAGGCCGGTCAGTTTTTAGGCTGGACTTGATAATTATAAGGATAACTAATGCTGAACTTGCATAATGGGTGAAGGAATAGTCTGGGTGCTTTCTGTGTGCCTGCAGGCCCCGCTGCATTTCTCTCCTCTCTGGCGACCACTGTTGGCCTTATCATAGCTGTAACAGGTTGACTATAGGGATTGGTAATGAAAACTTTCAGCCTGTGGCCATCCTTCCCAACATATATGTAGGAACGGCCAAAGGCTTATTACAGTGCCGTTTACACCTTCGTAGACCTTATTATTTTACACTGTACGTAACCACTGAAGAAACTGAGAATATAAGTCAGCTGTCTTATTTTCACCAAATTACAATAATTGGAAAGTCTGTCCTCTTACTTCTGAACCTGTTGTAATTGATAGAAAAGACTGTGAAGTTTTGATTAATCTCACACTGGCAGTGTTGATTCAAGATTGGGTCATTGATTTTAGAGCTATCCAATTGAAGAGAAAAAGTAATGTTAAACAGGTTACTTCTGTCATTTTTAATGGAATGGCATGTTACAATTTGTTGTAATTTAAATATTTTTATCTCATAGTTAATGGTAAAAAGTTGTTTTTTCTTTTTTGTTTTTGAAGGTCAAGAATGGCCCTACGTATAATTGTACAGAATGCAGTTGTGTATTTAAAAGTCTAGGTAGCCTGAACACTCACATCAGCAAGATGCACATGGGCGGACCACAGAATCCAGCAAGCTCTACAGAGACTGCTCACGTGTTAACGGTGAGTCTGGCAAGCTGCTTGGTAGGAAGATAACCTTTTACCAAAATCTGTTGTCTTAATTGTGACCCTTTAAAATGGAATATTATTTAGAATATTATTGAGTACCACACTCGTGCTATGAAAGTTTTTTTATAAAGAGGTAAGGGTACTTTCTTAATTTTTAAATTAATGAAAGAAAACCAATCTTTTTAAACTTTAGTTACCAGATGATCCTTATTTATGGACTGTCATCTGAAACCAATGAAAATCACACAAAATATAATCATTAATTTATGAAACTGTAATTCCTGCAGTGTTATTGATGATTACTATTGAATATTTTTTATCCCTCTGTGAGCATTTAAGAATCAATGATCCTTTTAAGATAACATTTCTCCATGTCTGATGGGACAGGGGTAAGTTTTTCCTGAGTCTGTAGACTTTTGGGAAACTAAATCATGTTTTCTGAGACGTATGTAAGAGTGTACGACACACACTCGCATGCCTGTGTTCTGGTTCTGGGGAGAGTCTCCAGCTCCGCCCCGGTCTGTTACCTCTCCTACCCTCTCTGTTGGTGGGAAGCAGCCGAGCCTGAGTGTAGAGGATGTGTCTCCACCACTGTGGACGGTGCATCTGTGGACCTTGTGAGCTTGCTGGTGTTGTCAGCACCTGCCAGCATGGAAATTTGTTAGGGTTTACTTCCTAAGCATTAGGTTTGCATTTACGGTTTGTGTTTTGTTGTCTTTTCTCACAATATTGGGAGCTTGACATGATTCCTTGCCTTACTCCTGACTAGTGAGCCTTTCATAAATAAGTTCTAAAACTGGAGAATGATTAAAGTCTAATAATGAAGTCTTTTTTTTTTTATAAATTTATGTTTTATTGGTGTTCAATTTGCCAACATACAGAATAACACCCAGTCCTCATCCCCCTGGGGGATGCCCGTCACCCATTCACCCCCACCCCCTGCCCTCCTCCCCTTCACCACCCCTAGTTCGTTTCCCAGAGTTAGGAGTCTTTATGTTCTGTCTCCCTTTCTGATATTTCCTACCCATTTCTTCTCCCATCCCTTCTATTCCCTTTCACTATTATTTATATTCCCCAAATGAATGAGACCATATAATGTTTGTCCTTCTCTGATTGACTTATTTCACTCAGCATAATACCCTCCAGTTCCATCCACGTTGAAGCAAATGGTGGGTATTTGTCATTTCTAATGGCTGAGTAATATTCCATTGTATACATAAACCACATCTTCTTTATCCATTCATCTTTCGATGGACACCGAGGCTCCTTCCACAGTTTGGCTATTGTGGACATTGCTGCTATAAACATCGGGGTGCAGGTGTCCCGGCGTTTCATTGCATCTGTATCTTTGGGGTAAATCCCCAAACAGTGCAATTGCTGAGTCGTAGGGCAGGTCTGTTTTTAACTCTTTGAGGAACCTCCACACAGTTTTCCAGAGTGGCTGCACCAGTTCACATTCCCACCAACAGTGCAAGAGGGTTCCCCTTTCTCCGCATCCTCTCCAACATTTGTGGTTTCCTGCCTTGTTAATTTTCCCCCTTCTCACTGGTGTGAGGTGGTATCTCATTGTGGTTTTGATTTGTATTTCCCTGATGGCAAGTGACGCAGAGCATTTTCTCATGTGCATGTTGGCCATGTCTATGTCTTCCTCTGTGAGATTTCTGTTCATGTCTTTTGCCCATTTCACGATTGAATTTTTGTTTCTTTGGTGTTGAGTTGAATAAGTTCTTTATAGATCTTGAAAACTAGCCCTTTATCTGATACATCTTTTGCAAATATCTTCTCCCATTCTGTAGGTTGTCTTTTAGTTTTGTTGACTGTATCCTTTGCTGTGCAAAAGCTTCTTATCTTGATGAAGTCCCAGTAGTTCATTTTTGCTTTTGTTTCTTTTGCCTTCGTGGATGTATCTTGCAAGAAGTTACTGTGGCCGAGTTCAAAAAGGGTGTTGCCTGTGAAGTCTTAAAGTCCTATTTTGGACAGTCTTTTTTTTTCTTTTAAAGATTTTATTTATTTATTCATGAGGGACATACACAGAGAGAGGCAGAGACACAGGCAGAGGGAGAAGCAGGCTCTATGCAGGGAGCTTGACGTGGGACTCGATCCCGGGTCACCAGGATCATGCCCTGGGCTGAAGGCGGCACTAAACTGCTGAGCCACCCAGGCTGCCCCCCTATTTGGGACTGTTTTTTAAATAAGATTTTCAAAGTGTAAATCAATCAAATATTAGCGTTTTTACCATTTTCTTTGGCAATTATGCAAATCAAGTATGTAGCTATGGTTAATCGCCTGGAATAATCTAGGTCATCTTAAAATTTTCTATTTTCATTAAAAACGTAAAAGGCTTTGGAAACCTGGAGTCTGCCCTACCTTTTTCCCGAGTCCGAGCGTGCAAGGGCACTCTCTCAGGCACTGGTCTGGGAAGCCCTGGACAGCCCTGGGCAGCCCTGTGGCCGGTGCTCCCTGTGGCTGGTGCTCCCTGTCCTATTCTGCCTCTCACAGTTTCCGATTCTTGTTCCACTTTTGAGGGTTTTCCTCTACTCTGTCTTATGAAACTTCCATTGAATTTTTTTGAAGCTGCTAATACTTCTAACTTTTAAGGACTCTTCCTTTGTGATCTGATTGCTTCTTTCTTTGCTGGTTTGGTGCACTTTCTCCTGACACCTAATTAGTGTTTCCTTTTTCAAAGTTCTCTTCTGTGCCTCACGTGATCTGCTTCGGGCCTCCCGGCATCCTCCCTGCTCTGTAGGGCTTGTGACTCTGGGCAGCTGGCTGCCCATGTGGGAGCCGATCGTGCACAGATGGAGCAGGGGCATGCCCAGGGCTCCATGACCTGTGCTTGGCCGGGAACCGACACTGAAACTCGGGGGCCCTGTTGGCAGCACGTAGGGACTTTTTGTTCCATTGGGGAACTAAGTGTTACAAAAGGTGCCCTGGTGCTCCCCAGGAATTCATTTCTATCTCTTCTAGGGGTGATCCCCCATTTTTGTTGCCTCAGGGTAAGTGCCCATCATCCCTTCTGTGGATGGGGAAAGGGGCTCATGGTCAGCCCTAGGTATTTTTCCATCACCTTTAGCTTCGTCGTTGATAGCCTTTGTTTCTTAGAGTAGCTTCAGGTTGGCAGAGAGAAAAAAGGACTCCCAGTCTATACCCCTGCCCCCTGCACACTGTGTCCCCAGTTCCTGAGCCGCACCCTGGCTGGGGCTGCAGGGTGTGTTAGGTCCACTCCACCCTGTGCCCCGGGTGCACCTTCATGGATCAGAGGGATGCTGTGTCTGGCTCCCACCATCTCTTCCATGTGGCATTTCAGACTCCTGAGTTCCTGGGGAGTCAGAGCGGCTCTCTCCTTGGCTCTTTGTGGCTGTGGCTTTCCTGAGCGCTTCTGCCTCCAGTGCCCCTCTTTCAGAAATCTCCTGAATTATTTTGGCCACAGTGGTTTCTCTCTTATTTTCTTTATTTTGTAACCCTTTTGCTTCTGTGTTTTACTGGGCAAGGCACGAAGGTGAGGCCTGTGAACTCAAACCCTCACCTTGAGCTGATCGCCTCTGCTGCCACTTAATGAATCCTTGGAACAAGTAGTGCGACAGTTTGTTCAGCATGTTCCTTCAAGGGCCTGATTATGCCTAATGGAAAAATCAATGAGGCATTTTATTTAAAATTTATGATTGGGATATTGTTAGATTTTAATACTCATAAGGAAGATGTGCCTCTTCCTGTCTTTCTTTTTTTTTTTTTTCAAATTGAAGTACAAATGAATATACTTCTGACATTTTCAATGATGCTGCTGCTGTGTTTCAGGCCACACTGTTCCAGACGTTACCTCTCCAGCAGACGGAAGTCCACGTCACGTCCGCATCAAGCCAGCAGAATTCACAGGCCGTGACCGACGTCATCCAGCAGCTCCTGGAGCTCTCGGAGCCGGGGCCGGCAGAGTCCAGCCAGCCCCCGCAGCCCGGCCAGCAGCTCAGCATCACGGTGGGCATCAACCAGGACATTTTGCAGGTGAGGTGCACATTCGTGCTCTTGTCCGTGCTTGTCCGAGACCGAAAAATAAATCGTCAGGTCTTGTCAAAGGGGAATCATCATTAAATATGTGTCCTAACTTAAAGCATCCTGTCGGAACACAGGACGTGTTTACGGACAGTGCAGAGTTCTAAATGGTTAATCTGTAAATTTAGCAAAAGTTATAAACTTAGTTTTCTCTGTAAGTGATTTACTTGAGAAGAATAGGTTTTTCAGAACTTTCCTATATCCTGTGTAACTATTGGAGAGAGTCAGTTCCACCTCTCTTATCAGCGTGTGGATGGTCCATGCCCACGTGGGAGAGAAGAAGGCAGTGGGGCAAAGCACGCTTTTCTAATTTTTCTCCGCCAGCCCAGCTTTATCCTCAGATCCTTTGTTTGCAAACAGAGCTGGCCTGCCTTATTCTTCCTATTTAGTTACCAGTTATAAAAACTAACCTGTGTCCTGTCTGTACTATTGGGGGGATGAGTTGGGAGGAAGAGAGCATGGCAGCCGAGGTCTTAAGGGCAAACTTACTATAACTTAAAACCCATTTAACTTAAACCCAGATCTGTTTAGAGTTAGGCAAAGTAGTCTGAAGTAAAATTTCTAGATGTCAAAATAATTAATTCCAATTTGTTTTGATTTACCATTCCGTATTTTGTGGAGGTGAGATGTCAGTTATCAGAAGGGACATTTTAGCTTCAAGGAGTTGCAAGTCTGTCTTATAAGTGACTGTTGGCAGTGCAGGTTTTCACATTGCTGGTAGGGTGGAGTTAGAACTCTGGGTAAAGCCTTATTGCATCTTTGTAATTGATTTTGGCAGGCAGATTTGGGCCTCCCACCTCCTAACCTGTTAGTTCTGTTCTGTCTCAGCAAGCCTTAGAAAACAGTGGGCTGTCTTCAATTCCAGCTGCAGCACACGCTCACGACACCAGCCACGCCAGGACGTCCTCTGCGCAGAGCCAAAATCCAGATGCTCCTCACACTGCGAGTGAACAGACCCACCCCACAGATGCAGAGCAGGAAAAAGAACAAGAAAGCCCAGAGAAGTTGGATAAAAAAGAAAAAAAAATTATAAAGAAGAAGTCACCATTTCTGCCTGGTAATTTTAATATGCTTTAAGGTTTGCGTGTTTTGGAGGGCATGTTGATACGCCTATTTTTTTTTTTTTTTTTGAAGGAGGTATGTTTGCTGAATGTTCTGATAGTATCGAACTATTTGTTTTATATTTAAAATTAGAAACCATGACATTTGTAACATCTTTCCCTGTGATTGCTGTCTTCTCCTGACAGTCCCTCGGGCTTGTTCCTGGATCGTCTTTGCTGCTCCCTGCAGCCGTGTGCTGACCATGTCTGGCCCTCCCCTTCCCACAGTGCCGCCGCCAGACTTGTGAGCGCAGCTCTGGGCTGGACCCTCGGCCGTTTCCCCCATGTCCCTGCAACTCCAGCTCCCCAGTGTTCTGGCTGCTGCCCTCCCCACAACCTGCCCCCACCCTGGACTTCGGGGTGCACACTGATAGCACAGGGAGGATCCTGAACAGTACGGGTTTCGAGGCCCATCCTTTTCACAGGCTGGTCTGCATCGGGTGCTCTTTCCCTGCCTCCCTCCCACCGTCTCTGTGAGCTCTGGCAGCCGGTCAGTTGTGCCGCACAGCCTCCTCCAAAGGCCACCAAGCACCATGCTGCTGCTACCTGTGCCCACAGTGCCCAGGATGTTTCTGAGCCTCCAGGCCCTTGTGTGGGCTGCTGGGTGGCCACACCCCTTCTGTTTGCCCCTGAGCACCTGTGGGCTTCACGATGACTCTTGCTCGGGGGCGGCCGTGGCTATGTCCTCCTCCATGCAAGGGGTTTCCAGCCTGTGGGCGAGAGTGGTCCCCTAGATGTGTTTCCTTAGGGACCCTCATGGTGTCTTGGGGAGCGAGCCCTCTCTTGTAGGCAGAGCAGTGAACACTCAGCTCTGGGAGCACTGAGCAGGGCTTCCCTCTGAGCAGGTCTTCTCAGTGTTGGCATGTGGTGGGCTGTCGTGTGAACCCACAGAATGTGGTAGCTCTTCTCTTTCCCTTGATCTGCCCCCCCTTGTCCCCAAGTGAAAACTAGGATGATGGAATTGAAACACTTTATCATCCAGGGATTCCTGGTGTCCAAGGAGGAAAGAAGGGGGGGAAAGCACCATTTCCACGCATTTTTTATTCGCTGTGCGAAATCTTCTTGGAATAAGTGACCTTGCATTTTTTCCTGTGCACCTGATAAAGGGTGGACATGTGCCACCTGTAGAACCTCCTGTGGGTGGGTGCTGGCTGCCGTAGTACCTCAGACGGCACTCAGACCTTGGCAGGTGCTCTCCCAGGGGACCCCGAGAGGGAATGGCTCCAGGACTGGAGGAGGACACTCTGCATCCCCAAGCCTCAGCTGGTGGCAGGACAGGATTTCCGCGAAGCATGCACATGACTCGAATATGGACCAGTCTGCTGTGGGGTTCACAGAGATCATGTTGGCTAATTTGTGAAGTGTCTGAATAAACACACACGTAGATGACTGAGCAAGTTTACCTAGTTCTACTGAATTTTAGATTAAACGTGATCCTTAGTACGAGTTAGAGCCAACATTTTTTTTTTTTTTTTTTAGTTGATCCCTCACATATTGTGCAAGAATCACTGGGGACATGCTTCCATAGAAAGGTATTTCTTTGGTTGAAACTTCTCAGGGAGCAGGACACGTTTACTGTAGTGACTGTTTCTGGAACTCGCCGTGCAGGGGGAGTTGAGTGCCGTTTGGCACCCCGAGGAGACCATGAGCATCACCTCTTCTTAGCAGCTTCAAATTAGCCTGGATCACATGTCCAGGTTGTACACACTCTGCCAACTGAAGCTGTCTGTGTAGTTCTGTGAGAATTTTTTTTTTTAAAGATTTTATTTATTCATGAGAGACACACAGAGAGACGCATAGACACAGCCAGAGGGAGAAGCAGGCTCCCTGTGGGGAGCCCAATATGAGACTCTATCCCAGGACCCCGGTATCATACCCCAAGCCAAAGGCAGATGCTCAACTGCTGAGCCACCCAGGCATCACTGTGAGAATGTTTTTAGTAGAATTTGTTTTGTTATTTTAAGAGGTATTTTATATATTGATTAAAAATTTAGCAAGCGCTTTTATGTTTATCATAAAACTTGACATATAAATTATTATTAAAAGTTCACAAAGTTTGATATTTATTGTGGTCAGACATTGGCTCTCTGGAAATCACGATAAAAGGTGTTTGGAAAGCAGGTAACTTACTCCTCTAAGGATGACAGGGGCAGAACTCTTCTGGGTGGAGATCTTTCTCAAGGCCACAGAGATTTTACCTTCTTGGACCAGAGTGTGATCCGGAAACCTTAGCCTCTTCCTGACGACTGAGTCATGAATTTGACTCCTACTCTGTGCCGTGATAGGCTGGTGTCCTGGCAGCCGGCTTGGGGCACGGGCTCCAGGATGCTGGGGGCTTTAGTTCTCAACCTCAAAATTACTGTGTTACCCCTTGCATGTGGGTTCCAGTTCTCTGTACAGCCCTCCTCCTGCTTTTTTTTCTGCTGCTTGTAACCTGCAAGTCCATGCAGCTCTGATAAATTATGACTCGAATCATTGACAGAGAGTTAAGTATAAATTCATTCTAGGTAGGAACTTTTGCAGCTGTTGTTCTTTTCTAAAAACAACATGCATGCACATGTTTGGATTTTTATATCTGCTTTGAATAACTCAAAAGATTGATATTTTCTTTTTATTGATGCTTTTCTTTCCCTTTAGAGGATCTATGTTGTGAATAAAGAGGATTTTTTTTATTCATAGTTCAGATAAATGAATTACTTTCTTGAATTACTTTCTGCTTTTTATATAATACAGGATAGAGAACTTTAAAAAGACTCATTTATTTGGGCATGGTTGAATTTAGTTGAAAATCTCATGATTTATCTCATTTGTGTACAATTTTCAGAGTTTATGAGGTTTTGTTTAGGTTCTGTTTTGAGTTGTCATTTATAATTAGATATAAATATTATCTTAAGACCTTTACTTTTTTTAAATGGTAAGCTGGCTTTGAGCTGAGTGCCTGTGACATAGAACATAGAACACAGCATAGCATGAGGTGTACTGGGAAGGACAGTTAGGTCTGAGGTGTCCGTGATGCAGTGCACAGTGGGTGCATGGGCAATGCACAGCAGAAACAACAGTTTCTAGGTCACAGAGGCAGATTGTTGGTTAAAGATGTGCTCTGTGTTTAGAGATGGGAGAAATCAGCGGGCCACAGTGAGAAAGTAAAAGCTTGACTGAGTTGGAGGGATGAGAACCAAGTCCTCATTGAAATGGAGTGAAGCCCACAGGGATCAGTGAGAGTCAGGTGAGGCAGGAGAGCATTCTGCTCCGAGGATCGTAGTAACAGTTTCTGCTCACTTATTTTTCTATATTAAAAATAATTTTGAAACTATCTATGGGGATCCCTGAGTGGCCCAGTGGTTTAGCGTCTGCCTTCGACCCAGGGCATGGTCCTGGAGTCCCAGGATCGATTCCCACATCAGGCTCCCTGCAATGGAGCCTGCTTCTCCCTCTGCCTGTGTCTCTGCCCCCCCGCCCTTTCTCTGTGTGTCTCATGAATAAATAAATAAAATCTTAAAAAAAAAAACAGCGTTCTAGCATTAAATTTTCTTTTATATATTAATCATGAATCCAGCAACCAGTCAACTTCTATTGTTAATTGTAGCAGTTTGTCTGGAAATTATTTTGAGTTTTTCATGTAGATACTATATTGTGTATGAATAATGGCAGTTTTCCTCTTCTTGGTATATTGGCTTGGACTTCTGCCATAGGGTTGTATAGAAGTATGGAGAGTGCTCCTCTTCCATCCTGCCCTTTTTTTTTTTTTTTTTTTTTTCATGAGCGGGGGTGGGGGGGGCAGAGACACAGGCAGAGAGAGAAAGAAGCAGGCTCCTGCAGAGAGCCCGATGTGGAACTCGATCCTGGGACTCCAGGATTATGCCCTGGGCCAAAGGCCCCCCATCCTGACTTTTAAAGGGGATGGTTTTAATGTTTCACAGTTGAATTTATCTTTTTACAAATGTTGTCATTGGACCTTTCAGATTTGAGAGGCTGTCTTCTGTATTTGGTTTTCTAAGATGGTTTTTTCCCCCCTATCTTATGTTAAATATTATCAAATGCCCTTTTTTCTCTATTGGTATGATCACATGTTTTTCTACTTTAATCTCTGAGGCGATAAATCATAGTAATTGATTAATGGAAAGCAAACCATGTCTTCTACCAGGGCTTCCATGTTACTCTGGTTTCTCTCTTCCCCTTCTGTCTCCCTCTGTCTCTTTCTTCCCCTCTGTTTTTTCTTTATGGCACATTTTTAAATTTCTTGGCTAGTGATATTTTTTCGACTTCACCTAATAATATATACTTCTTTATTAAAAAAATGGATAACACCAGCATTTACTTTTAAATCAGTTAATTTATAAAACCATTCTCTTTTATAGAGTGTACATTGATGTTAAAACAACTTAAATATAATTGCTATCTAGAAAAAAAATTACTTCTGATTATTGTATTTGCTTCATACTTTCAAGTATTTTTATATGCAACAATTTGAGTTGGCATGTAAAGCAACTTCCCTAGTTGTCACTTAGCTGTCTTTGGGGAGAATCACACCCACTTTACAGAGAAATCATAATGCATATTTTGCAGTAAGCTCACAGCAGTGTTAAAAAGATCAGTGTGAATGACACAGAAACATTTCTTCTTTATAAATCACTCGCTGGAGCTCCCAGCAATGAAGTGGGCATAGGGAGAGCTGCCGTTAGGACTTTGCTCTCTGGAGGGACACCTTTGAGTCATTTTTAAGAACTTTAGCATCAGGCTTCTGGAGCTCTTACCAAAACTTCTGAATTATTTCTGGAGCTACTTAGGAGGGTAGATGTTCTTGCTGAAGACCCAGCACTGAGGGTTCCCTCCCAGAGTGATTGTGTCCAGGGTCACTGCACGCGCAGGTGAGGCTTCTGCTGTGTGCATCTGCCAGGGTCAGAGGCTCACCGTGATGGTGTTGGGAGACACACCGGGGCACTGTGCTGGGGAACAGAATCAGTGAGCCCCACAAATCTGTCTCTGCTTCCCTGGAGGTGTACCAGCTTTGAGAGTGTGATGGGGCATATCCACTGTGCAGTTGGGTCTGGATATTGTTTCAGTAACGTCTTCTGTGCCATGTTTGCTCTGACTTGGCTCATCCCACTGGCGGACTCTGAAGCAGATTGGTTGTTTCTCCTCAGAGCAGCCCTTGCAGAATTTCATGAAGCAGAGGCACCGACCGTATGTGGTATAAACAAGGAGTCCCGTGTCTTCCATTTGGCTGTAATCTGGTTGATTAAAGTCTTCTGCTTCAGTCTTTGAGTGAGTGCTCTGAGGTAGATGGAATGAACAAAACTTCTTTCTCTAGGAAAATAAGCATGGAATGGAGAAAAGTGGGAACTCTCCTGAGAGTGTCCCTTTGTGAGGGACAGTGAGAGCTGGCAAGCGTATCTGCCAGCAGTCCAGGTGAACTTTGGAACAGACACATTTCTCTTTCTCATTCTGTTGCAGAGAGCTCTGTGGGCATGTCCAATAGTGTGCCTTCCATCTGCTGGGGATGCTTGCCTTTCTTCATCCAGCGGTCACGTTAGTTTTTCTAAGAGAATTTGTAACTTCTCCATTGGTGGACATTAAGAGATCCCTCCCTGAATGCTTGCTTTCTTTTTGCTGGGCGTTCACTGTGAACAACCAGCATTCCAGCTATCTCATAAATGAGGAATTGATCATAGCTGCTTAATAAGGACTGGTCACCATTCTGAGGTGGTGAAAGCTCTAAAGAGTCTTATATTTAGATGATTCTCAATGAAAAGATTCCTTTATGTGGAGAGTTTTGACAAATTTTGGAAGCAGGTAAGCAGTTCTGCTCTGTCCTTTGGCACCCGAAGGCCGCAGATGCTCATGATCCATGGAAGATGCGTTGGGATCAACAGCAAAGACATCTGTCTAGCAACAGTTTGAAGAACTGGGATCTACTCTGAGAAGAACTAACTCTGACGTTTCCAAAGCTCCGGTCCTATTCTGCTGAGCGCTGGCTCTTGAAACACCATCTGAGGAGGGAGCACTGTGAGATGCTGGAAGAGCTTCTGGCGACCTATTGAGCAGTCAGTCGTATTGCCAACTCCGCATCCATACAGCATAGAGCCCACCCATTTTCAGCTTCAGACTGAGGCTCAGCTTCAGAAGCTAGCAGTAGCTCTGGGGAAACGTGACCATGCCCAACAATGACGTTGGCTGTTCTGTATTCTTTACAAACGTAGTGCCATCTTCACCCTCATTTCCAGACTCATGCTCTTCAGCACGAGTCAGTTTTTCATAAGACCCAGCAGCTTTTGCTACCCTGACAGCATTATAGGCAGTTTCAAAATATGAAGTAATCATAAAAATCCTAATAATGTTAGAGGAGATGTCATCACCCTCATGAGTTAGGAGCTATGACACGATGACAGTAGCACTCCTGGTTTCAGTACCCAGTGTTGCCTCTTGAGCATCCTTGATCTCAACATTCTTAATTTAGTCCAGCCAGCTACCCATGACACCCCATTCCATTTCTGGCTTAGGGAATCTAGCTAGGAAGTTAACATCATGCTCTTGATCAATGCCGAAAAGCCCGATAGACTGTAGTACTTGACACAACATTTCTACTCTGTGCATTAGAGTCTGTTTGTTTGTGTATAGTTTCTTTCTTTCTTTTTTTTTATTATTTTTTTTATTTTTTATTTTTTTTATGTTTGTGTATAGTTTCAAATAAGTGGGCTCATGGCTCTTCCTGTAGAAGTCCCGTGGGCATATGGCTTAGCCGGCTGCTTGTAGACCCCATCACCAGCTTTGAGGGTAAGCTATGCCATAGTCAGGCACTGACATGGCACTTCTGAGTGGTTTGGTAAGATGTGGCACCACGACTCCACCAGGTTTGGAAGGCACTGTTCTGCAGGGGCTTTTATTAGGGTACGTTTGCAGCCTCCTCGGGTGTGTGAGTCACACCATGACCCACCAGCTGAGTCCATGGCCTTGAGGGTTCAGAAGTGCAGGCCAACTCCCGGTCGCCAACAGCAATAGCAACAACCACCCAACCTGGGCCATTTAGTGAAATATTCGGTGACAGAAAGTAAGGGAAGACTCTTCCCTGTTTGCAGATTCAGCACCTGAACTTGAATCCTGAGCCATGGATGTCTCCCTGATTAGCTGCTGCTGAGCACTAGTCAGGTCTCAGTATTTGTATCTAACTTGATGTTCTGCTGCTCACTGCACATCCCTGGGCTGCAGCTCCTGCAGGCCCGCGGCCTCTGGGGCGATCTTTAACTGCTGGAGATGAGCCAAGGGCGCTGTGGCCTGTGTGGAGCCAGCACTTGGATTTCGCCCTAGAAGAGTCTGTCTGTCTGTCTGTCCCTGTTGCTGAGCTTGGAGTGCTCCGAGTCCAGCATCACTCACCCTTGCCTCCCACCTGCAGTGCCCAGGTCCCTGTCCCCTCATCACTCTCGTCCTCCACCGTGGCCACAGCTGGTGCCTAAGATGGAGCTGGCTGCGTCCCCAGTAGCTTCTCTTGTGTGGAACCTGACTGAAGAGTGAGGAGGACGCGCTTGGATACGAACCTGCTGCGAACCTCTCACAGCCTGAAGGTTTCCCTCGACTTACCTGCTGCCGCAAGCTCTGACTCTTGCTGGTGCCCACTTGGCATCTCACACTCTGGCCGTTGTGAACTTTGTTTCCAGAACTTCATATCCGGCTTTTGCTGCTTCTCTGCCTCGTAAAAGTACTTCAGTCCAAGTCCTGCTATCTTTCAAGTGCAGACTTATTTTTTTTTGATTTTATGTATGTATGTATGTAATCTCTACCACCAAGGTGGGGCTCAAACTCACAACCCTGAGGTTGAGAGTTGTGGGCTCTTCCAGCTGACCCGGCCAGGTGCCCCTGGGATGCAGATGTTTCCAAGTGTTCCTGTCCCCATGAGCTGAACCTGCATCGTCTCTGCTTGCCCTGTGCACGAGCAAGGCTGCCATCTCAGCATCACTGATGCCCTGCCTCAGGTGCATGGTTTTGTTGCCACAGCTAAGTCCCTTCCAAGGCAGGAGCATGCCTTCAGTAGTACTTGGCACATAGTGAATGCTCTCCTTGAGGTAAAGCTGGGAGGACAGACTTTTCTGAGAAAATGGCACTCAGACTCTAGAATTACAGACTCTAGAATATGTACCTTGACTGTGCCATTGACTGGCAGCTGACCTTGGGCAAGTTAGCTAACCTTCAAGATGTCATCTTTAGGGGCACCTGGCCAGCTCAGGAGGTGGAGTGTGTGACTCTTGATCTCAGGGTTGTGAGTTCCAGCACCTTGTTTGGGTGTAGAGATTACTTAAAAATAAAATAAAATAAAACTTAAAATGTCCGCTTTATCATCTTAAAAATGGGGCAATGACAGAATAAATGGGAGAGAACCAAATGAGAAAATCCACGTAAGCTGTGTAGGATAGTGCCTGACATGTGATAACTGACTGCTCAAAGAAATATGATGTTTTTAAAAATTATTTAAAAAATAAAATTACGTATGTTTTAAAATTATTTTTTTAAATAGATGAAACTTGTCATGCCACGTATTTCAAAAGATCTAAAATAATGTATGATGAAAAGTCCTCTGTTCATGCTTGTCCTTCACACGCTCCTCCACTCCCCACTCCAGGGCAGCCACCGCCACTGGGGTTCTCTATCTTTTAAACAAGCAAGGGCATATTATATATTATATATTAGATTGTTTTTTGTATGTATTAGATTGTTTTGATAGCCTATATTCTCCTCTGATTTGTCTTTTTGAGTGAAAAAGGAGAAATGTTTTGTTTTTCTATAGCAGAAATAGGAATGGGGGGATACTGTATATATTTATATATCTTTTTTGTAGTTGACTTTTTTCCACCTGATGTTTTACAAAATGTCTAGAGATTGTTCCATTTTATGGATATATAATTAATTAGGTCATTTGCAATCTCTTGCTAATACAAACAATAATAAATATAAATTTGTGTAATATCCCTTTGGCTCTAAATACTTGAGTGTATATTTCCTAAGGCCAAGATATACTGTCCTAGATAATCATTGAACAGATGTCAACATCAGGGTGTTATAGAGATGCAGAGACACAGGCAGAGGGAGAAGCAGGCTCCATGCAGGGAACCTGATGTGGGACTCAATCCCTGGTCTCCGGGATCACGCCCTGGACTGAAGGCAGCGCTAAACCCGCTGAGCCACCAGGGCTGCCCAACATCAGGGTGTTAACATGGATCCAGTCCACAGGTCTTACTCAGATTTCATTATTTGTATCACTAATGTGCTTGATAGCAAGGAAAAGAAATTTGTTCGTACTTACAGTTGTAAATATTGGTGATTTTGCTTCTTTGTAGTGTGTCTGTCTACACTCCCAGTGACACCATAGCAGAGTGCCTGTTTCCTTATCCTTTCTGAAGAGATTGTTGTCAAAATTTGGGGATCCTTTTTACTCACCTGATAGGTTAAAAATGGTTTCTTATTGTTTTAATTGCATTTCTCTTGTAAGGAATCAAAGGTTGAGCAAGTTTTCCTGTTTAAAGAGCCAGGGCTGCATTTTTTCCATGTGACTGAGTCAACTTTTATTTGCTGTAATATGTTGAGTATGACAGCATTTTGATAGCGTATATTCTCTGATTTGTCTTTTTGAGTGAAAAGTGAGAAATGTTTTGTTTTTCTATAGCCAGATTTGTCAGCGTATCACAGGTTTTGGATGGGTATAATACTTAGACTTCAACACTGATGTTATGGGAAATAACCTCTTTTATCCAATGCTTTCATACTTTTCCTATTTTAAACTAAATCTTTGACTCAGTTTTATTTTTTGTTTCCAGATGAACACCCTGCTGTCCAAACACCATGCCGCCATTCCGTTCTTTATACCTGCAGACCTACATGGGTCTTGACTGTGTTCTGTGTACGAACCTGTCTTTTTTTTCATGTGTTCTGGTACCAGACAATTGTAGCTCTGTAGGATGCTTTCATAACTGGCAGGCCTAGTCCTCCCCAGTTACACTGTTTTTAAAGTGTATTTTTGACCATTTTCACATGCTTATTTTTTCATGTGTACTTTGGAATTGTCTGCTAAATTTCCAGAGCTCTAGTTTTCTTAAAAAATCCTATTGGTATTTGTATTTAAGTGATTTAACCAGTGAGTATTGATGTCTTTATAACTTGTTGTCTTTGTACCAAATAATAGGGTGTGTATTTCCATTTATTCAGGTGTTTTTTCTTTTCTTTTTCTTTCTTTTTTTTTTTTTTTTTTTGTATTTTAGTAGTAATTTAAAATTTTCTTATGGATTTTGTTAAACATGAAGGATGTTGATTTCCATGTATTAAAATGTGGGCCTCTTTCTTAGTTTTAGTTTTTTTTAAGGCATATAATCCTATCATTTGTAAATAATGATTTTACGTTTTCCTTTATAGTTTATACTGTGTATTTCTGTATCTTATCTAATTTTGTTGGCTTGTATCACTAGAACACAATAAATTCATGACAGTGACAGTGGATTTTTTTTTCCTGACTGTAATAGGATTGTTTTTAGTATTTTCCTATTATGTCAGAGGTTGTGTTGAGATATGTTTATTCAGCTCTTCCTCTTTTTCGATAATTTTGTAAAAATTAAGAGTAGATATTAAATTTTAGTAATTGCTTTTTCATCCTAAAGATTATAATATATGCTTCTTTTCAAATTTATTAATATGTTGGAAGAGAAAAGCAATTTCTGAGACCAGGGAAAGTTGCCACGTGGGAATGCAGATCTGGTTTTCCAGATCTTTCCATTTGTCAAAGGGTCAAAAATCTGTGTTTAACTTTTTTTTTTGTAACAGTGTGTGGTCCAAACAAAACCTACACAAGCCACATTTGGAGACATCTACAGGCTGCCAGTCTGTACTTTCTGGCCAGTCCATTCCCAGAAATAATTAGAACCTGGGGACAGTTTTATATTATGTCATTTTAGGTAATTAAATAAGGTTTTCATTTTTGCCTAGAAAAAAACTGATGGGGTAGGGATTTCCCAAGTTTAGCTAATAGGTACTATAGTTATCCCACCTTTTATACCTTGCTTTTCTGATTTGTCATAAGACTGTTAGGTAGTTATTGTACTTTTGACTTCATTTCACCTATCCAGTTAGCACTCTTTTACTTCCCACAGGCTTTGATTTGTGTTTTCATGTGACTGTTCAGATTTTCTGTCAGATTGAACCATAGTCTTCAGTAATTTCAGTGATTCTGAGAATTTCAACATTTTCATAACTGATCATATATCTTCTGCTGTGGCAAAAAGTAGATAGCTTTTTATAAGTATGTGTGCTGTTTTAATCTAACCCTAGAAAGACATTAAAGTGCCTCAATATTTGGTATAATAGCTGGGCTGTTTTCTGTGTTTCATTTGGCCGCAGGTTCAATCCGTGAGGAGAACGGTGTTCGATGGCATGTATGTCCTTACTGCACCAAGGAGTTCCGGAAGCCGAGTGACCTGGTGCGCCACATCCGCATTCATACCCATGAGAAGCCCTTCAAGTGTCCACAGTGTTTCCGGGCCTTTGCTGTGAAGAGCACCCTGACCGCTCACATCAAAACGCACACGGGCATCAAAGCGTTCAAGTGCCAGTACTGCCTGAAGAGCTTTTCCACCTCGGGGAGCCTCAAAGTGCACATCCGCCTGCACACAGGTGCTACAGGGGTGCTCCGGGGATACTAGGTCATGGCAGTCTGCGGAGAGTAGTCCAGCACTTCCAGGGCTTGTTTTTCTTTAGTATGTACTTAATGACTGACTCCCTTCTCTAGGCTAGACTCTCGGTGTAACTGGTAAAGAAAGCTGATGTGACATTGATTCTCAGGGAGCTGATGGCTTAATGGGGGAAGCATTAAACAGTACCGCTGAGGGATGAACCTATGGGGCTGAGCCGAGGGAGGGGTGTTATGGGCAAACACGTTTGTGTGTAGCGGGGATGGGCCTTTCTGTGGAAGAGACGCCTCAGTGGGACGTTTGTGCTGAGGCCTTGGGCAGTGAGGGAAAACTCTTGCTCTACCTTTTGAGTATTTTGTAATCAGTATTAAGGCATGAAAATGTTCATATTTAGGCAGTAATTTTTTTGTAATAGTTTTATTGAGATATAACTCACAGATCATAAAATTTACTTTTTAAAAAAAAACTTTATTTATTTATTCATGAGAGAGAGAGAGAGAGGCAGAGACATAGGCGGAGAGAGAAGCAGGCTCCCTGTGGAGACCCAATGCGGGCTTGATCCTAGGACCCCGGGATCACGCTCTGAGCCAAACGCAGACGCTCAACCACTGAGCCACCCAGGTGCCCCAAAATTTACCCTTTCAAAGTGAATTCAGAATTCACTTTATTCAGAAATTGTGCAGCCCACCCAACTATGGATTTTCAACATTTCTATCCTTTTCTCCCGCCCCCCCCGCCCAAGATATACCATACCCATTAGCATTGACTTCCACTACTCACCTGGGGTTCCTGGGCTGAGCTGACCATGTGGATGAAGATTTGAAAACACTGAAATTAGTCAATTTTGCACTATGTCCTTCTTTGGAATTTCTAGTTTCATTTACCAATAAAATTATAAGTGAAGGAGATTTCCTTCAAGAAAGGGAATTAATAGTGGAGAATTGTTAAGAGGAAATTATCACTGTCACTGTTAGCAGCAGCCAAGCATTATTTACAATTAATAACAACTACTGTTGTTTGTTTACTACATGCTGTTTACTGTTTGTTTACTACATGCTCAGAGCTGCTAAAGTGCTATTTAGACATGAGTGTGTACGGTCCTGGAAAGCAGCCTAGAGGTAGGTGCTGTAATTTCTTACAGATGATGGTTTGAGAGAGAGAAGAGTCACACACTTTACTATTCTTAAGGACTGAATATTTGAATATTTTAAGGTTTAAGTATTTTACACTGCAAAGCTAACAGATGTTCTTTTTTACTTAAAATGCTCTTATTACATGCCTTAGCATCTAAATATGCACTGTGTGCAAACAAGGGAAAAATAACTCTGATTTATAATATCCGTGAGATTATAAGCACGAAATGATGAATAGTCAAATCAGTATTAAAATACTAGAATTTTATGTTGGCATTAATTGTTGCGATGTATTTTCTTGAAATAGTTATACAGTCTACTTTCATTTTTTTTAGGGGTCAGACCTTTTGCTTGTCCTCACTGTGACAAAAGGTTTCGAACCTCAGGCCATAGGAAGACTCACATTGCTTCTCACTTTAAACACACGGAGTTAAGAAAGATGAGGCACCAGCGTAAACCTGCAAAGGTTCGAGTCGGCAAGGCCAGCGTTCCAGTCCCTGATATTCCTTTGCAAGAGCCGATTCTCATAACTGACGTAGGTAAGATTCTCTTCTCCTTTGTACTTTGGAAAGATTATACAAATATTACGGTCCACATAGTTTTTAGCATGGTATTAATGTAGTTTTTGTTCAGCAGTTTTGCTTTATGGCCTAGTACGCTCCACAGTCAAAATGAAAATCCTAGTTCTGTATAAACTACCGCTATAGTAGAAATGCTGTGCAGAAGTGAAAATGTATGTAAGTTCTCGTTGAAGAAAAATTTCTTCCTCAATAGAACTGTCAAAGTGGACAGGTGTTCTTTATGTGAAATATGCAGTGTCCTTTGTTATTTTTATCTTAAAATCCCTATGTAGTGTGTAACAGATTATTACATGACTGCTTTAATATTTGAACTGAAAAAAAAACCTGCCAGCTTTTAAGGCCCTTTTTTTTAGACTCAGTGTTATTGTAATCAAGGTAAAGTAGGATTTTGTTAACTAACTAAAAAGAAAACACTGCTTATAAGAATCTTAAAAAAAAAAAGAAAAAAGAATCTTCAGAAAAATGATTTTTGTAAGTGCTAAACGAAATTAAAGAAACTTCATTAAATTCTGTACTAAAACTTATATTTTCATGCAGTTTCTGTATTTCATTATCTTAGGCAAGATAATCCAGTCTGTGAACAAAATTAACATGAAAGTATAATTTAATATAAATAAAGGTTAAATGGTATAAAGGTGATATTTTAGATTAATATAAATTATAATCTGCTACAATCATGAATCTTTAGGAGCATAGCATCAAATATATAAACCAAGAAAAATTAGAAGAAAAGAGAACTATTCAAATTCTAATCGTATAGTGTAAGATACTCAATTAGATCGTTTTAACTAAATAGTGAAACTAAAGAAAATTTGAAGTACACATATAACAAGGGGTTAGCTTTATAGAATCTTTACTCTATAATACATAGTCTTTTAAATATGCATGAAACAAAGTTGATCAAATCCTAGGATATAGAAAACCTTTAAATTTTCAAAAGTAGGTATTGTATAGGACACATCTTTGATTATAGTTCAGTGAAAGCATAACAGAACATAGCTAAATATGTTAGGTATAGTTCAAATAGCTAGCATATTTGAAAATTTAGATGAAATAGATCTTTCCTAGAATAATATGCTTATCATAATTGGCTGTAGAAAAAATGGAAAACCCCAAAACAGACAACAAGTAAAAGGTCATCCTCCCCAAAGTATCATTTTCTAATGATTTTGTGTCTGAGTTCTTCTGGGCTTCTGAGGAACTGTGATTCTTAGGGTATTAATAGTTCAAAGTCAAGAAACTGATCAAAGCTCCCATGGGAAGTGAGAATACTTTGATGTCCTTGTCCACTTTTGGTAGCTCACAAAGCAAAGCAACAAACCAATTTCACTTAATGTGTATTTGATCTTTACTATAATCTTTAGGTTCTCAATGGTTTGTGCCATTCTTGAAATGCAGAAAAATCTCCGAAAGTCAGGACAATTTAACATTTATTTAGTGGCCCTAGAATTATTCTTCATTCTTGAGAATTACTCTCAAATTCCCAGTTTTTTTAGGTTGCTGTGAATCAGGTTAAATATCTGTGGGTTTGTTTGTTTGTCTGTTTGTTTTTTAAAGATTTTATTCATTTATTCATGGGAGACACACAGAGACAGACAGAGACATAGGCAGAGGGAGAAGCAGGCTTCTTGCAGGGAGCCTGATGCAGGACTCCATCACAGGACCCTGGGATCACGACCTGAGCTGAAGGCAAACGCTCAACCACAGACCCACCCAGGTGTTCGTTTCTTGACTTTAAGTTTGTAAAGCCTTAGTTGAGTTATACTACAATCCTGATACTGTAGATTTTTTCCAAGGTTAAAATGGGGTACATTTTACTTGTTGGTTTCACAGATGTCTAGGAAACCAAACTTGGACCAAATTAGTGGAAGCAGAATTCTCCTTTGGTCTAGGCTGAATGAGACACATGAGGGAAATGAGTTGTAGAGATGGCTTCATATTGTAAAACATAAAATATTGTAAATAGTTATTTTTATGCTTAACTTCATTATTATTTATGTTTGTGTCTGTCTCTTTTAGACTCTGAACTCCTTGGGGCTTTATAGAAAAGACATGACTTCAGTAATGGGGACAGATTTTTAGGGGACAGATTTTTTTTTTTTTTAGGGGACAGATTTTGATAAAACATGACAGGGTTTTAGTATAGATTAGTTACAATTATTTCATTGGGACTTCATTGGGAGATGAGCTGTTCTAGTTCAGTCTAGTTACCTAAAACACAGTATGTCTTTTAGACTAAGACTGTCACTTAGGAAGGTATTAGAATGCATTAATACAACTGTACTGAGTCTTTTAGTCTGTATATTAAGGAAGTACTGTTAGTGGTATAGTACCATATGGTCATAAAAACTTTTAGAGCTGTATAGGAACTTAAAAAGAGTCATTCCAAAACTTTTCCACATTCCTCATTTGTACAGATGTAAAAACTAGGCTCTAGAAGAAGTTATAGTGTTGCTTTGAGGCTATATAACAAGTTTTGTATTCACGGTAGAACTAGAATCTGGATCTTCTGACTTCTAGACCCAGGCTATGTTCAATAAAATTCACTTCCTCTGCATACCCATTACCACTGCATGCCCAGGCACAGAAGTGTGGAAGAGCACACCATGATTTTCAAGTAGCCTTTGTATCATGGTTATCAAGTACCAGCAATTTTTACTAAACTTGAATATTGTTAAGTTTATTATATGTTAGGGATTATATTTCACTAGACATGCTGTCTTATACTCTAAATGTTTTTTCTTCTAATTTAAGAGCTAAATTTTAAATACAATAATGTGTAGACTGGGGAGGTATTAGAGTCAAGGTGATCATAATAATCAGGGGGAGTTCATTATTACCATCATAGAAAGCTGAGAGAGTTCACCAGACCTTATAAGAAATGCTGAAGGGATTTCTTTGAGTGGAAGTAAAAGAACAATAATTAGCATCATAAAAACATAAAAAAGTAACATAAATCTCATTGGTAATGATAAACATGCAGTCATAGTTAGATTCTGCAATATGGTAATACTTGTGCATACTTAATTACAGCTCTTGTTTAAAAGTTAAAAAAAAAAAAGTTTAAAAAAAGAAAAGAGAGTAAAAATAACCATAAGTAGTTACTGTAATCTTTTATTCATAGTTACATAGTTTAAAAACTCATAAATTGTGGCAATAACCTAAAATGTGAGGGGGGAGGAGAAGTTAAAATATAAAATTTGTGAATTCTATTGGAGTTATTATCCATTTAAAATGGGGTATTATAAGTTTAAGATAGTCTGTGTAAGCCCCATGGTAACCACAAGGGAAAATCCTATAGGAATTACACAAAAGAGCATGATAAAGAAATTAAAACATACTGTTACCAAAAGGTATTAAAGCACAAAATGGACAGCAAAATAGGAAACAAAGAACATAGGATCCAGAAAACAATTAACAAAATGGCGTTAGTTAGTTCTTACCTATCAGTAATTAAGTGTAAATGGATTAAATCCTCAAATTAAAGGGCATAGAATGGCTGAAAGGATAGCAAAATGGATCCAGTGATAATGCTGCCCATAAGAGACTCGTGTTAGCTTTGAAAAAATACACATAGTATGAGAGTAAAGGATGGAAAAAAACATTTCAAGCAAATGGTAACCAAAAAAGGCAGGGATAGTTATACTTGCATCAGACCAAATAGACTTTGTTAATTCTTTATTTTTATTTTTAAGACAAAATAGAGTTGAAAGTAGAAATGGTAAAAAAAAAAAAAAAAAAAAGACAAAGGAGGTCCTTATATAATGATAAACAGATCAATATATCCAGAAGATACAACAATTGTAAATATTTGTGCATTCAACATGGAAATACTACCTAAATATATAAAGCAGAAAAGGACAGCTAAAAGGAGAAATAGTAATACAGTAATCATTGAGGAATCTAATACTCCACTCTCAACAATGGACAGATTATTCAGATGGAGAATCAGTAAGGAAACAGCAGATTTGACCAACACTATAAACCAGATGGAACTCACAGGCATTTGCAGGACATTCTAACCAACAACAGCAGAACACACATTCTTCTCAAGTACACATCATACATTTTCTAGGATATACTATATGTTAGGCCACAACAAAACATCTTAGCAAATTCGTAATAATCAAGTCTGTCAACATAGAAAAGCCCAGGATCAGATGACTTCACTGGTGAATTTTACCAAACATTAAAGAAGAATTAACATCAATGTTCTTTCTTAAACTCTTCCAGAAAATTCAGAGGAAGGAACATTCCCAAAGTCATTGTCATCATACCAAAACCAGAAAAGGACACTACTAGAAAAGAAAACTACAGGCCAATATCCCTGATGAACTTAAATGCAAAAATTCTCAATAAAATAGTGTGAAACCAAATTCAGCACATTAAAAGGAAGATTCACCATAATTAGGTGGAATTTATCACAGGGATGCAAGGATGGTTTAACATACACAATTCAATCAAGTGATACATAAACAGAATGAAACAAAAAGAATCTTATGATCCCAATAGAAAACATCTGACAAAATTCGACATCTATTCATGATAACAAATGTTAACAAAATAGGCATAGAAGGAACATGTCTCAACATAATAAAAGCCGTATATGATAAGACTACCGTTAACAATATACTTGATGGTAAAAGGGTAAATAAAGGCTTTTCCTCTAAGATCAAAACAAGACAAGGGTACCCATTCTCACCACTCCTATTCAACATAGTGCTGGAAGTCCCAGCTAGAGGAGTAGCATCCAAAACAGTAAAATACTCAGGAATAAATATAGCCACGGAGGAAAAAAATCTCTACCTGAAAACTAAAAGGCACTAATGTAAGAAGTTGAAGAAGATACAAATAAATGGAAAAGTATCCCATGTTCATGGACTAGAAGAATTAACATTGTTAAATGTCATAGTGCCAAAGTCATCTGTGGATTCAGTGCAGTCCTATCAGAATTCCAATGATGTTTTTTATAGAAGTAGAAAAAAACATTCCTAGAATTGATATGGAATGATTAAGAACTTAAAGAGCCACAAAAAGTCATGAGAAAGAAGAAGAAAGCAGGTATGTCACGCTTCCTGGTTTCAACATACTGCTATAAAGCTGTAGACATTGATGCAGTGTGTTATTAGCATAAAACAAATAGACCAATGGAATAAAATGGAGAGCCCAAACATAAACCCAAGCATATATGGTTAACTAATATTTGACAAGAGAGCCAAGAACATTCAATGGAGAAAAGATAGTCTCTTCAATAAATGGTGCTGGGATAACTGGATATTCACATGTAGAAGAATGAAACTAGACCCTTATCTTACACCCCTTAGACTTAAATGTAAGTCTTGAAACTATAAAAGTTCTAGAAGAAAACAATGACAAAGCTTCTTGATATAGGTCATGATCATGATGTTTTGTATATGACACCTAAAGCACAGCAACAAAATAAAAAGTAAGTAGGACTATATCAAACTAAAAAGTTTGTGCATAGCAACAGAAACCATCAATAAAGTGAAAAGACAGACTATGGAATGGAAGAAAACATCTGTAATCAGTGTATCTGATAAAATGTTAATATCCAAAATATATTTTAAAACTCCTGTAACTCAATGGCAACAATTAATTAATTAATTAAAATTAAAAAAAAAATGACTAAAGGACCTGTAGAGTTTTCTCCAAAGAAGATTGTCAGAAGGCCAAAAGGTACATGAAAAGATGGTCACCATCACTAGTCATTAGGGAATGCAAATTGGAACCACAGTGAAATACCATCACCTCATCTCTGTTAGAATGGCCATTATCAAAAAGATAAGAGATGACATGTTGACATGCATGTGGAGAAAAGGGAAAGTTTGTGTACTGTTGGTGGGATCGTTAATAGGCATAACCACAATGGAAAAAAAAGTATAGAGGATTCTCAGAAAATTAAAGATAGAGCTACCATATGACGTAGCAATTCTCCTTGTAGGAATATATCCAAAGGAAACACTCCTATGTTCACAGCTGAATTATTTACAATAGCTAAGACATGGAAACAATCTCATTGATGGATGAATGGGTAAAGAAATTTTGGAATACTATTCATCCATTAAAAAATGAGGAAATCCTACCATTTGCAGCAACACAGATGAACCTTGAAGGCATTTTGCTAAGAGCAACCAGTCAGAGAAAGACAAATATGTATGATGTCACTTATATGTAGACTCTAAAAAGAAGAAAAAACAAAAAGAGACACTTAGAACAAGGGGTGAAACTTGTGGTTACCAGAGGAGGGGAAGAAGTGGAGGGATTGGAAGCAGGGGGTCAAAAGATGCAAACTTCCAGCTGTAAGATAAATAAGCGCCAGGGATGGGATGTGTGCTATGGTGACCCAGCATGTGATGTACAGGAAACTTGGGAAGGTAGTACATCCTGAGAGTGCTCATTGCAAGGAGATGCTTTTTCTGTTTTTCTTCTCTCTTTTCCTTGAATTGTATCTTTTACGAGAGGATGAATGTTTGCTGAGCTGTGGTAACCATGTCACAGTAGGTGTCAGACCTTAAACTTCTACAGTGATGTGTGCCAGTTACTTCTCAATAAAACTGGGGGGAAAGAGATTCTGATCTGTAGTTCTCAGTGTTCAAATCGGAGACAGATATAAAGAAGTCACTGTTTTCTCATATGTATGACTACTTGTCTCTGTGTGTATGAGTATAGCATCACTGGTTTTTCATTTTGTGTAGCATAAATATTTAAAGTATCTTCTCTCTGCAAGTGAGTCAGGCTTTGATTATTATTTTAAACCTCAGGGCTGTAATGATTGATTTTCCAAGTTTATATTTGTGTTTTAACTAAATCGGTATTAGAGCATTTATCTTTTGTTAAACACATTTGTCTAACCTCACATATTGAATTTATTTTATGTGTTAGGACATATAATGTGTGTTATGTTTGTCATCATTTTGTTATTTTACTGTATTTGCATTTTCTTACTATTTATAATATGTGAAAGTTCTAAGACTTAAGTGTATTTTAAGTAACGAGATAAACACTGTAACAAGATAAAGCTTTCTCTTCTTTTATAATAGAAGGAATTTAGAAGATTTTTTCAATCAGTCAATTAATCAATCAATTAATTAATTTAGACAGGAGGGGGAGGGGCAGAGGGTTAGGGGGAAAGAATCCCAAACAGATTGCATGCTGAGGGCAGAGCCTGATACAGGTATGAGGATCATAACTTGAGCTGAAACCAACAGAGGTAAATGACTGAGCCACCCAGGCGCCCTGGAATTTTGGAAGTTTTAAGGACATTTCCAGTTTGTTTTTAAGACACAAAATTAATCAACCAGAATTTGTTCTGTGCCTTTCTTTGAGAATAGTAGTTTCCTTAACATGTCATATATATATAGACTAATGATCTAGTAGAGATGACATAATATCACTAAGACCATAGGACATTTATGTTTTATGTATGTTTAATTCATGCTTAATTTCTTTCTTCAAAGATTGAGACCTTATAGGTAGGCTAACTTTGTAGCAGAACTTTGTATTTGTAAAATTACTAGAAGTGAAAAAATAACTGAAAAAATGAGTCCTGTTATTTTAGTGCCTAAATTAGCTCAAACGAGGGCAACCTCCCCTCCCCCCCCAAACTTGCAAAGGGCTCAGAATCATTTAGGGATCTATTTCTAATACTTATGCCTGGACACCACCCTTGAGCTTGTAATTCCACAGGTTGGGGGAGGGTGGGAATCACTAAGGTAAATGGTTGTGTAGACTGGTTTGTTTATTGCAGTGTTGTGGCAGTGGACAGTTAGAAGCACTAGAAATATTCATCAAAAGTGTGTGCAGTGAACTGGATATCTTGGTCTAGTGAAATTCCTTGCAGACATCTGAAGGATGATGAGGATAATGTCCTGTGTACTGACTTAGAAGGATGGTAAATGTATTTATGAGGTATAACTAGGACCTGGATCCTGCTTGTATTTATAACAAACTCTTTTGTTAGAATATATACAACTGTTATTTATGGTTATCTCTGAGAGCAGGTTCTTTTGTTTCTTTTTTTAGGAGCTTCCTAATTATTTGAGAAGGGGCCAGAGTTGCAAGCAGGATTGGGAAGGAAGTGATGCCAGGGTGGGAGGCGCAAGCCAGGCCAGGGTGCCGGACTAGCGCTCTTCAACGCAGAGAAGCAATCACTAGGAGTGACAGTGCCAGCTTCAAGGGACTTGCTTTGACCATTAGACTCACTGTTACGGAAAGGAAATGATGAACTAGACATTCTGTGAAGTTGCTGTTTATGACGGAGAATGTAGATTCCAGGAGCCATGGGAGAAAGAGTTGTGTGGGGAACAATGGGAGCTTGGGGGTGTTGCTGCAGAGGCAGGTGCTGGAGGGGGACCCTGTGCCAGAGTGGGCGTGACACCCAGAGTGGGCCTCAGAAAGGCTGGGAGCCCTGAGGCCTGGTGCAGAGAGCCAGTGTGAAGGCTCTCGGTCAGATTCTGGCATCTGGTGGCTGCTCAGTGAAGGCTGGATGTTGTGGGCCAGCCACGCGGGCTCATCTGTCTAATGGAGCAAGCGCAGGTACAGGCCTGACAGCTCCTGCTGAACCACACAGCCGTGCCATCTAGTGAGCTTCGCATTTCTACACACCTCAAATTCTGACTTCATTAACTGGCATATTCTTTTTTGGTAGACGAAATGGCAAAAGAAATAGTTTGTTTTCTTATTTGTGAAGTGTCTTACTTTTTCCCCAATAAAATAGGTATAAGACAACCACTGGAGGACTTTTACTTTTTCAAAATTACTCTCTGAATTCCATTTAATTGACCTATTTCCATAAATTTATGTAATTTGTATAACTAGTTGCTAAAAATTACTTCATTTTCCCATATTTTTGTTGTTGCTTTTTAATGTATATATTATCAAATAAAGCACATAAAATTAATCTTGAACGTACATATTTGTACAGTTCATTTTAGAGCTTTAAAATTTTTTTATTGGTGTTTTTCTTAGAAACCATGCATTCCGATAAGATCAAGAAAGAGCAAGAAAATGGATTATCAGATATTATTTATTTGGACTTTATAATTTTAATTCAGTGGTACTTTTAGGTAATAGTTATTGAGCCTATTTGCATAAAATTCCAAATAATTGTGCCTGAGAGTTGCCATTGTGCTTTACCAATGAGACCTCTTGTGAACATCACGGCTTCTTAAGCCGAGTAGTGACTGGGATGTCACTCTCTTTGGTTGCCATTTTGGAGAATACTCACGTTAGCTTTCTGTTCTCTTCCTACAACTTAACATAGTTCCTTAAACACAGTAGATGACCAGTGATCATAACTACTGGATTTGTGTGTGTTGCTTTCCGTCAGTCCCTAATTTTCTAGACGCTGAGGGTAGGAGCATTTATTTATTTGGTCGCATTATCTGTCCTCCTTGGCAGGCGTTGTAGGCTCAAGGCACATCGCGTGCCCAAGTTATAGCCAGTGGAGTGGGGAAAAGGGACAGGAGAAGGAGCAGCGACAGGTGCTGAGGTTGTTCAGAACATAGCAGGAGCACAGAGATAGGGAGGAGATGAAAGGTCGGTGGGTAGGTGGAGATGGAGAGCCAGTGGGTGTCAGATGCCATGCTGAGCAGTTGTGGTTGTGAGCCATTGAAGGCGTGTGAGCACATGGCTTAGTTCATAAGTAAGGAGAAGGTTGAGCAGAACAGTGATTTGGGGGCTGGCATCATCATGGTGTTTGTCTCTGTCAGATTCAGTATGTGGGTTCTGGGAAGGGTGACTCAAGCTGCTTGTTTTGAGCGGGAGCAGAGTCACTAGGAAGGAGCTGGGCAGCATAGGATGGCATTGGGGCTGCTGGAGAGAGGACATTTCTGAACAGCGTTGATTAAGCCCTACTGCTCCAGGACACTTATGAAATGGGGAAAGTGGCAATTTTAGGGTTTGTGTTGTGTGGATCGAACACAGATCCCAAGGGAGAGGGCTCTGAGTTCTCATTGAAAACCGAATGGGCTTCTGATGCAAGTGTCAGGAAATGTGGGTCTGTTAACTTCAGTCTGATATGGGGGTGACTTTGTGGAGCTACTGAGTCCTCTCCAGCTGTGTGACTTTGCTCTCCACTGTTTGAGATCATTGGCCGTGGGAATAGAGATGGGGAAACAGGTGTACGAGGCATTGGAGAAGTTCGACTGGCAAATTACTTTATGAGACGGGGAAAATTCTGGAACACCGGGCCCCGTATGACTGGGAGGAGGGTTGTTTTCACATACAACAGGAGAATTGAGGGAGAAGTAGGTTTTGGGGCAAAGAATTGAGCTGTAGCCTGGGCTATCCAGGGAGAGCCGGCAGCATGCTAAGAGGGCCTCTAAGAATCCTCACTGGGAGTAAGGGCACGGGGAGTGAGTGAGCAGGGAGGTTGGGAGTGGGCCTGGATCCCGGCAGGCAGCATGCTGTCAAGGAGCTGAAGTCTTCCTCTTAATGTTCCAGGTAAATGTGAAGTAATTCAAATGGCTCAGGTGGACATTTGTCCTGAGTTGCGTTTTGAACTCAATAGCTTGATCAAGACATGTTTATTACATAGGCAACCTAAGGGGATTCTTCCTTTATTGAAAGTATGTAAAACCCGAAATACTTAAATACTATTAAATACTCATACTTAGTACTTTTGCCGTTCACAGATAATCCTTTAATAAAATGGCTATGGGAAAGCTGACTCCTTTTTAGGACAAAAGATCATGTTAGGACCATTTGTGGTTTGAGTTTATTATGGTGCTTAAGAAACAGTATACTGAACAAATAAAGGATTTACTATCCTGATGAACCTACATTTTGGATATAGTTTATTTAGATTCCATGCCAATAAATGTAGGAATCCATTAAAAATTGGCTCTAAGACCAAAGGAAGTAACTGCAGCATACAGATACTCCTTGTGTTGGAAAATATCTGTCTTATATTAACTGTGTTTCCCAATGGGCTTTTAAAAAATAGCCAATACCTAACACAGTTAAGATAGCACTTAGCGGCAACACTGCAATCTAGACTGTAATTCCTCAAAACCTTCATCTTCCGGGGAAAGCAGTTGCTTTTTGACATTTAACTTTTTTAGTAGCATTAACAGTGAATTATTCCTGATTTTCTTTTGGTTTGTAGGTCTTATCCAGCCCATTCCAAGAAACCAGTTTTTTCAAAGTTATTTTAATAATAATTTTGTAAATGAAGCAGATAGACCGTACAAGTGTTTTTACTGTCATCGTGCATATAAAAAATCTTGCCACCTTAAACAACACATCAGGTAAGGTAACAGATTCAGAAATGGGAATGTAGAGCAAATACAGTGACTTAGTGAGCTGGTGACTTGTAGAAATTTTAACGATGGTAGTGTCAGCTTTTGGTATTTAAAATATCGCATTTGACCACAAAGTATTTATTGGTGACTGATGTTTTCATTCTTTAGTGTCATGATTATAATATTTTACCCAGAAATTGTCACTGAGTTTTACGTACACCCCTCTTATATTTCAGTGTTTGCAGTTTCTAGGACGTGTCAGAAAAGTACTTGGTTTGTTGCATTACAATTACTTAAGCAGTGTTTCAGTTGTGTTCATCAGCATTAAGTTGAATGCTGCGTGCTAGCAACAGTGGAAAGAAAGCAGAAACTCGGTCCCGAGAGATGGTGAAATGTCATGAAACTGCTTAGAACTTAGGGGCAGGCTTGCGATACAGCTTTGTCTCCGCTGTGTGCCCCCTCCCTGTGTGGCTTCAGGCAAGTCACTCGAGCTCTCTGAATCTCGGGTGTTCTCACTGCTTAGCTTTAGAAAGTGGTGCCCAAGTGAAAGAATGTACCAGTCACAATAGAGTATAAAGCATTATAAAGTTGTAAGAAGCTTATTCATGAAAATTTTTATTCTTTTTAGATCACATACAGGTGAAAAGCCTTTTAAATGTTCTCAGTGTGGAAGAGGCTTTGTTTCTGCAGGAGTGCTCAAAGCACACGTCCGAACGCACACGGGACTAAAATCTTTCAAGTGTCTGATATGTAATGGAGCTTTCACTACTGGTGGTAGCTTACGGCGACATATGGGTATCCATAATGACCTTCGTCCCTATATGTGTCCCTATTGCCAGAAAACATTTAAGACCTCACTAAATTGCAAAAAGCACATGAAAACCCATAGGTAGGTATAATTCTGATGGTCACTTTTTAGTAATCTGTAATTCCCAGATGGTGGTAGACAGTGTTTTTAAGAAATAATTGTCTTTAATTCCTGTATTATTCCATCTAGCTTGAGGAGTATGGGCTCAGGAAACTTTCATGTCATTGTCTAAGAATCTGTTAAGAGCTGCAGACTAGAACATTAATGCTTTTATTTTTAATATAATATTGAAGTAGTCTATATTGAGCTAGATGCTTTTTAAGTTCTCTTAAAACAGGTAGTAGTAACTGAAACGCTAAATAAACCATGGCTGGGATAATTAGGTCATGAAGACTGCCAAAAGGAAAATCCTAGTCAGTCAACCTTGGGATTTCTAGGCAATCATTCATATCTGAATGATCATTCTGTGTTGTTAACTAAGAACATATGTTTTAGCTATCATATAAATCCATCGTTAAAATTAAGTTACATTTTTACTTGATTAGAAGGCCATCTCATCTCTGAATGAAGGTGAGCTTAGAAGCCCTTATAGACACTGGCTGTATCTGGAGTTTGTTCATGGGTGTTTCTGTGATGCCACAGGAGTCTGTATTGTAATGGAAAGCCTAGATAAGGTAACTTTGAAACTAAGAGTCACTAGGTCTGCCATAAGAGAATATTAAACCTTCTGGTCCAGAAAATTTACTTCCAGGCAGTATTTTAACCCAGATATCTCTGCCTGATATTACCAACAAAACCAAACCCCAAATGGTAGAATAAGCTAACTGTGAGAAATAGTTGTTTGGTATTATCCCTCTGGATGTCTAAGCACTTAGGACAAAGAATTGTCTTTGATCTTGGCATAATTGATTCGTGCACTGAGAAGTGGAACTGCTGGAGTATGATATTGGTGGTGTCACTGTGGGGGACTCTTGCCAGTTTTATATCCAGTTTATACTTTCCTGCATTTTATGGAGGAAATGATGGCTTCACAAGCATTTGTACTGGGGAATTCCTGGTGCCTAGGTGTTTGGGGTACTGTGCTCCCTGATTGCTATACTAGGTGCCTAAGAGCAGTACATGCTGAGAGGGGTTGACCTGGGACATGACCTGGCCCATTGGCATGTGAGTAATACTTTGTCTCTATCAGGAATTCAGGGCTTTTTAAGCCCGTGCACTCGCCGTGGTAGTGTGGGAGTCCACGCTGAAGGCCTAGTTTATGGACTTGGCAGCCAAGTAGTAGAATTTCTGGGAAGTAGGTCAGCTGTTTTTGGCTAGGTCACCTCTATTAGGTGAAGTGTTGCATTGGCTGCTGCTGGGTGTTCTTCTCCTATAGTTTGTGTGTTCTTGAACCCACCTGCAAGCAGCGAGGCGCTTCAGTGTTTCATCCCTTTGTTCGAAGTGTTAGGAATTCCTAAAATACCATACACGCTTATATTAAAAATAAGTATAAAAGGTAAAAGTATAGAAAGTAGTACAAGTATAGGAAAAAAGCTTCTATCAGTTACCACACAAGACAGTCTCCTCCCATCCGTTGGGGAGTCATGAAGAAGCCCTGAGTGAACATCTTGGCACCCTTGCAGTCACCATCATAGTAAAGGTGTCACGATGTATGTTTTAATACTTGGCTATTTTTATTACATTTTTGTTTCCCCTTCCTCAGTAACAGTAGTTGAGGGGTGACTGTTTTTGATATTAGAAAATGAAGAAGAAAGATTTTGTTTGGAACTAAGAATGGAATTCTAAGTAGACATAAGATTCTGGAATCAGGCAGATGGTGGAGTGTATTTGCGTCTGACCCTGGTATCTTCAAGAGGGGAACAGACCGTTGATGTCTCAGGTACTCTGCAGCCTATTAATCAGGTAATTGAGCTGCTTTTTTAAAGTTCTTTGATTCATTCACTGAATTTATTGTTCATTTTTTACTTTGGGAAATTGTTGACCTCAATGGAAATGTACTGGACATATCTACTATATGTAACAGCAATATGAATGTGAATAATGGTTTTGCAGAAATTAGGAGTAGCCACATATATGCCTCCTAGTCAGGGTTCTGTCATGCAATAGATCGTTGGTCAAATATGGTGTCTGTGGCCCCAGACTGTGAGGGACAGCAGGTCATAGGACTCTGCCCCCAATCTATGCATCACATTTGTTTATAATATTGAAATCCATCTGTAAAGGTGCTATCTTACTTTGTTCAGTGCTTTTTCTGTATACTTTAACTCATTGCAGAATGAGTTTTAGTTTTAATTTTGAACTAGGACAGCTTTACTTTGAAACATATCTTTTTAATTTTCTTTTTAAATTTTAAATATTCTGCTGTGTGTTGTCCTTCATCCTCTCTTTGCTGCTTTCATGTCCCTATAATCTGTGAAAGCCCCTGTGTTAAGGGAACGTGATTTTCCTTTAGAGTTATTAATAGCATTTAATTTCAACTGGATTGCCACCATGGCTTCAAATGAAATAGTTTTCTTAAAATGTTATCTAATAAATTGCGGCTTGCACAACAGTACTTCCTGGGAGTAAATTTTGACAGCACCTAACTGTGCGGATTGTCGTTGATGTTTTGAAGATACGAGCTTGCCCAGCAGCTCCAGCAGCATCAGCAAGCCTCCTCGATAGATGACAGTGCTGTGGACCAGCAGAGCATGCACGTCTCGACACACATGCAGGTGGAGGTTGAGAGCGAAGAGCTGCAGCAAGCGGCGGCGGCAGGCACCACAGACCCCGAGGCCATGCTAGAACTGGAGCCCCAGCAGGTCGTGCGCACGGAAGATGCGGGACTTGGTCAGCAGTTGACACATCAACCTCTGGAAGCAGATGAAGGCAAATATTTCCGAAGTTCTAACTTTTACAACAATCATATGGTTTTGCAGCTGATTATGCTCACTCCAGTCTGTATTGGTATCTCTCTGACTTTAAAGCACAGTTTGTGCCATGTGTGTACGCCCGCGCGGGTTTGCTGTGATAGAGAATCACAGAAATAGGACCCTTCCACACACGCTTTCTTTGTAGGCTACTCTTCTCCTTTCATATGTTGAGAATAGCTTTCGTTTTCAGTACGTTACACATCTGTCTGGTCACTAGCATTCTGTCATCACACACCGCACGTCTGATTCACAGCCCTGTGCGGGTGTGTGAGCCATTTGTCTCTGTCTGCAGTGGGGTCAGGCCCTGATCCAACCATTGCTGTCCTCATCGATGGAATCTTGTGGAGAAAGATGTTGGCTCTAGTGTAGACAGTGAGCCTGGGGATGTAGTGATTTGTGTCTGGCACAGGCTCCCTGTCTCGTACATGCCTGCTAACAGACAATTTGCTGGCCAGTTTACTGTTTGTGTGATGGAAATCCCAAATGTGTGTAGTCCGTGAGCAGGATTTTGTGCTTTTTATCCTCTATGTTGCCACAAGATTTTAAATACTTCTTGAATGTAATTGTACTCAGCGTGTTTCCCTACAGAAAAATGTCTAAGTTATAAACTGTGAAGTGATATTTTCCAAGTACAGAGATAATGCCTTAAGTATACCCCATATATAAAAAACATAAATTATATACTTATTTTTATATATAAATATATATATATTTTATATATAAATATATATATTTTTTTATTTTATATATAAATATATATATATTTTTATATATAAATATATATATAGACATATATTTAACACATTATTAGTCACATTATTTAATATTATTTAATTTATTATGAGTAAGTAAATTATTTATAATAATAAATTAAAATATGAATGTATAAATGAAATTATATATATATATATATATAAATTGCCACCCTATTGTCTTTTCAAAATAAGGAAGCTAGTGTTTGAAAACTCACTAATACATCCTTTTGGACAGAGTGGTAGATCTCACTGTTGGAAATCGATGACTCCCCTTCTGTCTGCATCTTTATCTCAGACAGGTTCGTGGCCCCGCCCGCTCTGCAAGGGCACATGGACCAGTTTGAGGAGCAGGCGCCAGCACAGCAGTCCTTCGAACAGGCTGGCTTGTCGCAGGGTCAGTGACGGGCCCCCTGTGGGCATTGAGGCAAGCTGCTCCGGGGGCGGCTGGATTTTATAGCAGCCTACGTGTTTGTTTTCAGGCCCTTCTGAAATTGATCATTTCAGCCGATAACTTTTGGCCTGGATTGCTCATGTGTGCGTGTGCGTATGTATGTGCGTGTGCTGTTTGCGGTGGGCTCGGGTTGTCTGGAAGTACCTGTAGTAACCATCTGCATGTCGTTTGTGGCTGAGACAGTGACTGAATAGAAGTAGGGGTGGGGGAAGCCGCGCATGGCCGGCTTGTCTGGGAGCCTGTGCGACAGGGTTGTGGGTACACGTTCCTAGGGCCTGCTGGGAAAAGCTAACCCTGATTCTAAGTCAGAAGGCAGAAATCTTTATCTGTAAAGCCAACTTTTTGGTCTTTTTTTGGTGTGACTGTCGTATTTTTTGTCAAACTCATATTTTTTGTCTTGTTTCAGGCTTTACCGTGACTGATACGTATAGTCAGCCAACCCCGTTTGCACCCGTCCAGCAGCTACAGGACTCCAGCACACTGGAATCTCAAGCCCTATCCACCAGCTTCCATCAGCAGAACCTACTGCAGGTCCCTAGCTCTGACGCTATGAACGTAGTGAGTGTCCATGGGAGGGGCGCTTGTCGTTGGCTGGCACATTCTGTTTTACTTGTCACTGTACTCATGCTCATTCTGCTTATGTAGAAGGATGTGCTGACTTTTTGTGGCCACGGTGATTGTATCATCTGGGAGGCTGAGATGCTCACATACACGTCTTTTCCCTTCAAACATTTATATTTTACTTAAAGACTTAAGTCCCATGACATAAGATTTTACCTTTGGGTTATAAGTCAGGAAAGTCAGTAAAGCATCATGTAATAAATATGAGGGGTATTATGTTGCTTTAGTGACATGGCCTAAATGGTTTTATTGGTGGAATCTTAAATGTGGAACCTTAGCATGAAAATACTAAGAATGCTGACATACTAAAAATAAATATTCAAACACATGATTTAAAATTTCCACTCAGTCTAGTTGGAAACATCTAAATTTTGGTTTTGGTTTTGATTTTCCAATTTTTGGGAAAGTTTCAATAGACATGGAAATGATTGGACAATCGTTTTCTTTTTTAAAAAAATTTTATTTATTAGAGAGAGCGCGCACGTGCACGCATGCACAAGATGGCAGAGCAGCAGGTAGAGGGAGAAGGAGAAGCAGGCTCCCTGCTGAATAGGGATCTTGATACGGGCTCGATCCCAGGAGCCTGGGATCATGAACTGAGTTGAAGGTGTTAACTAACACCCCCCAGGCGCCTCTAATCAATTGTTTTCATTCTTTACAAGCCACCATTGAAAGAGAACAGGGCCACTGTTGGTAGCTTCTCCTGGACCCTCAGAGCACATTTTCGTAGAGTAGAAAGCACGTCATTTAGATGCTGAATCTGGGCAGTGGGGAGCATGCCATGTGGTGGTGGCTTGCCCTTCGCTGCAGAGCCTCTGAATACAGCTGTGCACGCACCCAGGGTGCTCGTGGCAGAAGTCAGGTGAGCAAGTTGCCATGACAGGTAGGCTCTTGCTGTTCAGTCCTGGCCTGTTCTGCATGTTCTCAAGGTCAGCTCCCCTCTGTCCTGTGAGCATCAGTACTTTCTGGACGAGTCAGACATCCTGCACTAGATCTTTACTCAGCTCCCGCTGGGGCAGCTGGGTTGCCATACCTGTGTCAGGAAGGGATGGGGCTGACAGGACTGCTCCCCACGGGCATGCTATTTCTCCCGAGGCGGGGAACATGCTTTCTCTCCCTGTGGTTTTCTGACAAGTGAGGTAGTAGGACTTTGATTCACTCTCAGTAAGAGTAGAGCAGGTGAGGAATCTCTTACTAAGAAGTATAAAAAAATAAGGAAAGACCAATTTCATACTTGGTTAAACTTTGTATCAAAGCAAATTAATAGAAAATAAGTAATAAAATAGGTATGAAAGACTTTTATTATTAACCTAACCAAATAAGTTTCTCCTTTGAATCTGCATTTATAAACATTCATGTCCTTAGTTGTTAGTTGTTTTGCATTTATTTATAGGTATTCAGGTAGTCTGCTTTATACTTCTTCTTAAATTTCTTTATACTTCTTTATACTTCTTAAATTTTAGACCACTCGTCTGATCCAGGAGTCATCCCAGGAGGAACTGGAGCTGCAGAGTCAACGTCCACAATTCCTGGAGGACAGGGAGGATCAGAGCCGGCGCTCCTACAGGTAGGAGGGCGTCTGGGCGCTGCTGGACGCTGCTGAACAAACTGCTGTGTGCAGCGTGTGCCTCCCCCTGCCCAGGCAGCGCTGTGAACAAGGTCCATTATCATTCCCTTGTTGTTATCATTGAGGGATCTGAGACCAAAGAGGTGAGCTTGCCAAGATCTCTACAGCTTGATAGAGGACCAAGGTGAGGAGGTCACAGCCTGTGCAACTCACCTTTTCCGAGGCAGTCTCCTGTTACCCTGGAAGCCCTTGCTACCATATTTTAGTTAAACCACATTCAGGGTTCTTTGTCATCTTTATACGTAACAAGCACAAGGCACAGTGCTTGCAATGACAGTTTGTAAATGCAGCTGCTCGTCTTTCAGGCAGCCATTTGTTCGGCACTGCATTCTGCATGCCTTCTAGGTGCCATGTGTGATCTGGACGCTGGAAGGACATGGCTGACAGATAGATGGCTGCCTCAGGACGCCAGGACCAGGACACGCACAGGGAATAAGACAAACGTGGTTTTACAAAACTGAATGCGAGCATCCACATCATCTGAAAAGCAAGAGGAGTATTGTTTTTATGGAGATAGTCTTGGCTCCATAACATTGTAATAATTTTTTTATTTGCTTAAAATACTTCTGAAAGTCTAATGATTTTTTTCCCGAAGCCATTTAACCAAAAAAATACTGTATAGTTACGCTTTAAAAATGGTGAGCTGTCTTACCTCAAACAGGTGGTCCCAATTGAGGTTTTTGAGAATGGCTGAGGTTTGCTAATGTCATGAGGAGAACAGTGTTTGAGAGGCTGAGTCACCTTCTCACATGCTCATGGGATTTGTCCCTCATGCAAGATCTTGAGTTCCTTGGGCTGGTGTTCTTGTGCAGCAGATATCTTACCTTTGGAAGTGTGTCATCCTGAGATCATCTTGAATTTGCAGAAATATAACTGTGTTAGAGCCACGCTTCCTCATTTGGGGGGAATCCATGGATGCTGAGGGAGATACACACAGCTGGACTTCAGGATTTCTGCGACTGTCCTGATATTTTATTTACACTTTCATCTATTGAGCAAGTATTCTCCTGCCAATGTTTAATTAGGATTTAGCATTGATACTTTTAAGTGCAATTAATCACATGTTTTTTCAGGATTCTTCCTTTGTGACATCTGCTTAGGTATTTGTGGCCTTCTAGGCTTGCATCATTCATACATTTATTCAACATTTGTTAATAGTCCATGATATGCCAACCACTAGGGCTGTACAGAAGAAAACCCCCTGTCCTCAGGAGTTTGCACTCTAGTGGAAAGAGATGAACAAAATGAATAAGGGAGATGCACCATAGATGTGATATTGCTGTGGGCTGTGCGGGAAGAGGCAGCAGGAGGAGCTGCCAGGTACTATGTGGGCTGCTGATGGAAGAGGCAGGTGTTGCCATCCCGGGGAGTGGCCAGAAGGTAGGACCCATGGGGTTTGTAACAGGTAGAGGTGTGAGAGGACGTGAGGTTTAAGGATGACTTCTTGGACTTCGACCCAAGCAACTGGAAGGAAGAAATACTATCCCTGGAAAGGGGGAGACTTTTGGGGGAGCAGGCCTGGTGCTAAGGCCAAGATTTGGTTTTGTGTCGTTAGGGTTGATATTTGAGAAGAGGGGTCACGTAGGTTCGTCATACCAGGTTGGGATTAAGGGGAGAGGTCTGGCTGGAATCACGCAATTGGGAGCTCTCAGTATATAGGCTAATATTTAAAGCCATGAGGGTGCATGTCCATAAAAAAAGGAGAATCTGTTTTGTCAAGTATTTTATAAACCTAAAGAGTATATGAGTTAGCATTTCCAAGTGTCTGCACTCGGGAGTGAATCTGACCCTGAGGTGATGGAAGATTTCACAGTGTTTTGTATGGCTTAGTAAGGAAATGAGTACATAATAAACTTTTCTCCTGTTAGTATCTGATTATCAGATAAAATGCCTGCTGGGGGATTGCTGTAGGATTTGCTGATATTGAAATAATAAAATATATGTAAGATTACAGATACCTTGAGCAGAATTTGATCCAACAAATTATTATTGCTAGTATTTGATAATTTCTTAGATGTTGGCGAGTACACCCTATTGTGGTAACACTTGGGCCCAATTGTTGAGTGATCACTGGTGAAGACTGTTTGTGTTCCTCCAGTCTCCGATGTCACCCTTGTAATTGTGCTGTGTTTATAGGTGTGAGTACTGCAACAAAGGCTTTAAGAAGTCTAGCCACCTGAAGCAGCATGTGCGGTCCCACACTGGTGAGAAGCCCTACAAGTGCAAGCTCTGTGGACGCGGCTTTGTTTCCTCCGGGGTCCTCAAGTCTCACGAGAAGACACACACAGGTCATTGTCTGCCTGGCACGGGGGCCTTCTGGTTTCCAGGATTTTCACAGAGGGTTGTGGCCGTCACTGCCACCTCATCCTAGAACATTTCCATCATAGCCAAAAGAAGCTCTGTACCTGTGAGCGGTACACTCCCCATTTTGCCTCGATGCCCTGCCCTAGGCAGCTTTCCATCTCTGTGGAACGTCTGTTCTGGACATGCCGTATAAATGGAAACATGCAGATAGGGCTCCCTTTCCTGAGCATGTGTGCAGGGTTCTTCCACACTGTAGCCAGCACCAACACCTCGTTCCTTCGTGTAGCTTTGTGTGGAGGGACCACCTTTTATTCCTCCATTATCTGTCATTGGACGTTTGGGTAGTCTCCATCGTTAGGCTCCTGGGAATTATCCTGCTGTGAACATGTGTGGCTTGGTCCTGTGGTAACTCAGTGTAAACCCTTGAGTTGATCTGACTTTTCCACAGTGGCTGCACCATTGTGTTTGTCCACCCGTGATGGACAAGGGTTCCCAGCTCATGCTCTGCTCAGCACTTGGTGTTGCTTTTCCTTCTCCCATGACCATCCTTAGTGTGCCATGGAATCTACTCATGGGTTTCATTTGTACCTCTCTAGGGGCTGACAATTTGGAACTTCCTACAGTGTGTGTATTGAGAAGCAGCTCTTCTAATCCTGTGTCATTTTACATTAGATTCTTGGCAGTCTTACTGTTGAGTTGTTTAAAGAATTTTCAATACATTATCAGATACAGGATTTGCAGTTTTAAATCTGTTACTTTTATCTGTTCATTAAATTCAGTATGTTTATTGGGTAATGTATGTTTCATTACCCGTGTATTCTGTATAAGGCTTCATTTGAAAATAGAAACATACTGACAGAACAAGGGCAGGCTCTGCTCTGTAGGATTAGTCACAGTTGGTGGTCGCAGGCACAGGAAGATGGGCAGAGGGCAGGTGTGGCGAGGGCCAGCTGGAACTCCCTGCAGCAGAGGGGAGCCTGCACAGCTTCGATGAGGAGCCGTGGCTGATTGTCGTGGTGGTGCGATGTAGCTGAAGTGTCAGTGATGGAGGGGCAGAGAGAACCTGGCACTTGTTTAGAGCAATGCTCTCGTGGCCTTAATTCCACTAGTGAATTAGTAGTAAGACTCTGTGTCTATTTCCATATTCTTAAAATAAGACCAGGGCAATAAACTGTCTTCAGTTTTGTGGCTTATCAAAAATATCTTTGTTTGCATTTGACTACTTTTGCTTTTAAGTAATGAAATATGTTTTTTTAACCTTGTTTCTGTTGCCACAGGAGTAAAGGCATTCAGCTGCAGTGTTTGCAACGCCTCATTCACGACCAATGGCAGCCTCACCAGGCACATGGCCACGCACATGAGCATGAAGCCTTACAAGTGTCCGTTTTGTGAGCAGGGCTTCCGGACCACAGTGCACTGTAAGAAGCACATGAAGAGGCACCAGGCCGTCCCCTCTGCTGTGTCAGCAACAGGAGAGGCCGAAGGAGGAGGTACTGCCCATCGTTGATTCGAGGTTCAATAGCCAGATGCTAGAGGACTGATAGATGAGTGTACACATCACTTTTAAAACTAGTTTATTTTCTGACTATGACAGCAATATGTACTCTCGGGGAAAAGATGCAGGAGGAGCAGAGAAGGAAGCTACCTCAGTAGTCACCACACCCCAGGCATGCGTGGAGGTTGTGATGATAATTTCTTGACAGAGGCCTTTTGCCTCACAGTGTCATGGTCCACTTGGTTTTCCCTCTGCTGGTGTCTGTCGTGGACGGATATGGTACTAAACACAAATCTGCCTTGGTTCCAGGGATGACATGGAAGTCCTCCTATTCGGTTCCATAATTCCCCGTTGATGGATGAGTGCTTTCCATCCACGTGTGTCCCTGAGCAAGAGCAGCAGTTAGGGAGTGCCGTACCCCTCCACACGCCTGTGGAGCTAGCGCAGTGTTAAGACAGGCGGGTTAGTGCACCTTCCACTGTGTACGTGCCGTCATCCTAGGAATATCCTTTCTTCTTAGCATGTCCCACAAGTGAAACGTTGGGATTAAGAATGTGCAGTTGTCTGTACTGACCATACAGCATTTTAGCGCTGTGACGTGGCTGGCACTTGATGTCTGTGGGGTGTGATAAGGCCAGGGTGTGAGCGTTGGGTGGGCTGATGGCTCATTGCCTTCTTCCCCATGTGCTCTGTGCTCACCTGGCCTCCAAGTCACGGTTGTCTCTGGTGTGCTCAGCTGAAGCAACAGCCCTATAGCTTTATCTTATATTTTGGGGGAAAGGTCTTTAAAATGTGGCTAACCTACCTGAAGGTGGTAACAACTCTGACTCCACCACCGAGCCGCTGCTCTGGCCTCCTCAGTAGGTAATTTTGAATGTCCATGTTTCTCACCTCTGGTACTTCCTCATGTGGCACCAACTTCTCAATCTTGTCATTCCTTGTAAAGCCTTTATTTCCACCATTGTCCTGTGATGAATGGAGGACAAGAAGAAATAACTTCTCTGCTTGCAGAGAGTTATGAAACCTAGGGCACCACATACTATTTCTGGAACCCCTCAAGGTGGAGTGCGGTGATGAACGAGCCGATGCGGCGTCCTATACTCTGCTGAGCCGTTCCCCATCATCATCAGCACCTTATGTCCTGGTGGCTCTGCCATGAGGATTGGCTGGGGCTCCTATGGCAGCCTCATCTCTGCTACATATATATTGATGCCACCTTGGCGTGTCCTGGTATTTGCCCTCTGGGATCACCGAGGAGCGGAAGCCACTGCACTACTCTCACACTGTGGGCTTTACCTTGGCATGTGTGTGAGGACAGGGCCTGTGTGGCCCCATGAGTGTCTCCTGTGTGTGTGGACAGGGGCAACATGGCCCCGTGAGTGTCCCCTGTGTGCCGTACTCCACTCCACTGCCCTTGGCCTCCCTCGGCTTCCCCATGTTGATGGTGCTCTTGGGGCTTTGAATGTTACCCATGCTGGTGGCGCCGTCCAGACCCCGCTGTCCCCCCGGTTTGCCCAGGGTTTATTGTCTCCTTCCCACTCCTTCTGTGGCTGTCTCCCTCCTGTCATTGTCCCTCTCCCCCAGCAGAGACATCCAGGTGGCTCCTGGCACTCATGGGGCACTGGCCCCTGTCCCTCTGGCTGCTGTTTATCTTGAGGTTTATTCTTCTGTTTCCTTGTCACCTGTGCCTCTGACCTCTGCTCCCAGGCAGCCTCTCTTCCTCCTCAGGTTTGTTAGACCCTCTTCTGGTTTTCTGGTTTTCTATCCCTGCACATACATCCTCCCTTCTTCCCGAGAGGTTACCTACACATATTTATTTGAGGGTTTTTTTTTTTTTTTTTTTTTTGGTAACTCGTTAGGGCCTTTTTGCTCATTTATCACTTTGGTCTTCTGTTTTGGGCTGCTGATTTTCTTTATCTGAGGATAATTCCATTTTCGCCCACATCAGTGAGTTTGTTGATGAATGCTGGTGACATGTGGACACGGGCGATTTCAGATCTCTCCACCGGGCTGGTCCTCAGGCAGGTGCTTTTGTGACAAGGTGGCCACGGTGCTGCTGCCCCGGGGACCCCGCTTGTTTCCACTGGCGGAGGGCAGGAAACCCCAGGGGCCCAAATAGAGCTTCATGAGTCATTCATTTTAAACTCTACAGACTTGTTTCGTTTCAATTTACTTGTTTTGTGAAAACTTAATTTTTTCTTAGGCTTGAATCCTTTTCCTGTGTTTTGTTTAGATGTGTGTATGGAGGAAGAGGAGGAGAATTCTGAAAGGAGCGCCTCCCGAAAAGCTCGTCCTGAGGTCATCACTTTTACCGAGGAGGAGACAGCACAGTTGGCCAAGATTCGGCCGCAGGAGAGCGCCACCGTGTCCGAGCAGGTCCTAGTGCAGTCGGCAGCGGAGAAGGACCGCATCAGTGAGATGAAGGACAGGCAGGCAGAGCTGGAGGCCGAGCCCAAGTATGCCAACTGCTGCTCCTACTGCCCCAAGAGCTTCAAGAAGCCCAGTGATCTGGTGAGGTGAGGCCGGCCAGCGCCATTCTGGGGTTTGCAAGAAGCATGTGCATGTGCCTCGGTCCTTTTGCCATGGCCAGGGAGGTCCGCTGTGGGAGCTGGTGCCTCCCAAGAGGCTGATTTGTTCCTGGTGTGGTGGTTGTAAGCTACTGTAAATTCTGGGGCTTCTGGTCAGGCTCATCTGGAATGTTGGTTAGGACCCATGTGTTCTGTAGATGCACATGTCTGCACGACTGTGGTCTACAGCACCCCTCCCCCTGTGGTTTGTTAGATCCCTGTGGTCACCATGATCCCTGGGTGAGCGACCCGCTTCCTGATCTTTGTGACAAGGCCGTGGTAGCCTAGTGTGTGTTCATGTGTCATTTATTACCAAGTGTTGTTATAATTGTTCTACTTTATTGTCAGTCATCGTTAATCTCTTGCTGCACCTATTTTAGAAATTAAACCCTATGGTAATATTATGTATGTGCAGAAAAAAACAGTATCCATAGGGTGCGGTACATCCATGCATCCAGGCATCCCCTGGGAGTGTCATAATGTATCTCCTGAGGCTAAGGGGGGCCAGCCACTGGAGGTAAAAAAAAAAAAAAAATTATTGAGGATGACATGGTGCCAGGTTTGCAGAGTGCATCAAGGACCTGCTACCCCCAGGAGTGCTGTCTACATAGGGAGCACCTGGCGGGGTAGACAGTGATGGTGTCATGGGACAGCACGTGATTGAGCCCAGTCAACCCGATAGCAGCGCCTGGCGTGAGGTCAGGTGCAGCGGGATGGTGAGGAATAGATTCAGGACCCTGAGGGCCATGGGGAGGCACAGCCCGGGGAAACGACGTGGAGGTAGAATGTTCTGTGGCACTGTGGCACAACATAGGATACTTGGGTTTTGCTCGAGGAGAGAGCTAATAGGTGGAAGGTGTAGGGCAGCATAACGCAGGGAAGGGCAGTTAGGATTTCAAGGAGGGTGATGGAGCAGGGATGCTGTCTGACTCCTCCCGACTCCCAGAGCCTCCCTCCTGACTGCAGAGTGGGTGGGAGAGGTGGGTGGCACAGTGGTTCCTGTCCAGTGAGAGTGGAAGGTGATGGCCAGCCTGCACATGTCTTCCTTTGTGGGAAGGGAAGAACACTAGTGATGGGGGTGGTGAGAGTGAGGTGGGTGAGCGGGATTAGAGTGAGCCCACAGGGAGCTGGCAGCATCCCTTCTGGGCACGCCCCAGAGGTCAGGGGATGTGATCCAGGCCGGGGAGTTAACACAGCAGAGTGTACAGCAAGGAGAGGGCCAGGCGCTGTGATGCAGTTGGGTGCAGCCTGGCAGGAGGGGAGCCGGGAGGGGAGCACCCAGGGCGGCTGTTGGGAGGAGCCGGATCAGCGTGGGGGCTGCTGGGGATCCCAGACGAGAACTGCAACGGGACCAGGGCTGTGGAGCTGGTGGAAGCCGCGCAGCATGAGTGAACGCTCTGCTGCAGACCCTTGCAAGGCTGCGGGCCTGGGGATGGCACCCAGGGGATGTCCGCCAGGACACAAGGCAGAGGCAAGGAACTGCGTGGTCATCAGCACGTAGAAACACGTCTGCTTCACCACATGGAGGGGGCTCGGCCATAAGTGTGGGACAGCTCACAGCTGATTGATCTTGTTCAGTCCTGCATTTAAACATCATGGGAAGGTGCCAGGCAGAGATGACAGGGAAGCAGAACAAAACCAAAGCAGAACAAAACCAAAGGGGCCTTCAAGTGGACACAGTCCTTCCTGCTCCCCAGAGATAGCCAGCAATGGTTTCTTGGGAACTTTTTTCCAGAAATGTCCACATGTATGTTAACATTAAGTTCTGCAATTTTATTTTTTGTCATTTTTACATATTGGGTCTGAGACATCTTTGTTAGTACCTGCACACTTATTACTTTCTTGTTAATGGTGACATCATGTTCTATGGTGGAGGGACAGCAAAGTGTATCCAGTAAACCCCTGTATGAGCATGTAGCTTTCCATGTTTGATGACTACACCAGTAGTACACGAGTATGTCACAAGCACTACACAAGTATTTCATGAGCACTACGGGAGTCCTACATGAGCACTACATGCAGACTTCATGAGCACTACACAAGCACTGCATGTGTATTTCATGAGCACTACATGAGTACTTCATAAGAACTACATGAGTACTTCATGAGTACTCAGGAGTATTCCATAAGTATTACATGAGCATACACAAGTACTTCACAAGCACTACAGGAGTGAGCACTACATGAGTACTACATGAGTATTTCATAAGTACTACACAAGCACTACGTGAGCACTGCAGGAGTACCAAATGTGCACTACATGAGTACTTCACAAACACTACAGGAGTGTTAAACAAGTACTATAGGAGTAGTACTGCGTTGAGTGTGCACCTGCGTGAGTGTCGGGCCAATGCTGACAGATGCTGCCAGCTGGCCTCCAGACAGTCTGTGTCTGAGTGATCCCAGACTGCCCCCTGCCCAGGCCCTCATCAGACTGATGGGGGAAATGATATCTTACCATTTTAAATCGCTCTTTTTTAAATGTTGAGCCTGGATGAAACCCTTCTTGGAGCTTTTATCCGTGCATGTTTCTTCTCTGAGTCTTGCGTTGCCCGTTCTTCCACTGATGAGACTACTGTTCTCATCATCTTGAGGTTGACCAGCACTCAGGTTTTAAAGGAAGCACTGTTTTCATTGGCCTTGCAGATTTTTTTTTTTTTTTGCTTTCTTCTGGATTTGTTTGTGGTGTTTTTGTGTAGAGTGAAGATTAAAAATGGTTTTATTTGGCCAAATTTACTCAGCCTGTACTAATACATAATTTTCATTTATAAGGGTAGTTATGAGGTTGTTTGTAAATGTATGTAAAATTAAAATGAAAAACACTTAATTGCAAATGCTTTGTAATCGCAAATGCTTTCTGGCTAGGCATGTTCGGATCCACACTGGAGAAAAGCCATACAAATGTGATGAATGCGGGAAGAGCTTTACTGTTAAGTCCACCCTAGACTGCCATGTGAAGACGCACACAGGTAAGGGTGAGCACCTGCATCCTATATACGGGCCTTACAATGGCTTTATATTTGTTCCTGTGTATCTTGCTCACAGAGATACTTTCAAAATCATAGAAAGCTTAAAAATCATGAATCATGAAGAAGTGGGTGTAGAAGGATTTTTGATTCCTGACCTGGGGAATACGATCCAGTTAACACTGGAAATGGAGCTGGGTCTCAATGCCAGGTTATAGCTTGTCTTCTATTCTTATTCAGACTTGAACACTTCTGTTAAGAAAATTGCTTCTTAGTCTCATTTAGGCCAAAGAGATTTGGTTTGTTGAGATTTTACAAGATCTGATGATTGAGCAAATCTGATTGCAGTTATCGGGTAATAATTCTTTTTATGTGGGGAAGAAAGGTCATAAAGGAAAAACAATGTACAGTTTAAGTGGCCATTTTTTTCTTCATCTCATTTGTGGAACTGAAGGTGAATTGTCCTCATGAACATGTATTGAGGCTTTGCTTCTTGGTGTGCACAGGCTGTCCCAGTGGGAAGGGGGCAGGGGTAGGCTCTGCACCTCTGCCGGGATGGAGGTCTGTCTCCACTTTGAGCCACTTCTCTGAGCCTCCAGGTATTGCATAGAAAGACGCACGTAGCAAACATCAGGAAATGGTAGAGGATTATGGTCCTTGAACTGATTTATGTTCTTAATTTTTGGTTACCAGCAGAACTGACCAAAAACATACAAAGGAAGTTTTACACATTTATGTAAAGGCCTATGATTTTTTTGTTAGGTTAACAATTGGAATTAAATGGATATGTGAGTTGATGTGTCTTCTGTGGGGAGTGTCTCCTGTCGCTTTGTTACGCACTGTGTATTGGTCCCTCTTGGGTGATTACTGTGAGCTGCCGAAGACCAGGAGGGGTCTGTTCTGTGTCCCAGGTCTGGTGCCAGTGGTGTTCATGATGACTCACACGTGCCGGGATGCAGGATTGGTTCCCATGCAGAGGAATAGAAAGAAAAGTCTCTGTGAGGGAAACAGCTTTCAGGCTGCCTCCTCCTCTCTGGGCTCCTTGGGTGACCTGTGTGGCCCCTGAGCAGGTTGGGAGAGCTGGCCTCCCTGGTCTGGGGTGAGTCCTGGCGTGCCCACCTTGGGGAATAAAAGTCAGTATTGGTTTTTGGGAGCCATAGAAGAAAACAGAAAACCAGAGGTCTTTGTCCTCCCAGGGCCTCTCCAGGGCAGAGTAGGCAGGTGACAGGGCACGCAGTTCACCTCCATGGCCTTCATCACGGCCTGAACACCAGAAAAGAGCTGGAGTACCAGGGGTGAGTGTGTGACCTACACTGGTGGCTCTGGAGCCCAGAGCTCATTCTGTAGGGTGCTGTCCCCCTGCGCAGCATGCTGGGTGCCCCTGTGCAGAAGATAGAGAGGTGCCAAGACATGCGTGTGTCCCTTGTGCATAGAGGTGCGGGTGACAGCGCCACAGAGCTGAACTGCTCGGGGACCCTTCTGCTGGCTTCAGGTTCAGGGTGGGCAGCAGTGCTCAGGTGCTGTGACAGCGCTGGACTCACTTTGGAGCCCCCCCACACACTTGGGAGTCTCTGCAGCAGCCCTCCTCCCTCGTGGGCGTCCTGTGCGAGTGCGGGGCTCTTGGCAAGCCTGTGGCCCCCAGGGTCCGCGCACCCCCGCCTGCATCTGCTGGCTGCACATGGACATGCCCCGCTGACCCCGGCTGGATTTTCTGCAGGTCAGAAGCTCTTCAGCTGTCACGTGTGCAGCAACGCCTTCTCGACGAAGGGCAGCCTGAAAGTACACATGCGTCTGCACACAGGAGCAAAGCCTTTCAAGTGTCCCCACTGTGAGCTACGTTTCCGTACGTCAGGGCGGAGGAAGACCCACATGCAGTTCCATTACAAGCCCGACCCCAAGAAAGCCCGGAAGCCAGTGACGCGAAGCTCATCGGAAGGCCTGCAGCCCGTGAACCTGCTCAGCCCTGCCTCCACCGACCCGAACGTGTTCATCATGAACAACTCTGTCCTAACAGGACAGTTCGATCAGAACGTGCTTCCCCAGGGGCTGGTGGGCCAGGCGCTTCTTCCTGCCTCTGTGTCAGGTGAGACGGGGAGGGGCATGCAGGGTGTGGAGCCTTTCCTTGGAAGGTCTCCAGAGAGGACAGTGGAAAGGTATAATCTCACCTTTCAGATGAGTTACCCTTGTGTTCCCTGTTCCTTCTTTCACGACATCTACTTCAGAACACTTTGACAGTTGTGTCAGCTCTCTCTCACTGGTTTGCACATGCTTTTCCTCTGCATCCTCACAGACTTAATAGTGAGGTATGTTATTTATAACCCTTCATTAACATGTGTGTGGACACAGGGGCATTCTCTCCTGCTCTTGGTCCTACTGATTGAAAAGTATTATATTTTAGCCATTTATGTGTATTGTGTACTTACACAGAGTGACTCTTACTGGCTGTCAGACTTCTCGTGTGGCTTTCTTTCTGTTTATGTGACCAGTCGAGTAATTAAAGCCCGAAAAATCATGATTATTAGTTGGGGCTCATCAGTATCCTCTCTTGGAGCCGAGTTTGTGGATGTGTTTAAATTGGATAATGTTATTAATATATTTCAGAGCATTTGTTTTGTGTTAGATAAGGTACTGTGCAGTATGAGGTAAGCATTAGTGTTTGATAACTAGGTCACATGGATGCATGTATCAAACGGGTATATAACAAGCCCTGTAGGAGAATGAGGATTTTTCCTGTTGGAGTTTTTCCAATATACAACCCTCCACGTTGTCTCTGCAGCTGGTGGTGACTGGACGGTGTCTCTGACGGACGGGAGCCTGACCACACTGGAGGGCATACAATTACAGCTGGCCGCTAACTTAGTTGGCCCAAATGTTCAGATCTCTGGAATCGATGCCTCCAGCATTAATAACATCACGTTACAGGTACGACAGTGCTCTGTGTGTCCCAGGCTTGTATGTGATCAGAGTTGTACCGAAGCATGAACTTTCTGTGACAAGTATCTCTGTTGCCTTTCAGATTGATCCAAGTATTTTGCAGCAGACATTACAACAGGGCAACTTGCTTACGCAGCCACTGCCAGGGGAGCCCGGCTTGGCCTCACAGAACAGCTCTCTCCAGACACAGGACAGCACGGTCCCAGCCAGTGTTGTCATTCAGCCCATCCCCGGCCTGTCCTTACAGCCCACAGTGACCTCTGCCAGTCTGACCATTGGCCCGCTGTCCGAGCAGGACCCAGTGATGACCACCAGCAGCAGTGGTAAGTGAGAGCCCTTGGCACCCATTGCTGGCCCAGCAGGAGGGAGGCCCAGCTGTTTGTGGACAGATACATGTTTGCACTTAGGACACTATGGTGCTGCTTTTGTCTTTGGAAAGCTCACCAAACAAATAAATGTCCTAAGCATATATAAGCTTTCCCACTGAGAAGTGATGCTTATTCACCGTATGCACACAGATGGCTGCCCACATGCAGCTCCTGTGGTCCTGTTGGCTGCCGACTTCTTTGTAAGACTCTCTTGTCTTTCTGGATGAGGGAATCAGAGATAACTGATGTTTTATTTAGAATCTTCTTTTGAAATAATAATTTCATTAAATATTAAATATTTTTAATATAAAAAAGGAAAAGTTACTATTTTTTTTAAGCCCAGGTTTGTTTTGTTTTGTAATGATGACCAGGAACACAAGACCTCTCTCAGGTGATGACATCGCAAGGCCTGGTGTCCACCTCCAGTGGCCCCCACGAGATCACCCTGACCATTAACAACTCGAGCCTGAGCCAGGTGTTGGCTCAGGCTGCTGGACCCACGGCTGCGTCGTCCTCGGGCTCTCCCCAGGAAATTACCTTGACCATTTCAGGTTAGTCACTTCATATTTTAAACCTCCTTTTCCCTGCAATTTGAGTAGATCTTGTTCATGTGTATGGGTATATATATATATTTTTTTTTCAACACTGAGTTTTACATAAAGCCAGTGCTCAATAAGCGTTTATAATATATGTGGGAAACTTAAGTTTAATGATATAGTGTCACAGTTCAAATCTAATACCAGAAATTAGAAATGAGAGTTACTCGTGTCATTTCCATGTGAATCTTGTGTGGTCATGATTTGGTTGGTGAAGAGCAGGAAGCTGTAGCTTCTTTGTCCACTTTCCTGCTCCCTTAAACTGGAGATGTGTGACTGGGATAACCTGTGTACGAGGACATTCTGGATGCCTTCCCTCCTTCTCAGACTTCTGCACAGATTGTGTAGAGCAATGTGAAATGTGCTGAGGGGCACCGAGAAGTCTATAAATGGGTAGAAAATACCCTCTGGGAGTGTAAGTTACTTGAACCTGGCAAACTAACCCTGTTGTGTCGGCCACCAAGTTACGGCATCCCTGTTTTGGGGCTGTCACATTCATGATCGGGTGGTCCTCCTGGGTCATTGATTCTCGCAGCACGTCCTGATCTAGGTCAGCCCGCAACACATTTTACAGGTGTGCCTTGCCCTCATGACTGGGACATGGTGGGATTTTTAGTTATTCTTTAGCAAGTCTGTTTTTCCATTAGCATGTATAATTATAAATGCCGTCCCTGCTAGAAAACAGTTATTGCTTCAGTGAAGTTTTGTGGACTTTTGGCAGTTTAGAAGTCATTGAAAAAGAAATTATTAAACCTTGAGTAAAAGGCAAGGATTGTGCTGAAGCTCCCCAAATTCTCTAGTACCTCTCTACTGATGCCCACGTACCTGATGTGTCAGCAGGGAGACAAAAGTGATACCCATGTACTCTGAACTTTCATCCACAGGCCTTTCGAGGATGGCTCTGCCGTGCTGATAAAAGTACTGCAGTTCTCAGTGTGCCTGTGCCCAGGCCCACCACGCACAGCTGCTTTCCTGTTTCTGTGTCTTTAGAGTGACGTGAGGATGCCAATGGTGATGGAGCAGAGTATGGTGTCCTTCTGTCTGTCAGTGCTTTTCTAGTTGCCTTGCTTTATGCCTCACTCGACAGCAGATGTTTTTAAACTAGCTTGCCTGTGTCCAGGCTTCCCAAAGCGTTCAGGTTGGGTTTCGCTGACGTGTCAGCACATTTTCCAGGTCTCAAGTTCTTGCTTGTTTCCGTACAGTTTGGTCACAGTGTGTGGTCCTCTAGCTGTGGCAGCTGGCATGCACAGGTGTAGAGAGCCCAGGGCTGGTCCCCTCCAGTGGGCAAGCGAGCCCCAAAGGCTGTGGTGCGGGGAGCCCTCACCCGGGAGAGCCCCAGCCTCACCGTTTCCCTGAGCCCCTGTGGTGGCCTGACTGCATTAAGGGAGGTTCTGGGATCCACTCATGAAGCCTCTTTCATCCACTATACATGTTTACCACCCCTGGTGGGTCCACTGCGTTGGGAAGCTTTGCAACTCAGTTGAAGTTTTATTCAACAAAGTGCGTAGCTTTGAGTGCTTAAATATTGAATTAAAATAGAACTCTTTAGAAGTACTTAAAATGCTTTATGGCTTAGAGAGTGTGAACAAATACTGTCACTGAGGGACAATGTATCTTATGGTCTTTTCATTCTTTTCTGTAAATATTATCATAAATGAAAGGGCTTTCATTTTAATGGGATGTTGTTAAATGTTTAACCTGCTTGCCAGGATATGAATGAACGTGTTACTTTCTGATATCACAATATGAATTTCCATTTAGGTCAAGATCTTATTCAGCACAATGCTCATGGAAGTAGTGAAGTGAATGGGAGTATACGCTTGTCAGCCCCCGCTGCCACTCAGTCTGCAGGTGCCACCCTGACCATCAGCAGCGACCAGCTGCTCTCACAGGGTGCAACGCTAAACTCCTCAGGTAGGCAGCCAGCGCCTCGGCCTCCAGAGGCCTTCTCAGGGCACACCGTCAGTGCCAGGAAGGCAGCCGTTCGCTCTTGTGGCCAGTGTGCCAGCTGCATGTCTGTCATCGGTGACCCGTGCTGATCTCTGAGTACAGATTCTGTAGACTAGTCAGCCAGTTGGTAGCTCTTCTTACTGAGGAACATGAGCGAATAACTGTATGCAGGTACACAGGTATGTGTGTTGTTGTGTGTGAACGTTGTGAGGACTCCGTATTGAGGCTGCCCCTGCCTTCCATGTGGGGAGCTGCCAGCTTCTCACTTCGTGCCCGGCGCGAGAAGGCATCTCTGTGAGGTTTTGAAGTGTACACTTTGACAAATAAAAGTAAATGAGCTCCAGTAAAATAAGTTACAGACTCACAAGGACTCGTTAGCAGTTTACCATGACATGCCTGTCTCGTTTTCCTTATCTCATATTTTGTTAATTTCATAGTCCTCTTATTTTCCAACTCTATATACTAGTTTCTGAGAAAAAAATTTAATTTTCAGATACATTTGTAGCTACAGGTAGGCTATTTTTTTCATGCTTATTTGAAATGCTTTCTTACGCAGTAATTCATTTCTTCAGTAAAAGACTGTAAGTGTACCAGTGGGAAGAACTGTACTAAATCTGGGAAATGATCCTGAACAGGGCACACATAGTCCCTTCGCATCTGGCTTCTAGGAACTAATGGAGCACAGACATTACTGAGGAATCTGGAAAACATTGTGAAGTATGGCCGTAATGAAGAATAAGGAGAGCAGATCATAGGTCCTAGGGGGGATGTGACCTGGAGGGGATGGCTTCTGTGAAAGTGGGGCTCTGGGAGTGTGGGGCGTGTACCTGGAGAGGTAGGGCAGTGCTGAACAGGAACCCATGAGCCAGGCAGGGTGGCATGTGGTAAGGCTCAATGGGACATCCCCAGGGGCCATGGGCCATTCAGCACATAAGAGGAACTTTTGTCCCCCCCTCTTGTCCACAAAAGCACACACTGGTGCCTGAGTGGTTAAAGACTTTGAATCCCGTATTGGCAGATCCAAACTCTGGATTTCTGGCCCATGATGTTTCGATTGTGTCTCTGCTCTCTGTGTTTTTGTGGGCCGGCATGAGTGGTTGTCGTGCTCTGGTGTGGGCTCTGTTCTGGAAGGTTAGCAGTTCACGCTCTCCCTGGCTGCTTCCCTGGGGAGTGCACTGGCTGTCAGTGGTGGGATCCTGCGTCTCCCTGAAAGCTCTGCTTGACCTCTTTACTGCGTCCTTGGCAGATGGATGGAAAGACTTGTAGGGTTTAGGTGTTTTAATTTAAAAGGAGTGGTTTTTGTGCTATTTTGGTGATCCTGGATGTTTGCTGGTGCAGCAGACGGTGTCATTTAAAGTGGGAGTTGTGATGGGGATGGAGAAGTGGATGAAATGAGGACATGGGCACCCTGAGGGCTTTACACTGCCATCCTCTTGTTGGTTGGACGCAAGGTGGCTCACCTCCACACCTAGTGATGGAGTTTCGTGTTGCTGGGGAGTCTGCACATCGCGGCGCTTGTGTCAGGCTGCTCTGTGGGACACCTGGGTGGCTCAGGGTATGATCCTGGGGTCCTGGGATAGAGACACATTGGGCACCCCACAGGGAGCCTGCTTCTCCCTCTGCCTGTGTCTCTGCCTCTCTCTCTGTGCCTTATGAATAAATATTTAAAAAAAGAAAAGGCTGCTCTGTATGATGCACTGATGTTTCTTAAGAACAACACATGTTCCCATTTTTCCTGATTTAATTTTTTTCTCTCCTTTAGACTTACTGTCTTAGAGACAACCAAGTATGTCTTCCCTTTAGTGTAACTTGGTGCTTTATTTAACATTTTTTTTATTTAACATTTTTTTCTAAAGAATTTAATGAAATAGAAGTTGAGTTCATAATTAAAAATGTTTAATGACATAATATCAGGTATTATATATACATGATTAATGTTCTGTGAGCAGGTCAGTGGTATTGTGTCCTCAGGTACCTTTGGCATCTTTGAATTAATCTGGATATGGGAACAGAGTCTTCATATGTTGCACTACTCAGTCATGGATAGGAGGCAGATAATTGTCAAGGTTTGTGTGTTCCATTGGTACTAGTTATAATGACGGAGCTGACCCCATGGATATAACATTGGCCAAGAGGTTGCATCTTAAAAAGGCAGCGTTTTCCTGGGCGTCAGAGTCACTCCCAGGCCTGGCTTCAAGCCACTCCACATAAAAATCGAAACTGAACTGAACTTGCAATTGATTACACGTGCCTTTTCTTAGAAACACAATAAAATAAAAACTCCCAGTGTTCTCAGGTGCCACATAAAGTCACATAAAGTGGCGCTTGAGATCAGAGCACAACGAAGGTGCACGTGGCTGCTGTCATCTGGAGCTGTCTCCAGATGTGGTTGAGGTGTATCAGCCTCTGTGACCGCTCTTGGCCCTTTGCATCTCCACGGAAGCCCTGAAAACTCGGGTGTTACCTTTTAGGTTTAGAAGTAAATGGAAGTACCGCAGATTTCCACGTGCAGGAGAGAAGCATGAGTGTGTGTTCCACTGTCGGACACGGGGTAAGGCCACCCCCAGTCTGACTCTGATAGCATCCACCACAAGATCGGACACATGTGGCTTCTCAGGACCTGGTCAGATGTGATGTGAGTGCTCTTCAGTGGCAGAAGGAGTCACTAACAGAGGCTTGACAATTTAGCACAGCTTTTAAGGAATTTATCTCAAATTGGTGTTATCTTTGGTATTATCTTTTTGTTCTTACCTTTGTCCATTTGTTAATAGAATTTTGATGAATAAGTTATGTTTTCAGTGAAAAAAAAAACAACCCACAATTCTTTATTTTCTTCCTATGTAAGGTTATTTTACCCTTTGTTTCTTCTAGATTTAACTATCATCAGTTACTTACTTCCCAGCAGCTCAGAGGTGTTAACATTTCCCACGTGGGGGTACATTTTATAATGAAGGAGGACATTCTCCTCACTTTCTCCTTGGGGATGAATGCCCAGGCAATGTTTCTCTCTGTTCCTGAGGCCTCCTCCCCTACCTTTATCCTAAGGAAAAACTGATCTCACATCCTTCAAACTGTTTATGAAACTTTCCAAAATTATCCTATTAAGTTTTCTCAGAAGCTGTGAAAACTTTTCCCAACAAATATTTAGTGCTGAGTTTGATGACCATAAGGGATTTACTCATCCTTAAGATGAGTAATAATAAGAAGACTTAATAAGAGATGACTTATTTTGAGTTAGAAGCATAAACCAAAGTAGGACTTAGATTTCTCTGATGTGGCCTCTGGAGGACTCATAGGTTCAGAGCCAGTAAATGAGGACGGAAAGTAAGAATTTTATAGTCTGTGCTCAAGTATTCAGCCTTAATTTCCAGGTTGAGAGTATTTAGTTTGAATTAAAACTGTGGTTTCTAGAGCTTTAAGTAAATATTTTTCTATAATTAAGAATCATATCTTGAACAAATGGAATTATAGCTTTTAATTAGTTATTCAGTTGCATGCTTAAGAAAACTTTGTTCTTTCCATCACCTGTTTTGGGACTATTTGAGGATAGAAGCTCTACTTGAACTGCTGTCATCCTCTTGGTGGCAAATGTCTTGAATGGGGAGCATGGTGGAACATTGATTCATACACTGTTGGCATCGAGGTGTGAACCCAGCATGGGCTGAGGTTAGCGTTCCCACTGACCTTTGTGTCAGGAGTATGCAGGCTTCTGTTTTCTCTTCGGATTTCTTGTGCTATATAGTCCTGACCCCCTGCTGCATTGATGATCATCAGGGAGTCGGATGATCTGGTGGGGAGCAGAGAAGAGGCCTCATCCCTTTATCTCAGGAGTTTGGGGGAGGTTTGAGGTCCTGGCCATCTGAGTAGCACTCAACCCTGTTAGCGCTTGGTTTTTCTCCTTGTAGGGATAATTCTGGTGAGCCTTTCAGCAGGTACTTCTCTCCACTGGGCCCTTTGACTGGCCCCTCCCTGATTTCCCTAGTGTTGGTGATTAAACATCCATCCACGTAGCTGTTCATCATTCTCAGGATTCTTCTTTTTAATCTTCATCTGCTCATGTTAAAACTGTCCCTGCATGCTAGTCTGCAAGAGTGAGTCAGGGCGTGTGGAGGTGGCGTCAGGAGAACCCGAGGCTGACCATGTACTGGTAACTGGAGTGCTTAGAACATACACCCTCCACAAATCCACACTCCTCCGGTCCTAGCAGTCCTAGCAGTCCACTCTGCGCAGAGGCTCAGCAAGGTGGGAGGGGTCTGACGAGGTGGTCTATGGAGCCCCGGTGGCTGCTACAGAGCAGAGACTCCTAGCCTCCTAATGGTTATACTGCTTTTGAAGGTTCCAGGTCTGTGCAGCACAGTGTGGGACTCCAAGAGTGTGGATCTATGGAGGCATTGTATTTGGAGGACTCCAGTTACAAGTAAGTAACCTAGTTTCCCTGTTGGCCCCTGACTCCGTGCAGAGGCTCTGGGCTAATGTGGCCTGAGTCACCGCAGAGTATCCACGGGAGTCTCTTTTTGTTTTGTTTTTAAACCTAATTAGGAAATAGAGTTTTCACCTTTTACTTTGGTTAACCATCTTGGGGTCTGTAGCACCCAGCCCAGCGGCTGACACAGTGGGTGATAAGTCACGTTTGTTAGATGAATGGAAGGATAGATGGTGAGAAGTGTATGCGTGTGTGTGTGTGTACACGCATGTGCATGTGTGTTATGCTTACAAGTAAAACCTCAAAAACCTGTTTTCTGTTGGTGCCTGCCACAGGACTTTGAGAATCCCGTGCTCAGCCCATCTCACTGGCTGCATGAGTTTCTGTTTTGTAGAAGAAAAGGCCTTTCTTTGCCTGACTCTGTCCCAGATAGCTTCCTTTCTCTTATCATTGGATATCAGGGCAAAATACTATAATGTGTTGTTGTCTTTTCCAAAGAGAAATAGGATGTCATGGCAGGATAAGTTAGTATTTAAAGGGTTGAATGAGGTTTATTTCCGAATAAGCAGACAGGAGGGTGAGGGGGCCTTAGCAGATACGGTGCAGTGTAGGCTGTGGAGCTGATTGGTGCTCAGTGGGTCCCATTTGGTTCCTCTCTGGTCCTAGACGGGACAGTGTCCTGGAAATCGTTGGCAGTTTCCTTCTGCTGTAGATGTAGTGACTAGGACTGTAGGGTCACATTTTTACTCTTTTACTGTTTTTTTCTTGATATTATACTTAAGCAGAGTGTATTTACACATAAAGATATTTAGAAACTGTAGAAGCCTTGCCATAAAATTGGAATGAAAGATTCTATGATTATCTTGATGTAACTTCAAAAGCTTAGGTAAATATAAATGCTGACTATGACAGATTAGTTCCTTTATAGAAACCATTCTTCCCATCCAATTAAAGTTGGACTTACCTAGCTTTGCTATTAATATACTTGTTCTTCCTCTTTTGTAGAACTTAATGCTACCACTGGCAGCCTTCCTTCGACCACACCAATGTCTCCATCTGCCATATCTGCTCAGAACCTGGTCATGTCTTCATCAGGAGTGGGAGGAGATGCCAGTGTCACGCTGACTCTGGCCGATACTCAGGGCTTGCTCTCTGGAGGACTGGACACGGTCACGCTCAACATTGCTTCTCAGGTAGAGCACTGCCCTTCCCTTCATGGGAGGATTGTGGCACACTTTAATTTCTTCTTTTCTATGTATGTATATGCTGAATGTTTTTTTTTTTTTTTTCAAATTTGAAGTGGTTTGCAACATGTGGGTGGCTCAGTCGTGAAGTGTCTGCCTTTGGCTCAGGTCTTAATCCTGGGGTCCTGGGATGGAGCCCTGCATTAGGCTCCCTGCTTAGCAGGGAGTCTGCTTCTCCCTTTGACCCTCCCCCTGCTCGTGCTCACTCGCTCTCTATCAAATAAGTAAAATAAGAGAAAATTGAAGTGGTTTTTTTTTTTTTTAGATTAAAATATGTGTAATATGTTAAATGCAAAAAGAAGAGAACAGGAAAGTTCAGATAAGACAGAAAACTATATTTAAAAATCCACTAGCCAAATGGAATTATGATTGACCTCTTAGTGTATATATCCTTCCAAACCTTCATATGCAGGGGCACACATACATGTTTTAACATTTCTACAGAGATGAGCTCTTGCATACATCACGTAGTATTAACTCCCTCTTGCTACACTGTGTATACCTTCCCCGCCAGTGATTTATTTTTACTTTTTTAAGATTTTTGTTTTATCCATTTTAGAAAAAGAGAGTGTGTGTGCACACTCGTGAGCAGGGTGGGGCGGAGAGGGGAGATGCAGAGGGAGAGGGACACGTAGGCCTGACACTGTGACCCCAAGATTGTGACCTGACCTGAACTGCAGAGCCAGATGCTTCAGGGAATGAGCCACCCATCAAAGATTTTAGCAATGCAAACATGTTTTAATGGCTGTTCAGCATTTTGTTTCAGGAGTTTGTTGAAGGGCAGGGTGCTCAGGGTTTCAGTAGTGAGGAAATTCTCAGGCTTTCAGTGGCCTATGGTCTCAGGGCAGTGCCTGCAGGTGGGTGTGTGCTGGGTCGGAGGGTGTGCATTCTGAGTAAGGCCTTGAGCTGAGACACCAGGGCAGCTTTCATCGTTTAATTAGAGAAACCTTGATAACTTACGATGAAGATCTATTGCAACAAACGTGTCTGGTCATTCCCCTTTCTCTCTGCCTGTCCCTACTGTGAGAACAGCAGAATGTGCCACAGGATCAGAGCACAGAATACATTCTGTGACATGCTCGTTCCACTCAGGCTCGCTGCTCAGTCACACAGTCACACGGCGGCTGTTTTGATTCTGGATTCCAGTCTTTTCCATGTGTAAAATACGGACCCTTCCCTGGCCCACCCCAGGGCCGGCATGGAGCCAGTTGAGCCGATCTCACTTGGTCTGTACCAGCACAGATCATCTTGCTCCCGAACTGCCCTTGTGCTGCTGGTAGAAGCCCATCCGGGGCTCTGGGGGGAGTCGGCCCTCCCACAGGACACACGGCATGCAGCAGGGGAGGGTGGCTTCCATGTGGCGGCTGCATCTGTGCCCCTGGCCAGATCCTGCTGTGCTGTCCTCACGCACCTGCCTTTCTGCCACTGAAGGAGAGAAGTGTCTCACTGAGTTCTTTACGTATTTTAACATTTACTTGTTTTCATGTGTTACTCCATTCCTGTTGTCCTGTTGTCAGGATGTTATCACCCTTCTAAATATTAACAGTTAGTATTATATCTTAAAATTATAGTTGGAACAGGAGGAGCCAACCTAAGAGGTAAATGATGTATTTTCTTTCTCAAGCCAGGATGCAGGGAGTTTGATTGATTCTTGATGCATTGCTGTGCGTCCTCACTTCCTACCTGTGATTCTAGTATCGATGATGGTCATACATAACCTTATATTCCAGTTGCCGGGCAAAGCCATAAATAAGTGTGGTGCCACCTTGCCGCTGACCAGTACTGGCAGGTGCAGGCACATGTGAGGACGTGGCTCCTGCCCTGTTGCGTATATTCGTTGGCAGTCAGGGCCATGGCTGGTTTCTCACAGTACAGTTTTAACTATAGTAGTTACAGGAGTAGTTGTGAGGTAAAAATCATTTAAAATACAACTTTAATGCTTGGAATAACTTTGCAGAGTGGGGTCAGGATTGATCAGAAAAAGCCAGAGAGGCATTTATTTCTATGGTTATGAGTTTATTTTCTGTTTGTTAAATTATATCACTTTGAGAATTTTTTTTTTTAAGATTTTATTTACTTATTTGAAAGTATTGGAAAGAGAGCACAGCAGGGGGAGTGGGAGAGGGAGAAGTTCCCCGTGGAGCAGGGAGCCCGATTCAGGATTGGATCCCAGGACCCAGGGATCATGACCTGAGCCCAAGACAGATGCTTAACTGACTGAGCCACCCAGGCGTCCCCAAGAATTATTATTATAATTGCAGTGAAGTTCAGTGAGGAGTTCTTCGTTCTTCTAGGTTACATTTTTAAATAATGCAAATATTTTCTGAGGATGTCTTTGCTCGTGCACAGGGTGGCTGTTGGGCCCCCGGTCCTGCTCCCAGGCTGGCTCCCTGCAGCCTCTCACACAGAGTGCAGGGATTGGGGCCAAGGAGGGCGTTGCTGCATTGAGAAGTTTCTGTACCGGGCATCAGATTAAAGTGTTGGATATGACAATGTTAGTGCTAGGACGAAGTAAGGCTGCCTATGCAGAGTGAATGCACAGGTGGGGATGGGATCTGGCCTGGTGCCAGAATTAATAAAAAGCACGTGTATATGTGCTACTCCTCTGGCTAAAACCCTCTGTGGTCCCTGCTACGTTAGCACCACATCCACGTTTCCGTAGTGGCTTAGAGGAGTCTGTGCTGTATACACAACAGCCCCCGCCCCTTTCTCCTGGCTCACCCCCAGCATAGATCGCAGGCCGCACCATTTCCATGTACCAGGCCATGGCAGACCGTGGTGGGGTGTGCTGCAGGTCAGCTCTCCCTTCTCTCTTGCCCCAGCCCTGCTGTCTGGGCCAGCTGGGTCTGAGAGTAGCAGCAAAGGGTGGCACTGAGGTGTGCCCGAGGTCCGGGGGCACCGTTGGCTGCAGATGAGGTGTGGCCGGTGTCGGGAGCACCATTGCTGCAGATGAAGTGTGCCCAAGGTCGGGGGGCACCGTTGCTGCAGATGAGGTGTGCCCAAGGTTGGGGGGCACTATTGCTGCAGATGAGGTGTGGCTGGGGTCGGGGAGCACCATTGCTACAGATGAGGTGTGCCCAAGGTTGGGAGCACCATTGCTGCAGATGAACAGCGGCTTCCTCCTGCATGTCTGTGGGCAACCTCACTGATACATAATCTCTGGTTTACTTTTCAAAAATTATCAGTTAATGGGGATCCCTGGGTGGCGCAGCGGTTTGGCGCCTGCCTTTGGCCCAGGGCGCGATCCTGGAGACCCGGGATCGAATCCCACATCGGGCTCCCGGTGCATGGAGCCTGCTTCTTCCTCTGCCTATGTCTCTGCCTCTCTCTCTCTCTCTCTCTCTCTCTCTCTCTGACATAAATAAGTAAAAATTTAAAAAAATTATCAGTTAAAAAAATTAAACCCAAATTGATTAATTAGCACACATTGTATAAAACAATAGTATAAAAAATCTGCAGTTGAAATTCTATAGGTTCATTTGAATCTCTTCTGTTAGCTGCTGGACTTTAATTGGACTCACAATGACTTCATACCCTGAAAAGTTAAAAAAAACCAGATCAACCCTGTCTTAGCTTTATGAGGGCTATTTTTCTAAACATAGTGATTTATTGCACAAAAGAACCATCATTTTATTGTCAAAAGGTTAATGAACATATATGGAAATGTTTATAAATATGTAAACTGTTAGGATTGTTCATGATCATAAAAGTGTGAGCTGGAAATCCAAGGCAGTTATGAGAAATGAACTGTTCTAGAAATGGTTGTTCATTACAGGCAAGAGTCGGTCACTAAGAGGCAAACATCCATGGTTTACCAGTAGTCCCTTCAAACCATTCACAACATGTGCTTCTTGAATTCAGTGAGGAAGTGAAGTGAGAACAATGTGCAGATGCGTCAGCCAATCCCCCGTGTCTGCACGTGGAAAGTCAGGCCCTCCCTGGGAAACTGCAGAGACATGAACTGTAGATGTTAAAAACACATGAAAGTACTATCCATTTATTGTGTATCATTTTTCTTTTTCTTTTTTCTTTTTTGTTTCTTTATAAGGTCCATGAGAGAAGAGGGTGGGAAGAACAAAAAGAGGTGGTCTAATTTTTTTTTTTTAAAGGTAACTTTGTAGTATCTTTACTAGGGAAACTATTAAAAGAAAAATTGATGAATTGTAGAGATTTCTTTTTCAACTACAAACTTGAAATGAGTTTTTCTTTCCAAATTTTGGACTGTTGGTGGCGGGGGTGGGAATCAGGCTACTAAATGTGACGATTTTATAAGGAAATGCGTGCACTTAAAAATCTATTCAAGAAAGCAAAGTGATTTTTCAGTTCTTGTTCTGAAAACAAAAAGAAGTAACTGACTCATCCTTGAAGCACATTCTATTTTATATGAATTCTTGTAGGTTTGTTGTTTTTTTCTAACTTTATTGACCTGGTACAAAACATTTAAAACTTACTAGTTAGGCAGGTAAATGTGTTTTTTTGGGTCTCAATAAGACATCAGCATGTGACCATGGCAGCTGTGATTAAAGATGCTCCGTGTGAAAAGCGGGCAGTTCTGCAGTCACTGTCGTGTCTGTAGTGACTGGAGGTGTCCTGGCCCCGGCTTCCAAAGCCTTCATGCTGCCTTCCTGTGGTGCCCGGTGCAGGCTGGCTGGTTCTCAGTGTCTGGATGTTCTCACAGAGGCACAGTGTGAATTTGAGTTCAGTCGGAGTTGTCTGGGGCATGGAAATGATGAGTTGCTGAGAGCAGATCCTGGCGAGATGAGAACATGGGCACAGTGAGTGAGGTCAACTTACAGGGATGTGGTAGGGAATCAGGTCGGCTGTCATGCCGAGCCTCGTCCGTCTGGATGGGAGCCCTTGGCGATGTTTTCTCAGCATTTCCCAAACCAGGTTGCACATCACAATACCCAGGTTCCTCCTGCAAGGTTGGTTCAGCAGCGGTGGGTGCGGCTGGAATCTGCTAGTGCTTGCCCGCCTTCGGTGATTCTGGTGCAGCTGGTCATTGGGGCCTGTTTTACTCTGCCAGGGCTCAGAGAATTCCTGCCGCTCCCATCTCAGTGTAAACCAAATACAGCAAAGAGGTAAATAACAGTGCAAGTAATAACACGAACCGAAAATAAAGGACTTTGAGATTCAGGTCACCACTTCTGTGAGTGTGGCTAATTGTTGAGCATTTATTTTACTAGACACTTGATTTTTAAATCAGGTGTATGTGTGAAGAATACTTAATGTTAGCAATTGAAACACCAATAATAAGCCAGTAGATTACATTATATTGGGAGTTTTTAAAATTAAACTTTTTATTTGAGATAATTATTGATTTACAGTGAGTATTAAGAAATGATGCAGACAGATCTTGGGTACCCTTTACCCAGCTTCCCCAGGTGGTAGCATCTTGCAAAACTGTAGATACAATATCACAACCAGGTATTGTCGTAGTTATAGTCAAGACCCAGAACATTCCATCCCTCGAGGTCCCTCATGTTACTACCTACTGCCCCTTCCCCTGACAGTTGCTAATCTATTCCTTACTTCTGTAACTTGTCTTTTCCTCCAATAAACCTGTGTAAGCTCACAGTCTCAGAGGTCTTAGCTTTCCTTTGAGAACATGTAAGTGTATTAAGCCAACACTGGTTCCTACATGCACCAGAATTTCTGGCCAGCAGCCAGGCATATTTGTCTGATTAATTAGAAAGTGCAAATTTATTATTTTTGATTGGCACAATTTTCCAAAATTGTGTAGTCTGGTAAGAGTGGTGGCAAAAGCAAGAGTGCAGAAGAGTACAGTGACTGGTGTTTGAAGGTAGCGCTATGCAGCTAACTCCCCTATGTGAGGGGATGGCGGACATGAAGCTTTGTTGATATAGATAGGAACTTGCCCAAATTCCGTGTAAAAAAATTTAAGGAGATACCTTAAAATATCACTTCACTTTTTTTTAAAACTGCCTATAAAAAGCAGAGAATTCAAATCAATTTAAGAAGCTCTTTTTCTCAGGACGCCTGGGTGGCTCAGCGGTTGAGCGTCTGCTCAGGGCCTGATCCCGGGATTCGGGATCGAGTCCTGCGTCAGACTTCCTGCGTGGAGCCTGCTTCTCCCTCTGCCTGTGTCTCTGCTTCTCTCTCTTTATGTATCTCATGAATAAATAAATCTTTAAAAAAAAAAAAGGCTCTTTTTCTCTAGAATCCACGATACTGTCCTTGTAAATGTATATTGTGCCCTGTGTTCCATCCCATGGCCTCTCTGTCCCTGTCTGCGTACCACAGTATCTTTCCCATGAGAAGTGGACCTGAAATTCTTTAAATACTTCTCAGTCCTGCACCTCTTCCAGGCTTATCTGCCCCATCGAGCTCAGCATGCCCCGAAGACGCGAGGAACACCCGCTCTCTCAGCCAGGGGCACCAGTGATATGGGCCATGTGCCTTATGACCAAAGCATCCTTGCTGTCCTTGCCTCCCTACCTGTGTGTTGATGTTGGCCCTTCACATCTTTGTGTTTCACGTGCGTGTTCTGATCACGTGTAAAGTGCGCTGGCTTGCAGTACACATTGTATGGGTACTGAGTTTGTGTGGCTTGGCATTGAGGCCTGTGGTCGGCCCAGCTGTCCCTGTGTGCATGCCCCTGGCCCACCCCCCACTCTTTCATTCTCCCTTTTTGTCTCAGATTCATGGTCAGTAGTGAGATACGGTAGGCTGGAGTGGGAGTAAGACTCAAAGTAGTTTGTATGCATAGCAAAACTGAGTGTGCGTTTTTGAACAAGTAAGTGTTCTTTGTATGTACATTTACAACTTTGTTGAGATATACTGTACCTACCATAGTGGCCACCCGTTTATTGAAAGTATACAATTTAATGGTCTTTAGTCTATTTACAGAGCTGTGCACCCGTGAGCACATCTAGTTTTGGAACATTTCCTCACCCTTAAAGGACACGTGGCACCGTGAGTGGTTAGTGGTCCGTCCCTCAGCCCCAGGCCCCTGACAGCCACCCTGTGTCTGTAGACCCGCCTGTCCTGAGCATTTCACATCCGTGGAAGCCCACAGCATGTGGTCTGTGGCCAGCCCGCCTCACTTGGCATCCTGTCGTCGAGCTCATCCGTGCTGTGGCTCGTGCCGTACACCAGTGCTTTCCTTCAACTGAATAGTGTTCCGCCACACAGACGTGCCTCACTTTGCACATCCCTCACCAGCTAATGGATATTTGGGTTGTTTCCCCCTCTGCAGCCACTGTGAAGAGCGCGAGCGTTGGAGGGGATATTATTTTTGAGCATTTTCATGTGTCTGGGTTTCATGTGTCTGGAGCAGGTGCCTGGGGATGCCATGCTGGGTCACGGGGTGCTTCTGTGGTGAACTTCCCTGAGGACCTGCCCACTGTCCACAGTAACTGCACCACAAGTGGTAACTGAGGTCACCACTGGGTTTGATAACGTTACGCCTTCTGAAGCAGTCTGTCTTTGCAGGGCCAGCAGTTCCCAGCCTTACTCACCGACCCCTCGCTCTCAGGCCAGGGGGGAGCAGGTTCGCCGCAGGTCATCTTGGTGAGCCACACTCCACAGCCCTCCGCTGCTGCGTGTGAGGAAATCGCCTACCAGGTATGCTGTGCACGTGCATTCACACTCGTTTGCGGGTTTAGGGAACATGGGTTGAGGGAGGGCTCAGGGAGCTGGGGACCACCCCTGGAGGGCATCTCTGGCCCAGTGGGGGTGAAGAGTAGGTCTTGAGCTGCACTGGGCCTGGGGACAGCCCGTGTCCAATGGTGGATACCGACACTGACAGTCCACGGTTTGTGGTTTGCTGCGATGAGGTTTTCATGCCACAAAATAAGATATAGAAACCAGTCATGTGTGAGGCTAGTTTTAAAGTTACTAGTGTCTCCTTCTGTTTGCCTGCTGATCAGACTTCATGTGGCCTTTGATTTGCGTTTAGTTCTTTTTGAGGGTTTTCTTGTAATACCTCTGCTGATTCTTCTAGGTCTGGTTGTACATTTTTCATATACACGCATGTGTGTGTGTGTGGCCTGTTTGTCATTTGACTACCTTTTTCCTTAAGGTGCATGTTTTGAGGGTTTAGAACATTTAGTAAATGATAGTTGTAAATATAGAAGAGTCTAAAAACTTCTTCCTTAAAGCTTTTCAGAGTTAGCGGTAAATTACAGATAGTAAGTAGTTACTGACTCTGAGCGGTCCTATGTTCTGTGCAGTTTGAGCAAATGAGTTTCAGGGAAATTACTCACTGGTCTTTCCATGGGATGAGGCCTCCTTCTTTATAAAGAAATGAGATCAGCACAGGGAGTCTCCTCCAGCCGAAGCTCATCCAGCGGAAGGTCAGTTGTGTCACTTTAGCACACTTGGCTCAGGGACCCTCAGCCCCGGCAGTGCCTAGAGGACTCGGAGCAAGCTGGTGGACTTGCGGGCACAGCGGAGGGACACAGGCACCGAGCGTTCACGGCGTTCCATCAGGGCAGCTGCTGGACGGCGTTCCATCAGGGTAGCTGCTGGGGGCGCTGCGAGCACCCCTGGAGAGCCCTAGCCCCGGCCTCCGGCTTTAGCCCATGCGCCTGGCTGTGTGTTGCCTGCTTTAATCACGTGGTTTACACCTGCAGTTATTGAGCAGCCTGATGCATTTGTTCCTGTGCCTTTCAGACTTTCTTTTGACTCACAAGAAATATATTTTACATGCTGAACTGAACACATAGTTTCATGTGTTTGTGGTTTCTTGGCTTTGTACACACAGACCCTCACATGTAGACACACTATACCTGACACAAGCATCACAGAATAATACCCACTTCATGGCATATGACATGACTGCGTCACTTTTGTGCTTCTGAGCTTTTTGGTTTTATTCCTTTTTTTATTAAATTCCTTTTTTTATTATTATAGCATATGTTAATGATCTTAGAGCACTTTGTAGAAATCTTTTATTAAATATTCTTAAGTTTTATCCCTTTCTATATATCATAAAATTATGAGAAAGTACTTAATAAACTAGGTTAAAAATGTTGACAAATCCCATCAATTTTCATTATAACTATTTATAATTTTCTTTCATTAAGTTATCATGTACAAGTTTTTATCTGCAAAACTAGACTCCTATTTGTAAAAGCTCAGTCACAAACTCCTGCTTTATTTGTTTTCAGGGTGTTAATGGCATCCCATTAAAATGATTTGAAAATGTAATTGGTTGTGATTCAAAGTTTGGGGAAATGCTTTCATGCAATCAAGAAGTAACACACCTTCTGCTAAGTATGACTTATACCGCAGTTTGCTGAGAAACGATCTTCATCCATAGCAGTAGCATTTTGGGGGTCATGTCCTTTACTTTTGTCTAAGCTAACCTACTACCCACCGCACTTAGTGCATGCTGTGAGCCGGGTATCGCTCTCAGCACCCGGTATCCATCAGCTCCTGGAGCCCCACCCCAGCCCCAAAAGGGAGGTGGTGTCAGCAATGACTGTTTATCAGATGAGGACACAGGGCTGGAGCAGCCAGGATAGTAATGCCAGAGCCGGGTCTGCCCATCTGATCCGAGGCTGTTGCCCCCACCCCGCTGGCCTTTCCTGGGATGAAAGTGCCATGGGCCGGGTGCACCTGCATGGTGTGTCTCTGTCATCTTGTCATTTGTCCCTTTGCAAACCGCAGCCACTGAGTAAAGTCCGGGCTTTCCAACCTGCTGCAGGTAACTGATGTATCGGCCAGCCTGGCACCAGGAGGGCCACCTGAGAAGGAGGGCCGGCTGCACCAGTGCTTGGAGTGCGGCCGCACATTTGCATCGGCAGCCCTGCTGCTGCACCACAGCAAGGAGGTGCATGGCCGCGAGCGCATCCATGTGTGTCCTGTGTGCAGGAAGGCCTTCAAGCGTGCCACGCACCTCAAGGTAAGCTCTACTCTGGCCTGGCAGTGGGCTCCAGGGTTAGAGACCTTCACTGGAGGGTGTGTGATCTGTTAGAAGTCCTGAGTCATGCTCACAGAAGGGAAAGAGTAACAGATTTTTCTGTGGTTTGGAGGAAGTCAGTGAGATTTTAGTTTTAACAGGTCTGCTGGGTGTACAGGTGAGCAGTTATGTTTATGTGCGGTTCTGACGCGTGTCCCATGTGACTTACACCCTCAGAGTGGCAGATGGTGAAAATACCTACGGGCCAGGCTGGGGGGAAGCAGGAATGCCCCTTGCCCTGGGGCCCACACTTGGCAGGACTTCCCACAGGGGCCTGGGGACACCGCACCAGCTGGGTCAGCACCCCCTTGAGACAGGGTGCAGAGGTCTGCATGCTGTGAGAGTGGCCAGATGAACTCCGGGACGTGCACACATTAGGGAGGGGGAAGAGGAAGGGCCTGGGAAGTGAGTTCCAGGGTGGTCAGGTGGCCTGCTTGGTGGAGGCGGCCCCAAGGCTCCCCAGCCAGTGCGCCTTGTAACCAAAATTGTCATCATCTGACCATTAAGTAGCCCATGATGGATCCCCGCCTTCCTGTACAACAGCACCTAGACTTCTGCCCTCCTGATGTGTGTCCAGTTTCTGCGCCTCCCCTCTTTCTCTGCCATGTTTTCTGAAAAGAGGATGCCTTGTTTGTTTTCTAAACAAACTGAAGCAAAATCTTGCAAAGGGAGATGTGTGTGTGGCTTCCCCTGCCTGGTCCCTGTCTGAATCTGACCCTAATACTTAGAATCTCTGTGACGTTGGCTGGGTCACGTAACCTGCACATCTTCAGTTTTATAATTTGTAAAATGAAGACATTAATACTTAGATTTTATGGTTATTTTGAGGAATATAAAGTGCTTAGCACTTCCCTCACAGTGCTTCCCTCACAGTGGAGAGGGCTGAGATGATAGCTATGATAATACTGTCTAATAGAGCATGAAACCTTTCAAAGAGGCTGTATGATTAAAGAAAAATTTTAAAGATGTTTTTAATAATATATATTTCTATCTATGAGGCATAACTTCTCCACGAACATCCTGAGGTGAAGTTGTGTCAGGAGATAAGTAGGTAGTCCGTGCCACTCGCAGTGACGGGGACACGTCCAAGGCACACGAGAGCCCTCGACAGGAAAAGCTCCCTATGGCCAGAGCTGGAAAAATTCCAGCAGGAAGATGTATTAAGTGGTGTTGCATTATAACCCACAGTACAAAATAAATACCATTGAGTCCTTCCCGATGGAAGTGTGACTGAGTGCAGAAATTAGTAAGTAAGGAAGCGAGGACCGACAGTCTGTGTGGACGCTGCCATCAGGGGCGTCCCTTCCTTAGCTATGAGCCCCGGAGTCATCTCCTCCTCCTTGTGGAGGGTGTATGAGGGGGCCGGAGAGACCGCGGCCACCTTAGAACCACCTGGAGTGCAGCCTGCGCCCTGTGCTGGAGGTCGGTCCGCACGGGTGGATGGAAATAGCACTTTACCTGCCTCAGCCCAGAGCCCAGTCTCGTCATGAGAAGCACCCAGACAGACTCAGTTGATGACCCTCCCACCAGATAGCTGACCGTGTTCCTAAAGCCATCAAGGTCGTTGGCAATGAGGGAGGGAGCCGCACAGCTGGTACCCGGGGTTGTGAGGGGCCCCACGCCCACGACTAAATCCCTGAGGATGCTCATCCCACATGGTCCTCAGCAACTGTACTGCTCACCGGGGTTCCCATGGTCGCAGCTCTGTTGCGAGTCTGCAGAGCTCTGCCACGGTCGTGAGTATTTCTTCCTTTTGTGTGTGGTCTTCAACAGGAGCATATGCAGACACATCAAGCTGGCCCCTCATTGAGCTCCCAGAAGCCAAGAGTGTTTAAATGTGACACCTGCGAAAAGGCGTTCGCCAAGCCAAGCCAGCTGGAGCGGCACAGCCGCATCCACACAGGTAACCGTGAGCTGTGTGCTCCCAGGTCCAGGTCTTGGCAGCAGAGGTGGGCTGGTGAGAAAACGTATTTTACGATGTCATATGTTATTTATAAAGCCAGCGTCAAGATTCTGTTTTTTCCCCTAATTTTTCATCAATTTATCATGTTGACTTTTCAAGTAAAAGATTTTGCAGTGTCCTTGGTGACCGTGGGCAGTAGAACCATTAGGCAAGGGCTGCCGTGGCTTCTGGGGACCTTGCCTGTATCGGGGTCCCCCCCACTTCCAGCTCCTCCTACTGTGGGAACACCAGTCCCTCTTCTCCTATTACATCTTGTCACCACCCTGCCCAGGTCTGTTGTGTTGTCAAACCAAGATCACCAAGACCTAAACTCTTTACCCATCTGCCCTTGGTCCGGCTCCCTGACAACTCACTTGCACCCTCCACGCCTGCCACCCTTCAAGGCGTACTGCAGCTCACGTGGAGACACCACTGTCCCAACCCCATTCTGTGGCTCTGTGGTGGCCTCTCACCTCAGGACCCACTGCGGGACCTGCCTCCGCTCCAGCCAGCAGCCCTGCATGTCCACAGAGCCAGCCGGAAACCGCGGGAGGTTGGCAGATGGACCCTCGGATTCCTGTCTGAGCACCTGGGGGTGGGACCCTGGTGTCCTCTGAGCCGTCACGCCCACTGCTGCACAGTGGGCCCTTGCCCTGCGGCGGCCAGCCTTGGGGACCCTCAGGGTCTCACACCTGCCTGCCTTCTGGAGTCCTGATTCTGCTCACTGAGCATCCTCTCTGCTGGGCCCCTCGGCCCCATCTCCCTTGGCCTGGCCGTCTCTGACTCACCTGCAGGTGTCAGCTTGGACCCCTTCCCCAGGAGGCCTCTGTGACCCCAGTGCCCCTGGCTGGCCCACGGGCCTCCTTGTATTGTCAGCATAGACCCAGCACCAACCAGGTGTTTGGCAAATAGCTTTTGAGTGAAAGATAACGATGCTGTACTTCTGATGTATTTACTCAGATTTAAGGGATAGAAACTCCTGTTTGCCCTTAGAACAAGCTAGGCGCTCCGAAGGTTTAGAGAAGCCCGTAGATGGCAGATGGCTCTGGGCCCTGCTTGCCGCTGGCCGGGATGCACCCCCTCTGTGTGCATGCCGCCTTCAAGCCTGCAAAGACCCCTGCACAGCCTTTGGTCCCTGCAGCTCCCTTTCTGCCTTTAGCCACAGGACCCTCTGCTCTGAAAGTCTCCCTGTGACTCAGCCCAGGTTCTCTGACCAGTGGCCATAACCACATCTATGACATCCTTGTCCTCCAGGCACAGGAACACAGGTGCAGGCGTGCTGTTATCATGTGCTCATGCCCTGGGATTGGGGCAGGACGTGTCGGGGCCACCTTGGGGGACAGTGGGAAGCCCTCCTGTGTCTTGGCCACTGGATGGAGGGACAGACAGAGTGACAGGGGGTTTACCTGGGGAAGATGCACAGCAGGTGTCCTCAGGGCAACCACATGGGGCTTCATGTGGACATGTCTGGGGAAGCCACATGGGAAAAGGGAGCAGGTGCCTGGCCAGGCGGCAGCCGTCCAGAGTCAACAGGAAAGAACCTTCTGGGCCCAGGGGGACTTGGTAGGGGACAAGTGTGTGGGGAAGTCAGAGAATGCAGGCCCGGGAGTGTGCAGCAGGGAGATGAGTGGGGCTTCTGGCAGGAGTCAAGGGGCAACATCCCTTCCATTCTTGGGCTTCTGTATCAACATCAAAGGAATTAAAATGACATTTTAGAAAATATTGGATAAATTACTTGTGATTAGGTAGATATGACATTCTCGTGTACTTGGTGTGGGTTTGCTTTACTGCCCAACGTGTTTTAGGAACACTATTTTAAGCATAGGGGCTCTACTTTTATTTCTGGGAGTTCCGGTAGCTGTGGATTAAGGTTTTATTCTATGTCTCACCATGGGGCAGATTTGCTAGAAACTCATGAGTTAGCAGTGGGAGGGATGGAAGGACGGTGACCTCATGTGCGTCCCTCAGGGCTCTGGGTCTGTGCTGACACTGAGTGCCGCCCCCACCCACCCCCAGGAGAGCGGCCATTCCACTGCACGCTCTGTGAGAAAGCCTTCAACCAGAAGAGTGCCCTGCAGGTGCACATGAAGAAGCACACAGGGGAGCGGCCCTACAAGTGTGACTACTGCATCATGGGCTTCACCCAGAAGAGCAACATGAAGCTCCACATGAAGCGGGCACACAGCTACACCGGTAAGCTGTGCGCCGTGCAGCCGGGGGTCAGGCCTTCAGGTGGTCGTGGCAGTGGAGCAAGTGCTAGGAGTGGGCTGTGGTGCAGCCCCTCCGCAGGGTCTTGGGACAAGGGCTGGCTCTGGGTGACGGTGGAGCCGGTGCATCCCAACGCTCAAAGGGCAGGTACGGCACCCACTCAGCACTGTTGCTGGCCGAGCGGGGTTCCCATGTCCCACCCAGCATCTCGGGATGCCGCTGTCCATGTGGGAAAGGGCAGGGGAGGCCCCTTGCCTCATCCAGGCAGCACTGGGTGCTGGTGGGGGTCACAGGTGGAGCCGCTGCTGTATGCATGACTCCCTAGTTTTTGGGACAGTGTGGTCTGCAAGTGACGTGAGCCTGGGAGGGACCGGTGGTAGTGGTGGTGGTGGTGGTGGTGGTGGTTCTCATGGGAGGGGATGTTTATTCCTTCACCTCTGCATACTGCTAGGTTTTGTGTGTGTTGTCTGGCTGTCACTCTTAATTAATCGCTTATCGCTGACCTCGTGCTGCTGTAAGCAGGAGTTCCCCGCTACAAGGGCAGCGTCTATTCATGTTCAAAAAGCAGGAATTGCTACCGACACTATTAACCTGCATCTCAAGTTATTCTTTTAACCTTGGGGATGGAAAGCAAATCAATTTAGAAATTTTTGGTTGCGATTTAGATTGTCTTTATTTAAACGTGAATACCCATGTGCTGCTGAGTGTTTGAGACTCCGCCTGATGTTTGTCTGTGCTGCAGGAAATCTGCAGGAGCCCGTGGTGCAGCAGGAGCACGGAGCTGAGGAGCTGAGCCGGACCCTCCATCTGGAGGAGGTGGTGCAGGAGTCCGCTAGCGAGTGGCAAGCGCTGGCCAATGTGTTCTGACGCGGCCCATCCTGCCCTCAAGGCTGTTTCTGAAATTAGATGTTGCGAAGAATGGAGCGCTCGGAATTTCTGTCTTGAAGCTTCAAGTGTTAAAATGTTAACCACACTAGTTTTTTAGCTATAAAAGTATCTAAAGAATCATTGTCTTTCAGAGACTGATAGGAAAGAACTGGGAGCAGTGTGAACACGTGTTGTCACTTGTCTACAAATCATTGAACTCAGGTACTACAGCAGTCCTACCGTCTCGTTGGTGGCCAGTACATCTAGTTACAAAAGAAATAACTGGATCTTACTATCACTATAGTGTGACCTCTTTGTATTAGCAAAGACCAACATTAACATGGAAAAAGTAAGGTAGGTTCTCCTTCATGCTTTCTGTTCTAAGAAGCATAGCTTATAAAACAAACATAAAATAGGTGCATGAAGTTCAGAAAAACGTTAAAACACACAGGGAAGTGTTTTCCATGTCTTTTCTCTGTGCATTTTGAAATTAGAAATTGACTCTTTCTAGTCTACCATAAGTTAATATAATACCTGGAGAGATGGCTGGACCAGTTCTCTCTGCATTACGATTCTTGAACCATTAGCTACAAGAATGCAGCATCGGGGCATAATGGGGGGGCTGTAAACCAGACACACATGAGGATGAAACGGTCCCCATGGAATGGGGGTGGAGGGCCGCACTTGCTTCGTAAATCCAGATGCAGGTCCACGGGTGAGATGGTTGCAGAAAGCACAAGCCATACATCGTGAGCAGGAAAGAGCAGAACTGTGTCCTAGCGCTGAGGACACAGTGGGGACCCGTGGCCCCGTCCACCCGGTAAGCAAGCAGTGTTTCCGTCCGAGCCCCACGATTCTCTCTTCATGCAGAGGCAGGTGTGTGGTTGATTTCAGGGAACTCTTTACTGTCATCAATGGTGCCACATGGAACACGTCCCAAACCAAATCCCAGCCCGGGCCGGGCAGAGTGTGCGTTGCTCCTACAGCATTCCAAAGACAGAAGGTTCTTTACTTCATGTGAATTTCTCCTTCACAATTATTTATATGTTCTATATATAAATACATATGTACATATACAGATATATGGGCCTCTGTGTGGCTGAACAGTATATTTTGTAAATAGAAGCACTAGTCCCGATTACAGAGTGAGCATCAGAGTTTTTACCTCCCCGCGAGCACTTCAGATCAGTATTGTATTCATTATATTAATAAATGGGTATCTTTTTCATTGTAACATAAAGGTGGGGTTGTTTTGCTTTTTTTTTTTTTTCCTGAAAAATAATTGCCTTTATTTTGTCTCATGGCCTCCCTGGTTTCAGAAGAGAGCAGTTTTATTATAAATATTGTATGGACTTTGTATATTAAGAGAGGAGCTCATTTCAGATTCCTGAAGAAAGACATTTTCACTGTTATTTTTTCAAAGGGCATCTTTTGATTTTTTTGTTGTTCACTTTTGGCATCTGTACATAAGTAATATTGATGGTGATATAAAAACTTTTGTTATGTGAAAATATTTAAGTCAGAAAACTGTTAAATAATATTACTTTTTTTTTCCAAACTGCTTTGTGTATTGTATATTTTTTTAAGGAAAAAAAAGCCTTATTTCACTTATTCTTGTGATACTGGACTTATTATATATCTTGAGGTTTTCCTGGAATGTCAGTGTGTACCTACCTGGCTATAGTCCATATATTCCGAATAATTGTAATTGTGCCAGAGTTTTAAAGATTCTGCTTTTAATGCACTTTTCTTTTATAATTTTGTATTAAAATATTTTAGAAATGTTGATTAATTTTGGTGAACAGATATCTCCAAAGTTGAAATTATTGGAATTTAAAAAATTTTGTTTTTGCTAGGTTATTTATTTTGGTTGTAGCATTAAATGTCATCTCTCAGGACAGTCTCTAAAAGGGGTTTATTTAATTACTAATTGTACAGAAAGCATAGTTCAGTGAACTGTATTGGTGAACTGCCTGCTTAAGGCCTTACCAGGTGAATCTAAAGCCTACCTTTATTTTCGTCAAAGAAAAAGAAAAAAGATCAATGATTCATTTTATGAGTTTTCTCAATTTATTAACTATTAGTAGGCAAACGCAAGACATTAATATATTATTTTTATTTACTTCCTAATTATAAAAAGCTGCTTCTTTGCAAAACATTCCTTGAAAATATGAGGTTTTGTAAAGACATAATTTCACTTGAACCTTTGGTGGCATACAGGTTGATCTTTATATTTTAATGGTTGATAAATGTCTTCTGACGAGATTTCTAGCCTCCTGCATAACCAGGGTTTTGAGAATAGATAACTGTATTTTTAGAACTATCTCATCCTAGCATATCTGCTTTGGAATAATAATAAATAAAAAATGAAGTTAGGAAGTGTGATTAATTTTTTTCTTTTAAAAATGTTTACCATATAATAATTTGGCACATGAACTAATTTCAAGTTCAGATAATTTTTTAACCGAGCAGAACTTCTAATGATATTTTCCTTTGCCTCTGTGATGTCCAGACGATGAAAACTTACCCTTGCAGGGTCTGTCTGAAGTCAGGACATGGGTCAGTGGCAGGCGTCTTCTGTGTGTGTGCTCAGGGAGTGATGGGCCCTTGGGAGTGATCCCTGGGCATCTTGAGTACAGCTCCAAGGTTCTCGACTGTCTTACACTTTTGTAGTGAGCTGAGAGGATGAGCTGCCTTTGCACACCTACTAAACTTAAAACGAGGGTAGAGTGCTTGCAATGTTGAGGTGGCGGGGGTTCTAGAGGTGTGGGACTCCGTCCACTGGAGAACACAGACGGCGCCAGATAACATAAAAACGTCCCTTAGAAATGCCAGCGGAAGTGCCCTACTCTGAGGTCTCCTTGCCTCCATCGATACTTCAGTGCTTGGACGGGGTGGAGGGGGGACCCTCGGGGATTCAGAGGTGCACCTGCCTGCCTGGCAGCCCAGTGTGGGGCCCTCAGGCTGTGCTTTACCTTCTGAGGATGTACTGACGACCGGGAACCTGTGTCTTCGTGACTGACTCCCCTGTCTGGTCAAGTTTCTGTTTCATCCAGGTGCAGCATTTCACTGGGCCCCGTGTTGTTAGCTGGCAGTTCTGTGCTCCCCTGCCTGCTCCTGCGCTAAGCAAATTGAACTTGAGCCTTACAATTATTACCTAGCAGTCTCTGATCTCCCAAACTCCAGAGTAACATTTATGTGCAAGAAATGCACGTGTCAGCACAGGTACAATATTTTTTTAAAAATATAAGTAGAGCTCTGTTCTTTCCCCTTTTGCTGAAAAATATCTGTAACTCATGAAGATACACATTTTTAACGTTAAATGATCCCTCAGATTAATGTGCATAACATCTTTTTAAGGAAATATGTAAGATAAATAGGACTGCTTTCTTCTGGGCATTATTTTTAGGGACTTTTCATGCCTGCTTTTTGCCTTTTTTTTTTTTCCAGTTTATTTCAAAAATCAATATTGTGGCCCCCCCTCACCAAAAAAATCCGTCGATCATTGCTAATCTATTATTTTCCTCATATCGACCATATGAAGTGAGGCAGAGATGAAAGCATATAATAGGCACTTTGTACAAGTAATCTAGATTTTTTTCTTTTTTTGCCACTTAATCTCTATTCAGGTGATGTAGGAGTTTTGGGTTTTTAGAATAGAATTTCAAAAGTGCTTACATTCACATTCGGGGTCTTTTATCTTTACCTTCTTCTAACGAAAATTAGCATTTAAAAACCTAATTGCATCTTGCAGGCAGAATTTTTGTAAGGTTGGAAGCACTGTGATTCTCCAGTAAAGACATTTTCTTTGCCTTGGTAAGGTTTATAGCCAGGTGTCCTATTTGTCACCGTTGACCCCATGTGAAACGGCTCCCTTCTCGTGGGCGTGGGCGTGTTTGTGTGTGTGTGTGCATGCGCACGCACACACACAGATGAGCCCGTGCTCCCTGTCTCACCCACCTGTCCTTCACAGAGAGGCGTTGGGGTAGTTTCTCATATGGTTGATGAATGAAGTACTTAAAGCACTAAGAATAAAGATTCAGTGGCAGGAGCAATAGGCAGTAATCATAAAAGATTTTGCCTTTTAATCTTTTTTATGTGTAATGCTTTACAGCACGAAGACCATTGTATTAAATCAAGATTTGTAATCTATTTGACAGATTCTACAGCAATGTAGTGATTCATTCTTGATTCACCACTAAAGAAAACTTTTAAAATCAATTTTTTTTTAATTTACAGAAGAATTCTTTTTTTATCTTCAAAGTTGTTCGTGGTCTAGACATTGGCTGATATTTCTTTAATCCAATTTTGTATTAGAAATGGGGAGTTATGCTAAAAGCCACTGTGCTGACTTTAAGAATAATAAAAATAGTTTTGCATTATTTTAAAACTCCTGTATATTTACTTACTTGGGTTTGGGGTGAGTTATACCTGGTTAAAGATGGACATTTTCTGTAGGTAACATTTGCAGTAAGGGTTAACACAACACAACAATGCTGAATTTGCAATAAATCTGTTGGGTTTGAAGAGTGTGAGAATGCCATATTTTCTATCCTTGAGGATAATTGTCCATTTCCTCTCACTTAAAAGGGGCTTGAGAGTGACTTGAAGTGAAATGAAAACCAATTCTTGTATCACCCTCTGCGTTCATGAGACATGAAGGACATTCCCCAGAAATAGCAGTGGCGTTGGTTTATATTACTGCATCTAATCCTCTTTAAAGATCTATTTCCAGGCTCAGTGATTGAGCATCTGCCTTCAGCTCAGGTCATGATCTCAGGGGTCCTGGGATTGAGTCCCATATCTGGCTCCCCACAGGGAGCCTGCTTCTTTCTCCCTCTGCCTGTGTTTCTGTCTCTCTCTGTGTGTCTCTCATTAATAAATAAATATTAAAAAAAAATCTATTTCCAAACTTCTAAAGAAGCTTGAAATTTAAAGACTCCGTATCCTGTTGAAATAACAAACTCAGGGTATCTTTTGTCCTGTATCCACCTTATTCCTGGCACAGATTGAACTATTTTAAGTGATGGGGGTTTTTTCTCTCCTGGACTTTGCTCAGAGGGAATGGTAAGAAATTGTATCAGTATGTTTGTTGCTTGTTTGTAGGAGAAATGTTTAATAGCTTTTAAGATATGGTGGGTGCGGGAGGGGTTTTTCAAAAAGAATGATCAGATTATGGAAAATCTAATTTTACAGTGGATTGCCTCAACCATTTAAGATGCTTTCCCAGATGAGCCTATCTGGCATGCTTGCGCTCTAATGATGTAAGAGTATTCATACATAAACAGGAAGGCCAGAGTCTACAAAGCAGCTCATGTGCCAGCAAAGCCAGGGGTGGGTGACCTGGCACCTCGGGCCTGGGGAGCCTGGTGCTGATGGCTAACTTCTCTAGGCCTGACCCCTTGTCTATGGAATTAGTTGATTAAATCCCTTCCTTCCACTTGTATTCTCAGTGACTAAGCTGGGACATTGGGATGTGGCTCTCTCTAGGTGTCTCAAGCAGAGCAGGTTTTCTGCCTTTGCCAGGATCTTTTCAAGGCTGTGTGTGGACGATGTGGCCGCAGGAGTTAGAGCATCTTCCCCCAGAGCAAAGCAATGCTTGTGGACTGATCACTATGATTACGGCATGTCTGCCTCTGAGGCAGGGTCAGTTTGTTGCCTTTTATAAAAGCCTCGGGTTCCCTGTGCTCTGGTTCCTCCCCTGCAACCCCTGTGCCCTGGGCATCGCCTGGCCCACTTTGGGCCGCCCTTGTCTGTGCCCCCAGAGCCCTCTGCCAGTGCCTAGGAAACTGGCTTCTTGGGGGCCGGTGGGTCAGGGAGCAACTCAGATGCTTGGCCGTTGCTGGCCATATGTCATCCGTTTACTTTGGGCTCCTTGAAATGCCCCTGGCTCAGCTTATGATGTGAGTGGGAATTTTTATTACCAATGTCAGTGGCTGATTCCCTCCACACCACCCACAGTGCTCTTCCTATCACTGGGCAGCTTTTACCTGACAGCCTCAATGCTTTTTAGTCCCTAAGAAACAGTGAAAAATGTGTGTAAGCACACACACCGCTTCACACGCTCTGCCAATAAACAGGTGTCTCCCTGATTGTGTTATTCTTGGTCAGTCAAGAATACTACTACTTTGGTATCAGAACAAAGTAATCATTGGTCACCCTGGTAACCAAGCTCTGTGGGAAGAAATTCCTATAATTAACACAAAGCAGCTCATCTTGATGTGATGTTGTAGTTGTGGGTAAAGGGGATGACCGCCCACCATCTGCACCGAGACACTTTACAGTGCAGGTCCCCTGACTCCAGGTTAATCTTTCTCAAGCTCAAGAACCCTAAGTCCTTGTCCTTTCTGTATAATCCTGTATTGCTGAAGCAGCTTCAAATTTACCTAAGAGTTGCCAGGTACAAGGAGGGCTTTGGGTAACTCTTCACCAGAGACCCCGTCTGTGTTGGTGGAAGTGTGGACGGTCTCCCCTTCATACAAGCCGCGTCTGCTCAGGGTGGCAGCACCCGGCTCTCGTGGCCCGCTGTGCCCGTCACTGACTTTCCTGAAAACCACGGCGGGCTGTGCAGCAGGCAGTCCCCCGGCTTCTCTGTGATGTGTCTTTGGTCAGAACATCGCAGAAACGATGCTCCTATCTTGTGTCTTAATGAACGCGTCGCCTACCATGGGCCCACTCTTGCTGGCACCAACGTCGCTGTCCCGGGTGTGGTCACTTCCCCTCAGCGGCAGGTGCCTGCGCAAGACCCGGAGAGCGCGCACCCTGGGGCGGTGCGTCTCCTTGCGCTAGTCCTACCCTAGGGCGGGCCATCCACCTGGAGGGAGAGCCTCCTGCTGGCCCTCATTTCCTCGTCCCTGCACTCATCACGGTTGGGACTTGCGGGTTCCTCTCCTATTTAAGTGCTGCAGCCTGTCAGGATCCGCGTCGATGCCCACTTGATTCCGGGAGCGCTGGATTCTGCGAGCGCCTGCCCGCCGCGGGCGCAGTGGACGGTGCTCCTGCCGCTCCCGCCGTCCCGGCCTGTGGGCGCCCAGAGCCAGCCGCGCCCCGGGGGGCCCCGCCTCCCTGGGGTGGAGAAGCCGAGCCCTGAGCCGGAAGAGCCAGGCGAGTCCACACCCGCTGGCCTGGGCCGCGCACTGGCGCCCCCGCGGAGGGGGAGCGGCCGGTCCCCACAGCCACGTTGCCCGGGAGCCTCCCGGCCCTCCGCCGCGCCCCGCTGCCCCGCTGCCCCGCTGCCCCGCTTACAGGAGAAGAGTCCCCGGGAGGCCGAGCTGGGGGCCCGCGGCTGGGGACGCAGGCGGGAGCTGGGCCCCGGAGCGGGGTGCGAGTCCTCCCCGCGCAGGCGCCGGGCTTTCCGGGGAGCGGGTCGCGCGGCAGGTGTGGGCGGGGCTCGCCGTCCTGGGGGCGAGGGTCCTCCCCGCACCCTGGGGGACGGGAGGGGGAGGGGGCGGGGACTGGTGGGGGACGGGAGGGGCGGGGGGACGGGAGGGGCGGGGACGGGAGGGGCGGGGACGGGAGGGGCGGGGGGAGCGGCTCCTCCCAGGACACCGCCTTCAGGGCTGCGCGGGGCCAGCTCCGCCTTCTGTCACCCTGTTGATTGTTGACAGCAGAGAAACCACACACAAGATGTGCGAAAAGGCCTGGAGTCCTCCTTCCTCTCTGGGAGGAGGGAGAAGCCGAGCCCCCCGCCCCGGCGCAGCCCCGCCCTGATCGCGGGAGCTGGGGGCCGTGGCCGTCCTTCCACCAGAGAATGGCCCCTCGCCCTCCCCGCAACCCCAAGGGCAGGGGCCCACCCTGACTTCGGAGCGGGGTCCTGCGGCGCCTGGTCTCCCATCCACGCTGGCTCCGCACTCCGGGTCTGCACCCTCCGCCAGACCCCCTGCCCCCCACCTGCGTGCTCTGCCGCGGGGTCCACCCACCTGGGGGGCGGCACAGCCCCATGGGGCTGGAGAGAGCGTGGGCACGGGCTCTGGTGCCGACCGGGAGTCCCTCCGGTGGCTCACGTGCCCCTCGTGACATCTCTGGGCTCTGCCTGGGGCTGGGGTCCCCAAGCTCAGGGGGCCTGGGGCCTGGGTGCCCCTCTGGGGGCCCTGTGCAGACCTGCGCGGGTGGGGAGAAGGCACCTTCCAGCTGGGCTCCCGTCCTGCCTTGTTTGATCTCGAAATATGCGTCCGAGTGGTGGGTGCATGACGGTGAGAATCGCTGTGTGACCCTAGGATTGACGCGGTTTACATTTAAGGTGCTTCCCGGACCCGTGACAGTAAGAGGCTGCTGACCAACCACTGTCATAAAGACGTGACTCCGCGTGATTTCCCAGATTCCTGGGTCGGTGGGAAGGGTCTGGGTGGCCCAGAGGAGTGCAGGGCGGGCGCCCGCAGCAGGGCAGGCACCCCCCGCGCTGGGGCTCCCCGATGAGAGCCTCGTGTGGTCCCACCAGGCCGGCGGGGCCTGCCCGCGGGAGCGCTCACCAGCTGCTGCCGAGACCCAGGGAGCCAGGAAAAGCCAGACAAAACAACGATTTGGTTTATCGTTTTTGAAACGGAACTCTTGTCACCAAAGGCAACGACACACAAAATTTCCGAATCCCTCCTTGTTGTGGCTTTCTGTGCATGGCAGATGTAGTTTCTCAGAGCTTCTTTAGCTCCCGTCAGCAGCTGTTTACTCTGGTTAAGATAATGAAATGTGAAAATGGTCTAAAAGATTGTTTGAAAGTACCTCGGAGGTTCTTTCCCCTGTGAGTTGGTGAATCAGTCAGTGCCCAGCCGTGACCTCTATTCCATGTCCTCTAATTAACGCGGAAGCCATCAGGGGACAGCACGCAAGGGCCGCCCATCCCTGCAAAAGCACAGTCCGCACACGCGATACCCGGACACACAACCTCTGCTTGGCCGGGGTTCATGGCCTACACACCAGAACAGAGACAAAAGAAGACGCCCATACAAATATCATTAAAAGTTTATTATTTTATTTCAATATTCAAGAACAGTGTGTACTCCACGAGAGCCACCGTCACAGCACATGCTGTCTGGGTGTAGCTGCGAGGGGAGCTTGCTCGGCCCACGGTTGGCTCAAGGATGTAGAGAGAGAGAGTGTGTGTGTGTGTGTGTGTGTGTGTGTGTGTGTGTGAGACGCAACTGGAGGTTTTGTTTCTGAAATCTTGTTCCTTGTTCCCCTGTAACCCTCTCATCATTGAGGCTATAGATTAATAGACATTATATTAAACCCACACTGGACATCGGAATTAGGATGGGATTATGTCGATACGCAGGCTACTCCTCGTGTTCGTGCTAAGGGGTACGATGCCAGTGTGGGCTCCGTGGAAGGCCTCTAAGAGACACGCTAAAATCAAAAGGGGGGATCAGTACGTTACGAGGGAAGTGCAGGGAATGTCAGTTCCAGTTAGAAAAGGCACGATTCGGAGGAGCCCCTGTCTCGGCTCCCAGGGCTGCCCAGGCCCGGCCCCTGCCTCTGGGTCAGCGGGGCGGGAAGAAGGCGCTCCGAAGCCTGTTCTCTACACACGTCGGCGTCTAGGATGCCAGCGGACGGCGGGTCATCCGTCCACCAAGGGTTAGTATCTGCAATGTGCACTGCCGTGGGATGTGTGACAGGGTGACACTGCGAGGCCACCCAGAAAACTCCTCCAGTCCCGCTCTGAGACAAGCGTCTCCCTGGCCCCTCCTGCTGGGCTCTGGGGGGAAACAGGTGGTTCGTGGAGGCCACCCAGGCTCCCGCTCTGCCGTCGCCTAATTTCCGAGAAGCTCCTGTTTCCCGCTGGGGCCGTGGCCCAGCCCGACCTCGCCTCCCTGTCCCCTCTCTGCCACGCCTGAATTCCGCTACGGTGTGGTGGGCACCGCCCGCAGGCGCCCCTCCGCGCCCACCACACGGACTCTTCACAGCTGCCCGCCCGCCCTTCACATACCGAAAGCCCCCTGTGCCGCTGCCGACCGCCCGGCCTGGAGGGAGAGTGAGTGTGTTAGGGGTGAGCAAGGGGCGGGGCAAGAAACCAAAGTAAGCCTGGACCGGCGGTCCTCAGCGCCCTGCACACGTCTCTGTGTCCGCGGCGGGGCCACGGCAGCGCCTGCGAAGCCGAGGGATGCGGCTCAGCGAAGCCGGTCGGAGGACGGAGGCGCGCGTCGGGCCGGGGCTGCGCTGCCGGGGGCTGAGGCCCCGGGGACGCGTCGTCTCCAGGCTCAGCGTGGCTGTGGAATACCCGGTCTGTGTTTCCTCCATCGAAGCTCGTGGCCGGAAACCGCCGGTGGGCCTGGGCGCGCCTGACCCTGCTGCGGGCACAACTGGACGGGCGTTAGGCAGGAGGGTGCTCGCTACGGGTGGGGAGGTACGGGGCGGTGTTAACGTCGAAGGCGGTGATATTAAGAAGCTGAGGACAGGGTTCTGCGGCCACGAGGCGGGCTTCAGCGTCTAGCCATGGGTGACCCGGAACGACTATCTCTTCCTCCCTGAGGAAAGGAAACACAGAGTCAGGCCATCTGCAGGGGCAGCCGCGGCCCCCACGCCCTCGAACCTGGGCTCGGGGGTCTTGACCCTGCGAATGGACATGTGTCCTGCACAGACACGATTTGAAGTCAAGAGCAGAGCTGGCGGTCGTGGAGGGGGAGCACAGGTGCGCGGCGGCGGCTCTGAGGACACGACAGGGAGTGTGAGTCCGCACATCCTTCAGGGGGACGGTGGGGGGACGCCCCTTGCTTTTGGCACTCGTATTTTTATTCAAGTTTTAGGCTCTTTCTTCTTAGGTCGTGAGTGAAAAGGTCATCGGGTCAGGGATCTCCCTGGGCCTGTGGGCCCCAGAAAGTGACATACGTACGGAATATGCGCTATTCACCGGGTGACCCGCGTGCCCTGGGCCGACGCGACCTACTCTAGTTACGTCTGCCCCGCTACACAGTAACATCAGTACCCGCAGCCCAAAGCCAGAGAGCCTCGCGGCACAGTCACCGGAGGGGGTGATGGTCGTGATTTGTTGGGGTCCTACGTTTTCCAATGGAATCTCTGTGTCGTCAGACGACTCCTCTGTGGGATCTTATTTTCCTAAATGAGAACATTCACGGACTCCCAGCCTCCGGAGGACCTGCAGGGCCCTAGGGGAGCGGCCCCGCCACGGGAGGGCCCCCCTCCTCGCCTGCCGACCTGGGTGCTGCCCTCTGAGGAGCCCAGAGCAAGTCTGCACCTGTCTCCCCTGCCTTCCGAGTTCCCGGGAACTTCATCTGCGCGGCTCCCTGTAAAGCGTGATCTAGTCCTGAAAAGCGGCAGATGCACTGCTCCCGAGAACGAAGCGCATCCAGGGTGACTCAGGCGACGGCCCCACCACCCCTTTGCAGGACAGCTCCTGTGAGGCAGCATTTCAATTTCCTGACGGCTCCCTCGGAAAGGAAAACAATGCTGGGCATTGGGTTTGATTTTCCATGATCGGACCTACAACTAGCAAGTACCTCCGTGATCGAAAGAGAAAGCCCGTCCCGGAGGCGGGAATCCTTAGCATCCGTGGCATCCCCGCTTTGCTGTCGGAGGAGCCGACATGTCGAGTCACTTCCCCAAAGCCAGTCGGCCCAGGGCAGAGTCAGGGGTCGCACCAGCACCTCTGCCCTGTGGGTCTCCCACGTTTTGAGCGGGTTGACCTGGAGCACGTGGCGGGAGGAGGTTGGCCCGAAGCTGCATCTGGGGTAGGGTAGGGATGGGAGCTGCGGGAAGGTGGAGGCCCTGCTCTGCACCACCGTGGGAAACTACCTCAGCCGTGCAATTGGAAATGAGACACTGATTATATCTCGATACGGTTCCCTGACTGGGAGAAATGCAGGGCTCTCCACCCAGTTTCCAACCAACAGGGGCAGAAAGGCCAGGGGAATGGTGCCCGTTAAACACTGGGAGGCGCCACGTCCCCACGCGCCTCTTTCCAGCCCCTGTGGCCTCTCAGCGGTTGTTTTCCATCCACTGTAGCTGCACCGGGTGGACTCACCCAGCCCGACGACCCTGGTTGGCCAGTGTGTGGACACTTCTCATAGTAAAATCTAATGAGAGCCACACGAATTAAAATTCACTTTACTTTGACAGATCGAAGCTTCTCTTGAACTCTCAGAAGCTTTAAAATTTCTAAACTGCTTGGTACAAACAGAAATTCAGGAAAATATCGAACCTATTAAAGATACATGGGCCTTGTACCCTTGTGTTGGTTACACACCATGAACATCCTGGGCCAAGACAGGGCTGTGCCGGCCAGCTCCGCCTGTGAGCACCCGACCCTGGCCGGGAGCCAGGCCTGTGTCTGTACCACCGAGGCCACAGGCACCTTCCCCAGGGTTGCCGTGTCACCTGGCCACTCCTTCAGGGGACAGGCGGGCACTATGCCAGCTAGCTCAGGGATTGCTCACCTGCAATGGGACACACCTGCGACTCCCAGGCAAGAGGGACACAGCGGGTTCCCACCGGGCCTTTCTGGTGCAGGAAGCCCTGGGGGGAGCCCAGGAGTGGTCTGGGCATCGCAGGTGAGTCACAGGCAGGAGACCGCTTGGGAGACATTGCTATGCTGAGTGCAGGTCTGGGCTCCTCGTGGCCACGGCCCAGAATTCAGCAGACGTGTCATGATGACCTCGGTGACTTGGACGTGGGGTAGAATTTGTCTCCTTACTCAGATTTGCTTTAGGATTTAACATGGAGGAGGGGATCCTGCCTGCTTTTGAGCTGACGTGGAACAAGTCGGCACGTCTCACATGACATGAGCATGCATGTCACACACAGAAGCCCTGTCTGGGATAGCGGGACCTTCCCGGCACCTGGAGGCGGGCCCTGCACCCACTGAATCTACACTTGGGGTGGGGGGCTCCCCACGCATGTCCTCGCTGAGCTGACCCCACCGTGCATCCCGACCACGGGATGCGCCACACGCACGACTGCGTGATGACTCTTTGGGTTACAGACCCAATTATTCCCCCACAAACTGTAAAACTGTGACATGTTAGCCAATTAGAAAGCCTAGTCACGCAGGTGAGAGCCCTCGTATCACCGTGATTGGGGTCGAGAGGCCTCGGGCCGGCTGGCGGAGGGCCAGCCTCAACCGGGGTGGCCTGGGGCCGGGTCTCAGGGTGCGATGCCACCAGGCCTTGCACAGCACAGTCTTTTCACATTAAGTGAAACTGCCCACTGTGACCACACGGGTGGTCCAGGGACAGGTGGAGCAGAGGTGCTCCCGCTCTCATCCACCACTCAGAGCACCTAGAATGAGCAGTTTCCATGGAAATGCATGCCTTCCCAAGAATGTGACCTCCGGCCCCATGATGCAGCGTGACGGAGCTTTCACGTGGAGTAAGGATCCAGGTGAGTCTGCGGTGCCTGGACGCTGGCCGCTGGCCGCGGGGCAGCGGGGCGTGGGGGTGCCATCTGGGGACTAAGACCAGCCTGACCTCCCATTTTACCAGGGCCACCAGGCCTTTCCTCTGGGGATGGCCATGCCAGCCTTTCACCCAAGAAAGAGGAAAGTGAAATCTTTCATGATTTGTTTTCTCTACAGCGTGCCATGAGCATCGTGGGGTTTACGCCCTCTGTGTGCCCTTCCTGCTGTAACGCAGGAACCCTGTCTCCTCCACGCTGCCATCTGCCTTCCTGATTATAGTTCTTTGGGTCAGAATGCGAGCTGAGGGGGGCACCTTGTGAATTATTAGGACTATTAGCGTCGGCTCCCAGGACGTCGAGCCAGCAAATGGGCGGCCTCGTGTGGATTCAGAGTAAGTGGGAGCAGTAGCTCGGCTGTTCTAATGAGAGAGCATGTGGGAACATGGACTCACAGTGGAGCTGCCAGACCGTCTGCCCCCCGGGCACCTGCTCCCCGTGCTCACCCAGGGATGAGCACCGCTCCCCAAGCCCTGAGTCAGGCTGCACGGAAGGTGTGATACGTTCCTGCTGGGGTGGGGTCCTCCCCGTCCCCTCCAGCTGGGAGCCCTGGCGCGCTGGCTGCTGCTGGGCCCCCGGCTCTGCTCCAGGCCCCTGGACGGGTGGCTGCAGAAACCCCAGCCCCATGTGTGCGGGTCTCATCCAGAGATGCATGGCTGGCCTTTCACTGTGCACAGCTAAGCCGGGGGAGTCAGGGGCCCTGGGGGGCAGGGCCCTGGGGAGGGGTGCGGCCCTCTGTGTGGGGAACCCTGTCCCCCTGTGCCCGGCTCCTCAGGGCCTGGGCTTCCTCCAGCCGGGAGCTTTCCCTGGGTGTGTGGCGGCTCTTCGGTCCCCGGCCCAGCGAGGCCTCCTCGTGTGGCCCCCTCCCTGGAGCCGGAGGCAGGTGCTCCCTCCAGACTCTGCCCTGTGTCCTCCTGGTGGCACAATTCCAACCACTCTGTGTCCCTCATGCAAGAATATGCTCTTCACGGGGCTGTGGATTCCTGAAGCTGGGGGAACATCCCCAGCCCTCCAAGGGCATCTGCCTGTGGAATGAGCAGAACCGCATGGTCGCAGACAGACAGGGCGCCTGGACAGCCTCTGGCCCCTGACTGTGGGCACGGCCAGTGTGGGCTCCTAGCCAGCCTAGCGCTGGGGACAACCCGCGGAGGGTGGGTGGCGCCTGTCACTGTGCTCATCCGGGCCTCTGCCCACCGCATGTGGCTGCCGGGAGGTCATGCCCGAGGCTCTCGGATGTCCAGCCTCCAGCAGGCCAGCTGGCCACCGCCGCTATCCCTCATGCCTGAGCACGGAGCCGTGGGTGAGCCCTGGAAACTGCTGTGAGCTGCTCTGGGGGTCACGAGGGTGGTGGTGGTGGGCATGAACGGAGGCCGAATGGGCCCCTCCCAACCCCTGGCAGCCCGCCTAGGGCTGTTTAGAGCTGAGGATGGGTGGCAGTGGGGCTCTCTAGGTGCCCAGGCTGAGGCTGGAGGGCGTCCTGTCTCCTCCAGTCCTGTTGGGTGCCTGGCCCTGCCATGGTCACTCACTGATGGTTAGTGGCCTGGGTCTAGGACCCCAGGGTCGACACCAGGTGTCCCCCGCATGGCCTCTGGGACCCCTGCCTGCCTGCCCAGTGACTTGGCTCCCGCTCCTTTCTCTGGAACTCACACACCTGTGCCCAAGGCCACCCCAGGCCCCCCCAGGGCACGGTGGAGCCTTGTGTGGGGCCCCTCGCGTGTCCTCGAGCTCCCCAAGGGAGCCTGGAGCAGGGCAGCCAAATGGGCCCCCAAGAACGTCCCCGAACCAGGTGGGCTGGCAGGTGAACCCCGGGGATCCCAGTGTGGGATGGCCGGAGGCCTCTCCCCAGCAGCCCCGACCAGTGACCTCGGAGTACCCTGGATGTTAAGAAGGGTTACATTACCAGTTTGAAGATTTTGGAAAGCGTGCCCTGGGCGTCGGTGCCCTTGAGCCCCTTGTGAGCTGGAGCGCGGCCTCCGTAGCCAAATCCCGGCTTCTGGCCCTCGGCTCCCTGCAAGAGACCAGACAGCTCTCAGGGTGGCACCCGTGGGCCTCTGGGGTGGGGTGGGGTGGGGGCAAGGGCCAGGCTCCACGAGACATGCGCCCAGAGGCTCCCACTGCAGGACCAGACTCATGCACTTGGCCAGGTAGCTCCAAGAGAAGTGCGGTGCGTCGAGCAAGAGCAGCTGAACGCCGTGTGCCCACAGGGGTGCAGGACCAGGGCGCAGGGGCGGCTCTGGGCCCGGAGGGGAGCTTCCCCGGGTGGGTGGCTGCGGGGGGCCAGGCGCCTGTGTGGGGATCCCTGCCTGCTTTTTCACACACATGCCTCTCATCCCCCCTCTGCTGCACGTCTACAGGGTGCAAGCTTTGCACTTTGCACAATTTTGAGGCCCGTATGTTTCCAAAGGAGAAAGACAAGGTTCAAATTCTCTGGCCTGGAGGAGGCTTCCCTGGGATGTCCACGGCCAGCTCCCATGGCCACAGCGTGGGTGCCCTGAGAGCTGCTGTGGGACCCTCCTGGGGGCCCAGGATCGGGGCGGCCAGCAAGCCATGTCCCTGCTGCCACACACCAGGGAACAGCCCCAGGTACCCAGCAGCCTGCATGGAGTCCCGGCTCTCAGGTCCCTGGCTGTGGGACCTCGGGCAGGCGGCCAAGACACTCTGAGCCTCAGGTTCCTCTTCTATAAAATGGGGATAAAATGGCCCCTCCTTCCGGGGTGGTTGGGGAGGGGACCGCAAGCTCCTGGATGCTCCAGGCCTGTGCCTGCTGTTGTTACAGGAGAGGCCGAGCCCTCACACTTGTGGGAGGAGGAAATCTCCTGCGTGTCACAGAGCGATGGCAGGTGATTGTGGGAATGTGGGACACCCACGCCCTAGGACCAGTCTATCTTCCAATATGCTTTACTTGCAAACGGGAGCATCTCCTGTGGATGGGAGGGAGGCGTCGGGGGATCAGGCCATGCAGACGCAGAGAAGGTAGCGTTTGCAGGACAGGGGGCTCCGCCTCGGGGGGGCCAAGCAGGCCGTAGGGGCCTTGGGTGAGGTCCCTCTGCCCCGCGAGCCGTCTTCAGTGTGCAGGGCCTGGGATTTCGGATCCTGCCAGCACGGCGTGGGGAGCTCTCTGTGGTCTGCTCCTAACGACCTAGTCAACCGAATAATCGCGTCCTCGGGGGGAGCCCCAATCCCCGGCCTCAGCCTACGGTGATTTCAAGCCCACACGTTTGTTTTGGGCTGTGGGGATTGGGGACGCCGTGCAGTCCATGCCCTATCTGAAGGCGCTGGCGACACAGCATCGGGGGTGGGGGGGCTGGCAGGTGGGGCCGGGCTGCCCTGGAGCCCTGCTGCCCTGGTTCCGCGGATGCGCTCCAGACAGCACACAGGGGCGGGAGGGGGACGGGCCACGGCCGACGTGTGCAGTGCTGAAGGCAGACACGTGATGTGGACAAACCACAGCTCGCACACCGTGCGAAATCCTCCCGTCTCTACTGCTCTCCTCAACAACAGGAGCTTCTGAGAACAAGATTCAAGGATAGGTTTTTCAGATTAAATCATCTGCTTGACTTTTCCTCCTTCCAAGTTCTTGGTCACTCCTATCTTTGGACAACCTAGAACTTGCCAAGAAATAAATGTTCAACATGGTTTAGAAAAAGATGGGGGGGTGGGGGGCAGAGGGACTTTAAGAAGCTCCAAGGAAGAAAGACAGTCCTGTGGTTTGAGAAAACAGACAAACGAGATGCAGAGAAGGATGTTGCTTTGGAAAAAAAGAGAAAAAGAATAAAGATTAGTTGGCCCCAAAACGGAGACGCAGAGGGAAGCCAAGGTCTTTCCGGTTAGCTGCCGGCGGGGGCGGGCCGTCCCTGCTCGAGGGGAGGAGGTGGTGGCGCCCAGCCTGCGTCCCCCGCCGACGCTGCTTCGTGCCCCAGAGTGCACGCCTAGAGAGGCAGACCCGGGTTGCCAGCACGAGAGGTCGTCCTGCATGTCATCTGTCTCCTGCTGGCACAGAAAGTCAGGAATTAACTGGCTGTGAGGCCCCACCCACGTGTTTCCTACATGCTTGGCACTTTCTTGCAAATTCATGGGCTTCAGAAGAGGCTCAAATGCATTTGCATCGAGTGTTCCAGCAAACTCCCTGTAAGAAGGCACCAGGGCCGTCCAAGGGCTTCATGGAACACCCTGCTCTTCTCTGTGGGTCTTGCCCTCCTCCCGCCCCTCCCCCTACTGCTCTCCCTTTCTTCCTTCCTCTTTCTTTTGAACCCTAGCCATCCATTTACATGGCGCTCGTTAATTGAGCACCAGGTATGTGCATGCTCTGCACAGGGTCAGGTGCTCGTAGGGCACACGGGGTTCCTATAGGCCACTGGTTGCTCTTCCATTTTGCTCTGCAGTGACAGCTTTAGAGAAGTAGGAACCACATCTAGCATCTAACTGAAGCCGATGGGTTTGGTTACGATACACCCATAGGCCTTTAGACTGGTTCAGACACCAAATGTCACTGGTGTCTAGAAAGTGGACAAGCTGCCCATTTAAAACCTGGATGGACACTTCGCCCTCGGTTTTCAAAAGCCTGAAATTCCTCAAGAGGCTTTCCTGGATGGCCTGATATCTAAGCTGTGGTTTTCACTACACCATCGTCAAACCCCAGAGCTTGGAGCCTCCTTGGATCATGTGACTGAGGGCAACATCCTTCCCACATGCTGGTGGCATTGTGTTTCCTCAACCAAGTGTCAACCTGGGGCAGGGCTGGTTATTTGGTGGGTCCACTGGCCACAGGGCCTCCCGCTGACTGTGCCATGGGGACTTCCCTCCAGCTCTTGCATAGGAAGGAAGTCAGGAATATTCTTGAGCATGGAGAGGCCCCTTCCTGGGCATGGAGGCAGGCGCCTGTGCCCTGCTGCAGGGTCAGGAGCAGTGGCCCCCGGGTCCTCCCAAGACGGGAAGGCGGCCTCTGATGGCGTGGGCAAGCAGGCTTGACGGGGATGAAATGGGACCATCAGGTGGCCCAACGGGGCAGAGCATGGAAGCTGGGCAGCTGTGAAGAGCAGAAGGGAGAGGGAGCCGCGTAGACACGGGAGTGTCACCTACCCAGCTAAATCTGCTGAGGGACAGTCCTCGCCCCTGTGTGAGAAAGAGAGAGAAACAGTGACATTGTGATCAAGGCAGGAGGAAAAAAGCCTTTTAATAAACAAGAAACAGTGATCAGGATCGTGCTGAGACGGTGAAGGGTGTTCACGTTGGCTATGTCCCAGGGCTGGCGGTGGCCACGGGGGCGGCTCGGGGAGGATTTGGGACCAGGGTCCAGAGGAGAGCCAGCCGGGAGCCAGCAGCGCTGTCTGCTCGGGTGCGTTTCTTAGCCTGTTCTACTTGGGGTCCACGTAGCAAACATTTTGGGACCAGGTCAGGTTGCTGCGAGGCCAGCCCTTCTTTTGGTATATTTAGGGATTTCAGGGAAGTGCTACAAATGGAAGGACCATCAGTAACAACGTTCAGAGGTCTTACCTTTCCTTGCGATGGAGGAGGTGTGCGTGGTGTCACCTACAAAGACACACAGAGACAGGTGAGCTCATGGACTCGTGCCCTCACCTCCCTGCTCCATCTACTGGGAACCCGAGGGCCCAAGGATCACCCCTCTCCACCCAGCCTCCCCATTCCTGTCCTCGTTCAGTGAGAATATAGGCCCTGATGATCCAGTACCAGGCAGAGTTTCCAGAACACTCAGAAAGCATTTCGGAGAAGGGACACATCAGCAGGCCCCATAAGGAGGAACTGCTTCCTTCCGGGGGTTCTGGGCACACCCTGTACATGGATGGGGCCATGGCCCTCACTAGGGGTCGGAGGTAAAGTGCCCCCTGACACTCTCAGGTCTGTGGCTCCTAAAACTCATTTATCAGCATGGAGTATACTGTCTGAAATGCCTGCTGCACAAAAAGCTTATGATCGGAAGCTTGTGGTCCTGCTTTTGCTTTAAATCCTTATTTTTTAGAGCAGTTTTAGGTTTCTAGAAAAAATGCCTGAAAATGAGAGAGTCCCCATGCATGCTCTCGTCCTGCACACTGTTCCCTACTTACTACAGCCTGGCATCAGCCTGGCTCCTCTGTTACAGACCATGAACCCAAACCAACATGGGTGTATTAGGTGAAGCTCATCATGCACGGTAAGGTTCCCTCTCACGTTGTGCGTTCTGTGGGTTTGGACACATGTGCAATGACATGTGTCCACCAGCTCAGTATCGCAGAGTCCTTCCCTGACTGAAAATCCCTCTGTGCTCTGCCTTTCATCTCCTCTGCCCCTAAACTCTGACAACCACTAAACTTTTTATCTCTTTGATGTTTTTGTATCCATAGTTTTGCAAAGCCTGCATTTTTAAACTAAGCACCTCATAGTACTTTAGTCTCAAAGGAGTGAGTTCTTTGCTAGAACATAAAATTCAGCAAGTGGCAGATGCAGTGTGGACCTTGTGACCAGGTGCTAGAGTTGAGCTCCCATGACCAACCTCACCCTGAGCAGGAGGGACGCATCGTTGGGGATAGACTCAGGTCCTCACTGATTAGAGCTCAGGGTCATCTGGGGACAGACTTAGGTCCCTCATGGGTTAGAGTCAGGGTCATCTGGGGACAGACTCAGGTCCCTCATGGGTTAGAGCTCAGGATCATCTGGGGATAGACTCAGCTCCCCATTGCCTAGAGTCAGGATCATCTGGGATAGACTCAGGTCCCTCATGGGTGAGAGTCAGATCATCTGGGATAGACACAGGTCCCCGTGGATTAGAGCTCAGGATCATCTGGGGATAGATTCAGGTCCCTCATGGTTAGTGCTCAGGATCATCTGGGGATAGACTCAGGTCCCTCCCTGACTCCTAACAGCAGTTCTGTGCGTGTTGTGCCAGAGGAACAAGAAGTGTCCCCTTCTTCAGGAGACACTTGGCCACCAAGAAGTCTGAAGGGTACTTCTGCAGAGATGAGGGCCTTCGGTGGGCCTCATGTCACCTGAGGTAGCTCCAGCCTCGGCTGGGCTGTGGTTGGAGTGACAGGTGCCTTGCACCCGGCTCCCACAGATGGGTGGCATTTATGGCTGTCCCCAAATGCCCACAGTCCTGCCTCAAACCCCCAGGCCTGAGACCCAGCCATCACTGTTGCTTCAATGAATGAATCTTCTGTCTTTGACAATCCTTAGACTCAGGTCCTTCATGGGTTAGAGTCAGGATCATCTGGGGATAGACTCAGGTCCCCATGGATTAGACTCAGGGTCATCTGGGGATAGACTTAGCTCCCCATGGATTAGAGCTCAGGGTCATCTGGAGATAGATTCAGGTCCCTCATTGTTAGTGTTCAGGGTCATCTGGGGATAGACTCAGGTCCCCATAGATTAGAGTTCAGGATCACCTGGGGATAGACTCAGGTCCCTCATGGTTAGAGCTCAGGGTCATCTGAGGATAGACTCAGGTCCCCATAGATTAGAGCTCAGGGTCATCTGGGGATAGATTCAGGTCCCTCATCGTTAGTGTTCAGGGTCATCTGGGGATAGACTCAGGCCCCCTTGTGGATAGAGACAGGGTCATGGGGATAGACTTAGCTCCCCAGTGGATGAGGCAGTGGCCAGGCAGCCCCTGACCCCTGCAGTCTTGATTCTCCCTGCTGCCCGGTGCTCACAGGGGGATGGGAGCACTTACAATGTTCTTGAAGAAATGCACTACGGGGTTTTCGTCTTGGGGCCGGCCATGCTGGGACTTCTGGGGCAGGGAGCCATAGTGGGCAGTTCTCGCTGCGTGATGTCCATCCTGGAAGAGAGGGCGCGATGACCTTAGGCCTCCTATCCTCTGCTCTGGCCTCCCTGGGGAAGCTGCCTGTCTTCTGTCCTGGGGATCTGGATTCTTTTGGATCAGGATTTATGCTGGGACATGGCGGACATGACTCAGGACATTCCTGGGGCAGCACATCTGGGGGTGAAGCTGCGATGCATTGGAAGCATCTCCACCCTGGAGCCAGCATCGGGCTGCTTCCAAGTCCCGTAAGCAACAGCACAGGGGGAGAGAAGGGAATTCAAGGGTGAGCCCACCTAAGCCGGGCGCAGGGTCAGTAAGCAGTGAGAGAAAGCTGTTATTTTCCTGAGCTTCTGCTGTGAATGAAGGAAAATACTTAGGAATTACATGTAAAACATAATAGCAAAAAAAAGTCCAAAAAAACCTGCCATGAGCTTTGGAGGGTTCAACACGTGAGCTAGCCTCTGTGTCTCAAAATCAGCATCCCAGGTCACAGTGGCAGTGGTGTCTGCCCAGTTGGGATGACCACTCCCACATCGTGAGCAGGGGGGAAGGACGGGGGAGGGGTTTGGGGCCTGGCGCCTCCCAGCTGTGGAGATGACATGGAACGTGGTGGGCAAGAGTGAGGTTCACAGAGCAGCGGCCTCCATGGCCTCCATCCCCGTGGGCCAACTGTCACCCACACAGGAGTCTGACCACTGGGGACAGGCACCCCGAGCAGCCTCCATGGAGATGGGGTCCACTCCGAAGAGCCTTCCAAGCAAAGGCACCAGGGCCTGGTGAGAGCTTGTGGAGCTGACCCTGGGGCTTTCCTCCTGCTCGCCCAGTGACACAAGCGGGCAGGAATGTGAGTCAAGGTTCCCGAAGGTCAGAGGGCCCTTTCTGTTAGAGCGGATCAGTCACCTGCACTGACGGCCCTCCCTGGTTCCTGTCCACTAGCAGCTCTGTGCGTGTTGTGCCAGAGGAAGCCCTTCTTCAGGAGACACTTGGCCACCAAGAAGTCTGAAGGGTGCTTCTGCAGAGGTGAGCGCCTTCGGTGGGCCTCACGTCACCTGAGATAGCTCCAGCCTCGGCTGGACTGTGGTTGGAGTGACAGGTGTCTTGCACCCAGTGGGTGGCATTTATGGCTGTCCCCAAATGCCCACGGTCCTGCCTCAAACCCCCAGGCCCGAGACCCAGCCATCACTGTTGCTTTGATGAACGAATTTTCTGTCTTTGACACACATCAGTGTATCCGTTCCCCTCTCTGCGACCGACATTAAAACCAAAGCTGGGTGAGCTCCTTCTCTGAGTCCAGACACATGTGCAAACGTGGGTGACCTCTTCCTTCTTCCCTCTGGCCACTGACCACCGGCCACTGGCCACCAGCCACCAACCACCAACCACTGCTGCTTCTGTTTCACCAAATGGACTGCCATTGCTCCAGCTGACAGCCCACGGAGAACCCACTGCCCACTCAGGTCTATACTACTTGCCACATGTTTGCCCTGAGTGGCGTGGCCCCTCCCTGTGTTGGGGATGAGGTCACCTGTGCCCTGCCAGCCTCGGTGCAACTCGGCTCCTGCTTCCGTGGGACTTTCTGTGCCCAGCTCACCCTTCAAGTGCTGCTGCCTGGACCGGTGGGTGGTGGGAGGGAGCCAGGGGTTCCGTTACTGGGGAACCCCCGAGCCTCCTTGTCACTCACTCACTGCCGATGCTGCAGGGACCTGCATAATCTGCTTTTTCCTCCACATTCTTGTCTTTCACTGAATTTCCAACTGTCGGGCTTCACTGGCCAATCCCCTTCAATCAGCGCACCAGCCTTGTATGCTTTCCTCCGGTGAAGGAGTGAGCATAAGGATTAAGGACTAAGAAGCAAAATAGATGAGCCAGGAAATGATTTAAATTACTTACTTTAAGACAAATACCTCCTAAGTGTCTGATACGTCTACCAGGTGGTTATTTATGAGATGTCATGCTAATGGTCTGAAATGATGAAATGAGCTCGAAATCCAGTGCATTCACAGAATGTGTGAAAAGCTCTCAAAACTCAATAGTTAATAAAAAACAACCCAGTTATGGGGCAGCTGGGTGGTCGGTCAGTTAAGTGTCATGCCTTCAGCTCGGGTCATGATCCCCAGGTTGTCCTGGGGTCTCTAGGATCTGACCCCGAGTCCCTGTTCAGCTAAGAGTCTGCTTCTCCCTCTCCGTCTCCCTGATTGTGTGCTCTATCTCTCAAATAAATAGTAAATAAAATATTTTTTAAAAACCCAGTTAAAAATAACGGACCAAACACGGAATCAATGCTGCATGAAACAGGTCAGGCCGGGGGCCAACATGCACATGAAAAGATGCCCAACATCATTAGCCAGTAGGAAAATGCAACACAAAGCCCCAGGAAGATACCACTACACACACATTACAATGGATAAAACTAAAAATACTGACAATACTAAGTATTGGTGAGGATGTGCACCACCAGGAACTCTCTTGCGTCGCAGGTGGGAATGCAACATGGTACACTCTGCAAAACACTTCAGTGGTTTCTTTGTTAGCTGTCTACTTTCCATAGGACCCTGGGATCCTACTTCCTGCTTTGAATCGTAAAAGAAAAAAGATATTTTTGAAAGTCCTTTTTTTGTAATGAATATATTGGTCACCAATTCTTTGAAGAAAAAAGTAATTTAAATCTTAAATGAAAACTTCTGTTTGGGGATCCCTGGATGGCTCAGCGGTTTAGCACTGCCTTTGGCCCAGGGTGTGATCCTGGGATCCCGGGATCGAGTCTCGCATTGGGCTCGTTGGATGGAGCCTGCTTCTCTCTCTGTCTCTCTCTCTCTCTGTGTCTCTCATGAATAAATAAATAAAATATTTATTTTTTATAAATATTCCCTTAAAAAGGAAAAGAAAAGAAAAGGGAAAAAAACACCTGTCTGTGAAGGTTTGTCAGGAGCCCAATTCCTAATCACGAAATTGGTCAACAACCCAAACATTCACCGTGGGAGAAGAGATAAAAGAAACCATGTGCCCGTACAGCGGAATATGGCTCAGCAATAGGACGGAACAAACTTTTGACACAGACAACGATGCAGAGGCATCTCCAAAGGATGCTGCACTGAAGTTTCCTACCGTGCCATCTCACTCATGGGACGTTTTCCTGACGATTAAAGCATAGTGAGGGCGAGCAGAGCGGCGGTCGCCAGGGCGTGGGGATGGGCAAGGGGAGCCTGTGGTGGGCGTGCAACCGGAACGTGGTAGGGGGATGGCTCTGCGGTGAAGCGTCCTCCGGTGGTGGCAGCTACACCAAAGGCCACATGTGTTACAATTCAGGCCATTGCACACCGAGAACCAGTCCGGCTCCCTGGAGGCTGATATCTCAAGTGGCCCACGGCCTCTAGCGGGCTCTGCCTTTACGGAGCTGAGTGTCCATGGAGACATGGTGTCATCACCCGGACTTCCCGGCGGGAGGCCTGTGTCCGTGAGTCCGGCCGTCCGTCGACAATATGGTGTCTCCCATCCCTCTCTGGACGCTGGCTCGCGCAGTTGCCCTTGCTTGGAACATCTCCACCTTCCAAATGTGTCCACTTTCCTAACAGTGTGGCGCCTCGAGGCTGGAACACCTCATGCGGCATCAGACTGTCCTTCCCCCAGAAGCATCTTCCCTCTTTGGCTAATTTCAGTATGTTTCTGGAAAGAGGAATAACCTCCATGCGACGACCCCCAGAGCTCCTGGCGCTGGGACTCAGTGCAGGTCAGCAAGTACTAAGTGGACAAAGGCATCAAGAAATCTGCTTTGTACCGTGGCCTCGATGAGAGCACCCCGCGGGGAGCAGGGAGGCCCGGGCCTCACACCGGGGCCGGTGTGATCGGGGGACGCGGTGTGGGCTGCTGGGGCGTCCGTCCGCTCACCTGGGAGCAGCGCAGATGGAGAGGCCCTGGGACAACGTTCCACTGCAGACCAGCCCCACGAGGCCACCGAGGAGCAGCCAAGGGGTGAGAGTAACTCTCCAGTGAGGTTTACGTCTCAGGGCATTTCTCAGAATCTAGACCGCATCTTTAACCTATTTATTTGTGGATCACTTAAGGAGCTTTTGCAGGAGCGCAGCTCGCCCACCATCGACTTGCTGTCTCCCGGGTGGGACTGCTCCAGGCACTCCATAGGAGCGAGCGGTTCAGGACTTGTCCTGCTGTGTCCGGCTCCTTTCCATCGGCTTCAGGCCCTCACGGCTCATCCATGTTGTAGCAGATGCCAAGATTTCCTTCCCAGATTTGTACGGCTGGATGAGGTTCTGGAGCATGGACACACCACCTTCCACCACCTTCTGTGTATCCGTTCATCCTCTGAGGGACACTTGGAGTTGTTCCCACCTTTCGGCTCCTGTACTGCATCCCTGGCCTGCGCAGGCCTGGCCACGTTTCCATGGCCTCTGACACCAGGCAGAAGAGACACCCGGACCCCCACTCTCCCTCAACAGCTCGAAGGGACGCTGTTGGGTGGCGAGGAGTGTGGGGTGGCTGCGAGGAAAAGCTGAAGCCCTGCTCCAGCTCTCCTCCAGGGGAGTCTCTGGGCCTGCCCTGGCAGCAGCAGGAGCCCCCAGCAGGCCTGAGGAACCCCTTTAAAGATACTGGGGTTTTGGTTATTTGTTATATTTTACAGTTTATGGGACGTGGGTCTTTTTACCCTGTTCTCATACCCCAGTGAGAGTAAGGGGACCCGTGTGCTGGGACAGGAGAGATGGGGAGGACGCTGGCAGGAGGGAAGGCGGGTCAGGGCCGAGGGCCTGAGGGTGACCCATCGGCCTGTAGACCGGGGGCCAGGTGGGGGCCGAGGGGCATCCCCTGCTGCAGCCCTCTGCATCTCATTTCTGCCCCGAGGCCCTCCTGGTCCTCAACCTCTGCTGCACAAGCACCTGGGGTGGATGGCATCCCCTGCCAGGCAGCCCACTGAGCTGGGGTTTCCTGACAAAGGAAGGATTTTTGGCACTTAGTTTTAGTTGTATTTTGTTCTGTCTGTAGTCTCCATGCCCAGTAAGGGGCACGATGCAGGGCTTGATCAAGGCCTGAGCAGAGATCGAGTTGGACGCTCAACCCACTGAACACCTGCCGGCGCCCCAAAACTTAGTTTTTAAGATAAACAGTTATTCTCTGATGATGCACTTCTGTGTCCATTAAGGTTGAATTAAAAAAAAAGAGGCAAAATGGTTATAACATTTTACTGTGTTTCTCAAGATTGGTGTGTCCTTGCCCGAGTCCACCCCATTCTCAGCAGCTCGTTCCTTTGTGGGAGGTGGAGAGGCACCGGGGCCTCTTCGGGGTGGCTGGGACCAACTGGGATGAACTGGGACGAGGGGTAGGGCGGCAGCTGTGGGCAGGGCTGAGAGCAGTCAGGGCCGGGGAGGCAGAGGCCCCGGAACCCCACCGCGTCCCCCCCACCCCTCATCTACACCTGCAGCCAGGCCGTCTTGACACAGCATCTCCAAAACATGTGCAGCTGAACGTTTTGGACAAGCGAGATTTGAAAAAAATAATCTACTGACTTCTTAATGAAAGCTTTTGGACTAACAAGAAAAATTATATGAAAAAGTCAAAATTGGAAAGAAAGGTTGTAGAAGAAATTCTACTGCATAAGGACAACCCTTCTTTCTCAGTTTGGCGAGACAGCGTTCAGGCCTGGCTCTCGCAGACACGCGGAGAAACGTGCAGATGTGATCACAGTTTGCACGATGTTATGTGGCACTATTGTCACTTTTTTTTTTTTTTTGCATCGTGATTAATAAAACAACAACTCCTGGATGGCAGGTACCATCATGCTGAGACTTAACCACCATAGGCGGGAAGCCATGGCACAAAGGGCAACCATTTCATTAAGTTTTAGGGTAAACTGTTTTTTCCAATGACCTATGTCATGGTGTTGCTTTTGAAAAATAGGGATTATTTTCCCTCCACTTGAGATAATGTCCGACCCCGGCAGGGGGAGCCCGTGCACCGGCTTCCAGGCCACCTCCCCGTCCCCATTCACACCTCAGAAGGGGATTTTTAAGTTTTCCAATTTACCAGAGAGCTGGGAGTTCTTAAACCTGCAAGGACTAGCAGATTAGTTTTCACCCGCCACGCCTGCAGATCAATGGTCATCACTTTGGGTAAAGACTCATTCCTTTGAGCCTGATGGCTGTTTCATGAAAATAAGGAGCATTTGGCAGCACGTTTGCATTTGGATTCGATCAGAGACAAATTGACGGGGTCATTCCCTCTCAGAAGAAAATGCCGTATCTGGAAAAAAATTAATATTCACTGTGCCTGGGGTTTTGTGGTTGGGGGAAAAAAATCTCTAGCTCTTACTTTCTTACCTTATCCGGAATCAACCGTTGGAATGTCAGTGAATGAAATCCTAGTGACTCCCTGGCTCCTGGATGCATCCCCATCCTCTGTGTGCCCGCCACTCCGGGGGCTAGGCCCCGAGATGCATGAGTGTGCTCCGTGTTGCACGAGACACAGCCCAACGAGACCTGGGCCCCCTCCCCTCCCACAGCCCAGCCCTCGTTTGCCACTTTTCTCTCCTGAGTGGATGGCGAGGAGGTGCCGAGAGGGCAGGGATGACTCACTTCATATGCAGGCACTAAGGAAGGCTGCTAGAAGCCTGGCCGAGTGTAGACCCACAGCTCAGAGCAGTCTCCCAGGAGCCCAGAAGCCCGCCTTAGGACCAATACTTTCTGGTGCTTTAAACCCAAACTTCACACTCCTGTGCATCTGGGCTGCTGCCTCCAAGGCTGAGTCCTCACAACGGAGTGATGCCCCGGGGGTGTGTTACAGCGTTGGAACCGTTTTTTCAAGGCCCAGCAAACTGCCCCGGCTTCCTTCCCAACAGGTGTATGAACCTAAGGCGCATCGTGCTCCCCGACCTTCCCTCCACGGTACGCTAGCTCGGGGGAAACTGGCCTGCCCCCGCCTGTCCCCCGAGTTTCCACACAATGGACGAAGACAGGAGCTCGGGTGGAGGGGCTACAGGAGAACCCCTGCCCTTCCTCAGGCTTGAAAGCGAGGCTCGCCATGGAGGTCCCCAAGGTGGGTGCTCCTCACAGCCGGCTTTACTACTGCAGCGCTCTCCGGCGCGCTCCTGCCCTGGCCCAGCAGCCTGGTCTCTGGTCCTCCACAAACCTCTGCTCCCGTGAACAGGATCCTGAGGCTACAGGCAGCCAGCCTCTCTCTGTGCTGTGGCCCCTGACACCCCTTCCGAGCAGAGACACGCCAGGTGTCACCTGTTGCCCTCCGACGGGTCCACACACGGGACGGCTGGTGCGAACCACAGTGATGGTTTCCTGACCAGTGTGGTCCTATTTAGCCAAGTCATCCAAGTTCTAGAAACGTCTCCCTGTGCACCCAGAAGATTCCATTGAGAAAGGGAATGAAGAGAGTGATTCTATTTGCTTTTAAAACACTGGGTGTATGATTCTTAGGCTCGCCCTCACCATTTGGAGAACAAGAAATGTTGCTCTGCACACTCTGAAGCAACCACTCCCTTTAACAGGTGCAGCAACCATTCCTCGAGACGGGATACAAGGGTGTGCAGGTCGGGTGTCCTGACTTTCAATCTGGGGCCCAACGCAGTGGGCCACTGCACCACGCCACATTCGTGTGGGCTCCGTGTGGGACACGGGCTGATGTTCCAAACCTAACATGGGGCAGTAGATGGAGAAATCACGGGCAAGCCGTACGACAGAAGAGAAAGGTAAGAAGGAAGAATGGTTTTTTTGTTTGTTTGTTTTTAAAGAGTAGGGCTTATTTTATTTTATTTTATTTTTCATTTGTAGACTTACCTTCCATTGACTTGTGCATGTGTGACGAGCTAGAAACAAAAATGTTCCCGTGTATAAGGAGAAACGAATGTCTGTGGATGGAGTCAGCTCCAGGTGTATGTTAACGCCTGGAGGGCTGGGTACATGTGGCTGCCGCTCTCCTCTAGAAAATCAGTCCCTCCCACTCGGGCGAACACGGATAGTTGGGACAGCAAATGCGAGAGCAGTTAGCATTCTGCAGGATGCAGTTGTATGTCGTGAGAGCTAGGGGCCCGTCCACTCCCACTGAGCACGGAGCAGCTGGGGCTCCTTGCGGACACGCAGACCACACGGTCGGCGTCATTCCACTCTGTTTGTGTGACGGTCCCCGTCCAGCCCCCCAGCCATGCACCTGGCACACACATCTTGGGTCCTTACTCCTGCACAAGGCAGGCTTATCGCCACCGGAGATTGCGCGTGGCCACAGAGCGGTGATGGGGACACTTGCTGTGTGCTCGGAGGGTTTCACCAGGGGCCTTGATGGCATCAAGGGATTTGCATTTGCCTTTTCTTGCCCCAGAGAAATCTTTGATTTTGTGGCATCCTCTCTAGAGAGACTCCGGTCCAGGAGCCATGCCTGTGACCTCTGTGTCTGTTTGAAAAACCCGAGCAAGACTGGGGGTCACTGAAATGTTTTTCTCCCATCAAAGTGGTAATTGGCCCAAATACGTTCTCGTGTATGGTTCTTGTGCTCTTTGTATCGACGGACCAGGAACGCAGCGCACGATGAAACCCAGACACTGCTCCGCCTCCTCAGTGGCGCCTCACGTCTTCTGCGGCTTCTAGAAACCCCTCGTGTCCAGGAGCGATCTTGTTTCGACGGTTCCTCCTCCTGAAAGAGTCCGGGGCTCGCAAGGCTTCCTTCTTTCCCCCAAGACACTTCCTTACACCCTGCGGGCCGCACCGACCTCCGGCCGTAACCCCGCCCCCCAGGTGCCGAAGGAGATGCCCCTGACGTGTGACCAAGGCCCACGCGTCTGGGTAAAGTGAGCCGCCTGACCGCGAGGGAGGGGTCTGAGCTGTGGCCTCGGGCCCTTGTGGAGCGGGTGCGGGTGTGTCGAGGAGAGAGCCGGGGCGGGGCTGCCACCGCACCCTGCACCCCGCGCTCCTGGAAGCCAAGGAGGCAGGCCAGGCGCTCCCGCTGCCTCGGGGCCACGCTCCCACTTCCGCCCCCTGTGCTTTTCAGGGGAAGCCGTCGCACCGGTCTTGCTCTGACTTCCAATGTGCCTCTGGACCGAGAGGGTTGGTTAGTATGGGGTTTTTTTTTGGGGGGGGGGCAAAGTCAAGACAGTCTCACTCTCACTGACGGGAGAGAATTCTTCTCTGTCTAGATGACACGTGCAGTTGGTCGTGTGCTTTTGTTCTTTGCAAGTTGAACAATATATTTGTTCCTGAAATGTTGACTTGGGCAAGTCTGATTAGAGCTTCTTGACAGAAAGCGGAGTTAACAGCAGTCTTGTCTATTTCTGGAGGAATCTGCAGGCAGACCTTTGATGTAGAGGGCAATTTTAGGTTACTCGGTGCCTGTCCTGATAGGAGATTTCTTCTGGGGTCCCGGAGGGTGAGACAGCCAGCAGGACGCAGCCTGCAGGCTCGGTGGCTTGTGGGGTGCGGCCTGTGGGCATGGTGGCTTGTGGGTGCAGCCTGCGGGCATGGCGGTTTGCAGGGTGCAGCCTGTGGGCACGGCGGGTTGTGGGGTGCAACCTGTGGGTGGATTGCGATTGTGCTCTTGTTGCTGACGTCCAGCTCAGCAGGGACCGTGCCCTGGTCTTGTGATCACAGGGACCGGCTCCACGTCCAGGGCTTTGCTTGCTGTCAGCCAACCATGAAGCTGGGGTGGAGACAACAGCTGCTGTCTGGGGGCAGAGGGGGAGCAGTGCATCCCGGCTTCTTCTGGGAAATCGGGAACCTGACCACCTCCATCCCCTAAGGGATGGCTCTGCCCCCCTCAGTGGCCACGATGGAGTCCCGGTCAGAGGTCTGGGCAATGACAAAGGAAATGCGAGCCCGAGGCTGTCACCGCGGGTACAGAAGGACACAGCGAGCCCAGTGTCGCAGCCGGTGCCCCGTGTCCAGCTCTATCATCCTGGGAAGTGGGCGCGGCGGGCAGAGGGGTGCGGAGGGGTGCCGGGCACCTACCAGAGCTGGAAGTGGCTCTCAGGTGGGCGCAAACACCGTCGGGATGGTGCTGTGCTTTCCGGCTGGCAGCTCTCCCATCTCCTCCATGGGGACGTGGTGCCCAGCTCCGACCCGGCCCTTCTGCAGAGGCATCCCCGTGGGAGCAGGAGCGCGGCTACCGCCACCTGAGTGCCCCCCAGAGCCCCCAGCGTCCCCGCCCTTTCCCTCGGAAATAGGCCGAGCTCGCGGGTCCTCCCCGTGGGGAAGTTCGCCCCCCAGAGTCGAGGCAGCTGCACCCACAGCGGGGCTGGAGTGGGGCTCGTGCCCCGCAGCTTCCCGACGCTGCCTTGCCGTCTGCCCAGAACGGCGGGAAGCAAGGCTGGACGCAGGCTGCACCGCTCTGATCTTTCTCCGTCCATCCGGGTACTGATTTTCAAAGGCCCCAGTTGTGTGACGCATACAGAAGGCTCCCTTGGCATAATTGTCAAGCTAACATCACAGCAGAGCAGAGCCTTAACCCCAAACATGACCCCAGTGTTCCTTCCCGGCTTGGAATCCATTGTCTCTGCACAGAACGCAGACAAGCAGTTTCAGGGGTGGGGGGGCAGGGTCTGGAAGATTCTCTCTGGGAGGAAAAGGCACGTTGCCACGGGTTTTCCAGCAGGTGGGCGGCAGGCCCCTGCCTCAGCAGTGGCGGGAAGTGGCTGTCAGGGGGCGGAACAGGCCGCCGGCCCTGCTCCGGGAGAGGCTGGGCCCAGCGCAGCGGCGGCCTCCCATCCCGCTGGCACACTCCCCGGGGAGCTTGGTGCGCTCTGGGTCTCCACGGCCAGACCTAGGGCGCCCACCAAGTGTGCGGCTGCCAGACTCACATCCAGGCAGAGCCAGAGCTGGGCAGTGATGAGGAAATCTGATGGGACAAGGCGGAGAGTGAGGGTGGTCTCCGGAGGCTCCCCCCATGGGAGCAATTACAAGCTCTAAGAAGCCTAGTGCGCAGGACACAGTCGCCGCGAGGGTGGCAAGCTCGGTGTGCACTTACAGATGTCCCCTGAACACCTCCGCACCGCTGTCTTCAAAGAAATACTTGCAGTCGTTCATCCCACACGTTTATTTTATGGCTGAGAAGCTGAGGTCTGAGAGCAGAAATGCAATGGCCTGGTGGTGGGGGAGCCGGTGGAGGTGGAGGGGGGCCCACGGCTCCCAGGGCCACTGGCTGTCCTTCCAGTTGCTGAGCACTGCACAGCCGAGGGTGCTGGGGCAGGGGCAGCGCGTGTGCCTCTCTACTCCTCTGCAGCAGCGTGGGCCCTGCAGGCTGCAGGCAGCACGCACCCTGCTCTCAGGTGAGGACGGGAGCCCATGGTCCATGCAGAGCCACAGCCCGTGTTCCTGGTTCCTCCCGTCACCTCTCCACAGTACAAAGTGTCTTCGGCTCCTTAAACTCTGGTGTGCAAGGTGGCTGCCCAGGGCCGTCTCCAGCCATAGGGCCTGCAGACTCCAAGGCACAGGAGCCAGAGAGCAGTCAAGGGTGGACGCTGCAGCCTCGCTGCTCCCCGCCTGCGCCCAGGGCTCCTGTGGGAACCACATGCAGAGGGCTGGACCCGTGCTTCAGGCCATGATGTCCGGATGGGGGCCCCATGCTGGGTGACATGCCCGGCTGTGTGGAGCAGGACAGGCAAGAACGGAGATCTGACTTTTTCCTAGGGGACTGCCTTGCATCGCTTTGCTCCCTGTTTCTCCCTTGGAACTCTTGCCTCTCCAACGTGTGCTTGGGTTCCCAAACACGATGCCACCTGTCTGTGGGTCCCCTCTCCCCACCTGCAGTCATCCCATTCCGTCCCTGGAGAAGTCGTACTCTGGTCATTCTAGGACCTATATGGAACCTCCTGGAATCAAAGACTTCATGCTGGGGAGTCGGTTCGTGAACACCGTGGACAGCACCGGAAGCCGTCCATCCTTTGATGGGTTACCCTGATGTCACGGTGGCCAGGGGTCCCCAGCTCCCCGCTGGATCTGCAGACAGAGGCCGACAGAGAGGAGGAGGAGTAGTGTTTGGGAAGGTCAGGGTACAGAACTGCTCGGCATCACTCGTTGATACTTTTGGAGTTCCCGAACCACAGAGGAGGGGAGGCGGTTCCAAGTATTTACAGGGTAACCATAAATGAACACATCAGAAATGCCAAGAACCTATTACCAGACACCCGCAGCATGTCCACTGAACCTTGCAGTGTGTCCACTGGTGGCCACACAAAGATGGTGCCCTGTGGAGTATCTGTGTCTCTTAGGCCGGGTTATTTTAACGCACGTGCAAACGTCTGTCTGGGGTGAAGAGGTGGGGGCGACAGGTGTTGCTTTTTCCCTGCCAAGTGGTTTTGTAAAAAAAATAATCAACATTCTGTTGACAGTTTCTTAAGTGACCCGAATAGCACAGCCCTGCCTTCCTCTACTTTACATCTCAGGAGCTCTGGCAAAGTCTCTGCCTCTTCGCCAAGGGGGGTCCGCTTCTGATGGCAACTGTCTTGGCCGGTGGAAGAGATACTGGGGCCAGAGCATACAGTGGTTCCAGGGTGCAGGGGGCAAACCTGCCCCATTTCGGAGCTCCAAACCCAGGCGTGGGGCCCGTTGCTGTCTCATCACATGTACCACACACTGCTGTGGCCCAGGCACTCTGGGGGCCTCCCTGAGTGTCGGGGAGCACAGGCCTCCTGGGTGGGGGGTTGGCGGTGATCAACGAGCTGCTGAGAGAGGCCTTCAGAGAGTGAGTGTCCCCGGGAGCGGGGACACAGCCAGTCGGGCTGACGCCTCAGGAGGGGACTCTCCACAGCGTGTCGGGACAGCACATTTACCAGGCTGCCCGTCATCTTCAGGCACGGCTGGTGGACCTTCTGCATCTTCCCAGGTTAAACTCTCAGGTGCCTGCATCCTGCGCCCGCGGTCACCTGGAAGCCTATGCCCGTGGCCGTCACTGTGTGTAGGGAGCGGCATGGCTCCCGGCTGACTCAGTACCTCCTCTGGGGAGGTGACACCTTTCCGGACTCCCCCTGCCCACCATCCAGACACCCTGTGGGACCTTTGTGCTCTGAGCAGCAGGACATGAGGGCAGGTGATGGCTCATCTTCTGTCCCCACGCAGGTTCTGCCAAGCCTGGGGAGCGGGGGGACAGCACCTGCTGCTACATTTCCCATAGACACATGTCATGTGACAATTTAATTCAATGAGCGGTGGCCAGTGTATGTCAGGCACGGCCTTCAAGGGCAGGTCAATGCCACGGCTGCCACCAACTCCATGCTCCGGTGCCTCTGGAACCAACAAGGTCCCGCTGGCCCTGTGGGCCGGTCCACTGCCTGACCCCACAGCCGGCCCCATGCGGTTCATCTGTGCAGGGTCCTACCTGAGCACTCACAGGCTCTTGAACAAGAGCTCCCCGTCTTCATACCTTGTCCCTTGCCTGTCTCCCCTCAGGAGCGGCCCCGCTCGAGTTGGCAAATGTGCCTTCCCCATGCACGTAACACCTGCTGCTGCCGGCGGGCAGGAGCGTGCCCGGGGGTGGCCCCCGCTGGCCGAGGACGGGAGGGGCCTGGCGGGGTCGGCGCACATCTTACCTGGTACATGTTGCACAGCCCGGGCTGGCTGCGGGCATGAGAGGGCACAGGGCTCCTTCTCTGCTTGAGCCAGGGCACCTGCCAGGGGACACAGAGTGGCCATTGAGTCTGTGCGGCACCACCAGCAGAGCCCCCAAGTCCTCCAGAAACGTCCCCTCCTGAGCGGGCTTGGTGAGCCCCCACGCGGCAAGGAGGGGGAACGGGGACAGAGGTCAGAGGGTGAGGGCGTGAGGGTGGTGGACGGCGACCACGGAAGGCACAGAGGAAGGACAAGAGGGCATGGGGCCCCCAGCGCTGCGGGGGAGGATGGAAGAAGACAGGAACGAGGAGACAGATCTAGGGAAACCTTCTGGAGCCCTGGACCCAGAGATGTGGCCAGATTCTCTTAAGGTTGTAGCGGACACAGGACCTGTGGGGTTTTGGGAGGAGCAAGTGGAAGCAGCACCTTCCAGGACGATGACACCTGCTGGAGGCCCCCAGGGTCCACACTGGGGTGGATGAGCTGGACATTCCCCCTGAGGAGACTCCCTTTTCTCAGTGCAGCTGTGGGAGCCTCTGTAGGGATCCCCAGGAGGAGCCCTGTCCGTTCTGCAGGGGTCACGGTGCTGTGTCCCTCGGGCCTTCCCAGCCACCAACAGTGCGCCAGGAGTTGGCTCTAGGAGCCACCCGTGGCCAAGGTCACGCCAGGCAGCCCCTCGGGGTTACACGGTCTCACACTGCTCCTGCTCTTGGTGAGATTCAGGGATTTCAACACTAATATCAACTTAATACCCCTACAGGTGAGCGTGCGTTCACCGTGACCCTGAGTTCTGCTGTACAGCTTCCTAAGTGATGTCTGCTCCTTCTTAGGTTTTTAAAAAACATTTTAAAGAGATTTTATGTATTTATTCATGAGAGAGACACAGAAATGCAGAGACACAGGCAGAGGGAGAAGCAGGCTCCCTGCGGGGAGCCTGATGCAGGACTCAATCCCAGAACCCCAGGGTCACAGCCTGAGCCGAAGGCAGACACTCAAACGCTGAGCCTACTACATGCCCCTGTAGTGTTTGCTCCTAGTGTGGCATCTTTCCGAATCGTTCGCTGTAAGGTAGTACCTGGTATCACCCAGGTATCACCCTGAGTGGTGTGGCTGAGAGAGCTTCACTCTGGGGCCAGCATAAGGGGCCTGCAGGAAGTTCCTGTTGTCTGATTGTGTGCAGCAGGGCAGGGGGTGCATGGGGGGTAGAGAGAGACAGAGAGAGAGAAAGGGAGGGAGACAGAGACTGAGAGAGATAGAGATGGGGGGGTACCTACAGCGGTCAAGAGACAAAATCAATGTAAAGGATTTCAAGAGCTGTCTCAGGGTGGCTGCAGATGATGTGGATTTCTTAAGCCCAGATCCCCGGCTGGTTCAGTGTGGAGTGATGGTGGTAAAGACACAGAAGGATGTGAGTGGGCCAAGGAAAATCACTGTAAACACAGGGTCTCCAGAGGCAGACGTGGGGGGTCCGGCATGGCTGTCCCTCCCATACTTGGTCCCCCACATGAAGGGGCGGCTTCTACACCTGCAAGAAGCAGCAGTGACCTCAGTCCGAGGCAGGTACCAGAGGAGCACGGTGACTGTGTATTTGTGTGCAAAGGGCATCTGGTGGGCAAGCCTGCGGTGGCCCTGGCTCTGCTAAGGCCTGGTCTTCTCTGCGGGTGTGACACCCCCACAATGGTTGCTGAGTCCGTGTTATACCCTGGCCAAAGGCAAGAAGGATTTTCTAATTTATGTCTTCCCTGCTTGAGACACTGTCCGTCCTCACAGAGGGGACCAGCTCCTGGAGGTGTTTCCAGGAGCCCCAGGGCCTGGGTCAAGCTGTCCCTGAGCCAGGCTGCTCCACAGGCTGTTGGCCATTCAGCTCGGGGAGGGGTGGCCAGGAAGGCAGGCCGCCCAGCCTGGTAGGGGAAGGTGAGGGGAGACGCGTGTCTTCCCTAAGGGTGATGGCAGAGGGACCAAAGGCAGAGGGACGAGTCACCCAGTGGCTGCGCTCACCTGACCTCCCGTACAGGTGCCGTGACTGGGCATGCCCACGGGGGCCAGGGGATAGAGGCAAGAAGTGCCCCTCGGAGGAGCCCTCGTTCATGGGGCTTCCTCAGCAGAGTCCCTGCTTCTGCGACCCTCCCCAACTTTATACTGTGTCCTCCAAAGCTGGACTTCAGGGCAGTTGAGAGTGGAGTGTAGACCTATGGAGAGGCTCTTCCCACATGAAGCCAGAGCTTAAGGACAGATGTCTATGGTACTTAGAGGCTCACGGGAGCTCTGGGGCGTCTCCCCTCCTGGGACACAGCCCTCCGCATCAGGCCCTGCTCCCCACCATCCAGGCAGCCTCGCCTGTCACCAAACGCCTAATCCTTCTACCAAAAAGAAAATCAGCGACGCTTGTCACTCTATGTGCATGAACAGACATGGCAGGAGGTGAGCGAGGACCAGCATCTCCTGACAACACACTGGGCAGGTGACCACATCCATTAATCCTGTGTTCGCTTTTATTTCTAGTTCATCCTCGACCCAACCTTATCTATGACCTTCATGCTCACCAGCATCTGTGGGACAAGCTGGGCCACCTCCACATCCACATTCCCTGGGGGTTTCCCGGGGTCCCTGGGACGCAGCCTCAGCAGGGCGCCCAGGCGGGGTGGGCCTCCCTGTGCTGAGCAGGCCGCATCCCCACCACACATGTGCACATGCGCACACACAGAGACACAGCAGAGTCCACGCCGTGCACAGGTGTCCCTGCCAGCACGGGATGGCACCCCCAGAGACTTAACACATGGAGCAGGACGAGAACAGCCAGAACAGAAAGGCCAAGACGCCGAGCTGCCCATGGAGAGGAACACCTCAGTGTCTTCATGCAGAAGCACCCGAGTGAGACACAGACCTGTGTGTGTTGTGGTAGCAGGCGCTCGGGCCTCACACTCGCCTGCTGGCTGTCATATCAGGAGCCCGCGAGAACACCAGCAAGAAACGCATTTCATAGGGGAGGGATGGAGGACGGACCCCAGAGAAGGCAAGTTCGAAATTCCAGTGCAGTCAGCACAGCACCCTTGGTCTGTGACAATGTCTAACGGGTGCGGAAGGAAGAAATGTACACGGACCAAAAGTGCATCACGAAACCAAAGAGGCAGATGCTCACCAGAAGGCAGTCCTGTCAAACACGGTGACATAAAGCACGGACGTGTCGCTCACGCAGAGGACGTGGAGGGACCTCCCAGTGCAGGGCCACACGCCCTAACAGCTCCTGCCTCCTGCAGCCACCGCACCCTGGAGGCCGAGGGCCCGGGGACAGTGCGAGGGCACAGCAAACTGCCAGTGGCCCGGCAGACAAAGCTACTGGTGAGAATCTATCAGAGTAAAAACACTTCATGAAGAAATTCCTGTGGGAAAGCTCAAAAAGTAGTGTTTGAAATATACCTGCCCTGGTTGCAGGTTCTCTAGAAAGAGCTGTGGCCCCAAATGGATGCATCGGGTGGTCACATCACTACCTCTTGGACTTGCGCAGAGATTGGGGTTGGGTTCGTGTGCACGGCTGTGCCCCTGGGGGCCGAAACTCTCTACTGAGTGGGTGTGCGGGGGTCTGCAAGCCTGGGACTCGGGGCCCACAGGCGCCACATGGCCCGCCCCCCACGCTTCCTGCCGCGACCCTCCCTGCCGCCGCCTCTGAATGCTACACTCCCCAAGATTACAGAATACAGCTATGAAACTGGGCTACTGGGTGACAATGAAGAATTAAGGGATGGTAGGACTAAAATGCATTAGATGAAGTTAAAAGGCAGTGGAGGGGGAAAACCCAGGGAACGGATTATGGTGATTAATTTACAAGTATTACCCCGTGGCAGTCAATGACAAACGGTTTTCATCCCGTACAATCAAAATCAGAGGCACAGAAATGATCCTGAGTGCTGATGATGGGATACGGAGAACAGCAGGTTACAAATGGAGCAAGGCTGGAGAGTCGGTACAGATAGGTGCGGGCATCGGGGGGACTGGCTTGACCAGAAAATAGCCTTTAAACTACCCTGGCCTGGAGCAATCCGCGAGGGGTGAGTTCTCGAGGCCTTCTTCCTTGGGGCCAGCCTGGCGTGCATCACTGTGTCCAGCTTGGTTACCTCATAAAGCCTCACTCCTTCCAGATAAAAAGGAACAAGGGTGGTCTCCAAAGGGCTCAGGGTTTGGGCGACTGCAGCTGTGTGGGCTCGGTCACGGTGGGCCGTGGGGTCTGACAGGGAGTGGGTGGGGTGGCTGGCAGCAGCTGGTGGACCCCCCGGTCCCCAAAGTGCACATGCATTTTACCCTTCCCGGTCAGGGCTGCCCGTTCCCACTGAGGCCCCACATTCCAGGGCACTGGGAAACCTGTTCTGGAAGCAACAACACAGCCCTGTTTCCTCCTGCCACCAAGGAGCACGTTCTCCAGGAACACACTCTGCATTTAGGGCTCTCACAGAACATGCATCCTCAAGGAATTCATAATGCGCTTTGCTTGAATGTCAGTGCCCCGGCCGCACAGGGGTGGGTGTCATCAGTGCATTCCGAGGATGGGTGGGGGGTGCTGCCGACCTGGGGGTGGGGAGCCCCATGCCGCCTTGGGGGAATGGGGTGGGGGGTGTTGGGGCGCAGCAGACGGCCCGGGGACCCACAGTCCCCTCCCCCAGGGGCCCTGCATTCAGCCCGGCGCAATTCCACCAGGAGAAACATACTCCAGACAGACAAGCAGAGCCGCTGCTCCCTGCCACCCACCTTTCAAGGTCGTGCAGGCCTGGGGGTGCCCTTTAGGGTCCTATAATCCCGAGACAAATGTCTCGGGAATGACAAACTGTGGAAACAGCAAATGGGTTTTTAGGGAGGATCATCAGGGCCTTCTGCTTCTCTTCTTTTCTCCAGCTTCGCTCCGGAGATCTTTCTATATGAGACGAGGGCTCTGTGGGTTTACACACAGCGCACAGCAAGTACCAAACCAACACGAAACAGGAAGCCCTCAGCAGCCCACAGAGTGAACACCCCAGAGCCCTGGGGCTGAGCTGAACGCGTGCCTGGGCGGAGAGGGTTTTTAGCTCACATTTCCAGTGTTTAAGAGCAAAGAATCCATAATAAAATAAAATAAAACGCAGCACGTTCAGCAAAGACGCGACCCATGACGGCAACTTACGTGACCACATGTGCAAACTTCTCTGGTATCAAAAGGCAAGGCTGTTCATTTTTAAATCTTCTTTATTCAACATTCGATAGTGAACAGAATTGAAACTTCAAAAAGTTCTAAAACAACTTGTTTAGACATTGTTTTCATTTTTAAAAATCCTGTGAAAATATTTTGATTTCTCTGGATCCTTGATAATCTGGCAACAGTATTTTGCAAAGTTGATGCCTACTTCTGTGATGAATCTTTTCTTTGAAAGCATGAAAGAGTAGAAGAGCCTTAGAGTAACAAAGGTTGTAATTCTATACCAAGGGAAAAAAAGCCACGTATGCACGTACATATCCATGTATATGTATCCATTCTGATATAAAGTCACAATGATTGATATAAATGCATTTGCAATTTTATTTTGACTTAGAGCATCACCACTGAAATGAAGCCTGTTTTGTAATATGTGCTATACAGCAATTTAATCTTTTCTGCCCAGTGTAATTCTATTTTTCCTGTTCCTTGAGTTACGCAGAGTAGCTTAAGCTTTCGGACTGGTGGTGCTGCATGCATGTGGAGCACTTAGAGTAACAGCAAGACTCAACAGGCAGCCAGGGTCTGGTGTGGCTTGATAGCCGTGCTCTGAAAAAGCACCTCGGACTGAAATCAACATTGGAAATAGGTCAGATGCCCAACATTTTGGGGTGACACAAGACTGCCCAAAAGGAAAAGCAAATGTCTACAAACACAGACACTGAAAGGACCAAGCAGAAGGTGAACGCTGTCAGCACTTAAGACGCGCCAAATGTTAGTCACGAGAAGGCATGACCAGTGACATGTGAGTGATGGCACCTGGGGGCAGATGCTGGGGACCTCACGACCAGCACCTGCGACATCCCCAGCTCCTGTGCCGCCATGTCCCCTAATTCCAACGTGGCAAAACTGCCTTTGTTTAAACACAAATCGCTCAACGATTTCACAATCAGCAGTAATTCTAAATTCTGTAGTTAGAGACTGAGCAAGTTTTAGAGACCCCTTTAGAAACCACAGGTCAGAAGCCTCTTTACATTCCCAAGACTTTCAGAGTCAGCATGATACGCACGCAGCCAGAGGAAAAGTGACAACTTAGGTGTTTTGTGAGCACAGCCAATAAACCCGGGCTTTCCCCAAAAGACCCTCTGCTTCCACAATGACCCAGCCAGGCAACACCCGGAAAAGGCATACAGCACTCTATGTGCTTGCTACGGCAAAGCCACTCGGGACTCAGCTCCCTGATGGGATGTCACCACAGATGCCCCATTCACACCGACTCCGGGAGCCACTGCTGGAAACTCGGGAACAATGGGAGCTTTTTCCCTTGCAATACAATTTTTATCTACAGAACATTTACATAATTACATAATGAGAGCTCACAGATTCTCTATTCAAATTAATGGAATAACAAAGTAATACAGTTTTGATTCATAGGCACTCTCAAGGATCCCTCCACCCCTTGCCCCTCAATAACTCAGATAAAAGACATATCTGCTCAAGGCGAATTTCAATCTTGAGTTTGTTCAAAAGTCCTCAATCGCATGATTGTTCCGAGACAACGCGAAGCTACAAGACAACGCGAAGCTAGCAGCGCTGACACCAAGAAAAGTGAGCACAATGCGACGTCGAACCCAAAAGCGCGGGCGCAGAAGCGAATCAGCCCCCAAGCCCCCAAGCGTGAGATGCCGGTGACCCGAGAACGCGGTGCCCGTGCCGGGCCCCCCTACGGATGCGGAATTCAGGATGTCCCGGCATCCCCTGTGAGGAGGGGAGAGAGGCTGAGCTGTGTGGAAATGCGGCAAAGCAGCAACCCGGCCCCCCGCCCCCCGCCCGCGCCTGTGGCCCGTGAGCGTCGCCAGCGAGGACAGACAGTAGCGGGACAGCATCCCCGCTGGGGCTTAGCTCACCTGCTCACTCTCCTTCCTTTTCCTTGTCAACTAAAGTGGACACACGTGGTGTGCGCCCCTAGTTACTCCTCAGAGCTCACCTTGCCTGAGCCCCGCTTGGGCACACCCCTGTCACCGCCAAAGAAGCGCCCGAGGGAGTCAAGGATGCCCGTGTCTCTGTGCCTCGGGAGGAAGCCATGCCTGGCGTGATCCATGGCGCTTGCTGAGGCCAGGTACTTGGATCCGTGCCTCTGGGAGGGTCTTTTCTGTGACGCCATCACATCCAGGCCCTCGGGAGTGGCTGCGCTGTCCTCTTGGATGGTCTGGAGCTCGTCTGACTCCGAGGGCCTGTCTTTGAAGGTGTTGTCCTCCCTCCCCGGGGCATCTCGGGAAAAGAGGCGGATCAAGTGGGGGCGGCCCCCTGGGTCAGCTGGGTTGGCGTCCTGCCAGGCATTCTTTGGGTCCGCTGTGCGCTTGGAGTCTGTCACCGCTGTGTCCTGAGAGGGGGTCCCATTGTTCTGCTCCACATCTGCCTCCCCTGCAAACAACAGTGAGATATGAACACGGGCCGTGCAAAGCAGAGTGAGGGACAATGCGGCTTTCTTCCAGGGCTGGGGACCTGCTTGTGTCCTACCAAACCCACAGAATGCATGCGCGCCCGGGGCCGTCAAGCTACCTGGTAGCCCCAGATCACTCGTGGTGGGACCCAACCTGGACTGAGCGTCCTACTTGCAGGTCTTGTCTCGGGGAACCCCAGGGGCTGCCTCAGTTACTCGACACCTGGTGCCCTAGATAAAGCGTACCCCAGCTTCCTGCTGAGGAGGCCCAAGCAGACACAGCAGTCACCCCTGGGCGCCGCCGCTGCTGCTGCTGGGCGTGGAGGGGCCAGGGCTGCAGGCGCCTCTGTGGGACATCGAATCCCTCCAACTCCACTGGTGCACAAGCTAAGCGTGTTGGGAGCAGTGGTTTGATCAAAGGTATTTTCAGTGTTCTCGATAAAAATGGAACTTCCCACATCTTTTTGCAATTCATGCCCTAAAGAAATGGGGCATTTAGAATCCTTGAGTTTCCAGATTCCACAAGAGGCCTCTTGCATTAGAGAATTGCTTATTCAGGGTATTTTAATTTGGCTTTTCTTCTGCAAGCAGCCCCAGTTACAAAGTGTGAAGTGGGAATGGCGTATTCTGTGAGCCATATGACCTTCTCCCAGCTTTCACACATGTACGGGAAAATACCGCATTTCCTTCCAGAATGGCAACACACCCATTTTGCTCTCAAGTTACAAGTTAGGTTTGAGGGTATGTCCACCCTACTTCACTCCCCCCTTCATTACATATCTATAGAAAATGTGGGTTTACTCATGCTTTCCTCTAATATCATCCATCCATCCATCCATCCATCCACCCAACCAGCACCAATCTGTTCACTGACATTTACCAGCAACAGCACCCACTTGCCCATTTATCTGCTGAGCCACCTACCTACCAATCCAGCTACTGATCCAGTCACTGACCTGTCCACCCAGCTAACCCTCCACCCAGTCAGCTGCACATCTTTCCACCTACCCACCCAATCACCCATCCATCTGCCCGCCCACCCACCCAGCCCCCCAACCATCCATCCACCTGCCCAACTACCCACTCACCCAGCTGTCCAATCATCTATCCACCCACCCCCAGCCAACCACCCACCCAACAGCCCAACCATCCATCCACCCACCCAACCATCCACTCACACACCCAACCACCAACTCAGCCACCCATCCATCCACCTGGCCACCCATTCATTATTTATGGAGCACTTAATAACCATCATATACTGAGCTAAATGTTTGGGCTGCAGTGATGAAAAAGATGTGGTCCTTGTCTCATAAACATTAATGGAAATGAATATTAGGAAATGAAGTATCCCCCAAAAAGGCAGGTCCCCATCCTAAGTCTCAGTCCCTGTGAATGTAAACTTATTTGGAAATAGGATCTTTTGTGGATATAATCCAGGTAAGATGAGGTCGTCCTGGCTGAGGGTGGGCCTAACCAAGTGACTGGCTGGTGTCTGTATAAAAAGAGGGAGATACAAAAGGGATATAAAAAGATACAGACGCAGACACACAGGGAAGGGACCTTGGGATGGTGGCAGGGACGGGAGTGACGTGGGAACACCCGAAGGTAAGAGACAGGGCACAGGTCCTCCCCTAGAGCTGGTGGCGAGAGCACAGCCCTGCTGACACCTTGGTTTCAGATTCCCGGCCTCCAGACTTTGAGAGAAGAAATTCCTGTTGTTTTAAATCACCCAGGTTGTGGTACTTTGTTGTTGCAGCCACAGGACACAACTACTATGTATAATTTCCTATCAACCTGTGATAGAAAAGACAACAGAGCAGGATAAGGGGCTTCAGGGGCCCCTGAGGGATGGCGTGAGGGGTCAACGTACACACTGGGGCGGAGCTGAGGGCCTCTGCCAAGGGGTGGGCACCCAGCGCGGGTCTGGCAGGGAGAAGTAGAAAGGTCTGGAGCTGGAGGGCCTGGTGTGAAGGAGAGGCCAGTGTGAGGTCAGCAGCGGGGACAGGGGTGGGGGGAACGAGAGGCCAGGGAGGCCCAGGGGCCCGGTCAACATGGCACAGGCCTCAGAGCCCAGGAAGGGCGCCCAGGAGAGACCTGCAGGTGGGCCCAGGTGGGTGGGGCTGCAGGCCACGGGAGAGAGAGGTGAGGCCACAGAGCTGCGGTGCGGCGGGTGTCACACGTGTTCTCGAAGTGCATGTCTCTACAACACACGCTTTTGCTAACACGTCAGGAGCAAAGGGCCAAAGACTTCATGCTCTTTTGATGGAACCGCAGTGGTCAGGAGGCTGCCCCCCGAATGACACTCTTTAGGCAGACAGCACCTTCACTTGCGTCTCCAAGGTGGAGTGAGTCACTCCAGCATATGTCCTCAGTGCCCGCCAGGGACAAAGTGCATGGCAGGGACACCTGGCACCCGGGGTCACCGTGACCTCATTTAGGCCCCGAGGAGACAGCAGTTGGTGGCTACGCCTAATGCTTTAGGAATACATCACTTAGCGCGTGGCACGTCCTCCCTGACCACTGACGGAATCCAACTCCTTAAGAACACATTACTTAGAGTGTGTCTACCAAATGTCTCACGGCATCGGGGCGACAGGAAGATGCAATGTGAAGAACACCATGGCCAGCAGAAAACCGTGGATTTTTGCAGGGATGTGCTGCTAATTTATACGTTGACAAAGAAATAGAGGCTGATTTTCTAGCTGTGCTTTATATTCTGTGGCTAATATCAATTAATGCAAATGTGGAAGAGAAACACAAGCTATATTGTACAAAATTAAACGCATTAACAAAACACAAGCGCATCTGAATACTAATATTTGTATAACAGTTGGGCTTTGTGTCCTTGAATAGGGCTGTTTGTGAGACAGGGAGAAGGGCATCCGTGTCCTGAAAGTAGCTCCTCTGAGCACACAGGGGCATGGGGAAAGGTCGGAATCTGTGAATGTGCAGCCTTTTTGGTAGCGACAAGCGCAGTTTTAATTTGTCAATTAATATCAGCTTTCACCAAATTAAAGCCCAATGTGGAGTTTCTATTTAGACAGTAATTGTGGAGCATAGCATTCAGCACACAATTTGTGAGGCATGGACCTGGTTCTGGCCAGAACATGCACTTATAATGCTCGGTTATGGTTCAAATTCTACAGGAATTTGTGATAAAACTTCTTAAAAAAAAAAAAAAAAAGAAAGGCTCACCTCCATCTAATTGCTAGAACGACCTCTAGAGAACTTTGGTGGGAAATAAGCTGAACTTCTGAAAACGATGCTGTGGAAATCACGGAATGTCTTCCTGGGACATCTCTGCGGAACAGAGACGTCATTCCCTCGAGAGTGGCTCCTGGGGCAGAGACACCCCCAAATCAGAGGATGACACTGGGGGGCACCATGTCTACTGTTGAGGGAGCTCACAGATGCAGACCTAAGCCAGGCGGTCCCCCCTCCTACCCCTGGGAGTCAGGCCCCTTCCCACCCACTCGGTCCCCGGCAGGCGGGGTGTCCCAATGCCTGTGGCTTTGCCCCTGGGAGTCTTTCTTATGTGACCAACCACAACCACCTTCTTCCTTTTTCTTTTCTTTTTTGGCCACTTTGTGCTGGGGTCTTGCTACATCGCCATTGCTGGTCCTGTAGAGCCCAGCTCCTCTCTTGGGATTCCATTTACCCACTGCTGCTGGAAGGGCGGGCACAGTCCAGGGCCCCAGTCCGGGCCTCAGTGCCATGCACACCCAGGACGGGCTTGCCGGCCCCCCTGGTCCATGTCCTAACCCGCAGGCCTGTGCTGGGCACCTGCGCTGAGCTTCTGGGACGCAGCTCCAGGGTGGTCAGCGGCACAGCGCGGCCGTGAGTCTGAGGGGTCCAGCCGAGCTTGGCCTCTACCTCGCCCCACAGTGAGTCTGCACAGGCGCCCGGCACAACCGTCCGATCACTGACACGCCGATGTCGGCTGGGCCATTCCTCCAGAGGGACACAGTAGACGCCCGGTCTCCGCCTGCCCTCCTGCCCCTTCTTTGCTAGAAGAACTTAGCTGTTGGCATGGCAGCTGTTAAATTGCTTTTGATATTCTTATTTTTAAGTGAAGACTTCCCTTCAGTCCTGGAGGGCTCTACATCAGGTCTAAGGAGCTCTGGCTTAGAAACGGATTTCAGTCGGATAATCAAATTCTTTCTGGTTATGAGACATTTTGTAATATTCTAGATTTAATCAGTTGACATGGCTCTGAGCTACCAGAATACACAATGGAGTCTCCCTGCTTGTTCTTTCACAAACTCCAAGTCCAAGTTCAAGTGTTAGGCCTGGGTGCTCATAATGACTGCAGCTCGTTGAGTGGGACTGACCTGACAAGCCATGTTGTCCACTTGTGCTCTGTGATCCATTGGAGAGCACCTGACCTCAGGGAGAGCACCTGACCTCGGGGAGGGCACCTGACCTCAGGGAGAGCACCTGACCTCAGGGGGAGCACTTGACCTCGGGGAGAGCACCTTACCGCTGGAGGGCAACTGACCGCTGAGGGGCACCTGACCTCGGGGAGAGCACCCGACCTCAGGGGGAGCACCTGACCTCGGGGAGGGCACCTACCTCAGGGAGAGCACCTGACCTCAGGGGGAGCACCTGACCTCGGGGAGAGCACCTTACCGCTGGAGGGCAACTGACCGCTGAGGGGCACCTGACCAGCTGCATCCAGAGTCAGAGCCAAGGACGGTCAGAGGTCTGCGAGGCACAGCAGAGAGGAGCCCCAGAGACCAGTCTGAACTGGTCTCTAACTAGCTGGCGGCCCTAGGCAGGTCCCTGACTGGAGGGTCTGCCCCGGCACGGGGAGACGCAGCCACGTTCTTGCCTTAAATCTCGCAAGGCCCCTCTCAGCGGCACGTGCTAGGATATGGCAGGCTGAGCTCCTACTCAGTGCCCCCACCCCGTCCCACAGCTGGCCACACAGAGCCCGGAGCAGAGGCCCTTGCTGCCTGCATGCTGGGTGCTCTGCATGCATTATCGACAACCCTAGAAGCGGATCATTCTAGGAGCCCCTCTGTTCATACAGAGGAAACTGATATAGAAAAGTTAAATAGGAATCAACGGAGGAGTTGATGTCAGTCCAGGTCTGCAATCGGCACATCGCAGCTCTGGGTGCCTCGTCGCCCGTCTTCTCCTGCCCTGACTGGCTTTAGCTGCAGCTAGGCATTTGCATCCAAGGGTAAAATTTCACTGCAGATAATTGGCGGCTACACCACGTGTGGATCACAGCTGCTTAACAGAGAGGGACTGATGAGGAAAAAGCCACCTGCCCTGAGCCCAGAGTTCAGCCAGGACCTGCACTTGCAATCAAGAGACCAAGATGTGCCCATGGGCCCAGGTGCTCTGCAGGTGGGAGGGGCTGTGTCCTTACACACGTGCCCCCGCTCACCCACACCTGCAGAACATGGTAATGACTGTTAAACACCCCAAAAAAGTTGAGTTCAGGAATCCTGAACACTGTATTGCCACTCTGGCAAGAAGTATCACCCCTGAGGGTTTAGAAGCCCAGAATGTAGTCTCTATGCTTGTTCAGAAAACTCCCCAACCTGTACCCAGAATATGACACACCCCAAATACTCCTAAGATTGTCTCAAATAATGTCATGACAAAGTGATGACTGTTCTATATTTAAATATTACTACTTTTTATTTTTATTTATTTTTTTTAAAATATTTTATTTATTTGAAGGAGTGAGTGAGAGAGAGAGAGAGAGATCTCCATCAGGGGGAGGGAGGGGCAGAGGGAGAGGGAGAAGCAGACACTCCGCTGAGCAGGGAGCCCAATGTGGGGCTCGATCCCAGGACCCTGAGGTCATGACCTGAGCTGAAGGCAGACGCTCCACCACTGGAGCCACCTGGGGGCCCCTTTATTACTACTTTTAATGTAGAGCATATATCTTTTGCTCTAGGCCACTACACCCATGGAAATCAAATTTCATGAATAACTTCCATCAAAATCACCTCTGTGTGTGTGCGTGTGTATGTGTGCTTGTCCATGAGAAAAATATGGATGTCAAGCCACAGTCCAGACCCAATAAATAAGAATGCAGAGGATAGCACCTAGCACCTGGTTCTGCTTTTTTTAAAACAGGTCAGTGGAGTGAGTTGGTCTCTGTCCAGATAGCTAGGTTCACCTCTTCACGACAGCACTGCGTGCACTGTTCCCCCTCACCTCCACTCACCATGCATGGTCACTGGGAGGAGAGCCCAACCTGGAAGACCCAGAGCATCCTGAGCCCGCTGCAGTGCGGGTCTGCTTCTTGCCTGTGGAAATGTCGTTGCTGGGACTGGGACCCAGCACTTTCTGCCTCTCTGGGTGGACTTGAGATGCTGCTGTATAGTGTGCTGAGTCTGTGGGTGAGGTCGTTGTGGGCACGGCCTCGGCTTGCCCCCTGGGTCTGCGCCTTTCTTCCAATGCCAGAGGCTCTCAGGTCAACACAAATAATAGTATTTATTTAGTTACTCAGAGCATGACTACACTGCTCACCAAAGCAGAATAAAGCATGATCCAGAAATCACCTGTGTGAATGCAAGTCACTCTATTATATTTAATTAAATAAGAATCTTCTACTGATAAGATGGGACAGTGCAAACTCTATAATGTTTTCTTCTATGAGTGGAAATCTCAAAACGCTACACCAAAGGGATCAGCGATTCACCCAGGCCATTTAATAAAATTTCAAATTCACGGCCGGTCAAATCTCCAATGAGATGGAAACAATGAAAAATGAACATCACTCAGCCAATTAGGGGTTTTGCCAATATTACACCTAAACACGTGCAGCAGACACTTAGCCCACCCAAGTCATCGCTGTTGGTTTAATTTATTCACATGCGCTATTCCCGTCTCAACGGGTGTCCACACTTCACGGGCCGGGGAAATAGTGAACGCTATGGGCGGAAGGAATGGGCCTTCACATTTCGGTCTTGGGACTTGGGCAAGTTGTTACCTTGCTGGCATATTAAGAGAAAACACACACCCACAGTATAACGAGCTCACAATTTCACTAAAGAAAGAAAAGGGATTTGGTATCAAGAGAACAAGAAAGGTGTCATCTCAGAAGAAGGGGCTGTGGAATGCCTTTGGGTCACTTCTTGGCACTCCTGTGTGTCCCAGGCCCACCCCAAATGGAGGCCCTGATGTCCAGCTCTGCTGAGGGACCTCCTGGTGAGGTCAAGGCTGGGAAAGCATGAGGAGGCCCTGGGTCTTGAACATGCCTGAGACTCTGATCCAGCTCCTCCTGCCCCTGCAAAGGCTCCAAACCCCACACATGGCACTGCTTCTACTTTGGACTCATCATTGTCATTCTGCTGCCAGCTACTAAAATACCCCCACAGAGGGGTTTTTGTGAACCCCTTTCCACATATATTCTTTCTATGTGACATCCTCAAATCCTTGGGCAGAAAATAAAAATTTGTTCTTCATTTTGAGGGATCAGACTGGTGTCACTCATCAAAATCTTGGCTTTCACAGCATCTATTCCAGGGGCACATCTAGTTGGGTTCAAAACCTAGAGTACAAATCTAGTTTGTTTGAGTTGTTTCAAGATCCCATCAATGGCCCTGAACCCCACAAAGTCCCAACAGAACTGATTTGATGAGTCTGTCCTCTATCATTGGGATTTTTCACCCAAGGAACTAGGATTTTTCCTGGTTCAAAAACATGGTTTCCCAGCTTACCATCCATGCCACTTCCTTGTGATGGGCCTCATATACCACAGACCCGGACACAATCTCCAAGGCCCTATAGGAGACCCCCAGAATCACTGCCTCTGAATATTGTCTAGGGCCCACGGTGTAGACGACTGTATAAGGAAATGGTGGGGCTCTGAGAGCTAAAGTACAAGCGGCTAGAAATGAGTGTTCCTAGGTGCCCAGGCACCAGCCAGAGGCTCACAAACGGCTCGCAGCCCCGCCCTGTCTCCCCCTGGATCGTGCACCTCGGGGAGCCCTACTTGCAGCATTGTCTGGTGCTGGCGGCAGAAGGGACCGTGCACGGACAAAGTCCTAGACGGGGCAGTCAGTCACCTCCCTGGGCTGGACGGGGCATCCGCACAGTGATGGGGATGCTGGCGCTGGGACACTTGGTGACTTTCATCTAAATGTACAATGGCACAATTCAGAGGAGCTGTAAGCGCTGTTGTCCTGGTGCGCTGAACCGTTTTCTCCTGAGCGATCTGCAATCCGGTTTTTCTAGCTTACAGTCCCTTTAGGAAGTATTATCCAAAAATAAGCCCAGATATCCCAAGGCACCACTGTACCCTGTTTTTCCTAATTGTTCAGATTCATCCTTAGCTTCTAACTCAAGGCAGCAAGCAGCATGAATCCACAAAATGGAGGAAATCTTCAATTATTTGGTCTTTGGTTGTTTTTTAACTCACGCTCTAACTTACATTTCCCACCCCCACCCCCCCATATATTTTCATCTTGTGGTATCTTCAAGATTACCAAGACACTGGAGCCATGGTACCATCTAGAATACCACGACTGGCCCTATCTCGGGCCCTCTCTCACCGGGACAGGTGGACGTGGTCAGGCAAGGCCGTGCACACCGCAGCTCCCGTCCCATGGGCGAGCGAGCCGGAGCCCCGCGCCGTTCTCTAGAGTCAGGAAGATCTTGAGATGCGGACAGGGCTGCAAGAGCCCAAGGAAAGTCCCCTGACGCTTCAGGCCCTCGGCTCCCACTGCCGAACCGAACCGCCGCCAGAAGGTGGTACCGTCTCCTGCAGCCCAGGGCTCGAAACTGAAATAAGAGAACATGAACTCTCCACCCCCCACCCCGAAGTCTTCCTAAATTCTGATTCTCAAGTCGCTTCTGCCAGAGGGCCGATGGTGCGGTCTGCCCTTCAGGGTTTACGGGAGGCAGCTCTGCCGGTGAGCACGCGACCCCCAGAGCGTGCCTGCGCACCTGCCGGCGGACTCCGGCCTCCGGCCTCCGAGCCGGTCCTCCCCGGGGCTGCCCACCTGCGCCAGCTCCTTCGGCAGGAACACGCTCGATTCCCCGGCGCAGAGATTCCAGGAGACCCCAAGAAACAGGAGGCAGAGCCTGTTACCTTTGTTTAGACCTGAGGCTGGGCCAGATTCTCATTTTCCCTAAAGGTATTAAATTAGTCACATACTATCGGAACAAAAGGTCCAGTGTGCTTTTCTGTAAGGGAGGCTTTTCTTTTTTTTTTATTGTTGTTGCTTGTTTTTAATTTTTTTTTTTGCCTCGTCACTCTGGGCCTGAAGGTGCGGGGGCCTCTGCAGTGGGGGCAGGGACCCCCACCCCCACCCCGGGTCCCACCACCAGAGTCTAGATTATAGACTCTCCTGGGAGTCTTTCTGAGGACTGTTTAAGATAAAAGCATTCTGACAGTAGAGAAGCATAATTAAAGCTCCTCAGACCTGCTATAACCAAGTGCAAAAATAAAAACCAGCCAGTGTGCAAAGGGAATGCAATTCTTAATGGGGGGGTGTGCTTCACAGCAGACACTGGAGATAACAACTGCAGGCCTGGCTGCCTGGCCCACCCTGAACCACCTCCAAGCAGGACCAGGCCGCCACGGGGAAGGGGGGGGCCCTGCTCCCTCACCTAAGGTCTGAAAACATGAGCTGCGGATGCAGGGGGTGGCGTGGGAACAAGGAGGTGCAGGCAAAGTGCCTCTGTCTCCATCTCTGGCCAGAAGCACCCCACTTTCTTTCTTTCTTTTTTAATTTTATTTTATTATTTATTCATGAAAGACACAGAGAGAGGGAGAGAGGCAGAGACACAGGCAGAGGGAGAAGCAGGTTCCCTGCGGGGATCCTGATGTGGGACTCAATCCTGGGACTCCAGGATCATGCCCTGGGCGGAAAGCAGGCACTAAACCTCTGAGCCACCCAGGGATCCCAGCACCCCACTTTCTAAGTGAAGTTCTTAACACTCGGCTTGCAGATGTGTCATTTGACAGAAAAGCATCCTGTCCCACTAATAAGATACATCCCAGAAGAAGAAGCAGCATCTTGCCAGGTGCGCGTGTGACCCATCAACCAGTGCCCATCATGGCGGGGGCCGGAGGTGCCACACTGGCCACCAAGTGTGTGGCTCTGTCAGGCTCTGACTGAACTCGAGTCAAGCGCCCCCATGGAGAAGCCAAGGGCAGGCAGCAGGGAGGGGCCTGTAGGCTCTGTTGCAGGGATAGCCACCTGGGAACCAGTGCCTCTGCCCGTGTCCCCAACTCCAATTTTAGAGATGGAGACAGGTGGGGGCCCCCTTCCTGCGAGGGGGTGCCTTGTATCCCCACGCCCCAAACCAGGCTTGGACAGAACCTCATTGGAAGAAGACGGTGACATGGGGCACCAGGGTGGCTCGGTCAGTTAAGCATCTGCCTTCGGGTCAGGTCATGACTCAGGGTCCTGGATCAATTCCTGCATCAGGGCCTCTCCTCACTTTGCAGCCTGCTTGTCCCTCTGCCCCTTCCCCCTGCTCATGTTCTTTCTCTCTCAAATAAATAAATAAAATATTTAAAAAAATAGAAAATAAGATAAACAGACCGTGACAAGCATGCCATCCAAAGGAGTAAAGGGCGGGGCAGGAGCCCCATGCCCATGCTTTGGCTGACCGTCGGCTTAAGGAAGGGGCACTGGGAGTCCCTGCACGTCCCTGACCTGGTGGCTGGGCCGCTCTCTGCAGAGGACCCGGAGGGATGGTGGGGGGTGGCCAGGGCGGGCGGAGCCATGGAATTTGCGAGTGTAGGCTAGGGCTGAAGAGGACCCTCCTTGTTTGTGGAGCACTTCTGTCCCTGGCTCACTGTGCTTGGGGTCACCGGGGAGGGCGAAGGAAACAAAAAGGCCATGGTTGTGGCTGTGGATGTGCTATGGCAGAAATTCTGCATCTATGAGAGGCATGCAGCCGCCCTCCAGGCTACCCGCACAGATTTCTTTCAAACTTTTCCACCAACGAATCTTATCAACCCACCCATCTCGCACGAATGCCTCCTTTGTGTACCGAGAACATATAGTTTTTATCTGCTCTAAATAGCTCACCCGTCGAGCCCTCCCACAGCAGGAGCAGGTCACGGGACAGGCAGCCTGTGTGTGCGGTGAACCACCCGCGAGGGCTGGGCCGGGCTCCCCTGGGAGTCTGCACTTCGTAGACACCCACGTTGTCAGAAGCCCGCTTCCCAAACACAGCTGGAGACACGATGAGAGATCACGAAAAAAGCCCACTTTCCACGTAGGTCCTGTGCCATGAGCAGCTTCTGCCCATCGTCACGGTAGCTCTGTACCGGCCATGACCAGGCCCGGAGAGGCTACGAGATTTCTCCCAAGGAAGTGGCATCACAGGAACACAGAGCTGCTTTTCACTGGGGAGTAAATCAGCTGAAAGAAAAGTATTCCTGCTTCTACATCTATTTTACACAGTGGGGCTCAGCAGACGCTGCTAGAATCACACAGAATTCAGACTGGGAGACTCAAGGTTGGGTGAGTCAAATCCAGTTGACTTTGGTTCTTGGTTCTACCACCTACTCTGTGGCCTTGAGCACGTGAGTTCATCTTTTCAAGTCCTAGGTGTCTCAGCTGCAGAGTGGAGCATATTGTTGGGGCTCCCTCCAGTACTGCCGAGGTGCATGTGATACAGGCTCTTAGCACTGGTTCAGTGACCAGCCATCCATCAGGGCTTTTGTTACTGTGGCTGTTAGACTGTTTGAAAAACGACCCCAGGAATACTTTGCACAGTGATAAGATCCTATGCATTTCCATCCCCCTGTCCATCCACCTGTCCACCCACTCACCCACCACCCATCCATGCAGCCACACATCCCTCCATCCATCCGCTCATCCACTTACCCATCCCTCCCTCCCTCCTTCGATCCATCCACTCATCCATTCATCCCTCCCTCTCTCTACCCACTCACCTATCACACATCCATCAATCCACCACCCACTCACCCAACCACTTGTCCATCTATCCATCCACCCAGCCATCCATGCATCCATCCACCCACCCAATAGTCATTTCATTCCCACGTTAGGCAGAATTCTAAGAATGGCCCCAATAATTCTCACCCGTGTATAATCCTTAAAAGCCTGTAAAGATGATGAGGTATCCCTTGTGATTATGTCACATGGGACTGTTGAATCCAATCACATTAGCCTTTTGAAGGCAGAGAGTTTCCCCAGCTGATAGCAGAGGTGAGAGCAGAGAGACTCTCATGCAAGCACCGAACGATGGGAAGCAGCACCGTAGGCTGCAGAGATGGATGGTTTACCTGCAGGGTCCAGAGGCGGGGCTCTAGTTGCTGAGGGTGACCCAAGATGACAGTCCCCAAAGACCTGGACACCTGATCCCAACAACTACACGGAACTGGATTCTGCCGACAACGTGCATGAGCCAGGACGGACGCTCCCCTCTGAGCCCCCATAAGTGTCCGACCTGGCAGAGACACCTTGACATCAGCCTTGGGGGACACTGAGCGGAGAACCCGCTGGAGCCAGCCTGGACTTCTCGCCACAGGCCAGGAGCTCCAGATGCATTGTTTTACGCCGCTAAGTGTGTAGTAATCGGGGACGCAGCAGCAGCAAACAGACACATGGCTGCTGTGCGTCCGGGAAAGGAGCTGGAACAAAACAGAGCTCCTGCCCTCACGTGCTTGCAGATCAGGAGACAGGAATTACCAAAACAAGCTCACAGATAAATACACGCAGCTTTACACAAAGGAAAGAGGGTCAGTGGGAGGGCCTCGGGGTCAGGGAAGTTGTTGGTGGGAAAGGGTTCGCCAGATACCAGGGGCCGCCGGTGGGGGGCCCTGGGCAGAGGAGGCGGCAGGCACCAAAGCCGGAGGTGGGACGGGGCCTGGACGCCAAGGGGAACGTGGTCCCAGCAGGCTGAGCGTGCGCACTGGGTGCTGAAGGCCATGTGGTGTGCTCTTTGCTCTTTATTCTAAATGCATGAGAAGCCCCAGAAGAGCTTTTTTTTTTTTTTTAAATAATAAATTTATTTTTTTTGGTGTTCAATTTGCCAACATACAGAATAACACCCAGAAGAGCTTTTTAACCAGGAAGCAACATAATCAAATGTACATTCTCAGAAAGTCCTTCTGGTTCCACTGAGGAAAAAAGCCAGTGGCAGCGATCAGTAGAGAGGCTGTGGGGCCTCCTGGGCAAGGGACGACGGTGGCCTGGGCTGGGGTCAGGGTTTTGGAGCTGGAGAGTGCAGATCCGAAGGCTGGGGGGATAAAAAGGCCTGGTTTTGGCAAAGCTCTGGGGATGGAGGAGGAGAGAGGGGTCATGACCAGCTTCCAAGCAGCATCGGCATCACCTGGGAACTTGCCAGAAGTGCAAATTCTCTGGCTCCGTGCCAGACCCGCTGACGAGAAACTGGGGTGGGGCCCTCAGTCTGTGTGGTGACAAGCCCTGCGGGGACTCTGACCGCAGGGCACCTCGAGTGGGCCAGCACCGCTCCAGCATACGGATGAATGTCTGCCAGATAAAAAAAAGCCCCTGCGAGGCTGTAACAGAGGCTCTCGATCCAGGCTGCACGTTCAAGCCCCTGGACGCACTGCCCCCCAGACTGAGTCCACACAAATCCCAGGTGGGTGAGGGTACCTTAGAGGCTGCCTACGGGGCCACAGGGCCAGCCAGGTGGCAGGTGTCTGGGTGTCACTGAAGGAGTGCCCGGGCTGTCCTCTACCCCGGGGAACATCAGACCAGCCTGTGCTGAAGCCCATGCCAGCCTGGCCGACTGAGGAGGGGTGCGGGCATCAGGTTGGTTCCTGCAGTGATTTTAATGTGTGTGTCTGTATGTCAACAGAAGCCATGGGGGCAAATGTGGGGCCAGTCTCTTCAAGGTTCCTGTATGTCCCTCCACCCCCAAAGTTCGATGCCTGGAAATAAATAGGAAGGTAACAAGGTGCAAGGTGTTGAGGAGCTACCAGCATTGCAGCAAAATGAAAGAAAAGTGGAAAGACCTCAGAACACCAAAGCAGCGTGATGCCCCTTAAGAGTGTCGCCCTTAAACCTGTCTTGGTTACCTTTATCCAAAACAGGGACTTTGACGCCAGAGTTCCAGGGTGTACACAATGGTCAAGCTCTGTGCAGACGGCCTTGGGGGGCTGAAGGCCTTTTCCTGAGAGAGGCGGTCTGCCCCTAGTTCGTGACCATCAGCAGCAGCCACAGAGAAGTAGCCCTCCTCTCCTGGCCCAGCCCGCTGGCCCTGACCCCGCATCCCCCAGGTCACTTCCTTTGCTGTGACCCACTTCAGCCCTTCATCCCTGCTGCCCCTCCAACCCGGCCCGAGATCCCCCAGCCGTGGGCTGTGACCTGCAGCGTTTCTCATTATGCGAGGCGAAGAAGCTGTGACCGCATCTCTGATTTGTGTGAAAATCACTACCTTGTCTGATGTGAGTTATCGCATCCTGAAACCTCATAGGATGGTCAGCTCAGCTCAGGCTTGTGTCCCAGTGTGGCTTGGGGTCCTCCTGAGCCAAGAAACCCGTCCAGGGTACCCTACAGGGTAGTGGAGCCCCTGGCCTGGCTCTGGGCGGGCCCAGGTCCATCCTCAACCAGGCGCCCTGCTCCCCGTCTGTCCTGGGGACCTGGGAGACATGCACAGCCTCTTCCTTCCTTCACGAGATAGAAGAGGTGCCGTGGAGCAGAGTGCAAGCATGCCTAGACAACCTGCCCTCTCACATTTGCACCAACTTGTCTAAGTGGCACCTGTGGGGGCAGCAATCGGGGCAGGGGACGCATCAGGCCGACGTGCAGAGGCTTCACTGAGAGGGCCATGAATGTGCACCAGGAGCGAGGCTGAGTCCGCACAATGCCGCAGCCACAGTAACCGTGGGGGATGGAGGAAAGCATCGTGAAAGCACAGGAGATGTCTTTTCCCAGAGGCAATGTGGCAGGACTGCTACAGATGGGTTGGGGGGCGGAGGGCAGCTGCGGGCAGCATCTCCCAGCACCGAGTGCAACGGTCCAAGGAGATGGAGGGCAGGTGCATCCTGCTGGTAGGAGGCTTCGGAGTGAGTCCCCTCTGGGTGCTGCCCCGGGCTTGGCTTGCTGTGGGACTGTGGGAAGATGGTCACCTGCTGGGGGACAGTGGGTGCAGAGGGACATGTGACACTGGTTACCATGTGGGCACCATGTGGACTTTGGAGATGGCACCTTTCTGCTGCTCCTGATTCCCATAGTCTCTCTGTCCTCCCGTGCATGTGTGCACACATGCATGGGAGTGCATGTGTGTCCATGTACGTGTGTGCACGTGTGCTGGGGGGACAGGACAGGAGGGGGAGACTGGGGGTGCCTGGCTGGAAAGCTAATGCTGTTACTCGAATGGAGGTTTAGGAATGCGAGCTCAGTTTAAAGGAAAAGAAGCATGGTGGCCAATAACAGAACAGGGGGCAAAATCCAAAACAACAGCTCAGAAGCAGAGGAGACGCAGCCTCCCCAAGAACGAAGGCGATGAGATCTGAAGCATACAGACGTGCTGACACATCCCCACATTTGGGTGCCAGGACCACAGAGAGCACACGTCTCTACTCCAATTTTTCAAGTGAGGCCGTCAGGCCCAGACAGTCTGACCCCCTAGCACACAGCGAGCAGAAGTGCCAACCCAAGTTTTCTGATATCATACTGCATTTTTCATACCACATGGTAACTAGTCCTGGGAATTAGACAAGATTGTAAGGTCCTAGATCCATGGCTGTGTCTGTTCCGTATTGTCTTACAGTCTCACCTCCCCAGGGCTTGGAAGAGAGGAGTCGCTGTGCATGGATGGATGTGCGCATGTGGGCATTTGTGCGAATATACGTACGGACGCACCCAGGAAGTGGGACTGGATATACCCCCTCCTTAATGAAGGAATTATTCATCCAGCAGTTAATTCACATGATGGGTGCTACTATTAGCTTTTCATGTAATATTTCTAAGGTGCAAGAAATTTTACAACTGGCTTACAAAGCAGAGATTTTTTGTTTCTATTCCGTACTGAGCAGAAATCAACGTGGTTTCATTGAGTTAGCAAGGCATTCGCATCATCGATGATGCAAAAGGTGTTGGCAAACAATGCCCACCACCAAATCTGGCCCGCCTCCTGTTTTTGTACAGCCTGTGAGCTAAGACTTTTTTTTTTTTTTTACGTTCTTAAATAGTTTTTAAAAAATAGTATTTCATGACACATGGAAGATATAAAATTCACATTTCAGGGTCCATAAATAAAGCTTTACTGGAACCCAGTCACGCTCCTTTACTGAGAAAATCATTGGTGCCGCTTCCATGCTCCAAAGATAGAGCTGAGTGAGCACCAAGGGGACCATCTGGCCGGCAGAGCCTGAAATATTTACTATCTGCCCCTTGTTACAGAGAGTTTGTTGACCTCGGTGATCTGCAATAGCATTTCCAGCTCTGAGAACAGGAGTTTCAGTCATGCACCCGGCATAGGACACAAAACAGCTAAATATCAGACAAACTGAGGAGAAGTCAATGCACCATGAGCCTGGAGGACCAGAGTTTGTTTAACTCCTTCCTTGCACTGTTGAAGCTTTTGTAGCTTGACTCATGAGACATTTTAAAAAATGGATTTGGTTTTAATATAACGAACAGAATTAATGACTGTCTTCAAAGAAGCTGAATGTGTATGCCTGCCAAAAGGACGTCGGCTCTCTGGAGTCAGCTACTTTCAGTTCACACCCCAGAGCCACTCTGGAACCTCCGCAGGGACCCGGGACACAGAGAACAATAATCCAGACGCAGGAGGCGCAGGGAAAGAATGCACCACCAGACCTGCCTGGCCTGGGTGTAACGTGAAAGCTGTTTCTGAGACAAATAAACACCCCCTCAGGCAGGAGCTGTGCGCTGATTGGGCAGGAGGAAAAGGGCGGTGAGCCCTCGTCACCTGTAAGCGGAGGAGACGAGGGCAGGAAGGGAGCACGCGGGCACGTCTACAGCACCAGTTGTGCTGTGGCACCAACGTCTCGCATGGGACTTCTGAGTTAAGAGGATGTCCTGGCACCTGTGCCTTGCTTGCCTGCGCCTGGACGTCACTGCCCCTGTTCTTAGTACAGCGGAACTTCTCTGGTCACTGAGGAACGTTCTATACAAAATCACATTATAAGTGATGAAATTCCAGTTACGTGTCTGAGTCCGCATCTAGCTGGCCATTCACGTGTGTGCTGTTCATCTGTAAGAACTGAACATTAGGGGTGCTTGGGTGGCTCTGTCCATTGAGCATTTGACTCTTGGTTTCGGATCAGGTCACGATCTCAGGGTCTTGAGATGGAGCCTGTGTCGGGCTCTGTGCTCAGTGCGAATCTGCTTGAGCTTGTTTTTCTCTCCCTCTGCTCCTCCCCTTGCTCCTCTCTCTAAATAAATGAATAAATAGAATCTTAAAAAAACAAACTGAATGTTATAACCTTCTCAGCTCCTTTTCTCTTCCCTTTCAATTCTCAAGTTTGTTTCCTAACTAATTGGCTGACATAAGACTGCTTATTTTGGAAGAATTACCGACAAAAGGCCTGTAGAACACAGGAGCCTAGAGTGGCCCAGCCTACGTTCTCTATTTGAAACCAGTGAAAAGATGTGAAGTTTCTACTAATCATAGCACTATTTATATATATATATATATATATATATATATATATATATATATATAACCTGGAACTCTCTGATATAGAGATGAAGGAACATGCATCCACAATAAAATGGAAATAACTATCACTTCCTGTGATCTTTTTGGAGCTTTTGCTTGTTGAATGCACAAATATCCAACATCAAATACCCGCAGAGGACGGAGGGAGTAGGTGCGTAGAAAGCGGCTTGCCTTCTCGTGGTTTCAGCCAAAGACACCTGTTTCAGAAACTGTGTCCTCAGTCTTCCAGAAAGATCTGACACTTGGCATGGATGGGACCGCCTTGCATGGTGTTTGCCGGGAACAGAGGAAGGAGGAAGCAGGAGTCCAGGATTTAACTGTTTTGACTGGCAATCCCTTCTCTCAGCTGAAACACAACTTCAGTTTAACTGTCCCACCTAGAAACATTAGTGCTGTTTTGTCAGTACTCAGAGAATACTTTCATCCTTCCTGACCCAGAAAAATCTGGTCAGAAAGGATAACCTTGTATAGTTGCTCCATTGGGCAGGACAGAAATAATCGATACATTTACACTTCAGTAAATGAGAGGGTTATTTTTAGGCCTTTTCTTGGGGACAGTCGCAGATCTGTACGGTAGCACTTTCTGTCCCTGGAAGCCAAGGAACAATGGTGTCAAATGTCTGGCGCAGCAGAGATGGGGGCTCTTCGCACAATGTCTGCTTTTCACAACTGGCGATCCGGCACCCAGAAAATGCCTGCGCCGTGCCAGCCTCGTACCAGCTCGTGATAGCTGCTGCGAGCTTTTAAGGATAAAAATAACTTGAAGACTCTTCAGGTTAAGAAATATTCAGTGAAATACTTTAAAAAAACTCAAGCAATAAAATACAACTATTTAGAGTGAGAAAAAGTGACTCCGTGCCAGATAATGGGGAGAAAATAAGACATTCTAAGATATTTATAAAAATGGCCTCAGGTGAACTCTTGTCAACTCACTTGCTGCTTAGATGCATGTTGTTAGAGCACAGTGCATACTGATACACTCTTTGAGGGGTTTATTTTGTTTTTTGGAAATCATTTCAAGACCATTTATCATGCTCCTACAGTCAGATGACCATTTAATTTCCTAGAGTATCCAGCCCAAGAAACCAAAAATATCCCCTAACTTCTCATCCAGGGGAAGAAGATACTTTTAAAGATTTACTTATGAAAATTCAAAATTGACCACCAGGGGTACTTAGGATCATCTATTTTTATGTTTTGTTGCATGAATCCTGAACAAACTGATCATTTCATAAGAAAAGTCAGCATCCTAAGTAGAAAGTCAGCATTTCCATGTCATGAAAAGAAGCTCACATCTATCTTCAGATGTAGGCGTGTGTTACCAAGTTCTCTAAGGGAAATAACATCTGAATCTTCATCACAGAGACAACGTGGTGACGTTTCCCACCTGTCTTGGGTCATTTTAGGGGTCCTGGTTGCTGGTCCTGGAGTGTCTAAGGCTCCATTGTGTGATGTAACCTGGCGGGTGGCAGTCGCCACTCACCATGATCATCGAAGACCAACATCACTCACAGTAGGGTTGGGGGTGCTCCAGAGGCCCCTTGGTCTTTATCTCCGCAGGACCCCAAACGTCGTCCTTAGAAAGTGGTTCATCGGAGACAGAGCTTTTAATCTCCATGAACGTCCCCTGCCTTGTAATGGACCGAGCAATTTCATGCTGTCTTGTGATGGGAGCGCATTACCTTCTCCTCCTGCTTGCCACGTGGGCCCAGAGTCCACAGAGGACAGACACGGACACGCATCAAAGCCCATCTTTCCACATCTGCTGGGAACACCATTTTACCGGATGCCACTCCTATGTCGGAGCACTTGGGGCAGGGATCTCCCACATGGACTCGCTCGGCATTCAAGGCCTCAGATGCTCTTTTTGCCCTTTGCTTACCCAGACTCCCACTACAGGCTCTGCCCCCAGCCCCCATGTCATGTGCATGGGCCTGCGTCCTGATCACCTCTGCCCTCACCCTCCATGCCGTGCGAACCCCCTGCCCCCCACAGGATGTGCATCCGTTCTCTGGATGCTGGTGGCCTGGGCTGATCTGGCCACGACGGCTGTACCTGGCAGGCCACCCAGGTTCACGTTCAGGCGGCAGAGTGCTCCATGTAATAACCCTGATGACCTGCTTGCGACCGCCCGGGGGCAAGAAGCCTATTCTGCTGAGGACCCAGGGCCACACGGACCCACCAGGGCGGCCAGTGAACACAGCACAGCGGGCAGGGCAGGTCCCTGGGGTGGCGCTGTGTGGCCCGAGAATGACACGGGGAAATGTTTGGAAAGGCAAATTTGAGGAGCCGAGGACTGATCCTGCTGCGCTGCCCTCCTGCCTCCCCTCTGCAGGCCTGCGGTCCCGTCTCAGGATCTGCTCTGCAGCCTCACCCTGGATGCGTAGCCACCACGCCGCTTCCCTGCAGCCTGGTCTCTCAGGGCCCCTTGCGCTCACCCACCACTGACGCACCAAGACTGCACTCCGAGAACCGCCAGCAAAACCCTCTTGTGACCGTCCTGCGTGTGGCAGAGCCGCCCTGTCCTCCCACGTGCTCCCTTGTCTCCCCGGGCTCCCCTGCTGGCAGCCCATGAGCTGCTGCACTGTCCACACACGCTGGGGTCAGCCTAGAGGCCACTCTGGCCCCAGGTCTCGCGGATCCCCCTGGCGGAGGCTGGCCCTGGCCCGAGGCCATCCCGGAGGGCACCGCGCCCCTCTGGGCCCGGGTCTCCTGCCTGGTGCCCCCTGAGCATGCTCCTCCCGATGGAGGCGCTCTGTGGTTACATCGTGAAGCACCCAGTAACTGTCTGCTCTGGGAACAGAACAAAATCACATCTGAAACGCTGAAAATCAAATTAAGCCCAACTCATAAGAGGAAAAAAAAGCATTCATTAAGCAACGGCCATACATTTTTTCTGTTTAAATACATTTACTTCTAGGAAATGGATGTATCTGTCCCCTTGAAGACAATTCTGAGGATGGAGGTAGGTTTCTGTGTTGTATTGTGTGCACACATGTGTACAAGTGTGTATGTGTGTGTGTGTATGTGTGTGACTGGAGACTGGACAAGGTACGTCCAGATACGTTGATAAGTGGGTGTCTCTGATCTTCATATAGATTGTGAGCAAGGCTTGCTCTTCTAAGTAATCCACTCACGTTCCCAGAGTCAGTCCACTTATTCTTTCCCGTTGGATCAGGAACACTGTGTTCTGGGAAGTGCAGGCGACAGGGGGACCCAATGTGGTCTCAGAACAGCGAACGGCAGGTGCACAGCCCGGCCCCTGTAACCTCCAGGAAAATACCACAGCCCACAGATGAGAGAACTGACTGCTGCCTGCGTCAGTGCCGGACAAAGCAGGTCGGCGATATGTGAGGCAGCCACCTGCAGAGACGTGTGTGACCGATGGCCTTGCAGCCTGTGGGTACTGTCTGGGAACCACTCAGGCCCGCCTGGGAATCCGGAGGGCAGGGGTCACGACCTACACGGACTATTACGGAATCCCGCAGCACTCAGTATCTCGACCTCCCATAGCAAAAGCCTTCCCAGGATTAGAGCAAGTGTCATGAATTTATTTCATCGTCTTTTTTCTATTAGAAAAAGTGCCAGTGGACAGTGGGCTTGCCTAGCTGGTTAGCGTGTCCTGACGCAGGACGAAGGAGAAGGAAGCCCTCCATGGGCTGTAGTGGATAAGAAGCGGACCACAGGTGGATCCAAGGGCCCGCCTCTCAGGACGGGCTGCTGACAGGGGCTAAGGCGCTGCGTGAAAATTCCGCCGTAAGTGGAAGCGTGGCTTGGCGGCCAGCCTGGAGTGGCCCAGACGTCTGTTAGGGAAACACCCGGAGGAGAACGTTTCATTTTTCATTCATGCAAACTATCAGCTGCACATACAAGAAACTTCATAATCCACACATTTGCAGGGCTGGGCCAAACTGCACGGTAGGCACGGGCGTTCATTTTTATATGTCATCTTTTTCCTAGTGGTGATGGGAAGGCCTGCAGCCACTTCCTGTCCCTGGAACGTCACAGATATTTACATCTGAGGCTGTCTGCCTATTTTGGGACATTCACAGACATGGGAACTTACCGCACCATGAGCAAAATCCCCAATCTCGCTGGAGTGCCTTCGATCACCGGCCCACTCTCCCCCACTCTAAGCAAACAACTCACCCCCATGAAACACAGCAGCATAGCTTTCTTGAGGTGAGGTGAGGGCAAGCTTCAGGACGGGCCCGGGGGACAGTGGTCAGAGCGTGTGCGGGTCACACGCCAGCCCCTCCCTCTAGCACCAGCCGGCCTCCTGACTGTGAGTCTGGGGTGGGCCGACCCACTCGGCATGTCTAGGGGGGCACCTGGGGGGCATGTGACAGATCTCGGTCCCCAGAGACTCTGAATGACCCTCTTGTTCCATGGGTAGAGGGAGAGTCAGCTCTGGAAGATGCAGGGGAGAGGTCTGCAGTGTGGCTAAGTATCGGCTCAGAGAAACTGCATGCGGAGGTGATCAATCCTCCAACGATGACCACCATTCGTGGAGGTGGGGGAAGAAATCCCTGTTGCAACAAAGTATCTGGGGCCCCTCCATTCCTCAGTTGCCTACAAGCCTGACATCTTCATGGATTAGTGAATCAGGCACTGAAAGGCACTTTTCCGCTGTGGTGGAGGAATGATGCTTGATAAGCACCCACATGCAAATGGCAGACCAAAAAGTGAAAGTGTGCAGACAGCCCAGCCCTCTGCAGCTCAACTTACAGACGAAGTAAAGCCATCACAGTAGGCGTCTGCCCATGAGAAGGGAGCACCTGCACCCCACCACCACCACCACCACCGCCGCCGCCACCGCCACCGAGACTGTGAGCAGCAAAGCTGTGGGCAGCATGGGCGGGACAGGTGGGGTGAGCAAGCAGCCCTCGCCTTCGCCCACTGAGGGGGGAAGCACCCAATCGAGAGTGTCAGAAAGAAGGGGCGAAGCACTGACACTCGCCACTGCGGGGGATGGGCCTTCTCACACTTCACACTGTGCGAGGTGTGAGAAGCCCCTTACAAGGGCCACGGGTGTCGAGTCGGCAAAGCCACATACAGAATGTGGATTAGTGGTTTCAGGATATGCAGGTGGCGGGGAGGATGGAGAGCTGCCAGCCGGAGATGTTTCCTCTGGGGTGACAACAATGTTCTAAATTAGAGTAGAGCAGACACGGCGCAACTCTACAAATATACTAAAACCATTAATTGGTCCAATTAAAACAGGTGAGCTTCATGGCATAGAAATGGTATCTCAATAAATCTCTTAAAAATGGAAACAATGAAGGGTGTCTCCATTTTACTGTTGTGTTGCTTCAATATAACTTTTTAAGAAAACTGAAAAGAAACCAGAAGATGAAAGGGGACACACTCAGGGTTTTAGGGCAAGAAGCCGAAACATGTTGAGTACTTAATTCCGAATGCCAGCAAATTAATTGGCGCTTATGTATCTATCAGAATACCTCTGTGTCACACAATGAAATAGTTACTCGTCAGAAAATTCTAAGCAAAAATTATAATCACAAAACTACTAAAAACAACTCAAAGTCTAGAAATCTAATTTTCTAAAATGTGACCACATGGTGCTGGTAAGAAGGATGCTGTCAGTTTGAGAATTAAAGATCCAAGTAACCCCCATCTATCCTGGCTTCTCTCCTTTGAACTGCTTCGTCTCCACTCGGGAGCACATTCCTTCCACCCAAAGTGGCCATGCAGGGATGCACGTGCTCAACAAGGAGCGGGTGAGAGGTGGCCCTGGGCGCTCAACCGTTAGGTGGTGTCCTCCACCTGGGAGTGTTTTGTGACCCTGCCTCCGGAGCCTTCCGGAGATTACAGGGTAGTGGAGAAAAGGCAGGAGCATATCACAGCAAACTTGCTGTGACCCGCACCTAAGGATGTGGGGAGGGAACACGAGATGGCAGGAAAAGCCAATGCTATCATACCGAGACCACTGTGTCGTTCCCCCCAAATCGCTGCCCTTGTGGGTATGACAGTCCTCATCGTATAGATGTCAACAGGGAGGCCCGAACAGGTCAAAACAGAAAACGTGCATTTATTAAGAGAGAGTCAGGATTCGAGGCCCGTTGTCCTCAGGAGGGCAGGGTGTCAGTGGTTTGGCTCACAGCTGGACCCCGGCACTCACACGAGATGCAGAAGGAAGATGCCGTCGTCTATGGGGTGAGCATCCTTGACTGGTCCCCATGCAAACCCTGACCAAGAAAACACTGGTCTGTTCCTTGTCTTCCAAGTTCCCGGGAGGGTAGGATCTGAGCTGCAGGGGGAAGTTCCTGTGGGACAATGGTTCCAAAGCGGCATCTTGCTCATCTGAGGACGTCGGAGCTCGGGTTTGGTGACTGCTGCTGTCCACGCATGCCTCTGCGGGCCATTATTTCTGGTCGCAGGCAGGTGTGCTTACATACTTGCCACCAGATACCCAATGACCACCTCTGGCTGCCCAGAGGACGCCCCCTCCCATAGCCATGGAAACGAGTGCTGTTTGGGGTTTTGCTGAGTGTGGATACTGTCGCTGCCGATAGCCTTGACAGGGTGACAGCAGCAACAACAAAATGGACACGTTTGCAAGGAGCAGTTCTGCTCCCATGTTCCTGTCCTCTTGTGACCTGGAGGAGCTAATTGCCCCCAGAGCACTACCGCTCCACGGAAGCAGCTCCAGACTTGCGAACTGCTGACTCATCAGGACATAGCTGGCAAAGAACACTTCCCTCCTGGCTCAAGTGTCTGGCTGGAGAGAGAAGCAGTTGCAAAAATAAAGACGTGAAAACTCACATAACTTTTGAAAATAGGGTTCTGAAACACAAAAATAGCATTCTACTTATATTTTAAATGTCAAATGACATCCTTTCCCTGTTCTATAAGCTTTGCTGGAGCCGACAGCTTGCGACCAGGTTGTCCTCTGCGCCCTCGGTGATGGGAGCCCAGCTTCACACTGCTCAGCAGAAGGTTCTGTGTCAGCAGGTTAGGAACCCCCACCTCTGAAGACTTTATGTGGGGTGGAATAACTCTGTTTGAGTCCGTCAAAGTCCTTCTGATTGTCTCAGGCCTCTAAACCTTGAAGGATCATTTACTGGAACCCAAGGAGCCTATGTATAAGTCATGACTGTGTTCCCCTTGGGCTCCCACCCTCCCGACCTGCAGGAAGGCCTAGAGTTCCCCAACTTTCCCTTTGTTCTCCTGGGTTGCTCCCCCGACAGTGGCTCTCCACCCCTACATCACTCTGGTATTTCTTTCTCTAATTCAATTTTAATGAACGTGAGTAAGCATGACTTGGGGACCGCGCAGCACCCCCGACACAATGAGGAGGATTCCTGTGAACAGGAAAAGCCAGAACCAGAACCTGCCATGTAAGAGGGAAACGCCCAAGGGAACTCCCAAGTCCTGCAGGGGAAGCGTCCTGCCCATCACTTCCCAGCAACAGCAGCTGCGACAGTGTGCGCCAGCTTAGCAGACCCTCAGATCCAGACCCCTCAGATCCGGACCCACCATCCTGATCTCACTGAAGTACCAAAGCCCTTGCTCTTCACACATGGAGCCACAAGGATAGACAGAAAGACAGACCTTCCCAAAAGGAAACCAGCTCGAGGGGACGACAGCCTCCACCCTCCCTCCCTCTCTCTGTGCGTGAGCCTGAGCACCTGTGCATATGTGAATGAGGGTGTGCATCAAACTCCACGCCACTATGGTTGGGGCTGCATCTGTCTTCCCCAAAGATGGACAAATCTTATCCCATGATCTCCCCCTGACCCCTGGGATCACACAGCATTCTAGGAGTCTCTGTTGTGTTCACATCACAATGTTACCACCTCGAGGCAGGTGCCCCACTGCCCTCACTCCTCCACCTGTGGCATGCTGGATTTTGATACAGTGTCATGTTCCAGTTGTGGGACCACTGGTTGTAACACTTGCTCATGTCTTTGCCTCTTAAAAAGTTTCTGGGGAAAAAGATATTGAGCTTTTAGACATCATGTTTTGAAGTAACTTAAATTTTAAAAGTTTCAGCTAGAGGCAGGAAGGTAAGCCCCCCTTGGTGTTAGAAAGAAGGGAGAAAGGTAGGAGTGCCTTCCTGTGTACACTTCACAGAATTTGGAAAGTCCTGAAATAAGAATGGCCTGAATGCACCATGTCCCCCTAACAAAACATTCCAATTAGGATGTGCCTAAATTACATCAGTTTACCTGGACTTTACTTGCTGGCGAAGGACGTGAGCATGTGTGCCCCTGACCTCCCGAACACGAGCATCTCTAACTGCCGCTGACCACCTAAACATGATCATCACTACTGCCCTCGACCTCCTGAACATGAGCATCTCCAACAGCCTGTGACCACCTGTACACAAGCATCTCTACTGCCCCGACCTCCTGTATAGGAGCATCTCTACTGCCCCTGACCTCCCGAACACAAACGTCTCTAACTGCCCCTGACCTCCTGAACACGAGCATCTCTACTGCCCCTGACCACCTGTACACGAGCATCTCTAACTGCTCCTGACCTCCCAAACATGAGTATCTTTAACTGCCTCTGACCTTCCAAACAATAACCTCAAATCAGCTGGCACCATGCCACATTTATCACATCGATTAGAAGCCCACCTGCCACCACCATCACAGGTACAAGAGGTCACCTGCCAGACAGATGTGGGGCTGCTTCTCCGGATTCAGATGTGCAGGGGGAGGTTGGGAGCCCAGCAGCACTGCTGATGGAGGGTGGTGATGCTCCACTCAGAGGAGGAAGCCTGGGTTGAAGCAAGGACCTGCCTTTCACTCGACCCTTTAGTGGCTGCGAGCCAGGGAGCCCCAGGAGGGACAGCGAGGAGTCAGGACCACTAACAACTTTCCTGGCACATCATGCACCACAGCTCAAGGGAAAACTGGTCAGAATGCAACTGCATTCTGTAGGTGGAACTCTGCAGGGCCGTGGTGTGGCCAGGAGCAGGGTTAGTCGGCGTGATGGGTAAGGACAGCGTGAGTCTGGCTGTGTTTGGCCTACAGTGCTGCTAAATCCAGAGCTGTTTTATTTTCCTTTCTAAACACTTCATTTCTTCAATTTAAAAAATACTGACAGTAACGCTCCTGGTAGAGGTGAGCAAGTGGGGAGGCTCACCCCATAGAGGTTCATGGAGGGGACACCCGATGCCCCTTGCCTTAGCGGGAGAGAAGGATGAGAGGTTTGTGGCACCTCCTGAGTCATGGCAGCTGGGAGGGGTGTGTGTGAGTGCCGTCTGGCCTGCCAGCGGGTCCTGTCTGCTGGCCCCGGGCTCCTGGATGTGCTCTCGGTGGCCGAGGCTTTGGGAGCACAGTCTACTCTGCACGCTCAGGTATGAGGTGGGAATGGGACACAGTAACCCTTACTGACAGGGGCCACCATGGGCGCTTTCAGATTGGAAGCCCGAGACCCGAGGCTTGTGCATCAGGTGCACAGTAGCAGGTGAGATGTGGGGTTCCACAGAGAGGGGCCGGGAGGGCCACACGTCCCTGGGTCTCTAGTGGGACCTGCCGCTTGCCCCTGGCTGCAGCCCATTGCAGCTGCTATTTGTGCATTTGTGAAGTCTGTGTCCCCTCTTTGTTCTGGAAGGCTTTCAGGCATCCTATTGTGGTTCTGATGGCCTCAAGTGACTCCCAGCCGCCCCTTCTACAGTGAAGGCCAGGACCAGTGGGGCTGAGTGCTTGGGGCAACCACTGTCAGGCCGTCCAGGAACAGGAGCGGCCTTCCCTCTCGGAGCGAGCCTCCGCTGGACTTGCTCTGCTGACTCAGGTGCAGCGGGCCGCCTCCTAGCCTCCTTTCCTCCTCACCTGACCTCACCTACAGATGGTGCGAGGAGGTGTCGAGAACCTGTTCGAGCCCATGCCCACCCTGGAGGAGCCTCCCTTGACCCTCCCTAGAATGTGATGGGGGTGAGGGGGTACTCTGCATTTCCTAAATTTAGACAAGGTAAGGAAGCCACCCACACTAGTCTCTGCTGTGACAGGTCGGTGTGGCCTCGGAGTGGACAAGCCCTGATGGCCAGGAGATGCCCAGCCCCACACACCTGTGTCTGCAGGGGCTCTCAGCCTCTGTGCAGTCAGGGGTGTCCTGCAGGGGGTGATCTCTGCAGGGTGCCTCAGAAGGTGGGGGCAGCCACTCTCCCACAGGGGCTTCACCGTTATGGGGGATTTCCATGGAACACGTTAGATCAACTAGACCCAAAACCACAAACCGTATCTATGGACAGCTGTTTTTATGAAAATACCGGAATGAAGATAGTTGTAGCATTTATAATTTCAAAGAAAAAAAGCAGCTCTCAGAGTATCAGGCATATTTTTTCAGTGGGAAGAACGTGTACTTGCACGGGCATGTGTCCATGCACCCACGTGCACACGGGAGCAGGTGCACGCACCTGTTCTAGGCACATCATTTGCTCAGCAGCAGCCAGAGGCAGAAATTCTCAAGAGCAAAAAGCTCAAGTGTAGGTCGAGTTGTCTGAATGGCAGTGTCCTCAGAACACAGCAATTTGTAAGTCTGTCTCAGGGAGAGGAGAGGACAGTGCAGGGGGTGGGGCGGGGTCCTGCAGATCCCTGCGTTATCACCAAACCCTAAGCCACCCGGGCCAGGCCCTCGGCAGGGAGACGGACGGCCCTGTGTCTGCCATGGGGAGCCCACCTCCCAGGGGCACTGGGGGGCAGACGACGACACAGGCCCCAGCAAGAGGCAGTGTCACTCGATCCTGGCTCCCATCCTCTTGGCCAGACAGGGCCCTGAGATGGGCTTGTGTGCTGGTGCTGGGGCCATGGGACTATTTGTGACCCACAGAGCCTCAGTGGACATGATGGACGCTGTCTCCCTGCAGATGTGCCCCCCTCTGGCTCCCCACGTCGCCCGTGGAAGCAGCTTGGGTATCTGAGTCACTGCTGGCCTCGTTGGGCTCTGACTCAGGGAAGATGACGTGGAGCTCTGAGATTCTAGTGTTCGGTAGGCTGGCGCGGCCCCCCGCTCCCCCCCATCCTAATAATGCAGCTTGGGACCCCCTGGTCCCAGCGTGGCTCACCGCACCCCTGCCATCCCAGTGCGGCTTGCCGCCCCCCCCCCCCCACCGGCCCAGCACAGCTCGGCAGCCCCCGTCCTAATTCAGCTTGCCACCCCCCACTCTCGACCCAGCGTGGCTTAGGTCCCCCCACCCCCGCCCTAACGCGGCTGGGCCCTCCCTCCCTGTCCCAGGGCAGCTCGGCCCCCTGTCCTAATGCAGCTCTCTTCTACGTAGGCTAGTCAGAGGAGGCCTCACTAAGGAGATGTCTGGGGACAGACCGGAAGGGGTGGGGAGCTCGTCACCCAGATGTTGGGGAAGAGTGTTCCAGAGGGAGGGCACAGCTGTGCAAAGGCCTTGTGCTCCAGGAACAGAGATAAGGTGGGTGAGGGAGGCAGGGGAGTGTAGGGGGAGCTGTAGAGGCTCCTGGCACCCACGGGGGCCACAGACTGTGGTAAGGGTGCTGGGGCTTTGGGCAGGGAGTGCATGCCCTGGGCCATGCGCTCCATGAAGGTCTTGAGAAGAGGCTGGCTGGGAGCGAGGGTGGGGGTCCAGACAGAAGCGGCAGCCAGGTGGGCTCCTGGAATCTTCCAGGGGAGTGCTGACGGTGGGCCGGACACTGCGGTGCAGGGGTCAGTGGTGACTGCCTAGTCCATGAGCCAGACAAGCCTGGGGGTCCCGGGAGCGTTAGAGACCAGTGCTGCCAGCTGAGGAGCACCAGCAACACTTCCCCCTGCTGCCACGTGGCCAAGGGGAGATGCTCCGGGTCCTGAGCATGGGTCAGTCTCCTCCGGGCACCGGCCTTTACTGTCCCCTACCCCCCACAGCCTTCCTTAGATGGCCTGTCTGCAAAATGAGCCTCAGGGTAGAAGATTCAGGGAAGGGGGCACACGCGCATCCACACTTCTACATTCAAATACCACACGTACAATCAAGTGGGCAGGCTACTGGAAGTGCGGGGGGTTTCATCTGGAGGCCAGGCTTCCGGGATGTGCCCTGGGTGGAGACAGTGGGTGGCAGTGCCACCTACCGCTGGTCAGTGGCAGCCCTGCACATGGCCCCTGCCTCCTCCCTCATATGCTCCCCTGGGGCTACTTTTCTTGATGCCATTTGTCCCTCACAACAACCTAGAGGTCAGCTTTAGGGGCACCCGGGGCTGTGAGTCCTACCAGAGGCCTGGTCCCAAACTCCGAGTCAGTTGGTGACGCTGTTTATCCAAGAGACTGTGGCGGGGCTGCCAAGTAGAGGCTTCAGGCCTGAGTCCCACGCTGACCGCAAGGGCCCTGGGGCATCCCCTGCTCCAGAGCTACCCAGGAGCAGGTGTTGGCTGGAAATACATAAGCCCCAGTATACAAACAGGGTGGACCCCCAGGGCTGCCTGGGAACTGGGAGGCAGGTGCACGTGGGTCCCAAGCTACAAAGCACCACTCACAGGCAGGCAAATGCATGGAATAATACGTCTCCTGTTGTGTTGCTGCTTTAACACACCCACCAAATGCAGAATGAAAGCGGCCTCTGTTCCCCTTGGGTGCCCCGGGATCAGCCTTTGTGCCCTGGTGGGGCTCAGGGCAGGGCCAGAGCAGGAGCTGTGGCCTTGTCTCTGTGGCCTCCGGGGCTCTGTCCTGGCCTGCACATGCTCACCTCTATGACTGGGGGGTCAAAAGTTCCTTTTCGATCTGTGGCTCTGACTCTAAGATTTATATTTGCCCCAATGACACGCTCAATATTGATTGCGTTGCTGGCCCAGGGATGAATAACAGGCTCAGGCAGCACAATCAAACCATGATTAGCAATAAAGGAAAGTCAGCGTCCACGATTCTCAGGAGCAGGCTGCCCACTAGCCACTCTTGGAGGGCACTGATGACCATGCGGAGGGTCCGTGAACCAGGGGTCCATAGGAGCCACGGAGTGCGTCCCCGGCCTTCAGTCATTACCGCCTTGAGATAGAACTTTGCATCAGTCATGACTGCTTCTTCTAGTTTGGTGGCTTCGTCTAGTAATCAGGACTGACCAAATATAAATATTTCTTGAAATAGTATCTCAACAAGATTTCCTCATGGAAGCGTCTTGGAAACAAACAAACAAAAATGAGCTTTTAAACTTCTCACAGAACATATGTCTGTGGCAGAGAGTATTTTCCAGCCCATGCCCTGGAGGTCCTGGTAGGGTGTGCACAAGCCACACATGACACCGACAAGGCCAGGTCATAAGCAGGACATGTGCCTTAAACTGTGTGCCCAGGTTGGAGGAAGTCATTAACCAGTAGGTTATAATGATAACCCACCTATGAAACTAATCACTACGTTTGCTCTGAAAATACCCTGTGGTGGTCCATGGCCACGTGATTATTGGTGATAAAAATTTAAGTAGGAGAAAAGTTCTTACAACGGGCTAAACACAGCTGCATCCTTTGAGGGATGCACACAGACTTCCCGCTGACGGTCACCGCGGAGGGACAGGGTGCCCTCCAGGTGGACGTAGGTCGGCTTGCTCATGAGCCGTGGGTGGATTCTCTCATCTCCCCTGCTGACCTGGGAGGAAACCAAGGCCCATGAAGATGAGCACATGGGCAAGAAATGGCACAGCTAATAGGTGGTGCAGTGGCATTACCTCTTACATAAAATGAGAAATTAAAAAAAAAAAAAAAAAAAGGACAGGGTCTCATTTTCCATTTGGGCAGCTGGGAATTTCCAGGTTCAACATATTCACAACCGCCATTCAGTTGACTTGCATGGTCTTACTTGACTTGACCTCGACTTCATGCTCTTTCTATTTTGTTCCCCTGTGTATTTTCTTATTGTGAGCTAACTCAAGCATTGTGAAACACACACACACACATATGTACTTAACATGTCGTACTCGTATAAACTGAAATGTTCCCAGGGTGAATACTTTCTTGCGGAACAGTGTACATCGATAATTCTCCCTGCAGTGTTTGAGTAGTGAGGGATTCCCCCCATGGTTCTCCATAGGAGTCTGTCCCCACCTGCCGGGTGCACCACACTTAGCCATGCATGTGTCACACACCGAGGCAGGGTGCACCTCACTTAGCCACGTGCACCTCACCTTGCCATGCACGAGCCATGCGCAAATCATGCACTGAGGCAGGGAGGCTATGTTCTCGCGACCCTGCAATCCTGCAGAGCTGTGCTGGAGCTCACCTGATGTGCGGGGCACTCATCTCTTCTGCTCTGACTCTGGAGATGTGGGTCCCATCTGGAAGGAACCACACTATTCTGGAAAGAGCAGGGCTGCCCTCTTTGGGGGATTTTGCTCCTTTGTCACTACAATTTAGGGAGACCCAAGGCTTCCGCTCACCTCAACCACCTGGCCTGCCCTTGCGTTAGCTCCGTTGCCAGTGAACTCTGGAGGGAGGGCGTGGGGACGAATGAGCTGCCTTCCTTGCTGACTCTTTTCAAATGATGAGGATCACGTATGACATATGTGTGGGTGCATGGCTCAAAAAAAGCTCGCTCACCGGACTACCACAAAATAACCCGGTTCCCCAAAGCTCTGACGATACGTGGTTCCCTGGGCTACCGTGTTTTCTTCCTTTCTGGGTAACCAGGCAAACCGTCCTAAGCATAATCACACACCGTCGGAAAAAACATTACACAAAGAGATTTGCGAGTGTGCTCTAACCAGTGATTTGCTTAGATTAAGAACAGTCCTTCCCTGGGATTTTCCCATGAAATGAAAAGGTAGGTCAAAGTCTCCCATGTGCTGCTGGGAAAGGACTGGCTCCAGCCCTCAGGGAGGAAGCCTCCCATAGTCTGTCCCCCACCATGCAGCCTTCCCGGCCCCTCCACTTCTGTCCCTAAGCCTGGACTCTGACCAGCTGAGGCACGACAGCTTTTCTCCTGACTTTCATGGAAACCTTGCAGACTCATACATGTCGGATGAAGGAGACAGGGCCATGCTTCTGACCCAAGGGCAGTGTGATGGCTAGGAGCTGGGAGACAGTCGCTACACGGGTGTTCAGAGAATTGCGAAAGCATGGTGTTTTTCATCGCACTCGGGGAACTATTGTGTAGTCAGGAAAAGTGGGAGGCAGCTGCTGGCTCCATGTGGAGTGACATTTGTAGAACACTTCATAACTGAAAAGGAATGCTCAGATATATTTTCTGAGATTAGACTGTCAAGATCGACAGTCAAGATCCATGTAGCTGCTTCTCCCCTCATCACTCTGGGGTTTCTCTGGATTCCAAGAAGGAATTTTTTTTTTTTTTTAGCTAATTTTAAATACTAAATTTAAATAGTTTCATTTAAGACATTGCATTTTCCACTTAACAATACAGTGTTTATAAAGTGCAATGTTTATTTCCTTTCTCTGTGCACATATTCTGTATTCAAGTATCAGGAATGCCCAGGATATTTACTGTAGCACTTGACTTTACAACTGCTGTGGAATTTGCTACAAATTTGGGTCCTTCAAATGTTGTGTGGAACAACTAGACCTAATTAATGTCAGGTTAGCTTAATCAACCTCTTCGATGGTAGGCCCAGAGGAGGCACCACCAGAGGGAGGAGCTCCACCACCAGGGGAGCCTCCAGGCATTCCTCCTGGCATGCCTCCTGCACCCTGGTACAGCTTGGTAAGGATGGGGTTGCAGACTTTCCCCTGCTCTTTTTGCTGATGCAGGAGGGGGAGATGACCATAAGCTCAAAAAGCAGATGCCAGGCAGCTCAGCGGGGGCCTCTGGGTTTGTATTAGTCAGGCCTGCTGAGCACAGAACAGTGGGAGCCACGAGGCCCCCCTGGCCGGCCTCCCCATAGGTTGGATGCGGTCAGCTGGCACGGCTCCTCACACCCGCCCTCTGCTGTGACTCAGCCTGGGCTCAGTGTCTGTGGCACATGCTGTGAAGTGGATGACTAGTCATTTCCTGACCCCACGTGGGCTGCACGCAAGGGCGCACGCGAGCATCTCCATCACAGTAGACACAACAGGCAGAGTCTGCTTGTGCCCCCCATTTCTTTCCATTAGAAGAACATGAGAGACTCCTAACTCTGGGAAATGAACTAGGGGTGGTGGAAGGGGAGGTGGGCGGGGGGTGGAGGTGACTGGGTGATGGGCACTGCGGTGGGCACTTGATGGGATGAGCACTGGGTGTTATTCTATATGTTGACAAATTGAACACCAATAAAAAATAAATTTATATAAAAAAAAGAAGACAAACCTAAGTTTGTGACATAACGGAAATGGGCACCTGCCCCCTGGTTTTCACCAACTACAGAAATCCATCTGCAAACTGAGTATCTATTTGTACTGAAGCTGCCTTTGAACAAGCTTCAGAGATCACATGGTGCTCACGCCGATTGAAGGAAACGCTCATGATACAAGACCCTTCTCCCATTGCACACATGTGCAGCGTGTACATGTTTGTCTGATGAGGAGAATGACGGGCATCGTTATGAACTATCCTGACAGCATTTCACCTGGGGAATCGTGAGATGATGTTTGCTACAAAAATAAGTAAGCTTAGCCAAAATCATTCTAGAAGGTACTCTTGTCATATGGAAAACCTGAAACTGGACATTTTTATTCTGTCGTTCTTTGATGTGTTTATGTACATCATCTGGATTATGGGAGTAGAAAGCCGTCTAGAGGAGCCTTTATTTTACAGGCTCACAGGCGGATTGATTCTTGAAATCGACACTCAGATGCTCCATTCGGGCCTGCAGATTGCCTTCCGTCTGCATTTGGGAGGCCTGCGTGGATGCCTGGCCTCATGTGCTGCCCCTGGTCCCTCCAGCACCTCTGCCGCCGAGGAATGGGGGCCCCCCCCCCCGCTATGGAAGGCAGTGACTATGCTCCGGCAGCCCACCCCCCCGCCCGATCCCAGCTCCCACAAGGACCAACATGCTGCAGTATGAGCGGGGCTGTGGATTCTTCTTGCGCTGACCCCACTGGTTTCCATTAAACCCACCTGGTTGTTTCCAGTCTCGGGGCCCTCGAGTTACATTTCAGGACAGTTTAAGATACTGAGACAGTGGGCAGTGGTACTTCTGGAATGACGGGTGTTTACCCAGGACAGAATCACAGAAACAGAAGGGATTTTTGGTCTGGGCAGGTGCCCCGCTGCCCCCCTGTTCCTGCCTCCTTGGGAATTCTTGGAGAAGAGAACAGAGTGAGGCACAGGGACCCGTCTGCATGGGGTCTAGCCTCGCTGTGTGGTCGTGGGCAAGTCACTGAGCATCGTAGTCACATGCGAAAGGTGATTTTTTTTTTTAATGTTGAAACCAAATGAAAACGCATTCGTTCATTCTCCCCAGTGGGCACAGAAACGACTCTGAACCGCGTACGTAAAAGCAATGACTGTCAGCAGGGCACCACAGACAAGGAAACTTTTATAGAAAACAGTTATTTTCCAATACTCGCTGAGTCATTCTTTGTGGTTGAGCTATCTGCGCTTTGGGACAGCTTCACTTCCCTGTCAGTCATGTCGTAGAGGCACCGTTAGGTTTTCCACCCAAGAATGGCCACAGAGATAACTGGAGAAGTGTCGCACTGTAGGGACGCCTCTGGGGAGCGTCCAGCGACCGTGCAAGGCACGCGACAGCTCGGGACAGGCCCCACCGGGGAGAACCGCCAGCAGGAGGCCGGCCAAGGACACCTACCCCACGGTTCTGCGGCGTCTGCGTTGTCGATGCTGGGAACAGACTGATAGACGAGTCGCGTAATTAAAAAATTACAACCTTCCCCACGTGAGTGCAGCTGCACAGGGTTGTCGCCTGAAGCTACGCCCTCGCATTCCCCTGTCACGTACCGAACACCTCGTTGTCTTCCGAGGCCTCCCGGGCCAGCTGGCGGACGCCCCTCCGGTCCACTCCTCCTGGGGGAGTCCCTCCAGCCTGGAAACAAAACAAAACAGGGCCCTGTCGTGAGAGGTGGTGCTTCATCAACAAGGTAGTCGCTAGACACTGTGTGGTGCGTCTCAACTTTGCGACAGTCCCATTCCCGTTCACCTCGCAGGGGTAAGACCGTGTCTGGGCTCAGGGCGGTTTCTGCAGAGGAGTCTCAGTTCCGGCCTGTTTGCTCCGCCCGGGCCCACAAGCATCCTCTACTTCCAGGGGAGGCACCTGGGATAAAACGCCCCAGGTCGCACCCCGTGCCTGTCCCAGGAGCCCCCCCACCCCCCGCCTGCCAGGCCCGAGGGCTGCAAGCCATGCGCAGGAGGAGCCGGCACCGAGCCTGACTCCCGGACCTCCCCGACTTCCCGCCCTGGCCGCCCGGGAGTGGGGCGCCCTGGGGGAGCGGGCGCTTTGGCCGACGCCAGGTGGCGCCCCCAGGCCCTCTGCTCTGTCCTGAGCCCCACCTGTGGCACCCAGCTGCCCGCCCTCCACCCGCGGCACCAGGGTGCCCGTTCTCTTTAAGTTTAAAATTTGAAGGGCATAAAGTCTATATGGTTTAGTTTCTATTTGTTTAATCAACTGTGTTTCATTAGTGTGACGGGGAGTGCAGCTGCCAGAGGCCCTGCCCCAAGCACTGTGGGAAGGCCTGCCCCTGCCGTGCGCCCCGCAGGCCCCACCGCCCCCACATCTCCCCACCTCCCACCACCCCAGCACCCCTCGCATCCCCCCACGACCTCGGCACCCCTGCCAAGCCCTGTACTCTGCTCTGTTTCTCACCTTTGTCCCTACAAGGAACCCTGGCGGTGGCTTCCCCGGGACCCACAGCTCGCCCTGCGCCTCAGTTACCCCCACAAGCACCTCCGGGCTCCTGCACAGGACCATTTACTGGGTTTGCATTTTTCCAGGTTATAACCCGCACTGTGCAGGCTCTGGTTTGCTGCCTCACGAGACACAGGCACAAGGGGACATTTCCAGGTGCTCCCCGCGGCCTCACTCTGGGCTCCACCGTTGCTCTGCATCACTCCCCCACCCTAACCTCTCTCGTTCCCTGAGTCTCTAGCTATGGCTGAGAGATACGTACTGTTCTCACTTTATACTCTTCTTCTGAAGGGGGGTGGACAGGCACAGTAAGCAACACTAAACCCCAGAGCCAGACGGCTTGGGAGTATGCTCTGGCTTGGCTTTTATTTATGAGCTGCGTGACCTTGGACAAGTCTGTGCTTTAGTTTCCTTCGCTATAAAAGAACGGAAATACTGGTATTGTGTGGCTGCATGTGCTGGTTGAAATGAGGGTTCATCAAGTCAGTATCTATAAGCGCTCTGAGCCTAGGAGGCACACAGGCACTGAGTGTTAAAAAAATGGAAACTCTGGGGAAAAAAAAGATGAAGATCCTCCCTCCTGCCGTGGCTCCTGCACCTACCTGCCTTCTCCCTAGCTCCGTCCCCATGCCATGTCTTGGGGGCGTGTTTGCCAGGCCCAGCTTCCCTTGCTCTGGAGAGTGGGCACACAGCCCCCAGGTCGGCAGCAGCCCTGCAGAAGCTTCCGGGGGCGCCCACCCACCCAGCCAGACATCCTGTCTCTGCACTTTCCCCTCCCCGCCGAGCCTCAGGGCTCGGAGCTAGGTTTGCCACTTGCAACAAAACCCATCTTGACTAATACGTGTTTTCCCGTGAGGAAGCCATAAATTACTATCACATCAACGGAAGGTCTGATTCAGAAAGACAGATTCCCAGGGAGGGACAGGCACAGGCAGGCAGCCGCAGGTGGGAGAGAAGGCGACGCCCAGGGGGAGGGGACCTCCTGGCTCTGGGGAGGCCAAGGCCAGTCCTGTGGATCACAGCGGGCCCTCTGTCCCTGCCCCTGTCCCCAGTGCCCTCCGGAAGCCAGAAGCCTCCACACCGAATGAGTGTGGGGTCTCTACTCCGTCCCGGGCAGGCGGGAGCAGGTGAAGGCAGGAGATCCCAGGCTGGGGCGGTTCCACCTGGCGAGCAGTTGAGAAAGGTAGAGCCAAAGCAGCAAGACGGTGCTGTCCATCCTACGGACAACACCGGGGAAGAAACTATTTCGTGTTGCTGGGAATCAGGAATCGGGGTCTCTGAGAACGGGAGCAACGTCACAGGCTTTGTGTGGGACCCAGAGTTACAGAAACCAAGCTGTCCCTGGGCCTGGACACCTCCCAACCTCCTGCCCTCAGGGTCCAGGCGGGTCAGAGTGTGCGGGAGGGAGGACCTCACCCTGCCAGCCTTCGGCCACTTCCCTGCCTGGGTCCTCAGCTCCTCCTCCTCCTCCTCCCCAGGAAGGGCCTGAGCTCCTCCCCTCTGCATGCCAGGCAGCTCCCACTCCCCATGGGTGCACTCCTCTCCCCACCACACTGTAAAGTGCGAACAGATCCTTGCCCCATAACCCTCTCTGTCTACAGACCTCGCCCATGCCTGGCACCCCCACCAAGTGCTGGAGAGAAAGCTGCTCAGTTGTTATGTTTGCAACAGGTAACTTCTGCTCCAGTGGGAGGTGGTTTAGGATGGATTTTCCAGATCTACCATTTTAATTCTAGATGGAATAAAGCTTGGCCCAGGAAGCCCTTCTGGATCCGCTGTGCCTCAGCCGGAGCCTTGTGTCATGTGTACTGGTTTCACATCTCTCTTTGAGGCTGACCTCAGTGTCCTGCTCTTCACTAAGTACAAAATAAGTATTACTGGAGAAATACTGAAGTAAACATGACTTAGCTGCCATTTTATTCACCTCCACCCGACTAGTGAGCAAGGAGCACACGGGCTGTGCAGGATGGTGTGTGGAAAGTACCCAGCAGCCCGGGAAATCTACTGACTCATTTCTGTCCAAATAAAAAGATTCTTCTGAGACCTGATGCTGTTGCTTCTCCATGAATAGAAAATATATCCTCATGAATAACACATTTTCAATAAGCAAAATGTCCATAAGCAAAACAAACACAATCAAGATGATGTGTGTCAAACATAACGGAATTTTCAGGGTAAAGAAATAAAAGCTTCTTGTAGATGAAGATATGCAAAGAGGGTCAGTCCCCACGACCCAGGACCCAGAGTGTCACTGCCCCAACATGTCCTGATTCTCAAATCATGTCTGTGACTCCCAAGTGTCTAAAGGATTTCAATGGATTATGGTTTCTTCACAATATTGGTACTGATTTTCACTTGCAGCAGCCTAAATATGTGAGAGCTGACCCATGTAAGAATCCACTGACTTTTTCATATTAATTCAGGGGAAAACACAAGACAAAACTCACATAAATGTCAATTTAAAAATATTTCTAAATATAGATGAGATCTCTTATTCAACAACATTGAAACAGTACTCATTATAAATCAAGCAACTTGCTGCATTCTTAGATCAAGTACTTAATCTCGTCACTCGACAGGCATCATTCCTGTGTGATTATAAAACCTCCTTTCGAGCCAACAGGCCTGTGCTCCCTGGGTGATGCCCCTGAGCAACACATCCATGCAAACGCCACCAGGCGTCTGGTCCCTCCCATCCTCATGCAGAAGTGCAGCAGGGCCTGTGCAACTCTATCCACCCTTTCTCCTCAGGGCCTTGAGTCTCTCGTCCACGCTGCTCTTGGGAGCAGCAGAGCAGATAGCACCTGATTCTCTTTTCTGGTTCTGGGCGACCACCATGAATTGGAAACCCAGGGATAGAACAGAATTTAGTGTTGGGAGGGTTTTTAAATTCTCTTTAAATAGAAATATGGGAGTGCCTGGGTAGCTTGGTCGGCTGCTTTGACTCCCAACCTGGACCTGAAGCAGTGTTGGGGGGAGTGGAGTTAAACTGTCTGGCACTGTTCGTGGGGCATGCAGTGTAATTAAGAAGGTCTGGGGAGTCCAGGGCCCCTGCCTAGGAGGCAGGAGGTCAGGGGACACGCCTTGGCATGGCTGTCGGGTCCACATGCCCATGCCCAGTCGGAGCCCTTCCTCGTAGCTGGATGGGCTTTGATCTTCACGCCCCAGGGGCTGGAGGGAGACCTATGGCCGCCAGCATAACCCCTGGCCACACCACACCAGGCCCTCGGCAGGTTTGCTTACTCCCCACTTCCTGAGTATTCCAGAAGTATCCAGCCAAAAGGCAGCAAGGCTGGAGAAGAGGCAAAGGTGGCAGCACGTGGCTGAGAGGCCAGCCCTGTGGCTCTCTAGTCATCATGACAGAGGGACAGATTCTTCTCTTTGCAAGGACAAGGACACAGAAAAGTCTGCCCCAGACAAGTGGTGGCGTGGGGTCGGAGAATCCTGGCCATCTTCTGGTTGTGGTGGGGAGACTATGGCTTATTATAACTCTGAAAACTGCAAGGCTTGGGAGCCATCAATAAAAAAAAAAGCACAAACTGCTATGAATTCCTGGGTATCACTTGAAATTCTCGCTGCTGTGGCTTTGAGATTCCCTGACAGTCTCGCATTGACAAGCTGAGAAAGAGCAATGTAGATCTTAAAACTGATGCAGGGGTGTGCTAGGGGTGGTTTCTATCACCGGGCACCATCCATTCTTATAATACATGACAAATACTTAGCTCTGCAAGAAATGTTCTTTTAACTGAGCAACAAAAATGCTTGTAGAATAGAACAATGTTTTCAACTGGCTGAAGAACTTTATTTTTATACTTTGTTTTGTGTCTTAACCATAATGGTCTGAAGGCTCAAAGACACGATTTGCTTTTCTTTTTGAACCACGTACATGGTCTTCTTGACAGTGGCAGAAAGAAGATAAGTTCAGGAAAACACCTGTCGGGGTGTAGGGCAACTCCTGGGGACTCTCAGACGCATGGATCTCTTAGCAGGTACAGGAGGCAGACATGGGAGGGGAGACCCACCCAGAGGGGTTGGCAGGGGAGCATGGGATGCTCCCCACTCTGAGAAGGTGGGGCTTCTGGCCAGGAGGGGCTCTGGCAGCAAATGCCCAGGTCTCAGGATATGGAAGGGATATTCTTCCCCACATCCTGGGAGGCAATCCTGTCCCTCCTCTGACTGAAGCCCTATTGTGTGGCCCCTTCTCTCTCCCAGTGGAGAAAACTCTCTGGGGTCTCCAGCTCTGCATTGCATCCCCCCGCTCCATGCCCTGACCGCACTCAGCTATGTAGTCCTCTGAGCACATTCCACATGATCTGACCAGTTCTCACTCAAGTAGGTGTGCCATGGGACCAGCCACCACCCACTGCTCTGGTCCAGGGAAATTGTGGGTTTCCCATGCTAACCCAGCTGGGCCACCTCTGCAGCCAGATGAGCCTGCTCTGGGGGTGCCGGTGGTTCTGATCTTCTCTGGCCACCACACTATTCCCTCTGTTGTTGGCGGTAGTCCCAGGCACAGGCAATGTCCTTCTCCAATCCTATTTCTGCCATCTGGCACCGGCTCATTTGCTGATCCTGACCTATGCCCTCTGACCCCCACGGCTGAGATAGAGGAGAATAACCACTCAGTGTGGGAGGGTCAGCTCTGCGAGGTTCCCTGGGCATCTATTACCTTGGGGCTAGGATAGGGGGAACCCATATAAATCCTCCGTGTAGACCGATTTACAAATGCTACCTTTACGTGTATTTGACATGTTTTTGCTTATTTAGATACTAAAAGACACAAATTTAGCACCCAGTTTCACATCATACAATCAACTGTCTGCATACTTATCATGTTATCTGAGACATGGAATCTTTGCTATTTTGTTTTTAAACAAAATATATTTATTTCAGGGGCCTCTGGCCTCTGGTAGGGTGACCTTTCCAGTGTCCCACCTTGATGCTTTGGCTGAGAGTAGAGGAAGCTCCATACGTCCTCAAGCCCCTCAAATCCCACAGTCAGCCACCAACTTTACTCCCTGTTCGGAGTTAAACTGTGCCCCTTAGAAAGATACATCCACACTCTGGCCCTTGGTATCTGGGAATATTGACTCTGTTTAGAATCAGGTTACTGCAGTTGTGATTCATTATGATGAGGTCATCCTGCACTGGGTGGGTCCCTAACCCAGTGACAAGTGTCTTCATAAGAGAAAATTTTGACATGCAGAATACAGAGGCGCAGGAAGAGGGCCATGTGCCAACAGAGGGATGTGACCCCAACCAAGGAAAGCCAAGGACCACGGGAAGCCACCAGATTCTAGGACAGAGGCCTGGAACACAGTCTCCCTTGGAGGATCCAGCCCTGCTGACACCTGTGTTCTGGACTTGCAGTCTTCAGGAGTGTGAAAGAATAAATTCTTGGGGTTTTTAGCACCAGTTTGTGGAACTTCACTGCAGAAGCCACAGGAAATGAACACACACCCCTCCATATATAGTACAAACAGCTCTGGATGTTGACTTGAATGGTGAAAAAGAGAAAGAAAAGAAAATGCATTTTTGGTAGTAAGGAATTCCCAGTCCTCTAACCTAGTACAAACCAGGAATCATTCTCATTTTCTTTCTGTGAATAAAACACACACACACACACACACACACACACACACACACACACACACAAAACATCTCATCTGGCCTTGACTTCTAAACTTTAAGCTGCAAAGTGATCCCTAGGGGTCAGTGAGGGTTCTGTACTAGGCTCCACGTGAGGAAAGAGAGACCTGGGAATTCATAGGATTCATCTTCTCCAACCACCCAGAAAGTATGAATCAGTGCTGCACCCATCAGCACTGCTCCAAGTGGAGCAGGAAAGGACGAAATTGAGTAAAACCTACCAAAGCCATTTACAAACCAAAATGCTGGTGAAAGGCATTTGGGTTTCAGTTTTTTAGGCGCTGGTCTGCTCAGCTGATTGTGACTTAGTATTCATCTTATCCAGTAACCTCCTGGTGACATAACCCACCATTTGAGTGTATCACAGTCACTGTAAAAGATTTTCTTAGGTTATAGCTATGTACACATACACAAAATTGTAAGTACAAATATGCTTTTAGTCAGCCTCAAAATTTAGAAAGACAGATGGTCTGGAGGTGACAATTTTAGAAGGAATGGCTCAGAGGACAAGTTTCTAATCATTGTACTAATTTCTGAAAAAAAATAATTTAAAAAGTCTATGGGAGGGGAAAATCCTGTAGCCACATTTTTAAAAAGTCATAAAATTTACAAAGGTCTGATTCAAACTAAAAAATACATAACAGGACAGGAAATATGTTGGAACTTTTTAAAAGTGACATTTAAAACTGGAAGACCATTTTAAACTGTGAGACTTTGAGGAAAGGCCTATCATAGGCTGCTTAAAAAAGGAAAAAAAAAAAAAAGAAGAACTGATTTTGAGAAGTTTGCAGTACCTTAAAAAAAAAAAAAAACTGTAAAACTTGAGTTGGGAACCATGGGCTTAGACTCAGGGAGTATTATCTGGTTTGAGTTCCCTGATTACATTCCTAACCACTCACTGGTTCCCACTCAAACAATGTGCTGGGGGTGTAGCAAGATGGAGAGCTGCCTGGAGGAGTTCACAGTGTTAAACAAAGCGGACACTTCAGAAACAATATCAGAAAACCATCAAGCCAACTGACATCAGACCAGTGTTCAGTCAAATAAAGTGTGGGGTCCGTAAGCTCAGTCCCACCACAGTGTGTATGTAGCGTAGGAAACACATCACATCTACCTTTTCTGAGATCCCTAGAAGAAAAGTCACAGTGATTCACTGTAAACTATTTACAATGCTTATGATCTTCTGCAAGATAAGTGTATATGATGGGTTCATCAAATAGAAAGTTTGGCCTTATCTACTTTTCTGAAGAGGACTGACACCAGGCTGGTGTTGACAGCAGAAGAATCTGAGATCTTACCTCCACAGGCTAACAAGCTGGCCTGCCAGCACCATGGATGCTGACAGGAGACAGGAGACTCCTGGGTCAGAGACGGTGGTTGGCATAGAGCTCACAGCAGTCCCAGCCTCTCATTGTCTGGATATGAAGTTCCTACAGGTCCCAGAGGCTATGGAAGCCAAGCCTCAGCTCTTATAGGTCAATGGGATCGGGCCCAGAGGGTCATCAGCGCATGTGTGGTTGTGCTACAGGGGAGGGACCTTGGTTTAAGGGAACCTGTGTCCTTTATAAGAGAACATACACCTGCCACCCGCCTGCTCCAGAGGGAGACACGATCTCCATCTGCTCGGGCTGCTCATTATGCAGACACTCTGGAACAGATCATCCAAGACTCTGCTTGCTGGATGTTAGAAACACAAGAGAGTCCTGGGGCCTCCTCCTGAACGCAGGTCATACACCAGGCAGCGGGCTAGAAACTGACCTGTGGAACTCTTCTCCAGCTACGTGATGGCGCACACCCTCTTGGTATCGACCCGTTCACGGTTCAACCCAAATTGACATGTTTTATTCTCAAGTTAAAAGTTCACCAGGGCTGAGGGCGCCCAAATGGCTCAGGTCATGATCCCAGGGTCCTGGGATCGAGTCCCCACCTTGGGCTACCTGCTCAGCACACAATTTACTTTTGTCTCTCACAAATAAGTAAATAAAATCTCTAAAAAAAAAAAAAAAATCACCAGGACAGCTGTTCTCAGATGCTTTTGAAGGCAACAAAGCAACTCAGGAGGACTTCAGAGACAACTCAACCAGCTCATTTTCTGACTGAGGTCACTGGAGCCAGAAGCTCCGATGCCCAGTGCTCACTGACCATGTCCTTAGGTTGGAGCCCAGATAGAAGGCTAGAGACAGATGTGCAGGAAGGGGGGCTCTGCTCTGGACACCAGGGCATAGGGGAGGTGTCAGGGGCAGCTGAGCATTCCTGGCGGGTAGGTTAGGGCTCCGGTCCACGTGCTAGAATGTAGCCCCCTCAGCCAACAACCTCCATCGGCCCAGACAGCCTCCCTGGGGCTAGGATGGCTCTGTCACCCAGAACACCCAAGTCTGTGCCCCCTGATGTGGGGAAGTCAGTAGCCACCCTGCCTGGGACTTCCTGGGACCTGCCCAGGACTCGCCTGGCTCAGCGGCTTCCCAGAAAAGTGATTCTGGGAGCCGAGAAAGGCGCTGGCCGCATGGAGCGAGCCTGCTGGAGCTGGAGGAGCTGTGAGGGGACTGTCACGGAGCAGTGGCCCGCATCTCTCCCCATGTGCGCCTCTGCCAAGGACGCCCATGCTGCCCGGCTCCAGGCTGCAGAGTTGGCAGAAGGATGTAGCACGGTTCCCACGTGCTCAGTGTAGGGGAGAAGGATGTATGGACAGAGCTCCCAGGGCCTGGGATGTGCCAGTGAGGAGAGCACATCGCAGACAGCAGTCATCCCTGTCCCTGCCCCTGCCCCACAGGGGCTTGTGCTGCTGCAGTGGCAGGTGGTGGGGCCTCCAGAGAAGGGAGGGCTACTGGGACATGGCCTGGGGTGGGGGACACAGCCCAGGGGAGACATGGCCCAGGGGGGACATGGCCCGGGGGGGGACAAGGCCGGGGGGACATGGCCTGGGGCGACACAGCATGGGGGGGACATGATGTGGGGGGGACATGGCATGGGGGGGACACGGAGTGGGGGGACATGGCCCGGGCAGGTGTGGGGCAGTGTGACGATTCCCCATCCTTGGCTCCGTGCACAAGTGCTTGGAATGGGGAGACCAGGCTGTGGGTGATTCGACTCTTGGCTCGGGGGGTGGGGGGGAGGGGGGGCACAGCATGAATGTGCGGAGAACCGTGGACTCGCTTTAAGGGAAACTCGCTCCCTCACTCTCTTCTATTTTCTTTAAGAGGCAAAATGTTCTTTGGACACTCAGAGTCAATCCAGGCGCCATGTGGGCTGGCTATGTACACGTTCAGTTCCTACAGCCCAGCCTTTCAACCACACCTCAAAGATGCATCTGCCACTGACACAGGGGAGGCACCTGAAGAGGTCCCACCCGCCAGCTCAACCCAGGTGAATCTCTCTTCACCAACTAGCTCACACAGCGTGAAGACCAGATGGCGGCTGCGTCATGTGCGTGCAAACATCCTCCTGTACGTTCTTGTTACTCAGACGTGAGAATAAACTTTGTTTGAAATCATAAAAGTACTGAGGAATCAGTGTAGGAAAAACTTCTATGAGAGTGTGTGTGTGTGAGTGTATGTGTGTGTGTGTTTCTGTGTGTATCTGTGTGTGTGGGGTAATATAAATAGTTCTTATAACCTTGCACTAATGACTCAGCATTTTTAGCCCTTTCTTAAAAATAAGAGGATCATTGTTACTCTTGCTCCGGGCTGGGTTTGGATAAGTAACTAGCAAAACATTACAAGCGTTTAGAATCAAAGCAAAGAATATGAAGAAAAATGAAATCCAGAATCATGGCTCATCTTAAAGCCATGTCCCCTCTTACGCAGAATCAGAACAGAATGTGGAGGCAAAGGGCAGGCCCCTGGGACAGTGCAGACAAGGAGTCCTCGATGTGGCATTACCGACATCATGGGCTAAGGCTTTCCTGTGCACCGGACTATGTTTTGCAGCATCTTTGGCCTCTACCCACCAGATGCTCATGGTACCCTGTGCCTGTAACAACAAGAAATGTCCCCAGGCATTGACAAATGTCCCTGATGATGGGAGACAGGAGTCACTCCTAGTTGAGAGCCGTTGGTCTAGACAAAGAAAAGTATTAGAGAGGGAGAGAGAACTACAAATCCATCCACTAGTGGACTTGCTGGCAGTAAATTCTGTACAAAAATACTTTGTAAGTCATCAAAACTCTTTTAATTTGGGTTTAATTCAAGAGGAGGGACAGCATGATCAGACTGGAGACCAAAGGTGAGAATCTGATTTAATTTAGAACAAGCACCCCTGTGGCAACGGCTCTTAGATAGGACACCAGAGAACAGCCAACAAAAGATAAACTAGACTTCATCAAAATTTAAAACTGTGCTGCAATTGATACCATCAAGAAAGGAAAACAACCTAGAGAAGAAGAGAAAATACCTTTGAATCATCTATCTGATGAGGAACTAGTATCCAGAATATGTAAAGAGCTCCTATACTTCAATAACAAAAGACAAAACAACCAAGTTTATTTTTTTTTAAATGGGCAAAGAATCTGAATAATTTCTCTGAGGAAGACATACAGATTGCCAGCAAGCACATGAAAAGATGCTCAACATTATTCTGCATTAAGAAAATGCAAATCAAAAGAACAATGTGAGATACCACCTGACATCCATGAGGATGGATACAGCCAAAATGCTGACCATAGCAGTAGTTGATCAGGGTATGGAGAAGCTGAAACTCCCAGACATTGCTCACAAAATGGTGCAGCCACTGTGCAAAAATAGTTTGATGGGTCCTCAAAAAGTTAATCATGGGTCAGCATAGGACTCATGGAATCCACTCCTGGGTATATGCCCACGAGACATGAAAATGTATGTCCACACAAGAACTTGTGTGAGAGTGATCATGGCAGCATATTCATAACAACACACAGTGGAAGCAACCCAAAGGTCCACCAGTGAATGAACAGATAAAGACATTGCAGTATATCCCTGCTGTGGAATAGCATCTGTTAATAACGGACACCTGCCACGTGGATGAACCTGAGAACGCTGTCCTGCAGGAGGGAAGGTGGCCGCCAAACGCTGTGGTACATGATTACACCAGGAGGCGTTCAGAGTGGTCAGCAGTCACTACCACTTTAGTGGTGGGGGCTGGTGGAGGTGGGTGGGGGGTCGGGCAGGACTGCTGGTGGCAGCCAGTCGCTTTTCGAGGTGACAAGTAGGTTACAAATCAGACACTGGTGGTGGCGGCTGGACAATCCTGTGAATATACTAAAAAGTACTGAATTGTATACTTTAGATGAGCACATTTTATGGTATGCAAATTTATCTCAATAAACATGTACCTAATAGCCAGGACCCGAAGTCTTGGCTGGGGACTGCACAGGATTCAGTATCAAGATTCCAGATTGGTTTTTGAAATGTGGGGAATTAAAATTTTGGGAGACTTTATCCTCTCTAATTCCGAGGCTGGTTAACTCTCCACCTGGTGGTGGCAATTAACCTGAATGGATTTAAGGATTAAGGCACGGAAAATGCTCCCTGTTCAGTCCTGCAGACCCCAGAAAGAAGGAACAATGATGTTATACATCTCCGGGAGGTGAGATGTCAAAGCCGGGGCTCCTTTTCTAGACCTGTTTGGATGGCATCAAAGGAAACACAGCAAGCATTTCTGAAAACGAGAGTACATGAAAATCCAGGTTTTGTTTTTCCATTGAGAAACCATATTAAGAGAAATGAAAACCTATGTCCACACAAACACTTGCACACGGGCTTTTGTTCATAGCAGTGGTATTTTTAAGTGCCAACAGGTGGAAGCAGCCCCAACGCGTATCAGTGGATAAATGGGTGCACGGAAGGAAGGTGGTCCGTGCGCTGAGAGACATCATTCAGCCAGGAGACAGGATGAAGCAGTGGCCTGTGCTGCAGGGATGGATGTGGACACAATCTGCTCATGAGAGAAGTCCCAGAGGAAAGACCACACAGCGTATGATTCCATTCACTTGAAATGTCCAGACCTGGGAAACCCAGAGACAGGAAAAATTCACAGTTGCCGAGGGCTGGAGGTGGAGGCTGAGAGTGGCAACAGCACCGTGTCTTTCTGCAGTGAGGTCAATATTTTAAAATTGTTGGACTGTCCTGCATACCTGTGTAGATACTAGAAACAAAACAAAACAAAAACAAACAAAACACTGAACCATATGCTTTAAATGGGTGAACTGTATGCACGTGAATTACATTTCAATAAAGGAGCTTCTAAGAAGCATTAGGAGCTCAGCGTGCAGGCAGTTCCCAGGGAAAGGTCCCACCGGAGTCCCTGCGGGAGAGTCTGGAACTCCGAATCTGAGGTCGTTATGAACTATTATCTGATCTGAGGAAGTGGCTATTGCAACGACTCAATGTCAACACCACCGTCTCCGCCGAGATCATTTTGCAGCGCAATTAGGATTGCAGAGTTCTTCAAATAATGAAGGCAAAGGAATGAGCTCAAGGTTTTATTTAAACATTGACTTTTAGGAGTCACAGCAAAACAAGTATTAACTAGCGTCATGGTAAAAGTGTTTATCGAGGCCTGTTGCATAACCGGACATACTAACATCTATTTTAGGGACACAAATATCTTGCCATTTATTCCTGGAAGCTACTGCTCTATCAGCTGGTCCCGTCCTAAATAAGAAGGATGGTCACAAACGGAAGGGTGTGGGGGGAGGGACAGGCAGAGAGAGGGAGAGATGGGCCGTGCAGGGTGGCTCCCAGAGTTTGGCGGGGAATTGCAAGTTCAGTTAAAATGCACTCATGTAATTTGGGTGAGGACATTCCTTCCTTTCAAAGGGAAAATCTATGTTACTGAAAAGAGAATAAGGTGATGGAAAACTCAGATCTTCTTAAATTGAAGCTGAATACACTTCCTTTAGTTTCAGGTCATAAAAACCCAAGGGTCCTATTTGATTTCTGTAAACATATGACCCTGTGCTGGCAGGCGGTTCTCTAACTGCCAGTTATCCTGCAGATGCAGCCCAAGGGCAAGGAGGTCTAACGCTTCTGTGTTTTTCTGACTGGACCCCTCAGCCCCGCCAGCCTCGCAACCCCCTTGCTCACAAGGTCATAACGGTCGACCTCACAGGGCCCCGCCCCGGGGAAGCCTGCCCTGGGGTCTGGCCCTCCGAGGGCACAGTCCATGTCATCTTCCATCCTCACTTATTTTACAAATCCTTATTGATTTTCCATATGGGAGACAAGGTGAAAGTAAAATCGCTCTAAGTAAAAGGTAGGTTTTAACGAGCACGTTAATGCAGTAAGATTAAAAAGAAAACGAGAGAAATCTCCCCCAGAACTGGGTTTGTACCTGGCATTTTGGTGCCCATGCTCTAAGGGAACAGACTCGTGCTGCAAATGGAATGATCACTTGTCTCTGCAGCCGCTCTTCCTCAGAGCTGGATTGTGCTCTGCCTGTGATCAGTGGGGAGGGCCGCCAAGGTAGCAAACCTGCCCCAACGTGCTCTCAGAGCTGGAGAACAAATCAAGATGCCTTCAGCTTGTCCCCATTCAGCACCAGGATGAGTCACCTGGACTCCATTATGAGATTAGATACGTTCAGAGACTTTCACGCATCCACGTGGTGACAGGTCCGATCACCAGGAGCAGGAAGCCCCATTCCTCATTTCATCAGGCGTTTGAACAGTCCTGCCCTCTGCAAAGGTGCATTTAGGAGAAATTTTGTTTTTCAGGCCACAGACCTTCTCTTGTTTCATAACTGAAGGTAAAATCAAGTCAGAGTGTAGTTAGGTGATGACACGAGTCATAAAACTATTTAGAAACACCTCTTTAAGGGGCGTGTAACTCATCCCTACAGGTCAGGTGGTGGCTGAGTGACCCAGCACGCAGATCAGATGGGTTTCTCTATGTCGTGCACGAAGCTCATACTTTTGTTCTGAGCACGGCGGGAACTGTGACTTAAAAAAACCCACACTCTGTCTCCTTGTCTTTAGAGCTCTGTTACATGATCAGGAACAAAAATGTAAAATCAAAGATGGGTTTTCTTCTAAACCCCGAAAAGTTGAGAAGGCATGAAATATAATGTTCCTTAAATGGAGTAACTAACTAACTAGTCTGTGTCCCAACAATGAAATGAGAAAAGTCTGGGTATTAAAAATGGCTCATCAAAGGAAAGTGTCATAAGCTCTTAGAATATCGTACAAATATCTCGTCATATTTCATGTTGCGATGCACTGCAGTACACCACTTTTTAAAAAAACTCAAATTGTCACAAAGTAGAAGAGAAGGGCAAAAACAAAAAAGGCTTTGCATTCAATTTATTTTATTTGATGTATGAGTGGTAGTCACTATAGCCCTTTTAATAATTTAGTACCAAAAAAAACCCCACCTAGGACCCATGATTCTGGATGCAAGGCACACCCAGAACCACTGCCATTGCAAATGGAAACCAGGAATGCCTCCTACTCGATCTGGAAGACTTAAGTCCCAGCCCAACCATGGCCCTCTTGGTGTCTTGAGCACAGTGACCAGGATAGCACACGGGATGGACCGACTTCACCGGGGGCACTTCAGATGCGCATTCATGACAGCCTTGCTTTGCATGTGCATTTGCTCCTGCATCTCCTCCCATTTCCTCCTTCCCAGAGATGAGCCTGGGCCAGGGCCTCTGCACCCCCAAGGCCCAGGGCTCCCAGGACCTGGTGGGTCTGAGGCTGCCCGTGGCTGGGATCCCCCCAGCCTCTCTGAGAAGGCCCTGAGCAGGGCCCCCTGCGCCCCTGCTTCACTGTGTTGGCCTCAAGGCTGGCCTCTTTCCATGCTCCTCAAGCACCCGGACAGGGAGGCCTGGGACAGGCTGCAGAGCCAGCTGGCGCCCCTCACGAGAAAGGAATGGGGGCGCAGGGCGAGGGCAGAGGAGGGGACCCTCCAACCCTGGCCCCAGGTCCCTCCTGCTAGCAGCACTGGGCCCCCCAGAGGGGGTGCTCAGGAAGTCCCAGCAAAGCCACTCCTGCGGCCGCAGGGACTCTGAGCCCTCACCTGGGACCACTTGCATGCGGGGCTCAGGAATTCTGAAGTGCCTTCCTTAAATCCACTTTCTGCATGCAAATGGCATCCCTAAATCCTAGCGTGGAGCCGGGGAGACAGCGGAACCCGACAAGTGAGAAGCCCAAATCCGCAGTGGCTCGGAGCTCAGGACCAGCTGCACGCCCACAGCACCCCTCATGGGGCAGGAAACTGGCTCAGGGCGGACGCTGGAACCTCGGGCATAACCCGACCTTGGGGGTGGGTTGGGGTGCTGCACAGGGACTGAAGACTGAGTCGCTGCCCACGGGGGTCCGCGGGGAGGCCAGGGCCAGGGAGGGCAGAGGAAGGGAAGGGGCTGCCTGCAGGTGCAGGGTGGCCTGTGTGGGTCGGGGGCAGGAGAGGACAGCCAGCTCGAGGGCGAGAGCGCGCAAGCTGTGCTCCAGGGCCTCTGCTCAAACACATGCAAGAACAACATCAGAGCTCGCCGTTCCTTCTGTTCTTGAGGACGTTGGTATTTTCTTAAGTGTCTTAATGCAGTTATGAGCCAGCACACACCTCTGTGAATCACCCGTGTGGCTGTAACCCTCCACCGCCATGTGTAATTAATGTTACCAGCGCGCCTTACTCACTTGCGACTTGGGCTTGGTTCCATACGCCTTGTGCTAAAGTGTAATTAAGGATGCCTTAATAAGACTCTGTTTTGCAAGCACCAAAAGCCGCAGAAACATGAAAATGAATTTTATCTAGGCTTCTGTTTAACTACAGGATAATTAAATTAACGCAGACACCAAGTCCCAATTAGGAGGATGACATGTCAGAATCACTTAGGTGCAGACTGAGCAGGAGAGGTGAGCATGCAGCTGCTGATTTGCATTTTATAGGGTTTGGGCTAGCAGGCTTGAAACACCACACACACACACACACACACGTGTGCACGTGCACACACACTCGGAAAGATAATTTTTCACAGACATTCCAGCATACAACATCTCTTGCTTCCAAATTTAAACTTTGAAAACCACAGTGCCAAACATAATAAGTGAGAAAAGATAGGAAATGACTTTTGAAAATTAGGATTTTTAGGTTTTGCGTCACTAAAAATATTTAAGAGGGTTGTATCAGATATCTAAAGAAATTCTTCATTAATAACAAACAGGTGCAGGGTTTTCATATGAAGGGACATGCTTTTCACTGCCAGCATCTAAAGTAAAGCCCTCAAAGATAAAGTGACTCAGTGGCATTTCTGAGCTGACCTGGTGTGGGCTGAAAAACGGGGTTCAACCAGCATGCTGCGAGCAACCAAATCGGCAGGCAGCTGAGTCACTGCTGGTGATGACAGCAGCTCACCACCCAACCCAGCCCCAGCCCCAGCCCCAGCCTGGGCCGTCGGGGGAGGGCACCGCACGCCTCCACTCCCGTAAGCACTTCCACTCCAGTAAACCAGGGCTCATCGATCCTCCTGGGCGGGGGGGCGGGGGGGCACCCCGTTTAACACTCACCGAGTCACTGATGGTACATGAATAACTCTCTGCTCGGCCATACCCGAGATTCCGTTCTCCGCCAGAGGTAAATCCAAAATCAAACTTGAAAGCCATTTCACATAAAGCACACCCGTCAAAGCTCAAAGACTCTGTCAACTTGAAAAAAAACCCACTGAATAAAAGGAGTCCCGCTTCCACTCACTCTGGGCCGCGCTGTGATACAAGGGCAAGACCTTGGACCCCCCCTTCCTCCCCTGACGGCTCTCACACAATAACTGGGTATCACAGACACAGGGAAGAGTAACCAGGGAATTTTACACGGTGCAGTAAGAGGTGGTTGAAAGCCCTGTGTGTGCAGCTAAAACCACGGTGATAGAGGCCGGTCCTGTGGGATCACCAGGCTCCGGTCTCACAGCACCAGCCAGTGTGAGAGAGAAGCCAGGCGTGTGGGCCGGGCGACACGTGGTGCATATACTGCCTCTTCTGTGGTTTTATCCAAAGAATTATTTTATTGTCCCATCATTTATATTTAATAAGCAACGTTACTATATATCACTTAGGCCTAACAACTGCTGTCGTCCAAAGGTAGCAGCTTGCACATTGGGTCACAGTTCCTGATAAAAACTAACTTTGCAATGAGCTTCCAGACCTAAGAAAACCTCTGGTAGCTCGAAAGAACCCTCAACAGGAGCTCTTTGTGGTGTCAGAGAAGAGACACCAGCCCAGAACCGGAGGCCGGAGCCCTCGGGTCCCGAGCCCTCCTCGACCTCAGCCCCAGATCCCGAGGCCGCGGCTTGGCGGAGGGGAAGGGTCCCGCCCGGCGTGGCGCGTGGTCCAGTGCACGAGGGGGCGGTGGGGGCCGCGGCCGAGCTCCCGAGCCACCGCGGGGCCTGCTGACTGCAGGCAGGTGTGTGTTGCCTCGGGGCACCTCTTCATGACGGCCCGACGTCATTTTTATTAAGGGCTGTTGACGGGTGGCTTTGTTACTAATTACGACTCATGTCTTTAATAATTACCTGTGTTTGTAGACGTGTTGCCGCCCGACTTACGGAGGTACGGGCGCTGTACGTTTATCAGATGAAACAAGATGCCCACATCAGAATCGGCCTCAGGGCCCGTCTACACAAAACTGATGCGGGATTTCCTCTTTGAGTCCATCCTAAAGGCAGAAGCACTGGAGACTATGACTCCGCATGTCTAGAATCTTCTACAAAGTAAAAGCTTAGAAAGACTGTTCCCTAACGTCAGTAAAAGATTCTGCCTCTGGAACACAAGGTGCACCCATGTCCCCACCGGCAGGTGCTTCGGCTGTTCCTCGCGGGGCCGGAACCTGCCCGGCGGGCTGGGAGCGTGCTCCCCCTCCAGGGGCGGCTCTGGGTTCCCAATGCAAACACGACTCTACAAGACCCAAGTGCAAGGAGATGTTTCACGTTACGTTCCTTGGCGTGTTGTCAAGCCAGAGACAGATCCGCTCGGAGGCTTCCAGAAGTGTAATGAGAAGGTTATTGATGATTTCGCAGATTTTGGAAGGTTTCTCTCAAATGGCACGTTTTCCCGCATGATTTTATTTCTTTTTTTTAGGAGCTCGCTTAAGTTCTTCTGGAAGCAAGTCAGGAGAGCAGGCTCCGGGGTGCATCGAGCTCTGAAGCAGCCTGTAGGCGCGCATGCGGTTTCAAAGGCGCGAGTCTGAGTTCTGTCCTGGCGCTAGGGGTATGCGGAGCAGCGGGCTGAGCTGCGTGTGCGAGGACGGGACGCGCTCCCACAGCACACCACTCCCTCCGCTGCCGTTTCTGGTACTTGTACGTGTGTTTGTGCTCTTCAGAGGATTTCACCCTCTGCGTCCAGTATTAGCTTTTGTGTGAAACTGTACAACTTTGACAGAGACCAGAATTTGTTTCCCTGACAAAAAAAAAAAAAAAAAAAAAGTACTGATGCTTACTTAGGAGGGTTTTAGGTATCCTGAGACATGGATGGAGCACCCCGTGGGCCAGGCTGCCCCTCCAAAGACGTGGCTATGTAAGTCTGAAGGATTTAAAGTCAAACATTTAGGGAAGCCTGGGTGGCTCAGTGGTTGAGCATCTGTCTTCGGCTCAGGACGTGACTCCAGGGTCCTGGGATCAAGTCCCGCATCGGGCTCCCCACAGGGAGCCTGCTTCCCCTTCTGCCTGTGTCTCTGCCTCTCTCATGAATAAATAAGTAAAATCTTAAAAAAATAAAATAAAAACAAACATTTAAAATTTGGTTCCTCAGGCATGCTGGCCACGTATCACGGGCTCCTTAGCCGCATGTGTCTGGAAGACAGTTCAGTGCTCCATGTGAGGGGTCAAGAGGACATCTTCATGGGGCTGCATGTGCATGTGCGTGTGAGCTAGAGATACAGAAGGAGGCCAGGGGAGACAGAACGGACTGTGAAACTGCAGAAGACAAGAGACAATGCAGTCTGCCTACACCTCACTAAGAGCTTACTACACGTCGTCGAGGTGTTTCCACCCCTCAGACTATGTGCTCCATGCTTGGGAGGAAATACCTCCCATTTTTCAGTTCCCTGAGCTTTTAAAGGCACATTATATGATTTACTGAAGAGTTAGCTGAGTTCTCAAAAGAATTCCTGTATGCGACTTGCCCAAGAAAATAGAAATTATACACATATGGGTCCAACAACTGCCAACTGACAGCAAGTGTGTTGGAAAGGTCAGTATTTCTGGGTGAATTCAGTGCCTCTATGGCACCAGAGCCCCTTTGCACGATGCTCCAGGCTGGGGTTGGGGTGACTGCAGGAAGTGGCTTTCTCAGTAATCCCACTTCCCCCCATTCTGTGAAACAGCCGTGGTGACAGTCGGCACTTGAACAAGGAAGTGCAGGAGGAAGAGTGGCAGCGGGAGAAAACAGCGCCAGTGTGTTTGGAGACCTGCAGGGCCCGGTCTCGGTCCCGGGGCACCCTTACTCTGCGGTGGGCTGGACAGCACCCTGCCCAAGGGGGCCCACCAGCTGTCACCTGGCTGGGGCTGGTGGTGGGATGGGTGTGCTGGGCTGTGTGTGGAGGGGATGCTGGGACACATCCAGGAGCAGAGCTGCTGCAAGTCTGGCCCTCGGTGAGTGTAATTTCTGTCTGAGAAGAGGGGAGACTGCACGGAGCAGCTCCGGCTAATGATGGCCATCAAACAGAATGACTTCCCATTCTTGGGGATCGTATGATGGAACAGAGCTTTCTAAATGGGTGAGGTGCCCTGGGGGCACCCACAGCTGGGATGACAAGTCACAGGAGTTAGGACCCCACAGAGGAATGGCCTTGAGAGATCACCCTGTGGTCAGATGAGGGCAGCACCGTCCACAGACCTGATGTCAGTACCTGCACAGGAAACATATTCTCCCAACAAAGTGAAAGATGGTCCACGTGGTAATGAGAGGAGCCGATCACTCCCATGCCTTTGTGATATATTCAAAAACTAATGCCTTACTTCTCAGACCATCATTCGAATATCATCTAGGGGGTCTCATCAAGCCAGTGGATTTTAATGATGACTAAATCCACGGATGACTTCTTCAGGGGTGGGATTACTCTGGAGAGGCGGCAAATGTGCTTGTGTTTGATCCCACCTGGCGCACACTTGGCCCCGAAGAACAGCCTGAATAACAACTCAGTCTGATTTGAAATGCCAGATCACAAAGCGACTCCTCGCTGTAAAATGTGGATGTGAACCTAAATTTTGCACCTGTGGGGAACCCTGTGAGCCAGATCTGAGGTCTGGGAGAAGTCCAGGGAGGAGCCTTTCCCAGGCCACCCATAGATGAAAGGCAGGTTTTCAGGATGACTGTGGTTTGCTAGGTCTTCAACATTTCAAGTAACTCGTCGCTTGATGTCACTCGTTTTGGAAAACATGCAAGTATGCCAGGACGGACTGTGGGTTGTCTTTATTTGTAATGATTCTAACCAGCAATGCCCTCTGCTTTCAGAGGAGAAAAAAAAAATCATGAGACTTTAAGTTCATCCCCAAGAGAACTGATGGCAGTGTTAAAATTAAAAAAAAAAAATTAAAAACCCAAAACCAACAAGGTTGAGAATTCAGATATTAAGAAACAGTTCAAGGGCACTGGAAATCCTACTTCCTTAAGGTAGGTAGGAAATTGGGGAGCAGGGAAATGCAAAGTTCCATGCTGAATGAGACAAAAACCCAGGGCAGCCTACGTAACATATGTGGACTCTATCCTGAACACCTGTTGCATGTGGACCCTGTCCCCGGGGCCTGTCACCCATGGATCTTATTCTGTGGGCACATCAAGTTTGGACCCTATCCTGGGGGCCCATCACCAACGGATCCTACTCAGTGGGCACATCAGTTAAGGACCCTATTCCGAGGGCCTGCTGCAAATGGACAGTTTCTCCAGAGGGACAGTCGGTCTAACACCTTTTATTCAAGCTGAGGAAAGCTAACGAATCCCCATGCTAGCCAGGTCTCAGGTGTCTTGTCTCCCTGTGCCGGCTTCCCTACCTTGCTCCCAAGTGCCATCCACCAGACATAGCCTCCCCAAAGGCAGGGGAGTCTATTTTTAGCCTGTGGAACTGGTTTCTTCCTGGAGACTCTGCGGGTGGAGTCTGCTGAGAGCCCTGTGAGTCTGGGCCCAGAGCCTGGGGCCTTGGGCAGCAGGCGCAGGTGTCCTTTGGATCCGCCTGGGCAGCTGGGATGCATCCTTCCTGGCTCTGCCAAGTCACAAGGTAAACATGGCCTGGCTGATGAAGTGCTGAGCAACTACTGAGCCAGTACTAAATGCCAACCAAACCCTCCCTGGACTCAAGAACACAGGGTCACAGAGGCATGTGAGAGGTTTCTCTGTGTCTGAAGAAGGGGAACGATTTACAGGAAGGTCACCAGACTCCTTTCATAGCTGGGGTCTCTCTTGCTCCCGCTCCCCCTGGGATACTCTGCTTTTGCTGGGGCTGCAGGAACAGGCTATCAGTCATCATGCTACCTGGCCGTGCATCCTGCTCCACCTATAACCAGCCGTGCGAGGTTGGAAAGGGGGTCTTCTCTCTGTCCAAGCTATCTCTTCCGTGATGTCGCCGCCTCCTGCATCCTAACCTGTCTTCTTCAGGAGGAGAGGGAAAGTAGTGAGAAGACTGCAAAGTGCTGGGTCACAGGAAGAAAGCTGGCTGTGTCTCCTTCCCTTGGGAGCCGGGCTGGAGCAGGAAGTCATGGCAACCCAGTGGTGCTGCAGGTCCCAGGTGGGATGCAGGAGGCGAGGGGTGGGAAGGCAGGGGAGCAGCTCGTGCATGAGGCAGGGTTGTGGGGGAATGGAGGTGACTCTGCTCTGCATCTACCCTCCCCATTAACAGGCCGACCTGGCCCGGACACCAACAACAGCTGTCCTGTGACCTTCCCACGAGTCAAAGTGTGCATCATGGAACTGCCTGCAGAAACATACAGAATGGCCAACAGTCGGGCAGGAGCTCACACCATATTATTCTTCTCTGGTGCATGCCTAAATGCCGGGTAACATCTCAGACACTCACTCAGAAACATGTCAAACCCTTTTCCATCCAGTTACAAAAAAAGCCCAAAATTTAAAGAGATTTTACATATAACAACCATCTGCAGGAACCAGTGTTCTTAAATTCCCAACTTTTAAAATCATCCAAATGGTAACCACCAGCTCTTGGACAACAGGAGAGCAAGTATAGGCTTTCCTGCTGCTCAACAATCTCATTTTGGGAGAATCACACAAATTAAAAGTGTGTTTCATGACTTTATAACGTCAGACAACAAGGAAGACATGAAAGCCACAGAGCAGTTTTTAAAACTGGAGCCTCAGATCCATCCTTACAAGACTTGCACTCCCCTGGTGCTGACGGGTGGGAACTCCCTGCCAGGGGCCCATCTCCACTTTCACTTCTGGTGGAGATGCCGTCCACACTTCTGGGCTTCGCAGCACCTGAACACACAGCTCAACGCTACTGCCCATTGTGACGACGATGAGGTGACCGGTGGTATGGCTGAAGTTCTAAAAATTAACAAGTCATCCCCCTGTTCAGCATTGACTAGAGTTGCTTACATACTTACAAAATACATAAATCAGCCCCCTTTTAGCAGGAAGGGGGGAATCCAAACCAATCACGACATTATCAACAGATAAATCCCTTCCAGTTCATCTTGGGCCTGAAATCATTAGTCAAGAAACTAGATGACACTGTAACTAACTGAGATAAATATGACCAAGGACAGTGTATCCTCACACGTTTACTTTACAAGGAGGACTTGAAAGCAAATTATGGCAAATCACCCCCCTTGGCTGATACAGAAACAGAGTCCAAGCACCGAGTAGAAGGACCCACGGCTGCTGAAGTCATTGCTATTCATAAAAACCACACCACAGACCACGGTTCAGGGGGTGTCACGGCTATGGCCAAGTCAGTGCCATGAATTGCATATGGAAGCACATCCATGTACAGGTGGCGGTGGAGGTCCTCCACCCTCAGTGCAGCACCCTGGGCCAGCACCATCGTCTTGAGCTGGGACACACATAAGGTGAAGTTGAGGTAAAGTATCAAAGGCACAGAGTGATTTCCCTTCCCTGTCCCCATGATCAGGGCACATTCAACGTCAGCCCTGCTTTTTCATCATCTGAAATGACCCCCTAGTGGTAGAGGAAGCCCTGGACAGAGCATGAGGCAACCGGGGGCCTGTGAGTGGCAGGCTCGTTGAGGTTGCCCCCCCTGGAGTGGGTGGGGAGGAAAAGGCTGCCAGGGGCATCTAGGGCTATGCAGAGAACCTGCATCAAGAAGGAACTGAGGGCTGAAAACTGAGGTGGATGCCATGCTGGAAACATAAGGATGACGACTTTGACAACCCTGGAAGGATGCCGACCGTTTCTATGTGCATTTTCCCCTTTGGCTTATCTGTACCTTCCAAACAGGTTGAGCGAGCAACGGTGGTGACAGTGGAGGCAGGGACAGGAGGCAGGTGCCCCTAGCAGGCCAGCACGGCAAGCCTGTAGTGGCCCGGGGTCTGGGCTGAGGCACACAGGTCGTGGTCTGTGTGCAAGGCCCACTCTAGATGTTTCTGAGGCAGCAGGTAACACCCCAATCATTTTAGCGGGAAACCCTGGCAGCCACAGTACATGTCAGGAGGATTATGTTCAATGACAAAACTGAATTGTGTCTGAGGGAGTTTCTGAGCCAGGCTGACTTCTTACCTTGTTGCTCTTCTCCGCACTTAACTCCCGCTTTCCTGCATGGTTTCCCATCCTGGACCGCCGAGCTCGTCAGAAGCTGCAAGAAAAACAGAAGGCATTGGCCTTAAAGCTAGTACTCTCAGAATTTTCTACATTGTCATCCATCAGAGCAATAGTCCTGTGACAACAACTGGCTCATTTCTGAGAGGAGAAAACCAAAACCTTCCAAATCAAGACACAACAGAAGCCTTCTTAGCGCAGGCCTGTTGGCTTCCAGTTGCAAGCAAACGCAAGCAGGTGGGACTGCTGCCGGTACCCACGCTCTGCTCAGTACCAAAGACCCTTCCGCATGTGTCCTCATCCTGGACAATGGGCCCGAGTCCAGCACTCTCGCGGACAGTGTCCACCCCACGGCACGCACACAGGGGCCTCCCACCTCCCCAGCTGTGGTGAGGCGTGCTGAGAGGCACAACAGGGTGACACTCCTAAAAATGAAAGGCAGACTACTGGGCTTGCTGTTCAGAGAATCTCGGGAGCACAGAAATGGCAAGGGCAGACTAGAGACCGCTTATCTCACAAGTATCCCAGGAATCTGCAGAATTTGCAAGGAAGATAAAATTGGATTAAAAAAGCATCTGATCTTCATCTGTTTTTTCTAACATAAACTTTAGCAGCAAATTCATGATTTCTCCTGCCAAAGGCACAATACAGGAGAATTTAGCCAAACTCATTCTACACCAATCGCTTATCCACTCTCATCCCTGGATGTGTGTGAACCACTAGGACCACTCACTCCATCACCATTGACCATTGCCTGGCTTCAGGTGCCAGTCTTAAGGGACAGTTACAAAGCATCATTGTCCATGAGGAACTCTTTTTAAAGAACATGTGAAAGCCAACTCTGTGCTGAACATGAAACAGCTTTCCTTGAAAGATAAAAAATGAATTGTCTTCTAAAAATGGGGAGGATTTCTAAAACATAACACTTGCCTGGATAAAAGGCAAGCCTTGCCCCCCAAGAGGCACTCCTCAGGAAAAGGGGAAATACTTCAAATCTGAATTTTTCCAGTCTCCCACAGCACCAGGCACCTCTGAGTGTCCATGAAGGATGCCTTTGCCTTTGATTTGTCAAGATCAACTGATCATATAATCCTGGTCATGAGGACTCCAACCAATGGTGGGATGGGTGAGAAAGAAGCAATGACAGTTTCGAGCATCACCTCCCAGGGTGTGTGTGTGTACGTGAGCAGTTACATAGTGGAGACCGTGAACAGCCAACCACATGTGGAGAGAACACCCTTCCTTCCCCAAAATTTGTAAATGGAAGTCGGGGAACGGGACTTCCCTTCCTTCTCATATGTCCAGTGAGAGCCTGGGAAGAGAAAGATAGTAGTAGTAATGAGTTCCGGTAAAATCAAAGACATAGCTCGAGGAGCGATGAAACATCACTAGCAGAACAATCGGTGAATTCCTCATGTTTCATGCATGAGACCAAAAAACCCCAGTGTTTAAGAATGTACACTTGTAAAGATGCAAGTCTACCTTTGCAGATAATTTCAGCCTCCAATGTGATTCTATCATCTATCTACCAATTTATTTAAAGTGGCCATCACAAAAACTTGCACGGGAAAAATGGAGGTTTGGGTGCACATGGTGCTCTACTTGATGGCATAGAAGGGGGAAGAGAGAACTTGTATTTGTCCTCTTGGGGTCTATACAATGGTCACATGATAGTGTGTGGGTGTTCTCCCAGGAGACACAGGTCTGAATGGAGGTTAGAACACCTGCCCCTCTCTTTGATGCCATGTAAGGTTTTAACTAAATATCAAGGACTTGTAAGATGTATAGGATACACAGAATAACAATGCAGTAAACATCTGTGGATCTCCCCTACCTCCATTTTAGCGATAACAACTGGTTATGCAAAACTAAACATGGGTAATAACAAATATTGTTAGAATGTCTATAGTACCCAGAGCAATCTACAGATTTAATGCAATCCCTCTCAAAACACAAATAGCCTTTTTCACAGAACTAGAACAAATGATCCTAAAATTTGTATGGACCTACAAAAGACTCTGGATGGCCAAAGCAACCTTGAAAAAGAAAAACAAAACTGGAGGCGTCACAAGCCCAGATTTTGAGATAAACCACAAAGCCATAATAATCAAAGCCGTAGGTTACTGGCACAGAAACAGACACATAGATCAAGGGGAAATGGAACAGAAAGCCCAGAAATAAAACCAGGATTATATGATCAGTTAATCTTGACAAATCAAATCTTGACAAGAAGATGTAATGGGGAAAACACAGGCTCTTCAACAAATGGTGTTGGGAAAACTGGCTGGCTCCATGCAAAAGAATGAAACTGGACCACTTTATTACACCATACACAAAAATAAAATGGATTAAAGACCTAAATGTGAGACCTGAAACCATAAAAAACCTAGAAGAGAGCTACAGGCAGTAATACCTCTGACACTGGCTGTAGAAACATGTTTCTTGATATATCTCCTATGGGGAGGGAAAGAAAAGCTAAAATAAACAATTAGAACTACATCAAAACAAAAAGCTTCTGCACAGAGAAGGAAACAATCAACAAAACTAAAAGACAACCTAAGGACATTTGCAAATGACATATCTGATAAAGGATTAGTATCCAAAATAAATAAAGAACTGATATAACTCAACACTGAAAAAAACCAAATAATCTAATTACAAAATGGGCAGATGAGTAGACATTTTTCCAAAGAAGACATTCAGATGGCCAACGGGTGCATGAAAAGATGCTCAATATCACTTATCACCAGGGAAATACAAATTAAAGCCACAATGAGCTATCACTTCACACCTGTCAGAAGAGCTAAAATCAACAACCCAAGAAACAAGAGGTGTTGGTGTGGATGTAGACAAAGGGGAACCCTCTTGCACTGTTGGTGGGAATGTAAACCGGTGCAGCCACTCTGGAAAAGTGTGGCGTTTCCTCAAAGAATTAAAAATAGGGCTACCCTATGATACAGTAATCTCACTGCTAGGTATTTACCCAAAGATACAAGATACTAATTCAATGTTTACAGCAGCATTATCTACAATACCCAAATTATGGAAGCAGCCCAGGTGTCTATCGACAGGTGAGTGGATAAAGAAGATGGGGTATATATACAATGGACTACTACTCAGGCATCAAAAAGAATGAAATCAGATGCCTGGGTGGCTCAGTGGTTGAGCATCTGCCTTTGGCTCAGGGTGTGATCCCGGGGTCCTGGGATCGAGTCCCACATCAGGCCCCCTGCAGGGAGCCTGCTTCTCCCTCTGCCTGTGTCTCTGCCTCTCTCTGTGTGTCTCTCATGAGTAATTAAATAAAATCTAAAAAAAAAAAAAAACAAGGAATGAAATCTTGCCATTTGCAACAACCTGGATAAAGCTAGAGACTATTATACAAAGTGAAATTAGTCATCCGAGAAAGACAAATACCATATGATCTCAGTCCTATGTGGAATTTAAGAAACAAAACAGGTGAACAAGGAGAAAAGAAGAGAGAGAGACAAACCAGGAAACATTTAATGCCAGAGAACACACTGATGGTCACCACAGGGGAGGTGGGCGAGCAGGGGGAGTGGGTTAAATGGGATGGGGAAAAAAAAATGAAACACAGGCAAAAAGAGTTAACTCCTTCTAAAGCCAACAACTTGGACTTTAGGGAGTTTCTTCTCTCTGAGCATAAAGACGAATGTTTGCACCCGGGCGGCACTCCAGCCCAACGTTGGCTGCTCCGCACCCCTACTTCCACCAGCGTCCAGCACCCCCTCACTACATTCTCGGTTGGTATTAGGCAAATCCCAGAGCAATGTTCTCTCCTTCCAGAAAACACATCTCTAAGGATTTAACCTAAATCACAATTGCGTGTGTGTGTGTGTGTGTGTGTGTGTGAGGGTGGGGGTGTGTGTCAATATTTGGGGGCTGCTTGTGGACAAAAGTAGAACTATTTTTGAGCAAAGGGCGTTTGAGGCTGGAATCCAATGACAGACACCTTCCCCCCCCCCCCCCCCCGCCTTGGAGAAGGTAATGCTTCTTCCAAGCTGCTCAGTCCTGATCAAAACTTCATCACACTTTAAAGCAAAACTTGAGGTCATCCTTGGGAGGGTTGTTCCTGAAATATTTAATCACTACTTAGAAAACTCAAGACTACCGAGCCCAAGATAGCTCGAAGTAACAAAAGTCCATGAAATATTCTATGAATGCATACAGAAGCAATTCGATCTGACTGGCCTCTCAGATTAGTAGAGATCTTACACGTGTCATTTCACGCAGGCAGATTCTCACCTTAAACGCACAATGTACATACTGGCCAGGAGAGAAAGATGAGAAATACAAGGTGACGAGGAACATATACTCGTCGATCGGGGCCGTCATCATCCAAGCGGCGGGCACTGGCTCTGCTGGGTCTAACTGTGCATGTGGAGCCAGCAGGTGGGGCCGCAGGCTGAGAAGAACCAGCTGCAGACCAACAAACAGGACGCTTGCAGGTCATCTTTATCCCATTTCATTTTTTCTTAAGTTTCCTTATTAATTTTTTAAGGAATCTACACCCAACATGGGGTTGGAAACTCTGAGACCCTGACCTCGAGACCCATGCTCTCCCGACCCGGCCAGCCAGGCGCCCCTATTCCATTCCATTTCTGAGATTAATTGAATTGAGACAGCAGGATTTTGAGCCTGTGGAATGCTGTTTGGAAGCCAGCTGACTCTGAAGCGTCTTGAGTAATCCGAGAGGTTTCTTGTGAAATAATAAAAAGGGGAAATGGAGGAAGGGAAGGGAGGATGGTGGAGCTCAAAGCAGAATGACCTCTGGTTTGGCAGGAGCTGCCACACACTGTTTAGGGGGAACAGCCTGTTCCAGAGGGGACTCCTAAACAGGCCCCCGCGGTTACTGGAAATTTCCGTCACATGTACATGAGCATCACGTATATGTCAGCATCCACACTGTTACGAGCCAGGGGGCTAGAATTTGGCATATCCCATTCTAGGTAGCAATCCAGCGTTGCTGGTGCAGACTTTGTGTTTCAGAGTTCACCCATACTGAGCAAGACTCCCAGCTGGTCCCTTGGTGGAGATCCTGAGGGAGCCCGCACAGGCCAACCCCCTGCCATGGGTGGCTGGGGGTACCGGTGCCCCGTGGGCTGGGGTGCTTGGGGGCACAGAGGTGAAAACAGAGTGCCACCAGGTACTTTAACCAACCACATCCTACTGGAGTTCTAACTTTTAAAAGTGCAGACAAGGCAAGTCAGAGTTGGGTGCCAATCTAGGCTTGGGCTAGGGACGAAGGGCCACGGGTCCAGCTCTCTGAGCCTCAGATGCCTTTAAGGCAGAAGGAAGAAAAGCCCTCTGGCTGTCCTGCACTGAAGGAAGCACACAGTAGGGCTGGTGAGGGTGAGGGTGAGCTCTGGGCGCTGCTCATTTCCATCCTCTGGTCCCTCCCAGCAGGTGCATGTGACCCCAGGAAGAGAGGACAGGGGCAGGCACGCAGCTGTAGGAATGAATGCACAGACCTCTCCGGGGGCATCCACTCAAACCGACAAGGTCCAGGGCAGAGAAGGGGAGAGAACACCAGTGCCCCCGAGAAGCCCAGGAATGACACTGTACAAGGAGCCGGAAACCAGAGCTCAGGCCCTGCAGGGACCAGCCCGACACAGGAAGTGAGGCAATTGTGCTGAACGGGGCGGCGAGAGAGCATGAGTCTCCCAGCCCGGGCCTCAGGAGACAGTGTTCCCCAACCTCAGAGGAGCCCTCAGATTCTAAGACACCATCCACTCTTGGTGAAGTGCCGCCGAGGGCATTTTTACAGGCAGTGGGGTAACGATTGTGAGACAGAGAAGGTCTTGTTACTGGTCTTCCTAGACATCGTCCAGAGCACAGGGACTTCCCTGAGCACCCGGAAGCCAGGGAGGCTGGGGCCGCGGTGCGGGGTCAGGTGGGGATGTTACAACCTTCACGGTGCAGGGGGGCTCAGAACCACCACCTGCTAAGTTATGCAATTACAGGAATAGCCTGTAAGCTCTATTCCCATTTCATAGCCAAGAGAGTACCGTTTAGAAGCCTGAATCTAGGGATGTCTGGGTGGCCAGGGGTTGAGTGTCTGCCTTCAACTCAGGTCATGATCTCACGGTCCTGGGATCAAGTCCTGCATCAAGCTCCCACAGGGAGCCTGCTTCTCCCTCTGCCTGTGTCTCTGCCTCTCTCTCTGGGTCTCTCATGAATAAATAAATACAATCAAAAAGAAGAAGAAGCCTGAATCTAGCTTTGAGTGTATCAGGCCTTTAGGAAAGTACTTTATCAATATGTCTTAGGTGGAAAAAAAAAAAACATTATAGTGGGTCTGAGATGTGATATGTTTCTATATAATTAATTAGCACAATAAAAAGAAATAAGACCTTAACTGTAGCAAGTACCCTTAAAAAACACACGAACGGTAAGAACCTGCTTCTTACAGACACTTGCATGGGGATAACAAGCTCACTAATGAGAACAGCAGAGATGACCTTAGTTCTCTACCAAGTATCTTACAGGAGCAACCGGTGGAAAGTGCATCATTTTGATCTGGGTTTTAATTCCCTGCCTGCCAGCAGCTGTTCATCATAGATCATCCTTGGCAAATCAAACTTTTCTCAGCTCCTAGAATCCCTTCTGTAGAAACGGACATCGTACTACCACAGGGTCCAGGAAGGTGATGGACCTGATGGCCACAGGCCCTGACCACACATCACTGACACAGCTGCCCTGTCTTCCCTTCCCTAGAGAATGGCTTGTATGTTACACAAGGCACCAGACTCAGAATGAGACCAATAGGGAGTTCATTCTGACCCAAAAGAGCTAATCTTCCACATATCGTAACCAGAAACATTTGACTGTCTTCTAATAACATTTTTTAAAAGATTTTATTTATTTATTTATTCATGTGAGAGAAAAAGAGAGAGAGAGAGAGAGACAGGCAGAGGGAGAAGCAGGCTCTCTGCAGGGAACTCCAACCCAGGACCCCAGGATCATGATCTGAGCCAAAGGCAGAGACCCAACTTCCAAGCCACCCAGGCTCTCATAACATTTTAAATAAATAATTGCTCCGTACTCAGTAGGGAGCCAGAGGATGATCTGTCCCTGTCATTGGTCCCTGGTGCCATGATCCACACATGTTAATTCAGAGCAATGTTTTCCCCTGTTTTGTGTGCACTTGCCACAGTGTGGGCGTGGCCAGTAGGGACCCCAACGGGAGGCCACTGGCTGGGGGTTGGGAAGGACGGGGTGGGGTTTGCACCACGGTGGGTCGAGCACCAAGCCCACAGAGAACTTGCTAAAATCCACCTGCTGGAATCTGTGAGTCATTTCCAGCAGAGAGGGGTGTTGACACATACTTACAGGAGCAGGATTTAAAAATCCCACTAGAGGGGTAACTTTGGCTTTCTCAATTTTTAGTATCAATTAAACATCCTTTGCCATTAACCATAAATGGAATATTTGCCTTTCACTAGACTTTACAGGTCAACAGCGTTGATTGTTATCACTACTGCAGTTCCCACATCACCTGGGTCCTCACGGCCCCAGCACCTGGTCACTGGGGTCCCTAGTGGCACCCAGGAAATGCTGTGCAGACACATGCTGGGGGGGGGCAGATATTGGGATCCTGGGAATGGCGTGCATTGGTCACTCATATTGGCTGAGGAGCCACCAGGCAGTCAGGAGCATTTCGTCGTATTTTGGAGGTGGTTCAACAATACGTTCTAGAGGAATTATATGTTCTAGAGGAACATAAGGGAAAGATGGTGGATTCGTGCATTTGCAAAGAAGAGGTTTATCTGATCTCTGAATTGTGGCAATGTTGGATATTGAGGGAAAAGCTCTAGAATTCAGATTGACAGAGTGTAGTCAGGATATCTCAGGAATGAGGTAACCTGATAAAGGTAATAAAACAGGAAGTGTGGGACACCTGGGTGGCTCAGCGGTGGAGCATCTGCCTTTGGCTCAGGGCATGATCCCGGGGTCCTGGGGTCGAGTCCCACATCGGGCTCCCCACAGGGAGCCTGCCTCTCCCTCTTCCTGTGTCTCTGCCTCTTTCTGTGCGTTTCTCATGAATAAATAAATAAAATCTTTAAGAAAAAAAAAAAAAAACAGGAAGTGGGGAAATTTCCAAAGGGGCATCCTTATTCCCTTTTTGGGAAATGCTAACCCTAGACAGAAGGAACTCACCGGGGAGCTGCTGGCTGATCCTTCCATGGGAGCTCTTCCCCCACAAGGGAAGACTGCTAACCTAGGAGACCCCAACTTCCTGGACACCGTGCCCCCCGACACTCCTCCTCAGACACCTGTGCGGTGCTCCCAACACTTCCCAGGCACACACCACCCACCTGTCCGTCAACACGGCACACTGAGCACGGAGAGAGAATCGCCAGCCGCCCCATGCAACTCAGTGAAGCCACACAGCCTGACGGAATTTCACCCAGAGCCAAGAGTGTCTACTGTGATTTTTCCAAAGAAAGGTTTAAAGGCTTCAGAGTCAGGAAAATATTTTAAAGGTTTTGAGGCATTTCACAAAAGAAGAGGTGGGAGGAAGGGGCAGCTGTCTCCAGTTCAGAAGCTTGTTTAGGAAGAAAGTACCACTGGGCCCCAGGCAGGCCGTGACCTGTTCTTCTGACCTTGAGCACCTTCCCTAAACTCAGCCTGGGCTCCCCCTTGTAAAGAGGGCAAACGCACCCGCCTGACCCCCCATCAGGTGTCGGGAGATGCAGGGAATGTGGCCGCGGGGGGCGCGTGTAGGGGGAAAAGGCCAGGCTTCACAGATTCAAGCAGATTTCCAGCACAAAAGGACACGGCCCCAAAGTCGTCCAAAGCACCTGAAAGGGACGTCGGGGACTCGCGGACAAAGCGTGTGCAGGACACCCGCCGAGCGTGCGCCCACAGGGCCAGGCGGCTGGAGCGAAGCGCCATCAGAGCAGGGCCGCGAGCAGCGGGCAGCCCAGCCGGGGCAGCGGCCTCACCCCACAGGCTCTTGGTTGGGGGCAAAGAGGCAGAGGAGCCGAAGCTTGTAATGTGTACGTGAGGTTCGCTTTCAGAATCTTCTGCTCACACGTTCACGATTCTGTGACGGGGAGAGAGGTTTTTAGATTTTGTTGCTCTTACGGGGGAAGAGGGAACATTCCCGTGTGCAAACAGGTCCTAGGAAGTTGGCTCCCAGCACCAGGCCCGCCAGGCCCGCCGGGCCGACGTCACGTGGAGACCGGCCTTCCTGACACGTGGGGAGAAAACCCGCTCGGGGCAGGGGCACACAGGGCTCGGCGCCAACCGCGAACCAGTGCTGCGCCCCACGGGCTCCGGGACGCTCTGCAGCGGCAGGCGGGGCGCAGGCGGCCAGACCGGGGGCCACGCTGGGCCGGGGCGCCGGGGCTTGGCGTGGAAGCCTGGAGCCTGGGCAGGCCCTCTCTTGCCGGCGCTCTCCCGCCTTGCCCAGAGGCTTCTGGCTCAGTTCCTCCTTATCAGTAAAGCCAGGATGGTAAATGCGACTTCCTGGAGCTGCTGTTAATCTTTGACAAGCACCTAAAGATAGAGACCATGGGTCAGAGGACAGCAAATGCCAGTAGGGGCGCGGCCCTCTCCCTCGGCATCTCCTCGCTGAGCCCCGGCAGGGACTGTCACAGGGCTGCCCAGGTGAGCCACATGGCCTGGGACACCTGTGCCATGACCATATGGCCACGTGTGTCACGTGACCCAGGGCACCGTCCGTGGCCATGAGGACGCACACAAACACTCTGGGGGCCGCTCGGGGCCAGGGCTGGTGATCAAAGGACAGAACAATGTTTCTTCGACTCCCGCATATCTCAGCCCACCTCCGAATGGCTCATAAATTCCCTGACACCGGGTGTGACAAGTCCTGATAGTTACGCACAGGGAAGAAGAAATGCGTCAGCTCAGGCCTGTGGCCAAAAGACTAGGGTCTGAGTCCTAACTGCGTCTCTTTCTGAAGATGCATAAAACATTTAAGTCCTAGAATTATCGATCTAAAATCTCCAGATTCCAATCACCAACCCTACGTGGTCCTGTGGGAGACAGCAGATCTCACCAGCACCTTGTCTTCACGCAGGCACGTAGCCCTGAACCGCCCAGATTCCGATCCGGGACAAGAATGCTCTGCATGGTCATCAGCCCCGCCGGAGACATGGCTCAGCCCCCAGCGGGTCCCACTGCTCACCCGGGCATGCCACCTTTTACAGGGTGGGTCTGCAATTCTTGAGATATGATGGAAAGATAAAGGGTGTGGGTGAGCGAGAGTTAGATTTACACAACAGAGAGGGAGACGAGTCCAGGAAAGCAGGACACGGTGGCAGGGGCCAGGGGTCTGGACTCAGGAAGTGGATAGCTGCCGACACCACATAGTTCCTACACAGTAGGAACACTTCAGGGCACGGCTTCTTCATCCGCTGCCCCTATACTGAGGCACGGGGCTACGCTGTGCTCCTCACCTTACAGATGGGGAAGCTCTGAGGTACAGAGAGGTTGGGGACCCCAAGTCACACAGCAGGCCCTGGCAGGGCAGACTGGCTTTGATCTGACCCCAGGCATGCACATGGCAACCTCACGGAAAGCCATCCCCACAGTTGCGGCTCTCACTTGGCCGTGACCAAGGCACTTAATTTCTTCTAAGAAAGGGTTTCTTGATGCATCGAGTCTTGGATTTACTAAGGAAATGAGCTCCATCCAAAGGTCAGAGGGGGTACCTCGTCCTCCACTTCACACCTCGTAGCCTTTGCTCTCCTGGTAAAAGTACATTCGTGACGACTTCACCAGCCTCCACTCCTCACTCCCTTCTGGGTGAAAACCATCGCAGAGCAATAGTAAATGATGAAGCTTTACAGGGATACATCATGCCACGAAGTCTCTTTTAAAACTGACTGAGGGGACTCCCAGGTGGCTCAGCGGTTGAGTGACTGCCTTCGCCTCAGGTCGTGATCCCACATCGGGCTCCCTGCATGGAGCCTGCTTCTCCCTCTGCCTGTGTCTCTGCCTCTCTCTCTCTCTCTCTCTCTCTCTCTCTGTTTCTCATGGATAAATAAATAAAATCTTTAAAAAAAAAAAGCCTGTGACTGAAAAAAGGCATTTAAATGAATAAATACCAAGCTCCGAGAGTACAAGCATAGTATGAACACAAGACTGACTGCCGGAAGCTTGCATTTTGAACTTAAGCTTTCCAAGCGGGTTCTGTGTGACCTTTGGGTTCTACACGGTATCTTAAAAGACCAATATTTAGTACTTCTAGGTTGAGGCCTTATGATTTTCTCGCTCCACCAAAATAAGACTGTCAGGGATGGCGCTCTAAGGACACCCAGGGCTTTCCTGAAGCCCAGCTATAATATTATAATAAAGCGCCTGCACCCTTTATACTCCTTACTATCACAGCGTTTCCCGCTCGACCTCCTTCGCAGAGCCTGGTGAGGCGTGGTAACTCCTAGAGGCAGAGCAGAAGCGACTGTAAAGAGGAAAAGGGCACGATGGACTGGGTGACGGCGGGGGGCGGGGTGTGGAGGAACCTGGACAGCAAACCTGGGTTCCAGGCCCATCTGCTGTCCCCTGGCCCCTCGGCGCCCCACCTGCCGCCCATCCGGGGAAGCACGAGGGTGGCTTGGGCCCGGCAGCCGGTGGCAGCACTCTGGGTCTGCCAGCGGTGGGCACGGGCTCCTGCGCCCGCTTCGCATGCCCAGTGTCTTTACGCTTCAAGCGTTCCCTGACAGGGTTTAGACAAAGCCGGCCACACTGTGTCACACAGCCACTGCCGGTCTCTTGAAGCCAGAGGCCACATCCAGGATGAGATGCTACGAAAATGCACTATGAGAGTATCTGCTTGGTGCCCAGTGCTGGAAGGAGCAGGGCAAAAAGAGCTGGACTCCCTCAGGCCTGTGGGCACGGACACACCCACACTAGTGCGCACATGCCCATGCTCGGCCGGGCACACGTGCACACTCCTCTCTGCCTCTTCTGAGGTCTGGGACGCTAGGGGGACATCCACCCGTGTTCTCCAGCCTGCCACTCTGTACGGGGGGCTCCTTATACCTAATCTAACGTACTTTTGCCTCAAACCCTTTATAGAGTGAGACAGGGCACACAGAGGCAGCACATGTGTGTTTGCAGACCCATCCTCGATTTATAGCATCGCACCCAACCAGAGCAACGTGTGAACCGTGAGGAAGCCCAAGGGGTGGGCATGGCCAGGAGGACTAGCAGAGCTGGGGGAGAAGCTGAGATCCATGGAGCAGGTACACCAAAAGGGGGGTATGGGATACAGGGGCACCAAAGGCCCAGCAAGGGGCACAGACCCTGAGAATGGAAGCCCTTGCCCAGACAGAACCCAGGACCCCACAGACAGGAAGTGTGGGAAGCACAGGTGGCAGGGGTGCAGAGCACACAGGTGGGAGCCAGAGTCACGGTTCCCTGTTCTCAGCTCCAGAACAAAACCTGGCTGCACAGGGATCAGGAGGCGCAGATGTAGCAAAAGGCGCAGCCGCCCACATATAGGCGTGGAGCCTGAGGCCGGGCCCAGGAGGCCCCCAAGCAGCGGCTTTCCCCCCACACGTGGTGGGAAGGGGCCCACAGTCAAGGGCAAACCACACAGACTCCTGAGAGGCCGGGAGGGGATCCAGCGCAGGGTCGGGGACTCTGCCCTTCAGAAGGGCCTGGGCTTTACCTGCTTTGAGGGACGAACAGACACATCCTGCTCCCCCTCTGAACACTGTCACGTCCCCTTCCCTCCACGAGGCATGACCAAACCTCTGTGATTGGGCAGGAAACCCCCACGTCGGCTCTGTGCAGAGGCTCCAGAGCAAGTGACCCATTTAACCTAAGGAGAGGATGGGGAGACGCTGGGATTCAGAGCCCAGGGCAACTGCCTCCCGGCTCCCACCTGGTGACAGGCATCACGGTCAGGAAGAGTTGCTCCACTGCAGGAGGTCAGGGATGAGCCTGGCTGGGCACTGAGGCCAGGGTATGTTTTTTTCAGATTCCTCTCTCAGCCCATGTCCTGAAAGCAAATGAAGTTAAGTCTCAGAGATTTAGGATCTGAGTGGATGGTGTCCCTGTGGCCGTCACGAGACCACCACCCAGGACCTTCTCCATCTTCATGAGCAAATTTGTTGTTGTTGTCATTGTTGTTGTTTAGAATGTTTTGCAATTTTGTCCAGGTTTTAATCTACCTTCACATTAAAACATCCTTTCCATGCAGGACACTTTATTTTGATGTTGCTAATCCTCTGTAAATATATATTTATATTTACATTTAGTGTTAGGGCTGTTACCTCAGGTGGCTTTTTTCCCCTCATGTGGCTTTAACCGTGACATTTCACTGCACTTTTAGGAAGTTTGTCTGCTGGGTCTGCACACTTCCACCTCCCTTCATAGAACAATTTCCAACCACCAGTTTGACATGAGTAAGGTCAGCTTTCAAGAGCTGCCTTAAATCCCTCTCTCTTTAAAAATAAGTGTTGACACATGGAAATAATGACAGAATGAAAGAACCATCATCTCCCCGTTGGGACGATACCACCTTTCACAGAGCCATATAACATGATGCAGTGAAGCTATAGACGCATTCTGCATGCCTCCGACATTTGATTTATCCTCTTTATATTCCTGGGAAGACAACTGCAGCTGCTGCTCACACTTCATAAATCCTGGGTCTCAGCTACTCCGAGGTTATTGCATTTTCAGACACCAAAAGAACCAGAGTAAAAGCCACCAAAGCTCCCCTACTGCCACACACACACACATGCGCGCGCGCACACACACACACACACACACAGAAGCAGAAACCTAGTTCCTAAAATATAAGTAGCATATTTACTTTATTAAATTCCTGCTTTAATTTATCTGGTCTTATAAGGCACCACATAAGCCAAAGCAATCACGTCCCCCGTACACCTGAGTGGTGACGAACAGACCCAGGTGCATGTCTCGTTAGAGTCCAGACCCTGCTATGCATCCGTGGTATGATGATGCTCAGGATGAGCAGAACCCATCCATCCGTGGGTGCAACAGATATGAGCCCCCCATGCGATGCCAATGACACCAGGCAAAGTGCCTATATGTTGTGTCCCTGGATGCATATGCATGATGCAGCATTTAAGCATCTTACATGCAAAATGCTAGCAGACCACAGCGTTGCTAAACACTGAGCAGGAAAGGTGGGCATCCTGGGGCCAGCCCAGAGATCAAGCAGGCCTGTCAGGAAGCAGGGGACTTGCAGGGCAGGCAGCCAGGCCGGGGGAGCAGCATAGGGCTGCTGGGGTGGCTGGGGGCCTGAAAAGGGGGTACTGGGTGGAGGGAGGATCCACCTCACTACTGCACAGTACTGACCCATCAGAGAGGCGACCTCCCTCTCCTTCTCTCTACCGGGTGGTCCCCCCCATCAGGAGCCCCGTGGTGGGGGTGTCTGCACACAATGCGGGGGCTTGAGCGGACGGTTTGCAGTGGGAAACCCATCTGTGTGCTTCTGAGTCCCCTGATAACACAGAAAAGCCCCTCAGGGCAGGACCTACACCCATTTTATCCTGTTGGACTTAGAAACCCAGAGCAGAGCAGTCTGCACATCACAGTCAATGCATTTTAAAAATGAATCATGCATTTTACCATATCTGGGATGCCTGCAACACAGCTCTGTACTCTTTGCTTTTGCAGCAAGTTTCGCCAAACTGTGAGGTTTCAACTACATGGGAGAATCTGGATAGAGAATAGGAGCATCCACAAACATTCCTCACCGGAGGTGCTAGCACTTACCGGGCAGGACAGGGATGCTGGTCTCTGAATGTGGACAGGGTAGCAAATGTAACGATACAAATAAAAGTATAAAAGTAGAGAACCATATCTTCCATGAGTCACTCCTTCTAACATGAAGCCATTTTTTATCAGTGATATGTACAGGTTTTGTTGACCTGATTAAAATGCATGTTTGTGAGCATGTGCATGTCCACTCGGATAACCCTGTGTAGAGGTGACCTACGCTCCGACACCTGGTACCCATCACCTCTTTCACATAGAGCTGGAGTCCTCGGAGTTTACTTGGGAGCTCATTAAATACATATTCCTGCCCCCAGGCACCAGGGATGTGGGTGGTGTCCCAGAATTGGGGGCCCAGAACTCTGCATTTAGTAAGAATTCTGGAGGAAACGATGCAGGTGGTTGGCAGAGCACCCAGGGGCACCAGACACCAGCCCTCCCATCCTGCAGCCTCGAGAGAGCCCGCGGAGCCGGGCCAGATGGCCGTGGCAAACACTTGGGTGGGCCATGGGCTAGCCTGCCACCAAGCCAGCACTGCCCCCCACCAGCCCGCTAAGCAGATGCGGGAAGCTCTGTTCCGTGTGTGCTTTGCCTCTAGGTTTCCAGATCAGACTCTGGATAAGGAAGAGTGACCGTGAGTCTTTCTGTCTGTCTGTTTAGGCTGGTGGTTGATGTGGAGGTGGCCTCTGTGTCTACACAATCTTTGCTGGTGGAGCTGTGCTTGCACTTGGCTTTTTGCTCCCGCGGGCAAGGGGCTTTGACAGACGCTCCTCACTAGAAGGGAGGGCAGGGCGTGGCCGGGGCAGGCGCCCTGCAGCGGGGGTTGGGTGGTGCAGGTCACCCCATGAGGCAGGGCGGCTCTCAGGCGGTGGACAAGGTGGACAAGGCCATCGGGAGCTCTCCCCCTACTTAAAAGTGGGGTCGCCATGCTCCCCACCCTCTGACAAAAACCAACCCCCCACCCAATATAACTGCAGTAAAGAGGAGTCATTCTCTGAAACATGAATTTCAGAAAACTGCTCTGCAAGGAGGGGTGTCACTCCAGTAGGGCCCATGTCTCAGCAAGCCCCACTCACAGGAAGTCACTGTGCTGCTGGCTTCCAGCCAGGAGCCAGGGAGCCACAGGGTGGTGGAGATGGAGCTGTGGGGTGATGGAGACAGGGCTGCTGCGGGATGGTGGAGACTGGGAGCTGGGTCCACAAGCAGGCAGCGTGGCTTTTGGCTGGGGCTCTGTCCCCAGGGGCCCACACTACAGGGCGGCTATAGCTCCATGAGCAAGCGTGGGCCCCAGCAGCGGAGTGCTTAGAGTGCACACAGTCACCAAAATGTCAGGATGGTTGGCACTGAATGTTGACCACTGATCACAACCAAACCCAGTGTGCAAGTCCAACCAAGTCATGTCTGCTCACCAACGAAACATCAACACTATTTGGTTCGCTAGCCAGCTTTCAAATTGGGGAGATTTAAAGCAAATCCAAGCCATCATTACGCATAAGCAAAATCTGTGTGCTGCTAAGTAAGAACCACTGCATTTAATAAAATATTCTCAACAGCTCTTGTAACTGTGTGTGTTTTTGAATTAGCAATACCTACTAAAGAGAAACACTTTACCCTCAGAAAAACAGCCAAGGGGCTCTGAGTAGCAACTCACTTCCTGTAAGAAGGCTGAGGTTTCAGGCCTCCGAGAAACCCCCTCACACGCGAAAGCGTCACCCTCCTTGTCACTATCTATGAGCCACTGACCCCTTTCCAAAGCCAGTGTTGGTTTTGATGTGGTGTGCTGTGTGGCCATCAAGAGAGATGTTCCTGAGTTCCTGCAGGGGAAAAATCTATTTCCTATCTAATACTTTCCCTCCCAGAGGAACTGTTTTGCAAAGGCCCCAGTTTTGGACTCGCGTGGCCTGCTGGGACCAGGTGCCTGGTGGCACCCTCGGGAGTGGCCAGGAGGGGCGGAGGGCAGTCACATCCCCTGATCCAGGGGCCTCTGACTTGTGAAGGTCAGTCCTGTGGAGCTGTAAGGACCAGAGATTCGGGACATGGGTTCAGAGACCTCACACATGTCACTCGACAGGCCTGCTACCCCTAGAAAACTCAAGTTTCTTATGTGTATAAACAGGGGCCAGGACACTGCTGGTGTGTAAACTGGGGCCAGGACACCGCTGGTGTGTAAACAGGGGTCAGGACACCGCTGGTGAGTAAATGGGGACCAGGACACTGCTGGTGTGTAAAGGGGGGCCAGGACACTGCTGCAGTCAGCAAGGGATGGAGAAGGAACACACTGGGCCTCCAGAGGGAGGGCCTGGGAGCCCGACATGCTGCCTTCCTCCAGAGCCCCATGGGTACCATTGGTCCCTTTGTGTCCTTTTAGAAAACAATCTGTCTGGGGGGGCGACAGGTTAGCCAGGCCTCTTAACGGACTCTGTGTGTGTCCTGGAAATATACTATTGTGGAAGACAGTGGCACATAAAAATAAACTCCTGGGTTGAGAAGTTCAGAGGATTAAACTTTATTTAAATAGCATTTGGGGACATGTGGGTGGCTTTCAGTTAAGTGTCCCACCCTTGATCTCAGCTCAGGTCTTGATCTCAGGGTCGTGAGCTCAAGCCCTGCACTGGGCTCCATGCTGGGTGGGGAGTCCACTTAATAAAGCAATAAAAAAAATAACACAAATAACATTTGGGGAACAGAGTGGTAGCTCTTACTGTGCAGACTGCTGCTTTACTCTCCTGAGGACAGAGGTGTCCAGGAGCAGTGCCCCAATAGCATATACACTGATTCCAGGTGTAAGCAGGTGGGGTGTGTGTGTCAGGGTGTGTGTGTGTACAAATGTGGGCTGTAGTATGTGTCTGTGTGTGTGTGTGTCAGGGGGTATGTGTCAGTGTGTGTGTGTGTCAGGGTCTGCGTGCAGAAGTGTGGGGCTATAGCATGTGTCTGGGTGTGTGTGTCCATGTGTGTGTGCCCGTGTGTGTGTGCCAGGGTGTGTGTGTAGAAGTGTGGGCTGTAGTATATACCTGGGTGTGTGTGTGTGTGTCCAAGTGTGTGTGTGTATGTGTCAGGGTGTGTGTGTCACAGGGTCTGTGTGTAGAAGTGTGGGGCTGCAGTGTGTCTGGGTGTGTGTGTCAGAGTGTGTGTGTGCCACGGTGTGTGTGTCAGGATGTGTGTGTCAGGGGGTATGTGTCAGGGTATGAGTGTGTGTCAGGGTGTGTGTGTAGAAGTGTGGGCTGTAATATGTGTCTGGCGTGTGTGTGTGTGTGTGTCAGGAGGTATGTGTCAGGGTGTGTGTGTTGGGTATGTGTATAGAAGTGTGGGGCTGTAGTATGTGCCCTGGTATGTGTGTGTGTGTGTGTGCTGGGTGTGTATGTCAGGGTGCATGTGTGCCAGGGGTTGCATGTGTCAGGAGTATGTGTGTCAGTGTATGTGTGTGCTGGGAGTAAGTGTGTGTTGGGGGTGCATGTGTGTCAGGGTGCGCGTGTGCCAGGGGCTGTGTGTTGGGTGTGTGTGTGTGTGTGTGTCAGGGTGTGTGTGTGACAGGGTGCATGTGTGTCAGGGTGTGTGTGTGTCAGGGGGTGTGTGTCAGGGGGACCGTGGCCCAAGTTCTCAGACACTGAGGACTGTCTCCTGTCCTGTGCTCTCCGCCCACGTTTCCACGCTCGTTCCCCTTGGTTACGCGCCTTGCCGTGTGTGTCCAGCATGAGTCTCTACTAGAACATTAAGCGTGCAATTTGCTCAATCAGTTACAAATAAACCTTATCTTCCTTCTTTTATTTTGGAAAATGTTAACACTTTCAATCTCAAAGAAAGTGAATTGATTTAAAAGGAAATCAAAATCCCACCGAGAGCTCGCAGACGTGAACAACCTGTTCGAACCCCTGCGCCAGAAGACGCCGGGCCTGGAGGGGCCGCCACGGCTTCAACAACGAAGAGCAAAGTAAGAGGACTCACTCTACCCGATGTTAAGGTTTCCTACTCCGCTGCGGTCACCAGCATGCTGCTGGTAAGGGACAGACATGAGGATGGCTGGAATGGAACCCAGAACCCAGAACCACAACCCACACAAACACATGATTTCTGACAATGGAGCAAAGCAACCTGAGTGAGGGGTGATCTGCTCTGCAATAGCCCCACATCAACAGGACACTCCTAGGCAAGAACAAATCAAAGCAAAACAAAACGCCCTCAACCTACGCCTCATGTTTCCTACAGAAATTAACCCAAAATGGACAAGAGAGTTATGTGCAAGAAGCAAAACCAGAAATACGCAGAGGGGAAAAAAGAAAGAAAAAAAAAAAAAAAAAAACGGGAAAAATCCGCGGGGCCTCAAGAGAGGCCAAGTTCTTACCCTCCCCTCCCCCACCATCCCAATCCATGAAAGGAAAGATTGATAAACCAATCTCATCAAAATGACAAATTTCCTCTCTATCAAAACCCTGTGGAGAAGATGAAAGACAGCTACCAGCATCTAAGCATCAACCCCCGGGGCCAGTGTCTAGAACATAGAAAGAACTATCGAGACCAAACATCCAATTAGAATGCGGGCAGAGACACCAACAGGCTGTTCACCGAAAGGATGTACAGATGGCGGATTCACGCGTGAAGATCTTCAACGTCATTCCCCGTGAGGGAAATGCAAATTAAAATCACGATGTCACCATACATCTCATGATAGAGCAGCTAAAATAAAAGGTGGCAACGCTGCCAACTGCTGTCAAGGTTGCGCACATCCTGGGTCACTCCCACCCTTGCTGGCGGGATGCAAAATGGTGCAGCCCTTCCAGAAGACAGTGTGGCGGGGATTTTTTGTTTTTTTTTTTTAATAAAATTAAACGTGCTCACCATATAACTTAGCAACTGAACTCCCGGGCATTTGTTCCCAAAAAATGAAAGCCATGCTCATGCCTGGGTAACCTGTACTTTGATGCTCAGGGCGATTTTATTCATAATAACCAAAAACTGGGAACCACCCAAGTGCCCTTCAAAGAGTGAATGGTTAAAACTAAAAAAAACAAAAACAAACAAACAAAAAACCACCCCAGAATGGTGCATCCATACCATGAAACACAACTGAGGAATAAAGAAGAATGAGTGGCACACGTACTCAACTTGCAAGATCTCAAGAGAACTGTGCTGCGTGAAAAGAGCTGATTGAAAAAGGTTGCATATTGTATGACTCCGTTTATACAGCATTCTTGAAATGACGAAATAATAGAAATTGGGGACCAAGATGAGTGGTGCTGGAGGCTCCGGGAGGGGGATGGGAGGGCGTGGGCCACGGCTGAAAGGACAGTGTGCACCCGGGGCAGGACCTCTGACTGCACCCTGGGTGACCACATGCTTCAACTAACATTTAAAAGTTCGGGTGGCCATTTGGGGGGCTCGGCAGTGGAGCGTCCTGGGATTGAGTCCTGCATCAGGCTCTCCGCAGGGAGCCAGCTTCTCCCTCTCCCTGTCTCTCTCTCTGCCTCTCTCTCTGGGTCTCTCACAAATAAATAAATAAAATCTTAAAAAAATAAATACATAAAAGTTCAGGTGGCAACCGAAAAAATCACAGAGCTGGCTGCTGCCTGTTGCTCGGGTTCCTCTTGCTAACCGACACTGCACGGTAATTTTTAACAAGATTCCTTCGCTCCGGGTTCTTGTTCATTCCACTTAAAAAAATAAAACTCCTGATGGGCACTTTTCCTTGTCTGGTAGAAACGCACCATCAGGCCGATGGCCTGGGTCAGGTTGCGGCGTGGCCCACCCTCCAAGACAGCTGTGTGTGTAAGGGGGCCAGTGAGCCTGCGGTACCCAGATGGCGCTGGTCCCTGACGTGGGGGCCACAGTCTGTGCAATGTCTCCCTGACCCTGAGGGTTAAAATCTCAAATAAGCACAGGTATGGGACAGGGTGCTCCCCAAGCTCCCGCTCCTCTGAAAAACTCTCTAACCCAGTGTGGGTGTCCCTTGCCAGGTCAGCCAGACGCCCCCTGGACCACGGCTACACCCCTCAGCAGACACCCTAGCTACCTCACGCGCCTGCCGCGGATGCAGAGCTGTAGGCACACATGTTGTTGATTCTCACATTGTCGCGATGGGAAAACAGAGAACAGGAACCAGAACGCGCCTGTTTCCTGCCAGAGTCTTACTGAGATCCCCCCAAGAAACCGAAACGTTTTGCAAACCCCACTCTGCCTTCCGAAGCAAAAGGTGAAAGTAGACCCCAAAAGAAGTCAAGCGGCGCCACCAGCATCCCACCAGACCCAGAGCCGCCTGGGCGTCGGTGCAGTGACCACAGAAGGCACAGACACTGGAGCCGTCACCACCACTAGGAGTCGGGCCCAGGAGGGGGCCCAACTCTGCTGGGTCATAGGTGCCAGGAGCGCAGGTGGGTGCAGGGGTCTGCAGGTGGGCTCAGGAGGCTGCAGGTAGATGCAAGGGGCTGCAGGCGGGCACAGGGGGCTGCAGGGGACACAGAGGGCTGCAGGTGGGTGCAGGGGGCTGCAAGGGGCTGCAGGAGGCTTGCAGGCAGCTGCAGGTGGGCGCAGGGGGCTGCAGGTGGGCGCAGGCGGCTGCAGGCAGCGGCGCGGCAGCTGGGACAGGCCCAGCGAAGGCGGAAGCCAGGCGAGTCTCCCGTCGCCGCCCCCTGCTGATCGAAGAGAGACTTGCTGCGCCCGGGGCCGGGGCCGGGGCCGGGGCCGGGGCCGGGGCCGGGGCGGGGGGGCGTCCGCGCGCTGAGCCTGCAGGTAGCCCGTTCTGAGCTGGAGGGACCCCCGGCCCCCTTCGGTTCCACACCGGTACCGTCTGCACCGCCCGGAGCCGCCCCTTTTGACCTTTGTCACCTCCCACCCCTAAACCCCGCCCTCGCCGCCACCCCAGGCCTCCGGCTCTAGCTGCGACCTGGTCGCCGGGCCTGGCCGGAGGCCACACCTGGAAACCCGTCGATTCCAGCGTCCGCCGCCCGAGGCCGGCGTCCACACCAGCGCCCCCTCCTCGCAGGGAGGCCTCGGGCCGCCACCTGCCCGCCACCTGCGCCCCGGTGCCCGCAGTCCCCGCAGTCCCCGAGTCCCCGCAGTCCCCGCTCCGGGCGCCGCCCGCCCCGCAGGCTCACCCACCGCGCTCGCCGCTCCGAGGCCGAGGGGTCTCCGCAGCCCGGGCCCCGCCGGTGCGCAGCGGGTCGGGAGCTCGCCGCCGGCGCCGCCTTCCGGGGCGGGAGACGCGGGCCGCCAGGGCCGGAGGCTCGTCCTCGCTGGCGCGCCGCGCCGCGCCGACTGACGGCGGCTCCCTGCTCGGCGCGCACCCCGCCCCCGCCCCCGCCCCCGCCCCCGCCCCCGCCGCCGGCTTCCTGCGGGCCAGGTGAACGCGGCCGCCGCGGAGCCCGCCCACCTGCCGCGCCGCCCGCCCACCTGCCGCGCCGCCCCGCGCCGCCGCGACCGCCGCGACCGCCCCGACCGCCCGGACCGCCCGGGGCCCCGCGCAGAGTGGGCCGGGCCGGGCGGGGCGGGGCGGGGCGGGGCGGGGCGCGGCTGGACCCGCTGCCCTGCGGACCTCTCCCGGGGCTGGGCCCCTGAACCCGCCCCACCCGCCACCTCGCCGGGAGGCACCGAGAGAACATCTCCCCCGTGCCCGCCCGCCGCAGCGCCGGGGACTGCCGGATCCACCCACTGACCCGGGTCAGCGTGCTCCCTCCCCGGTCCGCCTTTGGGAGCTGCAGGACAGGAGCGTCGCTGACAGGCGCCCCCAGGAGGCGCGTTCCCCCCGCCCCCCGCGAGGCAGGCAAGGGGCACAGGTAAACAGACCAGAAAATGCCCAACTGGGAGGGGCCGAGCCCCGGTCCTGCTGCCCCCAGGCATGTGCCGGCCTGGACGTTAGGCATCTGGACGCACAGATGTGGTGGCGGATGGCCGGTCCCCTAGGCCTCCTCCCGGCAGTAGGAAGGGAGGAGGGAGTGCCAAGGTCCTGGCTCCTTCCTGACTTGGATTCTGGGTCAAGGAATTGGATCTGACATTCCCTGGAGCCTGCGGGGACCCCATGGAGCGTGTCAGGAGTGGGGGGAAGTCTGGTGCTTGGCAAGAGGCAGCGAGCCCCTGACCCTGGGCTGGGCCTGCTGCTTCCAGGGCTGCCCGCCCAACCCCACCCTCATATTCCCCAGGGATCTCCACCTCCAGCCAATGCCGCTGATTCTAAGAGGAACTGTCCACGGTGTTCAAGGGTTTGAGGCGATGCTTTTCCTCAGAAAACACTGGGGGAGGGGAGAACATGGATTCCCAACTTGGAAGTGAGGTCAGCAGGGGCAGCCAGCGGGAAGGGGCTGCTGGTTGTGCCAAACTTCCTAACTTTTCTCTCTTGCATTCAGGCTCCATTTCAGAAATGGTTAATAAACAGAGTGGGAGTTAGGGAGTCAGACACACAGCAGGGGTGCGCAGGGTGGTGAATCAAACCCAGGAAGCTTCCAGGGCCCTGACTCAAACCATTCATCATAGCTCACCCCCACCCCAAACTTCTTCAAGTTCAGGCCAGGGCAACCCAGAAACCAGGCACCATTTGGATGCCCATGTCAGCCTCACAAACAGCTTCTCATCCCCACAAATGTCCCAGGGTGAGTGGGCCACGGAGGGCCTGGGGTCCTGCCCTGTGGACTTCAGTGGAGGCTGGCCGGTGGGGAGGCCCACAGGCCACGCTGTTTCCCACTGTTTCAGAGGACTTTCGTGGTTTCGAGAAACTTCACATATGCCAACAGCCGTCTCTGCAAATGTCAGGCTTGCCAGCAACAATTCTCTTTAAAGACTCTTTATAAAATCCTACTATGCCTATTGTGCGGGGACATGGTGCCCCCAAAATCCTAGTCATGAGTTCTTCAAGGAAACTGTGTGCGAGGGAGTAAGGAAGACTATTCAGTAAGGAACGGAGGCAGTGGCGGGTCCCTCGCTGTGGGAGTCACACCTCATGTAGAGATGGCCACACCCCTTTCACAAAACACAGAGATTCATTTTGCTGAATAACATTGAAAGGGGTCTTTTCACAAGTAAGGAGTAAATGAGCCGAAACTCGTCTCTTTGACATTTTTAAGAAAAGTCCTATTGGCCTTCTGTCCAACACTCGCACACTTGATAATGAGGGCAGGCCCCTTGGGCACATCACATTGCAGCAAGTGACACAATAGGCTATGCATGGTACACACTCAGTAATTTTTGTTCAATGGAGCCAAACTTCTGATTAACCCGAGCTAAAGGAAGTAGGTAAATTAACCTAAATGATTTCCAGTCGACCAGACCACTTGCATTTTGAGTTTTCTTTATTTTCCTCATCAACAGACTAAGCTTTGTAATTATGTTTTCGCGCAGATGAGGACTGACTGAGCCTCATTTTCACCCTGGTTGGTAATGAACAAATTGCTGGTGATAGTCACAAAGCAGGCAGTTTACCCGCAGAGGGTTGAAGGTTGACTATTTCGCCATAAATTCCAGTTAATAGGGTCGCCGGATGGCCCAGTCCGCTGGGTGTCTGCCTTTGGCTTGGGTGGCGGTCTCGGGGTCCTGGGATCGCGTCTGTGTGGGGCTCCCTGCTCATCGAGGAGCCTCCTTCTCCCTCTGCCGCTGCCCCTGCTTGTGCTCTCTGTCTCTCTGTCTCTCTCTCAAATAAATAAGTAAATAAAATCTTTAAAGAAAAGTTCAGGTTCGTACTTGGATAGACTCTGCTCAGGTCACAAATACCAGTAAATTAGGTGCATGAACTCCCAAAAAGCAACAAAAACCCCCATGTGAACAAGGAAACACTTGAGGACTCTAGACCACACCCATGCCCACGGCACCCCCACGGTGCTCCTAGACTCCTTTCACCTGCAGCCTCCACGGCAGCTCCAGGCACCTGGGTGCCCCCCCACCCCGCCCCCGCCCCCCACCAAGCTCACACAGCCCCTGTTCAGATTCACCGCCCCATAGCTGTTTGCATGGAACTTGGAAATGCAGTGACTGCAGAAGACCTGAGGGTCCCCCTACGTGCTCCCCAGGGCACATGGCCAGACAGGGAGGGGGCAGGCAGGCACCAGCCCCACAAGCTCTGGGGGCCTGACCTGCTGAGGAACCACAGGGCTTGGGAACAGCTAGTGCAGAAGAGAGAGACAGAGCCAGCAGCAGGGGAGGCGCAGTGGGGAGAGTGACTCCAGCTCCACCCCAGAGCTGCAGGGTTTCCCAGAGCCGGAGCCTGCCAAGGGGAGGGGGCCTGGGAAGCTTCCAGTTGGTGATCTCCACCCTCTAGAGCGGAGAGCACCCTGGAAGGAATATGGCCTTAATTAAGTAAGTCCTGCTTGGGCCTTTGTGGGTTTGGGCACTGAGGGCTGTCCAGGCATCAGCTGCGTCCTCAAGGCCGTGATGGGATCTGCTCCCCATGCCCCACAGGGTCGGGACCACGCAAGGGCACAGCTGGGGCAGACGGTCCTCAGGGACATGCCTCTCTGTCACCACTGTGTTTTAAGCAGGCAGAAGGGTGCCCGGCCTAGCAGGCCTGAGCATCGAACTTGCTGTGTCTATTGGCGGGGCCAGAGTCAGAATCTGGTGACAGGCAGGCTAGTGGCTGACCCACGCCGGTCCCTCTGCTGCGGGTGGCGGAAGGCGCTGCCCGCTGGGACAGGCAGGGTGGGGGAGTACATTGAGGGAGACAAGTGGTCTCACTGATATGGAGGCTCTGCCCAGGTGGCCTGATGGAGAGAGAGAGAGAGAGAGAGAGCCCTCAAGGGCAGTCTGGGTGCTCAGATAACCCACTGTGTTAGGAGGTGGATGACCAGAGCCTGGCAGAATGTTTCTGACACGGTCCCCTCCCCCGCGTGCTCAGCACAAGGATGCCTCCACCATGCAGCACAAGGATGCCTCCACCAGGCAGAGGGTGGGTCTGCCTCTCTTTGGTGTCCCCATTGTCTCAGGGATTATCCCAGTGCTGTGATCACAGCTAGACTGAGGGTCCTTGGCAGGCTGCCTGGGGAAGATAAGCACCTGCCGCTTATAAAGAAGAATCAAGGAGGAAAATAAGACAGGGAAGGGGCATAGTGGGTGCTGATGGAAGCAAGCCGTGTAGATATCTCAGAGGTGGGGGTGGAGGCGCGCATTCCAGGACATGGGGGTGGTAAGGGCAAAGGTCCTGGGGTGGGCAGACCTAAGTGGTCCAGGAATCGTTAAGAGCCCACTGTGGCTGGAGGAGAGAGAAGCAGAGGGAGCACATTCAGAATAAGAAATGGGAGACGGGCCTGCGGACATACCCCAGCGGGTCTGGGCAGCTGGAGGAATGGCCTTGCCTCTGACAAGGGAGAGGTCAGGAGCGTTGCTCTCTTTTAGACATGCCTATTAGGTGTCCGGGTGGAGATGGAGTGCGGTGTGTTTGATGGGAACACGGGGGAGTCATTGGCAGGAGCACCACCTGACATTCCAGATAAGCAGGTGGGAGGAGGATCATGTGGGAGGAGGATCCAGGCAGAGAATCCCAGGAAGGTGGCCGCTGTGGGTCATTTTCACCAGGGCCAGGGTGACAGCCTGGGCAGAGTGCCCTGGAAATAGTGTCAGGGGCGGTGCCTGCATACCCTCCTTTCTGGAACTTTGCTAAAGAGGTAAAGCAACAAGGGGTAGGGGGCAGCTGGAGGAGTCAGGAGACAGTCGTTCTTCGGGATGTGAGAAAGGACAGCCTGTGTGAACCCAGACGGAACCTTCTGGAGAGAAGAGCCCCTAGCCGCCCGCATTCCTGTCTGGAAATACTTCTCAAGGTCTGTAAATGTCTCTCATTTAAACTTTTCTCACACTCACGGGTGCAAATTCCGTGGGGCCCAAAGCTCATAAAATTTGGGAACTCTTTTCAAGAAATAGAAGAACAGGAATTCAGGGTGGTCCGAGCAGCCACTCTGGGGTCTGTGGTCTCAGTGGGTGGACGCCCTCGTGAAACAAGAGGGTCCCAGCCCCCTCCTGTCTGGCTCTCCTGGGTCCTCATGCCATGTGTCCAGTGCTTCTGTGGCTTCATTTTTTCACAATCCTAGTGAGATGGGACTTGAGTTGCTCCACACCTTATAAATCCCATTAGCCTTCGAGAAACTTTTGCAGCTCGCAAGTCTGTTTTATCACGGCTCCCTGCCACCCGTTACGAGGACATGATTTTGTCTTTGACGCTTCTGGCCACTTTGTGCAAGGTAAATGGCACCCGGGAGTTTGTACCAAAGTGTGTGGGTGCTCTTCACGACGGCTAATGAGGTTACATCTTAGAATATTCGATACTAATTGGATGATACGGAAGAAACCAAACTATTGCTCAATTAATCTGTGTATCTGCATTACCGTCTCTGGGATCGAATGTTTATATTATAACTGTTCTTATGGCAACCAAAAGCAGCCATCGCCGAGGTCAGTTTTGGTGAGGAAAATAGAAACTTGCTTCTGTTTGGCAGGCGGATGTGTACCATAGGCTATTAAAACAAATGTCAATGAGCATGGATGATACGGGATCATGGGTGATTCTATCACTACGGTGGCCTGAGATATGATCAGGTTTGCGCAAAGAAAGGCAATCTGTTCTAAAGCAGCCAGATTTGAAGAAATGTTATGTTTCCCTCAGACCCTGTGTCCTCAGATCTGATCTTACTAGTCAGCATGACAGAAATCCACCTGTCCTGCTGCCACCTTGCCCCACCCCTGCCCACCCTGGAGTTCTGTCCACCCCAGGCAGGATCCCACTGACCACCTGGGGCCCACACAGGCCCAGGAAGCATCCAGATGCTCTGAGTTCCCACCATCTCACCCTCCCTTGCATCTCTGTGCAGGAACCTTGGCAGGAGCTTGGCTACCCTTTGCAGAGCCGGGACCCAGGGGCATGCTTTAAAGGAGAAGGAAAATGTATCCTCCCTAGTGGGTGAAAGTGTGAGTGTCCTGGCAGATACAGTGCCGTGACCAGGACCCAGTTTCTCTCTTCCTGGTCCCTTAATCCCTCTGGAATCCTCACGGTCAGCTCTGTCCCACAGGGCAGCTGACAGCTCCCAGCCCCACTCGGCTCTGCGAGTCCAGGGCTGCATTGACCTGGGACCATTCGGAGTCTTGGGTCCTGTTCACTGAAACCAGGGGGGATTCTTTTGATTTGTTGAGTGCTCGAGCCCAGGAGCCAGGGCATGGGGTCAGCTCCGCCGAGCACACATCCTTCTGGAGGTGGTGTCTGGGCACTGGTACCGGAGGAGGGGACATCACCTCCGAACAGTGATGTCCACAGCTAAGTGAGGGCAGGGCTCCACGCAGGGCTCCTGCACATGTACTCGCTTTCCAGAATGGCTTGGAGACGCCTTCACCTTCCCTGCAAGGACATGAAGTCAAATCTCACACACACACACACGGCAGCTCTTAGCTCAGACTGCAGGTGAGGTCAAGCCCTGTCACCCCCGGAGGTACTTCCTGGGTGTCCGGGAACATGTGGCTGCCCCCCTCTCCATGGAGAGGGAAACGAGGACTAATTGTAATGAAAGCCTTCGTGGAAAAGATGAGAGAGGAGAACCGCAGCGCTGGCCTTGTGGGGATGGACAACACAGCCCGGGTTCCTGGGTGGCCGTGTGTGGGGAGAGCACCTCAGGGGCTGGTGTGGGGAGGCCCTCCCGCCACCACTTCCTGGCTGGGGAGATCCAGGGCTGGGTGTTGGCAGGGTTGGGGGTGAGGAGCCCCGGCTGACAGCTTCAAGTCTGCAAATACAAGATTTCGGGTTTTTTTTTTTTTTTTTTTTTTTGGAAATACAAGCTTGTTTTTTTAGTTAATTAATTTTTAATTAATTTTTAATTTTTTTTGCCAATACAAGATTTTTAACAAGTTGGGCTTCAGCCCTCTGTTGCCTGTCAGTTGCTTAGTAACCGAGCTGCAGTGTTTGTCAGCCCCACATGAGCTGGAGCTGCTGGGCAGGAGTGGGGCTCCTGGAACAGGCCCTCCCTCTGCTCTACATGGGATCTCAGGGCTGTGGCCTTACCCCTGGGGCAGGAGGGAAGGAGCATGTCCTCCCTGCCTGGGGGCATCGCACAGGGCTCAGCTTCTACCTTGAGTCCGGGAGATGGGGGTGTGGCTGCCTGGGAAGGGCTCAAGGATCATGCTTCCCCCTGCCTCCCTCTTGCCCTCTATTGAGTCCCTACTTCCCAGCCGACACTGGGCTCAGCCCCGGGGGGACACCCTCCATGCCCCCCACCAGGCTCTTGGTCTCCAAACTGCCCCTACTTTGGATTGCACGCTGTGGGGTGACAGGTTTGCCGCACACCAAGCCGTCGCCTGCATCTTCTCTGTCCGCAGGAGGTGGCCAGCTCCAGCTCCGGGTGATCTCTTCCCTGAGCCACATGGCACTCTCCCACTGGGATGTCCCGAGTCCTGCAGCTCTATGTCATCTAAGCACCCCTGACCCCCCAAGGTCCTGTAGCCATACGCTCACTTTCCAACATCAAGGATGACCAATCACTGCCTACCTCATTCCGTATAAAGCTGCTCATAATAACATTGCACTCCTGGACCAAATTATGGATCGAGTGCAAGTAGAAGAAAACCAACGTGAACAATAACTTGAGCAATAAAAGATCTCCATTGCAGGCTGTCACAGAAGGTTCAGAAAGAAGGCTGCCTTCAGGTGTGGCTTGACCTGGCAGCTCAGGGGCTGTGACAAGGGCCCCCTGTGGGTTTTGGCAGCACGACCTCATCCTCTGCATGGATGTCTCTTCTCAAGTGCTTTCGGCATCTCATGCTCCTTATTTGGAGCATCTCAATCTTCAAATGAGAGCCTGGGGCTTCTGTCTGGTTGCGCTGGCTGAGCTCATGATCCACGATGATCTGAAGGGACAGCCTCACTCTGGTTACTTTAGAAAGAAGCGTTAGCCCCACCAGAAGAAGCGGCAGCTCACACTTACATGCGACACATACATAAGAAAGATTTTTGTCACTGTGCCACATAGGCTTGTATCATCGTCAAAGCATGGACGCGAGGGGCAGACACAAGGTGAGCCTCTGCTCTGCAGCATACCAGCCGTGCAACCCTGGGTCAGCTAGTTAGCCTCTCTAGGGCTCTGTTTCTTCACTCGTGAATGGCGGTGCCAGTTCTGTCCTTATGCTCGATCGTCCCAAGGATCACGAGACGGTGGGGTGTGGGATGCTCAAGCATGGCCCAGTACCTAGCAGAGGCAAGCTAAGTGTCTGCCCTGCATCTGCGCATTTTTTATGCACAACAGAAAGTAAAAACTGTTCAAATAATCGTATGGAACGATCACAGGCAGGCCAACAGATCAGATGTAAGGCAGGAGCCCTGATAACGTTAGGCATGAGTAAGGACGACTTCCTGTTGACCAGGGACATGGAGCCCTAGAGGGTGTTCAAGATGCTTATCCTCTTCGGCAGGGTGAACACTGTCTTCAAAACGTCACCTACTGCCTGCACATGACCTCAGGACTGATGACTTGAAATCACAGGGTGACATGAGGGCTAGACGCCTGCTGTCTCCAGAGGGCTGGGGTCAGCCGTCAGAGCCTTGCGCTGAGCACAGATCCTCCCTGAGCCAGCCTGCGTCCTGCTCCCCATCATGCGTCTTCGGGGCAGGTGCGTCCCTACTCCCCGCCCGCAGAATGGGACGGAGAGCATGGGGCATGTCTCCCCAACCTGCTCCGGGGCTGGAGAGCCTCCAACTTCCACAGGACACTGCTGCTTGCTGGTTACAAAGAAGTTATATTTTTAACATTTACTGTGGGTTCAACCCTGCCTCCCCAAGTATTTTCTGGTCTTGTTCTCTCTCTCCCTCCTCCCCACCCCCTTCTCCTCATATATCTATACACACGTCTATGCCCACAGATAGTTCCTTACAGGTGACCTGAGTGCTCGGGCCGTGGGATGGGAACCGGTGGCCACTGCCTGGGTGGTGGCAGGGCCGTTGTTGTTGCTGAGTGTCAGTGATGTGTGCTCTCTCAGCCCCAGGTCCTCAGGGGGTTCCAAGATGCTTCTCTTGCAAACTAGGAGCAGCTTTATAAGTGCTCACGGCCCTGCGGTGCTTCGGTGTGGGTTCTACTGACCCCTAGGGACCCGAGGGAGGGGCAGTGGGACAGTGGTTGACCAAGTGATCACCAAGCTGGGAGTGACAGGGAGTGCACAGCCTGTCACACAGGGTACTACTCAAGCATTGCCTGTCTATGGCTGGAGGTTAAAAATGTAGAGACACATTTTTAAAAAATAAGTAGCTCCTGATTATGATACTCCTGAGAAATAATTACTCGGGCATAGCATGCATTTTCACTCTCAGACGTTGTCATTCTCTCTGTATTAATTAAGCTATAATTATGCTGTGATTATTATTTCATAATCTACTTTCCCTACTTAGTAGAATCTCGTCAGCTTGCTTTTCCATATTTTCCACCCATAATGAGATGCCAGCCTCCTTGCTGCTCACGATGGTGCTTGGGGACTGGTTGGTGGCCTTGATGGGATTGGCTTCTTGTAAGTGAGTCAGATGCAAAGGTGCTCTGCCCTCTCACATCTGTCCTTTACCCTGCCTGGCTTTGCATGTGGTACCCAAGGATGCTAGAGTCAAGTTGGTTGTTAGGGCAACACCTCAAAACCAAACAGGATGAAGACACAGGCATGCAGACCTGTTCTCTGCTGTCCACGGGAAGGAAGAGCTCTTGGGACAGGAGGCATCCTGACTCGGAAGTCGGCAGGTAGGATGCCAATCTGCTCAGTGTTTGGGGTAGAGCTTGGAAAGCCGCCAGAGCTGGGGAACATGGACTATGGCATTCTATGACAACAAAGGACACAGGCCTGAGAGTTAGGTCCAGCCTCTGACTCCTTTGATTTATTATATCCTATTGGATGAGTCATGGGTTCTTTTCAAGGCACAATTTCCTCATCTGTGGAGTAAAATTACAGGGGGTCGTGAGTGTCAGATAAGAAAGTATCTGAAAGCACAGGAGAAGATTTGAAGGACCAGTAGAACTGCAGTGTTCTTGTTGCTACATAAGGATAAAAAGTCTTGGGGCACCTGGAGGGCTCAGTCGGTGAATCATCTGCCTTTGGCTCAGGTTATGATCCCAGGTCCTGGGATCAAGTCCTGCATTGGGCTTCCTGCTCAATGGAGAGCCTGCTTCTCCCTCTCCCTCCCCCAGCCCCCTGCTCATGCTCTCTTTTTCTCTCTCTGAAATAAATAAAATAAAAACCCTAAGATTCTTTTGAAAGAAAGGTCCCTTCATTCATTTTAAGTGAATCATTTGTAATTCCATTTATAATTTGAACCGCCTTTATGAAATCATAGATACCACAGGTTTAGACCCAGAACTCAGAGTATCTGGTAACATGCCATGCTGCATGAAGGAAGGAAAGTGGGAGCCGTGAGGAGTAAGACTGATGGAGAAGCCACTGGTCACATGTGTCAGTGTCTCTTCACGTGACAGTATCTTTGAGGAAATGGCAGGTTGGTCCCCTTGGACACGACCCTCAATTTCCACTTTCCATTTAGAGGGTTCACAGGTGCTAGCTAGAGAGAGTCAGCCGGGCAGGGCTTTTCCGAAGAGTTAATGACGCTCTTTCATGGGTGCATCTGACTTAAACTGCAATGATCTAAATTGGGAAATGAGATGGATATATAATAATCAAGTTGGCAGAAAAGCGCAGTTAAAGCCAATTAAGTGTTAGGTGCAGACTCTCATTATTCGTCAGGAGCATCGGGGAAGCATTTAAAGATCAACCTGGTGCCTTTGTACTGTGTTGGCAAAGGAAAGTTCCATTCGCATGGTTAGAGCACACAGCACCTGTCCCAATGAATCAGATCTTTCAAGTTAATCCTAGAAATAATAGAAGCCCTTTGGAAGCTGTCCTGCTTCTTCTGGATACTTGAGTCACTCAGGCAATTTGTTTAGGGCACTAGGATTAAGCCTTGAAAAAAAAAAAAAAAACTAAAGTAATACCACAAAGAATTTGTTCATTTAAAGCAATACACCTAAATATATTCACAGGGCTTTTGTCCTTGCAAAGTCTGCCAGATAGGGATTCTAAAATGATGACTATTCCTGCCTGGGAAGGTGGATTAGCCCAGGTTCTCTAGAGAAATAGACCTGATGTGAGGGGGAGATGCCTGGATATGTGTTGATCCACCTGCCGTGTGCGACTGGGTTTATTTCAAGGGCGTGGGTGACAAACCGTGGAGACAGGCTATGGCTAGAGTCTGCAGGGCAGCCTGGGGAGCTCAAGCAGAGGCTGGAGCTATAGTCTGGGCTGGCATTCCTTCTTCCCCAGTGAACCTGTGTTCTTGTTCCAAAGGCTTCCAGCTGATTGGGTGAATTCCACCCACATTCTCAAGGGCAATCTTTGCACTGGCGACTGCCTGGAGACATCTGTTGTGTCTACCAAATATCTGTATGGAAACACCTAGATTAGTATTTGACTGAACAACTAGGTGTTGTAGACTAGCCAAGTGGACGTGGGAAATGTCCCCATGGTGGAGGTGTTGGTTATGCCTCAAGACACAGTGTGGGAATCTGTGTAGACTCCTTGACTAGCATGGATGTCCTAATGTCAGCGACTGGATTTACACAGAGGCCCCCTTTTCCCCCCACAACTTCTAGAGTCGGAATGAATTTAATGTTTAACGTCTATGGCTGGGAGGTAAACATACAAACGTTAAAATGTATTTTTTGTTTTTCTCCAACTCTTTATGCACTTTAAGGAAATAATTGCCTTTAGGATAGACATCTGGATGCTTTTAAAAAATAGCATTTGGAAGAGTTGAAAGACAAAGTGCTGGAAGCGGCCTCTAAGACATGTGTGCCTGACACACTGGGGCGCAATGTTTTTTTTTTGTTTGTTTTGTTTTGTTTTGTTTTGTGCTAATGCATGCCTCTGAACTTCTTTAAAATACCAAATTATTCTCTTCTTGGAGGGCTGCAATCAGTTCTCTGCTATTATAAAAAATGTTGATAAAAGCAAAATTTCAAATGCTGTTCTACAAAAATTATTTAATCATCTCTGGCTTATCGTGGAAATGTATACGAGATGTGTGTGTTGATGTGTCACTGTGCAGTCTCGCCTTGGCAGATGCAATAATAGCCAGTTTTATGAAAAACGCAGTTTATTCATCTGTGCAATATATAATCTCATGGCAACACGAGTGCAGCCAAGGACAGCCTTACACGCATGCAGAATACGGTCAGAACCAGGAGCATCCAAAAGGTTGCCTCCTACATTCCCCAAAACACAATTTTCTGCTGGCTGGTGATGGAAAAGTCTGACTTATAATGTGTGATAATTTGATTTTAAAGCTCTGATTCATGATATGATGCAAATGCTCCAGGAGGGCCGACGAAATGGAGGCTCTTCACTATTTCCCTTTTGCAGGAACCAGTTTCGGATCTTCCCTGGTCTGATTCCAGCGGGCCGAGCTGGCGGTGGAGGCAGGCTCCCTGTGAGCACCAGTGTGCTATGTGCCCCCTTGCTCTCCCAACTCCCTGTTCCACCCAGAATAAACCTGACTGCAAGTGCTTTTGTAAACGTAGATGGAAGTCCTTCAGCATAATGTATGTGACATTAAATGCGGCTGATGGAAAGCACAACTACAGACTGTGGAAAACTCTGGAAGTGAGGTCTGAGGGTGTGGAGGGAGCAAGCTGGCTCAGGAAACCAGGCTGGGCAGGTCAGAGAGGCAAAATCACCAAAGTCAAGGACTCTTGAGATGTACACCGAAGATAAGCACTGGCCATTAACAATTCCTATGCGGGCAGAATAAGATCGTCTCTGCCGAGAAAGATGCAATACCTTTGAGCATTTCCACACACTCTTGAAGCAAACATTGATTTCTGGAATTGCCATTCGGGATACCTTGGGTTCTGTAGAGGAGATGTTGACTCCTCGACATGATGATTTGCATGCTCGACCCAGTTTCCCTTCTGCACCTGCAGTGTGAAGGCAGCCAAGCTTGCTGACCTGCCAGGAGCTTGGGTCAGGAGGGGCCCTCTGCGTCCTGGTCTTGGGGAGCCCAGCTCCCTCTGGGTCTCTCTCTGGGGACTGTGATCACAGGAGGAAGGATTTGGCTGGAAGGGACAGCAGCACAGTAGGGCTCCAGCTCTGAAGGCAGAGACTGAAAACTGGGGGTGATAGCTGGTCTGCAGGGTGAGGAGGAGAAGAGATAACAGACACTGAGGTCTCGGAGCAGGTGGAGAGGCTGTATCCCATGGAGTACAAGAGACCTTGAGCACCAAACACCCCCTGGGACGCCTGGGTGGCTCAGCGGTTGAGTGTCTGCCTTTGGCCCAGGGTGTGATCCTGGGGTCCTGGGATCGAGTCCTGCATCGGGCTCTCTGCATGGAGCCTGCTTCTCCCTCTGCCTGTATCTCTGCCTCTCTCTGTGTCTCTCATGAATAAATAAATAAATAAATAATATATATATATATATATATATATATATATATATATATATATATTAAAAGGAAACTTCCCCTTGCCACGGGGTCCAGCTGCATCACAGGTTTGGTTGCTAGGTTCTCTCTGTGTCCATTCAGAAAAACCAGTTTGACTTGAGCTACTTTGAGGAATAGCCATCTGATGCTCACTTACCTCCTGGCCATAGTCAATTCACTGGAAGATGCCTGGGGACCCATGAAACGGGGCAATTAGAAAAAATTGAAGACTGAGGAAGTGTTTTCCATAACCAGACCACTATAAAGTTGAATGATTATTGAGCTCTCTATCTTTTTGTAGTTAGTTTTATTTATTTATATTTCTCTCTCTTCATAGTCATTTTAAAAGGAGGTCTAAGGGAGTCTCCATTTTGTATAGCATGTTGCAAACACTTCATTGATGTTTGTAAAATGAAACGATAAAAGATATTTGAGTTAAACGTTGGTAATTTTACATCTGGAAGGTGACTTATAAGAATGTGGTGCCCGACAGTACTGGATTTGGAATGTATGCACAAAATCACGGGGAGTTGGAATCCCACACCTACAGGAGTAGTGTACCGTAAAATATTTCTGATTCTTTGAGTAGAATTCAAAAAGCACGAGGTCCTGTTTTGAGATATATTTTTTAATTCTGGTTGAGTTGAATTCCATCACTCTGAGAAATAGATGAAAAGATACCACCACGGCCATTTATGTTACCGATGTGTGGAAGCCAGATAAGCAATGGTTGAGAAGTAAGACTTTCTCTTTGTCAATCGTTTGTACTTCTGTACAGGGGGACAACAGAGCGACACTTGTGATCAAGAGCATCCATGTAAGAATTGCAGATGTCCCACCAACAGTGTAAGAGGGTTCCCTTTTCTCCGCATCCTCTCCAACATTTGTGGTTTCCTGCGTTGTTAATTTTCCCCATTCTCACTGGTGTGAGGTGGTATCTCATTGTGGTTTTGATTTGTATTTCCCTGATGGCAAGTGATGCAGAGCATTTTCTCATGTGCATGTTGACCATGTCTATGTCTTCCTCTGTGAGATTTCTGTTCATGTCTTTTGCCCATTTCATGATTGGATTGTTTGTTTCTTTGCTGTTGAGTTTAATAAGTTCTTTATAGATCTTGGATACTAGCCCTTTACCTGATACGTCATTTGCAAATATCTTCTCCCATTCTGTAGGTTGTCTTTGAGTTTTGTTGACTGTATCCTTTGCTGTGCAGAAGCTTCTTATCTTGATGAAGTCCCAATAGTTCATTTTTGCTTTTGTTTCTTTTGCCTTCGTGGATGTATCTTGCAAGAAGTTACTGTGGCCGAGTTGAAAAAGGGTGTTGCCTGTGTTCTCCTCTAGGATTTTGATGGAATCTTGTCTCACATTTAGATCTTTCATCCATTTTGAGTTTATCTTTGTGTATGGTGCAAGGGAGTGGTCTAGTTTCATTCTTCTGCATGTGGATGTCCAATTTTCCCAGCACCATTTATTGAAGAGACTGTCTTTCTTCCAATGGATAGTCTTTCCTCCTTTATCGAATATTAGTTGACCATAAAGTTGAGGGTCCACTTCTGGGTTCTCTATTCTGTTCCATTGATCTATGTGTCTGTTTTTGTGCCAGTACCACACTGTCTTGATGACCACAGCTTTGTAGTACAACCTGAAATCTGGCATTGTGATGCCCCCAGATATGGTTTTCTTTTTTAAAATTCCCCTGGCTATTCGGGGTATTTTCTGATTCCACACAAATCGTAAAATAATTTGTTCTAACTCTCTGAAGAAAGTCCATGGTATTTTGATAGGGATTGCATTAAACGTGTACATTGCCCTGGGTAACATTGACATTTTCACAATATTAATTCTGCCAATCCATGAGCATGGAATATTTTTCCATCTCTTTGCATCTTCCTCAATTTCTTTCAGAAGTGTTCTATAGTTTTTAGTGTATAGGTGCTTTATCTCTTTGGTTAGGTTTATTCCTAGGTATCTTATGCTTTTGGGTGCAATTGCAAATGAGATTGACTCCTTAATTTCTCTTTCTTCAGTCTCATTGTTAGTGTATAGAAATGCCACTGATTTCTGGGCATTGATTTTGTATCCTGCCACGCTGCCAAATTGCTGTATGAGTTCTAGCAATCTTGGGGTGGAGGCTTTTGGGGTTTTCTATGTAGAGTTTCATGTCATCGGCGAAGAGGGAGAGTTTGACTTCTTCTTTGCCAATTTGAATGCCTTTAATGTCTTTTTGTTGTCTGATTGCTGAGGCTAGGACTTCCAGTACTATGTTGAATAGCAGTGGTGAGAGTGGACATCCCTGTCTTGTTCCTGATCTTAGGGGAAAGGCTCCCAGTGCTTCCCCATTGAGAATTATATTGACTGTTGGTGGGAATGTGAACTGGTGCAGCCACTCTGGAAAACTGTGTGGAGGTTCCTCAAAGAGTTAAAAATAGACCTGCCCTACGACCCAGCAATTGCACTGTTGGGGATTTACCCCAAAGATACAGATGCAATGAAACGCTGGGAAACCTGCACCCCAATGTTTATAGCAGCAATGTCCACAATAGCCAAATTGTTGAAGGAGCCTCGGTGTCCATCGAAAGATGAATGGATAAAGAAGATGTGGTTTATGTACACAATGGAATAATACTCAGCCATTAGAAATGACAAATACCCACCATTTGCTTCAACGTGGATGGAACTGGAGGGTATTATGCTGAGTGAAATAAGTCAATCGGAGAAGGACAAACATTATATGGTCTCATTCATTTGGGGAATATAAATAATAGTGAAAGGGAATGGAAGGGAAGGGAGAAGAAATGGGTAGGAAATATCAGAAAGGGAGACAGAACGTGGAAGACTCCTAACTCTGAGAAACGAACTAGGGGTGGTGTAAGGGGAGGAGGGCGGGGGTGGGGGTGAATGGGTGATGGGCACTGAGGGGGGCACTTGACGGGATGAGCACTGGGTGTTATTCTGTATGTTGGTAAATTGAACACCAATAAAAAATTAATTTATTAAAAAAATAAATTTATTATTAAAAAAAAGGAAGAATTACAGATGTCACCTTTAGGGTAACCAAGAGAGATTATTTAAATAATCAGAAAGCTGTGGAATTTTTTAGAGCATTCTTGTAACTCATCATGTGTCGAGGCTGCCTGGATGTGGTCTGTGTCATAACGTACAAGGCCTCCGAAGACAATATGTCTGTGGGGTGGTTTCTGGGTCACAGGGATGTGCGGAGGGGTCATCGGGAAGGTCACCACCTGCTGACCCCAGTGGGCGATGAGAGGCAGCCCAGCCCTGCCCTGCCTTGCCCTTGGAACCTGCTTTTTTGGGAGGGTGTCCTTGAGAGAGCAACATGGTATTGAGGACATTTGGATGTGCTGAGCCCCGTTAAGGCTACTCTCCATGCTAAGACGTGGCAGTTGGAGACCTTCTTGCTGTGGGGCCAGGGACAAGCCCTGCAGGTGGATTCCCTGGTCCTTACATCTGCCACCTGTCCATGTGGGGTGCCCAGCCCTGTTCTTGGGTCTCACCTACCCTCCGAGTCCAGGGCCAGTTTGTGAACCAACAGGACATCTCCTACGTCGATAACGTTGCCAAGTTGTCCCCTTACTGGTCCCATGGAGTGCTACCAAGCTTTCTCCCATGTGGATCGGGAAGGAGAGAGCCAGCCTCCCAGGAGAGTTGCTATGGTGCCTGTGTGAGTCCAGCTCCTTTCCGTGTCATTAGTTCATTTTATATGAATTATCTGCTCAGGGGCTCTAACCATTTTAAAAAAATTTTTAATTTTTTAAAAAATATTTTTGCTGTGAAATTTTTTTTTAATGCTTTGTAAAAACTGTGTTGGGGAAATCAGCCACATGTGATACGAGTTGAAAAAAAAAGATTTTTTTGACTTTTTGGGAGCTTTTACTCTTTCTGAAAATATTCATTAGCTGTGAGATCTAATCTTGAGACAATTCTTGGCAGCAACAAATCTTTGTCTCTTGCAGGACAGGTAAGATTGATGAGGTGCTGATGCTGTTTTGAGTTAAAAATGATATGACTTTGTCTTTATCCGTCTTTGGAGGCAGTTCAAAAAGAGGGGCTTCAAAATGTTTTGAGCGATGTCCTAAGCATGTACCTTCCCCAGGGTGCCCTCGTGAAAGTTGACACACTTTCGGAGGTGGACAGACTCCATCGTATCTGTTGAAAACAATTCTCATGATGTTAGATTTGTCCAGATGAGCAGAAGTGTCCAGGTCAGAAGACAAGCAGTGGGCGGGGGGACGAGCTTCCCAGGTAGAGGGAGCGAGCACGGGGACAGCCAGGGGGCAGCGGGAAGAAGGACGGTCCAGGCGTGCAAGGCCCTGAGCGCCATCCCGAGGGGCTTAGCTCCGTCCCAGGGCAGCAGGCCCCGGACGCTTTAACTCAGGAGCTGCAATAGGATCTGTTTTTAATTTCATTTTTTTAATTAAATAAAAGACATTTTCTTTTTTATTACTTGAGGTCGTTTTGGCAATATTGTGGGTTGCTAGAAGGTCTTCTGGTGTCTATGAACGTGACCTCACTTGGAAATAGGGTCTTTACAGATGTCGCTTCCTTAAGATGAAATCACGCAGGATAGGGGTGGGCACGAGCCAATGGCTTGGTTCTTGTAAAAGGGAACTTTGAACTCAGAGTGCAGAGGGAGGAGGCTTGTGTGTGTATGTCGGGGGCGGGGGTAGAGGACACAGACACGGGGAGGAGGGACCGAGGAGGTTCCAGAGAGAACCCTCTAGAAGGAACCTGCCCTGCGGACACCTTGATTTTGCACTTCTGGCCTCCAGGACTGTGAGGATGTAAGTCTGTCCAGGATGTGGTACCTTGTTCGGCAGCCCCGGGGAGTGCAGCGGGCACGGAGCATCACACCCGGCGCCTGGCTAGCTCTGGTGAACACAAACCGGTATGGAGCAAAAAACACTTGCTTGCAACTGGTGAGACCTTAGAAGGGAGGGAGGTTTCAGTGTCCACTCCAAGAGGGCGTGGGACTCCTGTTGGGTAAGGTGTCTCTGGCTGCCACTGGAGGCTCGCCCTAGGCAGAGGCCGCAGGTGTCGCTGGCCAGCCTGGTGGTACACGCCTGGGGATGCGTCTCATTTCTGTTTAAGAGATGTATTCAACGGGAGGTGATGTTGGAGTAGATGTCAAGCCAGACAGTCCGGGGCTGTCACACTAGTGAAAGAGCTTGAGAAAGCCTGACTTCTGCTCCAGTAAGTCATCCTCAAGTTCTGTCTGATTCTGGGAACCTGACCTCGTCGACATATAAAGACACCTGCTCCACTTTAAGGATTGCAGAATAACGCTTTTGTAATTGAGAGGGATTTAAAATGATGACCCCAGACACTGACTCAGTAGTTTACTGTGTTTGAATTATGAATTATGAAGGCTTTTGTACATACAGAAAGAGGAAGCAGAGTACAGGGACCCTCTGGTGCCCTGCTAGGGGGGAACAGACGGGAGCATGTGGGGTATTCGCTTCAGTCTGTCCATTTTTCTGTAAACTATAATCACAGAGAGAGCCAAACCCTTTGTTTCTCTCCTGCTCCTTCCTCTCTGAAGTCCGTGGGCATCACTCCCATGCCAGCTTTTGTACTTTCTGCATACATGTAGGTAAACATCATGTATTTTTCTTTTTTTCCCTCATTTTGTGTGTTTAAAACACGTGGCTGGTATTAGACTGTAGGCATCTTTATGAGCCTCGCTTTTTCACTTCACATTTTTGTTTTTGAGATTTATCTGCAAGGTACAAGTTGCTCTAGTTCACTCATTTTAACAGCTGCTGTCAATGCTCTCATGTGAATTAAATCCAGGCTTTCTTTTCCCTTCTGAGAGCTGTTAGGCTGTGCCTACTCTTTAATACTAAAGAGTGTTCTGCAGCAAACATTCTTGTGTAGTGGTTTTTCCTTGTTCTTTATCACCTTCTCGATTGGACACTAGCTTCCTCCTCCTTGGTCTATTTTTGGGGAATGTGTGCAATGAAGATTATAGCTGTCTGTCCACTGCAGCCTCAGGTCATAGAGGCTTTCATTTCTGCTCCTTTGAAATGTTCAAAACTTCCCTTTGTGATTTGTTCCCTGGCCCTTACTCGTGTGTGCGTAAAAATGCGTGTTTACGTGTGATTGACTTCCAGATGCGTGTGGGCGGGTTGTGGCTACCTTTCTGTTGCTGATTTCTGATGCGATAGCCTTGTGGTGGATGTGTTTGGTTTGACACCAATTCTTGCATATTGTTGGGAATTGCTTTGTGACCTGGTACGTGGACAACTTTCATCACTGTTTTCAGCATGAATGAATCAGAAGATTGTGCATTTCCTGACGGTTGGGTACAGGGTCCTGCATGTGCATTCTTAGTCATGAGGTTTCAATCTGCTGCAGCCATACTAATTCTTTTAAAAATATTTTATTTATTTATTTATTTATTTATTTATTTGAGAGGGGGGGCTTGGGGGTGGGGTAGCAGAGGAAGAGAGATAAGCATCCCCCTCGCTGAGCACAGAGTCCAAACCAGGGCTCAATCTCACAACCCTGAGATCATGACCTGAGTTGAAACCGGGAGTCAGGCAGTTAACCGACTAACCCCCCGCTCCCGGCGCCCTCACAGTCATACTAGTTTTTTAAACCTTCCTTAAAGGGGCTCCTGGGTGGCTCAGTCACTGGAGCATCACCTTTGGCTCAGGTCGTGATCTCAGGGTCCTGGGATCGAGTCCCACGTCAGGCTCACAGCTCAGTGAGGAGCTTGCTTCTCCCTCTCCCTCTGTGCCTCAAATAGATAAATAAATTAAAAAAAAAACACACCCTTTCACTGTGAATACACCTGAGACCCACAGAATGTCGTAAAACTCTGTGTGGAGGGTTCTTGCACATCTGTCACCAGTTCCCGCTGGGGTTAGCAACTCACAGCACCAAACTGCAGTTATGGGAACCAAGAAACCAATGGACCTCAGGGCTCTGCAGACCTGAGGAGTTCCCCACTTGTCCCTCTGAAGTCCCTTTTAGGGAACATCTGGCCTGGGACTCCACACTAAGTTGGCTTCCGTGTCTTCTTTCTGTTTCTCTAGCCTGACAGAGGGCCTGAGTCCATCTTCTCATTCAGTCATGAGGTTTTTGAAGAGTACTGGCCAGTTATGTCGTAGGATGTCCCTGGACTGGGGCGAACAGTGTTCTCTGAGGACTCAGGTCTGCACGTGTCACCTTCTTTGGAAGGAGGGTTTGTACAGACATCATCAGTGACGTTACAACGGGCCTTCCTGTGGTGACTGCTGTCTTTATGAGGAGGGGCTGTTGGACGCACACACCGAGGGCAGGAATCACTTACTGATAAGCAAACTAAGGTGCACAGAGTGGAGTGCACCTCAGGGTCACACGGTTGGCTCAGGAACCCCATCTGTGCACATTTTGATATGCATTTAAAATATACTTTATTTCTGGGGCGCCTGGGATTGATCACCGAGTAGGGCTCCACACTCGCCACGGAGTCTGCTCGAGGATCTCTCTCCCTCCCTCTGCCCCTCTTGCTCATGCTCGCTCTCTCTCTCTCTCTTTAAAATAAATCTTTAAAAATAAAATAAATAAAATATACTGTCAGATGAATTGTTGACCAGCTTTCCTCTGTTCAGCTTTTTCTTGTGTATCTTTTTCATTGACTTGCTGTCACTTTTCTGCCATTATGCATCAGTATGTTTCTTCCAAACACTTGCAGCCATGACTGTGGTGGCTTCTGCTCAAAGTCTGGAATTCATGGGGCAGCCAGAAAACCCAGGGACGTCAACACGGTGTTGTTCCTGGTCCCCAAGTCTCCGGCCAGTGTGCCTTTTCCTCCCACCGTTCAGAAGCTTCCTGCTTTTATTGCACATGTATTCCATCCAGGAGTCTTAGTTGTACTTATCTGGGGAAGAGAAGTCCATTTTCCTGGAAAAGGACTTGGATAGAATTGTTTTTTAAAATTAAAATACTCTTTGATCAAGACCTATTTTAGGACTTTTATCTGTTTCTCCAGTTGTCCTATTTTCCTCATCCCCTTCCTAAGCTTAGCAGCATTTGAAGCTCCTTGAGGCTCAGCAGGAGCCTGTAACGCGAGAACCCAAGGCTTGGTGGGGGAAGGGGGGGCTCCTTTCCGGAAGTTTCCCTCCTGTGGGATGAGCTCTGGGCAGACCCCTTTTCTAATTTCTGGAAGTACTGAAGCTGTGCCCCCCACCCACACCCCTCAGGAAACGTGCACTGCAGATCTAGTATCTGCTCCCCCAGGCTCTCAGAAGGAAGTAAGAGAACACAAGGAGTTTGAAAATAAAGACGGATGGATGGTTCTTCTGCAAAACTGCCCCATATTTATGTGTTTGCTGGAACCTGGGATCATTAAGGTCCTCTGTGGGGATTTCTGAATTTTTGAGGATGCGCTACTCCCAACATGGAGCTATTGGTCTGTACTCTTTTATTCTGTATTCTTCACCTACTCCCCAAATTGCAATCAATAGAGACGTACCAACTTTCTGTTCTCAGATTTTCACATCCTCAGCAACTGTAAGAATGACTCAGGGAGTAAAGGAAATGTGCACGATGCTGATTGAAGCCCCTCAATAGGGCAGTTGGGGTCAGCCAAGCCCGGAGAAGAAGAGGAGCCAGGACTATGGGCTCTGCTAACCCAGCTCAGGCCCATCCACCTGCTTCCAGCTCACTTCCCCACCACCCAGAATTCAGCCTGTAACAACAATCAGGACCTAATTGTGTGAACCCTCATGCGAAGACTTTCAGAAGCTCACTGATATTAGACACTCTCGGGATTATCCCAGGAAGTTCCCCTTTAAAAGCCCCTTCGTGTTTTCCTGGACCTCAATTCCCCACCAGTTAAAGGATAGGTTTTTCAGCTTGAATTCCCATGACTTTTTGATTCTGAGGCAGGCCACGTTTCAATGTGAGGCACGTTGTCATCACCACTTTCTTTTTTGTTGTGTAATTACGGTTATGTGAGAAAAAGGCTTCCTCTTTACAGGCAGGGCTTTTAAAAAATGCAAATTTAAACGTTCCAAGTTATTTCTCTTTAATCCTATGACTTTATAAAATAAGAAACCAGCAGGATCATGAATCATATTATGATTATGGATATTTAGGTGCCTTTTCAGCATGCTTTTTCCCAAGAAACAATAGACTAATTATAGAATGCGAGTCCCATCCAAACATGATAGAAAACAACAAGTCCAAATAATGTGTGAATTGTTGGCTGTTCCTCAGCATTTTGGTCAGAATCAGTGATGAAAAATTGAGGAATATAAATAGTACAAACTTGAAAAATTGTGAAACTCATGACACAAATCCAATTCTTATTTACATGAAGCCAAGCAAAAACTTGAAATTTATGTATGGATATTAGTTATGGGTTAAAAACTGGTTAAGTTCCTTTGCCTCCTAAAGATTGGAAATATATAATGAGGAGGGTGTAAGTGTCTCCATGTCCAGACTTTGAAAGGCAAAGGGAAAAGCTGAGTGACAAGTCATGATGCACAACCCTTGATTCTGGGGGTTCTCGCTCCCAGCCCTGCCCAGCCTCCCACCACCAGCAGGGGACACACCCAAGTGGTGTGCACTGGCGGGGCTGTTCTCTTCCCCTGGACGGGGTCAGACTCTCCCAGAGCCCTGCGGTCCCTGATCCCAGGGATGGTGAGGAAGCCCCTTAGCTTCGGCATCCTGGGCATTGGCTGACGTTGTGTTCTCCTAAGACCTGACTTCACCTTGCTCCATTATTCTCTCCTTTCCCCAAACTCTGAGTTTTCTCCCTGGCTTGAACCGTCCCTCATTCATGCTCCACCCTATTAGATTGCTAGAAGAAAATCATCTCCTTCACCGTCTGGGGCACTTCTGTCTTTCACAGTTTTGGTGCCTCGACTTGTGTGGATTGGACCTTGGCTTAGGATTTCTGTCTTCTCACCCAGGGAGGGAGGCCCTCCGGGCCTCTGCACTCCACTCTTGGCTGCTGGTGAGTTTTACTCTTGGTCTCGTGCTCCAAACCCTTGTCTATCACTGGAGCCTAATGTGGATTTGAATGTGCTTCTCTGGAGTATTTGCTTGACTCACGTCTTTTGGTTTTGTGATCTGGCCACTTGGCGATCTCTGTGAAGGGGTCAGAGGCTGATGGAGAGCTTGCCTCTCTTATATGGGACCAGAGAATCTGGTCTGTTGCTCTTCTCTCGTCTTTTTTTTCTGCTCGAATCAGTGAAGTGTTTCATGCCCTTTGGGAAGTGATAAGTTTTGTGTTTCTGTGTTTATGCTTGATCCATGGTTGAAATTTTAGAATGGACAGACAGTTCCCTCCATGTCTATAGACTTACATTCAGAAAGGCCTTTATTTCTCGTTGTGTAAAGTATCGATATTTTCCTACCTCCTGAGGCGTTACCAAATTAGGTTATAAAGTCTCTGAATGGAGCTCTATTCCTCTTGGTTCATAGATAAATAAGGGATTATGTAAATACAGTTTAATTCCTTGAAATTTAAGAAATTTAACCTGTAATATTTTTAATGGGGCATGAGTTGTTCTTTTTTTTTTTTTAATTTATTTATTCATGAGAGACACAGAGAGAAAGGCAGAGACATAGGCAGAGGGAGAGGCAGGCTCCTGACCCTGTGGGAAGCCCAATGCAGGACTCAATCCCAGGAACCTGGGATCACGACCTGAGCCAAAGGTAGACAGACCCTCAACCACGAGCCACCAAGGCATCCTGAAAGAGTTGTTCTTATAGAAATCAATTTGAAAATGCTTTAAGAATTCAGGTTCAGAATTTTAATACACAATGTTAAGTATAACACAATGTACATTTTGGATCTTCTTGGGCATATTCTTCCTAAACCTACACAGGTTTGCTTATTGAATAAGCTAGCTTACTCCTACTAAATGTTTAAGATTCTCCAACGTGCAAAATTGAAGTTAAGTAAAATTTATTTTATTATATTTTAAAGATTTTATTTATTTATTCATGTGAGACATAGAGAGGAAGAGAGAGAGAGAGAGAGAGAGAGAGAGAGGCAGAGACACAGGCATAAGGAGAAGCAGGCTCCATGCAGGGAGCCCGACGCAGGACTTGATTCCGGGACTCCAGTATCATGCCCTGGGCCAAAATCAGGCACTAAACCACAGAGCAAACCAAGGATCCCCTAAGTTAACTAAAATTTGATCATTATTCTGACACACTATATTTCAACAGTAATTATTCTAACTTGAAGATAGTTTTCTAGGTTTTTAAGTATCTTAAAAATTTTGGACTGATACAAATTCAGTTGGTTAGCATCTTCTTGAGACACATCGGCCATTTATGAGTAAAATCGAATACTGAAATGTTATTAATCATGATGGAAGTTAATATACTTTTACCTCTTATTTGTATATGTTGCAGAGAGATGTCAGCCTTTCTTGGGTTAAATTTGTGTGAGTAAATGTCACTGACATGGGATCTCAGGAACCTCTGCTGCCCGGCAGCATTTAGAGATGTGTGAATGTCTTCCCTGTCTGAGTCCCTACCTGCTTCCCCTTTTATAGCAACAAAACAGTGCTACTGGCAGAGTTTCAATTTTTATTAAAAAGGTTAGATTTGTCACCACTTTAACTTGAATTTAGTGTTTTTCTCAGCCAGTGGTTTTCAACTAGGGACGCCTATTACATGTCTATGGAGTCTTTTCAATATTCAAGTGTTTAGGACCTCCTCCAGCGTGGGAGAGTCTCCTTACTTGATATTCTCAGTAAAGTCTTAGCATATTCATGATGCACTAGGTCAGGATTATTATATGTTCTGTCTGAAGATATCTTTCTCTGTAAAGATTATGTTCATCCATTTTTATAAATTAGATGTAATAATCCTTCTTTTTTGAAAATTGTGTTCGTTATTATGTTTAATGATATTTTGTGTAAACCCCACTTGGACTGACTTTTTTTTATCTTGTGTTGAAAGCCACAAAAACAACTAAAATTCTTGTCAGTTGTATTGTTCTTATAGTGAACTCATCAGATCATTTGCTTTTGAAAATTAATGGTAATAAGGGAGGTGCTTAGGTGGCTCAGTTGGTTGAGCATCAACTCTTGGTTTTGGCTCAGGTCATGATCACAAGATGGATCCCCACATCAGGTTCCACACTCCGGGTGGAGTCTGCTTGAACTTCTCTCTCTCTCTCTCTCTCTCTCTCTCTCTCTCTCTCTCTCTCTCCCTCTCCCCACCCATGCTCTCTCTCTCAAATAAATAAATAAATCTTAAGAAAATTACTGGTAGTAAATGAGCCATAGTCATTTTAAGTCTTGGAGGCTCCATCATTGGCTGAGTCAGGATTTCCAGATTCCAGCAGAGGAACAGACTGAGCTGTTAACTCAAGATCAAGTAGAACAAGAATTAATTAACTGCATAGGACTGGCTGAATGATAAGGGATGACTGTGGATTTTGTTTGGAACATGGTTGATTCTTTCATGCTCTGTTTTCTGAATGTGTAATTAAGTTCCTCTTCTTTCTTCTAAGATTTCTATGACTTATAACAACTTCGTAGATTCTGGTTTGTAACCCGGAACAATTGTTTAAATGACATCATGCCTGATGCCTCTAGAATTCTGACATTTTTATTGGGCCTTCTTATGTTTATGGCAATAGAGTTATCCTCACAGGTTCAATAAGACTGTGTCCTTGTTCAGAGGCTGTGATTGGAATCACTGAGACTTTGACCAGAATGTCCTATTTGGAAAGGATGCTCATTGAATCACATCGGACCAGACACTTATAAGAGCTAAGGTTGAACTCATGGAGCTGATGCTTCAGAGTCCTCTTGGTAAAACTGTTCTGGTATTTTGCTTAGAGGGTTCCAAAGCTTACAAGTGAATAAGAATGATGGCTTCCTGGCAGACTTAGGAATCTTGAGATATTTTGAAAACCTCAAGAAGAGTGGAATTCACTCAAATCTGTAGGTATTACATGTGATATCTGATGCACCTTCTTGCCTTAGCTTCCTTAGCCTCCAGAATGTTTTGTGATACAATCTGAGATTCCTTATGAAAACCTCCAGCAAAGCAATCTTAGGAAGACTTATAAGGTAAATCACCACTTTTATATCACCTGTGTAAAAAAAAAAAAAAATGAAGCAGTCTAATAAGATCAGCCTTATTTTGTGAACAAGAACAATCTTTCTTTGAGATTACTTCTGATCAAAAATGCTGCAGAGAGAATTTTGTGTTTCAGTTGAAAATTTGTGCCATCTATAGCACACCTTTGTAAGTCATCAGATCCTAGCCTTGTTCGTTGTCTTTGAACCATGTTACATTTTTATACATTGTGGTTAACTGATGAATATGCAAACTCTTTCTTGTGTGGTAGAGATTTAATTGGGTTTTCTGTTTGAGAAAAGACAGTTTTAATGCCTAACTGCATTTGGACTGTCATCCAAATCGTCAACTTTTACCAAATTTAAAATATCCCCAGTATTCTTTCCCATTTTTTCCTCACTTTCCCCTAATTTGATGTCATTGAGGACTAAAACCGATGGCTATTCCCCCCTGGGTCTCCAGGGTGCACCCAGCTGGCCCACCTCCCCAGGATGTGAAGAAGCCCTGGGAGCTGAAGCCTCATGACCTGTGTCAACTTGAAAATAAAGATCCACAGTGAGAGGCAAGCCAGTGTTTATTTGGGATTAAAGAATCGTAACTTGGGGAACACAGATTCAGGTAGAAACCCAAATGTGTCCCTCTCAATGGGTGAAAGGAAATGTTTTTACAAGGAAAAGAAAGGAGGAAATTTCTGTGGCCATTTCCATAAACTAAGTAAGCTACTCTGGGTCTTACACTGATCCACTATGTTTTTGGTGTTAACAAACAAAACTATTCATGGTGTGCTTCAGTTAACTCTTGTCTTCAGAAAGTCCACAGCCAACAGTCTAGGATCAGGATGTCTGTTGTCCTGTTGCTTTCTCAACAATTTCTTAAAGCAGTTGTTATTTTGCCCAGTCCAGAGATTTTGGCCCAGTTCAAGCAAAGGTGGATAAGGTGGTTTCTCTCCAATGGTCACCCTGATTCCATCGTAAATGGCTTCAGTCATGTCCATTTTGTACACTCGCTGTGAATTTTCATCTTCATTGCTGACCATCACTGGCCAGAACTCTTTCTGGACAAGTTGCCATCTGGTCACCAAGGTGGTTTGGTGAGATGCCTCATACAAGAAGTGACCAAGACCGTGGACAGCATCACCAAGAGCATTGATATCCTAGCTTCAAGAAACTTAGTCTGTGCTGCTGAATGAATGGAGATTTTGTTTATTGTGAGCTCAGTATCTATGAATGAATGATAGAGTGAGCAATTTTCTATTGGCTGATGATACAAGCCAGTGGTACTTTAAATTCCATGGTGCAAGGGCTTCTTCTGGATTGTTTCTGGATTATATACCTAGTACCTAGAACAGCATCCGACACATAATAGTTATTCAGTAAATAATGGTGGAATGAACTAATATCAGTACACCTAAAATCATCAGTTTTGATAGTCTGTTTGCTGAGACTTTTATTAGTGAGTGGAAGAAACCCAATTTGCATAAGGTAAATGAAAAAGAGATTTAATAAAATAATACAACTTAATACAATAATACAAGGGTTGGTCTTCATCACAGAACCCAGTGCGGTCATAAGAAGGACAGGGATGCAGATGGGCCTCTGGCTCCCCATGGGTCAGGCATTCCAATGCTGTTGGAATCTCTCCCTCTCCTTTCCACCATACTGGTCCTCCCTTCTCTTTGGCCCCCTGCTATCTTCTCTGGCTTCCCAGCTCCATTTTTTACTGAGGAGCCATAGCCAGCAAAGAGAGGGGGCTCTTCCTACTTCACAGGAGTGGTGTCCACTTTTACCCACCAGGTGGAGCCCCCCATTACCTAGTCTTGAACAAGCCCAACCCCCATCCCCCCAAAGAATCCTGAGAGCCAGCCCAACTCCCAGCCCCCAAACCAATCCTGAGAGCAGCTCCCATATGGGGCCATGTGGCTAGAATGTGACTGGGTAGTTTCCAGGAAATAGGGGAGCTGCTCCCAGACCTGGGGGTGCTGGGCACACAAAGCAACACAGACAAACCACTGCAGCTCTTCTCAAAGTCCCTACCCGTAAACGGTAAATAATTTCATGAAGACAACTCACTTCTTTAGCTATGAGGGGATTACTCTTCTCTGTAGGTACAGGGAGAAATCACGTTGCCCAGAATAGAATGTTCCATGGAATTCACTGCAGTTTTCCATCCTCTGGGTGAGACATGGATGACATTCGGTTTGAAAGTCTTTCCAGCTGAAATGAATCCCGTCTCACTCTATATGATTTAGTATATGGGGAATCAGCACACATTTGCTCAAACATTGGGATGGAGCCTGAGGAAAACCCTGCCTTGCAGACACCCCTGTGACCCACTTTAAGAGCCTAACTGTATTTTAAAAAAAAGCTTTGCTGAGATAAAATTTAACTTGCAGTAAAATTCTGTATTTCAAGTGTCAGTTCAATGATTTTTAGTATATTTACAATCATGGTGATCTAATTTTAGAAATTGTCATCACACCAGGAAATAAAAGCATGCCCATTGCGGACACTCTGTATTTCTCCTTCCTGTTCCCCGCCCTGGGCAACTACTGATGTATTTTCTATCTCTGTGGACCTGCCTATTCGGGATAGTTCACATAAATGGAAGCTTACACTTTGTGATCTGTTACGACTGGTTTCTTTCATAGTACTTCTAAGGCTCATCCATGTTGTAGCTCGAATCATTACTTCATTTCCTTGCACTGCCCCAGTGGATTCAGGGTATGGATGAGCTGCCTTCGTTTATACAGTCACAGTTGATGAGCCTCTGGGTTATTGAAGTGAATGGTGGTTTTTGAGTTGGCTGATTAATTTTTTTTCATAAAATGGCCTTTCTCTCAAAATAAGCTTACTGCCTTTTTAGTGGAGAAATGTTTTTACCTAATTTAGATTTAGATTTACCTTAAAATTCTTTTAAGTTTTTTTTTGTTGTTGTTGTTGTTGTTTTTGTTTTTTTTTTTTTTGTCCCCTCTGGAGCACTGGCAAGGAGTTCAGAGGGAAGAGGAAATGTGTGATGCTTTTATTTTATCTGCTTTGTTTCTGTTTTTAAACTTTGGTTTGCTACCTTATTATATATTTGTTTCATCACAATTCATCTCAAAATCCTTTTTGCAAGAGAGAAGATATGTAAATAAGTAAAGATAAAAGATTTTAAAAAACGAGGAGTCATCTTCTCTGTGCTTGGCCCTGGTTTAGAGAATGTGAGTAGATTTGGCTTCAAGGTCATTTGCACCAATATGTGCTATTTTGTTATTTGTAAAAAATGTTTGCATTTCTAAAACAAATTAATATAATTTAATACTTTTCCAAGGACTTCATTTGTCTGTGAGCTAATTGCTAGCATTGTATAATATTTTTTCTCAAACAGGATGTAAGATTCTCCCTATAAGTGTCTAGAAGAAATATTTTTCAAATACACTGACTTAATTGCTTCCATGCAATTTTACATGGAGACGTAGAGGCACAAATGAGCATTTATACATGAACACTCGTCTATAATTGCTCATCCTGTGCACCATAGCACAGGCTGTGATGGATTTTCTTGGGCCATTCAAGCAGCATGTCTATGTAGAAGCCTTTTCTCAAAAATATGTAGTTATGGTCAATACTTTTGCTTGGCTGAGGCTTACCAATAACAGTATTGAAAGTATCTATCGGTATTGGTAAGAAACAAATGAACACACTCTCCAGAAACACGAAGTGTTTCTTGTTGTGATATAGGATGTTGTGATTGGGAATTTACAGTAACTGTGATATTTAAAATTTAGCTCCCTTCTACTAAACTATCTAGTTAGCTTTTATAGGATTATGAGTATGAACACAAGGTTTAAATGCAGGAGTAATTTGAAAAAAAAAATTAAAAGTATTAACTTTTCATATTGCTAAGGGAATGATAACAGGAAGTTATAATTTTATCTCTCATGATTTCAGAATCCAAATTTTTAGTTTTATGGGAAATTAGAATTTTTCATGCATTTATCTCCTCACATGTGTATCCTAAGCTATCATAACTTCCATGACTCTTCTTGAAGACCCACAGACTTGTCCTTTGCAATCCTCCCTGATTATAGGTGTGCACTAGCAACACAAGGCCCAACTTGGGCCCTAGGATCCACCTGTGTGTCTCCCCACCTGAAGGGGATGCTTTCTGCTAGGTCACAAGATGCTATTACAGAAGCACAGGAGAGTCTGTCCCTGAGTGTTTAGGGCCTGGGCCCTTGGGGAGGGAGGCCCTGGGACTGTCTCACATCATTGTTGTCACCAAACATTTGTTCAGTACGGGTCCTGGTTCTCTCCATGGCAGCACATGCTCTCCTCGATTTGACTTTCCTAACAGTGTGCGGTCTCCTCTGCTTGCTCTTTTACATTTATCTTCTTATCCATGTCTGGCTCCCAGTCCATGGCTGGCTCCCAGTCCACAGCTGGTTCTCAGTCCATGGCTGGTTCTAAATTTCCTTATCCATAGCTGTTACTGACAGTTTTCCAAAGCTCTCATCTCAGTTTGATTGCTTTCTGCAGGTCAGCAAATGAACATGGCCTGAAGCATCAGGACAATGACTTGCACCCATGGCTGGTGAGATCCTGGAAACCAGAGTCTCAGGTGATGGATTAGTAAACCATCTTCCCATCTTCTCAGGCTTCTCACCAGTCATGCTGTGATCACCTTACCTCTGACCCTACAGAGAGTTGTCAGTGGATGGTGCTTTTCTGGCTCCTGTATTCCATGAGGAGATGCTCTTCTTTTGCTATTGTTTTACTTCCTCAGGCAGCTGACCACCTCCCGTCCGGTGTCTGTCTCCTCCGCGGGAGCCCATGACCGGCCGGGGTTCCCGCCTTCCATGCTCCTGGTATCTGTAACGGCACTGTTCACCTTGAGTGTGCTCCCCGTGTGCCAGCACGGGCAGTACCACATGCATTGCTGGCAGCACCCCGTGAAGGAGATGTCGTCACCTCCACTGTGTAGATGGAACAGAGGGTCACATGACTTTGCCCCAAAATCACATGCAGTCATGGAATTCCCCATAGGAACACATGAGGCTTGAGCTTTAGGGACCCTCTGATTATAAGCTGCTTTCCAGGCCCTGTACCTGGCTCGGTGTTCACAACATTGTCTTTTTTTTTTTTTTTTTTTTTTTTTTACATTGTCTCTTTCGCAGAGAGGTCTCACTTCAGCCTCAGGCCTCACAGCTTGTGGGTCTACCCAACACGGTGCACCAATGTCTACACTAGCCTGCGCCTGGCCAGCCGGGTGGGTGGAGGCCAGCGCCCCCTCCCTCAGCCTTGTGACCTCGCATTAGTGAGACTGGCAGGACAAATGCTGGGGACCACAGATTAGACACTATCTTCTCCCCTAAGCTTGGGGGACACCAGGAGGGTGGGGGGACACTCTTGACCAAGTCCCCAAAGAGGTTTCAGGGTGCAGAATGAATGACACTCCTTTGGTGCGCACAATCATATTTCAGCTTCAAAGAGCTTTGAGACCTAAATTCAATGTCAGAGACAAAAGCTGTCATTTTTGCAAACCTATGTCTGTGACTGTGAAGTTCGTTCTGGGTCCCAGGCACATCATCTCACTTGGTCCCTGAGGGCAATTTTAGGAGCTAGCTACCATCAGACGAGGAGGAGGTGCAGAGATGGCCACTGCTTGCTCATATCTGGGTGTGAACAGCCAAGCTGGGTTTTTTCATGCCGTCTTCTGTCTCGGGTCTTGTGACCACCTCCACTCCATGTAGTCAACCTTACATCTTCCCTCCCTTGACAGCTGGATCTTAGGGTCCAATGGGGGGTGTGGGGACATGGCAGGCCTCGTGCACCGATGTGTGAACGTAAGTGCAGCCTCTGTGGAGGACAGGGTGGAGGCTCCTCGGTAAATCACATGCAGAACTCCTATCATTCCAGGCATTTATCCAGAAGAATTGAAAACAGGAGCTTGAGGAGATATCAGCACTCACATGTTCACTGCAGCAATGTTTACAGTAGCTGTAAACATAGGAGCAACCTAAATGTTCACCAGTGGATGAGCAGATAAATACAATAGGGTATACACAGAAAATGGGCTGCTCCCGAGCTTTAAGAAAGGAGGAAATTCTGCAAAAGGCAAGAATATAGATGAGTCTTGAGGACCTGATGCAAAGTGAAATAAGCCAGTGACAGAGAGACCAACACTGCATGATGGCACCATGTGAGTTGTGTGAAGTAGTCATGTTCTTAGCATCAAAGAGCAGCAGGGGCTGGTGCAGGGGCTGAGGAGATGAAGGTCAAAGGCACAAAGTCTTAGACAAGGCAAATGGTTCAGAGACCTGTGGTACAACTCTGTATGTATTGTGCTCCTAAAAATTTGTTTGGAGGGTAGATCTCAAGTTATGCAGCATAAGAACAGCACTCATCTACGGAACCTCAAACTCTGCAATTTCCTCTTCTGGTCAAAGTTGCTTGTCACTGTCTCCTTGCAAGTTTCCTGGTGCTGCTCCCTGCCCAACTGTCTCTCCCTCCTTCAGTATCACTGTTCTGCTTTTTGGGGTGCCTCCGGGGGTTGTGCCCATCTCCCCTTCAGTCTGGACCCAGGGTGAGATATTTCAATGATGTTTGCTCACGTGTATCCCAGAGCCTCCTCTGACGTCCCAACATCCTCTCCCTAGACAGCCCCAGTCACCTCCGTTCACTTCTGCTTCAAGGTGTTCTGCGTTTCCAGAGGACGGCACCAACCGCGTGGATGTGCCCGCCACACACTTACCTGCCTTCTGCTTGGGATCGTGCTGTTAACCTCTGCTGGGCTCCATGTGGCCTTCCCCAGAACGTCGCACCCATGCTAGTGGCCTGATGTGGGGGCACAGAAAACCTCCCCAAGCCCTCAGCCAAAGGGAGCACCGCCTCTCAGAGACTTTATTCTTACCATTAGGTCACCGGATATCTTACCCTAACACCCACGTCACTACCCCCGTGACCTGACCCTTCTCATCAAACACCCCCATTCCCCACTCGTCACCTCGGAGCCAATTAGGCAGCCGTGAAAATGGCCTGGGACCTGGAATCCAGGGGCATGACTCAACATCCAATGGGCTGCTCTGGTCTAAATTTGGGATGATGGTAATCACAGGTGTGTCCCAGCTTGTAGGGCTCCTCTAGGAAATGAATACAAGAAAAAATGAAAAAGAAAAATCGGGCAGCCCCGGTGGCACAGCGGTTTAGCGCCGCCTGCAGCCCAGGGTGTGATCCTGGAGACCAGGGATCGAGTCCCACGTCGGGCTCCCTGCATGAAGCCTGCTTCTCCCTCTGCCTGTGTCTCTGCCTCTCTCTCTAGCTGTGTCTCTATGAATAAATAAATTAAAAAAAAAAAAAAAGAAAAAGTCAAAAAAGTCCACATAGAGGTGGACATCAGTGTTGTTGCTAGGCTGTAAGTCTCTGGAGAGGGTATGTGCATATTCCACCTGCATCCCCATGAAAGAACCCAACAGACACTTAAAATACGTGATGGAGGGGCGCCTGGAGGCTCCATCGGATGAGTGGCTGACTTGGTTTCAGCTCAGGTTGTGATCACAGGGTCGTGGGCTCGAGCCCTGTGTTGGTTGGGCTCCTCGCTCAGTGCAGAGTCTGCTTGAATCCTCTCCCTCTCCTCTATCCCTCTCCCTGCTCTCTCTCTCTCTCATATAAATAAATAAATCTTTACAATACATGTTGGAAAAAGTGAGTCCTCACTGTGCTTCCTTTGGTGCCATTACTCAGGAGTCAAGGGAAGGGAGGCGTTATCCTGATGACCCGGGTCATGTCCCCCCGTCAAGATGCCTACTGTCATCCCATCCACAAAGTCTCTCTTGCCCTATAAGATGACACAGTCATGGGTTCTGGGGATTAGCATGTGAACATCTTTGCTCTTGACTAAGGCAGAGATGAGGGCTTTTGACTGGATATGGGACAGAGGAGGCTCAGAGCACAGACCCCTGTCCCATGCTGGTGCAGCCTCATCTCATTTCCTATTCAGGTCAAGCCTGGACATGCGCGCCTACAAGCTACCCACCTTTGTGAGTTGATTTCAAATACCGTGATGCACACACCTTTCTATTCATTATATTACAGAAGGTTCTAACACTAAGCAGAGAGAATCAAATGTGATTTAACCACGGAAGAGTGAGGAAAGAGAAAGTCTTTACTCTCTGCCATTTCCTTGTCGGAGTGGATGCTACTTCTGAGTGGCGTATTGTCAGAGGAGCCAGTGTGGGCCTGACCCCCTTGAGCATCGACAGGCAGTGCCAGAGACTGAGCAACACTTTAGAAACTCAAATGTTCTTGACTATTCAGCTCAAGGGATCATGTTGCCCTGTCCTGGTCTGGTGGGAGCTGCTCCAATGTGTTTGAGGTATCCGAAGGTGGTGGGGGGCTGGTTGAGGGCTCCGGGAGCAGGTGCAGACACGGAGGCTGGGTAGGCCAGGCCACCTGGGCTCAGCGGTTTAGCACCACCTTCAGCCCAGGGTCTGATCCTGGAGACCCACATCAGGCTCCCTGCGTGGAGCCTGCTTCTCCTACTGCCTGTGTCTCTGCCTCTCTCTCTCTCTCTCTCTGTATGTGTCTCTCATGAATAAATAGATAAAATGTTAAAAAAAAAAAAGGGAACAATGTTCAGTGTAGATTTGTAGGGGGATATGGGAGGAAAGTCAATCAGGGCACATTTACAGAATCCCAGACATAAAATGACCATCAGGGCATTGGTGGCTGTGGGGACAGAGATGAACAATGGGCTGAAGCCTCTTTGGGGTGACTCACATCTCCGGCATCCAGGGCGGTCAAGGCACAAAGAAGAGACGGTAACAAGCCCCGCATATATTTAAGCCACTGCTACATAAAGAATGCATGGATCCCCAAATATGAAAGTCCAATATTGGACTTGCCATCAGAGGGGGTTCTGGCTCAGGGAGGGACACCAGTACTTGATGAGCCCTTCAGTGGCTGTGGGCATCCCTCTGGTCACTCCCTGTGTCAGTGGACCCCTGGGGCCTGGGGAGCCTGATGTCTGGTCAAACGCACTCATTGCATTGGCTTTTATAAGAAACTGTTCCCTCAGGGAGGGGTAGGAGCCCCCTCCTCATCTCAGTCCAGCTGCTGAAGCACAGCCCAGGGGAGATGGGCGGGCTGGGGGGCGTGCAGGGTCTCAGTGCCTTCACAGACGGCCTCAAACATGTCCCTGCCACTGATGGCCACATGCACACTGAGGCTGTCCCCATGTCCTGTTGGATGGTGCTCATGCAATCGTAGGCTCTGTGCGCCCTGCTCTGCCCCTGCGCGCTCACAGAGCACATCCTTCCCACTAGCCGACCGTCTGTCCATTCACCGGGGAACAAGGGCTGTCATGGTGCTGCTGAAGCATTTCCGAAGAGCAGCAGGGCTTGAGCAGGGAGACGCAGCAGAGAAGCTGTAGTGGAGATTCGCAGGCTCTGGGGCACAGGGCTCTTGGTCCTGCTCGAGTCCTTGGTACTTGTTTCCAACAACATGGAAGAGGAAAAAAGCCTTCCTGTGTGCGGTGTCTCAGCAGTACGGAAGGACTCTGCCACCCGAAGGCAAGTGTCACAATTTATTAAAAACCAGCTGGGCCATCTTCATCAGAGGAAGGACCTCACAGGTCCCTGACCTGCAGGGCACCTGTGCCCACGCAGCTGCACTTGTACAGGTCAGCATGGGAGGATGGGGGAGCAGGGGGACGAGGCTGTTCTCCCCCCTCCCCTGTCCACGCAAAAATAGGAGCACAGGCCCCCACAGCCCAGCGGCTCACTCTGAGCCACGTCAGGCACCCCATGCCTAAAATCTCCCCAGTTGGTGGAGTTTGTCCAGGTGTCAGAACAGCAACTATACTGGGCAGAGTGAAGCAGGCAAGGACAACTTCATTCAAGGCTCCTTTGATGAGGGGCGGAGGGGGGAGGGGGGGAGGCAGGCTGGGCTCAACTCCCCAGACCCAGAGCCAGGGTGGGAGGACAGAGCCCAGGTGGCCTCGTTCCCCAGTCCGCCTCCCCCAAAGGAAAGGTCAACTTGCTTGTTCCCTGGTTATGGGAGGCTATTTTGCAACCGGAAACAAGGTGTCCAGGGAGTTCAGGTTCTTACCCTCTTGCAGAAATGGGGAGATGGGGGCCTGGACTCCCTGAGGGCAACATCCCACAGGGTCAGCCCCTAGGTCCTTGAGAAAGACATTTCCTGGGTCGTACAACTGGTGAGAGGCCATCAAAACGGCGGCTCAGTGGTGGAGTGTCTGCCTTTGGCTCAGGGTGTGATCCTGGGGTCCTGGGATCGAGTCCTGCATGGGGCTCCCCACAGGGAGCCTGCTTCTCCCTTTGCCTGTGTCTCTGCCTCTCTCTGTGTCTCTCATGAATAAATAAATAAAAATTTGAAAAAGGCACAAATAATCTAAAGGATTTATTAAAACACTTTCCATTTGACAGCACCTATTCTGGACAGGGCAATGTGCTCTATGCTGGAACAGCATAGGCTGGTAATTATATAAGATTCCCAAAAGGCAAAGACACATGCCCCAGAGCCACCCGCTGGAGCATCATGAATGGGCACCCGAGATGCCTGTCCCATCGCGGGGGGATGGCTGCAGAGGGGGCATGAGCAGGGCTACCCTGACACAGGGCATCTCACCCTGGGTGCTACGGACATTTGAGGCTGACTATTCTCTGCTGTAGGGCTGTCCTGCACCCCTGGCCTCCATCCGTTGTAGGTCAGAGCACACACACCAGTCGTGGCCACCATGGGTGTCTGCAGACATCGCAGAATGTCCCTTGGCAGGGAAGCTGCCCCCACGTGAGGAGATACCCCCAGGATGCTTCCCGCAGAGTCCGGAGCCCGGCTCTCAGTCTGGCAGCTTCGTACAAAGGGTTTTCTAGATGAACAGCAAGGTGACCTGGTCCCGGTGAGTAAGCAGCAGCTGGTCTGTGACCGAGCAACCCGATTCATTGCTTCGCCAAGCGCAGAGGTCAGAAGCCGCAGGGATGAAGCTGCGGGCTGCGGGACACGGATGAGACACCTGAGCCGGGTCCTCCAAGCAGGACAGCGTGTGGCTGCAGTGGCCGTTCTGCCCAAGAGCCCTTCAGACAGAGCACGAGAACCACCCTCCAGGGGCCGGCGTCCTCATGCCGCAACTAGCTGCTACCAAAGGAAGACTGGTTCTAGTCAGAGAAGGTTGTGTGCCGAAGGTTCACCCAGAAGCAAGGCAGGCAGATGGTTGGAAGGGAAAGTCTTGTCAAGGCAGCCCGGCCTTTATCTGTAGAGTCAGTATGTTCCTTTAGTGGAAATCCCAATCATCTCAGATGCATCCCAATCATCTCAGACATTGGCCACTTGATGTCTCTTGGCCTAGAACTTGGACACGATTGTATTTGGTTCATAGGTGAGGGGAATTCAATGAGATGATGCAGATGGCAAAGTCGCAATAAATACCACCTTTTAAATAAATTTAGTATCTGTAAAGGGAATAACTAGTGATGGAAATGATGTGGTTAATAACAAGTTACAGTTAAGGGCAGCTCCTGTAAATCAGACAGGTGTGTGAAATGTGTGTACGTTGGAGAAACTGAGGCTCAGGGAGTCAGATACTGTGTTCAAGTTCACCTGAGTGGTTGCCGTCTGGCCCCGAACCGGTGTCTCCTGATTCTGAGCCCACAAGCTTCTTTCGGTGGCACCATCCAGACACAGACAGTGGGTGCCTCCAGACCAGGCTGTGCGGGCACCTCCGAGGCTGTGCCTGGGACTCTGGTTGCCCCCTCCCACCCCACCCCTACCATGATTCATGTCTGGCCAACCTGGTCCCCTTGGGACCAAGCACCCCACACCGTCCAGGGCACCGACACCTGGAGTCTGCACAAGCAGGCCTTTTAGCTCTATTTCTAATTTTTCCATCTTCCACCTGTTAACAGACGGCTTTTCCCCATTCCTTGGCTCTGGAGGGGAATTCTGCGATGACTCCGGATGTTTAGCTGATGGATGTGGGGGTGAGGGAAGGGATAATTGCATGTGTCTCTGGGTGTCCTGTCGTCTAATCGAAATAGCGCACCTCTCTAATTCTCGTCTTGGCTTGTGCGTCCTCATAATCGGGATCCTGGGGCATGGACTTTCGGTGGGGTGCTTGGTCAACAAGCTGAGATGCCAGCTTCAAGCCCACTTTGAGGAAGCCCTTGTGAGGATTTCAGATGTAATCATCCATTATCTTTCATCAAAGCTGCCTTTCAATAGGCCATTGTCTCTGGGCAGCATGTGGGAGTCTTGCAAAACCATCTCTTCTTGTGATGGTTGAGGTCTTTGAAGCTGTAGCAAATGCTTGGGCCCTGGGTACTTGGCACAAGTACCAGAGCTAAATAATTGTGTTCTTGATTGCTAGAGTACTCAGTTCACTTAGAATCTCTGCTGGTTGCATCTCTAGTAGGGATCAGCAAGGGGAATTAATTATATTAAATCTATGCAGCCTACAATTTATTAGCCTTTTTATTTTAATTCTAGGATTCTATGTGTGGTTTTCTTTAAAAAAAAAAATCTTTGCTTTGGCTTGAAAGCAAGGGCACATGAAAGAAAAAGCATGAAGCCTGTGACAGGGCTTTGGCTTCTCGCTCTTCACCAGCGGGCAGCAGCCCGTGGTCATTGGCAGCACCTCTCTCAGTGCCGGTATTGCTACACACCACACAGGAGGGATTGGACAAATGGAAAGTCACTCCTGAGCTGTCCGGAGGGAGCAAAGTGTGGAAGACAATGGACCAACTAGGATGTTATGACAATAACTGGGGATGTTGGTGGCTTGGCTGCAGCAAAATCAGGCTCATGACAGCCGAGAGATATCCAGGTCATCCTGAGGTAAGGCATTAAGACTGGAGATCCAATCTAAACACTTTTTTTTTTTAAATAATCTCGTTATGAGCCTAGTTATTGTCTATCATTAATCACTTGCACAAAAGGCAATAATTGCTAAGGTTCTTGATGTCTATTCAGAGCCAAATGTACCAAACAGGAGATGGTCTGCAGATGGCAATGGTCAGAAATTCCTGGCTTTCACGTCTACACAGAGATGTTAGGATCGCACAGGTCCCAAACTAGGTCTGCGCATCGTAAAATGTCAGATGATGCGCAGGTATCATCTACGAGAACAATGCCACCTAGAAGCGAGATGTGTGCAGACAGCAATCTCTTCTGATATCTCAGGAATCTGGATAGGCTTCAGCTGCTGCCGTGGTCACAGTCTCAACATGTAGACTGCTGGCCACGTGTCTGGAGGTATATTTTCCTATCAAAAATCCATCTATACATACCGGTGCTATTGTGTGTGTATACGGTTAGGACCTTGGGCACATTTGTCACGTCTATCTGTTCACCAGCGTGAAAGCAAAAGCCCTAATACTCCGAAGTCTCTCTCCTTGCAGATTGTGAGGAGTGACCCCTACGGAATGTTGGGACACCTCCCTCGTCCAGTGAACCGAGCAGGATCCTAGCTGGCATATCGTAATTAGTGTGGCTGAAGGCAGTCTGCAGGGAAAAAGAGAGAGGAATTCAAATCTTACATGTGAGTCAGCCACCCCAAGTTACACTTGTAACTAGTGAGTAATAATAAAAGTCCACCATTGGGGCACCTGGGGGTTCAGTGGTCTGAGCGTCTGCCCTTGGCTCAGGTCATGATCTCAGGGTCCTGGGATAGAGTCCCACGTGGGGCTCCCTGCTCAGCGGGGAGTCTGCTTCTGCTTCTCCGTCTCCCTCTGCCCCTTGCTTCTGCTGGTGCTCTCTCTCTCACTCTGCTCTCTCTCTCTCTCTCTCTCAAATAAGTAAATAAAAATCTTAAAAAAAAATTGTAAAATTCCTGGTTGAAGATTCCAATATCTCTGCCATGTCTGAGTTTGGCTCTGATGTTCGCCTTGTCTCTTCAGACTGTGCTTCTTCCTTTTAACACACTTGATTTTTTGTTCAGGTTTTTGAAAGCTGAACATGATGTGCTAGGCCATGGGGCCGGGGGCAGGGGGAGGGCAATAAGCCTTTAGCGTGAAGTCTTTCACGCCCCCAGCGAGGAGCAGGTGCTTCGCGTGCGCTGTGGCTGCAGATGCCAGAGCCATCAGCCCCACAGGGCCTGGTTTTCTCTGCTGTTTGACCTCCAGCCTCTCCCACACTGCCTCCTGTCGGGGGGGTCCCCCTTGTAGCCCATGACCCGGAATGTGCTGGTGTCACAGTGCGGCCTCACTGCTATGGGCGTGTGCAGGGCAGGCAGCATTCTGTGCTGTGTAGCGGGCCTGTTCCCGGGCTGTGACCCTCAGCACCCCACACTTCAGTGGGGCCAGGGTGTCTTTCCACAGGTGTCATGAGGTTCTGGGAAGCTCTTTTTACCTGGAGAGTGCACCTTTGTCATGGAGGATGCTCTCGGGCTATTTTTAACAGACTTTTTTTTTTTTTTTAATTAAGACAATGTTCTAGAGCAGTTTTCAGTTCCCCACAAAATTGAGGGGATGGTACGGAGATTTTCCACATCCCCTCTGTGCCCCCAAGACGCACAGCCTCCTGAGCCATAGTCAGCATCCTTCTGGAGTGGCGCATTTGTGATGGTCCATGAACTGACACAGTTGCGTCCACATCATCCCAAATCCACGATGTAGATGAGGGCACGCCTGGTGCTGTGCGTTCTGTGGGTTTGGACAAACGCATCTACCACTGTGGCATCAGGAAAAGCAGTTTCCTTAAAGATTGCCCTAAAATTCCTCTCTGCTCTGCTTAGTTATCTGTCCCCTAACCCAGGCTCTGACAACCATTGGTCTCTCACTGGGTCCACAGCTCGGCCTTTCCTGGGACGGAGCTGGAATCACACAGTGTGTGGCCACGTCAGGTTGGCTTCCTTCACTCAGCCATAGGCACTCGGCCCCTCCATGGATTTTTGGCTTCGTCTGGGATCTTTTTTTTTTTTTTTTTGGAGTTCAATTTGCCAACATATAGCATAACACCCAGTGCTCATCCCGCCAAGTGCCTCCCTCAGTGCCCATCACCCAGTCACCCCAACCCCCCGCCCACTTCCCCTTCCACTACCCCTTGTTCATTTCCCAGAATTAGGTGTCTCTCATGTTTTGTCACCCTCACTGATATTTTCACTCATTTCTCTCCTTTCCCTTTATTCCCTTTTACTAATTTTTATATTCCCCAAATGAATGAGACCATATAATGGACCTGGAGGGTATTGTGCTGAGTCCATTGGAAAAGGACAAGGCGTCTGGGATCTGACCTCGCACGGTTCTGGGAGCCCTGGGCCTCAAGAGCGCCTCCCTGCATCTCTCATGGTCCGCACCTAGGCTGGTAGTCTCTGCTTTCTGCAGGTCTCAACCGCCCAGACTCGGCATCCGTACTCTTTCTCCCCAGGTGGCACTGAATTGGGTATTTTTAAGCTCGAAGTCTATATTGGCAGGGAAAACCTTGTGTTCAGCTTATTAAGTTGTTCCGGATTTTGGATATTACTCATGCATAAAAGCAAGGAGTTCACGGCGATTAGTCATGCCACGTTAGCCTTTGCCTTTAATAGGATTCAGAAACAGACAAAAATACGTAGTGTCCATGGGAACTGGCTAGTCATGCTTCCCTTTGCCTTTTGTTCCTTTTCTATTTCTTGCTGTGTAGCCCATGTATCAGGGAATTGGCTGGAAAGTTTATAGGCTTAAACCAGAGCATCTCAACAGGGGCATTTTTTGATATTTTGGGCCGGATAATTCTTTGTCGGGCAAGGGGCTGTCCGTGCATGAAGGGTGGCTAAGAAATAATCATTAACTCTTCCCAACTAGGTGTTTCCTAAGACCCCAACATGGCACACAGAGATCCCTTACGGCATCCCTACCGTGTTACTCTACTGCTCACTGCATTTCTTCTCTGCCTGACCCTACTGGGACCTACTCTTTGCCCTTTGGGAAGTGTGAGAGGGATAGCTGGTGAGTGTGTGGGGCATTGGGGGGGACCTGAGTCCCGGCCAGCGACCAATCACACCCCAAACTCTGAGGCTTTCTGGGGCACCTGCCTGTGGCTGTGCAGTCCTCCCGACCCACCCGAGTCTCTTCCCACTTCCACGCCTGTCTTCTGTTTTCATGTTTTGGGATTTGTAAGAATAGATGTGTCTCTGGTTCTGCTAAAGGTGGAGTTTGAGTTTATTTCCTTTTTATTAGTTTGGGCAAATTTCTGAAAAGAAAAGACAGAAATGTGTTTATTCTCCCAAAGTAAGACTGGAGGGGCCTGCTCCCCTGTGGCTGACAACAGCAGAGAGGAGCGAGAGTGGAGGTGGAAGACAGCCCGTGTCAGGTGCACCTGGCAGCCCGGCCAAGTCCCTGTGTGTGTGCTCCCAAGAGAATTTCTTCTGATTGCGCAACGCAAATCTGTTTCTAACCTGTTAAACTGAATTTTCCTTTGCTTGTCCAGGAGGTGCCTTCCCCAAATGGAAGTCGTTTGTTGGCACTCTCAAACCTGTAAGTGTTGTTTCTGAATGCCATCTATTCCCACCACAGAATCACCGACTCAGAGCTTACTGCACAAGGAAGAAAGGGTCCAGGGGCCGGGGGTGTTTCACCTGTGCCTGCTGGGCGAGACTGGCCCCAGGCTGCTGGCGTGGACCCGGCCGCTCAGCACCTGGTGGTTCACATGCTGGGCCCCCAGGTGCCAAGCATTGCTCAGAGGCACAGGTGTCCTCCTTCCCACTTCTCAAAAGCCGGCTCCCTCCACCTCCCTGTTCCTGTCCCCCTCCTCCTGCAGGGACCTTCTCTGTGAACCTCCTGCCTTGGACGGGGTGACAGTCCTTCTCCATCTGAACCAAATGGACATGGTGAGCAGGGGAGCCAAGAGGGTGCTCAGGATGGGGCGGGCGGAGGCCAGTAGCAGTCGGAGCTTCCAGCCTGCCCGAGAGACACGGGTCCTGCCTTGCTGGGCCCCCACGGTTCGCACAACCCTGGACTGACCGCTCAGGAGCAGGTGGGGGAGGAGGTCGCCGAGGCGGGGGCGGCACAGGCAGGTGTGGCTGCGGAGCCGGCCTGAGCCATCGTCCCCCACCCCAGGTGCCCCACCAGCCCGGCCCTGCTCACGCGGGGGGTGGGGGGAGGTGGGCACCGTGCCTGCGTCACCCACAGGCGCACACATGCACACTGGGGGGCCGCCCGCCCTGCTCCGGGCTCAGTCGGCTGCGGGAGGCGGTGCGGGGCATCTGGTTGTCACTCGGTGAACACGGGCGAAGGAACCCCTGACGGAAGCAGCGTCCTCACAGCTGCGGTCTGACGCGGGCATGGAGATGCGCGTGGACACCGCGACGCACCAGGGTGACCCCAGCCCGTGTGCCAGGCCTCGCGGGGACGCGGAGGGACACGGGGCAGCTGGTCCCCTCGGCAGGTGCTGGGCAGGCCCCCCCATCCCTGCGAATGCGCGGCCTTCTCCGGCTGTGCCCTCCGCGCCGCAACCGAGCAGCCTGCAGGTCTGGGCTCCTCCCACCTGGTCCTCCCGCCTCTGCTCCTCCCCTTCCAGCTGAGATTCCACATCTGGAGACGGATGAGTTTTAGAGAACGCGTCCCTCGGAGGACCTTCTGGGCCCAGCACGCTCCATGGGGGCGTAGGCGCTATTATGGTACAGAGGACACCCCAACAGTGCTGCCCCCCGACTGCCCGCCCTCTCCATGCAACCCCTACAGCACTGCCCCCACCCTGACCTGCTCGCCCTCCCCGTGCACCTCCACATTGCTGCCGCCCACCTGCTCGCCCTCCCCGTGCACCCCAACAGTGCCCCCCACCTGCTCGCCCCCATTTCCCGGCTCCCTCCCTTTTTCCTTCTTTCTCTGCCTCTGTATGGCCCCCTCTGCTCTGATTGATCCAAGGTCACTCCTCAGAGACCGCGCCCTGGGACTCCAGGCCTTTGGTCCTATTCCTTCTTTTCACTGTGCACCTTTCAAAGGCCAGGTTATAATCTGAAATCAGAGACTTACTTTATCATCATTTGACTGAGCCCCAGGTGTCCCTGTGTTACAAGGGCAGGCCCAGGAGGGCAGGGAACCTCCTGCTTTGTTCCAGTAACACGCAGGGAGCTGCTGTGTGGCAGGCCCCTCCACCTGGTCCGGTAGGGAAGCTACCAGCCACAGTTGGTTATTTTAAATCAAGAAAAATTAAAACAAAATTAGAGATTCAGTTCTCCCTCACTCTGGGCACATTCCAAGCACTCGCTGCCTTTGCGGGTCTGGTTGCCGCTGCATCGGGTCATGGAGGATGTGAGGCATCTACCCCTGCACAGCGTTATGTTGAGTGACCAAGGTCTAGCGCCCAAGGAGCCTCCCGTGAACCAGAACATCTAACCTCCGTGGATGGTCTTCTCTGACGGTCCATGCGGTGTCCGCAGTGTCAAGGCCGCCGGGCCTGCCCAGAGTAGATGCTCACCCAGTATTTGGGAGAGGAAACCAATAGATGGTTTTCCTACAAGTTCAGCACTCGGAAGTTACCAAGTGCATGCATAACTGGAGAATTCATCCTAACATGCCTACATGGAGTAGACGATGTATGGGTATTCAGGAGCCTGTTGCACTAATTATTTACTAATTATTTATGCTCTGTGTTTTGAGATTGCTAAATAGGAAAATAAACTGTGGGTAATTACCGACCATTCAGCAGCCTCTCCATGGCATCTCATTCTAACGCTGCGGACTGCAGCCCCATCACTCCTGATGGCAGTGTGGGCAGCACAGGATGATGCTCTGAGCTCAGGCTGTCCATCCGGCCCTGCCTGTGGGATAATTGCAAGTTGGTCTCTGTTTGGGGTAGCCTGGGACTTACCGTGGAATACATCAGAAATCACGCGAAATGGTGGCTCTGTCGGTAAAGCGTCTGCCTTCGGCTCAAGTCGTGATCCCAGGTCCTGGGATCAAGTCCTGTGTGGGGCTCTCTGCTCAGCGGGGAGTCTGCTTCTCCCTCTGCCCCTCCTCCTACCCACCTGCTTTCTCTCTTTCTCTCTCTCTCTCTCAAATGAAATCTTTTTTTCTTTTCTTTTTTTTTCAAATGAAATCTTAAAAAAAAATCACACTTAAAAATCAGCTTCAATATTCAATACACAGAGGTACTCATTTGTGTAATTTTGAACAAGGTTGTGCACTTTCCGTACTTGTACTTTATTGCACGGTCTAAGGAGTGGAAACTCGTCGTGATGATGAAATTTATACGTCATCCTGGTGTGGCCCCATGGGCCTAGACATCTGGCTACATGTTATTCCTGGGTATGTGTGTGAGAGTGTTTCTGGAAGGGGTTGACATGTGAGATCAGGCTCAGGGTAAAGCCCATGGTCCTCCTGCCCCCCATGTGCACAGGTCATATCCTCTCTGGCCAACGGAACAGATAAAAAGGCAGAGGAAGGCTGGATTCACTGTGCCTAACTGCTGAGCTGGGATGTAGACCCTCTCCTGCCCCTGGCCTCCCACTCTCAGGACATCACATGGCCCTTGGCTTTCTTGGGGGTCCAGCCTGCAGGTGACAGACACCAGATCTCACCCTCATGATAGGTGGTGTGGGCCTCACCTTACAGTAAATGTCTCTATCAACATGTGTAACACCCTCCCAGGTGCTTCTCTGGGAGCCCTAATGCAAGTTTTTTACAAAGATGAATCCCTGGGGTCGAGGACCCTTCGATAGAGGTAGACCATCCAGAGCGCTGGTCTAGCAGGCGATCACTGCTTGCTTTGCCAGAGCTACTCCTTCTAGATTCTGCGCTTCATTGAAAACCCCATGCAAAAACTAAGGAGAGGGGAGAAATGTCCCGTGCGACATGCCCAAATGCAGACTGGAAGGGGAGGATAGGAATTAAAAACTTCAAATGGAAAATTGCTCTGAGACATATCATCCAAAATCCACTTAACATTAGGCCAGGGGAATATTGTGTATTACAAAGTAATTTTGCAAATCACATTTCAAAGATATCATTTTAATCTAATTTAAGTGCATTCTATTGTGATTCTCTACATAGTGCTTGTGAATAAAAATCCAATTACTGTAGCTAGACAAATTAAAATTTTTTCTGAACGCCAGCAATATTTTCTTCCTTCCTTCCTGAGAATGCCAAAAGATATTGCTCCATCTTTCAGAAAGCAAAGACCTATCTATGCGTCACTTTGGAGGGTCTGAAATAACTTCCCTGTTCTTGTGAATTTCTGCCGAAATGGGTCTCGGTCCACAAAGCAGGGCCATCCATATCCACGCTGCTGGCATCAGGGCCCCAGGTCCCCATGCCGCCCTTGGGGATTAACTTTGTTGCCATCAAGTGGTGACAGAAAGACAGTTAATCAATCTGAACTATTCCATTGAGCCAGACACTAGAAACTAGTTATATACATTATACATTTCCAAGTCCTTTCATTTTTTTTTCTGAGAAATTCATGCTTTAAACAATCGAACCTTAGCTGGGTATGTTACATCTTCCATATATCAGAAATCAAATAGGAAAAAAAGTCTTTCTTTCAGCCTTTACAATCTGTGTAGGAATCTGCACAAAGTTGACTCTTCTTTCTATTTCTTTTTATAGCTTTTCTGTCTTGTCTGTGTGCTTTTTTTCCCCCCTTGGGGACTGTATTTTCCTCTGCTTCTGGCTCTTTGGTTGGACTCAGCTCATTAATCCTCTGGCTAAGTGTTTTGCTCTACTTGGATGATATGTTCCCTGTTCTTCAGTGTTTGTTTTTTTTTTCAAGTTCTTTGTGCATTTTTCTGCAGGGGAGAGGAGACCATGAGAAAAGTTGCCAAAGTCTCCACAAGTTTAATTTAGGTCAAAGCAAGAAGGTTGTTCTGTTTTTGTTTTTTTTTTCCTCTGTCTTAAAAGAATAACTCCGCTGCCTTCCTTTCTCTTGTCACGTATAACTGACCTTCCAAAGATTGAATTATCTGTCCTTCGGCTATTTTCAAACTACTAAGACTAATAAGATTAGTCTTAGTAAGGCAATAGAAAACCAGACTAAATTTTAAAAACACTTAAAAAAAAGAGTGGTTTCCATGGCCTATATAAACATTAAGATATCACAGAGTGAGCACAGTCATTGTGGAGAAAAGTCTGGAAGCACAAATAGGGAAGTGGAAGTCTCCTGTCTCTGCAAGATTCACTGGCCTGTGGGTGCCAGGACCAGCTGATTCCTGCCGGTCATTTTGCACACATATGGACACCTTCCACTCACGTACAAGGGTATCTGTGCAAGAATTTCCGGTGTCTCCTTTAAAAAACAACAACAGCAGCCCAGGAGTCATATTATGTGTTCTCTTCTGCAACTTGGTTTCTTAACCTATTTCTTGGAACCAAGCCATTATTGTAACTCTAATCTATCATAATTAAAAATATTTGGTTAAAATAACTACAGTATTCACTCATTAACAGATGAGATAGTATAACAAAGCTGAAGACAAAGAGCCTCCCCGTGAACCTGCTATGATCCAGAGGCTGTAGCTTAGAACTGTTCCTGTCTTCAGTTCTATGGGAAGATGCTCTGTCCCTCTAGAGAACCTATTTATACATCTATGTGTTTACTCTTGGCAAAAGACAGTATCTGTAAACTCCTCGATAACGAAGGATGGATTTTTGGCTCATTTACATTCTCTGTGTCATAAAATCTGATTATATTTCTTCATTATTATGGTTTTAACATATTCAAAATATCTTTAAACTACTATTTCCTATGCAATCATTGAAAAATAACAGCTTTATTGAAAGTATAATGGACATGTCATAAAATTTAGCCACTTAAAGATTATAGTTCAGTAGTTTATTCATACAACTGTGCAACCATCACTACCGTGTAGTTCCAGAACATTTTCAGCACGCTGGAAAGAAATACTGCACCCCTCGCCCTGACCCTTGCAGCCATTTATCTGCTTTCTACCTCAATGGATTTGCATACTGTAAACACTTTATATAAACGGAATCAGAATAATGCTCTCGAGGTCTATCCATGTTGTGGGACGAATCAGTACTTAGTTCTTTTATGGCCAAATAATATTCCATTTTATTTATCCATTAGTCAGTAGACACTTGTTTATTTTTTGGGGGGTATTTTGAATAAGGCTGGCATGCATGTTCATGTACAAGTTTTTTTGTGGAGTTTTCAGTTCTTTGGGTGTATACCTAGAAGTAGAATTGCTGGTTATGTGAACGCTCACTGTTTAACTTTTGGAGCTAATTGGCTATTTCTGTATTTTCTTTGGGGGAAGTATCTATTTAGATCTTTTGCTACCTTTTAATTGAACTGTCTTTTCACTGTTAAGAGTTCTTTATATAATCTGGACACAAGCCTTCATCAGATACACAATTTGCAAGCATTTCCCCTCCATTCTCCTGGGAGAAGTGTTGTCTAATGATTGTATTTAAGCTTCCTTGGTGTTGTCTTTTTTTTTTTTTTAAGATTTTATTTATTTATTCACAAGAGACAGAGAGGCAGAGGCACAGGCAGAGGGAGAAACAGGTTCCACGCAGGGAGCCCGACGCGGGACTTGATCCCGGGACCCCAGGACCACGCCCCGGGCCGAAGGCAGGCACCAAACCTCTGAGCCACCCAGGGATCCCCTGATGTTGTTTTTTAAAGCACCAATGTTTTTTAATTATGAAGAAGTCTAATTTATCTGTTTTTTCTTTGGTTGTTTGTGCTTTTGGTGTTAAACTGAAGAAACCATTGGCTGCTAGAAAATCATCCAGATTTATGCCCGTGTTTTCTTCTAAGAGCTGTATAGTTTTAGTTCCTATTGTTAGGTCTTTGTGCCATTTTGAGTTAACTTTTGGATATGATGTGAAGTAAGGGTCCAGCTTTATCCTTTTGTAGTTGATACAGCACTGCTTGTTGAAAGGACCCTTCTTTCCCTATTGAATTATATTGGCTCCCCTGTTGGAATTCAATGAACCTGTGTCATTTTCACTTAACAATATATTGAAGATGTTAATCTATCACAACATAAAAAGCTTCTTCATTTTTTTCTGTTGCTGTTGAGTATGACTTGAACTGTACTGAATGTATTCAATTTTAACTTGATCCATTTCTCATAGATAATACATTGCTTATAGTCTTACGGCCAGAGTGATTATACATACATACGCCTTTCTTTTTTTTTAATAAAGATTTTATTTATTTATTCATGAGAGATACACGGAGAGAGGCAGAGACACAGGCAGAGGAAGAAGCAGGCTCCCTGCAGGGAGCCTGATGTGGGACTCGATCTCAGGACACCAGGATCACATCCTTAGCCAAAGGCAGACACTCAACCACTGAGCCACCCAGACGTCCCTACATACACCTTTCTAACTGTGTAGACATGCCCATGTATCTGTAAGATAAAATTCTAAGTGGATGGAACTGGAGTGTATTATGCTGAGTGCAATAAGTCAATCAGAGAAGGACAAACATTATATGGTCTCATTGATTTGGGGAATATAAAAATAGTGAAAGGGAGTAAAGGGGAAAGGAGAGAAAATGAGTGAAAAATATCAGTGAGGGTGACAAAACATGAATGACACCTAACTCTGGGAAATGAACAAGGGGTAGTGGAAAGGGAGATAGGCAGGGGGTTGGGGTGACTGGGTGATGGGCACTGAGGGAGGCACTTGGCAGGATGAGCACTGGGTGTTATGCTATTTGTTGGCAAATTGAACTCCAATAAAAAAATTCTAAGTAAAATTGCTTATCCAACTAGGTTAACAAAATGGATCTTGTTGAGTTTTCTAGAGAGTTGGTGTGGATCCATATGCCATTATGTAAATTAGTCTCTGAATGAACAGATGAACACTTTTTTCTTTACTCATCCTCAAAGTGAGGTCTTTTCATAATGGAATATGATATTTTTCAGTCCTTGTTCACTTTTCTCATAGTGGAGGCAGGCTGTGTGCACAGTGATCTGTCCAATTCCAAGTTTACATTTGATTTTTTACATTGGGCTTCTCTTATGGGCTGAAATATGTTCTTTTCTAGTACGTAATTTACTTTCTTTTCCCATAAATGAATTGGTGGAGGACTAGACAGGTTAATACTACCAGATTCTCCTCTAGGGTTTACCTGTTCACCGATGAGTCTCCACTGTTGCCCACACCTTACAGTAGGTCATTACTGTCACCATCCACCCCACCTGGTCCCTATTTGCTGAACATTTGACAGGTTTGCTTATTGACTTCTTATAACTATGATCTCTGTGCTACTCTCACCACCAGTTTACAGATGAGGAAACCAAAACTTGGTGAGGTTCAGTGTGTGTTGAAAAAATACACAGATAGATCTGGTTCATCTGATTCCAGAATGCAGACATTTACACTGTTCTCTAATGCCTGGGAGAGGGGAATGGCTGTTCGATGCTTCTCCATCCTCCCTGCCCCAGGGTCCCCCCTGCTTGGCCTCATCCACTATTCATTTCATCTTTTTCTTCCACAACCTTATAACCTTACAGACTTAATTTCCATTTTCCCCTATTAAAGCACAAGTTATGACAATTTTGAGAGTTAAATTAATTTATCTTGAGATATTAAAAATTGAGATCATCTCATATGTATTTGCAAGAGAATCTCATTAAGATTTCTAAGTTCAGTTAGGTAGAGTCAGCTCTTTATACAGCTTGTGAGTTAGCTATGCCCTTGATACTGTTTTTCTACTTATTATTTTCAGTTCACTGGCTTAAAGCTAGCTAGCTATTTGCTCTTAGAAAGGGAAAGAAGTAAATTCTACAAATATTAGTGTCATCTTAACTTCTGTCCAAACATAATGTTTTTAAAGGGTTTACAGAAAGCTAATTTTTTTTTTTTTTCTTAGGACTTGAAATTGTAGGAATTCTGTAGTGGTGTTTTTGAAATGAAATAAAGACATCAAAAGGAACAATATTGCCCAAGACACTGATCAGTGAGAATGACTTAAACATTTAAAAAACATAAACTGATAATACAAAATGCTGGTGAGGATGTAGAGCAACTGGAACCCTCATCTACGGCTGGTGGGGGTGCAGAATGGGACAGTCACTGTGGCGCATGTGTGGGGTAACTTCTAAACAACTGTATGCTTACCACCCAACCTACAGTACAACCCCTAGGTACGAAGATAAATGAGAACATGTGTTCACACAAAGATTTCTATGTTGTCTACAGTAGCTTTATTCACAATACAACCAAACTGGAGTATCCCAACAAACGGTCCACCAACCTTTGTGTAAAGAACCTGTAAGTCATTTACCCAATGAGATGCCACCCAGCAATGAAAATGTGTGAACTTTTGAACATGCATCAACATGGATGGATCTCAGAATAGTGGTGACAAGTAAAGGAGGCTAGACTCAAGGTTATATATTGTAGAAGTCCATCTATATGATACTCTGGAAACACAAGACTGTTTGAATGGAATCAGATAGGGCTTGTGAAAAGCCACAAGTGGTGGGAATGATTAGCCATACTGGGATGGGAGGGAATATTTTGGGGTGGTGGGAATGGTCTGTATCTTAATTGTGGGGGGGCATTTTCACAACTGCATTGCTTTCTCAAAGCTCACAAATCTGTGGACTTCACAAGGATGAATTTTGCTATATGTAATTGTTCCCAACAACCTGATATTAAAAAGGGGGGGGGGATACATTTCTTGATTACCTCTCTTCTATACAGCCCTCCTACCGTTTCCCAGCTACTGGCTTTGCATAATAAGTGGTGTTGGGAGGGCCCCAGGAAACCTGTTATTTCCTTTCCTTGAGCCAGTGGTTATTGACTTGACTCTATTTACATTTGTAGAGTCAGAGGACTCCTTAGAAGTGTCCCTGGAGCACAACATCCCAGCCACAAAGCCCATGCCCCAGCATGAGGGCAGTCTGGCTCTCGAGGGACTATCTAGGGCACAAGTCCTGTTCCCCCAAGCGAGGGACTGTGGTCTTTCCTTCTGTGTGTCTTACAGAGGTGGTCAGTTTTGTGTGAGCCAGGAGAGGGGGGGAATTTAGGAAGACTGCCCATGGAACAGAGATAGGTTTCCGGGTGACTTGCTCAGAAACTGCTGGCAACTTCTCCAGTAAAACCAAGTGAATAAGTAGATACACTCACTTCCTTCTCATTAGGGATTGCGCAAAGTAGATATACTCACTTCCTTCTCATTAGGGATCGAGACTTCAGACATTTTAGAAAATGCGCAAAATTCAGCTCAGAGAATGAAAGTTTTATCTCTTCCCTTCTCTGATTCTGAGGAATTTACTCAAGAAAATAAGACTGGAAAAGGGAAAATTAGATTTTTCCAAACAAGCACCCAGCTTTTAGAAAGTTAGTCATTAGAATTCAATATAGTGGTTCAGAAGTGGCCTTTCCATAGTCATTTATAATAGGCCCAGCAGGGGGTCTGTGTGCTATCCTTAGCATTCAGAAATTCTTCCTTTACTGGGATTTCATTCATCCATCCATCCAGCCAGCCAGCCAGCCAGCCAGCCAGCCAGCATACACTTAACAAGTATCAGACATTCTGTTCAGCCCTGGAAATACATTGGTAAGTAAGTTAGAAATCATCTCTTCCAAATACAGAGGAGTGTTCCAACAAATACCTGGGAAATCCAGTGTGACAGTTGCTTTGAGAGAAGAGGTAGAGATAGTCTTGGGGTTCAAGACACACTACTCCAAATATGGTGCCGTGGTGCATTGAGTATTTTAAGCTGAAGGAGTTTAAGGCCTGACAGAAGTAGGAAGGTCACCCCTTTCCCTGAAGTAGGTCATAGAACCCTCCTGAGAGGCACCTCACTGGACCCAGAAGGCAGAAACTTCCTTATCTCCAAAGCTACAGGGACCTGAGAAGGATCCTCACAGGCAGGCCATGCTGTCTCTCCCAGCCTGGAGCACTCACCTCCTGCTCCCCACCTGTCTGTCCTGCCACACCCCCCGCTCTTCCTCACACTCAGCATCATAGCACTCGGCTCACCGTCTCTTCTGGTTTTCATCTCCTTATGACAGCTCCCATGTCACATGGAACCAGTGTGTCTACTTTTCTCCCGTTAAACTGTCTATGTCAGCTGACTTTCCAGACCAGCCAGGAACCCTAAGAGGGTGGAGAGAAACTTCTTCCTCCCCGACAGTGGCTCAGGACAATTGGATGTGGGCACTTAGCCCACAGCAGGCTGAGAGCGCACATGGAGAGTCCTGTCTCATGCATTGAGATCTGAAGGCCCACTGCCGATGAGCAAGGCAACAGTCCATACACGCCCTGAGCCTCAGAAAGTCTGGGTAAGTTAAGACAGTTGGAATAATCGTACAGGGGGTGTGTCTGGGGGATGCTAAGGATACAGTCTGAAGGGATCCCTGGGTGGCGCAGCGGTTTGGCGCCTGCCTTTGGCCCAGGGCGTGATCCTGGAGACCCGGGATCGAATCCCACGTCGGGCTCCCGGTGCATGGAGCCTGCTTCTCCCTCTGCCTGTGTCTCTGCCTCTCTCTCTCTCTCTCTGTGACTATCATAAATTAAAAAAAAAAAAAAAAAAATTAAAAAAAAAAAAAAAAGGATACAGTCTGAAGACAAGATGGAGATTGTCTGGATTAGTGACTTTCGGTAGGAGATTTGAGCTTCATCCTTAGGGCAAGAGGGTTAAATGCAAAAGAGCATGGTATATTTTAATTATACAATTTTTCTTTTAGGAAAATCACTCTGACCTCAGGAGAGCAATTAGACAGGAGAAGGGATAAGATTGGAAGCAAGAGAAGAAGGTTAGAGGCATATTTGGGAGTAAGGAAACTGAATTTCTTTGAAAATGATTTTCACATCACATTTCCCCTCAGTCAAACCATGTGTATCATTTGGGAAAATTTACCATGGACTATCTATAACAGAATATCAGATGAAATTTCCATCTGTGTCCTTGATTAAGCCAAATGGGAAGGTTCTAGGGGACTCAGAGGGAAAGCTGGATGATTGGTCTTCCTGGGACGGTCAGCGGTTGAGAGCTACTTCTGGCCTGGGAATTTAGCATCACCATGCAATTATTTAGCAACCAGGCCAACACCACAATTTATTAATTTTAGACAAAAATTAATTGAAGGCAAAACCTGGAGAAAGAAACATCTTAATTTGTCAGAGGAGGAACTATTTTCTGGTTATGATTTGCTCACCTCAAAGGAGGCAAAACAGAATTTGCATTGAGTGTTAGTGTGTCCGGAAGTGGCAATGTTAGTGGAAGTTCTGGTTCTCTAATAGGGGGTTGGTGCTGGCTGGGCAGAGATATGGCTGTGTCTATCTACGTCTAGCAAATGACACTGTGGTACTAGAGGAACTTGTGCTGGGCTTGTGTGTTTGATGCTGGAAACACCAAGCAGGAGGTACTAACAACTCCACAGCAATTAAGTCTTATGTTTTGACCTCTCCCAGCACAACATTGGGAATTTGGGCCTCTACACCTGACACTTGGGAAAATCTTAGAGTCAGGGAGTCATACTTAGAAACTTATAACAGAATTAGCCATTAATGGGTCAGTGCTCCTTCTTATGAATATTCTGTGGTAGTTGGGTTTAACAGACCAGTCTGATTGTGTAAGCCACGTCCAGACACAGAAGAGTAGGAAGCAGAGACAAGAGATGAACACTCCGGAAGAGAAATGAGATAAAAAGCCCAAGGATCAGTGTGATCTCTGGACAGCAGCCCCAGTGTGTTCGGCCTGAGAGCAAGCTAAAAACGCACACTTGGGGCCCCTGCTCCCCACTGTTGAATCAGGACTCCTGCGGTGGGGAGGCGGGACCAGCCAGCTATGTGTCTACAGGCCCTCTGGGGGTCCTCAGGTCTGAGAAGCACTTCTCTATGTTTTACAATTTCACATCTTCTGGTAAACCTCAACCTTCCACCTGCCAATGATTGTTTTCAGAGGACTTTTCAACCAAAGGTCTTTGATGATGGAACAGGAGACTGTGAGCCACTTAACACAGATCCTGTTTTTGTTAGATCTGAATGACACAGAGTTCGGCCTTAGGTTTTTAATAAGGAGAAAAATTGCAGAAAGGCCATGATTTATTAAAAATAAAGTGGTGCCTGAGTGGCTGAGCTGAAGGCTCAGGTCATGATCCTGGGGTCCTGGGATTGAGCCCGGCGTCACGGTCCCTGCTCAGTGGAAGCCAGGTGAGCACAAGTACCTCAGTGAGAAGGGCCGGGATGGCAGCCAGGGGCCTGAGCACAGGGAATGATACAAGCTGCTTCATGCCATGGGGGGCCTGACTATAGCTTATCACTCACAGTGTCCTGACATGACCACCAGCACAGAGAGACGGGCTGGGGATCGGAGGGCCCCACCAACGGTTGCTACAATGACAGCAGCACCCTGTGCAGACCTTAGAGGTGGCTGACCTTTCTGGTTGCCCTGGAGGTAATGGGCAGTCAGAAAACCTCGCTGGGGATTCCACAGCATGGGCAATTCCTCCCCATCCTGAGGTGACAGAGGAACGAGAGCTGGGGGAGGCCTGCGCACCTGGTTGCAATTGTGCGACTACAGCATGAACATCCTGCCTTGGCTCGTTTCCTGTGCTAAGGCAAGGAACGACTGGGCTTGGGGGTGTCTCTGAGCCACCAGGGGGTGACACCAGATGCCTTCCTGGGTGGCTCAGCGGTTGAGCATCTGCCTATGGCCCAGGGCATGATCCTGGGGTCCTTGGATCGAGTCCACACTGGGCTCCCTGCAGGAAGCCTGCTTCTCTCTCTGTGTCTCTGCCTCTCTCTGTGTCTCTCATGAATAAATAAATAAAATCTTATTAAAAAAAAAAAGGAAGTGACACCAGATTGGTGATGCTGAGCTCTTTGAGCCTCCTCTGTGCTGGGAGGCAGCCACTCTCTCCCGTCTGGAGCAGCCACCTGCCTGAAAGCTTTCTGGTGGCTGCACCTGCGGCAGCGTCCCCTCCTGTAACTGACTGTGACTCCAGGACATACCCCCCCCCCCATGATGTTTACTTCCTCCAGACATGCAAACACAAGCAGGATTTTCTTGGAGGAGCGGCACTCCAGCTCAAGAAGATAGCAACTTAGTGTCTCTCAATCTGTAGTGACAGGAACCCAAGACATGCTTACAACTGGGTACCAGGGGGGAATCAGCCCCAAACCACAGAACGACAACATCTTGAGCCTGACTTTTGACATGGGTCACTGGTGGGTGTGGGTTATTTTGTTGGCTGGGGAGCTGGGAATGTGCTAGCAGCTGGCTTGGCTAGGGATCCTCCTCAGCAAAGACAGAGCCAGTGAGCACAGAATTCCAGAGTGTTGCACACCGGTGGTCTCTAGGATCACCAGAAGGTGTCAGGAAACCGCACGTTTCTCCAGAGTTCCTGACACAGTAGGTCTGGGGTGAGGCCTGAGAATCTGCATCTCAACCAAGTTCCTGGATAATGGTGACACCATCGGCCCAGGGACACACAGTTTGAGAACTGCTGCTGAGAAGGCAGCCCGAAGAGTTGGGCTGCAGGGCTGCAGGGGTGGATCTATCATGAACAGTCTGTCCTACTGCCCCCCAACCCCACTCCCTGGACACGTGAGGAAGTGCACTGGCACAGGGCAGCCTCCTGGAGGAGTCCGTGCCCGCTGACCTCTGCAGCCTGAGGGAGATGCTGCCCGGGGTGCCCAGGCATGGAGGGGAGAAGTGAGATCTCAGGGTGACAGAGGCCACAGTCACCGCCCCCCCCCAGAGAAAGGGCCGCAGTGAAAGGGGGGCGTCCAGAGCATTTCGAGGTATGAGCATCAGTGGTAGAGGCTAGGGGGTCACTGAATTCTCAGAGGATAAATACATGGGAAACTTATCAAGCTGTTACCTGCCATGTACAGGCCAAACCATCCTAGGTCTCTGGGCGGAACAGTGACTCCTGTCCACACAGCAGGACGCTTCTATGTAGAAGCAAGATGAGGTCACCAGGTCATGGATGGTGATGTTAGAAACAGCCACTTCCAGGTGGTCTGACATTACTTCTCGTAGCAACCTCACAACTTGATATCTTTTAAGTGACTTGATGGCATAAATAAATCACCAATTTTCAGAGTTTGTAATATTTGATAAGAAATATGTTAGTAAAATGACCAGTTATTGTTCAGTTTGTATTTATTTCATCTTTTTTCAGTTTCCTAAATTTTTTTTCAGCTCCCAAGAATAAAACAAGATGAATTTTAACAGTTAAACACCAAGGAGGACATGAAAGAGAAAGTAAAACAAATCTGTAGGCACTGTCTTCACGGTCCTGGCAGCACAAGTGGACTATTAGGTCTCGGCAGGTGAACCTGTATTTTGTGGCCTGATTTCTGTCGTTAGCCGGTCAAAGAAGCATCATTTCTTCCACAAACAAGCTTCTCACTCAGGTAATGTTAAGATTACGTGAACGACCTTTCCTGATTACTTACTTAAGTATTTTACAGCAGATTAGATTTTTTCAGTTCTTAATGGCGGCTTTAGGATTTTAGGGACATCCTCCTGAGCACCAGCCAGAGTGCCTTGTGGGTCTCCAGAGATTTCTTCAGAAAGAACTCAAGAGGGCGTTCTAGAACCATGCTTGGCGGCACCGCCGGTCTCCACTCAGTGCTCCAGGGTAGAACAAGGGCATTGCTGGAAAATCAGCTTTACCCTCTGCTGGCTTTCCCACAGCCGGCTGCAGGTGCAGGCAGGCATCCTCTCCATGGAAGTTAGACTTGTTTGTCAGAGAGACAAGTCACCAAGTAATAAACACTGTTTGCCAGATAGAAAAGAGAAAAGTTGCCAGAGATAAAAGTTACTAAGCTACAGACACTTCAATGAGCAGCAAATGATTCTATTTATGGAAAGAAACATTTTAAAAAATCACCAGATAATTGCGAATTCCCTTTTTATCATCAAAAAAACCCCTACAAAACGTTCACTCGGTTAATAAGATGGAATAACGTAAAATACATCAAGTACAAAGCAGAAGATGTCATTATCTTTTTGCTCCTCAGAAGTTGGGTGGATTCTTCTACTCTTGACTATTACATACAAATGTAGCTCACACAGGAAATGTTTTCGAGAAATGTGATCAGGGCTGTACACATTGTAAGTTCTTTCATCTCCAAGTGTCTCTCGCTGTTCTTCCCTATTAGCGGAGACCGAGACTCCACATCTTAGTATTCTCACGATGCCCCACAGACAGTGTTTATTTCGATGAGTGGGTGAAGCGTAAGGAGCAGTGTATCAGAGTTAATTTATCAACTTATTTATTAATTTATTAACACAATTTAGATAGGCAGTCAGATAATCTCCAATTTTCTTACTCTGGCCAAATACAGCATGAGCACCTGTTATCTGAGTCCCCTGACGTGTCTTTGTTTCTGTGGGAATGATTGCTGAAAGGGAGCAAACCACTCTTGAATTTTGGTGTTTCCACGATGATTGATTCATTTCAGAAAATGTGAAGTTTTTACGACTTCCTCTTCCATGTGAAGTACAGAACCATTTTGTCAAGTTCCCTACCACCCTTCAGCGAGTGCCATGAAATTTTCAGGGAAGGTGTATTGAGTTCTGGATTAACTTGAGGAAGATTACTATGGAGTAGGTAAAATATTGGATTTTCATTGTTGTCTCAGGTCCATTTATACAGCATGTCTGTATGGTTTGTGTATGCAAAGAAATCTACCTTCTTTCATTAGTTTAGAGGAAAATTAATACTTTTCTATGTTGATCCTATATTGAACTACTTAATTTACTGAACCCTGGGTTTAAAAACTATTAGTTTTTTCCTCTTGATGTTTAGGATCATCCCATGTGGGCAAAATCTATTTTGTTGTCCTTTCCAACATTGTTTAGTTATTTATTTATTTTCTTGCCATATTCTGTTAATGGCATACTCCATTAATGGCACTCAGATTATTTCAGTGACTGTTTTATTGTTCAGATGCCATTATTGCTTACCTTTGTTCAGTAGAAATATTTTAGGAAGTTTTGTTATTCCCTTTATTTTGAAAGAGTTAAAAAAAGAGGGGGGTTCCTTGGCATCTTGACAGACCCCATTTATGCCTTAGTGGTCTATGGACCCAGATTATTTCATTTTCTCCTCAGTATTCTTGGTCTGTGCCCATTGATCAAATTTATTTTTTTGTGTATTTTTTTACTGGAGTTCGATTTGCCAACATATACTATAACACCCAGTGCTCATCCCATCAAGCGCCCCCCTGAGTGCCCGTCACCCAGTCACCCCACCTCCCCACCCACCTCGCTTTCCACTACCCCTTGTTCATTTCCCAGAGTTAGGAGTCTCTCATGGTTTGTCACCCTCACTGATATTTCCCACTCATTTTCTCTCCTTTCCCCTTTAATCTCTTTCACTATTTTTTATATTCCCCGAATGAATGAAACCATATAATGTTTGTCCTTCTCTGATTGACTTACTTCACTTAGTATCATACTCCCTCGTTCCATCCACTTGAAACAAATGGTGGGTATTCATCCTTTCTAATGGCTGAGTAATATTCCATTGTATATATAGACCGCATCTTCTTTATCCATTCATTTTTTGATGGGCACTGAGGCTCCTTCAACATTTTGGCTCTTGTGGACATTGCTGCTATAAACATTGGGGTGCAGGTGTCCCAGAGTTTCACTGCATCTGTATCTTTGGGGTAAATCCCCAGTAGTACAATTGCTGGGTCCTAGGGTAGCTCCATTTTTAACTCTTTGAGGAACCTCCACACAGTTTTCCAGAGTGGCTGCACCAGTTCACATTCCCTCCAACAGTGCAAGAGGGTTCCCCTTTCTCCACATCCTGTCCATTATTTATTGTTTCCTGTCTTGTTAATTTTCACCATTGTCACTGGTGTGAGGTGGTATCTCATTGTGGTTTTGATTTGCATTTCCCTTATGGCAAGTGATATGGAGCATTTTCTCATGTGCTTGTTGGCCATGTCTATGTCTTCTTTGGTGAAATTTCTGTTCATATCTTTGGCCCATTTCATGATGGATTGTTTGTTTCTTTGCAGTTGAGTTTAATAAGTTCTTTATAGATCTTGGATACTAGATCTTCTTTATAGATCTTGGATACTGTTTGATAGGGATCTGATATGTCATTTGAAAATGTCTTCTCCCATTCTGTAGGTTGTCTTTTAGCTTTGTTGACTGCTTCTTTCGCTGTGCAGAAGTTTTTTATCTTGATTAAATCACAGTAGTTCATTTTTGCTTTTGTTTCCCTTGCCTTCATAGATGTATCTTGCAAGAAGTTGCTGTGGCCAAGTTCAAAAAGGGTGTTGCCTGTGTTTTTCTCTAAAATTTGGATGGATTCTTGTCTCACATGTAGCTCTTTCATCCATTTTGAGTTTATCTTTGTGTATGGTGTAAGAGAATGGTCCAGTGACTGTCCAATTTTCCCAGCAACATTTATTGAAGAGACTGTCCTTTTTTCCAGTGGATAGTCTTTCCTGTTTTGTCGAATATTAGTTGACCATAAAGTTGAGGGCTCATTTCTGGGCTCTTTATTCTGTTCCATTGATCTATGTGTTTCTTTTTGTGACAGTACCACACTGTCTTGATGATCACAGCTTTGTAGTACAACCTGAAATCTGGCATTGTGATGTCCCTGGCTCTGGATTTCTTTTTCAATATTCCCCTGGCTATTCAGGGTCTTTTCTGATTTCACACAAATCTTAAGATAATGTATTCCAACTCTCTGAAGAAAGTCCATGGTATTTTGATAAGGATTGCATTGAACGTGTAAATTGCCCTGGGTAGCATAGACATTTTCACAATATTAATTCTGCCAATCCATGAGCATGGAATATTTCTCCATCTCTTTGTGTCTTCCTCAATTTCTTTCAGAAGCATTCTGTAGTTTTTAGGGTATAGATCCTTTACTTCTTTGGTTAGATTTATTCCTAGGTCTCTTATGCTTTTGGGTGCAATTGTTAATAGGATTCACTCCTTAATTTCTCTTTCTTCAGTTTCATTGTTAGTGTACAGAAATGCCACTGATTTCTGGGCATTGATTTTGTATCTTGCCATGTTGCTGAATTGCTGTATGAGTTCTAGCAATCTTGAGATGAAGTCTTTTGGGTTTTCTAGGTACAGTATCATGTCATCTGCGAAAAGGGAGAGTTTGACTTCTTCTTTGCCAATTTGAATGCCTTTAATGTCTTTTTGTTGTCTGATTGCTGAGGCTAGGAATTCTAGTACTATGTTGAATAGCAGTGGTGAGAGTGGACATCTCTGTCTTGTTCCTGACCTTAGCAGAAATGCTCTCGGTGTTTCTGCATTGAGGATGATATTTGCTGTGGGCTTTTTGTAGATGGCTTTTAAGACACTGAGGAATGTTCCCTCTATCCCTACACTCTGAAGAATTTTGATCAGGAATGGATGCTGCATTTTGTCAAATGCTTTCTCTGCATGTATTGAGAGGATCATATGGTTCTTGTTTTTTTCTCTTGTTGATGTGATCTATTATGTTGATTGTTTTACGAGTGTTGAACCAATCTTGCATCCCGGGGATAAATCCCACTTGATCATGGTGAATAATCTTCTTAATGTACTGTTGGATCCTATTGGCTAGTATCTTTTTGAGAATTTTTGCATCTGTGTTCATCAGGTATATTGGTCTATAATTCTCCTTTATGGGGGAGTCTTTGTCTGGTTTGGAATTAACATGATGCTGGCCTCATAGAACGAGTTTGGAAGTATTCTGTCCTTTTCTATCTTTCAGAACAGCTTTAGTAGAATAGGTATTGTTTCTTTTTTAAACGTTTGATAGAATTCCCCTGGGAAGCCATCTGGCTCTGGACTTTTGTGTCTTGGGAGATTTTTGATGACTGCTTCAATGTCCTCCCTAGTTATTGGCTTGTCCAGGTTTTCTATTTCTTCCTGTTCCAGTTTTGGTAATTTGTGGTTTTCCAGAAATGCACCCATTTCTTCTAGAGTGCCTAATTTATTGGCGTATAACTGCTAATAAAATGTTTTTAAAATCATTTGCATTTCCTTGGTATTGGTTGTGATCTCTCCTCTTTCATTCATGGTTTTATTAATTTGAGTCTTTTTTGTTTTTAATAAGACTGGCTAATGGTTTATCTATCTTATTAATTCTTTCAAAACCAACTCCTGGTTTTGTTGATCTGTTCTACAGTTCTTCTGGTCTCTATTTCATGGAGTTCTGCTCAGATCTTTATTAATTCTTTTCTTCTGCTTGATGTAGGTTTTATTTGCTGTTCTTTCTCCAGTTCCTGTAGGTGGGAGATTAACTTGTGCATTTAAGTTTTTTCCACTTTTTTGAGGGATGCTTGTATTGCGATGTGTTTCCCTCTCAGGACTGCTTTTGCTGTATCCCAAAGATTTTGAACAGTTGTATCTTCATTTTCATTAGTTTCCATGAATCTTTTTAATTCATGTGTGGTCTGAAAATATGCAGGAGACAATCCCAATCTTTAGGAATCAATTGAGACCTGATTTGTGATCCAGTATGTGGTCTATTCTGGAGAAAGTTCCATGAGCATTTGAGAAAAATGTGTATTCAGTTGTGTTCAGATGCAAGGTTCTCTATATATCTGTGAAATCCATCTGGTCCAGCATATCATTTAAAGCTCTTGTTTCTTTGGTGATGTTGTGCTTAGAATATTTGTCATTTGCAGAAAGTGCCATGTTGAAGTCTCCTAGTATTAGTGTATTATTATCTAAGTATGTCTTTACTTTGGTTATTAATTGATTGACATGCTTGGCAGCTCCCACATTAGGGGCATAAATTTTCATGATTGTTAGATCTTCTTGTTGGATAGACCCTTTAAGTATGATATAGTGTCCTTCTTCATCTCTTACTACAGTCTTTGGGATAAAATGTAATTTATCTGATATGAGGATTGCTACCCCTGCTTTCTTTGGAGGACCATTTGAATGATAATGGTTCTCCAACCTTTCATTTTCAGGCTGGAGGTGTCCTTAGGTCTCAAATGAGTCTCTTGTAGACAGCAAATAGATGGGTCTTGCTTTTTTATCCAGTCTGAAACACTGCATCTTTTGATGGGATCATTTACCTCTTTTACATTCAGAGTTACTATTGAAAGATATGAATTTAGTGTCATCATAATACCTATTAAGTCCCTGGGTTTTTTTGGATTATTTCCTTGGGCTTCCTCTTTCTTTTACAGAGTCCCCCTTAATATTTCTTGCAGAGCTGGTTTGGTGGTCACATATTCTTTCCATTTCTGCCTATTCTGGAAGCTCTTTATTGCTCCTTCTATTCTGAATGAGAGCCTTGCTGGATATAGCATTCTTGGCTGCATGTTCTTCTCATTTATTACCCTGAATATATCCTGCCATCCCTTTCTGGCCTTCCAGGTCTCTGTGGAGAGGTCTGCTTTTAATCTAATATTTCCCTCCAAGTTAGGGATCTCTTGTCTCTTGCTGCTTTAAGAATTTTCTCTTTATCTTTGGATTTTGCAAGTTTCACTATTAAATTTCAAGGTGTTGAATGGTTTTTATTGATTTTGGGAGGAGGAACCTCTCTATCTTCTGGATCTGAATGCTTGTTTCCCTCCCCATATTAGGGAAGTTCTCAGCTATGATTTGTTCAAATATGCTTTCTGTCCTTCTGTCTCTCTTGGTGCTCTCTGGAACCCCAAGGATATGTAGATTTTTCCTTCTGAGGCTATAATCTATTTCCCTTAACCTTTCCTCATGGTCTTTTAATTGTTTTTCTCTTTTTTTCCTCATCTTCCTTCCTTGTCATCAACTTGTCTTCTATGTCACTCACTCTTTCTTCTACCTCATTAACCTTCATTGTTAGGACTTCCAGTTTGGATTGCATCTCATGTAATTTTTAATTTCTGCCTGATTAGGTCTAAATTCTGCAGTCATGAAGTCTCTTGATTCCTTTATGCTTTTTTCCAGAGCCACTAGTACCTCTATAATTGTGCTTCTGAATAGGCTTTCTGACATTGAATTGTAATCCAAATTCTGTAACTGTGGCAGAGAGTACTGTTTATGATTTTTTTTATGGTAAGTTCTTTTTGCTAGTAATTTTGCTCAGTGCAGAGTGGCTGTATGAGTGGGCTGAGCCAAGAATATCAATCACGACCCAAGTAAATTTCACCCTAGATGATTCTGTCGAGGTCAGAGACCAGAAATTGAAAACAAAGAGCAGAATGAAATAAAGCAAAATGACCACTAAAGTAAAAAACAAATTTTAAAACAAAGTAGTAAAAAATAAAAGACCAAGAATCCCAAAGAAGAAGAAAAAAAAAAAAAAAAGAGAGAAGAAAAGAAGGGGGAGAGGTTAACTGGGAGATGGTGATGTTGGCAAAGTTGTTGTGTAGGGAGAATGTAGTCTACCTGAGGGGTTCTAGAGGGTATTCCTCTTGTTTCTGAGTGTATTTAGTTATGTATGTTAGAAGATACTCAGTCCCAAATTTATATAAACCAGTATTTACATAAAGTATTTATATAAATACTTGTAGAAGGCTGCAACATTGACCACCAAAAAATAAATGAGATAAAAGAGGAGGGCAGAATGGGAATGAGGAATCTCACAGAATGAACCAGCACAGTATGCCACTTGGTTGTAGGTGCATACTGGTCATGTTGTAGAAGGTATTAACTTCCAACATTGTAGAACAAAATGAGGCAGAGAAAACAAAAAACATAAAACAAAACAAAAAAAACATATCTTGTATATCTCCCCAAATTAAATTGAATATATTGAAGGGAATCTAGAAGTGGAAAATATATCTAAGACCTGTAATTGTAGAAATATGAAAGTCAATAAAGGAAGAATCTTAAAAATGAAAAAATGGTAAAATATTGTAGGTAAGGAGGGAAAAGAGAAAAAAATTGGAAATTTACAGTCTGATATAAAAACGAGTTGTATTGGAAAATGGAAGAAAAAAAATAGGAGGGGTCCCCTCTGGTTCTATATACTGTAAATCCCTCGACTTCCCGTGGAGCTTTCCAGTGCTGCTCGGTCAAGAACTTGCTCTCCCCCTGTCCTTCCAGCTGGTCTTCTGGGGGAGGGGCCTGCTGTGCTGACTCTCAGGTGTGTGCACCTGGAGGAGATGCCCCACCCCCCTGCTGGGTTCGGGGCTCAGGGAGATGTTTACCCCGTGAGGCCTCTGTGCCCTAGGGCCCCGTGCCTCCCAGGCACAGGTGACACCAGGAGGAACAATGACACTGGCAGTGGCCAGCTCTCCAGCCCTGGAGTCAGGTCCTGCAGTAACCACGGCAGCTCCCAGTCCGCAGGGGCCTGGATGCTCCGGGAGTGGGGGGCGCCACTCTGCACAGCTTGGGAGCCCTGGTGGCAGGAGCATCCTCACCATCCTGTGCCCTCATGGCCTCCACCTGTCCCGCAGGGAGCACAGGATCCTGGGCTGTGTCCCCGGCGCCCTGGGATCCAGGGCCTGCGCTGCTGGGATCATGCTCTGGGCCAGGTCCTCCGAAGGCAGCAGGTGCAGCCCCCTCCCCGCAGAGTCCCCCCTGACCCCCAGCTTCTCCCCGAGGCCCCGCCGGGCACCCCAGCCCTTTATGGCTCCGCCCGCGGTGTGGGGCGCTCTCCCCCGGGCGCCCACCTCTGTGAGTGACCCCGGGAGACTGGAGGCCCCACCGCCCCTCCTGAGATTCGGCTGGATTTTCCTGCTAAGCACCTTCCTGTCCGGAAGAATCCAGTGCGGATTTTTAGAGTTCATGTGTCTCTGGGGCTGGGCTTTCCCATCCTATCCTCTCCCCTCGGGCCTCAGCCTGGCTCCTCATGGGGACCCTCCCCCACTTGATTCTTTTTTATTTTATTTTTTTCTCACCTTCCTACCTTGTTAGAAACAAAAACCTTTCCCTCTGTAGCGTTCTGGCTGTTCTCTCTTTAAATCTCAGGTCAAATTCCTAGGTTTTCAGGATGTTTTGAAAGTTGTCTAGGTAAACTGGTGGGGCCAGGTGAGTTGAGGACCCCACTCCTCCACCACCTTGCCCCGCCTCCTCCCAATGATCACATCTATTGACCTAACATAGAATGGCATATGAATTTGTATTCAATATCCTTTCAAAATTAATATTTAAGTATGAGTAAATACAACATTTCATAAGTTATTTTAGTCCTATATATGTAGCCAGTTGAGAAAAAGGGCAAATGTCTAGAAACTATGAAAGATAGTTTTTTAAAAAGAAGTTTTTTTAAAAAAAGACAACAAGAAATTTAAAAATGCATCATTTATATTCACAAGAAAAACATTGTCGTTAAAACTGCATATTTGAAACAGTATTTTATGTGGAATGCCAAATAGCAACAGAAAAAAGAGTTTCAGTAGCTTTCTCAAAGTCCCTCCAGCCATGAAGTGCAGATCTGGGGTCTGGGTCTCTGTGCTTGGAATCCAAATTCCCTGTTGGCACCTGCTGGGGGCATCTGAGCAGACCATGCCCTCTGGAGAACGACCAGCCTGGCTCTGTCGGCAGAGGTCAGGGTAGTTGTGATACTAAAAAGACAATATTCAGGATGTAGACATCGCATGAATTCTTTCCCTTTAGAAATATTTTTCCCTATCAGTTGCTTGAAATTGTACCATGGTAGAATTTTAATTTTTTTCTGGTGGTTTTATTATTAGTATTATTATTTAAAGATTTTATTTATTTATTAATGAGAGACACAGAGAGAGAGAGAAGCAGAGACACAGGCAGAGGGAGAAGCAGACTCCATGCAGGGAGCCCATGGGGGACTTGATCCCAGGACCACGGGATCACGCCCTGAGCTGAAGGCAGATGCTCAACCCCTGAGCCACCCAGGCATCCTTCTGGTGAAGTTTTAGTTGCCTCTTTCTTTCCCACTGACCTGAGAACGTGCCTCTGATGGATAACTTCCACATCCTCAAATGCATCCAGGATCTTATACACGGTGTGTTGCATCATATCTTTTATTTCTGAATAACATTGTTTATAACATCGTCAAGTAGTTTTATAAAAAAGCCACTGTCTCTGAATTAATCCCTATTTGTAAGTGTCTTTATTTCAGCCTTGCCTGTGATTGATGATTTCTCTAGGTGTCAGGCAGGTTCAAACAAAACCAGGGTGTCTCTGACGATGGTCAAGGCCAGCAGCATTCTTGGTCCTACACGGTGGCCTTGCTTCTCTTTGGAAGCTGCCATTTCTCTGCTTCGGTCAGAATTTTCCAGGATGTTTCCAAAGATGAGCCTTTAAAAATCCCTCCTACTTGTCCCCGAAGGGATCCTTTCCATCTGAACATTTGAGGTATTCTCCAGACGTGCTGGACGGCCCTTTCATTATTTCTCTGTGGACTCCTTACCTCTATTTTGCCTTCGGAGGTCTGCCGCTGTCCCACACTGGCTCACATGGTCTTTGCTCTCCTATTTTCTTCCTCTTCCTTCTTATTCTTTTGTTCTTCGTTTCACTCTGGAATACCTCTCTCTTCTACCCTACTTTCAAAAAGTTGTAACTCTAGAAAATAAACTGAGGGTCGCTGGAGGGGAAGGTGAGGGGGATGGGGTCACTGGGGGATGGACATGAAGGAGACAGACACGTGGTGTGATGAGCACTGGGTGTGATACAAGACTGATGAATCTCTAGTCTACCCCTGAAACTAATAATACACTAAATGTTAACTAGATTGAATTTTAATTAAAATTTTTTAAAAAGGTTATAAATGTATTTTGAAGTTGAAAGCCTTTTTGTCCTTTGATTGTTCCAGCTAATAGGATACTCAGTCATTTGTGAATGTAGTAATCTAGTGAATCTCTTAGAATATTAATTAAAACTAAATTTTGTCTACTCCTTGAGTTATCTCCATTTTTCCTGTGTCAGTGTTTATTAATCTTCCTCTTCCAAGATCCCCCCTCTTCCCCTCCCTGTCTGATGATCTTCAATGGGGCATTTAAACTGGATTGGCTATTCTAGATTGTTTTACTTGGACAATATCTCAGTCACATTATACATTTTTTTTAAAGATTTATTTATTCATGAAAAACCCAGAGAGAGAGACGGAGACACAAGCAGAGGGAGAAGCAGGCTCCCCACAGGGAGCCCGATGTGGGATTCGATCCCAGGACCCTGAGATCACACCCTGGGCCGAAGGCAGATGCTCAACTGCTAAGCCCCCCAGGCGCCCCACATTTTGTCTTTTTACTCAAACTCAAGCGAGTTGAGACGTGCTCAGCTAGCACACTGGATGCATTGGGCCTGGCTCCCCATCATTGTGTGGGAGCATCTCCTTCTGAGTCTATCCCCATGGCTGCCGATCTGGTTCTGAATGTCTCTTTGTTTTTCCCTCTGTGATTTGCTCAGATGCACCATTTTCGACCCTAATTTTTGTGCTTTTTTACTCTGAGTGTGAAGATTTTGATGATTGAAAACCCCAGGCTGCTTTTTTACCTGCTGCCTTCCCTCCGAGGGCTCCCGCTGCGTACCTGTCACACATTGCGCACGACTGCTGTCTCCCTCATGCTTTGCTTATTTCTTCTCCAGATTTTTACAGTCAGGGATCCGTATCTGAATGTAGAAGGGTGGAGTTTGAGGGGTGCAAGTGGTGGCCAGTGGAGGGTATTGGGGGTAAAATATTGCTCCGTTTCTCAAGGGAGCTCACACCATGTCTGCTTCTTTATGCCAGGAGTTGTGTGCAGTGTTCATAAAGGCTGCCAGAGCCACTTATTTTTTCAAGCACTTTATGATTTTTGAGGGCATTTCATAAAATATTTAGGTTCATCTTTGTTTATTTTCATTACTCTCAAGATTTTGATATTAATTTGCCTGCCTGTCTTCATTCTCGATTTACATTCTGTAACAATTTGCAAGAGACTTCATTAGAGCCCGAAAATGAGGCTTCTATTCCTTAACACTTTAGAAAATATTAGCTCTGTGTGAAAAGCATGGAATCTTGAATGTCAAGATTCATCATGTGATTCATTCATCTGAGTTATTACACCAGGGCTTGATCTGACATAAAGATACTTCTGTTGCTGCCATCAACCTGCCTTGTCAAAATCCATGAAGGAGAAATGAAGGAGGCAGATTTAAGGGCCGATGCACATGAATCAAGGGGCGAGGACCTGACATGACATGGAGTCATCATCTCCAGGACCCAAATCCCTTATAATCCCAGGGCACCTACGGGGCTCAGCTGGTTGAGCATCTGACTCCTGGTTTCAGCTCAGGTCATGGGTTGTGGGATCAAGCCCCACAATTGGGCTCCCTGCTGGAGACTCTCTCTCTCTCTCTCTCTCTCTCTCTCTCCTTCTCCCTACCCACCCCATATTTGCTGGCTCTCTTAAATAAACAGATTAATCTTTAAAGAAAATCCCTTGTAATCCCTGGGATTTGGCTTTGACCACAGATTTTAATTTTTGGTTTACTAATAAGTCACTTCCCTTTAACTTGAGAGAATAATCCCAAGTCTGAATACAGTACTCTCCACATACAAAATATGATGGTAAACGTCTTCGTGGTAGAGTCAAGATGTAATGTATTGGCTTACATTAAAATCTACTGAGAATTTAATTTCTTTTCTAGTGACCTATTATACCCACAGGAGTAAGACTCACATCACAAAGTGAAGTTGCCAGACACTGAGTAATGTGAACATCTTTGCAGTATCTTCTCCATTGAGTACTTGGAAACATAAAGTTTGTTACTGGGTGTAGCCAGTGAAGCCATAGATCTCAGAAGGTGACCTATATGTGTCACTTTTGAAGGAGATCATACATCTTTTCCTACCTACCATTTCTTTCACTCTGCCTAGAGTATTTGGGGAGTGATTAATTACTCCCCGTGATCTGACCACTTTATAAAGAGTGCCCATATTTTACTTGGTCAAATCCAACACTAGATTGATGTTAGATTAGTCACTATTGGTGTTGCAGTCATTTAAAAACTTGCTTTGCTTGATATAGCTTGTAAAAATATAAGACAACTCAACGAAACAAAAAGGAAGGATTACTCCAGGCCATATGTTCAAATAGACTAGGAACAGACCTAAATTCACGTACGGTGCGATGGCCTCTACTTATTAGAATGTCTTTAAGTATATTGGTCCTTACATTACTCAGTCATGCAGTGTGACCTGGAGAATACGAGAGACATGAGCATAGAGCCTCATGCCTGGACGGTGGCAGTGTGACAATCAGAACTCCAGCACCTGCCCGTGGGTGGAAGTGATTAGCCCAGGCTCCAGCCCACAATTCCCCTGGCCTTCCTGGTTTCTGTAAGTGACCTCTTGGCATGGTCTGTGGCTTCCACGCCCCAAGTCTCCTTACCCATCAGGGGATCCCGCAGCACTCAATGTCCTTCCTCATCAGGCCTCACCGCTGTGGTCCCAGCTCACCCTGCGTCTCACCTGGACCATTGCATCATCTTCTTGCACCCCTGCTTCTGTCCCACATTCCACACCACTACTCACTCATGCAACATGAGCCAGGACCCTGTTTGAGAAGTTATGTCTGGTCACATCACTCCTCTGCCGAAAGCCCTGGTGGCTTCCTGCCCCCAGCAGAGTAAGAGCCAGAGCTCCTCTAGTCCACCCTTCAGCTCTGAGCTCAGTTCCCACCAATCTCTTGACCTTGCTGTACGCCGGCAGCCACTCTGCTCCAGCCTGGACCCCCTCTGCCTTTTCTTGCTTCCCTTTCTCCACATTTTCCTACCATCTACCTTGCGGTGTGTGGACCTGAAGTAACTCCTACAAGGTACTTGTCTGTGACCTTTAGGGTCTTTAGCGGCACTCATGATGTGGCTGGAACAACATATCCTGGGAATGTGTGGCTGGAAAACACTCTAGCTGGGACTGCGTCCGTCTCAGAAATGAGGGCTCCCGTTCGCCTCTTCCACCCACACCTGCTAAGGTTTGGGAGCCCCCCTGTGTCTCAGACACTGACCCCCACTGGGCACGTGCTGGTCACCACAGAGGGGCAGACAGATCCAGAGTAAAGGAGGAGGTGGTACCAAGTGCTGGCGGGGCCGAGAGGACAGGCATGTTGACACCTGGTGACAAGGACGGATTAGCCAGGGAACCATCTGGGCAGATCCAGGAGAGGGACACAGAGCTCAAAGGTGAGATGAAGTGGGAGAAACTGGGCTATTTGAGCAACAGAAAGAGGGTCAGGGTGGCCAGAGTGAAGGTGGAGTGGTTGGCAGGGATGTGCTTGTGGCTGGGGTCTGAGGCCTGGGCAAAGAGAAGGCTCTGTTCCCTGTGCTCCAAGGGGTGAGGGCAGCCTCTGATCTATGTCTGAGAGAGGCCACTCCGGCTGCCAGAAGGACAACAGCCTCCGGGGAATAAGCCCTCATGCCCGGCTGTCATCCCCCGCCGTGGCTCAGATGAGCACCTATGTGCAAAAGAAAGTAGGCTTCCTAAAGTTGCACAGCTCCTGAGGGCAAGGCTGGGATTTGGAGCTGGACAGTTTAAATCCCACACTCTTATTACCACACCAGGGAACAAGTCGAAGTTCTCTATTCAAACACTAGACATCGGCCACTTTCAATTACGTAATTAAGTAGGAGTTCTTCCCCTCAGAATATGTTATTTTATGCTTGATCATAAATAATATCAGGCCTGATATCAGATGAAATGCAAAAGCCTGTCTGTGCTGCTGGCACTGTGCTGCCTGGCCCATTGGGGACACCCTGGTCATGATACGAAAGGAAAGCCACGTAATCTGCCTGGAAGCATTGGTGTGAGGTGGGAGTGCTCTGGGGGTGGGATTCTGAAGCTGCCTGGCAGGCGGCCGGCACACCAGACCCGTTATGGAAGAGGTTATTGACTTGGGAGCACTTCTGAGACACAGGATTTAGTACTGTGGACAAGGGCCCGAGGTGGGGAGGGAAGAAGGCCTGCCTGCCTAGTCAGATGGAAGAGCGGCTGTGGTCTTAGAGGAGGAGCTGCCCAAGCAGAGAAGGGGCTGGATGGGTACACCCTGTGTAGACGGAAGATGTCTCGGGGTTTTTTTTTTCCAGGATGATATGCCGGACACATCATTAATTAATAGGTCACTAAAAATGCACCCATGAGAGTTGAGCCCTATGGGCCTGGGACAACTGAAGAAATGCTGGTATAGAACGTGGCTGGTGTTGGTGGAAGGATAAGACCTCAGCTGTGGTTGAGGCAACGAGTCTTTCCTCAGTCAGGAGCTGGATGGACACGACTACCCCAATGACCAGCAGAGCAACAGTGGCAGCCAGGCCCACAGAGAGCTACAGGGTCAATGCAGAAGCAGCAGTGCCAGTGGTGAAACAAGAGGTGGGCAGCTGACACAGGCACCACTCAGCTGGCACCAGCAGAAAAAGCCACGGGTGGACTGTCAGGAGGCCGGGGGGACCCCAATGCGGGCTCTGGAACATTGACCCTTTCCAGCCAGGAGCCCCTTCACGAGAGAGAGAGGGATGGGTGTCTGGAGGCAGGAGCCTGCTACTGCAGCAAGTGCACGTGTCCACCGCCCCCAGCGCTCCAGGGGGGCCTCAGAAACCAGGCGCCATACATCTCATGGACGGTCAGCCATGGGCTCTGAGCCACGGAAGCTGACCTGGCACCTTGGCTCTGATAGAGTGAGAGGCGGGGGGTAAGGGACCCTCTCCTGAGGCAGTTGGAGACCGAGCTGTGGGTCATTCTGCCCCCCTTCAGGGCGGCCCCAGAACGCAGCCTGGACTGCTTCCTGCCACACTCCCCACTATCTCTACTGCTGTCTTTGCGTTACTTTGCTTCTTGAGAATCTGTGCGGATGTGGCATGTGTGGTTCAACTGTTTCTCGGCTGCCAGGCTGGCCCTGGTTCTACAACACCACCTCCCGCTGCCTCACCACCGCCTCACTCTGACCCTGGCCTTCTGGAAGGTTCTCCTCCAACTGACCTTCCCTCCATCCCTCTCCTCTCTGTCCGGGCCTCCTTGGGAGCCTCAGGGGGTCCTGTCCTCGCTCAAACATGCCTCACATGCTCTCCTGGTCCCAGCCCTTTGTGCAATAATTATTTACTTTTTCCATAGTAAATGCTGAGTTACTGGTTCTCCTGCCCATGTATCCTGACTTCTTGAATGCTTCTTCTTCCCACTTGAATTACACTGAACTTCATTTACTCCCATTTCCATTCCATTAAAGTAAAAAGACTAGCCTTCATTAAAATAGCCATTCCTTTTGAGGTTCCCAGGTTCAGCCACATGTGGTAATTGTCAGCACTATACAATTTAAAAGCTTAGGATATTGCATGAGTGCATGATATTTGTTTATTAAAATTTACTTAAGTAGTAACAACTTTTAGAACCCTCTGGGTAACATTTTTGTACTTACGTATGTATTTTTAATACTTTAAAAAATTAAAATGTGTTAAGACTTTATGCCTATCAATAAACATACCAGTATTTTTAAGAATATCAACTTAAATCATAATTTCATAAAACAATAAAGCAATGAAATGGCGGTTAGCTTGTAATTGTGCCTGAGAAAGTTTTCTGGAAATAACTAAACATTCAAACTGAAAAGCAAAGGTTAATAGAGAGAAGCAATAGGTTTCTAAGCTTTTTGACTGATAATAAATGACGGCCAAGATATTGAGGAATTAATTATGATGATTCCGAGTACTTTAAAATGAAAGGTGCAGATTTTTTCAGAGGAGGTCCGCATATAGAATATATCATATAAAATAGATCCTACAAAACAAGACAGAATAGATTGTATAAAACACCTATAGTGTGGTTAACGAGGGCTAAGCATTCAGTAAACACTTAATGATTGATCCGTGACGATTTCACTAAATGCTTCAGCAAGCGTCCAAGATTAATCAGCTGGTCAGTTCCCATCTAACCAACCCTGATATAAATAGTTGTAACAAAACATGACTCTGAAGGTTGGGTCCGTCCCCATTACTACCATTACCTCCCTGTTAATCATAGCCCTGTAGACATGGTCCTCCCGGAAATGGGAAGATCTGACATTTCTGATGACTTGACTTGCTTCTCAACAATGACTCCAGGGGGGTGAGAGCGGAAACCAAGATGTTGTTCTGGTCAAGGAGGCATAATTGTGGCAGGACATACAAAAACCACATGATACTCAAAGTTGTCCTGGGCACAAGGATAAAAGTCGAGTGTGAATCATCCTGAGATTTAGAAAGTACCCATTCTCTGACTCCATGAATTGGCTGTCACTGTTTCTAACATAGTGGAATCATCCTGAGCAGCTAGGCTACGATGAGCGGACAGGTCAGGACAGGACAGTAGATGGGGCTGGTCTAAACTGAGTGAGAGAGATGGTCATCATCGTGGGAGCACAAAATAGAATAAGAAGAATCTTCTAGAAGCAGAGTGGTTGACGGTCCTTGTGCTGAAAAGACCTCTTCCTTGGGGTTCCATGGCCCCTGACCCAATTTTCCTCCCATCCTGTAAACCTCTGTCCTCCCTCCTGGTTCCTCCATCTCAGCCTCCCCTTTGTCTGTGCCTTCCCCAAGCCATCCCGGCTCGCCCATGTGGGCTCCTGGCACCCTTCCCTCTCCCGCCCCATCCCTTGACTCACAGAACCCTGACCTGATATCACTGGCATCCATCAAGTATGACCCCGATCAACCCAGTGGGAATCACTGAAGTCCCCTTCAGGTGTGCTCTGCCTCAGGGGCTCCCCCCTCAGAACTGATGGCAGCATCCAAATTCTTTAGGACAGAACTGGAATTGTCCTGCTTTTCTTCCCAGACCACCTTCCAAATCTGGCCAGTCCTTGCCGTTTTCGTTGCTTCAGTCTAATGTTCAGGTGCCTTAGGTCTCACCCAATGTCTAGACTACTGACACCTGCTCCCTATGGCCTGTGGTCTGGGAATACCAGCATGTGCTTTTAGAAATATAAACCAGCCCCATTAGTCTCCTACATAGAAATTTACAGAGGTGTCCCTTTGCATCCAGAGTATGGTCTGAAGCTCACTGTGGCCTCAAACCCCACGGGAACCCCTGGGCCTCACCCCCTCCATGTGCTCTGGTTTCCATCCAGGGTAGATGCTCTGAGTCTTGGATCTGCCTGCTATGGGTCAGGGCCATTGCCCCTGCCGTCTTCTGCTTGACATGTTATTTCCAGACCCTTGTATGGCTGTTGCTTTTTCTGTACACAGGCTCAGCTCACCTGTCACCATCCCAGATGGTCTTTCCTGGTTTCCTACCTGAGACAGGATCCCTGCACCCCACCCAGAGGCTGTGATCAGTCTGTGATCACTGTCTGTATGATCACCTGTCTTCTCCCCCTAGAACATGAACCCCTTCTGGGCAGGGGCTTTATCACTTTGAATCCTGGACTTACAGTAATTAGGACACAGACAGAAACCTAGTAGGCACCTACCAAGTGCTTCTTGACTGAACCAGAAGAAGCCTGGAATGTGATGTAATTGTCTCTCCATGCAAGGCCATATGAGAAATGAAATAGCCATTTACTAAGGTAACATCTTCCACCGTCAGAAGCGGCAGCAATGGGGTATCAACACTGGGAAGATGGAGTGGTGCTGCCTCCATCTTGGCACCATTATTATTTTAAAAATTCTCAAAATAGTTATCATTTGTCCCAGATTCTGTTGATATGTAGACAAGAGGCCAATCTAAATATTGTCAGCAGCAGGCAGGCGTAGCCCAGGTAAATGATTTATTGTAAGTCATGTAATAAGCAATAACCCAAGTGACACAAAGAGGAAGAAGGTACATCTTCATTTGTTGGTGGCAAAAGATTTTCAAGAAATCTTCGGTGAAAAAGAAGCAAGATCTGGATCTTTGTATGTGCCATCTTCCTATTCATGCAAATAAAATGTGTTTACCAAATACATTTACATCTAAGGGCCTGTGTGCATATAATATTTTCCCCATTGCTACACCATTTCAGTGACTGTTTTGGCAGGATAGGCATGGGCTAAGGGGGAGGAAGTTTTTATATCCTTTGTTTGGTTCTTTTTATGTGTTGCCAATATTTTGAGTTTATTTTATTTTGGTTAAGTATGCATAAAATTTACCCTTCTAACCATTGTAAGTGCACCGTTTCTGGCGTGCAGCACACTGGCAGCGCTGTGTGGTCATCACTGCTTCCATTCCCAGAGTGGTCTGGTGTCCCTGGCCAAACATCCGCCCCCCCGCCTCCCCGAGCACCCCCTTCCCCATCTGAACACTGGTCAATGAGCCATGGCTGACCCATCTCTGACCTGCCTTCCGTCTCTAAGGATTTGACAAGCTTAGGCACTTCCCACTGTATGCCCTTCATTCCTTCTTGAGTTTTCTAACCCCCAGTTACTTTCATTTTCTACAAGTGTTCACAAGGTTGTCAGAGCCAAAGTATAGGAGCCATGTTTGCTTCCTACATACACTTGTCTATTTTATTTATTTTTTTCCTTTAGCAGTGTTCTCTCTATAGGCTAAAAATAACAGTAGCATCTACTATTGAAAAAAATCCACTTAAAATGTTAGTATTGCCTAGAAATTTAGAATGAGAACTCAGAATTGGGAGTAAAAACACATCATTTTATAAAACAGCAAAGCAAAGGCTCACCTCATTTTCACTCTGCAGTAATCTTTTTATGCTTCCCAGTTTTAAATCATCCCAATGAATGTTCTTTTACAAGATCTCGTGGAGAACGAGGTAACGAGGAGAACGAGGAGTACACCTATGTCAGAGAATGACTCCATATACCATTTCTTTCAAAATACAGGGGCAGCTCACCTCTGAGTAATTCCCAAAGATACTGTTCCTTTATTAGCTGGTTTACTGGCCACATCACGGGAAGGGGTTATTGGTTAAATCACATACATGATGATTAATTCTGTGGAATGTCATTGTAACAAGCTGATTAGGACAGTAGGTCATGAAACATGAGGCACTTACCTCACAGCTTGTGATGACATTATTAAACCACCTTAATAAATAAAAGAGTAGAGATATTAAATTAGCAGAAAGTAATAGAACTAGTTTAATTTTCAATGGCATAAGTGCCAGGGGCTCCAAGCAGTATGTGTAAAATCGCCACACTTCCAGGTATCTCTCCTAAGGGAGTACGTCATCACAAGCACTGATTTCTATAAGCACGATTATTCATCGTGACCTTGCTTTCAGTATTCCATCATTATTAGAAACCCAAATACTTAAACAAAAGGAGGATGACTACAGAAGTTTTTATGTGTCCACACAGTGGACTAAAAACAATAGCTAAGAGGAACATAGGGCATGTCGGAATGTCTTTTAGGGTTGAGGAAATAAAAGCAGGATGCGTAATTTTGTGGATGCTCTATTAGTAATCATCCAAAGAAAATCCACTGGAACCCACATTTATGCAATCCCAGTTACTTGGTTGCTCACTTTAATAGCCTCACTGTCAATCCTCACTCTTCCTGGCCCATGGAAAATGTTCACGCCACTGCCAACGGTGCCTGTGGGTGGAAATTCCTCCTGCCTGTGCCCACGTGGCCCTCTGTCCCTCTTCTTGTGTCCCCACCCATTCTCCTTCTACATCTGTGACTCTTCCTTCTAAAGTTTTTTTGGGGGGGTGGGGGTTCTCATATTCTTATGCCCTAAGTCTTAGTCTTCTGCTGAGTTCTGTGGTTAATCATTGTTTCCTGTCACCCTGCACACACAGCATGGTCTCACCTGTCCCAGAGGGTGTTAACTAGGGCTGATGTTCCACAGCTCTGTCACACACAGATTTGTTTACTATGCGTACAGCCTTCTGAGTCCGTTCTCCATGGGGGTGTCAGGGAATCAGGCACCCATTTCCATGACAGGATACAGTTCTAGCACGTGACAGGTGAAGAAACCAGGATGTGCAGTGCACATTACCCTGGGACATCCATGGAGAGAAGTGGAGGGGACGGCAGCTCAAGGAGAGTTCCAACTGGGTTGTTTCTTTCTTACTATGTCTTCTAAAATTTCTTTGTGTATTTTAGGAAAACAGTTCTTTATCAGATGGGTCTTCTGCAAATATCTTTTCTCCCAGTCTGTGGCTTGTCTTCTTATTCACTTGATATCATCTTTTACAGAACAGTTTTTAATTTTAATAAGTTCTGGCCTATCAGTTCTTTCTTTGATGGATCGTGTCTTCGGTGCCATATCTAAAAGGGTACTGCCACACCCAAGGTTACCTGGCTTTTCCTGTGTGCTCTTCTAGGAGCCCCGTCTTGTTTCTCATTCATGTAACGTTTCTCAGTCCTGTAACAGTATGTTTGCAGAGTAAAAGTTTTCTATTTTAACAAAATCTAACTTACCGAGTGTTTTCTTTCTTGTATCACACCTTTGACCTAATCTCAAGCTCATGCAGGTTTTCTTCTATCTTGTCTTCTGGAAGTTTCCTAGTTTTGTCCCTTATGCTTAGATCTGCTATCCATTTTGAATTAATGTTCACACGAAGAGTCATTTTGCTTAACAGGTGTCCAGCACTTTTTCTTGAAATTGTCTTGGCACCTTGTCGACGACAGCTCTGTATGTATTTGTATGGGTCTATTTCTGGGCTCTCTTCTGTTCTTTTTACATATGCGTCTATTCTTTTATCCACACCATGCTGTCTTGTTTCTGTGGCTGTATAGTAAGTCATGAACGTGCGCTTTGTGGATCCTTCCCCTCCCACACACACTGGGATGGCTCCTCCATTACCTGTGCTTTCCATATGAGTTTTAAAATCACGTTGTCAATATCTACAGAAAAGCTTACAGGAGTTTATAACAGCATTGCATGGACTCTAGTCCAATTTGGTAAGAGCTGACATCTTGACATATTGAATCTTTCCTGTTCATGAACATGGGATATCGTTCTGTTTATTTAAGTTTTCTTTTATTTTTTCCATTCATACTTCATAATTTCCAGGTTACAGATCCTGCACATGTTTTGTTATATATATACTTACATTATTTAGCTTCAAGTGCTGTCATAAATAGTATTTTTTTAGTTTAAAATATTAATTGTTTGCTTCTGATGTATAGGAAAAGGATGGACTTTTGTATAATTGCCTTGCAGTCTGTGATCTGACTAAACACACTTATTATGTATGGAGATCTTCTGTGGCTTTCTTGGATGTGTAGGGGATTTTCTACACAGGCAATCATGTCATCTGTGAATAAAGTCAGTTTTATTTTTTCTTTTTAATTTGTATATCTTCATATACTGTTAATGAATTTTTCACTGCAGTTATTGTACTTTTCAGGTCCTTAATTTCTCTATGGTTCCTTTTTATACTCTGTCTGTCTTTATCAACATCTCTACTTCTGGAGACCTTGTACTCTTGGTTTCCTCTCATTCTTGGTGTAATTAAGTTGATTTAAAGTCATTTTCTAGTAAGTCTTGGCTCCCTCAAAGGAAGTTTCCATTAATTATTTTTCATGTGAATGGACCATACTTTGTGTTTCTTTGTGTGCCCTGCCTTGCAATTTTTTGTTGAAGACTGGACAATTTGAACACTATAATGAGGTAACCATGGAAATAAGAATGTCTCTCCCTCTCCAGGATTTGTGGTTTGCTGCTTGTTGTGTATTTTCCAATGTTGCTTACTTGTTTAGGGGCTTCTGAACTAGCTTAGTAAGCCCTGTACCCTTTGTTGCATCTGTGTTTTATTAATGAGTGGACAGCTAGTGTTTTGACAGTGACTTCCTTAAACACTTGGCACCAAAAACAAACAAGCAAACAAACAAAAAATCTACTTTCCTAGTCCTTGAAGATTGGTTCTCTGTTGGCCAGCCCTCCCCATGTAGCCAGGCTGTCTGTCACTCTGCTTTGCTTTTCTGTAGCATGAAGCCTAAGGTCAGCCAGGGGCTAGAGCTTGAGGTCATCTCCGTTCTTTCCTGAGCACCCACCCAACACTGGGCATGCACATGGCCTTGGATGGCCGTGGACACTTTCCAAGTACTTATTCCTCCCACGCATCTCCTTTACAAGCATCTTCCTTTTCAGGATATTCGGTCTGTCTCTCACCTGCCTCAACTATTATCCTTTGGCCCATGTGGCAATGGCTAATATATTTGCCTTTAATTACATTCAACAAACACTCCCTGGGAACCCACCTTTGTCATGGAGAACCCCAAGGCAGGTGAGACGAGGACAGCCCATGAGCTGATCTTCAGGGAGCCACTGACATTGGAAATGCACAATGGCTGTCTTTGAGAGTATGGTCTGGGCTGCTTCCTCTGGCACTAGCAACCTGTGCAGGCAGCAGTGGCCCTCATGGCTCACCCTGTTGGCAGGTGACAGGTGGCAGCAGTGGTCTTAAAGCACCACAGAATTCTCTCACCGAGACTCAGCAGTTTTTCATCAAGGAGCACACCCCAGTTGTTTTAAACTCTTTTAGACTCCAGAATTCTGAAAAAGTTGATTCCGACTGGTTTTTGTCAGCTGATTCATTACTTTAGTGGGCGAACATGATATGGGGTTCCTTGCTTGTCACTTGCACCGAAATCGTTCCCTACCCCACTGTTAAGCTCCTCTCCTTTGTGCTTACCTTTGATGATGGTTTTCTCCACCTCCTTTTTCTTCCTTTCTCCATTTCGTCACACAGAGTCCCACACCCCTGTGTCTCCATGTCCTTTCTCATTGCTGCTTTTTCTCAAGAAACTCTCCCCTCCCCTTTTCCAGAAAGGCTGCATTTTAACGCTGATCAAGACCTCACACAGAAAGAGTAAAATTGCTAGTTAAAACTTCAAGCAATATGGAATGGCTCGCACGTTCCAGGGGCAAGGAAACTCATCTGGCTTGACAGGCATTTTAAGCCATGGTGGCAGCTGCTCTTTGTTGTGCATAAAGCAGGCTTTGCTCTGCTGGAGCTTGGTTTTCCTTTTTTTTTTTTTTTTTCCTGAAAATCTTAGTATTGGCACACTCTCTTTGTGGTGAACACCTACCAGAGTTTATCTTGAGGGCCAGCTCGGGCAATGGAACAGGGAATATGTGATATGGCAGCCTTGAGAGGTTACCTTGATGGGTTCTGATTTTAGGGTCACCTTGGCAAAGTTACGTTTCTACAGACTCTGTACACACAGTTCAAAGGGTTGCCTAGGACTACACATATACTTATTTTCTGGGTAATTAACATCAAGTGGCATCTGGCAGGCTAGAATCTGTCTGGCCCTAATAACAGGCATGTGTCTGCATATCCTGGAATCTTGGGTAAAATTACTACTTTTTACATACATGCAGGTTCTGGTGTTAGTACCTCTGTTTGGAAACGAGAATCTTCTTTTGAGGTCATAACACTGAACTGGTTTCCAGGTATGTATCCTCTTAGGGGAGACTTGTGTGTACTTGTTCTGTCTTCCTTCAGCTTGGGCAGGACTTCCCGCGGTGCCTCCCAAGATGCTGGCATTGATATACCTAAGTGACTGGCAGGTGTTGGTGCCATCTGGGGCACAGGTGCCTCTGGCTGGAACATCAGTGGAGCTGCTCCTATGACTCTCACTGCTACTGTGTGTGCCAGACACAAAGTGCTTTATATGCATCATCTCTTATAATAATTAAAACAAACCTTTTTACAGATTAACTAACTGAGGCCTAGGAGAACTGCATTGGTTGCTGTAGGCCACAGACAGAGTGAGCCAGAGCATGTTCCAGTTCTGCCTAATGTCAAGTTCATGCTCTTTACTGCCATGCTTTAAGGCCTTCATTATGCTAACAGTGTTAACATTTCCACATTGGCTCTTGTCGGCTATTACTCTATGAACATGCACTCATCATAGTCACTATTACAAGCATGCAAGCCGTGGGTTACACATTTGTGGTCATGTTCCATGGCGTTCTAAGACGGTTGTATGCTCATGCCTCCCTCACCCCCAAACAGGTGCCTCATGTACCACAGGAGCTGAATAATACCCCAAAACAGAGGAAGAATGAATTCATAGTTGTGGGGTAAGTCATGATGTCAAGTCACAGATTTAGAATTCTGTCTCATGGACTTCACATAGTCATTGACAGTATATCCGTGAAAACAGTGATGCTCATCCAGATGCCTGCATTTTGTCATTCATCATTTCCAGTCTCCACATATCATGCCCAGAGAGGCCTGCGATGGACCTCATTCTTGTGTAGCAGGTGCTCACTCTCCACCACCCACCACATGGCAGGAACATCCTTCTGGCAGAGCTCCCATCCCCCATGGGCTCTTTCTGTGACCACTTCAGCCAATGTGACCACATTGGCCAAAGTGCCCAGAGCAGACTAGATGTACATGACATCTGTATATGTTCACTCTGCTTCTGGGCTGGCCTTGTCCTCAGGGAGGACAGTGGGCCTTGAGTGTTCTCAGCTGGTTCTTAGATGGAGGGTGTGATAGTGCACACAAAAGAATCAGCATACCTTATTAGCAGGGCTGGCAAGGTGCATGCAGCTGGAAGCAGCTGGACGACCACTCCAAGGGAACACTTACTTGAGAGTGGAGAAGGTTAAGAGGGACATGCATGGCATTGCTGGGATTCAGTGCTACTCCTCCTCTTCCTGTTCTTGCTGCTCTGTCTCCTCCGTGGGTGGCTGGGAGGAGAAATGATAGCTACTGGGAGCTGGCAGTAAGCCCAGGTGGCTTTCAATCATGACTGAACTGTGGGAGCATCAGAACTGCATCAGGGGTTTGTTGCTTCCCTTGGGGGTAGAGAAGGGGCTCCTCTTTAATCACTAAAAGCCCTGGACAGGTGGGTCTGAGTGCAGGGAGGTGCTGAAGGTGGGAGTCTTGACTTCCCCACAGAAAAGGAGGGAGATGCTAATGATTTCTGACATTATGGGAAAGAGACCCAGGTCATGGGTCTCTTAAAGATCAATGAGCTTTGGGAGCCTGATACGTTGACCCTTGTGTGGATGTGTGGATGGGAGGGGTTGGAATAGTGGCCGTACTTCCACCATTGAGGACAAAAGGAAAGGGGACAACATGTCAGGCTGTTTGTCATCATCAGTCCCCAGCTGCGATCTCCAGCTCTGGTGTTTCCTCTTTGCTGAATGTCGCAGCTACATTGCTCCAATTAGAGGTTATGCCAGGATCTTTGCTTTCTCAAGATGAGCACGGCCCATCTGAATAGGCTGGCAGCTACCAGGGAGAGCCCTTGCTGGTCACAGCAACCCAGAATCTGTGTTGGCCATGGGACAGCTCCTGGCTCAGGCTCGTTAGCCTACGTGTCCTCCTTAGGGATGCTTCGGCCATGTCAGGTCAAGCTCAGCTGCTCCCACTCTCTCCTCGAAGATTCCATTCTAAATTCTGGGACATTCTGGGTGGGGCTGATGGAAGATGGAGTTGTGGGGAAATGGTCAACAGACTTACCAACCACAGGTCTATGGCCGACATCCCTAACACTGGCTGATCCGGAATCTGTCACTAGTGCAGGACTTTGGGTGCAACTCCCTTACACACATCTCTGAAGCACACGAGCACGCTGGCATCATGTCACAACACACAGTTATGTCATTCTTACCCACGACTTTCCCACACTAACATTTGATTGATCCACAATTATCAGAGAAAGTCCTTGCTAATTCACATAGGCACACCGCGGCCAGCCTCTTAGTTACAGGCTGTGGGCTCTAGTGTCACTAGCTCTGCGTTCAGGCAGAGAAACAAGACTTAGGGGGATTTCCACGACCAAAGGAGGAGATTCAAATGACCTCATTACATTGTTTGGAAGATTAGTGGGATAATGTAGATGAGGCAAAGGTTAAAATGATCATTTGTAGGGGCACCTGGGTGGCTCAGGGGTTGGGCGTCTGCCTTTGGCTCAAGGCGTGATCTGGGGTCCTGGGATCAAGTAACTCTATCCCAGACTTTTCTGCTTCCTTAATTCATGACTTTCTTACAAGCTGCAGTGTTGTGCAAAAATCTCCTACGTATTTAATTTGAGATTTTCATACATTCTTAAGTGTGTCTTAATTAGGTCTGAGAAAACAAATTTTCAGCAAAATATTGAATGCTATAATAGGTCCTTAGCCTTTGCTTCACTCACCAGGACTTATTATTCCACAAATTTCACTCAAATCATGGTCTCATTAAGATGTAAATGTTTAGGCCTCACTCACCACCTCTTGGTTTTCTACTGAGGTTGGAGTTTAAATAAACCATAAGCCCAGAGCTGATAAGAGTATAATAAGGGTTCAGCTCTGGGCTTGTGATTTGTTTATCCTGAAGATACTGATGTAGTAAAATGCTGGGACACCTGCACCCCAATGTTCACAGCAGCAGTGTCCATAAGAGCTAAACTGTGGAAGGAGCCTCAATGTCCTCTGACAGATGAATGGGTAAAGAAGATGTGGTCCATATATACGATGGAGTATTACTCAGCCATCAGAAAGGACGGATACACACCATTTGCTTCGACGTGGATGGAACTGGGGGTATAATGAAGTAAGTCAATTGGAGAGGGACAATCATCATATGGTCTCACTCATGCATGGACACTGGCTTAGGCAGGGGGGTCTTCATTTTCCTTGTACTGGAAAGCAGCCCAGAAGCGGAGGCTCCTGACTGGCGCAGTCCCCTGGGTCCCTTGGGGGTGCTGCTAGCCCCACCTGAACTCATGGGCTCCCACCAGGCTCAGGAGGGCAGTGATGAAGGTCCAGTCACATCAGCAGGTCCCTGTCCTTGGGGGATGGTTCTGAACTGTTGTGCCTAAGATCGCGAATCCGAGAAACCACCAAGGAGCCGACACCGATGCAAACACATGAGGGTTTATTTACAAGCTTGAGCTTGGGTCCAAGTATATCCGACACAGCGACACAGCAGAGCAGGGACTTGGACCCTGAGGTGGGTTTCAGCTTAGTTTTAAGGGCTGGTCTCTGGGACCTCCAGAAGGGGTGGAGCAATTCCTCAAGTTCTGTTTACATTCTGATATGGGGCTTTCAAGGGCATTGAGCTCTGTTCTCATTCTAATAGGGGCTTTCTAGGACATTAACCTGTAAACTGTTTTTTTTTTTCTGTAACTGAAGTAATGTAAATTCCAGCTCTTATTCATAGGTGCCTGGGATGGCTGTACTTGTGCTAACTCTGAACTTAAAGTGGAATGGCCTTAATTTTCTAGGCCTCCACAGAACCTGGACAGGAGCCAGAGGCCCATGAGTTGATAAGCCATGTTATAGATGAAATCGGGCAGGTGGGATGAGAAAAGTTCAAAACACTTGAGTGACAGGGGGATGGATGCCACACATAGCCCCTGGTCTGGTGCTCACGTGTCATCCTCCCACCGTGGGGAGTCTCCAGGTAGATCTCGAGGGTGAAGCATGGCCACCAACAGCTACTTGCTGCAGACACCTCATCACATATTTACCATGAAACTACTCCTTCACTTTCACCCAATCAGAAAGACAAAACACATTTTGAAAACAAGCTGACGGGAGCAGTCCTGTGCTCCAAGCTCTGAGCAGATGACAATTGACAGGCACAGATTCAAGCCAAACTCTGCAAAGTCAGGCCTCTCTTCTCGACGTCAGGAAACTGAGGCATGCTAAAACGACCCAGGCTGGGATTGGAAATGGAGACAAGGAATCTTGGATTTATTGACTTATTTTTGGTGTGGATATGATGCCTTTTTAAAAAATCTGAGCGTGTGTGTCAAGGTCTGTGTACACGACCAAAAGGGTGTCAGGCCTTGGTGCCCCACCCACCTCTACTGTGGAGCTGTCAGTGGCCACAGGATGCTTTACACATTTGGCAAAGGTGCTGAGCCATCCCATGGGAGGGGGAGTCTGTCCCACACAGAGGGGGTGTCATCTCAGCACGGTGGCTTCAGGAAGCAGGGACAGAATCTGACCCTAACTCTGACCCCGATGCCATTGTGCACATAGCTGTCCTCTGGCCTCATCCACTTAGTCACCAAAGAGGGGAAAGCCCCAACATCTATGACGTCACGTTGAGGACACATCAGCCTCTAAGTCATGACCCACAGTTTCAGTCACTTTGCTGTTGTTGTTACAGAGACTAGCAGATTTACTTTAGGGCTCAGACTCTCCTAAAAGTGCTTATGAGACTTTGAGTCTGGAGATGTTTCCCCACTTGTGAAGGATGAGACGGAAAAGTGCCCTGGCTCCCTGCGGCCAGTTCAGAGCTAGCTTGGTTGTTGGGCAGCAGTGCTTGCTTCGAATTGCAGTGAAAATAAGAAATAAAATAGGGGGACAGTAGAGCTTCTTTATTCGGATGCTGACAGGATACGATCAGCTCCTCTCTTGTACTCACAGATAGAGGAGATAACCAGCCCCTCACCACTTGGAGACGTTCGTGGGTGGACGTGCATGCTGGGGAGACTGAGGCAGGGCCAGGAACAGAAGGAAGTTCATTGAGTCTCTCCAGTTCTGTTACTCTGTAAGGTTCTAAAAACGCACACACAGTTGTGCTATTCATTTCAGTTTGGTAAATCCTACGTTACACATCACTTCCCATGAGTAGTATTTGTCTCTCCTCTTGGAAAACGAATTTGAAGCTATGGAGTTCTGTTCACAGTGCATACGTTTACATCATTTCATACGGGCTATTAAGTACTCGAGCAGGTCAGGTAACGATGTGGGACACAGAGAATTTCAAGGAAATGAACCCTGAAATCACCCTTCTTGTCTGGGGCGAGGAAGTCAAGGCTCCCAGGGACGCGCTCTCCCCAAGCCTGTGCACTTGCTGGCACGGGTGGGCCTGGTTCAGAGCTGTCCTCTTGTCCCCTGCCTGGGTCTCGCAGGACACTCTGCTCGTGCCTGTGGTCCTGCACAGACCCCCGCTCGGCCCTCAGGCTGACCAGCCTGCAGGGGTGGGGAGAGAGGAGTGGCCCGCAGCCCAGAGCCCGGCACGGGTAGGTGTGTGGCTGTCAGGCTGAGACATGGGGCCACATCCGGGCCAGGGGAGGAAGCTTCCCCTCAGTGCCGGGCTGTCATGCTTTTCCTGATTATGAAAGATCATGTTTCCCCCAAATGTTTTACCGCAAAGCTCAGGATGGAGTGGAGGGGAGAAGGGAGCAGATTCGTGAATAATATTGGGTAGATGACCTCAATGGCACCTTGTAGATTTTGGAATCCAACCTGACTTTCAAGGTGGAGAGCAAAGACGTCAAACACGTCGTGCAGAACGAACAAGGGCAACTACCGTGAAGATAAGGCATTGGCCACAGCAGTAGGAAGAGGAGCCTCTCCGAGTTGAGGTAGGTGACGGGTGACGGGTTGTGTGGCCGCAGCCGCCGGGCAGCACTCAGAGGGTGGAAGCCCGGCCGCTCACACACCCCCAGTAGTGACATCATGTCGCTCCATGGCAAGGAGGTGAGGGAGGACTGTCATGGGACATCCCGTGCTCTCTCTGTCCCAGGACAGTCAGTCCCAAGGCCCTGCCTTTCTGGTCTGTGATTTTCTCCCAGCGCCCAGCACAGTGACCTCGCGTATTCCACAGGAGACTCAGGAATGCAGCTCTGATGAAGCATGGAAGGACTTTTGAGAATCTGGTAACCTGTAAGCGAGCTATCTGCACGTGCCTCTGTATGTTTACTACAGTTCAGGAAGAAAGGTTTCTTCAGGAAAAGCTGCACGGAGTAATCCTTTCTTGGCATAAATGTACCACATTTAATTTCCACAGGAAGGAATACTGTGATGATTTACCTGATTTCCTTCAGGGAATGAATGAATGAATGAATGAATGAATAGAACAAATGCGTTACAGAGAGAAAAATTCTTTACAAAGAGATGATTTCTCAAATGAAAAGTGATGTGACTCCCTCACTAGTTTTTAAACCTTATTTTTTTTGAGATCTTAACAAGTTACCTTAAACGTGCATAAATACATATAAAAAGATAAAAAATTTAAATACTGGAAAATTTTAATCTGGAGAATAGGCTAAAACAACTAGTTTCAAGTATCTATCCATTTAATTTATATGAATTTAAATTTTAAAAAGTAAAAAAAAGTATTCATGTCATCTTTTACATTTTCTTCTGTTTCATATGTTTCATTTCTCAAATTGAGCATAAATATCTAAACAGTTGAGAGGTGTTATAGACATTTGTCTTGAAGCAGTGCTACAGCCTTTCCCAGTTGCAGAAACTGAACTAAAATTTACTTAAAAAATAAAAATAAAAAGGAATGTATTGTCTCATATGACAAGTCTTCAGGTATGGCTGGATCCAGCAGCTACAGAGATGTGGTTCTGAACTCTCTCTCCACCCCTGGGCTTTGAGTTCCTCTATATTATTTATGGTCTCCAAGGGTTCACTTCACATGGCAAGAAAGGCAGTTCTCACCTTATGAAGGTCCTGTGATCTGGAGTGGCTCAGGAAGCCTAACTTCTGGAATCTTCTGATTGGCCAAGCATGGGCAAATGCTCATTCTGGAGCAGGGTGAGGACAGGGAAAGGTCAATCAGGATTACTGCAGAATGGTCAAGACAGTGTTTCCAGCACCCACCAGGGATGCTGGGCAGATGAACCCATCGCGAAATTTCTGCACAATGGGGTCCCCATACATTCACTAGAGGATGCTGCCCCCTAGGCCCCGTACCAGCTCAGGTGGATCCCAAATGTGTGCTAGAAGTCTGAAGATTAAGAAAACCACATGTGGAGTGGAACTGGTCAGGCTGAGAGCCCCAGGTGGCTGGGCTGGGGCCCAGGAACAGAGAGGACGGTGCCACCCACCATCACCCGATAAGGAAGTCTTGCTGATGCTCGCAGCCCAGGGTGTGCACTGCGCAGACAGGTAAGGCCTCCCAGGCCACCTCTCTTCGGTGATGCTGACATGAGCGGACAGTGGTCCTGATGACACCGTGCAGTGAGGGCACAGGAGGGTGGGGACAGTGGCTCCAGAGGCTTCTGCAGTGACCTCAGGAGGACCACTACTGCCTCTCAGCAGGGGGACCAGGAAGTGGAGCTAATACAGGAACCTTCCAGAAGCTGAGAGTAATGTCATAGAGGAGAGACAGAATGTTTACTCAGAGGAGGCTCTGGAGTTTTCAGCTCGGGAAACGCAAGCCCTGGGCACACAAAATTACTCTGCATTGAGCTGAGTGATCTGAGAGCACTGACAGGCAGGGTTTCTGTGATTCTAGCAGGAGGGGCGATCTGCCCTAAAAGGGAAGACCAGAAAGACTCCAGAAATGAGGGAGCATGGTAGCCAGGGCGTTAACAATGGGTGAGAGTGTTCCCGTGTAACAAAAGGAGAAATGACAGTCAGATGGATGCACAAAAGCGCAGGGTTCTGGGCAAACACGGTGTGTGGCAGGAAAGCCCTTAATGCCACCGGAGCTGCCCGCCTGCCCACGGCAGGGCCAGGATGCCCGGGAGCCAGGACTTGGGGGTGAATTGGGGGCCCTGTATGGGCCCGTGCCCCCTGGAGCCGGAGGTCTGTAAGCGGGGAGGGCAGGCAGCACTCCTGAAGGGGAAGATAACCTCCTGGCCTTCTGCAGGATGGGGAGCTGAGGCCTCATCCCTGCCTGCTCGTCCTGCCCTACAAACCCCATGGGACGATTCTCTCCACAGCTTGTGAATCCAAACCCCGTGCATGTTTCGGGGGCGGGGGGGCTTGATTACATAAGACAAACTGGGAAAACCCATGGAAATACACACTGAATTATAGACTTTCCCCTGTAAGGGGAGCACAGGGTAGTACGTACATGGGACATGGGAACTTCATTTCTTCATGTTCTCATGAAACTTTTCATTGTCTTTCTTCCGGAGCATTTTCTAATTTTCCTCCCCCAATACACTTATTGTACTTATGGCATTAAAGTTCACTTTTAAAAATCAGTTTTCAGACATAATTTTCTATCAGTATCATGGACTCTCTGCTGAAAGGCCTTACTAGGTTTGTTGTTTTGTTTTCTTTTTCAAAGCAACTTGTGCCCATAAATAAGCTTTCAAGGAAATGGGAAATTTCCTGGAGTCGAAAAAATGGAGGAGGAGCTGAGCATGGCTTGTCCGACATTGAAGCCATTCCAGCTGGGAGGGAGGGCTTTGCCAGACTCAGTAGCCAAGATTCTGGGGAGCTGCTAAGGACAGGCTATGCTTTGTTTCAGCTCCGTGAAGGTGCTGCTGCTCCGGGTGACTTTTCCCATCCGTGACTTGGGATCTAGCCAGCTCCCTTCCTTGGCTGGCCGTGGGCAGCAGGCATCCCTCACCATCACCCAGGCAGGAGAGAGAACATGGACACCAGGCATGGGCTTCACCCTGTGCTGGCCTGGAAACGACATGTCTCTTCTTCCCTTTCTTTCTTTCTCTTTCTTTCTTTCTTTCTTTCTTTCTTTCTTTCTTTCTTTCTTTCTTTCTTTCTTTTCTTCTTTCTTTCTTTCTTTCTTTCTCTTTCTTTCTTTCTTTCTTTCTTTCTTTCTTTCTTTCTTTCTTCTTCTTCTTCTTTCTTTCTTTCTTTCTTTCTTTCTTTCTTTCTTTCTTTCTTCTTCTTTTAAGATTTTTTTAAAAAGGTTTTATTTATTTATTCATGAGAGACACAGAGAGAGGCAGAGACACAGGCAGAGGGAGAAGCAGGCTCCATGCAGGGAGCCCAATTTGGGACTCGATCCCTGGATCTGGGATCATGACCTGAGTCGAAGGCAGATGCTCAACTGCTGAGCCTCCCAGGAGCCCTTCTTCCTTTCATAATTAACTGGACATAACTCCTCATGCGGCTCCACCCAGAGGCTTGGGGCTGAGAAGTACCATCTTATGTGGGCCTGGACACAGATTGCTGACTCTTCAGTGAAAATTCATAGGTTTTCTGTTATTATTTAATTTCCATTAAGAAAGATAATGTCTTGGATTCAAACAACATGGAGAATCAGAAGGGGGACCCTTGTAGAACACCAGGGTCCTTGCAGGGTTACACCATCAGTGAGCCAGGCGGCTCCACCACCCCTCTGGCCCGAGGCCTGCATTTCTCAGCCCTTCCTAGGTCAGGTGCAGAACCTCGCAGCCACAAAGCTTTATTTCTTGCTCATGTGACTTGTCGACTGGGCTCAGCCGAAATCCTGCCCCAGGGGAGTTTGTCCAGGAGACAGCCTCAAGAAGCAGCCCTGAGATGGGCCGCCTGTGCCAAAGTCATGAAATCCCAGGGTGTCTCTGGGTGGAACTCATTCCTGCTGCTGAAGTGAACCTGAACTATCGCACAGTAAGGGCAGGTATGTTATCCTCCAACAGGGCATGTGGCAAATGCCTGGAAGCATTAAAACAACTACCAAAATACAGCTTCTCGAAAAGTCTGTACCTGCTTCAGAACCAGGTGGAGAAAAGGGCTTCTCTGAGAATTTATGCCATATTACCTTCTTCATAGGAGCTTCGGAGTCTGAAATCATATTCACATGTCCCGAGAACCATCAAGCTGAGAAATTCACTTAAAAAGTTCTGAGTTGATGGAGCCCATGGGGATGAATGGCAGAAGCAAACAGAAATACTTTTGTAAGAATGTGCTTTTCATGCAGGTGCTATGAAATTCCCACAGACATACCCTGGTCGCATGCAGGTCTAAAGAGCAAAACCAAGCACCAGCAGCAACCATGAGGCACAGACGCGAGCGGCAAGAAAGGGGCTCCATGGAGAGAGTGAACAGCATTCTCAGGCTGCCAGGAGTTCGGATGCTAGGCTCTTCAGAATATAACCTCGGCATGTTTAAAATATTTGAATAAACAAGAGAACTGTTTAGAAACATGAGCAATGAGAAAGAAAAAAAAAATGTCCTGGTAGATTTGGAAAGAAAAAAGAGCTGTCACAACTCAAGAGAAGGTAGTGCAGCAGCGGATGTAGCACACTTGAGAAACCAGTCCCATCCACAGACGGAGTGTGCCAAGCAATGAAGACATACAGAGAAGAGAGCGAAAAAGCCTAACACACATCTCTCAGCATCCTGGAGGACATAACGCCATGAGTGGAAAAAGCCACTATTTACAAACTAATAGCCAAGATTCTCCAAAACTGATGAAAAATATGCATCCCCAGCCTCAGAAAGTCAACAAGCCCTAAGAAGGAGGAAAAATGACAACCATCAGAGACAACCAAGTGAAATTACAAAATAATTTAACAATATAAAAGGAGAAGGTATTGCAAATTGAGAAAAAAGTGGAATTGTCCACAGAAGAATGACAAAGACCATGGTAGCTGAATTCTCAAGAGGAAAAACAAAAGCCACGAGAAGGTGGAAACAAAACCCTGAATGTGCTGAGACAAGAAGGCTGCCCACTGGCCAACTGCCACTCAGTGATGGGGCCAAGGAAACACAGTGTTAGGAATGATGAGCGTGTCTTACCAGTGGCCCTTGCTCAAGGAGACTTGAAACATATTCTTCAAGAAAGAGGAAAATGATCCTCAAGTGGCTTCAGACGCATTTAGGGGGTGAAGGAGATGAACATCACTGTGCAGTACAGCAATGGTCATCATGCCCAATGAGGGGGAGGTCAGGTGACAAACTGGACGGGAAAACCAGGCAGAGCGAGAAAGGGTGGCCAGTGTTACAAACATGTTCCAAGACTTTGTATTGCTTGGGAGGAGGGTAATAAGAGCAGTTAATTTTAAATTCTGTTAAATATTAATATTTTAGTAATTTCTAAATCCATGAGCCAGGCCTTACGCTTCCCATTAACTCAAGACTAACTAATCCTATGTCTAATAAGTACCTAAGATTTAAAAAGAGTTCCCCCCACCCCAAACCCACTGTGTCCACTCTTTGTAAATGGTGGCCCCCACACAGGCCATCTGGCTAAACCCCTGGGAGCCATCTCTCTCTTTCTCTCCTGTCTTCATGCTACCCTAGTACACTCTGCCATCTAGACTCCTGCAAGCTTTCTTGCTGGTCTTCCATCTCTTTTCTTTGCTCTTCATATGGCCAGTTCTAAAAAACAGAGTGATCTTTTTGAAACACATGTCGAAATGCGCTAGTGGTTTCTCTCTGACTCAGATAAAACCAAAGTCCTGTCCTTACCCTCCTAGGCCCAGCATCACCCAGCCCACACACCCCATCCCATCTCTTCTGAACTTACAGCTCAGATACCTCCCCAGCTATTGACACTCTAGCAATGTGGGTCTTCTTGCTCCTCTAACATGACAAATGTGTTGCTGTCGGAAGCCTGATCTTTTTCACTAGAATGCTTTATACTCAGTATTCAAAAGGTGCTATGGACTGAATGTTGGTGTCCCCCCCACCAACTCACAATCTTGAAATAACCCCCCAATGGGATGGTGTTAGGGGTAGGCCCTTTGGGAGGTGATCAGATCATGAGGGTGAAGCCCATGAATGGGATCAGTGCCCTTATAAGAGGCCCCACAGAGCACCCTCACTCCTTCTGCCCTGAGGACACAGTGAGAGGGTGCTGGCTATGAACCAGAAAACAGGTCCTCACCAGACACCAAATCTGCAGGTGACTTGCTCTCAGGTTGCAGCTTCCACAGCTAAGGAATAGATGTCTGTTGTTTTAAGTTTCCTGTTCTATAGCATTTTGTTATAGCATCCTGCACTCCCTGAGACAAAAGGCTGTCGGCTTCACTTCCTCCTGCTTCCTGCTGAAACATCATCTTTTCGAAGACCATCTCCTGATTATTCTCTATGATTTCACCTTCCAATTGTTCTCTTTCCCTTATCCTGTTTTCTTCTCCTTCACAGTACTTACCATAGGGTATATTATGGTTTTGTTTCTTTTTTTTTAATGCCTTATCTCCATAATAAAACATAAAAATCCATGAAAGAAGGGGCTTGTCTTTGTTCATTGCTCTATCTCCAGAACATAAAACAGCTCCTGGCATGTAGCAGGCACTCAAGGGTAACCATTAAAAGAATAAAAATGGATTATGTTCCCCCCTTTTTAAGATGTGAAAATACTAGGTTAAAATGTAATCCAAAGGATGTCAAGATATGGGGGAGAAGCAGAAGCGTGGAAACAGAAACAAATGGAAAGTATAAAACAAAATATTAAAAATAAGTTCACATAGATCTGTAATAACAATAAATGTAAACAGACTAAACTCACTAGTTAAAAAATAGAGATTGCCAAATTGGAGTTTAAAATAATCCAGCTTCATGCTGTTTCTAAGAGATACCCCCTAAATCACAGGGTATGAGAAGATTGCAAAAAAATACAGCAGACCAATAAATAGCAAAGACTGTTGGCATACCCAGAGCAATACAAGACAATTTACATCTTCAGGGAAAAATAAGTATTATCATACCAACGATACAACATTAAAATAACCTCAAAATTCATAGTATATTATTTAAGAACATATGCATATGCCATAAATATATAAAGACATGGCTAACAGACAAGAAATTTAGGTTATCTGGAGACAGGTGGGTGGAGACTGTGATTTGTAAAGTATGTAAGTATTTAAGAACATATGCATATGCTAACTCTATTGATAGTTTTTTTTTTAACTCTAAGCTAGATGGGGGCACATAGGTATTCAATATAATTTCATCATATCTGTTCCATGTTGAAAATAATTCATAATTATTAAAAACATCTCTTTCCCAAATCTGATTACAAATGACTTCCAATATAACAGAGCCACCCAGCACAGGATCCTATGAACATGTAGCTCAGAGAATCCCTTGGAGAGAAAAGTAAAGGCTGGACAAGATTTGGAGGCATCTTCCCGGGAAGGTAAGAGCCTTCTTGATTTAGTAAGGTGCTCTGCTAAACAGGTTACTTAAACTCAACTTCGTTCTATGGGAAATGTGTGTGGACATTAAAGAAACAGTGAATATAGGTGAAGTACTTGCTATGGGGGTGGAGGTCCAAGGAACTGTCTCAACATTTTCCTGGAAATGAGGCAGAGACAACAGGTGAGGCAGAATGAGAGTGGGATGCCAGCTACCTGCTCCCCATGCTCCCCGAGGCAGCTTTGTGCCTGCACTTGTCCTGTTCTCTAGATAATCTCTGTGTCACATGCACTAGATGCACTGCACCCCACTCGTCCTCGAGTGACCTGTGTCTGGCACATAATGAGCCCTCAATCATCATTTGGAAAGTGCTGAAAACACGGTGATCTCAAAAGTGAACTTAGAAATATCGTATCAGCGCTGCAAATAAATGAATCCGCTTCAGCTGTCTAGTTGGGACCTAGCAAGACTATCCACCAGGATAATGCTCACCCGCTCTCCTCCCTCAGCTCAGTTTCTTGGCGTATTCACGTTTTACAACAGGGATAAAATACTAGGCAAGTTCTTTCCACCTCACAAATCTGTCAGTACTTCTGCTCATGTCACTCAGATGAGAAACACAAGGTAAAACCGATCTAAAGTTGGATGATGTGAACACATCCTTAATATCGTATGTTTAGGATGAAAGCTCAAGCAGGCCATTCATGGGGTTTTTTCCTGCTTATTTCCTCTCTGGCGGTGGAAGGGTGGGGTTGGGGTTAGCAATTTCACAAAACTCCGGGTTGCAGCGCCAGTCCCTGATTTCCGGGGCTGTATTCCCGGGCGCGGGGCGCTCTCCGGGACCGCCACCCCGAGGCAAGAGGAGCGGCGCTCGCCGGCGGGTGGGAGGCTGCGCACCTGGCCTCCCCGCCCCGCGCGCGCCGGAGCGCGCTCCGCTCCCCCCGCCGCGGGCCCCGCTGCGCCGCCCGGCCGCTGCCGCCGTCTCTGGCCCCCAGCAGGTCCGCACCTTGCGGAGCGAGCGCGCGTCTGATCCCAGCCAGGAGGTGGGCGGCGACTCAGCCCGTTAGGACGCGGACACTCTCTGCGCGCGCCGCGACTTCCGGGGGGACGCGGGAGGCCCCCAGGGGCGCGGGTTTCAGCGGGCTGTGTCTTCCACGTCTCTTGCTCCGGAGAGGCCCCGGAGCACCCCCTCTGCCGGCCCTCAGCCCTCGGGAAAGCGCCGGGATCCCTACAGAAACTGGGAAGGGGGCCAAGGCGCCCCGGGCGTGGAGGCGCGGGCAGCCCTCTCCACGAACTGCGCCGCGCGGTGCAGCGCGCCGCCTGTGCCCCGGGAAGCGGCTCTGCATCAGAGCAACAGGTGCGGCCCGAAGCCACTCCCGGAACGAGGGAACGGCCGGCCGGCAGGGACCCGAACCGGTAAGGCGCCGGGGGTCTCTGCCTCTCGGCGGCCGCGCGGAGGGCAGAGGGAACCCCGCGCTCTCGGGACCCACCCTCGCCCCGGAAGGTCCAGATCGCGGCTCCTCGCGGGCGGCCTGGCACAAACCTGGTGCGAGTAGGCTCAGCCGCAGGGTGCAGGGTGCAGGGTGCAGGGTGCGTGCCCATCGCGGAGCCTTAGGATCAGAGACTCGCGCTCTCCGTGCTGGGGCCAGGACCCCGCGTCCTCGGAGCCTTCTTCCACGGCGGGCACCGTCGCCAGCGCGCCCGGGCCGCTTGGGGCATGGAGCTGGCCGCCGGCAACCTCAGCGAGGGGAATGCGAGCGGGCCCGAGCCCCCAGCCCCGGAGCCCAGGCCGCTCTTCGGCATAGGCATCGGCGTCGAGAACTTCATCACTCTGGTGCTGTTTGGCCTGATCTTCGCGTTCGGGGTGCTGGGCAACAGTCTGGTGATCACGGTGCTGGCGCGCAGCAAGCCGGGCAAGCCGCGCAGCACCACCAACCTGTTCATCCTCAACCTGAGCATCGCCGACCTGGCCTACCTGCTCTTCTGCATCCCCTTCCAGGCCACGGTGTACGCGCTGCCCACCTGGGTGCTGGGCGCCTTCATCTGCAGGTTCATCCACTACTTCTTCACTGTCTCCATGCTGGTCAGCATCTTCACCCTGGCCGCGATGTCGGTGGACCGCTACGTGGCCATCGTGCACTCCCGGCGCTCCTCCTCCCTGCGGGTGTCCCGCAACGCGCTACTGGGCGTGGGCTTCATCTGGGCGCTGTCCATCGCCATGGCCTCCCCGGTGGCCTACCACCGCCGCCTCTTCCACTGGGAAGTCCGAAACCAGACCTTCTGCTGGGAAGAGTGGCCCAACCAGGGCCACAAGAAGGCCTACGTGGTGTGCACCTTTGTCTTCGGCTACCTGTTGCCGCTTCTGCTCATATGCTTCTGCTACGCCAAGGTGGGTGCGTGCAGGGCTCGGGCAGGGGCGCGGGCAGGGGTTCTGGCCCAGGCTCCTGTGATTCCAGGGTCGCCACCCCTCTGGCCCCTTTAGGAGCCCTGCTGCCCTTGCCGGGCGGGGTGGATGGTGTGGGAGACGGTGCGCCAGAAAGTGACTTGGAGGCTGGGAGCGGCTGGGAAAGTTTGCAGGTCACTTCCAGGAGGTCCCGCTTCCCCTCGGCCTCCCTGACTTTGTCCCCGGGCCTCCAAATGCTAGAGAAACCCCTATCAGAGGAGGGGTGGTGCTGGGTTTGGGGCACTCACACCCGGCATAGCCTGGGGATCTGTGGGCCACCTGCAGAGCCCCAGGGGGAGCTCAGTCAGCCTGAGCAGGCCATGCCCCTCTCTCATGCTCCCCTCCCCGGTGGTCCCCCAGGGCACCTGCTCCTCTGTGAAACCCCTGCTCCTGGTGACAGCAACAGCACTTTGAACTGGATTTTACCCCAAGCTTTAGCTTTATAAACCCAAGTGCTAAAGGAATATTTCTTCACAGAATCTTGACCTGAGGCTCCAGAGGACTTTGGATGCATGGGTTTCAATTCTGTTAAGAAGGGTTGTGTAGACAATATAAAGTGATTCAGGCCCAAATCCCTGACTCTCCTGGAGATGGGCATCATTGACAGTCTGGCCCAGCTACCCCCTCCCTCCTTACCCAGAAAATTGCTCCTACCCTCCCTTCCCAAAGCTCTGCAGAGCTCAGCACACTCACAGCGTCTCTCATTAATAACACAGGGTTTTGCAGATGGCATCCTGATCAGTCTTCAACTTTTTGGAGACACTTGTTTGTGTTTGAGTAAGAACAATGCTCTATCATGTGAACCCCAGGTCCCCAGCACACTCTCAGAATGTCATCGCCATAAGGAGAACATCTCTGTAGCCAAAGTTTGAAGTTCCCAGCATTTTATTTTCATCTTTCTCTGACTCTCATTCTGTTCCTGATGAGGCCATGACTATAGAGCCACGGATAACCAGATCACAGAGAGCAATAATTACCCACATTCAATTCATAAAGTGGTTTCCCCAGCAAAAGTGTTTACCACAAGCCCCCTGCTTTCTTTGTACCCTGCCCCATGTCATCTGTGTAGAGTTATATCTGTTTGAATGGTGATAGTATTGGATATTATCTGCAAGAGTGGCCTGCATCGAAGGGTTATATATAAGGAAACACAGAGGAGATGGGGCAGGAGAGGGCATTTGGAAGCTAGCTCTTTGATAAACTGCTGGTTTATTCACTTAGCCTTCTTCAAATGCAAAAAAATAAAAATAAAAATAAAAAATAATGTGGTTCTACCACTGTGGTAATCCCGTAAGCAGCTGTCTCACTGGAGCAAGCCTGTGAGTGGGAGCATCAGGGAAGGGCTTGGGGGATGTAAAGCAAGGGCCCAGATGATGACACTGGTAAATGGTTCAGAAAGGGTCCTAGGGCAGTTTCCAGTCACCGGGGAAGGGCCCTAGGGGCATGAAGCTCAGGACTAGAAGTGTTCTTAGGAGATTTGGTGTGACTCACTCACCTGAAGTAGAGCTGAAGCATGCTCTGCTTTCACCTCCCAGAACTCTATGAGTCTTCTCGATGGAAATGACAAGGCAAACTTTTTAAGAAAAATTAGCCTAAAAATTTCTATCATTTGAAAATTTATGAAAATCACACATAGGGCAAAGTTTCATCATAATTCTAAAAAATTCAACAAACACATGAACATCAGGATACTTTTTATATGGAAATAGCTTGTTTTTAAGCATAACTGGAAATTTCTTTTAAATCCAAGCTCATATTGGCACATTCGCTACAGGGCTTGGATAAGAGCTTAGGTGTTTTTTTCTAGCTGCTTTTCTTTGGTTCCATCATTAAAGAACGTTGTTGAGGTAATGATTCTTCTTCTTGAATGTGAGGTTCAGAACTGGCCGTTTCTCCAACGCCCAAGACTGATGGCCACAATGAAAAATCACAAATAGTCCCAAAGTCACCTGAAATTACATTTTCCCCTTTTTTTTCCCCAAGAAAGGAATTGCATTCAAGTGTTACCTTCTATTCCCCAAACCTTACGACTTTGTGTACAACAGTTTGTGTCTGCCAGTCCCTGAGAAACATGGAGAATGCCTGGGCTGGTGTGTACTTGCATGGGACTGTCCTCTCCTTTCTTGGAGGGAATTCTTGTTTGGGACCCTCCACCATCTGATCTGAGTGTAAACTCTTCACATGCCCACATGCCAAGTTCTCCCACATCTGATACCCAAGATGACGTTGGCTCGGGTTTGAACGTATGCCTCCTACACACACTCCTAAGTGCATAGAACCCGGGAGTGATACCATGATGCCATCATCATCCTTTAAAGGAATGTAGTTATAACCCATCATGATACCTTTGATGACAAGACCTCATTGAATACACATCAATATATGCATTGTAACACATCAGTGTGTGCTCATACTATGGGCTGTTGAAGGAAAACACAGTGAAGAAAACTATACTTGGGTATTTTTCTGTTGACCACTCAACAACATTCCACAGGTGGCCTCAGGTCACTGAGTTGTGATGCAACTGAGTTTGCTGAAGGGATGAATAGATCTCGGGCAGTGTTATGAAGCAGATAACATTTGACTTTTCTGTTTGGCCTCCTCTCTAATTGGCCCTTTCTGAATTTGTTTTGTTGCCTGTCCTCTGATCTCTCTTCCTGTCCTTTGTCCTCAATGACCAGTGTCCTCCTGTGGTCTCTTGGGGGAAGGCTGCCAGCAGGGAAACTCACTAGGCCCGTCCTCTCCAGACAAGATCCTGCAAAAGCTCCTCTGTTTTTCTCTTACCTTCAGTTCAGTTGTAAATCCCTACATATAACCCAAATGTTTCATGTCATTTCTCCTGAGTATTACACTGGCAAGAGAAGGCAAAAATAGTTTCTCATGAATGAAGCCAGCATCTCTCAGGAGATCCTCTGACAGGAATGTTCATTGTAAAACCTCGCAAAATGGTCTCTATATCCCCCAATTTCTGTTGGCAGAACAGTTAACTAATCCACTGTCAATCTACGGAAAGTGATCCCAAATGTTACTGTACCAAGTGATAGACTTGTCTTGTTGGAGATGATGCTGAGCCACTGTAGGAAGTGAGAAGCAGTTTAGTATGGCCGAGAATCTGGAGTCAGGAATTCACACCCCCGTGATGTCTGCTTAACTCACTTAGAGCTCATGGAGTTGGTAAATAAATCCTGTAGTTTCTTAATTAGGGTATAACTGATCACTGCAGAAATCCTGCATCTAGCTGAGGGCGGCAGACTTTTGCAGTAAGTCCAAACTGATTGCATTATTCCCACGCTGAAGTGCTGGAGGGAAACAAGACAGTGTCTGGAACGTGGTTTCTAGTTCTCTCAGAGCCTCATTTGGCAAACTACGGACAACCCAAAGCCCTTAGTCACCCAGAGGCTAATTTTTCCTTAGATGTTCACTCAGATGGTCTATAAAAATGAACACCAGCATGGGTCTGCAAGCTTGGCCCTGTTGGCAAGAACGAACCTCTGTTGTAAATCCCTACATGTAACCCAAATGTTTCATGTCGTTTCTCCTGAGTATTACACTGGCAAGAGGAGGCAAAAATAGTTTCTCTAATGAATGAAGCCAGTGTCTATCAGGAGATCCCCTGACAGGAATGTTCATTGTAAAACCTCACTAAATGGTCTCTAAATCCCCCAAGAAGCTGAATCTCCCACATGTGAGTTGTCTAAAAGCACAGCACAGTGGGCAGGATTAGAATAAAGAGCTAAGGGAAACCAGGTGGGTGAGTATTTGGTGTAAGGACCCCACAACAGAAAACAGAAGGAATGAGAGGAGGCAAACATTGGCAGCACTGGACATCGGTCTGCGCACATCATCTGGATTGGCTCCCTTGCTTGCTTCCTCCATTGGGTGGTGCCCTGGAGGGACACCTTTAGTAGTTCCACACGCCTAGGATGTAGCCTTGCACCTGCCGTACAGAAAAGACCTGCTGATTGTTAAAATGTGGAATCTTGGGGAAACCGAGGTGGAATGTAAGCCAGTAAGAATGCATATGTGGGTAGCAGTGTGGTCCTTTCTGGACAAAACCTCAGAGCCACCCCCACCCCCCCAGAACTCTCTTCAGACAGATTCCGTGACCACAAACTGCCTCTGGATAGTCCCAAAAGGTAGAGAAACAGATGCAGTTGGCAGTCCATGTGCATCGTTACTTTGGCTTCTTATGTGCATTTCTATTTGAATGATTATTTTAAGTCATAGGATTCCTATGTCAGGTCGCGGATTGTCAGCGTGAATCAGACCATGAACAGTGGGCACCAGGTGGATGCTTTTATTAGTCTGTGTTTTCCAGGTGCTTAACCATTTGCATAAAAAGTTGAAGAACATGTCAAAGAAGTCTGAAGCATCGAAGAAAAAGGTAATATTCACAAATATATATTTATGTAGATAGATTGCTTAGTTGATTTTTAAGCCTGATTGTCCTTCTGTCCATTCACTGTCATGAAATTTAGGTTCCTTGGTACAGACATTTGAGACAAACCTCTTAATGTGAGGCACAGGATAGGGATGGAAAGTCGGTGCCAGAGTGCATCCCAGGTGACCAGATGCTGCATTAAAACTTAGACGGAGGTTTGGAGAGGTGAGGGAAGGGGTAGTTTTTTGGATTCTAAGCCTCTTTAGGAGGTGTGTTCTAGGTTGATCATTGTAGAGTTGCTGACATCCATGATCTGCACACAACCATTTTATTGTATGTTTGCCATCACTGATGTGATTCTAGAAGGCTCTGGCTTGACTGCCTTTTCAGAGAATGTTACTTTAATCTCTCCCCTAAGCCCCAAGATCAGAGGCATTGTCCTTCTGTCTTCCTTCTGGACCTGTGTGGACCCTAGTCCTCCTAGGGAGGCAGGGGAGGGGCCTTAAGGGGACTTCTATTCATTTTTGATTGTCTTTCTCATCCAATGAATCCTGATTTAAACAAAGTTCTCCTGAATCGTATTAAAGCATCTAACATCCTGGTATTTATTATAGTTCACATTCTGAGACAAGACTATGTCACAAATCAGAATTAATCTCACTCTTAACACAATAGCTGTGTAACCTCTGGCTTTAGAAAGTGGACTAAGAGTATTGGACAAGATGTTTAAGGAGGGGATCATAGCCAGACACCGTTATCCCCAAATGTCAGTCATAACATCCCAAAGTAGCTTGTTTGTCCTTCTAAACATTTATTATGATCAAGGACACATAATTGGCAGAAATTATAGTTTGATCACATTTATTTTAAAAAATTCTACTTAAATAAAGCCCTTCCTGACCTTCCCTGCTTATAACACAGCTGAAACCATGTCTGTTCTCAGACTGGATGGAAAGAAGTGGTAGGAACTGGTGAAGAAGCCTGCCGTGTAACCTGCGTTCCGAATACGGTCATGTGGTGTTTATGGTAGCCACCGAAGGATGAAAGGTGCAGCAGAGATAACAAGCATGTCTCGCCTCTTCCATTCATTGGTCCGTCCTTCCATCCCAGCCCTTTTGTGGGCTTCCTTCTAAGTTTCTGGATTCCTTTAAACAGCTGGCAGAGCGTATGGGTGGAGTCATCCCTGAAGCTGCTCTTTCTCTCCTCCGTTTTCAGGGATGTTGTTATGCTGGACTCTTCCCATTTCTTTAGTCTGCCTTTTAGCTTGTCCTCTGAGCCACTGTCTCCAAGAAAATGATTCATTACAAACAATTAAGGATTGTTTGTTGTTCCCCGGGGTAGTTCTGTGTGGAGCACTCGCCTGCCCTCTGGGCCAGAGCTGACCCTGTGGGACAGACGAGGACTCTTCCCATGTGGAGCTTGCCGGGGGGAGGCCCAGCGTGTGCCCATGGGAGGACCTGGCCTGCCCACTTCCGCCGTGGGGATGCCCCGGTCCACGCCGTGTGCTTACCACCCAGGCTGGAACCAGTCGGGCTGTGGGTCCCATCAGGCGCTTGTGGTCACCAAGTGTTTCAGAGAGGCTGGGGAAGTTGGCAGTGAAGAACAAAGCAATGAGAAGAATGAAAATAGATCTTGTAAAAAATAATTGGAAAAGCTTCTTCTGCTTTACGGTGAAAATCTCTACAGATCAGTTTAACAGTTTCTGCATTTGGTTTTACAGATACGTATGTGTATGGTGTGTGTGTACACGTGTCTATATGCATCTGTGTGTGTATATTATATGTGTTTTATATGTGAGAGTGTATGTGTGTGTACAGGTGTGCATTTACCGTGTGTGCATGTATATGTGTATATGTGCACGTATACAACATATATGCACATATATTATGTGTGTCACACAGAAGAAATATGTATATATACATGTGTGAGCACATGCATGTGTACATGCACACGTATATATTATAAATGCACACTTGCAATATGTGTGCATGTATGCACACATGCGAACATATCAGAACATGTGTGCATATCATATGCACATGTGTGTAAATATAGTTCTTATCATAGGAGAGGATTTAGCATTTGGAGGTGGGAAGGTTTTCTCTTCCATTGGCAAATCTTCTGACCCTTAACAGCCCTGAACAGATGTCAGATCTCTTTTGATACATTTAATTGCCTCCTTGTTTGCATAGAACAAACAAGGTGTGGTGCTGGTGGTGGTGTGCATGCCCACGTCTGAGCAAGAGGCAGCAGGGAGGTGCAGGGACAGGTAGGAAGAGGGCAAAGGGCGGGGAAGGGGAGGAGGCCTGGTCTGGTAGAGAAGCCCGGGTGGGCCGCACCTCACTGGTGGCAGAGACAGACCGGCTCCTGGTGGTTTTCCCCGCGGGTCTCCGCCCAGGCAAGTGTGTGACATGTGAATGCTCAGTCCCTGGGGGACAGGGCTCTGCTTGGTACAGATGCCCTTGTTCACTCATCTCAGCTGCACAGGTTTGCAGCACAGCTCCTCCGCGGTGTAGAGCACCCTTCCTCCGCGCTGCCTCCATCCATGCAGGGGCTCTGTGTTCAGGTGCACAATGCTCGTGGGGTGGAGAGTTAGGACTTCATGCTGAGCAGTTATTCTGCGTGTTTGGAGGAACAAGGAAGAACGTGATCTCCAATGTAGAAATAATAGTAATGATAGTGCAGAGTGCTGGGGTTGATTGGACACTCTCCTATACACGAGAGATGTTTCCTGGCATGAGACTGATCAGACACGGGCCCGGGACTCTGTGGTCATTTCTGGAAGCCTCCAGAATGGGACATACATGTATGGGATGGGCATCTCTACGGGGAAACCGGATTAAAGGCTCCCTTGACACCTGTCGCCTGGGTTCCTTTAGCAGCTGCCCCCCCGCCTCCCACCACCACTACCCACATACCCTGGGCTTGAAGTAAGTCTGCAAGCTTCCTGTTGGGCATTTACTAGCTTAGGAAATGTTTTCATCATTCTCTTCTCTCGGCTAAGCTCCATTAGATGTATTGTGAGTAGGATTCTTTGAAGGAAGAACAGATGTCTCAGATGACTTTGAAGGAGAACATCTCACAGGAGGAAGAGAGATGAATATTTTTCAGATACTATCAGTATAAAGAGAAAAAAAGGAATACCCAACAAGGTTATAAAGGACTCAATCTCAAGGATAATGAGTTAGAGATTTTTATACATGACTTTAAAGGATGCTTTCTTTCTGTATCAAGAATCAGTGTTGGGATTCGATCCGCTGTACAAACAAGGGACATCACACATACCCTGGGTATGACTTCCTCTCTGATGATGTCAGTGATGGAATGAAAAAAAAAAAACGTGTAAGAAATTAAGAACAGTCAGCCTCATTCTCCACAGAGAGGCATCCTCTCGTTACAATCTGACCTTTCGAATAGAAAGAGAGCAAGGAGCTTCCCCCACAGTCTCTCCGAGGCAAAGACATGGTTTGGCGTCCATGGCTGTCAAGCTGGCGACAGCATCGCCTTTCATTCGAGGTGGATAAGGGCTTTCATGGCAGCTTTTATGTAATTCCCCAGAGGTTCTTCGAACACCACCAAGCTTTTCAGAAAGGCAAGTACCTAACATCCTTACCTACTGCACCAAGCCGTGGCAGCGAGGGGAGGCCCAGAGCTCTGTGTTTTCACAGGCGGCATCCTGGGTGATGACGGGCGCCCAGAGATGACGGCCCAGGTCTGGGGTTGGTCCAGTGCATTATTCTGAGCAGCTCTGTAAGTCAGAGCTGGTGTCATCGGTGCCGGCGGCCTGAGGGCAGAGCTGGAAGCCGCGGGTGGTGACAGAGGATGCCGTCTGCCCGTGCGGCCTCCCTTCCTGAGCGCGGCTGTGCAGAGGACCTGCAGGAGTCTGCGCCAGGGGGACAGAAGACGACAGACACCTGATGTCTCCGGCCACGCACCTGGACGCCGCAGAGGCTGACTGCATATCAGAGACTATTGTCTATTGTAAATGCAACCCTGTCGCATTCAACACCATGGATAGACCCAGAACAAAGCCTTGTTCCGGGTTCTGAGAAGACCCAGGCCATCACTAAAAATAAAAAGGTAAATTTTGAATGCATTGCAACGCACACGTACACAAAATATCCCACACTCATGCAATTTACCTGTGCCCCACAGATTTTGATACATTATGATCATATCAATAAGCTGCTGGGGCCTATTTCTGTCCTAGGCTTGGCACTTAGTAGAAACTTCCTGAGAGATGCTTGAAACGGGATCTCCAGAGGGTATTCATTTGGGGAAGTAGAAACATGTCCTCATTGTCTTAGAAGGAAAAGACGATGTGCTCTGTTCTATTTGTAGGTATAATTATGTCTAGATTGTTTTTGATGAAATCATCTGGGAAGGGAATCTCTCGTCCACTAATGGATAGTGGATTGATAGCAGACAATCTGCTAATACATGTGAGCAAATTTCATGTTTGCTTTGTGTATCATGGAGTAATTGGCTTTAATATGTAATCCTGTCACCCTATAAAAAACCTGTTGTCAGATTTTACCTGAGCTGTGAGCGTCTGAATGCATGAGGCATGGTCAGAATCGTTTCGCCAAGGCCCAGGGAGGTTACCTCCTCTTCCTAAGGCTGCACAGCCAGGTTATAGCTGGCATTTGCACAGTTCTGGGCGCCTTGTGATGGTGAGCTGTCCTGTCACCCCTGCCGCTCCCGATGGGGTTGCTCTGACCTTGCCCTGGAATCCCACTCCCTCCAGCCTTTCTGCCCCCACCTGGTTACAGAATGCTTGGCTTCCAGCCCATGTCTTGGAGAGATGTGTGCGGTGTGTGGTTCACTGCCTGGCATGACAGAGGGGTCCTCACCGTGGACCTACATACTGCATCCTGCCCTCGCTCAGGATGCGAGGACATGAGAGTGAGCATCCCTGTGCTCTTAATTAAACCCTCTTCCTTCTGTCTGCATCCATCCTGCCAACCCTTCTCCCCCCTTATCCATCAATTCTGGTCAGGATTCGCTTTTCGGTGGAAGGGAAAGCCCTGGCGGGGACCAGGAAAAGTGTGGCCTTACCCTTTCCTGTGTGGGTCGGGTGCTGGTGACCGGGACATCAGACTTCCATGTTTCCACTGCACAGATTCACGCAACCTGGGCTCAGTCTGAGAGAGGACACCAAGGGGCTTCCAGCCTGCATCGCTCCTGTCCTATAGATCCCCTTGCTCTGCGAGGAGTGGGCCTACTGGTGGTGAACTGGGAGCCGGACAGCGGTGTACAGGGGGCTGGGACCGTTGTTCCGTCTGCGGGCCAGGCAACTTTGGTTGCCCACCTAGGTGCCCTGATGCTCTGCTTAACCTGCCAGCAGCCCAGGCAGTGAAGCAAAGCAGTAGACGGGCTTTAGTCTACTAAAGTCTACTTAGTCATGGGGGTCACATGACCTGGCTTCTGGCTCTAACGTGGCATTTGCCTCTGGAGCATTAAGGCACCTGTCTCGACCAGTCCAAACATCAGCTTTCTCATCTTGGACCCATGATCCTGACCAGGTCTGCTTCCTGCTCATGGCCAGCAGTCACACAGTGAGATGCCCAGTCCCCCACCACCACCCCGGTACCGCTGTGGCCATCGGGGGGTCAGGACCCTACTTGCTTCCTGAGCCACCACATGTTGGCAGGCTGGGCAACCTCTTAAGGAAGGAGCCAGCTGATCATGTTGTATGGCAGTTTAAAGAATATGAAGAGGCCACTGTCTTTTGTTTGAAGCCACAGATCGAGTTTCCAACTGATCACAGCATTAGTATCTAGTCATCGCCTTTCAAATGTGTACCAACCAGCTGCCATGAAACATGGAAAAGGTGGTCCTCAGGCTCAATCCCACCCACCGAGGAGGTAACAGGCACTAACTGGAAGCCAGAGGGAAGGCTCCTCTTGGGTTGAGGTCCAGAGGTCCTTAATCAGCTTCTGCTTTCTTACATCCCCTGCTTGGCCCAGAGCTCAAAGGAAACATGCGAGTCCTGCCTCTGCCTCTGCCTCTGCCTCTAGGTGTTTTCTGATTTAGGGGTGGCAAGGGAAGGGTCATGTGCAAGCCAGGAAATGGAGCTGACTGGCTCCCGGAAAGAAATGGAGGTGTCTCATGGGAATGTGTCAATGTGTTGAGGTCTTCCACTTGCCAGAGCTTAACAAGGAGAAACAAAAAAAATACACCATCTGTCGGGGCCACCGGGGGAGAGGGTGTGAGTGCTCACTGAGCTGCCTCTCACCTGGAACTGTTTCAGCATGCACCCTGCTCAGAGCTTTGTAGGTTTTGGAATTTAAAGATTAAATAGTGTTTCGTCTCTGTGCATTTCTATTCCCATGATCCAGTGTTTGCTTCCCGTGATCCTCAGGCATTTCACATACGTGGTGGACTTATTCCAGTGCAGGTCCCAAACAAGTGTTGAACAAAACCATGTATATGAAGTCCCGGTTAACACTTAAAGCAAAGTTTGATAGTCTTATTTCATGGCAATAGGCATAAAATGAGCTTAGAGCGTGTTTTAAGGCTCTGGATGCTTTTCCTGTGATAATTGATATGTGTGTTTTCCTCTTCCTCTCCTAGACTGCACAGACAGTTCTGGTGGTGGTTGTGGTTTTTGGGATATCCTGGCTGCCGCACCACGTCATCAATCTCTGGGCTGAGTTTGGGGTTTTTCCGCTGACCCCCGCCTCCTTCCTCTTCAGAATCGCTGCCCACTGCCTGGCGTACAGTAATTCCTCGGTGAATCCCATCATATATGCTTTTCTCTCCGAGAATTTTAGGAAGGCTTATAAGCAAGTGTTCAAGTGCCGCACTCACAGTGAATCGCCTCTTAATGATACTAAAGAGAACAGAAGTCGAGTAGACACCCCGCCATCCACCAACTGCACTCACGTGTGAGAACAGCAATAGCGCTCTTGTGCACCAGACACAAAGCTGTAGGGGAGGGGTTGAGCAAGGCTGCAACTTCTTATGCTCACCACCATTCATGTCATTCCCATTACATTACACTTGGTTTTTAAAAAAGTGCTTTGATCCGTTTGGGAAATCTCTAGGTCTAGTAAAGATTATTTCTAAATTTTATTTCAAAAACAAAAGGAGATGCTATGTAGTTTCATACTTCTACAGAAATGAAAGTTTAGTAGAGTTCCCTAGATGTGATCAGTTCTTCATAGAATGAGGACTAAGGACCTAAATATTGTTGGGAATATTGGCAATCTACATTTTGAAGCAACTTTATTTAGAAAATACAGCTACATGTTGATTCTTCAATTTTAAGAAAAGAGGTGATATTGTAAGCTGTGTGTTTTAGAATGTGATCACGGACACATGATGAAAGTTTTACCTGAATTTAATTTTTGTGGCTGTTTGTAGAGAGACACATCTATTAAGTGGAAGTAAGACTTGCCAAGCTTATTTGCACAGGCTGCATTTGCTGCCAACTGTAAATAGGGAGCAGGGTTTCTGGGGATGAGCTGCTCCCACCTGTGGTCTTGAGGTCCCTTAAGTATCTTCAGACATCAGCTGCTGTGTAGCAGTGATTCGGCGTGGCAGCCGTGGGTGCCGTCCTTACAACTATCCTGTGACGTAGGCTTTGTAGAATTAACTGAAAAAAAAAATCAGGGAAAAAAATGCCAAATACAACTATTCTGATAGTAGAAGCTTCAAGTGAGATTCGAGAAGGAAACTGGTCATTACAGTTTTACAAATCTACTTGCCTGGGGTATTAGCTGTGCCTCGAACAGAACTGAGCCAAAAGATAGTTAAAAAATAAATCAGTGAAGACACTGTGTAAATAACGATTTCTATGGGGCCAGAGAGAAGTCAGAATTCAGTGAGCCATGTGTGGCAATGGGTGTGTCACGTGCAGAAACCATACTCAACGTCTGATCCAGAAAACGTTTGAAGAAAAGGAATCTTCTGAACAGGTATACCCAGGGATATATGTTGTACAAACAAATGCTTTTTTCATTAAGTTTGTAGTAATGTTAAAACGCACATTTACCCAAAATATTACTTCCTCTGGAAATGTCACTTTGAGGTTAAAATGATCACAAGCTGAATTTCAGATGTGGGTTTCACAACAATTTCATATTTATTCATGTTTACAATAAAAAAAAGGGATGAAAAGATTAACTTATCCTATCTTAGGACAGTAGTTTTCAGACTACAGGACTTTGATATATTTTAGAATACAAAAACAAGACTTTTTTTAAAACAGGATTAGCATAATGTACACCTGTGTCAAATCAAAATTCCATATGAAATAGCAAATTTTAGATAAAAACAAACTTGATATAAGTCTTTTCATGTTATGTATTTATTGTCACTAATTATGTTCCTCCCACAAACAATATTGACATTTGCAATGGTCTGATTCTGCCGCCAGAAGAGGAGAAAGTCTTTGAAAGGATGGGAAATCATGAGCTCTCATGTTGGGTGCCTAGAGAAACAACTTGTGTGTATGCATATGTGAGTATTTTGAAGAATAGTTTAAGTCCTTTGCATGGAAAATTTTTTGCACTTTATTCAAGTAGAGCAGCGGAAACATTGTGTCTTGATGATGATACCTCATGTGCTTTGTGGAATTTGAAGTTGCAATTGCAAATGCCACAAGTTGTGTGTGTCAACTCACACAGAGAAGTGCCCTGGCTGCCTTTGGACTTGCACAGTTGGCAAAGGCCTCCTGCACCACAGCTGTTCATGTTCTCCCCTGCTGATTCCTCTACACATACATGGAAGTATTCAAAAAAAAATACAGTACCTAATGCTGCTATTTTGTAAGAAGCATGCGGAAGATGTCCTTGAACACGATGGACGTACTTACCCACATTGACTCCTCTGGTCTTTCCTATTTGTTTTTGGCACGACAGACGCTATTGGCATAGTCCCTAGCTGGTACCTGCAAAACCTCAAATGTGCTGCGTGTAGATGCAAATCACTTCATTTCGTATGTAGAGCCAGTGTTTCTCCTGCCCAACATCATTCCTCATATTCAGAGTGTAGGTGGTCCCTTGTATAACCAATTTCGATGTGGAGGGTCACTTACATCCTGCAAAGATCAGACCCTGTGAAGCTGTCTGCATGAGGAGTTCTGAGGGACAGTAACAGACTTCATCGCCCAGACAAGTGTTGGAGCATCTGCTTCCTAGGGGGCTGTTTTTCTAATATATCATCGATGCCACCAATCCAGAAGCACCTTTGCATCCTTCACTAAATAAAGAAGACCTCCCAAGGACACGCTTTTACTCGCAGCAGCCAGAGTAAAGGAGAAATACAAAGCAAAGGCAAATACAGCACTGTATTTGCCTTTGAAGTTGAGCTGCTTGAGAACCATGTTTTTCATTGACCTTCAAAGAAAATTGATGTTTTCCCCTTAGATTTGGCTGCCTCAGTGTCCCAAAGTGGCTGTTATTTTTCTGGACATTTGCTTTCACATTTGTGGACTGGCTCTGCAATATTAAATAGCCAAATTCCTGGCAGCTGCATACGTGGGTGCCCTGGCTTCAGTCTCCTACTGATGAGTGTAGAGACGTGGTTGGAAAGACTTTCTCATCCTGCATTCCCAGGAGATCTGTTCAATAGATGCTCTCTGCTCTTCCAACCATGTGCGTGCTCAGAGGCCATTCTCTGAGTGTTTTAGGTACATATTTTTTATTAATGCAATTGTTCTATATCCACGTTGGGAGTAGAATAGTCATTTCGACCTCTTCCTCCATCACTCCCCCTTGTGTTTCTCTCAACTCTTGCTTCCATCTGAGTTTCTCACTGTGATGTTTACCATAGTGAAATCTCTCCTTCGACTCAGACGTACTGAGTGACAGTGAAGAGGGGACGTGGCTGCTGAGCTGCATGAACCACTCATGCAGCTAGAAGCTTCATGCGTTTCACTAGAAGCTGCTCTTGAGTCACTTGGGGTCTTGCAGACGACTGTGTTTACCCAACACCTTGGACACCCTGAGACCGTGCAGTTAATAGTTTCTACATGTTAGCTGAAAGCCAAGGTCAGACTTCTCCCGAGCAGGAGAGAGGAACCTGGCTGGGCATCCATTCCCTTCCCACAGATGCCAGACACTTGTGAGCCCCAAACTGCTCCTGTTGAAGCAGATTGCATTAAATAAAATAATGGATAGCTTCGCCATGTTCTTGCTTCAAGGGATCTACTAAATGCATGTATATAGACTACACAGTCATAATTTGGGTAAATATATCAATGTGGCTACTTCCTCTGGAAATTCGTCATCTAAAATTTGTAAATTTGATCTACACTGACTGCAGATTTCTCCCAGGTTTTAGATTTGTAAGTGGCTTTCTATGTAAGGTAATCTTGTTCTTCTTGGCCATTAAAAACTGTTGCATATTAGGCTATTTGTCTAGTGGATGTTAATGGCTTGTTTACGTAGAAAAGCCATATATAGCAAAAGTAGGTGGCTTAAAACGCTGATGGTTGCCTATTGCTTTGGAAAGAAAAAAATTACAGAATGCAATTATATCTGATTTTAATCTATAAAGTATTTTGATTTTTCCCTTTTAGAAGTGGAAAACTTGAACCTGCTGGACAAGTTAACACACGGAGAACCTCTGATGCAGGCTGTGTCTACATGACAAGCACGTCTAAGGATAGGGTGCGGATATTGTAATGCATTGGTTAGGATGTTGTGTTTGTTTACTCTTCTTACCAGGGCAGGTTCACTTACACCTACCTTTTTAACTCTGGCTGTCTGCCTGGGATTCTGAGGTGGGCACATCTACTTGTTTGGCAAGATCTTTAGAAACATTAACAGGCCCTGGGCATTTGCTTCTCTACTATGCTGGGCGCTACTCACTGCTGGTTCCTGAGTGCATGCTCAGTGCACCCCTCACCAGCCCTTGCTCACGTGCATCTGGGAACTCAGGCTCTATCCTGGGTGCAGGTGCACTGGGAGGGGCCATTCTGGTGGGTGGGGAGTAAGCTATTAGTGTTTGTGTACATTGTGGAAACAGCCTCAGCTGGACTTTCTCTCTCTATCTGTTCTGATGCTGGCTAAGTTACCCATGTTTAAACAATCGTTTGGAGAACTGGTCCTATAGTTAAAGATTTTGATGTGATTTTTGGGGTGGAAAGCCTCATCCTTTCTGCTGGTGATCAGATGTCTGGATATCTCTGGTATCTCTGGGTATGTTGTGTGCATCCAAATTTTCAGCATGAGAGAAGTCAAAGTAGAGGTCAGCAGCTGCTGGAATAGATGGCAAGTGGGATCGGCCATTCGAATTCCTTACTCTCAGGCAGTGGTGATCAATAAGGTAACCTATCAACTGGGATGAATCTTAGGGTCCACTGTGGGTTTCCTAGGGGACACCATGCACTACAGCACCTTATTTCAAAAGATTGAACAGTGACTATTAAAACTGAAACATTTACGTGTCTTTCTGAAGCCCACTGTGGCTCCATTGAGCTCTTTTTCCCCTTTCAGTGAGCTTATTTTGGGGAGTCGAGGTAACATGCCATCCGGCGGGTAAAAGTGGGATGGCCCTGGCGCTGGAGCTGGAGAAGAACAGAAGTGTCTGGCTGCGCTTTACAGTGTGGTAAGCACCAGAGCACGTGTGAGGCACTCCTCCAGGAACAGAAAGGTAGTGGAGGCAAATCTCACACGGGACAGCTTACGTCCGCGTGACAGGGTGCACCTGGTGCCTGCACCGCCAATGTGGCAGGTGACATAGAGGTTTTGTTGTGATGGGATGTGTATCAGCCCCTAGGAGAAAATAGGTGAAACCCCCGCTTATGAAGCGGGGCACCAGGGGTGAGACCGGAGGCCTTCGGGATGTAAGGGGCCGTGGCTAGTGCCTAAAGGGTCGCCAAAGGAACAAGGAATCACCGAGTGCCGCCTCTGTGTCGGTGGCAGAGCCTGCTCCTCAGGGCCCTTGGACGTCGCAGACCTTCGGGCCAGGCACTGGGCTGGGGAGCAGACGCCGGGCTCCTCCTCTGCGGTTCCGCCCGCCCCAGCGCTTCTGCTTCTGTCGCCCCGGACCTCCGCGTCACATTCCCCTGGAAGCTGGTTAGAGACGGCTCATCCGAGGCGCACGCTGCCCACTGTCTGTGTGGGTTTTCCTGGTCCTGCCCCACTCACATTTGCATTCCTTACACACCTGGCCTCTTCCCTTCTCCCCGGCTTCTTTCTTCAGATCAATCATGTTTCACACTCGCCGTCTTCCAAATTTGTCATCGTTGTGGGGTCTCCGAATGACTTACACTTTTTACATCTTCTTGCTTTGGCTGGACTGATGACTTTTTCCTGGTTACATTGTACCGTATTTCTCCCTTTAACAGTGAAAGGTCAGGGGATCCCTGGGTGGCGCAGCAGTTTGGCGCCTGCCTTTGGCCCAGGGCGCGATCCTGGAGACCCGGGATCGAGTCCCACGTCGGGCTCCCGGTGCATGGAGCCTGCTTCTCCCTCTGCCTGTGTCTCTGCCTCTCTCTCTCTCTCTGTGACTATCATAAATAAATAAATTAAAAAAAAATAACAGTGAAAGGTCAGAAACACATGGTTTAGAGAAAATCACTTTTGTAAGGATCACAGATGACCACTTTTTTTCAGAGAATGGGGAGTCCGTAGAGCAGGTCCATGGGCACATCTGTCCAGAGGGCCCCCTTTTGAGTGCTGGCTCTGGTGATGCCACACCTTCAAGAGCTCCCCTGTGCCCTCCCTGAGGCCCTGCCTGGTTGTGCTGGATGAGTCTTCCCAACCGACTCCGCCCCTCCCTGCATCCACTTTGCTAAGAGATTCGAGCAGGTGAATGGCCTTTCCGTGATGCCTTGGGCTAGCTAGAGCTCTTTCCGATCTGCCATGACTGAAAATGAAATTTAGTGGAGCACTTTGGGGAACAGAACAGCCAAGGGGAAAGCACCAGAATCCAATTATAAGTGGGTGTCTTGCCATTTAACCTGCTACTGTGGGTACCACTAGTTAAACAGTCTCTTTTTAGAAATGACCATATCCAAGAAAGCAGCAGTGCATGGGGGGGTCACATTGATTTTTCAATGGAAACCTTCCCATCTTGTTAGAAAGAAAAATCATTGTAAACATGCAGTTATGGCACATTTTTTCCAGCTTTGACTAAGAGAAACTACGGATGGAAAGCACATCATTTCCCATTAAAGAGACTGTTGCTGGTGTGTAGATGTAGCTAATGAAATGGATTGCAATGATGCAGCTCAGGGTTGAGCAGGGCCCAGTGATACAGGGAGGATCTTCAGGCATGTGTGTCCTATTTATCCTTGTCACCTCAGGGTCCCATGGGGAACCTCACAGGAAAGATAGTGAGTGAGCAGATGCCTTGTGTGTGATATTTTCAAAACAAGGCTGGCATTGATAAAGAATTAAATTTAATAATCCTTTTAATATTAAATCAGATTATCAGTTAGGAATATTTACAAACTGAAATGGATACAGAAGTATCACTTTCCATTCACTGATTTTCTACGAGTCATACTTTATTGTCATATATTTCATAAAGATTGAAGATTTGACACCAAGGGATAGAAATGCAAAGTTTCCTTAAACATTGTTGGTATATCTTTTAATTTCTCAGGTTATACCTGCCTGAGTGAGGAGAGCTGTGCATTGTACCAAAGGTCATGGATGTTAGGGTACTTAGGGAGATTTGGTTTAATCCTGTTGGTCAGCTGCTGTTGGAAACACCGTCTTTGGCATTCTCACATATAAAAGAAGACTTGAAAGAGATGAACAAGTCTCAGAAACCCATTTGAATGAACTGAGACTTCTACAAGAAGGTACCAATGATGCTCTGGCCTCACCTTAGAGCCATGGTTCTCAATCTTGACCAAGTATCCGAATCTCTTGAAGAGCTTGTTTAAACAGATTACTGGGCCTCACCTCCAGAATTTCTGATTTGGTGCATTTGGGGTAGAGTCCCAAGATTTGCATTTCTAACAAGCTTTTTGGTAATATTCATTCTGCAAGTGCAGGGATCACATTTTTGGACCTCCTTCCCAATTTGAGTGGGTTGGAGATGGAGCCCAGGCATCTTTGTAAGGCCTCAGGCACACTGCCAGAGTTAAGAACCACTCAAGTTAAGTAGATGGCCCTCTGCACATCCAAACTTCTGTGGTTCTATGAAAAAGAAATTGCTTATACGGAATCTAAAGCATTCAGATTTTATTGTTTACATTGATCAGAGTCATAAAATATCTGTTCAACTATTATATTAGCCTATCTGCAGAAATTTACAAATTTTCAAAGTGTGAAGGAGTTTGATAACATACATGTAAGGATTTCAGAAATTATCATATTTTTCCCTTCAAAAAAATAGCTTGGTGGGAAAGGACACTTGTACATTAATTTTGTCCCCTCCCCTCCAATATATAGACTATAGCATTCTAATGTTACATGTGAATTTTTGAACTCAATGTTTAACTTAAATATATGCATGTCTTTCTATGCGACTGCTGATTTTTAACTACATTATTATCTCTAAGAGATAAATGTAACTTCTCTGTCTTTAAAGTTTTCAATTAATTATCTCATGATAATATAGTAGTATGGATAAAGAAGAAAATCTGTTTATATTGATTTTTTATTTTACTAATGTGATTGCTTAAACACTGCTGTATAAATAATGATGAGCATGGAACTTCTTATACCAGATGCTGTTACAACTACTCTCTGAGGTTTCTTTCTCTAAAATTTATCTTACCATCTATAAATTTAGTATGACTATCATATATAAGTTTAGCATGAATACCAGTAAACTTGCAAAGCCAAACACCAAAAATTGAGTTTATATTAATCCACTTAGTACCAGATGTGGTCATCCCCAATCACTTTGTGTTCTGCATGAAGTCTAGGTGGAATTTGTGATTTGAACCAATTTCTTGAATTGAAAATAAAATTTGTTCCTCGAAGTATTCTTACTTATGAGTATGCTATTTTCGAACAGAGTAATTGCCCCATTTTATAAGGCATATTTCCCTAAAGATAGGAATGCAATACAAAGTTGTTGAATTATATTAGTTTCACTCTTAGGGGAACCACTGTGGAAAATACAGAGGAATCATGTTGGTGGAAAACTGATGACTATGTTGATAAAAGTTTCCCCCCCCTTCCCTTCCTCTTCCTTTTGCCTCTCCTTCTTCCTCCTCTTATTCTCTTTCCCCTTCTCTGTTTTCTTTCTAAATACATGCCTATTGTTTTGCGAAAATGACACAGGATTACTATAAGAAATTATAAAGAAGAAAGAGCCATCATTAACATCTTTTAGACATCGCTTCAATGAATATACATACTAACAAAGGATGAAAGGAAGGGAGGGAGGGAGGGAGAAGGAAGTTCAGAAAAATTAGATCATAATATGCATTCTATTATAAATAATATTATTGACTTTAAAACTACTTGATTTTAATTGGCAAAATACAAAATGAAGTGAAATAAGAAGAATTGTTAAATTTTAAATAGTTGATCACTGTAAACTAAAACCAAAGATTATGTAAAGTTAATGGGAATCAGAGCCAAGTTGGTAACTACTAATACATTTAGGTTTAGACAGTATCTAATTTTCTTTCTCATAGAAAATTATTTTTCAAAAATCTTAATTCTTATTTCAGTTGACATATTGTTTACCAGTAGTTTTTTAAAAAAAATTCTCATATGAGCTCTTTATTTGGATTCATCTTGTCAAGTAGTATTTTGTTCCTCAAAGATGCTGTATTCTTGAGTTATTACATGTTGTAGAAGATTTATTTGTTGCCTTCATATATGGAGAAAAATCAAATATAAATTTATTTCATTGTACTGTATTTTCAAATGTATCTTTAGACCCAGCTCATAATTTTGATATTACTGGGAAGAAGTTGGGAGGTAAACTGATTTTCCCTATTTCAGATAACTAGCTTTCCCCCCTCCTCTGGATGCCCACTTGCTTTTTAGAATTATTGATGCCTGGTATTTTCACTAGGATGGGTATTTTCATCACTCTCTAATGCCTGAGTATTCTTTACAGATTGAATTATGATTCCACACAAGTGAAAGGAATATTCATATCTTCTTAGCCAGGTAATTTACAACCTTTTGGAATGTAAGGATTTTTTTTTTGAAACATAAACAATTACCAGGCTTTTATTATGAGAGTAATTGTGCTTTTAAAATATATTGATAGAGAAAGAGCAAAATGAAAAAAGGAGCGCAAACTACAGACTAATATCTCTTGTGAATATAGACATGAAATCCTCAATAAGATATTGGCAAATAATATCCAGCAATGTTTAAAAAGAATTATACACTGTGACCAAGGAGGATTTATTCTAGAAATGCAAGGCTAGATCATCATTCAAAAATTAATCAGTATGGGGCCCCTGGGTGGCTCAGTAGGTTAAGTGTCTGCCTTTGGCTCAAGCCATGATCCCAGGGTCTTAGGAACGAGGCCACCAATCAGGCTCCCTGTTCAGCGGGGAGCTGCTTCTCCCTCTCCCCCTTACTCATTTCCTCTCTCTCTCTTTCTCTCTTTCTCACCATCTCTCTCTGTCAAATGGGTAATAAATAAAATCTTTTAAAAAATTAATCAGTGTAATCTAATATTAGCAGGCTAGTAAAAAAATCATAGGGTCATAACTGATGTAGAAGATGCATTTGACAAAATCTAACACCTATTTATACTTGAAAATTTTGAGCAAACAAGGAACAGAGGGGAACTTCCTCAACTTCATAAATATTATTTACATTAAACCTTACAGCTTACATCATACCTAATATGAAAGACTGAATGCTTTCCCCCTTATATCAGGAAAAAGACAAGAATATCTGTTCTTATTCAACATAGCATGGAAATTCTAGCCACTGCAATGAAGTAAGGAAAAATAATAAAAGGCATAAGATCAGAAAGGAAGGATTAAACTGTATTTGCAGTTGGTATGATTGTCTATGCAGAAAATCCTAAAGAATCTACCAGAAACCATTTGAACTATGAGTGATTTTAGCAAGGTCACAAGATACAAGATACGTACTAGATACAAGATAAGAACACAAAATACAAAATGAAAGAATGCTACAGCAAATCAGTTACATATTTAAATGATTTATACTTTATTAATCCCAGCATAATTTACATGCATTCCATGGAAATTAGCAATCCACAGAGTGAGAAATAGTAGACCCGTCTGCTGACAAAACTCTTTCAGATTTAACTTGATCATTGGAGAAACTTCAGAGCTCTCTACATCAAATTATGGAGCTTGATTGTACCCCTAAATGGGGGTCTTGGCCATGGTCAGGGGCTTTTGAATGTCCAAGCTTGGTCTCAAGATTCATCAAATTTAGTCTCCCTTTTCTGTCATGCTTCCTTTTCACTTTCTTGTTACGATTATAATTTTGAGGGACAGTGAAGTGAAATCTATCCTGAGTCCAATAATGCCTTTTAATATTGTTTGCTCTATAGTAAATTCTTCTGGCCAAATCTGCGGTGTGATGGAGGGTTGCATAGTGCCTTAATTGTGTCTTGACAAATGTTATTATCTTATTTAGTAAGAGGATGCTCCACATTTTCCTTTGGGTTACATACACAAATTTGATATAATTTTCCCTACAATACAAGAGAAAGATCTTGATTCTTAGGAATTTTGTCTGCTGTCAAGATAATTTTAAAAACAAATACAAAGATTACTATAATTGTGATACATGGTATCAATAACATTAGTGGGTCATTTATGCTTCCTTTAAGTGAAAAATATTGTAAAAGTTAATAGTCTTGGGAATTAAGAGAAAATTGCCCCAATAAAAACCATTTTAAAATGGATATTCCAATTATCATTTTCCTTGAGTACAGGTACTACCTAATGACACAGTAAAATATCAGTTAAAAGTGGGAAAGATTCCATTGCTAATGGTATCCTGTAAATACTTACCCATTAGACATAGAGTTGCAATAGTGTAGACAGGCACATCTATCAGTGAGGTTGTGTCACAGCATAGCATCCTCTCTGTTCCTTTTTTTTTTTTTTGGATCACAACTTTTTACCACACTCAACAGTATCAACTGTGTCTCCCAGAACTTAGGTTGTTTGGGTCAGTTATTTTCTGTCTTAGACTCTTCAGGCTGCAGTGATAAAATACCACTGGCTGATAAACAACATAAATTCATTTCTCATAGTTCTGGAAGATGAAAGTCCAAGATCAAATCACAGGTAAATTTGGTGTCTAGTGAGGACCCATCTTCTTACTGTGTCCTCACATGGCAGAAGGGGCAAAGGACCTTTCTGGAGCCTCTTGTGTAAGGATGCTAATCCCATGTATGACCTAATCACCTCCCAAATGCCCCACCTCCTAACACGATCACAAATTAATTTGCAGAGGGGCACACACATTTAGTTGGTAACATCCTCCTTGATAGTCAGGGCCTGACCTACCGTGGTTCTGCATTCCCCACCTTGCAGTTGCCCTGCTCATCTGCCCTGCAACCCCATGCTTGCAGCACAGCACAACATCTGGGTGAATTCGGAACCATCCCTACCTCATCCAAGACCCTCTTGGATGTGTTGATGATATCGGAAGGGGATCTCTGCCTATACCTCCTCCCACCCTTGATATCTACGACCTTTTTATGTAAATTGGATGGATGCAGGTGGCTAACACTATTTTCTTTGCTCCTAACCCATTAGTAACTATGACACCAGGGTTTCTCTGGGGCAGTGAAGGGGAGGCAAGTTCTCTCATCTGGGAACCCATAAGTCCAGGACATTGTTCCTACAGAGATGCTATAGCCCATGCCCACTAAATTAACTTCCAGTTCTAAGATTATAATTCTACTTTTTGAAGTCCAGGCCAGAGATATATCTACAGATAATATTATGTAGGCAGTTGCTTTTTCTATGGCTACATCTCCCCCTGAGGAGTACATTATTAAGTTTTAAAGTTCTCATTGTATAAACTTACAATAGTAAGCTTAAACTTCTCATTTTTTACACTGTTAGATAAAATATGATTTGAATGTGTTTGAGAACTGTGAGAAGAGAAAATGCTTGTTGACACTTGCAATAAGTATCACTACTACACACACATGCCTCTTCATCCTCCAAACTTAGAGGGTTTGTATCACAGTATGTCATTGAGATGTTGTGACGTCACTGAAAATGGCAGTCAGGACCTCTCAAGATCCACCCCTCTGTCCAAGCAATGAAAAACCTGGCAAAAATGGTCAGAATCAAGTTTTTCAGAATCAAACCATTGAAAGTCAAAACAAGGAGATAACTTTTTAAAGCAGCAAGAGAGTGTAACTTATCAGACACCAAACATGATTTGGAGCTAGTTTCTCATCAAAACCATCAAAGTCAGGAGGCAGTGGGGTACTATATTCAAAGTGTTGACATTTTAAAAGTCCTGTCAAGGGGATACCTGGGTGGCTCAGTGGTTTAGTGCCTGCCTTCGGCCCAGGGTGTGGTCCTGGAGTCCCAGGATCGAGTCCCGCATTGGGCTCCCTGCGTGGAGCCTGCTTCTCCCTCTGCCTGTGTCTCTGCCTCTCTCTCACTCTCTCTCTGTCTCTCATGAATAAATATAATATTAAAAAAATAAAAATAAAATAAAAATCGTATCAACCAAGAGGTCTATATCTGTCAAAGCTATACTTTAAAAATGAATGGGAAATTAAGACATTCCCAGATTAAAAAAAAAAAAAAACTGAGATCGTTTGTTGCCAACAGAACTGTCCTGCAAGAAATAGTAAAGGGAGTCCTTCAGACTGAAATGGGGAGGACACTAAACAGTAATGGATCCGGATGCATTCTGGGCATCCCCTGTGGGTAGGTGAGATCTAAAAGTCTTTGAAGTGTTTGTGTCTTCAGGAAAGGACAGAGTGGTTCCAGGTGGCAGTGCTCTGTGATATGATTGGAATTTTCTCATTTTAAAGTTCCTTTATCCAAAGTATTTCCTCTACTCCCCCACAGACAATCTAAAGAAGTCAAATTTCTACAATGTAGGTCATTCCTCTGTGGCCCACAGAACCAGTATCTACTGAACACTATATTATTGATAACACAGTATTAACCAAAGTTCACATGAGAAACAAAACTATATGTGTGCATGAAGAGATTTATTGTCAGGAGTTGGCCCACATGATCATGGAGGCTGAGAAGGGCCAACTCAGGGAGAGCCAGCGGCAATTCCAGTCTGAGTCCAAAGGCCTGAGATGCAGGAGAGAATGGTGTTGGATCCAGACTGAGTCCTTTGTCCAAGCTTGAAGACATTCAGGAAGAGAGAGAATTCTCTTGTTCTCTCCAGGCTCTCTGTGGATTGGATGAGGCACAACCACACAGGAAGGCCATCTGCTTTACTCAGTCTACCGATTTGAGGATTAATCTTATCCAGACATGCCCAGATAATGTTTAACCAAATATCCGGGCATCCAGTCAAGTCGACACATAAAATTAAGCATCACAAATGCCCAAGATAATTATTGCTCAAGATTCTTTGCATTGATTATTTTACAGCATAATAAATCTATGAAATAAGTACCACTGTTCACATGTTACAGTTAAGGAAATGGATGTTCACAGATATAAATTGGTGTGCTCATTCATAGAGCAGAAATAAGTGGCAGGATTAGGTCTTTTTTTTTATTTTTTTTTAAATTTTTATTTATTTATGATAGTCACAGAGAGAGAGAGAGAGGCAGAGACACAGGCAGAAGGAGAAGCAGGCTCCATGCACCGGGAGTCCGATGTGGGATTCGATCACGGGTCTCCGGGATTGCGCCCTGGGCCAAAGGCAGGCGCCAAACCGCTGCGCCACCCAGGGATCCCACAGGATTAGGTCTTAATCTCAGTCTATGTGATGACATAATTTCCCAGGATGCCTGGGGTCAGCGTGTAGCTCCTTCTCACCTGGTACTGACCTGTTATGGCCCAGCCTGTGTTTGTATTTCCATGGCAGCTGACCAAGCCTGGCATGGAGCAGGGTGCCTGAGGATGAATACAGGTGGCCAAGCCATCCAGGGTCCTTGAACATAGGAATGGTAGACTGGACACATTTCTGTGGGGAAGACAAGCTGGTAGGGCTGGTGTGCCTGGAGAGTTGCAGGGATCAGAGGCTTGAGTCAGAAGAGAACGTGGGGTGGGAAAGCAGATGAGAAGATGGAGTGACAGAGGGACAGACTGCCAGAGGAAGGGCAGGGGTCTCTACTGGAGCTCACCTGCCCATGGGCACCTGCCCCTTTATCAGATCTCTGCTCACATTGCCCCATGGAATCCTCATCCCCACCTCCCTCATGGTGTGGGGAGCTGGCATGGAGGTGCCACGTTGGTTGAGGAAGGCATGTTCCATGTGTTCAAGGCCTCCGGGGCAGCTGGCCTCCCATTAGTGAGCAGGTGAACCCCAGTGGCAGCCTGGCCGGTGGCAGACCCTTGTCCTTAGATTAGCCCTTGCTCCCACCCAGAAGAAGCCCTGCTTCTGTGAAGGTGTCTTTCTTTCTGAGAAGGCTGTTAGCACCTAAAATGCAATTTTCTATGAAGAAAGTCTCTACCAGGAAAGGCCTTAGAATTTATGGATTTTTTGTTTGTTTGTTTAGTTTTTTTGATTTGTTCTTTCCCTGATCACTGTCAGATATTTTTAGCTGTTTTTGAAAAAAATGATTTCAAAACAAGTCAGAAGACTATACATTCGGTTCCTAACACAGAATTCCAATTCGCTCAGCACACAATTGGTGTCTGGGTCCCCTCTTGTTTCGTTTGGACACTAACCCCAGGCAAGGCCTCCCTCCTGGCTGGTTTGTATGGACTCACTGCATGTGTACAGTGGAGGTTCTCCTTGTGTTTGCTGCACGCAGAGCATTACATGCAAATGCAGCAAAACACATCTCTGTTGGGATGGCTGCTAGCATCACAGATGGTCGGAGGAGCCTTGTCAAGAGTTAACCACCCTCCTCCAGGCTACTGGTCACTGCCATCACCATCGTGGTGTTTATATGCCCTGGCGCTGGAAGCAGGGCTTCAATTCTACAGTCCCACTCTGAATCCTGTTAGGACACAGCCCTATCCTCCTTATCCTGGGATCTTCCTGAGGAATGCCTTTTGCAGGGTTGGCATGAGTCAGAGAGAGTTGCAGACCTTCCCCTGCAGGCCTTCTCCACTCATAGCAGCCCAGCTCCTACCCACGCAGGCGGCAGGGAGCCTGGCCTCGTGGGGCCACCTGGCTGGCCTCTGTCCTCCTCCCTGGCTCCTCAGCCTGATTACAAGGATGTCTCTAGGCCTGTGGTGGGTCCAGTGCCTTGGGCTCTTTGCCCCCAGGTCCCCTCTGTCCTCTTTAACCCTGAGTTTTCTCCTCTAATACCTGCAGGTGGATGAGAACTCAGGCACATTTTTCGGGTCCCTAGGTATCCATCAGCTTCCAGGAAGCCTGGGACCCAGAGTGTCACGTGTCAGTGCTCTCTGTGTGACTGCCATGTCCCCTGTCTCCCGGGGCCCCCACTCATCTATTCCCACTCTACCACATGGTGTGCATTGCCCACTGTACTGTGAGCCCCACCTGCTGCTCTGTGCAGTGGCTTCTTACCTGTGTCCCTGGAGACAGGATGGGGTGACACACCTGGCAGGCACTTGATGAACATTTGCTGCACCTGTGAAGAACCTTATTTAAAACCCCTGAGGGCACAAGTAAATTCAAATCCTCACCAAGGACAGGTGGAACAGTACGGTGTTCAACAGCGTAGGTCTCTGTTCCAGGGGATCTTTGATCACCCCTCCGTCTCGGTGTGGCTCAGCTTCATGTCTCTAAAGTGGGGGAGTGACAGTGGTAGCATAAATACTCTACATTTCAGTTGTGATTCACATTAGCAAAGGCTACTGTGGTCATGGTGGCAGTTTTCTGGTTTATGCCCTTAAATTGTAGAACGTCTTTATTTTAATCATATTGACCAGGCTGTAGGAATGTGTGTATATATACATGGATACTACATACATTTGTTAATTTACTGAAGACATTTTTATTGATTATAATAAATAGTTCTTCTATGACTTCTTCTCAAAACAGTCATTGATTTTAAATCTAAAACCATGAAGGTACACAAGAGAAACACACATCTGGGAAGTCAAAGGGCACACGTTGCTGTCACCCAGTGGTGCCACAATCAATGACCTATTATTTGGGGGGGAAGAGTAATGCCCTCATTTCTGTGTTGAGTCAGACTTTCATTCCAAACTTGTATTCAGCTAACTGCATATCATATATTTTCTTGATACTCTAAGTTCTTCAAAGATTTTGTGACTTGCATTTTGATGACACTTTCAATACCATGTTTTGGTTATTTTTTAAATGGAAAAATCCATGCATTTTCATCCACTGTGAGCAATCACAACTGGATGCCTCTCCAGGCTCCAGGAGCTTAAAAAATAAATGGTTCTCTTACTAACCTGTGTTGCACACAGTTTATTCTGGCCACAGACTTGACTTTGACTGTGTCTGATGTTGGGAGATGTGAAGGACCATTGATCCTTGCCTTTCTGAAGCTTCTCTTTACAATCCTGGCAGATAGCTGCTGTGGGAAGTTAGACACTCTCGTGAGTCATGTGTGGAGGTTAGGACACTTGTGGGTCATTCTCAGAGGTTAGGATACTTGTGGGTCACACTTTTAGGTTAGGACAATTTTGTGGGTTGTGCTGGGAGGTTAGGACACTAGTGTGTCATACTTCAAGGTTAGGACACTCTTGTGGGTTGTACTTTGACCCATGGCAGACAGCTCACACTGCATCAGAGCTATATCTTATTTGGCATTGCAAATATGTGGCTCATCAATGGTGTTTGTAGTTCTCAAAATGATATTACATTCTTACTCTGAGGAGTTGGTATTGTGGTTGGTTCATGAGTGAGAACCATAGCTCACTGTAGACTCTGACCCTCGGTTTTTCTTTCAGAGCCCGGTGGACTCTGTGAGCTTAGGTTTCCTTGTATGTGATGTGAAGAGGTCAGTACCTACATTACATGGAGGTCACAGGGAATGCATGACAAACCAATGAGGCTCAGAAAACCTATTCAATCAATGTCAGGTTGAGCAAGTCTGTGTGAGAAGATGGCATGGGGTGTTCACTGCCGGTGCCCACTGTTGGGCACCCCTTTTATTTCAGAGAAAAAACATGTCAATGACTCTATCAAGGTCAATGAAGACAGTGACAGGCCCAGAGCTGTGTCCCAGGCCCTCCGATTCTTGTACTAGAACAGTTGTTAATAGGCAGTGCTGACTGCTGCGTGCACGTTAGTTCAAGGAGGCGACCATGCAGCTAGGGGAAGTGAGAGCAAATGGGAGAAGTAAAAGGAAATTGCGTGCAGCTAACCCCACAATATTATTTAGAGGATTGTCTTCCTTAAGCAGAGGACAGTGATGATGATGGCAATGAGATAAGATACTGAAATACAGACATTTTACCCTCAGGCATCAGGGCAGTTCCAGGCATGAAGTGGCTGCGCACACAGCTGATATTGCCTGGTCCATCCTTCCTTTTTCTCTTCACTTTGCTTCTCTGCTTTGCTTCCTCCTTGCGGGTTCCTGTCTCTGTGATGAGCATGAGGATTGCCATTGGTCTTAGATGTGCACTTCCCAAATTCAATCAACAGCCAGGCAGATACATCTAGAGGGGACACACACACAGTGGTTAGGTTTTGGGGCACATGTTCAGAGGGGTGGGTACTCTGAGCCCCTGTTGCCCAGGGACACTGTGATGGGTTTCCCAATGGAAACACAGGAACTGGGGGAGGAGCACCACCCATGGCACATTGGGCATGATTATCAGAAGATGGCTAAGAAGAATATGGTTTAAGGCACCTTGTTAGGGTGCTTCCCCCTGTGCTTTCTGAATAAATGGACCTAGCAAGCAATAGCACATCTTTTTCAACACCCTACTAGGATATGCTCTCAAAATCTTTAAAGCAGATATGGAGCCTAAATAGCCCCAATCTGGTGGGTGGTTAGCAGACACCCTCCTGCTTTGCTAAACTGAAGAAAGTGGCTGAAAAAACCTTGAGAATTTTTTTTATATTTTATTTATTTATTCATGAGAGACACACAGAAAGAGGCAGAGACACAGGCAGAGGGAGGATCAGGCTTCCTGTGGGGGGCCCAATGCAGGGCTTGACCCCAAGACCCTGGGATCATGCCCTGAGCAGATGGCATGTTCAACCACTGAGCGACCCAGGCATACCTATTCAAATCTTATTCAAATCTTAACTAGAAGGCTTGCATTTCCTAAAAAACAAAATGAACTATCATTAGCTATAAAATTTCTTTTGCTCAGAAGTATAAGTGTCTGTTTGTCTTTGTCCCAACAGTGAGTGATCCCTGTGTGTGGGGCATTGGCTAGGTGCTGGAATAATGTAGTCAAACAGTATATCCTACCTGTTTGCATTATCTTTCTGACCTAAGTCACTTCCTTGTGCTATTGCAATAGGCACTTGGTATTATTTTTCATTATAATGCATTAAAAAACACTCCTAGGGGTGCCTGGGTGGCTCAGTCAGATGAGCATTGGTCCAACTTTTGATCTCAGCTCAGGTTATGATCTCAGAGTCATAAGTTCAAGTGGGAGCCAGATGAGGAGCCTACTTAAGAAAGAAAAACAACTCCTCAAAAGTCTAACTGGGTGAATATGAACCTTGGAGTTGAAAAAACTCCAAGGTAATGATCATAATCACCATTAAATTTTTGATGTAAAGAGGCTTTGAGAAATAAAATTGGAAATAAGCCTTTTTCAAAAAATCTGAAGGGGAGTATATTTCTCCAGTTTCTTTGGTAACAGATCTCCACACATTAAATCATTAAAATTATCACCAGTTATATAATCTTTTAAGATATGGGTTCCCTGTGCACGTGGATTATGAATAAGAGGCACACTCAGACCAGCTCTGGGCACACCACCAACCGGACAACGTTCCCTTGCCCTCCTGAAGCCACGAGAGGACTCCAAAGGGAACACTGGTGTGTGCTGGAATTGACATGTCTGAACTAACTTCGGTAAAAAGTGGTGACAATCATTTAAACTGTTTCTTTTTAATAAGCCATTTATGAGTGATAGCAGAGAGAACAATGGAAAACCTGTGTTAGATCTCTTTCCTCCCCAGCTCTGTATGTGTGTGTGTGTGCACATGTATGTGTGTGGGTGCATGTGGGGAGGGCATGTGCTTGTGTGTGCATGTGTGTCTGTGCAGGTATGTGTGGGCATGTGGATGTGTGGGGGTGGGGGCATGTGTGTGCATGTGTGTGTTTGTGTGTCTATGCACATGCATGTATGTGTGGGCATGCGCGAGTCTCCTACATAAAATTAGCACTAAGGTGATGAAAAGGGAGCATTCCCGTATGAGTGTTGTGAGGCCGTTTGGCTGCACTGCAGGAAGAGTTGCCTGGTCTGCACCTTTCTGGGCAAGAGAGAGAGATTTGCTCTGCGCATCGTGAAGACGTGGGTCTGATGGAGTCTCAGGGAAACACTGCTCCTTGAGAGGTGAGAGAGCACACGGTGTGGTGTGGACATGAATGAATGGCTGGAGTGGGCTTGGGTCTTCTAGAACATGCTTCGTCCCTGCTGGGTGCTGAGATTTCATGCTGTGAGGCCTCCAAAGCCCTTTCCCTGGGGATGCATAGTCAAAGTGCATCTGTATCCTGCTCGCTGGTACTTTTACATTTTTAATTTATAATTTTATTATTAATTATAACATTTTGTTCATAATTTTATTATTCTTCTTTAGCTATTTTTATTGAGATACAATGGAAATGTGACATTACATTTGTTTCATGTGATGACATGACTGGATATTTGTGTATATGGGAGTATAATCACTGTGCTAAGTTTAGTTAACATCCATCACCACAGAGTTACAAGGTTTTTTCTCCTGATGATGACTTTATTTATTTTTTTAGAGAAAGAGAGAGGGAGAGCTCAAGTAGGGGGAGAAGCAGAGGGAGAGGCAGAGAGGGAATTCCAAGTAGGATTATCACTAGTGCAGAGCCCTACATGGGGCTCAATCTCATAACCCTGCAATCACAACCTGAGCCGAAATCAAGAATCTGTTGCTAAACTGACTGAGCTACCCAGGCACACCTTATGATGACAACTTTTAAGACCTACACTCTTAACAAGTTTCAAATATACAATACAGTATTATTAACTACAGAATTTCAGTATTCTTGAATTTATTTTAATAATGACACATAGTAATGTAACTTAAGAATTTCTAAAATTATTGCCCTAACAAATAAGCTAACCAATCTACCACCAGGGTTTATAATGAAACATTCACTTCATAAACATTTCCTGGTTTTCTGCAATTTAAGGTGCTGACTTAAGATGGCCTGTCTGCCATAGGTAACCACATCATACTATTTGGAGAATGGAGGTTTTGTTTCTTTTTTTATGTCAGACTAGATTTTATACAAAGTATGTAGCAAGAGATAAAGATGGTCATTATATCATAATTAAGGACTCGCATACTTCAAGAAAATCTGACAATTCTAAATGTTTCTTCATTTAAAAAACTCTTTTTCAAGAACTAGTTTTGGTTTTATTGATTTTATTGATTTCAATTTTCCATTTTATCAATCTCTGCAGAAATTATTTTAATCCATGTGTTGCTTATTCTCCATATATTTTGGAATTTTCTAGTTATCTGTTTTAGCTTTCTATGTTCATGTTTTCCTTTTGGCTCTGACAGCAAATTTCTATGAATTCTCTTGTTTTAAATTTTATGAGGTGTGGGAGTTTCTTTCCCTCTGAACGTGGTTATGGTAGTCAATGCTCCACCTGAGTTTGGGAAGACTGTGTGTTCTGCTGTTTCTAGATAAAATATTTCCTAAATGTCATTTAGCATTGATCAAAATGACTGTTCAGTTCATCCTTAATACCTTTATGCCTGATGCATGTATCAGTTACTGAAAAACCAGGGTTTCATGCTGGATAACAGATTGGGAGTTTGAATGGCTATCCAACAAATGGATTTGTCCATTTTTCTTTCCAATCTTCAATACTTTTTGAATCACATACTTGATGTTGTGTAGTCAGATACGTTTACATGAAGGACTTGTTATGTCTTCTTGGAGAATAGACTCCTACCTCTTTAGGTAATGCCTCTCTTTACACCTGATCATTTTCCTGGTTCTGAACTCAGCTTTGTGTGAAATGCATGTGGCTACTCTGGGTTATGTTTGATTTGTGTTACCATGGTGGCTTACCTTTTTCTGTCTCTTTATTTTTAACTTCTTTGTATTGTGATAAAGGGAGTCTCTTGTAGAAAACGTATAGCTGGTTCTTATGTTTTTATATTTATTTATTTATTTATTTATTTATTTATTTATTTATTATTTATTTATTGTGTTTGTAATACTTTTTTGTATTTTTTTATTGGAGATCGATTTGCCAACATATAGCATAACACCCAGTGCTCATCCCATCAAGTGCCCCCCTAAGTGCCCGTCACCTCGTCACCCCAAACCCCTATCCACCTCCCTTTCTACCCCCTTGTTCATTCACAGAGTTAGGAGTCTCTCAAGCCCTGTCACCCTCTCTGATATTTCCCACTCATTTTCTCTCCTTTCCCCTATAATCTCTTTCACTATTTTTATATTCCCCATATGAGTGAAACTATATAATGTTTGTCCTTCTCTGATTGACTTACTTCACTAAGCATCATACCCTCCAGTTCTACCCACATTGAAGCAAATGGTAGGTATTCAATTCATCCTTTCTAATGGCTGAGTAATATCCCATTATATACATACACACACAGACACACACACACACACACACACACCATATCTTCTTTATCCATTCATTTTTCGATGGGCACTGAGGCTCCTTCCACAGTTTGGCTATTGTGGACATTGCTGCTAGAAACATTGGGGTGCAGGTGTCCCGGTGTTTCACTGCATCTGTATCTTTGGGGTAAATCCCCAAACAGTGCAATTGCTGGGTCGTAGGGTAGCTCCATTTTTAACTCTTTGAGGAACCTCCACACAGTTTTCCAGAGTGGCTGCACCAGTTCACATTCCCACCAACAGTGCAAGAGGGTTCCCCTTTCTCCACATCCTGTCCATTATTTGTTGTTTTCTGTCTTGTTAATTTTCCCCATTCTCACTGGTGTGAGGTGGTATCTCATTGTGGTTTTGATTTGCATTTCCCTGATGACAAGTGATATGGAGCATTTTCTCATGTGCTTGTTGGCCATGTCTATGTCTTCTTTGATGAAATTTCTGTTCATGTCTTTGGCTCATTTCATGATTGGATTGTTTGTTTCTTTGCTGTTGAGTTTCATAAGTTCCTTATAGATCTTGGATACTAGCCCTTTATCTGATAGGTCATTTGCAAATGTCCTCTCCCATTCTGTAGGTTGTCTTTTAGTTTTGTTGAGTGTTTCTTTTGCTGTGCAGAAGCTCTTTATCTTGATTAGGTCCCAGTAGCTCATTTTTGCTTTTGTTTCCCTTGCCTTCATAGATGCATGTTGCAAGAAGTTGCTGTGGCCAAGATCAAAAAGGGTATTGCCTGTGTTTTCTTCTAGGATTTTGATGGATTCTTGTCTCACATGTAGATCTTTCATCCATTTTGAGTCTATCTTTGTGTCTGGTGTAAGAGAATGGTCTAGTTTAATTCCTCTGCATGTGACTGTCCAATTTTCCCAGCACCATTTATTGAAGAGACTGTCCTTTTTCCAGTGGATAGTCTTTCTGCTTTGTCAAATATTAGTTGACCATAGAGTTGAGAGGCCATTTCTAGGCTCTCTATTCTGTTCCATTGATCTCTGTGTCTGTTTTTGTGCCAGTACCACACTGTCTTGATGATCATAGCTTTGTAGTACAACTTGAAATCTGGCATTGCGATATCCCTGGCTCTGGATTTCTTTTTCAATATTCCTCTGGTTATTCGGGATCTTTTCTGATTCCCCACAAATCTTAAGAAGATTTGTTCCAACTCTCTGAAGAAAGTCCATGATATTTTGATAGGGATTGCATTGAACGTGTAAATTGCCCTGGGTAGCATAGACATTCTCACAATATTAATTCTTCCAATTCATGAGCATGGCATATTTTCCCATCTCTTTGTGTTTTCCTTAATTTCTTTCAGAAGCGTTCTGTAGTTTTTAGGGTATAGATCCTTTACCTCTTTGGTTAGTTTTATTCCTAGGTCTCTTATGTTTTTGGGTGCAACTGTAAATGGGATTGATTCCTTAATTTCTCTTTCTTCAGTCTCATTGTTAGTATAGAGAAATGCCACTGATTTCTGGGCATTGATTTTGTATCCTGCCACACTGCCAAATTGCTGTATGAGTTCCAGCAATCTTGGGGTGGAGTCTTTTGGGTTTTCTAGGTACAGTATCATGTCATCTGCAAAAAGGGTGAGTTTGACTTCTTCTTTGCCAATTTGAATGCCTTTTATTTCTTTTTGTTGTCTGATTGCTGAGGCTAGGAATTCTAGTACTATGTTAAATAGCAGTGGTGAGAGTGGACATCCCTGTCATGTTCCTGATGTTAGGGGAAAGGCTCTCAGTTTTTCCCATTAAGAATGATACTTTCTCATTCTTTTCATAGATGGCTTTTAATATGCTAAGGAATGTCCCCTCTATCCCTACACTCTGAAGAGTTTTGATCAGGAATGGATGCTGTATTTTGTCAAATGCTTTCTTTGCATCTATTGAGAGGATCATATGGTTCTTGTTTTTTTCTCTTGTTGATGTGATCTATCACGTTGATTGTTTTACCTGTTGAACCAACCTTGCATCCCGGGGATAAATCCCACTTGATCATGGTGAATGATCTTCTTAATGTACTGTTGGATCCTATTGGCTAGTATCTTGGCGAGAAATTTTGCATCTGTGTCCATCAGGGATATTGATCCATAGTTCTCCTTTTGGGGAGGTCTTTGTCTGATTTTGGAAATAAGGTGATGCCTCATGAAATAAGTTTGGAAGTATTCTGTCCCTTTCTATCTTTCAGAACAGCTTTAGTAGAATAGGTATTGTTTCTTTCTTCTTTAAATGTTTGATAGAATTCCCCTTGGAAGCCATCTGGCCCTGGACTTTTGTGTCTTGGGAGATTTTTGATGACTGCTTCAATGTCCTCCCTGGTTATTGGCCTGTCCAGGTTTTCTATTTCTTCCTGCTCCAGTATTGGTAGTTTGTGATTTTCCAGAAATGTATCCATTTCTCCTAGAGTGCCTAATTTATTGGAGTACAGCTGCTCATAATACATTTTTAAAATCATTTGTATTTCCTTGGTATTGGTTGTGATCTCTCTTCTTTCATTCATGATTTTATTAATTTGAGTCTTTTCTCTTTTCTTTTTAATAAGACTGGCTAATGGTTTATCTATCTTATGAATTCTTTCAAAGAACCAACTCCTGGTTTTGTTGATCTGTTCTACAGTTCTTCTGGTCTCTATTTCATTGAGTTCTGATTGAATCCTTATTATCTCTCTTCTTCTGCTTGATATATATTTTATTTGCTGTGCTTTTTCCAGGTCCTTTAGGTGGGAGGTTAACTTGTGTATTTGAGTTTTTTCCAATTTTTTGAGGGATCCTTGTATTGCGATGTATTTCCCTCTCAGGACTGTTTTTTGCTGTATCCCAAAGATTTTGAACAGTTGTATCTTCATTTTCATTAGTTTCCATGAGTCTTTTTAATTCTTCTCTGATTTCCTGGTTGATCCTTTCATCTTTTAGTAGGATGCTCTTTAACATCCACGTGTTTGAGTCTCTTCCAAATTTCTTCATGTGATTGAGTTCTAGTTTCAAAGTATTATGGGCTGAAAATATGCAGGGGACAATCCCAATCTTTTGGTATCAGTTGAGACCTGATTTGTGACCCAGTATGTGGTCTATTCTGGAGAAAGTTCCAAGGGCACTTGAGAAGAATGTGTATTCAGATGCATTCAGATGCAAGGTTCTGTGTATATCTGTGTAATCCATCTGGTGAGAATGGAGGTTTGGATGAGAGTTTTAAACCAAATGGAGAATGTCACATAGTCCCATGCAGTCAGGGAGTGTTATAAGTGAAGTGACTCCATCCCCTTCCTCTACATCAAACTTCCACACTCCTCTCCCAGCTCCCTTGTTGGAACTTTATCCCACATCTGCGTCCCATGTTTGCATTTATAAATCAGTTTGAGTAAGATCTGTACTCTGAAAACTATAGAACACTTATGAAATAAATTGAGGAAGACACAAATAAATGGAAAATATTCCATATTCATGGATAAGAAGAACAAACATTGCTAAAATATCTGTGCTATCCAGAGCAATGCACTCCAATGCACTTCCTATCAGAATACTATTTCCATTTTTCACAGAGTTGGAACAAATAATCCTGAAATTTGTATGGAACCAGAAAAACCCTGAATAGCCAGAGGATTATTAAAAAAGAAAACTAACACTGGTGGCATCACAATTACAGACTTCAAGCTGTATTACAAAGCTGTGATCATCAAGACAGTATGGCACTGGCACAAAAACAGATGCACAGGTCAATGGAACAGAAGAGAGAACCCAGAAATGGACCCTCAACTCAATGGTGAACTAACCTTTGACAAAGTAGGAAAGAACATCCAATGGAGAAAAGACAGTCTCTTCAACAAATGGTTCTGGGATAATTGGACAGCCACATGCAGAAGAATGAAGTGAGACCATTTCCTTACATTATACACAAAAATAAATTCAAATGAATGAATCACCTTAATGTGAGAAAGGAAGCCATCAAAATCCTAGAGGAGAACACAGGCAGCAATCTTTTTGAATTTGGCTGCAGTAACTTCCTGCTAGACACATCTCTACATACAAGGGAAACAACAGGAAAAATGAACTATTGGAATTTCATCAAGATTAAAAGCTTTTGCGAACCAAAGGAAACAAAACAAAAGACAAACTTCAATGAGATAAGATATTTGCAAGTGATCTATCTGATAAAGGGTTAGTATCCAAAATAAAAAAATAACTTACCAAACTCAACACCCAGAAAACAAATAATCCAATCAAGAAATGGGCAGAAGACATGAACAGACATTTCTCTAAAGTCCTACAAATGGCCAACAGATGCATGAAAAAGTGCTCAGTATTATTCAGCATCAGGGAAATACAAATCAAAACTACCATGAGATACCACCTCACACCAGTAAGAATGGCTAAAATTAACAAGTCAGTAAATGACAGATGTTGGTAAGGATCTAGAGAAAGGGAAACCCTCTTACACTGTTGGTGGGAATGGAAACTGGTGCAGCCACTCTGGAAACAGTGTGGAGGCTCCTCAAAAAATTAAAAATAGAGCTACTCTATGACCCAGCCACTACACTATTGAGTATTTACCCCAAAGATCCAAATGTAGTGATCTAAAGGGACACCTGCACTACAATATTTTTAGCAGCCATGTCCCTGATAGTGAAACTGTGTGGAAAGGGCCCAGATGTCCATTGACAGATGAATGGATAAAGAAGATGTGATACTACTCAGCCATCGAAAAGAATGAAATCTTACCATTTGCAAGGAGGTGTATAGAACTAAAGGGTATTATGTTATTGAACTAAGTCAGTCAGAGAAAGACAAGTATCATACAGTTTCACTCAATTGTGGAATTTAAGAAACAAATCAGAAGATCATAGTGGAAGGGAGGGAAAAAATGGGAAGTTGTCAGAGGGAGACAAATAAGAGACTCCTAACTCTAGGAAACAAACTGAGGGTCGCTGGAGGGGAGGTGGGGACAGGGTCACTGGGTGATGGGCATTAAGGAGGGCATGTCATGTGATGAGCACTGGGTGTTATATACAACTGATGAGTCACTGAGCTCCACCTCTGAAACTAATAATACAATATATGTTGATTAATTGAATGTAAATAAATAAAAAAACCAAATAAATCGGTTTGAATTTCCAGCTAACTTTTCATATGCATTGTCTTATTTCACCATATTTTACAAGTATGTAATCCTTTGTATCCCTCCCTGTAGTTAAAGAGTTTTAGAGAAGGAAACATCAAGAACACACACAACTGACTTTGTCAACATGCTGTAACTCTGACATAATTGGAATCTTCCAGCCAAGGGTGGACCTCTTAAATTGGCTAATGTCTCTTTCGCTGCCATGCCTGTGGGATTCCTCTGTGTACTTGTTCACTCAAGAAAACACCACCGCTGTAATCCTGTTCTGCAAACATGAAAAATAGTCCTGGTGCAAGCTCCCAGGTATTCCCCCATGTAGCCTCTTCCCTACTTTGCATTCCTTTATCTATTCAACAATTTCTGGGGACACTTATATGTGCCTGAAGCAGCAATGCTCACTGAAGAGATGAAGATAAGTAGGACTCCAGGGTTTATGCACTCATGATGGAGACAGATATGTAAACAAACAAACATACAGCACTATCTGAGAAATAGATAATTGGAGCTCCAGGACCTGAAGCATTAGTAGAATCTTATGATGTTCCCTGTACATTATTAAGAATTGATTGAAATGAGGTCATTTGCTTCTTGTATAATCTACTTTGGTTCTCAAGGGCTGCTTTTCATGAGGTTTGAATTAAGTTTTATAATTCCAAGTGGAATGTTTGAAAATATTCTCATTACATTGGCAAGTTTTTGCTATTTCTCATGTGAATTTCTCTTTTATAGTTAACTGGGGGGGAAAGTTTTTGAAAACTGCAAAATGTTGTAGAGCTCATTCAATGCCATGTGCAATGCTACTAATATAATCTCATTAATTATGCAATGTGAGGAAGGCTGAGTATTAGATATATTCCAAAAAAAAAAAAAAAAAAAAAAACAAGGAAAAATTTCTACCACTCTACCTTAATCATCTGTCTTATGTGGTAAGCCATCTGGTCCAGCCTCTGTGGTGTGGTGAGCTGGATCCAGCCCCAACACCTGCCAGGACCCCGAGGAGAAGCCCGCCAGATCACTGACCAGGGGAAGAGACACTGAGCAATGGCTGTTGCCAGGAACTAGTTTCCTTTGAATTTGCTCCAGCCACATCCAAACAGCATTGCTTTTCATGAACCTGAAAGCTGCCATCACAACATTTTGATCCCAAACTGTTTTCCTGAAAAATAAAAATGTTCTCTTGTGAGGCTTTGAATTAAAACGGAATAGAAATGAGATTTTCTATTTTTACAGCAGATGTTGCTCATTATAGATATTTGATTTGTTTGAAGAAATAAGATGATAAAAAATATGGGGAAGAATCATGGGAGGTTAGCCAAATTAGACTTTGGAGATCATGCAGTTAAAGGCCTTTGTGTTTTAAGATAGGATAGGGCTCCAAGGTTAAGAAAGTTGCCTAGGGCCATATAGACTCACAGCTCATTGATAGAGCTAGGCTTGCTCTGTCCCACACTGTTTTTCCACAGGATTTTTTTTGCGTGAAAATCAGCTTACCAAAGTCTACTAATGGAAGGAAAAACGACTTTCCTCTCTATGAATGTAACAGAAACCCTTAGTAAAATTAGAGGGTCAGTGAATCCTTCTTTGACTCAGTATCCTTAGTTTTGAGATTAATTATTTAAATATTTTAAATTATCTGAAGGATAACATATTGCACTAAATACACTAAATACTAAAGTAGAATTACTAGTTTGAGAGTCAATTCTGATTATGATTTCTTTCATTTTCTCTGTGAAATAGTATTGCTTCAAAGAAAAAGCTGGAAATTTGCAATGCTCCTAAAAGCTAACAGACATCCTAATGTCCATGTCTGGGAGAAAATTTACTGCCTAAAAACAGCAAGATTGGTAAGAAATGCACATGGGCTTTTATTCATTGCATTGTCCTGGTTTTGCATCATAAGCACAGACTGTCTGATAAAAGGAACGAGGACATTTCACACCTCTGCTATGGTCTCTATGGAGACCCAGGGCTCATCAGCCGGGATGAGTCATTTTGTAGGAGATTCTTCAGTCCCCAACCTAAACTGTACCCTTTCAGAGATAGAAAATTCAACAAAACCAATCGGATAGGACAAAAGGAAGAAATCTCAAGTCCTTGTGTTGAATTTTGGAAATCTGGATTCTAGCAGAATGGAAGATGACCTCATCAAAGTAGAAAAGCATTAGAAATAGTGACTGAGTCAAAAAGGTGCTACCACATATGACAGAGGAAAGTAGATATGACAAAGCTGGAAGAAAGTGAAAATACTGTTATGAGAATTAAAATATTATTGGGCACGTGTAATGCTTTGCACATCAGAGGTGGGAAAAAAGTTTGAGAAACTCCCACAAAACAGTCAAGAATTAAAAACTACGATAGCAAGTAAATACAAGTGGAGCACAAAGTGTAGAAATCTCCAGCTCCTCCAGGAGAAGCCAAAGGACATAAAATGGAGACAATTATCCAAGACATAATAGAAGAAAAAAATTCTGATCCAAAGAAAACCCGAGAACAGGGTGGGTTTGGCCCACACTAGGAAATATCAAAAGTAAGAAACTGACATCTAGACAAACTGTAATTTTTTTGAATGATGAAATAAGGAAATTTTATGCAAACTTCCAGGCAGAAAACAGGTGACTTGCCAAGGAACATAGATCATCCAGCTTCAGCCAACTCCCTGTTGAACACTGACGTGGGCACCAATGGTGCAGTCCTGCCCACCAACCTGCCTTCCTGAGTGAGAGACGAGCAGCCAAAGCCATGGCATTTTTCCCACTTAAGCTCGTATGCCCATGGAGCCTCCACAAAGGCATTTTTGAAATGTGAACAAGCTAGAAAACACTGCACACATGCACTCTTCCTGAAAAACATTGCTGGAAATTTACTTCAGCCAATCATAAAAAGATGAAGATCAGAATGACAAAGTTGTAACAGAAATAGACTGGTAACTGAGCCTGTCCCTTGGCAAGTTTAAGTAATTGCTGTAAGGAGCAGAGATTGAAGATTATTGTATTTTGATTGCAGTAAAATTCACATAACATAAAATTAACCATTAATCATTCAGGAGTAGACAATTTGGTGGGATTTAGTAAGTTGACAATGTTATACAGCCATCACCCCTACCCGACTCCAAGTTATGCTCACCTCTCAGCAAGCAAACCTTGTATCTATTCACTCATCAAATGGCCACCCCAGGCTTCCTTCCCCCTAACCTCCACCATCTGCTGTCTATAGACTTACCTGCTGTGGATATTTCATATAGATGGAATCATACAACATGTGACCCTTGGACCCAGCTTCTTTCATCTAGCATCATATTTTCTATGTTCAGCCCTGTGATAGCAGATATCAGTACCCTCTTCTTTTTTATGGCTGAATAGTATTCTATTGCACGTTTGTCCACCTGTCAGTTGATGGACATTGGGGTTGTTTCCACCTTTTGGCTAGCATGAATATATTTCTAAGAATATTTGTGTGTGTAAATACCTGTTTAAGTCCCTGTTTCAGCCCTTTGGGGGCATACACTTAGGAAAGGAATCTAGGTGACATGATAATTCGATGTTTAACTTTGGGAGGAATCATCAAACTATTATATTCATAGCAGCTGACCTGTTTTACATTCCCACTTATAATGCATGAAGGTTCTCTACATTCTCACCAACACTTGATGTCTTCTATCTATCTATCTATCTATCTATCTATCTATCTATCTATCTATCTATCATCTATCTATCTATCATCTCTCATCTATCTACCTATCATCTATCATCTCCCTACCAATCATGTATCATCTATCATCTATCTATCATCTACCTATCCAACTATCATCTATTTTAGCCACCTGTTAGATGTGAAGTGATATCTCACTGTGGTTTTGGTCTATATCTCACTAATGACTAGTGATGTTCAACCTCTTTTCATGTGCTTACTAACCATCTGTATATATTCTTTGGAAAAAGGTCTATTTAAGTCCCTTACTCACATTTAAATTATTCATCCTTTTGTTTTAAATCTAAGATATATAATTTTCAAAAATTCATAAAAAGTTCTACATAAACCTTGGTTATAAATAAACTCCCCACTCCATGAATAAATAAAAGCCAATTAAGAAAATGGTAAAAAAAAAAAAAAAAAAAAAAGGAAATGGTGAAATGAGAATACCTCAAAAAAGCTATGTGATTTTGTTAACAGTCTAGTATTAGGTAAAGGAAAATGTCAAATTATTTAGAAAAATGATTGATTTCTCAATAATTGTTATTGGTAAAACTGGCATAACATTTGAGACATCAAAGGTAGATCCTTCATTCACATCATAAAATGAAATTAATTTGGGGTGGATAAGCTTAAACGAGGTTGTAGAATGAGAATATAGGCAAGATTTGACCTTAAATCATGGGAATATATAAGGAAAAAGAATAATGGATTTGATCACGTGAAAATTTAAAACCAAAGACACCTGACACCATAAAACCACACATAGAAAGTCAGGTGTTGACCTTGAAAAATCAACTGCCCAGCATCTGACAATGTGTCTGTGTCTTTACCTGCGTGTGCTATGTCAGTCAGCAAGAGTAAAGTGACACAGATTTTGGAGCAAGATGAATATAGAGAAGAGGGTATAGAAATGATCAATAAATATAGAAAAATCTTAATCTCAGAATTCCTTTTTTTAAGATTTTATTTACTTATTCATGAGAGACAGAGAGAGAGAGAGAGAGAGAGAGAGAGAGAGAGAAAGAGAGAGGCAGAGGGAGAAGCAGGCTCCATGGAGGGAGCCTGACCTGGGACTCGATCCCGGGTCTCCAGGATCACACCCTCGGCTAAAGGTGACGCTAAACCACTGAGCCACCAGGGCTGCCCAGTCTCAGAATTTCAAACAGAATTAAAATAAGATTTTTTCATCTATCAAATTTAAAACACTATAAATGGAGATGTTTAGTTTGTTGAGTGAAATGTACATTACCTTAGAGAGAGCTGTGCTAACAGAGGTAACCTTTCTAGAAATCAGTATCTGTATCAGGAGGCTCATTTTCTTGTTCCCTGTTGACTCATCCTTTATCCTGAAGATATAATAATGGATATGGACTAGTATCCATATCCATGTAACTATTGTGTAACTATTTACAGCAAAACTTAGAAACTACCTAAATGTCCAACATCATGGAATAGGAACACTAGTTATGATCTGTCTATATGATGAGATGCTTTTCAAGTATTCTGGGAAAGAATATTCAATAACAGAAAATTTCTGGCAACAATGTTAGTATTTATTTCCTGTTGTCAGGCATGGACAGGCTTGTGACAGAGGCAGACAGGGCACAAAGCCTTCATGGAGCCCACCTTGTAAGCGGTTTGCACAGACAATAATAGCTATTTGCACAAAGTAGAAAGTTAAAAAAAAGTACATCTCTGCTGTGTGTGCACACGAACACCTTTATTATGCACGTTTCTTATAGACATATATTTAAGACCAACTGGCAAGAATTATGGATCATTCTCATGTCTTTCTTTGTACTTTAATATACTTTACAAATTAATTAAGTTAATAAGTAATGATTTTCCAATAAGAAAAGCATAATATTTGTTCCTCTTTAAAAACAGAAAGCTGATCTGGAAGCAGTCTTTCACACTGTTGCATGGGGTTGGTTCACATTCTTATTTATATTTCTATAAATACTTTGCCTACATCTTAACTTTTAAAACATGAAAAAGGAATATATATTGATGTATATTGCTGTGTAACCCAGATGCTTCAAGCTTCTTTAGCATAAAGATACCATATGTCCCTTTAGTGGGCAAATTATAATACACTGAAACCTTTCCCGCTGGATCCTGGGATGTCCAGATCCCTCCCTGCCTGCCTTCTTCTCTTCCCCCCTTCCCTCCTTTTCTGTCCTAACTATATTTCTTTCATGAAGTAATTCTGGGAATTTTCTCAAAAGAGTCTTTGTGTTTTTTTAAAAAATTATTTATTTATTCATGAGAGACCCAGAGAGAGAGGCAGAGACATAGGCAGAAGGAGAAGCAGGTTCCCTGCAGGAAGCCCGATGCAGGACTGGATCCTGGGACTGCTGGATCACCCCCTGATCCAAAGGCAGATGCTGAACCACTGAGTCACCCAGGCATCCATCAAGAGTCTTAAATGCTCCCACAAATCTGCCTTTGTTACAGGGTATCAGCTCAGGCAGCTGACATGGATGCGTCTGTCTTTGACCAGACTCCGCCTGCCCACCTGGTCCCTCTCCTCCTGCCCTCCATCTAGTCCAGAGTCTCACCCAGAGAAGGCACAGAGACTCCTGTTCTCCTGATGTTGGAGCACATCACTCCCAGCCTGTACCACTTAGTGGAGTTTGACTAAAGACCGGTATGTGGAAAGAGTGCAGGGCAGGATGTGAAGAGCATACACCAGAGGGTATGTAGAACTGGGGGACCATGTGATCCTGTTCCTTGACCATGAGCTCTAGCACTGCTCACAGTACCCAGTACTTAGAGTTAAGATGCACTAAGAGGAAACCAAGTAATACCTCCTCTAGTGGAAGCTAATCCATAGTGATGTAATGTCCCTTGCAATGCAGATGGCCATCTATCTAGTTGTCTACACAGTTCAGCACCTTATGACCTTTTCAAAATCTACTTCATTCTTAGAGTGGTTTCAGGTTCACAACAAAATTGAGTGGAAGGTAGAGATTTCCAACATGCCCCTAAACACACACGCACACCCTCCCCCATCATCAACCTCCCACCGGGTTGTGCCCATGACTATGAGGGACCTCCATGGACACATCATTATTACCCACAGTCCGTACTTGATGTCAGGGGTCCCTCTTGCTGGTGAACCTTCGATGGGTTTAGACAAATGTACAATGCCACGTGTCAACAATTACAGCATCATGCCGAGTAGTTTTCCATGCTAAAAGTCCTCTATCATATGCCTATTCATCCCTCCCTCTCCCTAAATCCTGACCACCACTCATCCTTTTACTGTCTCTGGTTTTGCTTTTTCTAGAATGTCATAGACTTGGAATCATAAAATATGTAGTCTTCCCAGAATTGCTTCTTTCAATTAGAGATATTCAATTAAGGTTCTTTTATATCTTTCCATGGCTTCACAGCTCATTTCTTTTTAGTGCTGAATAATATTCCATGGTCTGGATGGACCACAGTTTATTTATCCATCACCTACTGAAGGACATCTTATTTGTTTCCAAGTTTTGGTGATTATGAATAAAGCTGCTATAAGCACTCACATACAGGTTTTTGTGTGGACATGTTTTTAGTGCATTTGGGTAAATGCTAAGAAGTGGGATTGCTGGATCGTACAGTAGGAATATGCTTATTTTTGTAAGAAACCACCGAACTGTGTTCCACATTGGTGGCACCATCTGCATTCCCAGCAGCACTGAGCAACTCCACATCCTTGCCAGCACTGGGCATTGTCAGTGTTCCTGATTTGGGTTGCTCTAGTAGGTATCTGGGGGCATTTCGTTGTTGTTACTCCTCATGACTTTAACCTCTTTGTGCCAAGATACACTCTTTGTTTACCCTGTATTGCTAAAGGAGCCATCAAAATACTCCACCCTATGTAAAGGAATGAGTTGTCAGTAAGGGCTGTGTGGAGCCCCCACAACTAGAAAATCTGAAGCATCGGTTGCTGGTGTAAATTGCTCTCCTCCAACTTTAGCCATTGAGGTTTTCAACACAGTATTGGGGTTTGGTCCCTGGCAGAGTGCCAAGTCTTGGGCAGTAATGTGACATAAGCCATCCAAGTCCATCCTTCTGCTGCTGGTCATCTGGCTACAGACCAGGAGGGAAGGGGAGGTTCTCGAGGCTCTTCTCTCTGTGCCTTGTCCCTCCTCTGTGTGTCTCCATAACCAGTCACTGGTTTTGCCCAGATTTTTCTGGGGTGAGGATGTATGGCTCCCCATGACTGTGCTGGGACTATGCAGGTGAATTTATATGCCTTCTCTTATGTAAGCCTCACAGCAGCCATAGAGGGTAGATGCCCAGAGAAGGTGCCCAGAAGGCTTCAAAAATGGTGAAGTAATATGTCTCAGTTGCACAGCTGGTAAGTGATGGGTGACTTCACTGTGATTTTGTGGGGACATTTTTAATTTAAAGTAGGTTGGGTGGGACAGGCCAATACCAACATCTTAAAGGAGATTTTCAGCATCGCTGTCTGGCTGCCTGCCTTCGGTGCTCTCTATTTGGCTCCCAAACATGTTTCCATTCTAGTGCTTAAGATACTTTATTTCAGTGTTTTAAAGATTTTATCTGTTTACTTTGAGAGAAAGAGAGAGTACACATGAACTCAAGGGGGAGGGGCAGAGGGAGAGGGAGAGAGAATCTCATGCAGATTCCTTTTTTTAAAAGATTTTATTTATTTATTCATGAGACACACACACACACACACACACACACACACACACAGAGGCAGAGACACAGGCAGAGGGAGAAGCAGGCTCCATGCAGGGAGCCCAATGTGGGACCCAATCCCAGGTCTCCAGGATCGCACCCCAGGCTGCAGGCAGCACTAAACCGCTGCGCCACCAGGGCTTCCCTCTCATGCAGATTCCATGCCCAACATGGAGCCCAATGTGGGGGGCTCAATCCCTTTGTCAAGGAGGTATGAGACCTTTTTCCTTACAGAGGTTCTTTCTCAAATGCAGATAGGATTTGCTACCCCTTAATATTAATTAATAATTAATTAATTAACTAATGCAGGTACTTTTCCTTGGAAGATAAATGATTCATTTTCTTAAAATATTTGAATGTCCAGAAACCAGGAAGTTTGATAGGTTTGGAAAAACACACTGAGGTTGGAGTGACAGTTGGGAAACCTTCCAAGTCTCTAAAAGCATGTTTGTCTTTTCAAGGTGGCTGAGCTCCAAGGCACTCCCTTACCTGCTTTTGACAACCTTTCACAGCACTTGTATTTTGAAACTTTTTTGACTTTGTATTGAATTCTTGGAATGATCCAAGGTAGAGTAGAAGATCTGCTGGGACTTGGACCTTAGACAGGTTCCCACTCCCCGGTTTCCTAGCTCACTTTGGGCAGCAGGTACATGTATGTCATGTGGATTCACAGTTAGCCTGCATGGTGAAGAGTGGGAACATAGAGTGTCGAGAAGCTTAGAATTACTGCAGGGTCATTCTTTACAATCTACTTTTAATTCCACTAATTTAACAAAGCAGCTTGTCCTGGAAGTTCATTGTCTAGGTTGCATTGCATGGAATTCTATTCCTTCACCAAGTGTCCTGCTCTGACGTGGACGGAAGGACCATTCATAAGAGCTTCTGAGGTTGCAGCCTCATGATGTACAATAGGAAAGCTGCTCTGTGATGGAGTTCCTGGGGGACATTTGACCAGGCTGAGACCAGAGGTTCTCCCCTTGTCAGAGAGGACCTAGGAAAGTCATACCCTCTGTAGGCAACTCTCCTCCTGTGCTTCCTGGGGAGCTACAGGAAAAGTCAGAAGTGTCTGAATGGAGAGTGACACCACATGTGACGTGGGTCAGTCCCACCACATCTTTTGGGCTTCACCTCAGTTGAAAACTAAGGAGGCTATTCCTATATTCTCTCCAGCTTAACATTGGAAAGTTTTATTTATTTATTTTTTCTGAAATATGAGTAAAATTCTCAGAAGAGTTCCCTAAATATTGCTTTATTATATTATTCATTTTCTGACAATTGTACTTTAACATTAAATTTGCTCTGTTAACATGTAATCATTATTTGAAGGTCCAAGACACCGAGAGAGACCTGGTTTCTCCCGAAGGAACAAGCCATAACTGGGCTCCTAAATTGCCTCCCCATAGCACTCAGCATTATTAGATTTTTAAAAATTTGATAGCAGTCCCTGTTATCTGTATTTTTATTATATCCTTATTCATTTAAGAACTTTTTTCTTATACCCATAAGGCATATACCTATCTGATTACTTTATGAATAAAAACAAAATTAAAATGCAAATAAACCATGGCCAGATCCCCTTGGATATGTTAGTTTGCATAATTGTAAAATTCTAATATATATTTACCAATATTTTTATATGTTAAGTTTTGCTGTTGCTTTGGGTGAACATTACTTTTCTGTGTCTGAGATTTCTCAGAATTTTGCATATTGTAATATATTAGCTCTATTTTGTGCACAATAATACGATAACTCAGGTGATACAAATACCTTTATGAAGTGTCAGTTTGTCCCTGGTAGATTTTTAGAGGGTTTTAATTTTCTCTGGATGGTTTTGAACCATGTGTGTTTTACCGGGAGTCTTTTCCCTCCACATCTCTGTCTGTAGGACACACTCAGGTTTCAGCTCTCCCAGCAGAGGCAGGACCAGCTCCTCAGGCCACACAGATGTGTGGTCCTCCACAGGGGATGAAGAAGCACAACAAAGGGTTAGGATTCACGTTTATTCATCGCTTTCTCTTTTTCCCATATCACCTCCTCCTCCCCTGTATTCTTGCAGAAAACTTTAACCAGAATTGTGTTTCCTTAAATGTGTGTCCCTCGGGGTGACCAGCTGGCTCATCAGTGGAGCATGTAACTCCTGATCTCAGGGTTGTGCATTTGAGCCCCATGTTGGGTATGGAGATTTAAAGATTAAAAAAAAAAAGATTAAAAAAATTTTAAAACTGTTTCTGTCACTTAATTACCTAAAGAATTTTATTTCTTGGTATGAGATAGAGAATACGTGGAGCTATGCATGTTGAATGAAAAAGAGAATTAAAACCTTTATAGACCATGGAGGTTGTGAACATTCTTTCTGGCCAGCTCCACAAACAGCTAGCACAAAGCAAAACATGGAACCTATTCCAGAACCTGGAATGGATCTGCCTCCCATGCACTGCACTACAGATATTCTGGTCCTTGTGAGATTAATAAGTGCACCAGCCTGACTTGAAAGAATGCAGACATTAGCAAGAAAACAAGCATTTGGAGATGCCTTGGGATGGCACAGACCTGGGATTCTTAGGTAACTGAAGCAACTGGTAGGTACCTGTTCCCCCAGGACTCGGTGTTAGGAGCCCCAGGTGTGAAACCCTTTTCCACTCTGGCTGTCTCGTTTCTACAAGTCCCCGAGACACACACTTATGTTTCCACTGCTGTTAAATCTGCGCTAGAAAGCTCTCGTAGGAGCTAGAATCTGTGACCAAGGAGGTGCTGAGGGAAACTTGAAAAAACCAGAACAGTGTGACATAATTTCAGCTGTAAGATTTTGAAGTCCTGTAGAAAGCTCTTTGGAGTCATTTCAAGGGAACCTTATGAAAATCTATTTGCCCAATCTTTAAACATTAAAAAACAATATATTTATATTTAATACAAGTTTAAGTATATATTTAGTATAGTAAGTATGCACTGCATATCAAATACACATTATGATAACACATATATTAAATACAAATATTTAGCACATCAGTTTATTACATATTGGTGTAATATATTAAGTACATTTAGTGCATGAATTTTTAATATATTAAGTATTGATATACATTTATTAATATTTAATGATACATATATTGAACATATTTTAATGTGTATATACATGTGTATTTCTATGCACACTTAGAATATATGGATAATACATATGCACAAACTCATATATGTGTGTTGTGTATCTATATGAGTGTGTATGCACACGCATAGATTTTTTAGCTCCCCGTGCATGCTGTGGTTCCATTCTTTCTGAGCTGCTCCCCACTTTCTAGCAGCCCAAGTCTGCCCCCAAGTTCTGGCCCCCCTGGGCTGGAGGTCTGCACTCTAGTCCTGGCTGACTTTCACAGTGGCTCTGAGGAGCACCTGCAGGTGAAAGCCACGCAAAGGTAAACCTACTCTGAACTCTGTTTTTCAAGGGGAAGCTCCCCCCAGTTTTTACCTGCCTTTCATCACTCCAGTGCTTTCAAGAGTAGCTGTGTATTCCACTCTGAGGCCAAATGTACTCTGCAGAAGGGCTATTGAGGACTAGGAACACAGCCCCCACTGGGAGAGGACAGCCGCATTCACTACATATGAGAGAGCGGAGGACGAACATTTAGACAAGTCCAGGAAAGGGCCGGAGGGTGGGACGGGCTCCTCATGGAGCCAGTCTGTAGCATCTCTCTGGGTGATGGGCAGAGGACAGCTAAGGGCAAACCCTGCAGTTGAGAATGGCGCCGTCTGGGCTGGATGGAGCCAGAGGGCTGAGTCTCACAGCTTGTGGGCCACCCAGGGAGTTGGGCTGCTACCCCATGGGTGTGAGTAGCTCTGATGGTCAGCTCACTGGGCAGGTTGTGGGGGGGTGGGAGGAATGGGGATTTACATGGAAATACATGGAATTCTCGCTAGCTGCAGGAAGAGAGAGTGACCATTCCCAAATCCCAAGCCCTGGAAGATATATTTTCGAAAGAAAAACTCAGAAGTATTTGTGTATATTTTCTGCCGTCCCACCAATTGCTGGGAACTTTGATGAAATCAGAGATGATATGAGTAAATAAACAGAAAGTCAGTGCCTGAAAAGAAGTTGTGCTAAATTAGAAGATACGGAGTCAGAAAATGTTGCTGTTCATGCCATTCATGCAGCGAGAGTACAGGACGGTTGCTGAGGCTTGTGTGAAGCCCTTAGCACGGCCACATGAGTGATCCACTGGGTCCGTTTAACACTATGTGGTTATACAGACGAAACAACACCACTGAGACTTCTTCACTTGAAGTTTGAGTTTAGATAATAAATCTCAAGCAGCAGATATATTCATGGTGGAAACCTCCCCAAATATCCAGCAAAGGGCACGCTTCAGCAAAGCTGTGTCCTGATGATGTGTGCCCAGCCCCAGCACTCACAGACAGGTGGATACTCACGTGTGACTGACAGCAGAAACAAAAGTGCATAAAGGTGTATGTCTGTCCCGAGGGAGCATTTTATGAACATAGGAAAGCAGGGCTTATTTAGAAAATTGCTTATTATAACAAGCAAATTGTCCTTTGAAAAGGTTCGGGTAGTCAGGAAACACTCTATGGGTTGGGAGTTCGCTAATTGCATCCAGCAGGTAATGATCTCATGTCCCTAGTTAAAGTATATTAATGTGAACTGTGTGATCTCAGAAGGCATTTTGCTAAGTCCAACAGCACCCAGGAGAACTGTTTTCTAATCTCCTGCCCTGAACACTTAGCCATTAAAGCCAACAAAAGACAAGAAAGCAGCACCACTGCCAGAAAACTTATTTCATTTTGTTTCTTGTTTTATATTTTTTCTTTTTTTTGTATATTTTTTATTGGAGTTAAATTTGCCGACATATAGTATAACACCCAGTGCTCATCCCATCAAGTGCCCCCCTCAGTGCCTGTCATCCAGTCACCCCATCCCCATGCCCACCTCCCCTTCCACTATCCCTTGTTTGTTTTATAGTTTTTTTCACTCACAGTTCTCCTATCTCTTTACGTACAAATGTCCCGTCAGAGTTTCTTCAGGCTGTCTGTAGAGACTATAAGATGGATGGATGAAAATTACACTTTTCCTTAATAAACACTGAGTTTTAAACAGGCAGGGGATGCAGAACAATTTGCATGAAAACAGTTATTCGTGGGTCAGACTAGCAATTAAAGATACAAAGAAGGTGCAGTGAATAATATCTCAGAAGTAACTAATAATACTTCAAGTTGTATCCTTAGTGACACACAGCCTATAGCAGGAAAGTTATTATCAGAGACCAGAATGTGCCACAGGTGACGCCTTCGAGCAGCATCAGACGTACACACGGGAGATTGGTAAACCATGGCCCATGGGCCATGTAGCCCTCTGCCTGGTTTGTGTAACCCGTAGGGTTTTTGCATTTTCAAGTGGTTGAAAAAAAAATAAAAAAGAAGAATATTTTGTGATGCATAAAGATGATATGAAATTCAAATCTCTAGTGCGCCTAAATGTCAGCAGAGCACGGCCTTGAGCAACTTCTGTTGGTGCTCTGGCGCTGCAAGGCAGAGCAGACCAGCCTGACAGAGCCCCTCGAGCCACAATGCCTAAAATGTTTAATATCTGGCTCTTTACGGAAAAAGTTTGCTGACTCTGGTGTCCACCGGTCTCCATAAAAGCGGAAGCACCAGGTTATCCCTGAGGAAAGGCCTTGGTACAGATGTGCCTGCGGGCTGGGCCCTGGCTCCCCCAGCAGGGCAGTACCTTGCGGGGGGTGGGGGGGGCGGTGGGGCAGGAATTGGGTGTGTCCGAGTCAAAGCCAGGTCTCTGGGTCACGGTCAGGCATCACCTGGCTTCCTCTCAAAGCTTGCCAGCCTCTGGTCCCTGGGACGGAACCTGTAGTAGTTCTGTTTGCTGTTTGCTCTGAGTTCTTTCCTGTCCTTAGTGTCTGGAATGGTCCATGGAACTATCAGAGGCTGGGCTCTCTGGGCTCATCCAACCCAGAAAGGCATTTATTATTGGTGTCGATTTGCAGGGAATCCTTTTCCATTTCCAGAAGCCTAAATTGTTTGTTTAGTGCTGGGTTTGCCGAAGCGTGTCTGCCAGCGTACCAATCGTGAGTCACCGTCCAAGATCAGAAGTAAAAGCAAAAACCAAAACCAAGCAAAATCTGAAAGCTTTCCATACACTTTGAATCTATAGCATCTCTGGGACACATCACATCTGTTCTCTGTGATGATTCAGAGACGCCGTGGCACTCAGCCTCTCCAATGATCCGACCAAAGAACCCCCTCCCAGCCCAACACATGCAGGTCTCACCATTTTGGGGAACTGGCTCCCAGCAAGGCCATGGGCATCTGACGCTTTTCACTGAGCTCAGCCTATTCCTGTTGAGGGTCGGATTTCTCTGAGGTCTAAAGAAGATCGTCACATTCATATTAGCTTCAGCGTTGCTTTCCCTATGGCTGGGAACATTTTTAACATCCAGACTATATTGGGAAATGGACATTGTAGTACATCGAAACAGCATTCCATGGCAGTGAGTCACGTCAAAGATTTCACCTGTTGACAATATGCTATTCAAATAGAGTTCATTCTATTTCATTTGTGGAGAATTAAATCATAATATTGTCTCCTGTGACTATTTCTGCTGCCTTGATAAAATATATGGATGGCTTTCACATTTTCACATAATTATAGAGGTAAGACAAGTATAGGTAGAAACACACAGGAAAATGAGAAACTATCCCTAATTACATTATCATTTTCTTACAGCCTGCTTTTCTAGTTGACAGAAAATTGTGATCATATTGTACCATTAATGGATGCATGCAATAGCGTTTCTTTATGCCGTCTTACCATAATTCATGCAACCAATTGTTTTATATCTAGATTTCTTTTCTTTTGTAAACAAAACTATAGTGAACTGCAGGACAATGACATTTCCGATCCCATTTTACCTTTTATCTTAGGATAAAGATGGAAGTAATGTGCCTGCTTATACACATTTATGCACATTTTAATTTTAATATATTTTTTCTTATTTTCTTTTTTTACATTTCCTTCTTTGTTGATATTAACTATGGTAACATCAAAGCAGCAATCTGTATTTTTGACTGATGTTTTAAGAAAAGTTTTTAGAAATTCCAATTGTTGGGGCACCTAGGTGGCTCAGTGGTTGAGTGTCTGTTGAGTGCCTGCCTTCGGCTCAAGTCCTGATCCTAGAGTCCTGGGATTGAGTACAGCATCGGGCTCCCTGTGGAAAGCCTGCTTCTCCCTCTACCTATGTCTCTGCCTCTCTCTCTGTTTCTCTTATAAATAAATATATAACATCCTAAAGAAATTCCAATTGTTGAGATTTTTCCCTTGGTGTGTGTGTTACAAAATTTTAGACTTGTGACTGTGGCTAGAAAAATGGCCTGTACAATCTCTTTTTTGGAATTTGTTGAGATTTTCTGCCATGGCCTGATGAATGGTTTCTAGGAAAGCAAGTCAAACGCTGTCTGTACATGTATTAAATCTGACAATAAACATAAACTGAAGTTGATAAATGGTTTACAGATAGGGCCAGACTGTAAGTATCTGTGTCAACCAGGCAGCTTTGCTGTTGCCACATGAAGGCAGCACAGAGAGGACAGCGTGCCTCTGCTCTGCACTCATGTCAATGGCAGGCAGGCCCGTGGGCCGAGGTGTGCTGACCCCTAGTGAAAATCCTCATTTCGGTTGCTTGATGGAGGGATGGGCTCGAGTGTTTTACTGCTATGGGAGGTCTTTTCATTTTTTTTGATTTAGTCAGAGAGAGAAAGAGAGAGAGAGTAATTCAAGACTCATATCCTTAGTTATACCCTAATTGGGACATGGTCTATTTCATCAATCAAATGATGAACTTTTAAAAAGCTGATTAATAACTAATGAATTAATGAATTAATTCTGTGGACATTGTGTAAGTGCATTTTGTGGAATTTGTGTGTGTGTGTGTGTGTGTGTGTGTGTGTGTCATGGTAGCTGTTGCTGATACTATATGTGTGTTCCATGAGCAACTTTTCTATTGGTTTTTCCCTTTTAAATAGCATGGCTCTACTTGAAATTGTTATTTGCTTAAGTAAAGTGTGAGGAGGTGTGGATAATGAGCTGGCAAACAGGTGGCCTCTTCTTGGCATGTTTAAGAGGCTTTCCTGTCACCCATATGTTTTGCTGTGTGTGTGTGTGCAAATGTTGGCAGAGGGGCACATCTTCTTTGGTTTTGGGTTCTTCTCCACTTGGACGGGTGTTTGTCAGCAGAGTGGGGGAGAAGGCCTGCTGAGGTGGGTTGTAGGGTGTGGTGCCCACATTCCCCACTCACGGCACCCCCTATGTCCTTAAAGAGAAGGGATCCTGTCTCACCCCTGGTTACACATCTTTGCCTGGACACACAGTGACTCTGCAGGTACCTTGCTCTGGAGCTGCCAGGGGACCTGCCGAGTGCCTGGCTGCAGCGGCTCAGTCCTACCCCATCCACTCTTTTCCATATGCATTTCCAGGATGACCCAGCAGAACACCCCCATGCCCATTCCCACCTCAGACACCCACAGAACCAACAGTCCACGTGGTGATTTAGAGCTTATTCTTCACCCTGGAAATTCTAGTCTGGTCTGCAGAAAGGAAACCTCCATCTCGGCCCCTCCTCTCCGGGATATAAATTTCACCTGTCATCTGGATGCTTGCTTCTCAAGTGGATTCTGTGGGCCTAAACCCTCACATGCTTAACAAAAAAGTGCTCTGTGTTCAATAGATTTTGAAAGGAGTGCTGATTATATTTCCTGCTTAACAAATTAGAATATTAACAACCTTGAACGATTGCATCATTAAGAACCTCATTTCAAGGGGAGTAATTTGGCATTTTTCAAACATATTTGCAGGAATTTCTTTTCTTATGTAACATTTATTAATTTTTTTTTTTTAGAATCATGTCCTCGGGAAATTTTCTTGTTGAAGGTGGCTCTAGAATGCTGACCTTTAGAAAGCAGACTTTCAGCTGACCATTGCAAGCTCTGAGAAACTCTAGGGAAACACTAGTTTGAGGGTATCATTCATTTCTAAATAAAGAAGCTGTAACATTTGCTAAATCATGACACTCCTGGATTCTAAGCAGTAATTATTCTGTGTTGAAGCTCACATCTACCAGTGATTTATGTTTTACTTGGGTCCAGGCTATATTCCCATTTCCATAGGTCAATAGCAATTCAACTGGCTTAAATTTTATTACATACCCATATATCATTTTCTTTATGAGGTGATAGTGGAAGGAATTTTGAATTTGGAGTTGGAAATATGAGTTATTATTTGGTTCAGACAATGGGACCACCAAGCGTTCAGAGGCTCCATTTCTCATTCATTCAAGAGAGAGAGAACACCATGTACCTCATCTTTAAAGGTGGCCATGAATCTCACGCGGAACCTGAATGTTATTGGTTGAGTTCATTGGTTTTTCCAGGTTTTTGAAGGCAAAGAGTGTGTCAGCAGACACAGCACACGGAACTGTTGATGAAGTGCATCACTGGAAAGTCTGCCTGACAGGAGCCACTGAGCCCCATAGCTCTCCCTGTGGAGGAGACAACACTCTGGCCTATATAGACTCTGCCCTTTGTAGGGTACTTCCCAGTGAAGTTACAGTGGCAGAAAGGATCGAGGGGCAGCTATCTTCCACTCCAATAGCAGCTGCTGTGTTTTACTTCAATTTATCAGGGAACAATGCAAGTGTGTTCTTTCCATGTGATTTCTTCACATCAGATTTCTGGAGATTACAGCCTGTTGCTGAGACAGTGATCGCTTTACTAAACCAGGGTCAACTTAGTTACTGGTTATCTGATGAGTGAGAGATTTTGAAGATATGAGATGTGAAAATTAGCCTATTGATTCATCAAATACTTGAGGAAACTCTCATTTCAAGCTACATGCCTTTCTATTTCCTCTCTGAGGAAGAATAAAGTAATATAAGTGAATCCAGACAACCTGCGGCCATGGACAGTGGGGCATTCTCCCTCAGGTAGATGCACTGGGCCCCAGATAGCACCAGAGCCCACCATCCTGCACAGCAGACTGACAATGACTTCCCGTGAAGCAGACTGGGTGTCCACATCTGCCACATACCACTCAGTGTAGACACAGACACCCACTGAGTCCTTCACATTGGGCAAACTCAGCATATCTTCTGTAGTTGCTGGATCTCCAGAAAGTAGTATTGTTATGTGAAAGGCTTCAAACTGTTCCTTCTACAAAAGAAATAAGCTTTGGCATTGCATCTGACAGATGTATCTTACTGTTAAAAACAAAATGAAATGGTGCTTTATCACACTTTTAATGAGAACTGACAGCTGGGAAGTAAATATTTCAGTATCTCATATTCGGATTCACACTTAGGAATTGCAAGTGAACAGCAGAATCTGGTTCACTCTAGGTGGAATTTTTTTTTTAAAGATTTTATTTATTTGACAGAGAAAGAGGGAGAGAGGGAGAGAGAGAGAAACAGAGAGAGACAGAAAGAGAGAGAGAATGATTAGAGGGAGCAGCAGGGAGAAGGAAAGGGAGAAGCAGGCTCCCCATGGAGCTGGGAGCCCAACATGGGGCTTGATCCTAGGACCTAGGATCATGACCTGACCCAAAGGCAGATGCTTAACCGTTGGAGCCACCCAGGTGCCCCTCCAGGTGGGATTTTAAATTCATGATGGGACAGTGAGAATGTCTTCTTTTGTAGTTAGGGATCAAGTCTATAGTGTCAACTCACTGAATCAGATAATTCTGTTTTATGATTGTAAACACCTGTCTTTAATGCTCAAGATTGAATCCAAAATAAAAAGGTTGAAAGTTAAGTCTTCTCTGAGGTATGGTTTTCATTTATTCATTGTTTAAAACTTAGCTTTTTAACAATAGAGTAGTGTTTTGGAAGTCAAACAGGTAAGAGTCAAAATTCTTGAAAAAGTGTGATACATAGGACATATTTGTGAAAGGAAATTTAACCTGGTTATCAGCATCAGGTTACCATTTTTTTCTTATTCTTAGGAATTCAAAGGAAAATCTAGCAGTGGGAAATTATATTCTTATCTGTCTCTATACATCTCTCTTGAATATTTTAGTGTTTATATTTTTTTGTGTCTCTCCTAAGCACTCAGAATATTGCTCATTCTTTAGCAAAATCTCAGTAGATGTTGGTTATTGGTAAAAAAATAAAACAAAATACTCCAGTTTGGTAGATTATATAATTCGGTGGGAAAACACCTCCTTAAAAGTATTTTAGGTCATAGTGTTTTACATTTTCAGTAAAAGATTTTATTATCAAGGCTTTAGGTATTTTAATGAGAAGCTGAAAATCATTCACATGATCTTTTAAAAGCAGAAATGAATTTTTCAAAACATACTGAATTTAGCTTTTCCAACAATGTACTACATGTCTGTGTGGAAAAGACACACATACACACACTATAGAGATGCAAGAAACTGTTACCAAATCCTTTGTTGCTTTAGGATGAAAATGATTGCATAAATGTATAGTATACCTACAACTCATTTGGCTAATAAAACCAAATATGACTTCTTCCCAAAGGATCTGGAAAGATTGGCCAGCATTTTGCACCTGACATCATGTTGCATTTTTTCCCATGATTTATACATAAGTGAAAAGGAATTTTTTTTTTTTTTTTTTTTTTTTTTACTTACCTGCACAATATGTAGTGTGTGTGGAAAATGGCTAAAGTAAATGAGCAGGAAGTGAGCTACCTGTTTCACTGTGTAGACAGCAAGTTCCCCTATGACCCTCCAAATGTGATTTCTTTTGGATTTAGCTGTCCATTGGATTTTATTGTCAGAGAGGTGAGGTATCACCTGGTCTGCTCAGGGCTGCTCCACCCCTGGCACTACTGGGAAACAGTTATTGAACTCTGGGCATTCACATTAACAGATTCCAGTGTCTTTTAGCTTTTTAGGGTTCTGGAGGCAACATATTTCCTCATTTAAAAATTTAATCAGGTGTCCATCAAAAGATGAATGGATAAAGAAGATGTGGTCTATGTATACAATGGAATATTACTCAGCCATTAGAAAAAAGCAAATACCCACCATTTGCTTTAACATGGATGGAACTGAAAGGGAATACAGGGAAAGGAGAGAAAATGAAAGGGAATAAAGGGAAAGGAGAGAAAATGAGTGAAAATATCAGTGAGAGTGACAAAACATAAGAGACATCTAACTCTGGGAAACGAACAAGGGGTAGTGGAAAGGGAGGTGGTCAGAGGGTTGGGGTGACTGGGTAATGGGCACTGAGGGGGTCACTTGGGGGGATGAGCACTGGGTGTTATGCTATATGTTTGAACTCCAAAAAAAAATAAAAATAAAAATAAAAATAAAAATAAAAATTTAATCAACCCTGTTTGGCTGTTACTAGCAAGTTGGCCACTGGGTGCAGCCCTGAAATCTGTCCAAACTACACCATGGTAGGTGCTCCTTCACTGCACAGGATCCAGCAACCAGCTGCCTGTAGTCTCTGTACCACCCATGAGGACCATTGCTTCAGATGCACTGAGATGCCTGCACTACACATCATTCAGGATCAGCTACTCTGTGAACCTGCACCTTGGGCCCATCTGCAGGTGTTGCCCAGGCCTGTGAGTATCTGCTTCCAGCTGCCAGCTGTGCCATGGGTTATGGTGTCAGCACCCAGAGGCCCAGCCTGGTCACAGAGCATGGCTCATCAGCTGTCTACACTGTGCCCATAACATTGGTGTCCCCAGTTCCCAGGCTACAGCACCCTCATAGTCTGTCTACTTTGGGGAATAGTCTGGGTCTGGGACTGCTTGTCCATGGAGCAGACCGCCCCGCCTTTCAATGTCACACCCCTTGGGCTATTTGTTTGCCTGTGGTGTCACTCACATTTATGTGGGCTCTTCAACAATTTGGCCATTGCTGTCCTGACATCTCTGGAAGCATCAGGCCATCACTGTCTCCAGTTGGCAAAGTTCCCTGTAATGCTGGTGGCAGCTCTTACTGGCAATTCAACTCACAGGGAGTCACCCTGCCCAAGAGGTGGCCCATGTGCTAAATAAATGTCCTTCCAGCTGTTACCTCTGCTTAAGTCTGGTCATCCAAGGTCATTGCCAAAATATGTACACAATGTGGTGAAAGACCTCACAGGGGGCTGGGAATAGTGAGTTCCCTGGGGTTGCCACCGCCCCAGGTGATGCCAAGACCACAGCTGCCCTGTATGTCCTTCATGCCTCTATCACCCACAACCTATTATATCCCTGGGAGTCACTGACCATTAGGACTCCAGGGCCCCAGTCCCAAAACACAGATCCAAACCTTATTAAGCCCCAAGGTCAATAACACCACACATATTCCTTGCTCCTCATCACTGAGCTTCTTGTCACTCCTTCTGGACACACTTGTCTCTCCTTATTAGTACTTTCTCCTTCTTATGTCCACCCTGGAGTTTTTTCTGGGTACCCATTCCCTGAACCTGTCTTAGCTTCTTGCAGCACAAACTGCTATTTTCTTCCAATTTCACTCATTTTACTCACTGCCTAAAGCGGTTTGAGATAGAATAATATCCCTCAAACACATCTACATCCTAATCTCTGGAGTCTGCAAATAGGATTCCTTGTCTGGCAAACATTTCTTTGTATTTGTGATTCCATTAAACGCCTTAACATGGGAAGTTTATTATCCTGGATAATTGTCAGGAACCTACCTCAGGGATGAGACCCTCTGAGCAGGAGACCAGAGGTCCACCAGACAAAGAGGTGTGATGGGGAGACAGGAAAAGCCCTGAAGAAGCTGAATGGCTGGCTTTGCAGGTGGACAGGTCACAGCATCAGGAGCAGGCAGCCCCTAGCTGGACAGGGTAAAGGAACAGATTCCACTGCAGCTTCAAGAAGGAGTAGACAGGGTCCACACCTCGGCTTCAGTGCAGTGGGATTGGCATCTAACTTTGATTCTTTTCCATCCTAAGAGGCAATAACACTCGTGTTTCTTCAGCTATTGGGTGTGGGATGACTGTGATCTGGGCCATGGAGAGCCCGTGTGACCCTGTGGTTCATGGTGCTTTGGTTCATGGGATTCACAGAAGTTTGGAGGTAGTCTGTCCCCCGGCTCGGCCATGACATCTTTAATGAAACCATCAGGTAGCAAAACATTTCCTTGTGCAGGTGAGCAGGTCAAAAGCATGGCATTCTGGCTGATGGGGCACGAGTGCAGACCACAGTCAGGATGCATCTGCAGTGCCTGCCATGAAGTAGCTTTCTTCTGAGGATCCTTGGAGGCTGGGGCTAGAAAACTCTGGGAGGTGAATGTGAGTGGGGGGTCAGGCACTCTGGAGTGGAGGGGGCAAATGGCCGCAGAATCGGGGGATAGATGAGCAGGGTTTCCTGCAAGAGCTACTAGAGCCATCGGCAGGACCAAGAGGCCTCTGATCTTCCTGAGAAGACATCAGTGCTGGGAGGCAGTCCCAGCCCAGCAGAAGGCCCGGGGCAGATGTCCTATGAGCATTGCCAGGTGGGAGAGGCAAGCACCTGCTGATGGCACATCCTGGAGCACAGTGACCCCGTCGGGGAGTTTCAGCTCCACAGAGAATTTGGCTTGGCCTTACCCCATAGTAGCTGAGCAGTGGAGTCCTTGGTGCGTCAGAGTCTGTCAGCAGGGTGCAGAGGCAGCCTGGAGAAGAGATGCATCGCCCCCTCCACACAGGCCACAGGGTACCATCAGGGCCTCTGCAAATCCTGTGTTTCCTTCAGCCCAGGGTCAGCTTCCCTCCATGCAGTCATTGCTAGTGAGGAAACACAGAGCTGTCCCTGCTCTATGCAGCCTAAAGCTGGTGCTGGTGCAGGGCATCTCTCCACTTCGGAGACATTGCAGCTCCAGAGCGCAGGGTTTAGTAGCTGATAGTCTCAGTGTTTGCCAAGATGGGATTGGAACCATTTTCCTGGCTTGGGGGAACGTCTGTCCTTGGCCTACCAATGTGATTAGTGAACTTATTGTCAATGCTATGGCACACCACAGTTGGGCACGGGGAAATTGGGAAGGTCTCTCTCTCTCTCTCTCTCTCTCTCTCTCTCCCCCCCCCCCCCCATACACAGAGAAACCCCTGTGGAAGGTCGGGACAGGAATTTTATTTTTATGGAATTTAATTTAATTTTATTTATATTTAAAAGAGTCAGGGGAAAAACAGGAAGCAACAAACTTTGCTAATTTTCTCACAGATTGCTCAGAAAATTAAAAACCAGGTAGCATTTATTTATTTATTTTAAAAGATTTTATTTATTCATGAGAGACTCAGAGAAGCAGAGACAACGATAGGGGGAGAAGCAGGTTCCCTGTCCCCCTGATGCGGGACTCGATCCCAGGACCCCAGGATCACGACTTGAGACGAAGGCAGATGCTCAACCCCTGAACCACCTAGGTGCCTGAAACCAGGTAGTATTTAGTTTTAAATAGTACCAAAGACATAACAAAACACCATCATATTGTGCATTCTGCAATTCCAGTTCCATTCTTGAAGTCAATAAAAGATTGCATTCTACTTGAGCAGGGCACTCCATGAAGATACTTGGGGCTTTCACATTTTGATTTGTTCAGAAACAGAACCACTTGGCCAAGTGAACTATTAATGAGATGGGGTCTGTGGCTATTCTCGGAGGGGGAGGCCCAGCAAAACACAGGAGCTGAGTAGGCTTTTCAGGGAGGTGCAGCTCCCCCAGAGATAGAGGGCAGGATGGCTGGGGGGACCTTGCACCCAGGGATGGGGGCCAGAGCAGGGAAACCCTGAAGGCCTTAGCTGCAGAGGGGGCTGGAGGGAGCCTTCCCCACCCAGCCTCGGGGGACATAGAGTTTCAAACCCAAAGTCTATTATCCAGGCCAGTAGTCCTGGGATTCTTACCTATGCTTCTCTTCATGCCTCATACAGATAAGAGCTCACTTCAGGATTTGCTGTACAGCCACTGTGGCCTGGCTGGAGAACTTGAAATGTCTGAGATGGTAGATTGCCTGGGACAGAAGTCTCCCATTTCCCAAACACGTCCGTGGCACCCAGCTCTGGGTAACAAAGCTCAGCTTTCTCTGCCTAGAGTTGCCCTCGCTCGGACCCCAGGGCACAGAGGTGTGTAGGAAGCAAGTGGGGCACTTAGGCCAGGCCTCTGATGGAGGACAGCCCCAGGACTATAGAAATGTTTGCAAGACTGGAAGGCCCACATCCATGTGTGGAGCTGAGGGTGGTGGCTTGTGGGCCTTAGGAGATCTCCAGTCTCCAGCAAGGAGCAGAGGCTGGCTCCAGGGCTGAGGGCTAAAGCTGTTTCCCCAGGGGAGGGTGGAGACTCTGACCTGGCCTGCCATGACCTTCTGAGTGCAGCGCACGCCTGACAATCTGCTCAAGAGTGCAGTCCCAGAGCCCCTTCCCCAAACAGCCTCCTACATGCTCTGGAAACACCATGAAACCCCATCCTATGAACCCTCTGGTGTCTAGATTTCTCAAACCTCCTATTAAGACGTTCATGGTGCTCAGCCACCAGCCCTTCTCAGAGCACCGGCAGGGTTATGTGGTGGAGAATCTGCATTACACCTGCAGAAGCTTGGATTGCCTGCTCACTTGGCTCACTCATGGGCCAGGACAGAAATGATAACAATTTAAATCATTTATGTCCCCTCAGATAGTTAATTTTGCTGAAACAGAATTAACTAACCTTTAGAGGTGGGGGTGGGGGATGCATTCCCAAAGCCATATGTACAAGTCAGGTGGGTGCCAGTAGGTGTGGTGAACGTGAGAGCCAGGCAGTGTGGGGAGGGTGCTGGTGACACATCATGAGCCTTACCATGGTGAGGAATAGGTATTCAGGGGCAAATTTAATAGGCTAAGAACCCCTCAGGGAAATGCCCTATCCCCCTTTCTCCTTCTGGGAAGACTACTCGGTGCATGGGCAGGCACCATGAGGGTCTGGTTCCAGGGAAATGACCACACTATCGCCTTGTTGGGTGGGGAACTGAGGCCCCACTTGTGGCCAGGCTGTCTGGATTTGGGGTGCCAGCTGCTGACAGTGGTACAGAAGGTCAGTCCTCATGGACCTTGGGTTCTGGGATTTTGACAACCAGGGGTCAGTGCTCCTGCTGGAAGGGGGCTGTGTGCCAGCTGGTCAGGGGCTGCTCCCATTGTACTGGAGCTATCTCGTTTGCAGTATATGCATTCTGCAGGTGGAGAAGATGTTCTGCTGTGTATGGCAGTACAGGTACGAGCAGAAGAGCCGGCCATTATGGGGGACAGCTCATGAACTGGGTTGGATATGGACTCTAAGTGTCAGGAAAGGAGTCAAGCTTCCCCAAAGGGCACATCCCAGAGCACTGTCTCCAGACCCACTTCATTAATAGGGCTGGCATGTGCGTGGCTTTGGTGATGGCAGTCAGTAAAATTGCGACTGACTCATAATCTCCTTGGAAACTGAGTCATGCTATTGTTGGATTGCTCAGCCTTATGTTGTGATGGTCAACAGCATTCCTCAAATTGCATTATCCAGAAAGGGCTCTGTTCTGCTCCATCCCAAAGCCCTATGAAGCTGGGACCGGTGGGGATGGACCCTGGCACAGGGGTTACCACATCTTCTGAAGGCCATGCTGTGAACAGTGTGTGAGGAGAGGCTTTCCCATACACCTGGCTGTGGGGCAAGCCTCAGAAACAGTACATTTGTCAGGTCTTGCTTATGCAGGATTAGTATCTACAGACCTTACATCACTTTGCAGCAATTATAGAAATGAGGCAGACACCTGGATCCTCTTCACCCCAAGTCTCCTTGCTGGGAAACCACAGGGCTGAGATTTAGACACAAGTCTGCCATCTTCAAGTCTTTGAAATTTTATCTCTGCTTCTCCAGGGACAAGTAGCCAGCTATAAATGCTTTCTTCAACTGTGATGACACAAGCCGCCAGCTATAAATGCTTTCTTCATCTGTGATGACTTTAAAATAAGATCAGAGAAAAAAACTGATTTAAAATTGTAAACACATACTGATCTGGGAAATCACGTCATAAAACATACCTAAGGGAAGGACTTCATTTTTATAGAATGTAAGTTTAAAGGTCAGACTTCTATCACACAAATTGTCTAGGGGTGATGTTTTAAGTATGGTAGAGATGTTAGTGGGACTGGCAGGGCTCCGTGTGCAACAACGGGAAGATATGAGAGGCATCTGATTTGAGAGATTCTTTCTGTTGAACTCATATTAGTTTCTGGGCCCTCAGGTAAAGCATTTCATGAAAACCAAAGTTCTGGAAATACATTCTCTTAGATGTAGCCAACTGAGCAGTGTGTAACTGGAAATAAGAAGCGAAGGAAGGCTTCTCTGGATGAAAGATCCATTGGTGGCGTGGGAAGCTCTATAGATTGAGAAGCTGTATAGCCTTGGTTGAAAGAAGAAAAATAAATTGAACAACATTTACTATGTGGGGTTTGGAGGCTCATTTTTAAAAAATATTTTATTTATTTATTCATGAGAGACAACACAGAGGCAGAAGATGTAGGCAGAGGGAGGAGAAGCAGGCTCCCTGCAAGCAGCCCCATGTGGGACTCTATCCTGGGCCTCTGGAATCATGCCCTGGGAGGCTCATTTTTTATTCAGAGTAATGTTTCCTTTATTTAGAAATAGCCCCATGCTGACTTTGCAGTGTGTCATGATCGACTGAAAATTGCACTACAAGAAACACCAAGTGGGCAGGGAGGACTCTCATGGATACAGGAGGCTGCTTCTGAAAACATAAGGGACCCGGTGAGGACCCAGCAGCCCTAAAAACCCTTCCAGGAAAAACCATTTCAGGAAAGGAAGAGTCTGACAAGTTTTCTTTAATCCAAAATTTTTTCAATGCCTGAATTCCTATATTATGTTTAGAAGTATGTGTGGTGGTGGAATTTAGCTTGTGGCAGGCAAGGGATTATATCCTGGTGCTCATGAGACCAAACTTTTTATACGCTGTCATCATCGTAGCTCTTTGGTGACATGTTCCTCCAGGATGGGAAGCCAACCAGCTGGTAGATCGACAGAGACTAGGATGCCCAGAGGGACACTTAGGGTCACTCTCAGCAGTGGGAACTACGTTGGTGTCCAGACAGTTCCAGTCTAGCCTCCATTGAAGACCAAGGTCTTAGCGGGAACAGGTACATTAGCTCTGGCACCAAAAACCAGGCCAGCCCCAGGCTGGGACCAGCAGGGTGCTGGGGATTGTGGGATCCCGCAGGGAGCTTGCAGTAAATGCACAGCAGTCTGTTCCAGGATGCCTGTGTACACGGAGGCAGTGCCAGCTGTGCAGGGGTGCAGGAGCTGAGGCCAGGGTGAGGCTGGCAGGTGGGCAGGGATGGCGCCGGTGCGGAGCGCTCAGTTCAGAGTCTGTGTGTGGCTTTCCTGCACCTCCCTGTGCCTGAAGCTGGCAGTGGACTTTCAGCGCAGGACATCTGTGCAGCCCCAGCGATGAGGAATGACTCCTGGTTAGCAATGCTGCCATCCTCCCGTCAGGTGCGAACGTGGCTGGAGGGGCCCAAGGAGGCTGAGGGAGGGGACATTCTAGTTGTCAGCTGGGATCCTCTCTAAAGGCCGGGAGAGCAGATGGTGGTGTCAGTCAAGGAATTCAATGGTAGCCAGTTCTTGTCCTCGGTTCATAAAGGGTAAGACCCCTCAAAGGAATCCCCCTTACAAAACCATCATTCTGTGCATGCATGGGTGTGCACAGCATGCATCAGCATCCACGCCGCCAGCTGGGACCTGTTTATAGATGTGGCTCGGCAGATCGAAGCTGGTGTGACAAAGGGGGGCCACTCAAGCTCCTGGTGACACTGAGCGTGGGGTGACAAGAAGCCGGGATCACTGCCTTCCTGGCTGGGGTCCAGGTTGCCCTACAGGACAGGCCCTGTTGGTGTGGCCAGCTGCTCAAGCCACTGCCAGCTCATGCTCATGAAGCCTCTGCACCAGCAGGACCAGCCCCCTCCAGGGAACTTGCTAGAAATGCACGTTCTGGAGCCTCACCATGAACAAATCAGAGAGTCTGGGACTAGGGCCAAGTGCTCCCTTTCAACAAGTCAAGTTTGAGAACACGGCACACACACCAAAGGGGGCATCATTCTGCTGTGAATACCTGCTTCCAGCAGGCCTGACTGTTCCCCAGGGGCCGGGGCGCTGTGGCGGGGGAGGGAAGGCCCAGTAAGGCCACGGGGTCCGGCCTCCCACTGCTGCTGATGGACACTTAGCTGAACCGGCTTCCAGAAGTGACATCCACGTGGCCATTTGACGTCTTACCTTCACCACCTGCCCCTGGTGGCCGGAGTGGCCGGAGCTCCTCCAAGGAACTTGCGAGTTTCATTTTCAGCTTCCGTGCGCGTTCAGCCTTCCCACCCTGAGCCCCTTTCTTGCTGTTTCTAGTCAATTTTCCTCCTCTCTGTGCCTCAGTTCCCTTGTTAGGAGGAAGAATACACGTGGCCCCGGCGCACCACCGACCCTCGCGAAGGGCAGAGCTCGGAGCCATTGCACACCCCTGCCTTCCACGTGGGACACGATTCAGCGGGTCAGATCCTGCGTCCTTCCTAGAGGGCGGATTTGGAGAGGAAGCAGCACGCTGTCAACACCGGCTGGTACAGGCCCACCGGCTGGTGGGCGCCCCACGGATGTGCGTGCAGACCCACACCTGTGTCGGCCCTGCTTCTGCAGAAACGATTCGGGCTCTGTGTCCCTCTCCATGTCCTCTCCTCTCCCTCTGCTCTGGAACCTCCGTTTGCTGCCCCAGACGGATACCAGCTTCAGGCTTTTCTCCTGGATTTTGCTTCCCACCTGATTTTGCCTCGGCCTCTGGGAGCCAGCCTCACTGCCGCCTGGCCCCGTTTCAGCTGATGGTCCAGGACCATCAGCCCCAGCACTGGCTGATGGTCCTGGACCGTGACAAAGCCCTGGTGTCTTAACCCGGTTTTCCGTGTCTCCTCCGTGGTCTGACCGCAGCAGTGATGAACTCCACTCTACAAAGTTAGGTGCCCGCTTACCTGATGCTGCCCCCTCCGTGGTCCTGTCTGGCCCCTGTAAGCGGGCAGGTGGCCTCTTGCTCTGTCTCAGGACTCTCGCTGGAGTGCTGGGGTGCCGGCCATCCTGCAGTGTCACAGTGCCGCTGCTCCCCTGCTCCCATGGTCCCCAGCCCACGTGACCGCCTCCCTCGAGGTAGGAGCTGGCTAACTAGTGACACTGAGTCCAGTCCTGGATGCAGCTTCCTGAATGGTCGCACTGCCATTCCCTCAAAGGTCTCTTGGCTACGCAGGACCTTCTATGAGGTGGGATTGATTCAGCCACCGGGGCTGAGACCCTTGGGGACCATGCCCTACACTCTATCTGGGATGTCTCTTTGCTAGTTTCTCTGTTTTTGTTTTTGTTTTCTTTTGTCCAGATGTAATTCCTTCTTCCTGAATATTGTAAAGTTTTAGAAAATAACCTCCCCCAAGGAAAGGAATATAGGGTCAACAAATTATTTGGATTGGAAAGGGGAAAAAATGAGAGAAATGAGATGAATGAATATCTCAATAAACTCTCCTCTTGCCTGGTCCCTGCTGACTTCTCTGGCCTCACTTGAGACCACTTCCCCATCAGCACAGATGGCTGGGTGCACAGGTGCCCTATTCTTTACACTGCTGGTGGGGGATGACTTCTGTACAAGTGTTTGGAAAAGCTCCTTCACAATATCGCCAAGATGTGGAAAGGTTTTACATGTCCTTCTATTCTTTTATTTTTTTAAAAATTTGCTTCTATTTATTTCCCTTTTCCCATCCACAAAGGCCCAATTTATTATCATTATTATTTTTTTAAGATTCCATTCATTCTTTCATGAGAGACACAGAGAGAGAGAGGCAGAGACAGGCAGAGGGAGAAGCAAGCTCCCTGCGAGGAGCCTAATGCGGAACTCGATCCCAGGATCACGACTGAGCTGAAGGCAAACACTTAACCAGTAAGCTACCCAGGTGCTCTTTTTATGTTCTTCTAAAAACAGCTCCTAAGAAAATGATTCAAGTTACAAGCAATAATTATGCATAAAGATTTTTATTCTAGGGATCTTAACTATATTGAAATATCATAAACAGTATATTGTTAATATAACTAGTTAGGGACAAGTTACATACATTTTGGGAAATCCTTATATGAAATGAAATATTTAGGAACAGTAAAAGAAAATTTTAAAAATACTTGTGAAAATTTTACATTAAAAATGAGGGAAAAGTTGCATAATATAGTATGATTCAATTATATGTAAAAACCAAATATACATTCATAAAAGGCTGAAGTAAAACATATAGAAATGTTAGCAACAGATACTTGTAGGTGATGGTATTATGGAAGGCTTTAATTTCTTATGCTTATTTACACATTTTCTTCAGTGAACATACATAAGGTTTATCTTTAAAAACTATACATATTCTTAAATCATAACAACCTTCAAATCCCATCCCCTTTCCTGAAATCATTCCATCCATTTATAGCAAAGTGTGAATATTCACTCCCGATATTTTTCTAGTTAACTCTGCATGTTAAATATAAAAACAAAGAACTATACTGTGTTGGTATCATACTGTGTCTTGCATCCTGGTTTATCATGTGGCCAGAGATATTTTCAGCCATGACATGTGGTTCAATTTATTTCATCTTTTCTTTTTGATGTGGAAAGTTTGGTTTTTAATTGTGAACACTTCAGTCTGATTCGTTCACCCGAATAATAAATAAATATGGTAAGTGTGAGTTATATCAGAATATTTTCATACATAGAACTTGTCATGTTTATTTTAAAGTCTATTTTTTTATTGAAAATGTTGGTCTAGTTCAGCAGTGAGGTACTGATCACCTACCAAGCCACAGGCAATAAGACAGTGATGGGATAGAAGCCAATAAGATGAGGCGTCAAGAACATGATGGCTTGCAGGGACGTTCTCTCTCTCCCCACCTGTTTCTCATAAAAACCCAGAACTAGTGCTTGGCACAGCTGGGCACTTCTTTTCTTTTGAAGCGTTTCTTCTCCTTTGCTTTCTAGAATTCATATTCTCAGTTTTTACTAATTCTCCAGATGGTATCTACCATCGCACCTCTGATTCTTCCCTCAAGAACATCTTTAAATATTTGAGCTCCTCGGGACTGACTCTGTTCATCCTTCTTTCCTTTGATCAACTCACCAATGCCATGGTTTTAAGTAACGGCATCCCTAGGACCCCACATCGTACGCTGTGGAGCTTCACATCCTTGTATCCAACTGCTAGTTGCAACTGCCACATGGAAGTCTTAAGAACATCTCAGGGTTTATCTTTTTGTTAGAAAAGTTGATTGATTCTAATGGCTGGAAGTAGATGGAGGCTATGGGTTTCTTCTCTACAGACTGGCTACTGTGCCGCATGTTCCCATGGAAGTGGGCAGTTCCTCCACCTATGGAAACATCATTAGCAGTGAGTGACAAAAGGTTATCCAACCTGCCCTCGATGAAGCTCAAACTTCCTGTAGGTCTCTTAACAAGAGCCTTGCATGAAAGGTGTGCCTGAGATAGATGTAGCAATATGAGAAATAGAATTTAGTGCATCTTCTAATCAGGGCTAGATGAATGACTTTTTGGTGAGAGGTAAATACTGCATTTCAAGGAATCCCAGCCCAGGGAGCTATTCTGAGTGTACCGCTTCCTGCAACTGCCAGATTGTTATGGTGTGTTGTTCAGTGATTCTACACAGTTCCTTGATCTTGAACACCCTCATTTCACTCTTGAAAAATTACTTCTAACATTGATTGTGCTGATGAACAAACCCTGGTGCTGCTCCCAGGTAAAACAAATTGAAGCATTCACAGGCTCTCCGGTGTGTGGTTTTCGGTGTATGTACTGTAGTTTAGAATATTGCAAATGTTTGCTAACACTTCTAGGATGTTCAGACTAAAACAAAGCCTCACACATGTACTTCTCCCGCGCCACCCCCCGCCCCCTCCGCTCCCCCCTCCCGTGATTAAATAATTCAGAATAAACTACTGCAACACCACCCGGTGCATATTGCCTCCTGCCAGCCCACATTCTTCAGAGAGTGCTACCCTCATCCGGCTGCTGTTCATGCTGTTCTTGGCCTTAGACCTGCGGAGGCCACTTTGCCCTCCCCCTGCAGACATCCAGCCCTCAGGGGCCCCTGGCTATCTCCTGGATGCGGCTGTAACTCCTCTGCATGGCTCTCCCTCCCTGGTGCTCAGCACCCCCAAGCTGCCTTGTCCAGACCAGGCAACAAGCACACCTGTCTCTCTACTTCCCCTCTCACCTGCTCCACCCGATCTTGCCCATCGAGCATCCATCCATTTCATGAAAATGGTTAATTCTCATCTCTTGACCATTTTCAACATATATTTTAGTATAGTTTGCAGGTTGTCTTTTGATGCTTTTATATTGATCCAATACAGGCCAGTAACTCTTCCTATCTGTTCTGTAACTGGCACTGTAATTTTCAGGGTGTAGTTTGTGGTACAGAAATGCTTTGTTCTGGGATACCTGGGTGGCTCGGTGGTTGAGCGTCTGCCTTTGGCTCAGGTCGTGATCCCGGGGTCCTGGGATGGAGCCCTGCATGGGGCTCCCTCTGGGGAGCCTCCTTCTCCCTCTGCCTGTGTCTGCCTCTCTGTGTGTCTCTCATGAATAAATAAATACAATCTTAAAAAAAAGAAGTGTTCTGTTTTTATACAGATGCAGGTGCCAATCTTTTCTATGTTGTTCCCCACACCCACCCCATGCATGATAGTTTGTTTTGCTTCTTTTCATTTAATTATTTAGTCCATCTATAACTGATCTCTAAGACGCTGATATTCATGTAAGGCACCCTTGTAATGTTCCATTTCTGAGTCTCTTTTTTCTAAGTTTTAATGTACTGGGAGAGAAAATCTGATTGCCTCAGTTTTAATTACTAGTCATGTTGGAGGGGATGCTGCATCACGGGCTCAGGTGTGGGCACATCTGTGCAGTCACTATTCCTGTTTAGGGATATGGACCATGAACAAGGCAGCTGTGCCCCTTGCGCCCTTCTCTCAGCATGACCCTCCACTTTCTGACCATAATCGCAGTGCATTATGCTGTATTCCTGCTGATTTTGCAAAAACGAGAAGATGCCTGAGTGAGAAATGCTCTTAATGCATATAAGCAAAGGGATTTTAATTTATACCATGTTCATGCCAGAAAAGCTCACCAATGAACCCAGATTTATCAACTGTTTCTCTGTGGTAATTATCCAAGATTTTACCATTTTAGAAATAGCCTATTTCAAGGGACACTTTCTCTCCTATATATGAACTATCCCCATGAATATTTCTGTTATATTTAGGAAATGAGAATTTAAAAGTCTAAACACTCTACAATCCAAAAGCCTTTAAATTAGAGGTGAGATTTTGTAATTATTATTATCATACAAGAAATGTCAGGATGGAAAATAGGAAACTGGAGTCTTGGGCTTTAGGCTTTCATCAGAATTCAGTGTTTAGGGCAGCCCGGGTGGCTCAGCAGTTTAGCACCGCCTTCAGTCCAGGGCCTGATCCTGAAGATCTGGGATCGAGTTCCAGGTCAAGCTCCCTGCATGGAGCCTGATTCTCCCTCTGCCTGTGTCTCTGCCTCTCTCTCTCTCTCTCTCTCTCTCTCTCTCTGTCTTCCATGAATAAATAAATAAAATCTTAAAAAAAAAAAAAAGGAATTCAGGGTTTAATTTACTGAATCAATTTGACTGGCCATGTGTTTGCTCTAGAAGTTAGTGGGTTCTTTGAAAAAATTAGGCAATTGGTATGTGGGTCACTAATACTTTTAAGTCTCTAACATTCTATAGTTTTATGGCTCTTACCCTTTTCCATGAATGAAAATGAAGAACTCTCATGGTTTTTGATGTTCTCACTGATGGCCTGGTGTTGAGGAGGGCAGAAGAAAGTAGTTGAGATTTTCCAAGAAGTCAATACACTAAAAGTTTCAGAACCTGATATCCTAACAGAAGTTAACTTGTCCCCTGAAATCACCTAGTCAAAATTATTAATAAGATTTCAATATCCTTTTTGGGTACTAGAAATACTAAGTTGAGAGACTTTTCCCACTTTTATTTAGCAAGGATTTTATGGATCCAGAAACTTTTCTGAAAAACAAAATTGATCCCTGCCATTATTCTGTTGTTCCTAAGGCTCAAGGGGGAGATTGGATCTTTATGCCATTCTAGAGAAGACCATGATATAATCTCAGACAGAACTGCCTCTTAAGATAGTAACTTGGGCTCTTCAATTTTCCATGAAATTAAAATTGTAAAACCAAGGAGAAAACCTAAACTGAGTTCTATGAATCCTCTCTGTTGACTCATGGGCCTCAGATGAGGAAAGTATTACTCAATTTTGTGTGACTGCAGTGTCAATAAATCCCTCAAGTCGGTAGAAGCCTCCCTGATTTATTATTATGTCTCCTGCACTATATTCACTGGATTGGGAGAGGCGAAGGGAGGTAGAGAAGAGGATGTGTAGAAGGAGGTATAGCCCAAAGATGGCCCTTCTCTGGTTTGCTTCTGTCCTTTCATTTCCATCTATGTCAGTAAGAACTCAGGACTCGCATCCTTCCCATCTGTCTGACTTGCTGCGTCCCCCTACCACACAGTTCCATTCATAGAATAAGTGTTTCAAGGTCATGTTCTGTAGGTGGGATGGAGCTGGATGACTCTTGTCTGCTCTCAGGAACTGGCTGCCCTGCTTGTTTTGTGAATTGTCTCTCACCTTCACTGCATTGTCCCACTTAGTCCATAGATCTAACTAGTTACAAATCCTATCTGTTAGAGTTCCATTAGATTTCCACTGTTTTCTCTTGAGGATTTTAAAATGCAGACAGCTGGGTAATTTTTAACTTTTAATTTTCTTTTTAAGATAAAACAAAACAAAAACACCTATTTTATTCCTGTATGTTGCTCAAATGGATGTGTTTGCCGATCAAATTTAGAGAAATCCCAGAATATATAACTTTATTGAGAATATATTTAACTTTAGTGATAAGAAATGTATCTGCCTCTTCCATGATGTTAGAATACATACTTAGGACAGTTTTATAGTGGACTGGCTGTGTCTCTATCTAGTCAAGAACAAATAACAGTTTAAGGAATACTACCTTGTGTGCTTATAGGCCATGAGCCCAAAAATCAACTCTCTGAAAGCTTCAATAGTCACACTGACTCAGTTTATTATAATTAGCTATGCTAGGAAGCAAGCTTTTCTCCACATATAGCTACCTTGAATATTGATTATAGACAACACAACTTTCTTCTTCGGTTTTCTTTTTGTATAAAACCATGTCAACCTTGCATGTCCATGCAACCATGTCCTTGCAATGTTTGGGTTTTCCTTGATGTTTGCAACTATTCCAGTTTACCTTTGTAGAAATTTTCCATTACCTGCACAGTGTCTGGTGGAAATATCTAACATAAGATGAGGCACAATCCTGATGTTTACAGAGCAAAGGAGAAAGGATTTCAGAGCCAGAAGACGTCTCCTTTGATAATCTCTTAGCCACCTTCAGACGCTGGCTTGTTTCTTTGTCTGCAGCTTCTCGTCATTTCTTGCCTCTAAGTGGCTGGCAGAGCCTCTGATTACACTTTCCTAACTGTGCCCTTGATGTCTGTCCACATCGGTTCACTGGTCCTTAATTGAGCCAATTATGCTGCTCCCTACTTCATCCAAAACTAGAGCAAAGGAAACAAAAGCAAAAATGAAGAAACAGTCAACAAAACTAAAGATAACCTACAGAATGAGAGAAGATATTTGCAAATGACATATAGATAAAGACCTATAAAGAACTTATTAAACTCAACACCCAAGGAACAAAACTAGATTTAAAAACCCCAGTACTGTGGAATAAGAGCATCTCTATTTCTTTTCCCTACTCCCTCCTGGTGGTTATAGCTCATGGTGATGATGTATGGATGATTGTTTATTTTCATAATGACAATGTTTTAAAGGTGCATGTGGCATTTTCACATGCTGGAGGTCACATATCCTTTGCTATTTTAGAACATTACACATTTTACATATGTCTAATCTCTGTTTATATGTTTTGTCATAAACGTTCATTTTCATTATTCAGTCTTACGTGTGTACATACACCTCAGCTCCTTCTCTTCTCCTTCTCTTATGTGTATATATATACACACACACACACACACACACATATATATATATATACTTAAAGACTTTATTTATTTATTCATGAGGGACACAAAGAGAGGCAGAGATGCAGGCAGAGAGAGAAGCAGGCTCCTCATGGGGAGCCTGATGCAGGACTTGATCCCAGGACTCTGGGATTATGCCCTGAGCTGAAGTCAGACACTCAACCACTGAGCCACCCAGGCATCCCTAATCTTATGTATATTATTAAGGATTTCATTTCCTGGAGGACTGCACAAGGATGGCTTTATCAAAATGTAGAAGCATATTACTTCTGCAAGTTTTGAATAAAGCTAATGGTGAGAAAAATTGTTTCCAGACTTATCTTCAGAAGGATGGATTGGGAAGATTTTGTATCAGGAAATTTTTAAAACTATCCTGAAAGGATAAGCCATGGTTGTAAAACACACAGATCTCTCCTGCTTGATGAGCAATCTAGCTTCTTTGTCGCTGTCCGTGAACTTGTCACTCCACGGTCTATATTTTTATTGTGCCTTTTGTTTGTTTGCTTTTTCAAAATGAGGTAGGAAAGAAAATAAATAGCCAAGAAATAGGCTTCAAAACCAGCCAGGCAGATTGTTTTCACATCTTAGCTCTGTTTACTCACAGAGCATGACTTAAACACGAATTAGCTTCGTTTTGTGAATTATATTTTAAAGACAAACAGGTTTTTCCCCTTAGGAATTTTTCTAAGGAAAAGAGCCAGTAGGATATTCTTCTCTTTATTGGAGGTCACAAACTGCTGAGCAGAATATATTGGGACTAGTGCCCATGGATGAGAAATTCCATTATTGGAGAAGTTCAGTTGTTAAGGATGTTGCCACAGAGGCTTTTATTTGTGGAAGATGAAGCCATGTGATTTGAGAAGACCTGTCTTAATACTATTACTTTACGGTCAAATACCAGCTAGTTTCTTTCTTTTTTTTTTATAAATTTATTTTTTATTGGTGTTCAATTTGCCAACATACAGAATAACACCCAGTGCTCATCCCGTCAAGTGCCCATCTCAGTGCCCATCACCCTGTCACCCCCATCCCCTGCCCACCTCCCCTAGTTCGTTTCCCAGAGTTAGGAGTCTTTATGTTCTGTCTCCCTCTCTGATATTTCCCACTCATTTTTTCTCCTTTCCCCTTTATTCCCTTTCACTATTTTTTATATTCCCCAAATGAATGAGACCATATAATGATTGTCCTTCTCCAATTGACTTATTTCACTCAGCATAATACTCAGCATATTACTCAGCCATTAGAAACGACAAATACCCACCATTTGCTTCGATGTGGATGGAACTGGAGGGTATTATGCTGAGTGAAATACCAGGTAGTTTCAACCAACAGGTGGCTTCCCTGGCCACTTTAGCTCATGACCAGAAATTTCAAATGGGCTCTCCACAATATCTGAAAGCCCTAGACATTGTGTCAACCAGCCAAAAATCACCATTGCACGCTTCGTCTCTCTAACAATTAAAGCTTCCATTATGCTTCCAGTCAGTTGAGACTCCTGCTTCATGCTGCAGTGAGAAACTGCCTGGAAGTGATCAGAAGGAGGCTCTAATGCCATGTCACCCTCGACTTTACCATCTCCCTGAACCTCCACCCACTGTCCATCTCCTGCACCTCCACCCACTGCTTGCTATCCTTTTTTTTTTTTTTTTTTTAGATTATTTATTTATTTATTCATAGACTCAGAGAGAGGGGCAGAGACACAGGCAAGAGAGGGAGAGGGAGGAGCAGGCTCCATGCAGGGAGACCGACGTGGGACTCGATCCCGGGTCCCCAGGATCACACCTCAGGTTACAGGCGGCGCCAAACCGCTGAGCCACCGGGGCTGCCCACTGCTTGCTATCCTCATCCTGCACAGGGTTGATGTCTTGTGTTATAAATTCCATTTCCCAACTCTTTCAAGAGCTTCAGTTGTATGATGAAGACTTCTTTCCCTTGGATGCTCATAATGTCCCATCAACATCCTTTTCGTCAACATATGATGCAGTGTTTCCTAGCCCAGAGCACACCCACAACACACCGACGCACTCACCCCCTCTCACCAGAATGGCTCCATTCCCCATGCCCACCAGCAAACCATCTTGAGTCAACTACAACTACGCAGATCTAGTGTACCTGTGCCTCTTTCACTTATTCTGTTTGTTACAGTGTGAGTTGTAATCATTAAGATAAAATGTTAAAAGTCTATATACCCAATATGGAAAATATAAATAATGAAGAACAAAATAAAACCCCCTACATTCACAAACAGCCACTATCAGCACTGATACAAGTCCCTTCAGGGGCGTTCCTACACACTTGTACACAAACAAGATCTTACTAGTTTTGATTCTTTCCATTTCAAGAGACTACAAATCAATTCATACTAGTTAAGGAAAAACTGAATTTCCCAGATGGTACAACTCAAAAAGCTGGGTTACTCTATGGAAACCGGGGTTCAAATCAGGAAGTCACACAGCATGTCCTGGCAAAGATGGCTGCTTCGTAGGTGTGGCCCTGCCAGCACTAATGGCACACTGCCTTCGTGTGCTCTCTGAACAGCTTTGGTCCTGGGAAAGGGCTTGGTCTGGAGCATGTGCTGCGCCATGTGGCCGGGCGACATGATTACAGGTTGAATATGCGGAGGAAAGTCCAGAGCTCATAGGAGGGGAGAACCTGAAATGCTATGGATCATAAATCAAGAGAAGTTAGTTCAGTGAGAAGGAGTTGAGGTGGGAGGAAGTGGGCAGTGCGGCATAGTGGTCGAAGAAACCTTGATTGTCACAAACATTCAATAATATCAGTTATACCCGCAAACTCCTTGCAGGACAGAAGTTTTTTGGGAAAGGCACAAACAGGGAACCTTATTCCCCTCTCAGGTGACATGGTATGGAAAAGGATGTGTTAAACAACAGCATGCATATATTCAGGTAGCTCAGCTCAGAGACAAGGAGGAAGCATGCCAGCCAAACTGTGATTCTTCAGAATAACAGGACATCAGTGTTCACATGAGCAGGAATACTGAGGCTTATCTACCTTGGAACAGAAAAAATAACATATCGAGGTTGACCTCTGAGATACATTTGAGGTCACTTTTTACCTGTAAATCTGCTATGGGGTAGGATTTAGTGTCTTCTTCTGCCTGTGGATGAAGTACAGACTGTGTAGCCAAACATTCCAAAGCCTCTGTGTTCTGGCTTTTACTAACTTTTGCAAATGTTCTCCAAACTCTGCCCTGAGTGAATCATATTCTTTAAAACAGAAGACCAGATCACATTTTTTTTTTTTTTTGTACCAAGTTTTGGGTCAGTGTTAGGATGATGATAAGTCTCAGGATCAGAAGATGCTGAAGACACATGGAATGTTTTTTTGACAATTTGGAAGATGTCAAGTGGGAGCATGATGCTCAACACATTTATAGCTCCCAAGGGTAACTGAGATCTTGGGGCAAAATGCAAAGGGAGACAAGTTTTGAACCAACATAAGAAGACTTTTCTGAGTTGAAATAAGCTGTTCCAAGACATAAACTTCCTGATTGGAAATTTTCAAACACATAGGCAACCCCAGGGAGGGATAGTGCCCTTGACAGTGGTCATAAATCTCCCTTACACCTTCCCAAGCCCTAATGGCCTGTGATTATAGACTGGCCTGGCTGTGCCTCTGAAGGAGTCAAAATACTTTCTGTTGAGCTCTTCTTAGTAGTCACTCATGCTTGCTGATTTTCTCATCATCATTTGATTTTTCCCTTCTCTATGGAGTGTCCTGTCTGCACCCATCAGGAGCGCAGGACATGGTAGCTTTTGTTTTTACTTATCCTTTACGTGCACATCTGATATTCTCAATTGGACTGTGACACCTCTGATGACAAGGACCGTGTATTATTCTTTCCTTCTTGAGTGCCTACTGAGTGCCCCATGCCCGTGCACTTAGCATCTACATATTTTAGCTCAACCTCCAGTTTCCTTCAAGACTGCTAATTCCAAGGAATTCCTGAGACAGCTTGGGAGAAGGTTGATCAAATGACATAAGTTCCCCAGTATATTAATGTCAGAATATTTAGTCAATCTTTCATTTTAAATAACACTCCAGAAGAATGTAATGCTTTAATCAGAAAGAAAAATACCATCTGGTGGTAGACTCTAGGACTTGAGGGCTGGGAATTAGAGAAGGCATGGCACTGCTGACCCATCTCAGAATCTGTGCATATCACCATGGCCGCTCTCTACTTTGATTCAGTTGGAGGCTGTTCCTATCCACGATGATGATCTCCTGACACATCCTGATTTGTACAATTTTCCCTTCTACTCAATGGTCACTAGTGTTATTCTTTATCATGGACTGCTTCTAGATGCTTCCAATAGTTCATAATCATTATGATCTAATTAAAGAAGAATCTCATTTTGTAAAGAAATTGGACTTTTATTTCTCTGAGCAGTGTCTCCCATGAACCACTCAGATTGGCTGGTTTGGAGTCCTTTCAAGTCCTACAATTTTATTATATTTAGAGATCCTATAATAGTGGATTTCAGAGTCCATCTAAATTATAAGTAACCAATGCTAAGTTCCTAGGATGTCTCTGTAGATACAAATAAATTAGTATATTTATATTTTTAAAAAAGAAAAATAAAAGGCCAGCAAGAAAAAAATCCTTTGCTAAATTCTTGGTAATTTTTTTCTCTTAAAAACTTGTATTCCAAATAAAATAAAATAAAATAATAAAAATTAAAAAATAAAAAAAACTTGTATTCCATTCTTATTAATGCATTTCAGCAAGACCCATATTAAATTAAATTAGACTGTAGCAAAGTTATTGAAATGGAACTGGTGACAGTATTTATAGATTATAATTTAATCAGGGGTGGAGGTGGAAGATCAAACTGTTATGCATTTATTTCAATTTTCATCTGCAAAACATACTGGTTCAAACCTTGGTTATATTTCCATGTATTCCAGAAAAGATTAACGTAATATTTTGAGGACAGAGTATAAATAGTTAAAAGATTTTTTTCTCCCTAATAAGAGAATGTTTTAAATAGGTGGACTTGCATGGCTGCACTTCCTAACTGTTCAATGGTTAGATTTGTGGAATGATTAAGGTGTTGTTAATAGGCAACTCGTAAAGTACAAAGTACTTGCTATGTGGGAGCTCATCAGGGATCAGCCTCCGGGGTCGTGGGGGCTGGTGGTCAGTGATCTGCTCAGAGGGAGGACAGAGCAGAGAAACAGCCCATCTTCCAGGTGGTAGAGTCACCACAGCAGAAATCAGCAAGGACACATCCCGGTTTGGATCTCTGGGAGGCTAATTAATGTAGACCTGTATCAATGGAAAAATAATTTGTTGAGAAAATTCTGTGCTTTGCAATGTACTACATAACCTTGGATCCACAGGTGTGGGGGAACGCAATCTGTGTTCCATGCAGTGGGTTCTGACACCTGCCCTGTGGCTCCTCGTCTGGGTGCCTGACAATGGGCCTGTTCTCCCCGCTGACCTAGTTCACCTGTTTTTTGAAAGAAATTGTCTTTGAGCTTAGAATTCTCTCTGACAATTATTTTATCTTTCATCATTTTAAATACATTCTTCTGGTATCTTCCAGCTGATATCACATCTGAGAAGAAGCCGGCTAAAATTCTTTGTTCTTCTGTCAGTAATCTGTGATATTTCTTCTTTGTGGCTGCTTCCAAGATGCTCTCTCTTGGTCCTGATGTCACACTCCTCCAGTCCCCCAGCATTTAGCTCAGAGTATTTTTTGGGTGATTGCTTGTTTCCTTGTTTATCCTGCTCTGGAAATTCTGGACTTCTGGGATGTGTGGCTTGTTTATCTTTAATTTTGGAAATACGTCTTCTGTCTTGTTCATTTTTACTTTTCCTTCCAGCATAGCAATTTCAGGTGTGTTAGATCATTTGTAGTATCCCAGTGGTTTTGAAGTGTTTTTCTTTTTCTTTTTTTCCTTTTCTCACTCTTGTTTCTCTTTGTACTGTAGTGTATGTGACTGCTCCTAACCTAGCTTCAGGCTCACTGATTCTTTCTTCAGTGGTCTCCAGATGGAAGGGGAGCAGGAACAACTCTTCCTCCTTCACTCACTGGAAATGGAAGGGAGTTTGTCTGCCTTTGGGAGAAGATCAGGATCACAGAGGAGCCCAGGTGCACAGGCTGGTCTGGGATAGGCCGGCCCTGGGGAACAGAAGAGCCTCCTGCTGTCCCTTCACTGCCACCTTAGGAGTGGGCCAATGTTCGTAGCCACTCCAGTGGCGGGCCCATGCGTGTGCTGTGGGCACTCTGAAAATCTCTCTGCGATTCTGGCCCCTCTGACCACAGGTGACATCGGTCCCCTGACCTTCCACATCCTAAGCAGGTGCATAACTCGTAGGGTAAGTCATTTGTCTCAGATGAGTTCTTAGCCCCAAAATCAGAGTCAGGGAGGAACAGCATTTCAAGATTTTGAAATGAGTGTATGCCTGGAGGTGTTTCAAAGCTTTCTTGAATGTCACATCCTCGATATTTGTCCCTCCCACTTCTCAGTAAGTATTTTTAATCCTGGAGCCTGTCATTTCATTAGCCTTCCTCTTCTGAGATTCCCAAATGAACAAAAATTTTTAAAAAATGTCATGGACTTTCACATATGAAAGGTCAGCAAAATGTATTTATTTGAAGAATGTCACAGGCATAATAATCTGCTCTTCTTCCTTTAATGAAAATGTCAACCCACTTTGTGGTTATTCAGTAACTAAATGATGGAGAAGTTCTGAATCATTCTGTGGCCTGTGAGCCCAGGGACTCAGTAAATTTGGCACAAATGAATAAAATGACTTACTGTTATCTCAAATTTCCTTTCCAGACAGAAAATTCCACCTTAACACAATATATACGCATATATATAAAGTCTTACTATCGGAGTAAAGCAGATGGTTTACGGATGCTTCCCCTTTACCAAGGGCTTTGAAAGCAAGAGTTACATTCATTTGAGCTTTATGTCTACGCTCTTGTTACTCGACATTAAAATTATTTTAGTGCACTTCTGCCTGTAGGTCTTCTCAACCATATTATCTTTCTAATTACAACGATTATCTGCACATAATTCGGGCCTGATTTGAAGCACTTTTTAAACTTAAAATTTCAAGATAATTACTGGCAACTCGTGATCTACAAACGAGGCGGCCTCTAAAGGTCTAGGAGGGGGCGAATTGTGCAAGTCTGCCTGTTTTCTCCTACAGAAACAATATCCTCTGATGATTCATATGGTTCATCTCCAGGCATGAACAACCTCTCCATCAGTCATGTACCTGAAGTACCACATGACCATGATATTAGATCCAGGATTCAATCGTTTGTATCATATGATGTTAATATTCAAAGTGTATTCAAAGATTTCTTTTTTTTTTTAAATATTTTATTTATTTATTCATGAGAGACACAGAGAGAGGCAGAGACACAGGGAGAGGAGAAGCAGGCTCCCTATGAGGAGCCTGATACAGAACTCAATCCTAGGACCCTAGGATCACGGCCTCAGCCAAAGGCAGATGCTCAACCACTAAGCCACCCAGGTGCCCTAGAGATTTCTTCCTTCTATCTGAGATAGAGCTCCTTAGAGAGATGCCTGGACCACAAAACCCCTAAATTTTCAATGGATTGCCTTCCACTGTCACTACTGACACCACCGTTGATTCCTGAACCAGACCTATCATTGGCATAAGAACTACTGGAAAATGCTCTATTTTTTTCTGCTAGTTGGCCCTTTGAATCTGTAAGTCTGGTTCAGTTGTTAGCACTGGTGAGCTGTTAGGGTTATGGTGATGCTAAACACCCCCAAATCCCAAAACAAAGCAATGTTCTTTCAGTGCCTCCAAGCATTACATGTGCATGTTCTGCACCTGTTCCTGAGAAGCCAATTTCTTCTCTGATGTGGGAATGGGTCCTCCTGGCCTGGCATTTGTGTGTGTGGGTGATGCTGGGGGGCTTCACAACATGCCACAGGAGAGACAGGGCACATTATTAAAAGACATTCATTTTATTTCATAGAAGGTAATTTTAATTCTTTAAACACCTTTGGAGTGAAGGAGAGGTTGCCCTGGGAAAGATAAGATGGTTTCCTCCTGAAGCAGTGAGCCTGAGGTGTCCACCAGAACCCCTGCCCCTTGACCTCTACTTGGCCATCACTGGGCTTCTGGAAGAGAAGCCAACACTTCGCCTGAGCCGGAGGAGGCCCTCACACACCTTCTCTTACAGGTCATACTCTGCCCAGGATTGTTCGTCCTCTTGCCTGGGTGTGCTGGTGCCCCTATGGGTCCCCTGAGCCCACCCTCCCCCTGCCTTCTGCACCCCCACATTGTTCACTGGCTTCTGCAGCAGAGCCTCACCCTCATCTCTGTGCCAGAAGCTCCCACACGCAGGCCTCCTCGGAGAGCCCATCTGGCCACTGACTCCAGCTTCCCTTGGCCCAGCTCCTGGAGGGGGCACTCCCCTCCCCTGTACTCCTGTGCTCACCTCTGCCCCCTTTCCCCCACTCTGCTCTGCCCTCGATCCTCGATCCGGGAGGACACAGTGCCTCTCACCGCCCTGGATCTTCATGCCCACTCTTCCTCGTGTCCAAAAAGCTCATCTGTATTATTCTTGACTTGTTAACTTTTAATCAGTTTTCAGGCCTCAACTTAAAAAGTTATTTGTAAAGAAAACCTTCTCTGCCCTTGAGGTTGAGTTTGAAAACAAGATCATACAGTGTTAACATATTGCAAAGTGCTCATTTGAAGCTCTTTGACTTATAGTCAGTGAATTAATGTTTTATAATTGTCTGCTTCACAGCTATCTCCCCCTCAGATGGTAAGTGTCGTGAGGTCAGGGCATCTGTCTTTTGTCACCCTCTTCATTATGGTAGCTCACGATGCTTGGGACATGGAGGTCTTCCTCTATTGTATGTGTTTGAGACCACATGTTGGTACCATTGTGTGTTGGACTTTGCTTTATTTTGTTTTTACTAAATATCTAGTTATAGAATCCGTGGAAGGTAAATTCTAACATTATTCTAGAACTGTTTTTTGCCCTGAGCAGATCTGGTGAAAGAAATATTATTTTTTTTAATTTTTATTTATTTATGATAGTCACAGAGAGAGAGAGAGGCGCAGAGACACAGGCAGAGGGAGAAGCAGGCTCCATGCACCAGGAGCCCGATGTGGGATTCGATCTCGAGTCTCCAGGATCGTGCCCTGGGCCAAAGGCAGGTGCCAAACTGCTGCGCCACCCAGGGATCCCAAGAAATATTATTTTAACCCATTTAAGAGTAATTTAGTTGGAAGTGCCTGGGTGGTTCAGTTGGTTAGGTGTCTGCCTTTGGCTTAGGTCATGATCCCAGAGTCCTGGGATCAAGTCCTGCATCAAGCTCCCTGCTCATTGGGAGTCTGCTTCTCCCTCTACCCCTCCCCTGCCCCCTTCTTGTGCTCTTTCTCTCTTGTGTTCTCTCTCAAATAAAATAATGAATTTTTTAAAAGTAGTTTGGATGATTAAGGAGAGTGCGTAAGGAAGGCTGAAGGACAGCCATGGGCTCATGCCCTGGAAACCTTAGAAGGATGGTTGTGTGGCAGACCCAGGGGTCACAGGGGTCATAGAGGGTTACAAGGAAGCCCTCCCACCTGAGCATGAGTATTAGAGTTCAGCATTTTGGAGAGCCCTTCCAGGGGACGGCATGCTCCTGGGTCTGGCATCACAACTGAATAAAATCAACTAGACCTGAAGGTCTTTACATTTAGCATGACATGGGAGGACCAAGACTCCTCAACTACTGGGAAGCCCTGATCATGGCAGGGTTTGAGTACAGACAGGGGTTTCAGTCTCCAGTGGATGGGGGAGACTGACCAGGTGATCAGAAGGAGGTGATAGACTGGCCATGGTTGGACGATGCTCTAGATGAGCATCTAGACGAGCATCAGGGTGAGCCTGAGTTGGATGCTGGGCCATGAAGAGTCAGGAAAAGGCCAGCACGGCCCTCTGTCCCCCAGCCCTCCCTAACCCAGGGACTGCAGGCTGTGGGAGGGTCAGAAGCTTCCATCTTCAAGGGCTGTGAGGTAGCAATGCCACAGAGAAGTACATATTTAAGCAAGGCAAGGAAATGGGAAGATTCTTCTGCAAAAAATTGGGAATAAAGAGGACATCTCCTCTTCTGGGAGGTGTAGCAGGCATGCGTGTTGGAATTGAGAAGAAGTAGGAATGAGAAAGGACATATCCATAGAAGAATGCAGAGCTGAGGGTTTTTAAAAGGGGCTTATTAGGAGACTACTCCTTGGCACAGAAGTAGAGGCATGAGGCATGGTTAGATCCAAGGAGCTTCAAATCTCTTGACGCTGGTGAGGGGTTATGTATCTGCACAGATACTCTCAAATGGTGAGTTCCAGGAAGTATGTTATTAGAGGGGGTGAGGACTCCTCCCCAAAGGGACAGAAGGGCCCTGATCAGAGGCAGTGAATAGGATGCTTCCAGGATGGAAGCAAAGGCTCTGTTCCAGTGGATGTGAGGACCCTGGCAAGGAGCACGTTGGCAAGTGCTGTTTGGCATGCGATTGGAGCTGAACATGTGTTTGCCGAACAAATGAACACAAAGGAATCTGTTGCAGAGGTGCTGGCCAGATCCCTGCTGTGATGGGCGGCGGGGGGGGGGGGGGGCGCGGAGAACTCGCACCACGATGTTGCAGCACTGTGAATACTCCCCAAAGCAGGCTCTGGCTCATGGTACCCAAGGCTCACCTGTTCATGCCATGCTGTATCTTCTCTGCTTCCTCCTGAGTGTGCACTTTGGGCTTCACAGAGGGTGCCTTGTCGAGATATAGAGAAAAGATTAGCGCAATAAGGTAGTGGCTTTTGTTAAGCTTGCAGTGTAGACGGGAAGGGAGACACTAAGTCATTGATTATGCACACCATCTTTTCATGACCGCTGTAACCTGGAGTGTTTCAGGATAGAATGAGCAGCCCAAGGCCCACTAGGCTCTCAGAGTCCTGTTGCTGGGTGGTGTCCACTACCGTGTCCCCTCTATGCTACCTCCTGTTGGACTAGAACATGCTCTTCTGCCTAAACTTTGAATTTCCATGCTTTTTCCTGTAGACCCATCATATACATTTGGCTTGTTTATGGACTGAAGTTATTACCTAATTATGTTTCCTATTTGTTTTTTTTTTTTTTTCCAGCTTTCCTGAGTTCTTCACATTTTTCTATGAAATCATCATTGGTTTTAGGCTACAGATGCCCCAGCCTGGATACTTACTAACTTAGCTCTAATTGGGTCAAGTTGAGTGAAAATAAATGTTTAGTACATTACCTTGGACTTTTTTAGAATACTTCGAAACATTTTATGAAAGTAACTGAAAGTAGAAATTAGCATGACCAGAGCTTCAGGATGGACAAGGAACTCATCTTTCTTTCTGTCTTTGGTTATTCAGATAAAAAGAAAGAATGGTCAGCGAATAAAAGAAAGAACATCTCTGTTTACTAGGATACAGGAAACTGCAATTTTAAACAGTCTTTGAAGATTATAGTGAAACCTACACAGATGTTTATATGAGGGTAAATTTGTCAATTGTTGAAGGTTTGAAGGAAAAATGATCAAACAGGTTATAATCGTGTAACATTCACCACTGGTGCTTGCATTAATGTGACTTGATGTATCTGTTTTCATGAAGACCAACCTTCGAACATACAACGAAATTTCTAGAGAAAGATCTTCTCTTCTGGCTCCTTTTATTACCATCTGTGTCTCTATTCAGTTACAAATCTTGTTGAAAGGACGAGTTTTGTTATTCATCTTTGCCATTTTCCCAGAACACATATTATATGATTAATATTGAATAAATACTGTTCAAATTTTCTTATTTATGTACATAAATAAATGAATGAATTTTCTATGTAAAGAAAACTTGACTCCTGGGTAAATTAAAAGAAATCTATGTGAAGTTAAATTTCTCCCCTTAACATTGTGAATAGTAAGATGTGCTTTCAATGTCATGCATCAGAGAATACATCGAAGAGTCCATTTTACGGGTCAAATCTAAACATAGGCTAGATTATCCTTCCTCCAAAATTATTGGCATTGGAATTTTTTAATTTCAATATGTAGTTTCTGTACTTGTTATGTGGAGGATTTACTTAAAGATTTCATTTTCTTTGGAGTGAATATAAGTGACATTGTGTTTTTAATATCATTTCCTACATTTTCATTTTGGGTCGTAGAAATGCAAGTAGGTTTTCTATGTTATCTTGTATCCTTTGATTTTACTGAACTCACTTTATTAGTTATAAGAAGACTTTTTGTAGAATCCTTGGGATTTTCTACAGTCATGTCATCTGCAAATGATCACGGTTTTAATTTCTTCCTTTCCTATATGCATGCCTTTTATTTCTTTTTCTTGCTTTTTGCACTGTTTAGAACTCCCAATACCATTTTGAATAAGAGTGATGAGAGCAGACATCTTCATGTTTTCTTAACATTGGGAGGAAAAGTTTCACAGTTGAGTCTGTTGTTAGCTTTGTTGTTCTAGATAATTTCTTTCAAGTTGCAATTCATCTGTGTTCCTAGTTTTATGAGAACTTTCTTCTGAGAGTTTTTATCACTAGTGGATGTTGGATTTGTCAAATGCTCTTTGTACTTCAATTGTTAGGATCATATGATTTTGTTAGGATCTTATGATTTTTTTTTTACCAGATTGTTAATATGGTTAATTTTTTATTTTTTATTTTTTTATTTTTTAAAAATATTTTATTTATTTATCCATGAGAAACACACACACACAGAGAGAGGCACAGACACAGACACAGAGAGGCAGAGGGAGAAGCAGGCTCCATGCAGGGAGCCCGACGTGGGACTCAATCCTGACACTCCCAGATCACACCCTGGGCCGAAGGCAGGCACTAAACCACTGAGCCACCCAGGCGTCCCCATATGGTTAATTTTTTAATGTTGAACTAGCACTGCACTTAATCATATTGTGTAATTTTTCATTGTTTGATTCAATTTGCTAATTATTTGAGGATAATTGTATCTAAGCTCATGAGAAATATTTGTCCATAGTTTTCTTCTTTTTGTGTGGTGTTTATCTGGTTCTGATATCAGGATAATACTGGCCTCATAAAATGAATTTAAAAGTGTTATCTCCTGTCCTGTTTTATGGAATAGATTGTACAAATTGGTGTTCATTACTTAAAGATTTGGTTGTATTCCCAAATAAACCATCTGAATTTGAAGATTTTTTTTTTGAGAGCTCAATAATTACAAATTCCATTTCTTTAATGGTTATAGGCTATTCAAATTATCCATTGAATCTTGGTTTATTTGTGGTAATTTGTGGGTATAGTACAGAAAATTATAGTTTCAAGAAGATATTTCTAGGTTATGTGGCAAAGAGAGATTAAGGTGACAGATGGAAATCACATGCGAATAACCTTAAAATGAGGAGAGTCTTATGGATTACCCAGGTGGTCTCAATGTGAACAGAAAGTTCTCACAAAGGAAGGAGAGGGATGGCAGAGAACCAATATAGTTAGCAGAAAGCCAGGGTCTGGGCCACATCCTTGGCTTTGCAGATGGAGCCAGGAGTCAAAGAGTGTGGCGCCTCTAGGCCCTGGGAAAGTTAAGGCAGTAGATTGTCCCCCAAGAGGTTCCAGAGGGAACATGGCCTGTGGACCCCCAATTCTAAGCTGAAGTTGTGAAAACAACTTCATACTTCTCACCCCAAGAACTGTAAGATAATTACACTTGTATTACTTTGTGCCACCAGTTTGTAATCTGTCACAGCAGCCATCGAAAACAAAGATAGTGCATTTTGAGGAATTGGTTCACTTCTTCTCAATTGTTGAATTTATTAGCATAGATTTGATCCCAGTATTTCCTTGTTATGCTTTTAATCACTACAGGATATGGAATAATAGCAACCTCCTCCTTGATGTAGGTAACTTCTTTCTTCTCTTTATTTTTGTTACTTTTGCTAGAGGTTGATCAATGAGGAACAAGATTTTTTAAGCCATTGGTTTTCTCTATTGTTTTTCTTTTTATTAGATTCACAGATTTCTACTCTTTAGTATTTGTTTTATGTTCTTTATTTTATTATTTTATTATTTCCTTCATTATGCTCACTTTGGTACTAAAATAGTACCAATTAATTTTCACCAATTTCTTGACCTAGGAATGGTGGTAATCAGAAACTTTTCTCTATCCTAGTGTTGATGAATTGGCCTATGAGTGTACTCTCCCGCTGACTGCTGGATCTTGCATGTCCCAATATTCTGTGTTTTCCTCTTCTTTCACTTACCTTTGTTTTTCCTTTCCTTTGAGAATTCCTCTTTGACTCATGGCTTATTTAGAAACACTGTGTTTAATTTCTAAGTGCTTGGAGAATTTCTTGTTGTTTAGTATTGATTTCACATTAGATTCCATTATGGTTACAGAGCCTACTCTGAAGGGTTTAAATTCTTTTAATCTTGTTTGGGTTTGTTTTATATCACAGGATGTGGGACATGATTTGGGTCCCAAGCCAATCTCCTGTCTTGATATGTCTGAGATCTCTTGTATCCATGGGCCTTTACAGATCACTTTGCCCAAGGTCTTGGGATTTAGTAAATTAAGGACTGAATTTTGTTGAGCAAGATGTTTAAAATCAATGTTCTTCTCTCACCAAAGCAGTCTTGTCTGCTTTGGAGGCTGTGCTTTTCTTGCCAAGTCCAGATATTGTGTATTTTCTCTCTCTGCAGTATCTGTATTCTTTGATCTTAAAAATAAGGGTTATATAAAGCTTTTAAAATATCATTCATATCTATAATTTTACTTAATGCCAATAACTGTCCATTTGAACAGCTTTTGCTCAATCAAGATTAACTAAGACCAACTCTTTGAAGATAATAGTGTAGATTTCTCCATTTAAACAATAAAATGTGTTTGGTGAGGCATGAGATTTTTAGTTGATTTTCCAAAAGGGACAGAGTAGTTCTGATCCACTGAAATCCTTCTCCCATTCTCTGTAGTGAACATCATCTGTTTTAAATATGATTGTATATGATTGGGGGATTTAATATGTGTTTATTAGGAAGGGGCAAAGCTAGTTGGTCTATGGGCTGACCCCATTGGATGTTCCAGGTAATATAAAAATACATATTGATACTTAAAATTCTTTTAAATACCTTGAGATTTGGTATTATTTCAATAATTCCCATTCTCTTGCAAAAATATTTATTTTATGAATTTATTAAGTATAACTACTTCTGTTTGGAATTACATTTTAAATATTTTTTTACTTTATTTTTATTTATTATAAAAATTTCTATGATTGCTTCAAATTTTATTTTTAAGGCAGTATGCCAATTATTAAATAAGCAATAAATCCTTGGCTGGATTAATGTATCCCCATTCACCTTATGAGTTACTAATGCTCCCTCACTAGTATTACTGCCCAGACAATGCATTATTTTCTTATTTACAAAGGCAAAAAGTTAATGTTGTGAAACACTTTGAGTTATGATGCATCTAATAAAGTTTTCTGGATCTCACTCTTTTGTAGACACAGATGCACCCTAAAAGGCCAATGGTTCTCACCGTCATCTGAGAATAAAAAGCAGGAAATTTTACTAATGGGCACAATGTAATGCTGCGAGGGATCTCCCTGTATTCATTCTCAAAACTTCCAGCCCTTTCTTTGCATTGTTGACAGAGGGAGCTTTCAGGGGCCACAACCTGCCCCTTGTTTCTGCCTTCAAAAGAGTTTCTGTGAAAAAAAAAAAATCCCCACTCGTGGCATCCACATTGGTCTAATGCCTGATCCCACCCACCTCACTGGATTCATCTCCTGACTCCCGTTTGGGGCTCCTCCTCTTTATGTGGCTTTGAGGCGGGGAGGAGCTGAATGCCTCCTGAGCAGTTGGTGTGTTTATTTGTGAATTATATAGATATTGAGAAACCCAAACAATAAATCTGTGAACCAGGTGGAGTAAGCAGGTGGGATTTCCTTATTAGGAGACCTGCTGGAATTTGCAGGTTTGTGGGAACAAATACTGACAATTGTGCTTAAAACACCAAAATGTGGAGACACCTGGGTGGCTAAGTCAGTTGAGCATCTGCCTTTGACTCAAGTTGTGATCCCAGGATACTAGGATGGAGCCCCGCATCAGGCTCCCCACTGAGCAGGGAGCCTGCTTCTGCCTCTCCCTCTGCCTGCTACTCCTCCTCCTGCTTGTGCTCTCACTCTCTCTTTCTCTTTCTGTCAAATAAATAAATAAAATCCTTTTTTTAAAATTTTTTTTAAGAAACACCAAAGCTTACAGCAGAGTTTAGGCATTAGTGTAGTAAATTTTGTTCTTTTTACTCTGCTGTTCTTCTTGGCAGAATTTTGGTTACATTTCACAGTTCAATCCGAGATGATTTCACCTTGACATCCTTAATTATACCAATAAAGACTCTTTTCCATGTAAAGTCACGTTCGGTGGTTTTGGGAGTTAGGAGAAGGGTAAATCTCTCTAAGTCACTACTCTGTTATTGCGTTCACTCCTTTGAATACTGACGAAAACATAAGGCACATTTCTGCCAGCATCATATGTGACTTCAGGTTCAAAACCAGAGTTGTGGGAGAAAAGCACCACCAGGATAGTGGTATGCCTGCTCTTTCCATAATTGGTCCCTCAAAAATCACCCCTGTCTTTGACGACACCAGTTCCAGGTTAGACCTCCATGAAATGGCAAAAAAGAGATAGGATAAGAAAAGTCGAGACCCATAGCTTATCAGGTTTTAATTACTTGTATCCAAGCACAGTCATATTTTATAAAATGTTTTAGTTTATTAGATTTAGCTCTTCACTGAAAAAAATAATTAATCTGAGAAGTACTTGGCTTTGCAGACCAATTGACTTAGGATGTCTCCAACTGACATTACTCAAAATGAAGTGAGCTGAGCCGTGGCAGAAGGATGGCCAGTCCCCCAGCCTTTATGGAGTCCTTTGGTACCCAGCAATGTTACTAATCCCCCACATGATATTTAATAACCAGAAAAGCCACTGAGTCTTTTCATTCATACCTGCACTAAGTAGATGGTGCATTTCTGTGCCTGTATACAAAGGAGGCAAGAATATAATGCTTTTCATTTGTGCTGGAGTAACCCTGCCATCTGTGCAGGGCTACATGTCTCTTAAAACAAAATAAAACAAAACAAAAGAGCTGCTTTTCCCCCTCTTACAGACATTGTATGTTTAAAAATTTCCTTAAATATGCTGATTCAATTTTGGCATTGGTTCAGCTTCATGCAATTATTCAGTGAAGATTCAACACTCTGCAAAGGATTAATCCATAAATCTGGCTCTCTACACTGCCAAGGCAAAGATGATGTTTGCATAATAATTCAGTGACTGTAGGGAAATTTTAAATGCCCATCCAGTAGATCTTATTTTCAACCTATCCAGGAGCTTTTGTGAGTTATCTAGCTTAGTTATAAAGGATGCCATAAAATCTGGTTCATATATAATTTATAACTGATGTGATAAATGGATTAACTTTGCTTAGCATTTATTGGCTGTTTCCCTATAATGAAATAGTGTGCTTCTACTACAATATATCATTTTGCTGAATCACATTGATGCCTTGATCAGGGAAAATTGCTGGGAGTGTGACAGGCAAAAGATAATTAAACTGTTATTGTAGCTGGCTTTTGCATGGTTTGATAGAAACTACATTTAATATGCCCAAATCAAAATAAAAAATGTATTTTTCTTTATTCTCACATCCCAACCTGTTTTCTCCCCTGTGTCCTGATTGAGGTGGAAGGCATCAAGATGTGTCAAAATATCCAAGCCAGAACCTAAAATGCACTCTGGAAAGTTTTGTCTTTCTTCTCTTCTCTTTAATTGTATACTTTTACAGTTAAAAAAAAAATATGGGATGCCTGGGTGGCTCAGCGGTTAAATATCTGTCTTTGGCTCAGGGTATAATCCTGGAGTCCTGGGATACAGTCCCACATCGGGCTGCCTGCATGGAGCCTGCTTCTCCCTCTGCCTGTGTCTCTGTCTCTGTCTCTCTCTGTGTCTCTCATGAATAAATAAATAAAATCTTTTAAAACAAGCTACTTGGCTTTGTTTTTTAGAGCAGTTTCAGTTTTACAGAAAAATTGGGCTGAAAGTACAGAGAGTTTTTATACACTCCCCTTTTCTGCCCACAGCTTCTCTGGTACTAATATCTTGCACTAGTGTGGTGCACTTGCTACAACTGATAACCAATATTGCTATATTCTTATTAGCTGCAGTCCATAGTGGGTGTCAGTGTTCACTCTTGGTGTTGAGAAAGTGTACACAGAGTGGTTTCAATGCCCCAGGAAGCCTCTGGGCTGCACCTGTTCATCCCTCCCCCCAACCCTGCAACCGCTGATCTTTTTACTGTCTCTATAGTTTTGCCTATTTGAGAACATCGCATAGTTGGAATCTCACAGGATGCAGGCTTTTCAGATGGGCTTCTTCCTGGTGGTAATACGAACTCAAGTTTGCTCCATGTTTTTTTGTGGCTCGTTGGCTCTTGTTAGCACTGAATAATATTCCTTTGTTTGGATTTACCAGATTGTTTATCCATTTACATACTAAAGGACATCTCTGGTGCTTCCAGGTTTTGGCGATCCTAAATAAAGCTGTTATAATATCTGTGTGCAAGTTTTTGGGTGGACATAAGTGTTGGGCTGGTGAGACTGGGGACCTCAAAACGGCCGACCCCAGGCCAGCAACCTCCCAATAAGGCTGCCTTGCCACCCTACCCTAACTTAGCACACAAAGACCTGTAACCTTGCCCTAATAGGAATATCGCCCTGCTCCCATCTTCCCGCTGAAAACTCTTTATAGATCCCCCTGCAGTTTGCTGGGGTGACTTCCCCGTGCTCTCGCGCTTTCTCACTCTCTCGCTCTCTCCCTCCCCTGCAGGCCATTAAAAGCCTGTTTCCACCAACTTGCCTGGTCTCTCTATTCCACTTCACTACCGATTGGATTAAACCTGACCATAAGTTTTCAACTCATTTGGGTAGATATCAAAGAGCATAATTGCCAAATCAAATGATAAGAGTCTATTTAATTTTGTAAGAAATTGTTAAATTGCCTTCCATAGTGGCTGTACCATTCTGCATTCCTACCAGCGAAAAACAAGAGTTCCTATTGTTTCACGCCCTCTCCAGCACTTGGTGTTGTTAGTGTTCTGAATTGTAGCCATTTTAATAAATTCATAGTGATGTTTCATTTTTGTTTTAATGAGCATTTGCTTGATGACATATGATAGGGAGCATATTTTCATACACTTATTTGATGAATGTCTGTTCATCTGTCTTCTTTGATGGGATGTCTGTGTCTGTTAAGATCTTTGGCTCCATTTTTAATTGGCCGTTTGACTTTTTATTGCTGAGTTTTAAGCATTCTTTGTATTTTTTTGATACAATTCCTTGATCAGATAAGTGTTTTGTGAGGATTTTCACCCAGTCTGTAGCTTCTCTTTTCATTTTCTTCATGCTGTCCTTTGCCACCCGACATTTTTTGTCTCAATCAATAATTCTTTCTTTCAAGGATGGTGCTTTGGTTTTATATCCAAAAAGTCATCATCAATCCCAAAATCACCTGGATTTTCTCCTCCATTCTCTAAAACTATATTGTAGAAGTTTTAGGTTTTACTTTTAGGTCAATGATCCATTTCAAGCTAATTTTTGTGAAAGGTGTAAGGTCTAACTAAAATCGTTTTTATTCTTTTTAATGTAGATGTCCAGTCATCCCAGACTCATCTGTTGAAAAGACTGTCCTTTCTTCATTGAATTGCTTTTATTCCTTTGTCAAAGACCAGTTCGCTATATCTGTCTGGGTCTATTTCTGGCCTTTTTATTTATGTTCTATTGATCTATTTATCTGTTTCTTCACCAACCACACTGTCTTCATCACCATCACAAAGTGTTATCGTAAGTCTTAAAGCCAAATAGTATCTTTCCTTCAACTTTGTGCTTCTCTTTCAATATTGAGCTGGCTGTTCTGGGTCTTTTGCTTCCACATAAACTTTAGATCAGGTTGTTAATATCCACAAAATAACTTGCCCATTAGGATGAGTTCACTCTATAGATGAAGTTGGTTTCTTTTTTTATTTTTATTTTTTTATTTTTTGATAGTCACAGAGAGAGAGAGAGAGAGAGAGAGAGGCAGAGACACAGGCAGAGGGAGAAGCAGGCTCCATGCACCGGGAGCCCGACCTGGGATTCAATCCCGGGTCTCCAGGATCGCGCCCTGGGCCAAAGGCAGGCACCAAACCGCTGTGCCACCCAGGGATCCCTGAAGTTGGTTTCAATTGAGGTTTTAACACTATTGAGGGAAACTTTATTTATTTAAATATTCTTTTACTCCTTCCATTAGTATTTTATAGTTTTCCTGTACACACCCTGTACATATATTGTTAGCTTTATACTAACTACATTTTTCTTACTCATAATCATCTTATAAATCTGTTTTCTATTTGCTTTTCCCATTGTCGATGCTGCAACTCAGGTTCTTGTCGTGACTCCCTTGGATGGTTACTACAGGATTCTAACTGGTCTTCTGAACACAGAGTCTTCTTTCAATTAATCTTTTCTATGCCAGTAGAATTTTCTTTTTAAATGGGAAATATGCTTCTGGCCAGTCCTTGTGTAAAAACCTTTCTATTAACTTTGGATAAAGTTAAAATTCCATAGAAGTGCTTTCCATGATTCATCAGTAATCAGTCTGAAAAATCTGACTTCCATCACTCAAACTCAAGGACTCACACTTCATAAGAAGTCACCACCAGCTCAAGTCCCCTCACCAGCTGAGCCATGCTGGACCTTCACATTTTGTTGTGTTCTTTCTTCTGCCCAGTATGGATTTCCTTCCTCTTCTACCCAGAAAATTCAAGTCCATCTTTCAAAACCAACTCAACGTCATCACCTCAAACTGTTTCCACCAACCTGGTGAGCCAGGAGTCTGCTGCCTGCCCCCTTCATGGTGGCTTTCAGCTCCAGATGCTGCATTGAACACTGGGACTCACCTGCACTGACCACTGAGTCCTTCCTTTCTCATAGAGTGTCATGCACATCACATTAGTCCATTGGAGCTTCAACATTCTCTGGATCCTGACCACTTCTCATTATTGACCTTCTCCTTGACCTCCTTGAGTTTTCCCCTCCCACCTGTCTTCCTACATCAATGTACCCCATCCCACTATGAGTAATGTGGTGGCCAGAGGAGCTTCTGCTCAAACCCTGTTGGTCTCTAATGTCCTTGCCATGACCTATGAGAGTGGCATGATCCAGCATCCTTCTTGGGGACTCATATCACCACATCTGCGCATGGCAGACGTGGCGATCCTCCCTTACCTCTTCTGCTGCTGCCCTGTTCCTGCTGCTCCCTCTGCTTGCCTCCTTGCAAATCCAGAGCACAGCCTGCAGAATCTTCCCCAGACGCCTGCAGGAATAGCTGCTTCAGCTCCGATGAGCTTTGCTTCCCTACTATACTTTCAATATGGCCTTTCTGACCCCTTTAACTACATGTGCCTGTGTTATCTACCCTCTTTCCCTTTCTCTGCAAAGCGCTTATTACCTTCCAACACACCACCCAATTAATGTATCTTATCTGCCCTTGCCTCTTGTAACTTTTGTGCTTTGTCTCCAGCCCCTAGAATAGATCTTACCTCATAAGTCATGCTTAATAAATGTTTAGTAGGCAACATACTTGTCTTTCCTCTACAACATGAGCTTTAATAAGCTGGTCATTCCTTTTTTTAGTAGCTTTACTGAAATATGATTGAGCTTCAAAAAATTGCACATATTTCATGTATACAATTTGGTGAGTTTGGAATTTGTGAAGCTATCACTATAATGATCAAGGTAACTCCTCCCCTTCAGAACTTTCCTGGGCCTCTGCTTTTTTTATGATAAGAACACCTCACATGAGATCTACCCTGTTAACAATTTTTTTAAAGTGCACAGTATGGTATTGTTAACTATAGTTACTGTTTTGTACAGCAGATCTCTAGAACTTACTCTTTTTGAATAACTAAAACTTTATAGACATTTGAACAACTCCCCATTTATTTCTCCCTTCCCAAAGCCCTTGCAAGCACCATTTTCACTATTTTACCCTGTGCTTTATAGAATTGGCTGCTTTAAATATCTCATATAAATGGAATCATGCAGTATTTGGATAAACCTGGAGGACATTATGCTAAGTGAGATAAGCCAGTCACATTCTTTAGAGTTATATCGTCTCAAAAAAGCCTGGCATATAATAGGCATGAAGGGACTGTTTGCTGAATGAATAAATAATAATAATAAACTTTTATGCCAAATACTACGTGGAGTGTTTTAAATATAAACTTATTATTGACATGGCATATATTTATATTTAATATATTATTTATAATATTTATAATTTATAATATTTACAATCCTCACAGCAATCCATGTGAGAGAAGTACTATTATTTTTCTTATTTTGTCAATGGAGAAGTTGACACCCTACAAGTGCAAAGTACTGGAGTCCTAGCCAATGCCAGTTCCAGGCTGTGGACCGACCCCTGCTTCCACTAGGGCTCGAGGACTAGGAACAGTAAGGATAATCCCTGGCGTCACAGGCTCCAGGGGACGTTGGGACTCACAGGTGCTGAGTTAGGGGTCCTAGGACCTATTCTGATAGGTTCCAGTAGGATAAAAAGATGATAGATAGATAGTTGATAGATTGCTAATTAGATAGATAGGTAGATGATAGACAGACAGATAATGATACTTCTTTCAGGAAGCCAATTTATGCCACTAAGGAGGCTGAGAAGTCCCACGTCTGCAGCCTGAAAGTTGGGGGGTTATCCCCAGGTCTGAAGGCCTGAGAACCAGGGTAGCTGATGGTGTAAGTCTCAGTCCCAGGGCTGGAGAAGATGAGATGGGATGTCTCAGCTCAGTAGTGATGCAGGAAAAGAGGACTTATTCCTTCTTCTTCAGCCTCTTGTTCTATTTGGGACCTCAGTGGGTTGGAGGAGGCTGGGTTGGAGGAGCCCACCCGCAATGGGGAAGGCAAGCCACTTTACTGGGTCCACTGATTCAGATGTTAATATCATCTGCAAACACCCCCACATACACGCTTAGAAAGGATGTTCAATCTGGGCACAGGCCAACCAAGGTGCCCTGTAAAATGAACCCTGTGGAGCATCCCCACGGTCCTTTGCTGTCTGGCCTCTTCCCTGACTTCGCTGAAGCCTGCTGCTGTGCCCTGGCTCTCCCTCCATCCTGGGGCAGCCCCCAACCAGGGACAGGTGACACTGAGCACCACCCTGTCCCCTGTGGGGTTGGTGGCAAAGGCCCTCCTTGGCCACCTCTCAGCCCAGCTACCCAGCCCTGCTTCTTCCCTGCTTTCCCACCAGTGGGAATACCAAGGGCACTCCCCAGCTAAGCCCTCCATGCTGATATTCACCGTGGGTCAGCCTCCCAGGGGGCCAACCAGTGGCACAGGCTTCTTCTAATCATTCTCAGAGGAATTGGGGAAAAACAGACTTTTCTGCAAAAACTAGGAAACAAAACTGTTTCACAGAGGAGACAGTGATGGGATGACCTGGCTGCCCTCAGTGGGCAGGTGTGGGAAAGAAAAGAGAGCATTCCATCAATAAAGCTGTCATCTGGGCAGCCCAGGTGGCTCAGCGGTTTAGCGCTGCCTTCGGCCCAGGGCCTGGGATCGAGTCCCACGTCAGGCTCCCTGCATGGAGCCTGCTTCTCCCTCTGCCTATGCCTCTGCCTCTCTCTCTCTCTCTCTCTCTCTCTCTCTCATGAATAAATAAATAAAATATTTAAAATAAATAAATAAATAAATAAATAAATAAATAAATAAATAAAGCAAGCTGTTATCTTGGGCGTTTTTGGCAGAGAGGCCAGGAGATGACGGTTGCATCTGGGCCATGGTGACCTCACAGACAATATCCCCACTGCACTTGATGGAGAGCAAACCATGCTCTGCCCTGTGAGCAGCATACAGACATCATCCTGCCAGTAAGGCGCAGTCAGAGGCTGGCTAGCCAGCTCCTCTCCTCTGACATCATCTCCTGCCCAGGAAGCAGCAGGGGCTGTATTTTGTTGTGACAGCAGTGTGACGGTCCGACTTCAGGGACGTTAAGTGAAGATGGATAAGACAAGTTCTTGCATTCTCTGTAATTCCTCTTTAGTAGGTAAAAGAGTCCAACTCATTATCGTGCTGTTGCTAATATACGAATATCTCTATGTATTTTTCTATTTGTATATTGGAAAGTCATGGATGGGTGTAGTTTGCAAAGGGCTGATTTTTCCCATATCTGGGTGAATGTCGTCATGCCGTGCTGTGCTGTTGAGCCAGTGTAGCCCAAAAGGCCCTGGGTGCTCAGTGCGCATCAGGAGGGAAGTGTTCTGGGGAAGCACTGAATGGCCTCTTTAGGACACACCTTAAATCTCTAGAAAGAGAATCATAAATATAGACAATTAGGGAGCTGGGGTATGCAGCTAATGGCAAGTGGGGGGGAAACCTTTTGGGCTGCCTTCCAAAAAGGCTCCCAGCATGACATTTATCATCTTAAATTCCACCCCATCTGGGCTCTGATTGGGTTAGCACTCAAGAGCACAGCCATTTCTCCATGATGACGCCGTGTAATCAAGCCTGCGGTATCCATATATAGAACTAAAGTTTCAATATATTTGTTTGCCACGAGTTCACATGAACAGCCTTTCAATGTCATCCATCTGAATGGAAAGCACTTTTCATTTGACTTCCTCACCATCTGAGAGACAAGGGATGCTCAGTCTGTAGGGAGAGCTTGGAGAGCTTCCTTTTGTTTCAGGAAAACCCTTTCGGGAGTTCAAATTCAGAAAACTTCTTCATAAGCCTATAAACAAGAAAAAAAGAGAAGAGGATTAATATAACCTTGTATCTGATATGTTTACTCAAATTAAGCTGTCCCTGTCATCTTCTATGGGTTTCCCCAGAGTCAGAGGTCAGGTGCACGGATGCACTGCCCAATATTACCCTGGGTGCTGTGGCAAAGCCAGGGACACAGTCCACAGTCTTCCATGCATAAAGTCCTGGTCAGACTTGCCGTCCCCACATGTGAAAGCTCTGTTTTCCTATTTCAGGCTCTACTCTGTGGTGTGTCAGCACCTCCCCCTTTTCTATTCTTCTGTCCTGGCTGCTCCAGACAGAACCCTCACTCCCAGCGCTCCAAGATCTCCTTGGCTTCGGACTCAGCCACTAGGGCAGGATGCACGTGCTACCACACTGCAGTCTTGCAGGTTCTGGGTCCTGGATGTAAGCACTCATGGGTCGGTTCCCTGGATCAAGGGCTACAGTAAGAAGGGCTCCATCATATTGTTTGCACACAGTAGGCATGGTGAGCAGCTCTCATCGGAAGGGGAAGCCTTCCATTAGCATGTGGAACCACTTATCAGGGGAATTCTGATGCCAACCTTGCAGGAAGATCTTTCTAAGGACAGATATGAGCGAGTCTGCTACATTCTCTTTCTTGCATAGCTGTTGAGAATTTTTCTAGCCTCACTATCTCTTATTTTTAACTTTTTTTATTATGGAATATTTCAATTTGGAGGGGCATAATTGACAGTCTGTGTAATACAGCATAAAAGCCCCATTACTACTGATATTCCTGCAGGAAAAAAGAAATTTATTTCTGTTACTTAGAAACATTTAAGGTGAAAAACACGCACGGCAAAACATTTTTATAACTTGAGAGCACTAAATATCGTAGAAAGATAACATTAACCTCAGAGGAGAATGTATCATACTGATGAGAAACTGGAAAATCCATTTCAAAATGTTCCTTCACACCATTTCTGCAATGGTTCATGAGCTGTTATCTTAATGTCAGAAGGCATTTTAATCTTTTACCAAGATTTCAGTTGTGTAAAGGAACGGACCATGGATACTTAAAACACACATCATTTTTGCTATTCTGAATTATTACGTTTCAGCAAAAAGTACCTAGGTGTACAGCTCGATGGATTTTCAGGAATGGACCCTCCATTGTGTTATGAGAACCCAGATGGAAGGAAAGGCACTGCTCACTAAACAGACGCCCTCGTCCCATGCTCCCCACTCATTGCAACCCGGGGGGACTGCTGTTCCTCATGTAAAACACAACCACAAAAAGGCCATGTGCTCTTTGGTGTCTGGCTTCTTTCATTCAACATTATTTATGTGAGTTTCATCTATGTTCTGTTTTAAATTGCATGTAGAATTTTAGTGTGGAATAATCATAGTTTACGTGTTCCTTCTGCTAGTGATGGGCATTTAGGCAGTTCTGTTTCCAATTCTGGGCTACTACTAGATGGTGCTACTGTGAACATTTTTGTACATGACTCTGGTTTCCATGAGTGGCCGACTCCACTGAATGTGTACCTGGGAGTGCTGCTCAGGGGCATGCAGTGTGTGTGAGCTCACTGCTGGCACATAGCCACACAGCTTTGCAAAGTCGCCCCAGTGGGAGCTCTCAGTAGCAGAGCAAGATTCTCCCTTTTCTCCATGTGCTCGCCTAGTCTTGAGTTCTCCATCTTCCTTATGTGGCCATTCCTGTGGGTGAGTTGTGGTGTTACTTTGTGGATTCAATGTACATTTCCCTGTGATTAACAATGCTGAAAATCTTTCCATGTTTTTATTGATCAGTTGTTGTAGTATTTTTTGAAGTTCAGTCTTTTGCAGTTTTTAAAATAAATTGTTGTTCTTCTATTTGGTTAAGAGGTCACTTGCATTTTTGAGATGTGAGTCCTTTTTTGGGATTGCAATTAGATTCCCCTACTCTTGGTTGCTTTGTTACACACTCTTTCATGTTTCCATTATTGTTATTGAACACAAGTTCTTGATATTAAGGGTCTAATGTATCAACCATCTGAGAAAATAGTGCTTTTTCTACCTTAAGAAAATTTTACCTACTTTATGAAGGTAAAGAAGGCATTCTCTTATTTTTTTCTTTTAAAAGTTTCTTTTTTTACTTTCACATTTAGATCTTTAATCTACCTGGAATGAATGCTTAAATATGGTGTGAGGTAGGGGTCAAGATGCAGTTTTGTTTTCACACTGATATCCAATTTACCATCTCCAGCTGCTGAAATGATGTGTTTGTCATGGGTGGAAATATCACATCTGTCATAAATATGATGGCTTGTCTGTAGTATTCTCTCTGACTTCTATTTTTGTTTAACTCTAACATGGCCTGCATTTTTAACAACATCACACTCTTTCAATTACTATAGCTTTATAATAAGTCTTGAAATCCCTTTTTAGAATTGAGCAAGGTTTATTCTGAAATATAGAGACACAAGAGTGGAAATGTTAGCCATGAAGCATATGCACCCATAATTTCTCTAATAGTGTCATACCGCTTCTCAGAATAGCTTTGGAATAACCACATTATCAATATACTCCTCCTAGAATGAGAATCTTCTCCTATTTTGCTAACAGCTTTCTTTCTAGACAATGGGTACCAGAGATCCACAAAAGCTTCAACGGTGAATGGAAGAACAACATGGAAGGATTATGTGCTGTGGACATGGATTGACCAGTTCTCCATTCAACCTCTCTCCTTTGAGATGCTAACAATTTAATCCTTCTTTCTTTCCAGAAGACCAGAAGCATTATGCCTGAGGTCATTCCTGCAAGTGGGTGCTGGAGATGATGCTGTTCAGTTTTGAAACAAGTAACAGCAGTGACCCACGGGAAGCCAACCAAGCTTTCTTCCATTAATTCATTCATCTGTCACTTTAGCAAATGTTTGTTGAACACCTATAGCTGCAAGTACATCAATCAAAAAAATGGACAAAATTTCTGCCCTCCATGGAGCTCACTTTGTAGTAGTTGGAGCCAGGCAATAAAACATAAAATAATTGAATATGTATTTTGAAGTGAGACTTAACATAAGATTTGATGAAAGAAAGGATACAGACTTGAGAAAAAGAGAAATCAAGATTGAGTGTAAGATTATTGACTGGCCTGAAGAGATAATTATCATTTACTTATGTGGGGGAAATCATAGGAAAAACTAATAGGGTTTGCAGGTATTCATAGAGATGCCTCTTACATATCAGATTAATATGTAGGACTAAGTCCAGTGGAGAGGTGTGGGGAGGAGATTCACAGTTGTGAGCTGTCAATCAGCAGGTGTATTTAGACCCATGGGATGGGATGCTACCAACAAGGGGGTGATGATTTGGGGAGATGATAATTCAAATATATGCACTGGGGACTTTGGAGAGGGAAAGAAAACCCAGCAACAATAATTGAAAACTAGGAACCAGTGAAGTAAGAGAAAAACAAGGGACCTGTTTACTGGAAACAAAGTAAAGAGGCATTTCCACAGGGTGATTATCTCCATAAGGGCCACTGAATGGCCATGACATGCCCTAGGATGGATTGCTAGATTCAAAAGGACTTGTGTCAACTAGATAAGCAGTGCCGTGGAGGGAATGCAGCGACAGTTAGAGAGGAGCCTAGGAAACTCTGGACTAACAGTGCCTCTTAGGAGAAGTGTAGAGAAGTACTTTGACATCTACAAGGGGCTAGGGAGTCAAAAGCCATGTTAGGAATGCTTTGTTAGCACTGTTCCAGGAGTAGATGGTTTTCATGACTTGAAACACTCCCAGATCTCTGGAAGTATATGTGGAGTTTCTCAAGTTCCCCCTCTTTGGGGGAAGGTAGGATTAGTCCGGAATGTCTCCAGTGCCGTGACCTCTGAATATCTGTACTGTAGTGCCAGTCCCTACCACACAGGATCTGGGGAGCAGGCAGGGCCTTTATTGTTGAGAGCTTCCATGGCCACCACCCTGTCATGTGCCATGGTGTCCTTGCTGTCACTGCTGCTGCGTTGTCTCAGGCATGGCTACCCAGCATATTCTGTAGGCATGGATGGCCTGGTGAGGTGGCTTCCTCCTGGCCCCAAGCCAGAGTGGCTTGTGGAGAGGTAGCAGATAACACCTGTTGCAGGTCCTCTTTTAGACATGCTTTAGAAGCATCTCAGGCAGTAGTTTATGCATCTCAGTTCTTAGCTAAACTTTCCAAAAATCTATTTGTGTTTACTTACAAATCTGGACCCAGATGTAAATTCACTGGACTGGATTGGAGTCCAGTTTGAGTGACAGCCTCACATGGTGTCCGGGGTCACAGCTTCCATCTGGCAGCTCTGACAATGGTTAAGGCGGCAGATGGAAGCATCCTGATCCTCTCTCACCTCTGAACCGCCCTGCCCTTAGGAGGCTAAGCAACTTCCTCAAGCCAGCTCTTGTGGGGCTCGGTCAGTGTTTCACCATGTACAGCCGCACACGCACACTGGCACAGACTGCCGCAGTTATCTTGTGGGGTCCTGTTTCTGAACACAGAGGTGATACACCTGGGCACAACCTGACTTCCCCAATACCATTGTATTCCGCCAGGAGGCTAACCATCTAAACTACCTGGACATCAGAGCTTGAATCTGAGTGTATGTTGCCCTTCACATGTACTCTGAGTGTGGAGAATATCAGTTGTAGAATAAATAACAAAGGGTTTAGAAGTGGGGGCTCAGTAGGATTTGTACTATGTCATGGTGGCTGAGTTACACAAAGCAAGCCCTGAGTATGAAATGACTGACACAACTTTTGAAAGAGCCAAGCATTCTGATTTCTCAGTGTTTCTCCTATTGTCTTTAAATTACAGAAAGAGTCTTTTATTTCATCGTTATTAGTAAATAAAATTTTATGTTTGTGTTCATGCAGGGATTCTAGAACATTGGGTACATGATGCTCATTTGAAAATTTTCTTGAAAACATTTTCAATAATAGTAATTACTTGGATTTGTAACATTTGATCTTCAGATAATAAGGACTATGGTACACAGACAGAAAGTAATAAAAACTAAACCAGGAAATCCTAGCATTGTTTTGAATTTAGTTTACAGAAAAGTGTCTAGATGATACATTTTCTCTATTATAATAGTTTGTAATGACCTATAATTTTTGTCTTTTACTTGACTTTTCTCCTTGTTGGGTTTTTAATAATGTCCATTATTTAACTCATAAAATGTACTGTGTGACTGACTTATTTTGAAGGCTGAATAATAGCTTATGAAACACCAGTTATTTTTCTTAAGATCATGATTGAATTCATGAATTAGTATATTGGATTCAGTCTTCTGACTCTTTTAGTAACTTTTTTTATGACTTTCTCAATGTCTTAAGTTATCACTCTATTTTCAGTTGATGTATTTTTGTATTTTATAACTTTAAGTGATTCGATGCCTTTAAAGTAATGTTCTATTTTATGATTCTTAACGATTCAATTATTTTTTATTATTCTTTGACTGGAGGCTGACCCAGGAGACCTGGTAAAACCAGAAGGAACACAGTGCTCTCTGAAGGTCATCCCTAGTGTTTCCTGCTTCGTCCGACTCCTTGTTTTATTACATGAAAATATGTTTGATACTGACTGTAGAGATATAAGTGTTCTGGATTCCATCCTGAAATGCCTGGCAAGTGTGTCCGGTCATGATCTGCTGGGCTTTTTTCTGTTCACTGTTCTGTGTTTTCTTTAGATCTTGGACACTCTGAGTCTACAGAGACATTCGGTCATTCTTGGTCCAATTCACAGATATTGAACGATGTTCCCATGCCTGCCTGGGTGACATCCACTCCAGGGTGCTTGTTCCTGTTATTTACATCTGAACAAGTATGCAGTCATTTTTTCCATTATTTTTCACCTTTGGAAGTATTAGATATCAAAACAAGAAAAATTCAGATCTATGTCAGATTTCTCCCCTGATTCAAGTATGTGCCTAATGTTGATTGCTTTATATACATTTATCATTATTACATTTTTGCAACTGCTTTTCCAGGTCCTTAAATGTTTCAAAGCTTGAGAATGGCTGAGTTTTCCTCAACAGCAAAGAAACAAACAATCCAATCATGAAATGGGCAAAAGTTATGTAAGTTGTATTAAAAAGAAAAGAATTATAAAATATAAGCTAATTGTAAATGTCAAAGAATTTCACACACAAGAAAACTCAGGTTTGTGCATGTTATCCTTTTCAACGTCACACACTTACTTAACTAATTTTGATTAGAAAAAATTCTTTTGATAGTACTCTTTTTTTGGCCCAGTTCCCTAAAGAATATTTTACTCGATGCAAATTTTTATGCATAAGGTCTTTTTCTATGTCAATAATGGGAGGTATTATAAAGCTAATTTTTGTGATCTATATTCTTGCTTTCTTTTTGTTATTTGAATATTTAAAATGTTTGATTTGTATTTATTGGATTGTTACCTCTCTGTATTTTTGTTGTATCTCTGATTATACTATGAACACCTAACTTTTCACAATTGACTTAGTGTCAATGTTTCAGCATTTCATGTAGGACATAGAAGGTTTGCAGCCATGTGGGACTCATCAGTATTCTCCCCGTTGTCACCTGCAATACATCTATATCCACTGAAACTCCCACTCCCTCTCCTTCTTATGCTGCATTTTCTATTCAATTTTTACAAATATTTTAAAAATTTTTTAAGAAGTATGATCTATACACTTACCTGTACATTTATCATTCTGTGGTTCATCCTAAATTTCCCTTTGGGATCATTCTGCTTCTGATTGAAGAATCCCTGTCAGCATTTATGTTGGATGCTGGTGACCACTTCTCCACTTTCCTTCATCCCAGAATGTCTTTATTTAGCCATCATCTGGAAGACATGAATCTGAGTATGGAATTCTGGGCTGCTGTTCTGTCCTCAGTGTACCATCTTATGACCTGGCTGATGGGAAATCCTCAGCCCTCTGATCCCACCCTCTACACATAATAAGCTGTTCCTCTTTGACTAACTTCTAGATTTTCTTTTTAACCTTTACTTTTTAGAACTGTGTGCCTGATATTTCTGGACAGGTTTCTCTCTGGGTTTCTTTTGCTTGTGTTTTGCTTATCTTGCATCTGCAAAATCTATATTTTTTGCAAAATATATTTTTCCACATAGATTTTTCTATTCCAGTCTCTTTCTCCCATCTCAGGGATTCTGGTGACATAAATGTGGGGACTTTTCACATTGTTCTACAATAACCTGAAGCTCTGTTCATTTCCTTCTTTGGTGTTCAGGCTGTATAATTCCCACTGTTCTCTTCTAGGTCACTCTACTTTTCTATTGAACTCATCCACTGAGCTGTTTTTCAACTATTGCATTTCTCAGTGCTGAACATTACAATTTGTTCTATCTTGAGTTTCTATTTATCTGTTGAGAAATTCCAATTAACTACTGAGAATTCCTGTATTTCAATTCACTTCAGATGTGTTCACCTTTGCATCTTGGAGGACGGTTGCAACAGCTGCTTTAAATCTTCAATCATTCCAACTTCAAGGTCATCTCAGGGTTGGTGTTCTTTGACTGTCTCTTATTTTGAGAACTGCTTAGTGTTTTGTGGCCCTTGGCATGTCGAGTCATTTTGGATTGTAACTCAGGCATTTCACATATAACATTGTGAGGTTTTTGAGTCCTGCTAAATTTGGAGAATGCTTACTTGTTCGTTTTGATCAGTAATCAACCCAGTTGGTTAAGGTGGCAGATTATGGGTGGCTTTTCAATGTCAGTTTTGTTTTCAAGCTTGTGCGAGTCATCTGGGTTTGCCCCTGCCACCACCACAGGGTGTTACTGTAACATGGGCAATAATTTATATGGCAGTTCAGTTGACAGAGCCTTCACTGTGTTCCATGTGTTCTGAACACGTGCAGCTTGGACATCCAGATCCCTTATCACCTCCCACATGGAATTAGGGGGTCCCCTGCTCCTGCTCACATCTTTGTGAGTTTTTCCCACACTTTCTGAATTCCAAGGAAGCCCTTCTTTAGTCTTATGTCTGGAAATATTTTCAAAGTTATAGCCACTGTCGTGTTACACAGTTCTGTGTTAGGCCTCACTTTCAGTGTAGAGCAGTGGGAGAAAACACAAGTTTTACTTCCATGGTCTTCATGCAGCTAGAGCTTTTTTCCCAGATCCTTTCTCCACAGGATGGGTTTATGCCATGGTTTCTGGTTGCAGCTCTGCAATAGACACTGACCTTGTGGTGTGCCTGGAAGGAGAGAAGAAAGATTCACCCCACACTCTCAGAGACACCCACTCTCAATTATCTGTCCAGAAGGACAGTCTTTTTTGCAGTGTTTTTTGTCTGGCCTTGCCATGTGGCTCCATGAATTAGCCAGCTACACTTGGGTCAAAGCCAGAGAGGAAAGGAAGAAAGAAGCAAAACAAAGACCAAGCATGGCACCATGGCTGTACTGGTTGTCCTTCAACTTTTATTTACCTCCTGAATCCCCTGCATGCTCTACACATCAGGCATAGATTTTTGCACTATGTCCATAGTTTTTAGTTGTAATTGGAGGTACCAATAGTCTGTCCTTGCACTTTGTCCATAGTCTTTAGTTGTAATTGGAGGTAACAATAGTCTGTCCTGAGCTTATTCTGCTGTAAGTCCCCCTAGACACTTTTTAAAAAATTCTTATTTAGTAACTAAGTATTATTTCATACACTTGAATCAATGAAGCATCCAATATTGTTTCTGAATCTTTAACATGACTTCACTTCTAAGGACAACTCATTGACTGTATTAAGTGTAGGAGAGAAAATTTTGTTTTCATATTCTATAGAGACATATGCAATAGTTTGCCAACAAACAAGCCAACAACAACATAGTTTTTATTTATATTTGGAGTTGTTTCTATAATTGCAAAGAAAAATGATAAATCCATATAGATCTGAGTAATTAATGCATGTAGAGGGACAAAGAAGTAAGGGCTATTTGACTGGAAAGAACTTGTTGAGTATGTGGCTATGATTAGCACAGGTACTGGCAGGGTTGGTTTTCATGTATTATGTGTTTTATATTTTAACAAGTCTCCCAAAAGCAATATTAACTAGTATAATCCATTAGAATAATGTCAAATATATATTTTGTAGAAAGGCATTGCCAAACTTTTTTGTAAAATAAAGTAAGATAAAATCAAATAGAAATAAACCAGTGACCATGAATCTGGGCTTTAATGTTTTAAAACAAAGGCCAAATCTGAAATATTACTTTATAATTGAAAATTTTTAGGTGTGCCTGGGTGGCTCAGTAGTTGAGCATCTGCCTTCAGCTCAGGTCATGATCCTGGGGTCCTGGGATCGAGTCCCATGTCAGGCTTCTTGCAAGGAGCTTGCTTCTCCCTCTGCCTATGTCTCTGCCTCTCTCTGTGTGTCTCTCATGAATAGATAAATACAATACTTAAAAAAAAAAAGAAAGAAAGAAAAATTTTATGCCATTACATATATTCTTCTACATCCTATGTATACATATACATATATATACTATTTATATAGTATATATATACATAATGTTTATATATTATGTATATTATGTATATATTTATACATATTATGTATAATACATATTATTACATATTATACATATTATGTTTATATATTATGTATATTATGTATATATATATTATATATATATATATATAAAATAAATAGCAGTACTAAAAGCTTTCTTACATTAGAGGTGTTAAATTGAATTTTGTGCATTAAAAAAAAACCAACTGGTAGAATGACATTCCAGACCTTCCTGAAAATCAGTGGTAGGGCATTTTACTTCATCCTCACACTTGACAACACAGAGCCCTGGCCTGTGAGGTGGAGGCGGAAGATTTTTTTAATGAATCCTATTATTCTTTGTAGATTCACAAGTTAAGCTGCCCCATTGAGATAAACCATGAAATACTTTCATGTTCTCAAAAAATAAATGTATAAACACACCCAAAGCAGAGTTCTAGATAGGATATTTAATACATTGAAAACTGAATTTAAAAATATTTTAAGATACAACAAAATATTGCTATTTTTGAAATAAGGATACCTGTCAACATTTGAGTGATGTGTAAATAGTACATCATATATTCACGGAAGTTGTTATTTGGCATAAAGTCAAACTTAGTCCATGAAAATGAAGGTATCCTTTATATTTTAATCACCACGGGGGTCTCATACCAGATTCTTTACAGAGAATCTTAGAAACCTGAGAATTAGCAGAACCAACCAAACCACAACATTTTCTGCAGATATGTTGCTTGCAATATTAGTAAAGACATCCTGGAAGGTCAGTGTTCTGTATTCTCAACATAATGGTTTAAAAGTGCTTATTATTTTAAAACTTTATTGAGGGTGCTTATTGTGAGGGCATGCATGAGTGCTCCTAATTTTGAATAATAATAATAAAATAATTGTGTTATATTTTCCTTTGTAAAGTTCCCCATATGTCTTAAATAGAAGATATTATTGGAGATTACCAGGGTAACCAAGGGAAGTCAATTAGGTCGCACCTTTTAATTTTTTATGTTGTTAAAGCTGGTGTTATGAGAAGGTCAGCTCAAGCTTTGAAATGAAAACATTCATTTTAGTTCTGATTTCATGAAGCCCATGCTCTGCTGCTGGTTTTTGAGGAATGCTGCCACTTTGTAGACTAGGGCAGGTACACAGGCAAAATAAATGAGAAAAAAATAGTGTGGATGTCACTCTGCTTCCCAAGCTGCAACATTAACATATTTGCAAACCAATAGGCATCAGGGTGCTAGATCAGAGACCCTGTGGTCTTCTTTGCTCACCTCTCTCCTCCAGCTGTTGCTAGGACCCTCAGATGCTCAGAGAGGCCTGGCAATACCTTCCTAGGCTGTGCCTCATATTCTTGCTCTCCGCCAAGTGTTTCAGTCCGCCCTGGCCCCCCCATGGAGGTGTAAACCTGGAAGGGCTAGGAAACCAGTCCTGGGGAGCAACCCCAGACCAGTGGAGACCAGGAGCCCATACCTGGGGGGTTCCATCTGAGATGCTTGCTCTTGGATGCTCAGAGGCTCCCTCCGTGATGGAGCCTGGCTTCTTGCTGGGGTGGGGGGAGCTCAATAATGTGCACTTGCACTGTCCTTCTTCACTTGCTGGTTTTCTCCCCCAGGCCTCACTTTTTGAGCTCTTTGCACCAGTGTGTGCCCAGTGTCTTTGCACAGGCTGTTCATCCCTCCTGAGCTCCTGGGCCTTCCTCTCCTCTGGGGGCCAGCCACTCCCACTCCCCCACCCCTTGACTAGCCACACAGCTGCATGTCTCAGGTTAAAAAATTTCTGTACAGAATGTTTTCCTGATGTTTTACCATCAGCCTCTCTCTGTTCTATGGCCTTGTGATGACTGGTACTTTTTTCAGAATTTGTGAAAATCCATGGAAACAGGCCTAGGGGAGTGAGCCTGTTTCCTGCCCTCTCCAAAGCACCAGCCATTATGTCCATCCTGTCACAAAGCAGACAATCAACAATGAATGGATGGATAAATAGCTTTTCACTCTGATTCCCTCCTTCTGACCATGCCCACAATGCACCATCCTCTACGTCATGGCCCGAGTGCCAGACTCAAAATGAAGATCTGTCCTTGTCCTTCCCTTGCTTACGTTCTTCAGGGCCGGTCTGTTGCCTAAGAGGAGGACTTTCTATCCCAGAGGCCTGGCACCAGCCAACCTCTGCTGCTGTGCCCCCACTCAGCTGTGGGCACACCGCCTCCTTCATCCACAGTATGACTCATTCCACTTCTCTGTCTGGAAGCCTGTGATTTCCGGGTTACCCTTGGTCATTTGGCCCTTTTGTGTTGATGTCACACCCATATTCTGTGATCCTCTAACATCTTGCATACTTCTCTTCTATTTTACTGAATTATCTGGAGATGATGATGATGATGATGATGATGATGATGATTATCTAGAATCATCATTCTAGATATCATTTAGAACAATGTTCTAAATGAGCATCTTTTGGGTGGAGGTCTAATGCAGGTTAAGACCAAACTGGAGGATTAGAGTGGTGTCCGGTCTGGGGCTAATGGGAGGCTAGAGCTGGGTCTAGCTCACTAAGCTGGAGAAATTCTTCCTGCAACAAAAAAGATAGTTTTTCTTCAGAAGATAATTGGGTTGCTCATTAGAATTCAGAGTGTACAGCTGCTATTCCCAACTGCAGAAGAAAGCACTGCACACCTTTGGTGGCGAGTGGAGATCTGATACATGCTCAGGGATGATCCTGAGATTGGGGTCAGGGAGTGTTGGAGTGCCAGGACGCCTGGAGCCTTCCTTGTGCTCCTGTTAAAATACCTGAAATAGCTGCATGAGATTCCGGCTCTGTGTCCTTCACACATTGGGGTGAAATTGAGCGTGACTAGTTCTTTTCAATGGGGCAAAGTAGGTAGGAAAGGCCCATGATTGATGTCCTGGGTCAGGCTGGGTCCAGAGATTGATTATTATCCTGCAGGGTAAAACTTTGCATTCACTGGAGCCGGGCAATCACAGGCAACGGGGAGTCCAAAGGAGGGTGACCAGATGTACCATAATCACACGGAAGGTTCTGGCCAGGAATCCCGAGTAGGACTGGACATAACACTGCAGGCGGGGTGCTCGGGCCTCCTGGTGGGCCGGCAGGGACACGGTTTTCAGGCCCTGCCCCAGTGTCCCAGGGGCTCTCCATCCTCAGGAGGCTCCCCAGACATGCACGGATGGGTCATGCTCATCTCAGGGCGGAGAAGGAGCCAGGTGGGCCTGGTAGGGACACTGAGAGCATCTCAGGAGAGTCCCACGTGTCCTTCCGGGGCTGCTCTTATTCGGGCCTCAGAGCTGGGATGGGGCCTCGCCCTTCCTGCTCCTGCTGCGTCTGTGCCTGGGCCTGGCCAGGGAGCCAGAGAGGCAAGCCTGCACACCGTTCCTGCCTTCTGGGGGGCCCACATCAGGGTGCAGGCTGCACACTGGTCCTGGCTTTCGTCTGCTCAGGCCTGGGTGTAATCCTCACTTTCAGGTGACCTTGAATGCAAACAGAGGTCACTTGGCTGAGATCCTCACTGGGCACCTCTTCCTCTGATTTGACTTCCCTGATTTCTGCTGGCAACACCTGACCTCATGAACTGGAGGCAGGAGGTGGACGGTAGCATGAGGGCAGAGCAGGGGCCATGCCTGAATTAATTTTGAAATGTGCTAACTTTACGAACTATTGTCAATTTATTTGACAGGTGCTCACACTTGTAGGCACGTTGTGCAGTTAACCACAGAGCTACGGGGACAGCATAAGTCTTACTCAGGACACACATGCTTTAAGTTTGAGCCCTATAAATGCAGACAAATGAACTTCATTTCCTGAGTGATGTTAAATTGTATAAAATGCACCAAACTATTGATTCAAAGTGAGGCGAACTATGGTGTCTGTGCATTTTGGGCCTTCATATTCTAGAAAGCCAAGCACTGGCTGATATGGTAGGTGTAGTTAAATATAAAAACGTCAGGGAGAAAGACCAGGTGGTTTCTCAGTAACCCAGATACAAAAGGTAAATTTTTGATTGCTTTCTCCTCTGTTGCTGAGGATATTGATAATAGAAGTATCTCTCAGATGCAATCATCACCCATTTCCAAGGGCCCAGCATATTTTGAAAGGACGATAAAGTGGAAGTTTTGGCTGAGACTGAGATAAACACCAGATGTACCTTAGGACCAGCTGGACGACGCCTAACCCCTCCACCTAAGCAAGTGTGATGCTAGGAGTTCCAGAGAGTACTGAGAACACATGTTTTCCATGTAATTACTCACTTACTGTAAATTTTAAAGTGTTGAGTACATAAAACATTTGTAGACTCTGAGTAAGGAATAAAGCATGGGATACATATGCACCACGCACTTAAAGGATATGGTAATTCATTGTGAGGCCTTCTTACACTCCCTGTTCCTATATAACCACAATCCTAAATTGCTTTTCATTCACTTTTCTTTATGGTGTATATATATATATATTTTTTTTTTTCAACGAAGCTAATTGTTAATATAACTTAGTTCATTTTCCGCATGGCATCCCATTCCATAGGTAGAGTACAGCTACACGCTACACTTGAGGTAACTTTTGTTCTCACATTTGACTCTTAAGGACATTATCCTGCCTGTCTCTTGGTGCCTTGAGTGAGAGTTTCTGTGATTCATACCTGGAAAGAGAATCTCCACATCACCGGCTGTGAACATCTCCATTTGTACTGCATCAACATGCTAATGTCCATAGTGGTTTACAAATTCGTATACATCAGAAACGAGCTGTTTTTTGTCATATTTCCCCATCTTTTAATTGCTGCCAATCTTCTGGCAAAATGAGTTTTAAAATATTTATTAAATCTTAAAAAATCATAGTATATTGATGACAGATTTTTATGGCTCTTAGGTCAAAATGGCATTCTGGTTTATGAAAAATGATTGTTTTTCTGGAGTTAAATTTGACTAGACATCTTGCACTTTACCTGGCAATGAAGTTGCAGCCTTCATCTTATACTAAATTTCTGAATATGTTTCTGAACATGTCTGATCTACTTCAGATTTTCGCCTTTGGTCATTGGTCTACTCACTGAGTACTGGAGCCCAGGGTTCTTCTCATTGATGAGGCTTTTTATAATCTATGTCAATGTCCGACAGAGGTAGCCTCAGCTTTAGCACTCCCTCCAGCCCTGTGTTTGCTTGCTGGTTTTCCCGCATAGACTCTGGAATAGAAATGAAAATAATAACCTATAGGTTTTTTGTTTTTGTTGTTAGGATTCTTCAAGGTCCTTTTTTCATTTCCTTCCTTGGTATTTTTGTTGGTAGCATCTTTTCTCCTGTCGCACCTATAGCTGGCTCTCTCTCAGGTTATGTCCTCACTGGTATGCAGGCTGCTGATTTCTGAAAACTCCTTTTGCCTTGTTGCCTTATCAATTCTGTCATTCTTTGTGGTTGTTTTTCAGTGGATTCTTTTGGATCATTTACGTATCATTGTTGTACACAAATAAGGACAGATTTACCTCTTATTTCCTGATGTTTGTACATCTGCGTGGCTTTATTACCTAAATGCTTTAGTAAATACTTGGAGTAAATGTTAATGGTAGTGGTGGCCATCCTCAGCTTCCCAAGGGAAATGGAAATATTTGATATTATAATAGGTATCTGGCTTTTTTATATGATTGTATAGATAAAAGTGAAATTCAGTGAAATTTGATATTTAATTTTTTAATCTAGCACTGTGTTTTGTCAAAAGCCTTTTCCACCTCTTCCAAGATTGTCATACCTTTATTTTTTGTTCTTAGATTTAGTATAAATACTACTGCAGGGTCCCCAGAGCTCCCCTGACATCCTAGAATAAACTTTTTGATCATGACACGCTTTTCTTTGGTGCACAGAGCGGATCACAGTTTCACATTCAAGGGTCCTGACCCATCACCTCAAAATTGTGCAGCCCACCTGCTCTGCCCTAGGACTTAACTGACTCCCGGAGGCCCCTGTCCAGGTAATAAAGACAGCAGCTCCTGTGCTGTGGGTTTCTTATATTTCCCATAAAATGTGGACAGGTTCCCAGCTTATAAAGCCAAGAGGGGTGACACAGGTCCTTTTCTTGCTACTTTATTTCAATGACCCAAAGTCATATGAGCTTTACTCTGTATTACCTTTTAAATCTGACTTGGTGAGCAAACAAGTGTCCAGCTTAAAAATGTACATAAATTCTTTTTTCATTCTTTTTGCTGGGTTTCTTTTCAATATTAGGAAATGCTTGCAACAAAACAGAAACGAAAATTGGGGTTCCAAGTGTTGTGCCCAAGATCGCGAATCCAAGAAACCACCAAGGAGCCGACACCGATGCAAGCACACAAAGGTTTATTTACAAGCTCAAGCTTGGGTCCAAGTATACCCAACACAGTGGAGCGGGGACTTGGACCCCGAGGTAGGTTTCAGCTTAGTTTTAAGGACTGGTCTAGGGGACCTCCAGAAGGGCTGGAGCAATTCCTCAAGTTCTGTTTACATTCTGATATGGGGCCTTCAAGGGCATTGAGCTCTGTTCTTATTCTAATAGGTGCTTCCTGCCCTAGGCCTGGGCTCTGTTTTTATTCTAATATGGGGCTTTCTAGGACGTTAAGCTGTAAGCTGTTTTCTTCCTGTAACTGAAGTAAGGTAAAGTTCAGCTCTTATTCACAGGGGCCTGGGGTGGCTGTACTTGTGCTAACGCTGAACTTAAAGTGGAATGGCCTTAATTTTCTTGGCCTCCACACCAAGGACAATCCAAGTCTCTGCTGAGCGTTTTTGAGTATTTCTTAGCTGGGGAGACAGTCTCTCACATCACACATTCTTGCCACAGTGGCTTTGAACACTCCCAGGGCCTCGAGGTCAGAGGGCAAATCTGCCATGAGCTGGTGTGTCAGTCTCTTTGGAAACCTTCAGAAATGATTCCGACGTGCAGCCAGAGTTGGGAACCATGAAAACGGAAATCCAGTTACGTCTGTACCTGGACTCTGAGGATGTAAGTTACCAACGTCTCTGGGTACCACAGTGCCCGGCATTGTCTTTTTAAAAAATATTTTATTTATTTATTCATCACACACACACACACACACACACACACACACACACACACACACAGTGGGGGGGGTGCAGAGACACAGGCAGAGGGAGAAGCATGCTCCATGCAGAGAGCCCGAAGCAGGACTCGATCCCGGATCTCCAGGATCATGCCCTGGGCTGAAGGTGATGCTAAACCGCTGAGCCACTGGGGCCGCCCATCCCAGCATTGTCTTAAATAGGATTTCTGCCCAAGTTTTTCCTACTCTGATTACAGCATGAAGCTAAGATACATATGTTTTCCCCACACGAATATCTTTTTTTTTTTTTTTGTAAGGACTTTTTATTTATTCATTCATGAGAGACAGAGAGAGAGAGAGAGAGAGAGAAAGAGAGGCAGAGACAGAGGGAGAAGCAGGTTCCATGCAGGGGACCCAATGTGGGACCTGATTCCGGGACTCCAGGATCACATCCTGGGCTGAAGGCAGACTCTAAACTGCTGAGCCACCCAGGCGTCCCCCCACAGAGATATCTTAATTGGGATGTTCTCAAACTGAGGCCACGTTGCCTGTCTTCTGGCCTGTCTTCTGTTCAGAAGCAGAGCATGGGCAGGAGTGTCAGGTGAAGGGCACACAAAAGGTAGGTTACAGGGACAAGAAGGCACATTGGGGGGCGTATTTCCCAGACAGGGGGTCCCAGGATTTGTCTGCCCGGGAGACAGGAAAGGATGACCTTCCATGTTCAGGAGACAACACACAGTGGACCAGGCGCCAGAGGAGGACCAGGATGTGACCGACCAGAGGTGACAGGTGGCACCGCCTCGCTGCTTCAGCTGGGGATAGGGGCTTATTTCTTTTTTCAGTGAACCTTGCCTTATCCTGTAACCCCAAGCCCTCCAGTAACGGCTTCCGTGTGTCCAGGTGAAGGTGGATTTCCCATGCTTCCTGTCACACTGGCGGGCTGAGAGCAGGCCTGTGGGTGCTCAGCGGAGGGCCCTGCGCAGCCCTGCTCTGGAGGCTGATGAGCATGCCTTTGATGGAAAGGATAACTAGCAGTGATGCCCCCAGCTTGGAGGCCAAGACAGAAGTGCTGAGAGACCTATTGGGAGTTTCTCCCCTTGACATGAAGAGGTGAGACAAGAGCATCCAGATGAAGAGAGAAGGCATGCTTTTTCCACTTTCTGGATGCTCAGTTTACAGACCAGCACCACCTGGTTGTTCTAAAGCAGCATCTATATTTGAAACAATGAGAGACACTTGGCTTAGTTCATTCCTGAACAAATCCTCAGTTCTGTCAATGGCTGGAGTGGAACATCTATCATTAACTCAACTGACTTGGGGCTAGTGGTAGAAGGATAAATTCCACAGGGATTTTGGAAGGGCGACAACTAATCACATGACTTTGGCTGTCCTGATAATTATTTCCATCTCCAGGAGGACCGAGGCTCAGTCTCCTCCAGTGGGCAAGCGGGTCCTGCTGCACCTGCCTTCTTCCAGCCTCGCTCGGGACTCAGACACACCAGCTCGAATCCCAAACCTGAGAGTCTGCCTCTGGGCAATCACTTCTTACTTCGTGTTTCAACCTCTACATCAGTAAATGGACAGATAAATCTCAGTGGATAAGGCTGTCCTGAGGATGAAACGGGATTGGGTGAGTTCAGTGATGAGGACTCTGCCCGGCAACGATTCAACAGAAAATGTAGCTTCTGTAGTGCTTCTGTGTGCTAGTCAGACCACATATGGGATCTGGTTTAATCTCGGGATGATCTAATGACATAAGTCATATTGATGAGGGGGCAGGGCTAGCTGAGGACAAAGCACAACAGATATCCTGCAAAGGCCCCCCACCCAGGCTGGGATAGGTGTGACATTCTTAATGTTAATGCCTTGCTAGAAGGAAAAGCAGTCTTTAACTTAACAATGGCAAGGCCTCCAGTATCTTGTTGGCCCTCCTTAGCATATGAAGATCCTTTTGAAATCTCCCTTTTGTTTGCTTCCCCCAACCCCTGGGGGAATCAGTCTCCCCTCAGAGGCCCAGGGCAGCCGCTCTCCCTGCCCACGAGTCCAGTCCCTGTACTTTAATAAAACCACCATTTTGCACCATAGACATGTGAAGAATTCTTTCCTGGTTGTTGGCTCTGGACCTCATCTATATTCCAAAACTTCATCGATATCTTCCTTCAGCAGAGGAAGAGTTTGAAGGTCAGAGATGAAATGATTGGCCCACAGTCTTGTGCTTTTCATTACTTTCTACTTTTTATCCCTTCAGACTTTCTCCTTGAGCATGCAACCTGGCGTTTGCTGTTTGTCTCATTTTACCTTGATTTTAGGTGATTTTAATGCCATGGTAGCACCCGTTGCAGATGGAGTTGGGAGAAATCCCACACGTGGGTCTCTGGCTCCCGGGTCAGCACTGGGCCAGCTGCTTCTGGAACAGCCACGGCCACTGGATCTCTGAGATTTACAAGGATCAAGAGAGCCTGTGCAGTTCAGAAAGATTCACATAAGGGCTCTTTCCTGACAAAATTCTCATTCTGTTACTGCTACTGAAGTACTTTAATAACAGCTACATAACTAGGGTACTTGAGAAAAAGACAATACCTTAATAACGGAAAAACCTAAGGGAGCACTTGCTAATCATCATGGTAATGAATATTTCAGGCAAGAAACACTGAAGCAGGCTCGCCAAAGGGTTGAGCATTTGGAGGATGATGGGATATAAACACAGCCTAAAGCCATCTCCCATGAGATACTTCTAAATCGTAATAGAGAAAAGTAACTGCTGTACGAGAGACACCTGGAAGACCATCTGAGGGAGATGGCCCACGTGAACGTTGCTGCTCCTCCTGCCCCTGCACCTCCTGAGAGGTCACTGAGAAAAACGTGCATCACCTGCACAGCCTCACCACGAGTCAGCAGGCACCTGCAAAATGTTACGGTGAAACAGGAAGGCCAAAGAACAGCTCTGAGGTATAGGACACAGGAGAGACCTGACCACCGCATGCAACTCACGATCTTGGAGTTTATTTTGCCAGAAAGTGTATTTGAGGCCAATTGGGAAATTTTTTTTAAAAAGCCAATACTAAACCCGTTTCACTGTAAATTTTCTAATCTTTATAACTGCGTGTTATGTACAGTTGTTTGTTGGAAGTACACGGTGAGCTCTAAGTATTCACAGAGGAAGAGAAAATAATACAGCTGGTGTGTCAAAATGTTAGCTATGAGGAGTATGTCTGAAGGTCATGGGACATAGTTGTATCGCTCTGGCAACTAACTCTTTACATGTCTGAAATTGTGCCCCCCCCCAAAAAAAAAATCCCAAACATCTCTGCACAGTAGAGGGCAATGAAGAATCTGAACCTTTAGTAGAACTCACTTCTGCTGTTTGTATTCCCTTTTTCTGAGGATAAATAGTAAACAGTTCATGAACAGTGAATTGAACAACGTTATTAATGAGAAAATTTTAAAGACCTTTTGATTGAATGACTCCAGAATTAAAAATGTTTAAATAAAATTATTTTTAAAAACAAATTAATTGTTGGCAGCAGAAGACTGTAGTTGTTTTAAAATTGTAATGGTTTTGGGGCGCTCGGCTGGCTCAGTTGGAAGAGCATGGGACCCTTGATCTTAGGGCTGTGAGTTCAAGTCCTACCCTGGGTGAAGAGATTGTAAAATAAATCAATAAAATTAAAAACACACACACACACACACACACAAAGTAATAAAATTGTAGTGGCTTCAAGTAATCCAAACTCTACAAACATCAAGAATTGAAGAAATACACTACTGAAATTAAGATAATCAGTGTTTTCTAACAGTGGTCTTAAAAAGAGTAAAGAGGTGACTTTTATGACCCACCAGAGACGATGCAAGTTTTAAGATGTAAATTGCAGTGATAACACAAGGTGGCCAAAGCATTTTGCATCCTGGTGGAGAAATGCATGGCACTGCTCCCTACCCAAGTACTGAAGGTCCTCTGTATAACCGCCTCAAGACAGATAACTTGCCTCAGCTTATAGTCACCAACTAATGTTGGTATGCTTTTGCATAGTATTGTCATATTTAAGAACAATATTCATATTTTAATGTTTTGGTCAAGTTTTTCATTTGCTTTCAGGATCCAAGAAAACTAGAGTTGATCCAAGGTTGAAAGCCAATGTCTGCGTTTCCCCAGGAGAGTCAGATAAGGTTAGTGTGTTTATGTTGATTGCAGTTGAACTTATAGATGGTTGGCATTCACGCAGTTCGCTGTGGGCACAAGTTGATGATGACAAAGTGTTTGGTGACTCGTATTTCCTGTGAGTCTTGCTTTCTTCCCCCTTCTGATGCTCTCACGCCCACACTTTAGAGGGCTCAGGGAGGCCCACGGCAAGTCTTACCTCTTCAGGGTTCATTCCTGGCTCATGGGGAAGTAGGCTTCATAAGCCAAGCCCTAAAATGTGCATTGCAGACACACGGAGAGGTCTTGTTGGGAGGACACCTTAAACCCCCAGAGAAATTCTCCCAGTGGAATGTGGCCAGCACAGCAGGCTGGCATGGTAGGCAAGATTTCTGGGACATTTAAGTCCCAACAATAAACTAATATAAGATGACTGACATGAATTTATTCCCTCCCTGGTTTTTTAATTGAATCCCTTTCAAGTTAGGATATCAGAGCACAAAACTATACAAGACTCAATTTTCAAACTGTCATCATCTATACTCCTGCTGTGGGGACAAAAGAAAAACTGCTGTTTGCATTCTATATTTCATTACTTTCCACACGTGTCTACATCTTTTTAAACATGAGATCCTGACATGCCTTTGCAGACTTGGTGCTGTGAACACATCATGAAACCAGCAGGTACAGACACAGCTGTGAAAAAGACTGGCTCATCTGCCTGAAAAATGTTGCCTGCTCATAGATTGCCAGCTCCCCAGGCGGTCACTTGTCCTGCCGTATTTGAATAATAGCAAAAGGGTAATATCTCTAATCAGTATGTGAAGAATAAGAACGTGAGCCTGCTTAAAGCACATGTTTATCAGCTGTGCTGACCTCCCCCTCACCCCTGACTCATGTTAGGAAAATAATCTTCAAGCTCAACAGAGGTGTTAAGCATCTCTGAATGTGAATCTTCATAATGGATGCAGGTGACCATGTTTTAGACTGTGCAGATATTCTGGGATCACATGTTTATTGTGACCCCTTTAAATTCTTTAAATTCTCAGCTCAACTCAGATGATCTATAAAATGAAGAAAGTGAAGTTAACTCCTTGAGTGTCCACTGTGTTTGGTATCCTGCGTTTGGGCCTCGTTTTACGGCTCTGTCTTGCAGGCATGGAGAAAGACAGAAGGGTGGGGTCTTTTACTCAAGGTTCTTGTAGTATAATTACTACAAGTAAGGGATAACTCATGACCCTCTGAAATGAAGAACCCCATAAAGGAATATGCAGTGATGAAGACCATGCACTTGAAATCCAAGCTTGGCTGGATTGTGAACATTTTCTTCCGTCATGGGCCAGCACAGGACCGAGGTGTCTTGCAGGATGATGTAGGACTGGCACAGTCAGACAGGTCAAAGGCCAGACAGTTCTGCTTACCTGGCATAGGGCCTATCCCTCGTTGTCTGGGCAAAGGGGGAAATGTCTGAAATCCTTCACAGGTGATTCTCCATCGATATGTCTGTATCTGTTACAAAATGCAATCATGCTTGTAAACGCTTCTGAGAGATGGACCCACTTCATCCGACAGTGTAAGTTCTGTCATCGTCAACTGTTTCTAGCATAATTATAAAATCTGATCTACCACAATGATTCAGCTTCTATGTGGCAGATAGGATGGGAAAAGCTATTCCCTCCAGCTCTGTGTGCAGATGGAGAGTCATGTTCCAACTTCTCGAGGGGGACAATCTGCATAAACCTGGGCATGTAATTCGTCTCTTCTCTCCCATTTATTTATTTATTCAATAATTTGGTTACATTGCTATGGATGCATGGATGTTTGTGTTATTCTTTGGATTACTTTCTGATATGGCTATATTCCAGCACTACTTTACATTTTCCTTGTTCAAATTGCACCTGATTTGGTCATTGGGAGCTCTCAGTTTGCTCCTGTGTTCCTTTGATACATCTTTTTCATGTATGGATCTCTTTGTTTTGTTTTGTTTTTGTGGGTTTTTTCTTTCTTCTTCTTTTTTTAATTTCCAGTTTTGTGTTTTCTCTTGGTTAGCATTTCCCTATGTCCCAGCATTACTAGATAGCTCTGTCTCTTCTGGTCTCTTACTGGCCCCAGTCCTAAAGATTGTTGTTTCCCCCAGAAACCTTGGTTCCATTTATTGGAAAGTGGTGTTAGAAACCAAGGTCTGGGTGCCAGGTGTGCTCACTGTTTCAGAGGTGTTGTTGCTTGTAGTTCTCAGCTGGCGGAGCTGGGAATGCATGTAAGTAAACTAATCAGTATGTGTGCTTATCTATGACTATTTCAATTTGCACACATCTGCATCTGCATCAAGGCAAATGTCTTTAATTCAGAGCCATCACCACTGGAGTCACCTTTATTCACCTGTAACCTCCTCTCCAACAGCAAGGAGCCTGGCTCCTCTCCTGCCACCCACCACCCATTCACAGGACTGTGCAGTTCCAGTATGCATGTGTGCTGGTTTCAGAACTGTTAACCTGCACCCCATGGGAAATCAGCTGTCATTAGAAGCTGTGTCTACGTGTAGAACATTTATCTGTAGTCTTCCAGGTCTTGGCTGTTCTGCTCTGTGTTGTTCATTCTATTTGAGTGTGTGACTCAATCTGAAGTAGCTACTGACCTATCTGCAATCTCACTAATTCGACCTCCACTGTGTTGAGTCTACTCATTAGCCTCCCACCACCGCCCCCCCACCAAAGATTTCTGCATCTCTTTCACTGAGTTTGGTTTCTCAAATTTAATTGTGATTCCTTCTTGGACTTCCACTCTCTGTGCTGACAGCACCCATCTGCTCTCACATATTTTCTCTCTTCCTATTAGAGTCCTTAACATATTAATCACAGTTCTTGTATGGTGATGACTCCAGCATCTGTTCCATATCTGAGTCTGGTTCTGGGGACTGTTCATCCCTTGCCTTTGTCATGCCTTGTATTTTTTGTGTTGAAGCCAGACATGTGGTATTGTGTAATAAGAAGGGACCTCGGGCTTGGTGTGAGGATTTATGTCAGTCTGGCCAGGACATGTGCATGCTTAATGTTTGCTGTTCCCCTGGTGCCCTCGTCTTTGCCTAACCCTTGACCCCAGGCTTCCCTGAACACTCCCCAGAGAGAGAGGGTCTGTGTTGCCACATAGAAGCCCTGCTCGTGTGCAGTGAGGTTGGAGGAAGGCAGGCATGTTTTATTCAAGCTACATCTTGTGTTGGTGCTGACCTGCATCTGGGGCTGTGGCTTTCACATAACTTCCCAGTGCTGCAACCCATTCTGTCCTGGGCCCCACATGCTTGCTCTGAACCCAGGCTCCTTCCTGATCCCCTCATTGTGTTGACTATGATGGTAGGAAACATGTATCTTCTTTGAGTGAGATGGGAAGATGAGGGGACTCTAGAGTGGGAGAAATCTTTCCCCAGCTGCTATGACAGCCTCCTCCCCATGGGATGGGCTTCTGTTGTGGAAAAGGTTCTGAGCATGCTTCAGCATGTTGTTCTTCCCCTCCTATGGCCAGAGCCAGAAAAGATCTTGACTGTGAAAACCTGGTGGAAAAACAAAACAAAACAAAACAAACAAACAAACAAAACAAAACAAAAAAAAAAAACGGTGGGCTTCTTAGCCTCCTGCAATTCATCAGAACGAATGTGTTCCTACCAGTGGAAGCTTAAGTAGCTGCTATTTGGGGCCAGCTCAACCTGTCTGTCATTCTCCGGATGAACCTCTCTCTGGACTTCTGGGTACGATTTGTCCTAACCTTCCTTCTCCTAGTTTCCAGGAAAAGTCTTCAGCTTGTCATTTGTTCAGTTTGATCTTATTGTAAGGATGGGAGTGATGATTTATAGGTTCCTTACGTGTCAGAGTGCCAGAATTGTGTTGTAAGTGGTGTTGAAGTTTTGCTTTCAGGATACATTAGCTTCTTCAAAGGAGGAGAGAATGTTCTCAATATTTCCAAACCATAAATCCAACTTTGCTTTTGAAGTTAATAAAGTTGAATTTATGAAGTTATGACCTTAGGAATAATAATGAAAGCTTTGGTTATTATTTGTTTTAATAAAACATTCTGATTTGATGATATGACCTCTAAAATCACCCCAGAGTAAATTTAATTAATGTTTTCCAGTCTATCCTGGTTCTTACTTTGTTATTCTAAGTATATTTTTTTCCAATAAACTTTTAAATTTTAAAATATTTTGGTCTAAATTTTAAATTGGATTACCCAACAGACTGTAGGAAAAACTCCAGGGTAATTTTGATAATTGTGCAGAGGAATGAAGTTTAACTTCCTGGAGGAACATGTTTCTGTTCATTCATTTCAATGCAATTCAATTCAAAAAATACACTGATCTCTACCTTTGAATCATTAATTGGTTGAGTCATTTTTTTTTCATGTATCCACTATGTGCTCCCACTGGAGACACAAACATAATTAATATTGTTTCTCTGATCCAAAGGAAGGGTAAGAAGTGAGGGAGAAAGTGATTTGCATTAGAGGAATTTAGTTGAATCTATCATTCAAGGACATGCTCATTTGAAGAGAGGTGAAGACAGATTTTGGGGTAGCCAGCTTAGTACTTAGGGTCAGGAATGGAGTATTTGCCATAATTCACCTGACATGACTGATGAAGGGGTGAGTGAGATTCTCACAATACATAGGATGGGGAAAGAAACAGGAACAGAGGAAATAATTTTTGTGGTCAGGCACGAAATGGTGCAACAAATCCAGGGTCTTTAAGTACAGCAGAAAGGCTGAACTAGGATTCGTGGGAGAAATGACAGGGGATGATGCTGGCAGAGATGGAGAGGGGTGGTACAAACATGGGACTTCTCTGTCCTGCTAAGTAATTTGAGTTTTATCTTGCAGGCAACAGGAAATTGTGAATGTGTTTCAAGCCTGAATAACCTAAGCAGACTTGGATGTTAGAGAATCTTCCTGTAGTGGTGGTCATGAGGGACAGTTCATGGTGGGAGGGGTGCTTAACTCTGTGCTGATGCATAGAAATAATGAACAGAAGATTTTCAAATAGTATGAGGAGTCCTAATAATGTTGACAAATAATTAGACCACTAGACAATCTGCAACAAATGTTAGAGGAATAGAATAGGAGAACATGGACATGAGAAGGTGTCCGTTCAGTTGGATGATAGGGTGTCATGCAGAGATATAGCTCAATGATATAAACAAGTAAAAGGATCCAAATGGGAGAGAAGAGGAAGCCCATTCTTATGGTGGTAGGAATCTAATGAAAGCAGAAGAGATGATTGACCTAAAATATCATCATCTGGCAACCGTCAGTGAAGATTCTTTAGATAAGAAACATCAATGGTTGTCAAAATTATTAATAAAGAAGAAGAAGAAAAATATGATATCTATTTAATCTCAAAGTATCTTCCTCCAGTGATTTGTTAGTTACCAAGGGCAACATAGTAACATTATAGCAGAGAGCGTCTTGATCAAGGGGTCACTTGATCAAATGCACGTCACCTTAAGGGACAAGTTGAGACCAAATGCCTTCATATACTACACATGGGCAAGACTCCAACTTGATGTCTGTGATATCTCCTCCAAAAATGCACAACCGGAATCTAACCAGGAGGAAAGATCCCATAAACCAAAATGGGAGGGTTCTTCACAGTAACTGGCCTGTGTTCTGTAAAATGTCTTGGTCATGAAACGGTTGCAGACTGTGGGGAACAAAAAAGACACGATTCAATGTGAAGAGGACCTTAGGTTGAATCTTGCATCAGATAAGAAGCATTATGGGATAATTGCCCAAATGAATAAAGTCTGTAGGTTAGACCACAGGGTTAGATCAATATTAACTTCTTGATTTTGATAGTCACACTGTGGTTAGGAAATAGAAAGTCATTATTGTTTTAGAGATTACATGCTGACATTTGAACAAGTAAAGAGTAATCATGTCTGCAACTTAGGCTCACGCTTTCCTCAAATACGTACGTACAAGCACATACACACCCCTGATGGTAGAGTGAGTATAGTAACACGCTATCATGTGGCGATTCTTTTTTGGCAACATTTTTTGTAAGATTGAAAGAAGTGTGTGTGTGTGTGTGTGTGTGTGTAGATCTTTGCAATTGTATCCCCTGTAGTTTCGCGTGACTGTCACCAACCCAAGATTCAGAACAGTTCCACCTCAGGGATCTTCATGCTCCCCTCTAGAGCAGGGTCCTCCCACCCTCCTCCTCCCTCACACCTGGCAACCACAATCTGTTTTTCATCTCCATAAAATTATCATTTTAGGAGCACATGGGTGGCTCAGTGGTTGAGCGTCTTCCTTTGGCTCAGGGTGTGATCCTGGGGTCGTGGGATCGAGTCCTATACATTGGGCTCCCTGAGGGGAGCCTGCTTCTCCCTCTGCCTGTATCTCTGCCTCTCTCTCTGTGTCTCTCATGAATAAGTAAATAAAATCTTTAAAAAAAATGATAATTTCAGGGAGTGCTATATGGATGGAATGGGACAACGGGTAACTTCTGTGATTGTCTTTGTCCCTGACGTTAGTCCCTGTGACATCCATCCATGTTGTTGCTTACACTGATTGCTCTATTTTACTGCTCAGTGTTGTTCCAGGCATGGTATGGAACCTCAGCTTGTTTAATTGTTCACCCTTGGAAGGGTGTTTGGATTGTTTCTAGTTTTGAGCTGTTATGAATAAAACTGCTATAAATGCTAGTGTGCCGCTTGTTGTGTGAACATATTTTCCTTTCTCTGGGATAAATGCCCAAGAATGCAACGTTGAATGCATTGTCATATGGGAAGTGCGTCTGTAATTTTGAAAGGAGCTGTCACACCACTTCCAGAGAGGCCTCACTGCTACATTCCCCTGAGCAGTGTGCAAGTGAGCAGTTCTCCACCTCCTCAGCACCTCCTGGTTTGGAGGCTGTTTTCACTCAAGCCAATTCTGATAGGTGTGCACTGATACCTCATTGTGGTTTTATTTTGCATTTTCCCAATGCTCCACTGCTGAACATCTTTTCATGAACTTGTCACCTGAGTATCATCTTCAGTGAAATTTATTTTTATATACTTTGCTTATTTTCTAATTGGATATTTGCTTTCTTACTGTTTAATTTTGAGATTTATTTATATATTCTTGGTATCAGTCCCTTGTCAGATCTGTGGCTTACAAATATAATGTCCTGGTTTGTATGTTGTCTCTTTATCTTAACAGGGTACTTCACAGATCCAAACTGTTTGATTTTGATGAGGCCCCATTTATCAAAATTTCTTTTTATACATCATTCTTGATGTAAAGACTCAAAAATCTTTGCCAGGCTCTAGATTCCAAAGATTATCTTTTGTTTCTCTTTCCCCTAAAGTTGTATATTTATATTAGGTTGGTGATCAATATCAATTGAGTTAATTTTTGCATAAAGTATGAAGTTTATTTAGAGTTCCCTTTTTCTTCTTTTTCTTTCTCTTCCTCTCCTTCCTTCCTTCTTTTCTTTCCTTCCTTCTTTTCTTTCTTTCTTTCTTTCTTTCTTTCTTTCTTTCTTTCTTTCTTTCTTTCTTTCTTTCTTTCTTTTCTTTCTTTTCTTTATGATTCCAGTTAATCCAGTACTATTTGTTGAAATCTACCCTTTTTTATTTTATAGAATTACTCTGTCCACTGTTAAAGATCAGTTGGGCATATTTGTGTGGGTCAGTGTCTGTCTGGGTTCTCTGTTCTGTTCCTTCATCTGTGTGTCTGTCCTCTGCCGATACCACACTGGCTTGGTTACTATAGATGTATATAGGTTTTAATATTGGATAACATGATTGCTCTCACATTATTCTTTTTCAAGACTATTTTAACTATTCTAGGCCCTGAATCTTTTTATATAAATTTTAGAATAGGGTTGTTTATGTCTACAAATACCTTACTGGGAATTTGACAGCAATTGCATTAAACCTATAGATCAATTTGGAGAAAATTGATGTCTTTACTGAGTCATTATCAATTATTTATTTATTTATTTTGCCTTATTATTCTGGTTAGAACTTCCAGGAGAACATTGAATAAGTGTGGTGAGAACAGACACTCTCCTATTTCAGGAAAAAGCATTCAATGTTTCATCATTAATATGCTAGTTGTGTGGTTCTGTAGACATCTTTACCAACTAAAGGTCTGTTCTCTGTTTCTAGTTTGCTGAGAGAATTTTTCTTTGTATCATGAATGGACATTAGATGTTTATCAGTGCTTTTTCTGTTTCAATTGATACATGTGTATGATTTTTCTTCTTTAGTCTGTGGATCTAATGCATTACAGTGATTGCTGAATGTTGAACTTGCCTTGCATATCTGGGAAAAATCCACTTGTTCATGGCATATAGCTTTTTGCACATTGCTAGATTTGATTATCCGTGGCTTACAACTTGAATTGTTAGATTTAACTACTTCCAGATTAATCGAATCTCTCATTAGAGGATTCCATTACAAAATGGACAACTTGAAACTAAGTGATAGAAATTTTACAAAACAGGGTCCATGTATCAAACAGATGAGCTAGATTAAATAGTTCCTTTCTAGCCCTAAGATGTCTGTCATACTGTTATGTTAGAGGGGAGTACATAACACCCTTAGAATGAGTGCTCTCTTAAAATCTTCTTGAAATAACTTAGACAAGAAATTATGAGTTGAGCTAGGGATCACTGAATTGAGGTCCTACATGATCCCTGGAAGAAAGTTGTTGGGAGCAGTGGTATTTTTTCCTGTGAGACACTGTAGCATATGAGTGAGTTAGATGCAAACAGTTTCATGGGAATTCACAGTGGAATCAGAATATCTGATGTCCAGAAATGCAGATATGGAAGGGTTTGGCAAAGAGAAATCTGTGGGCCCGTTGGAGGAGAACAGGTATCATATCTGTATCATATACTCATACTATTCATCCATGGGGGTAGCAGCAATGGTGTATGTATTTTGACCTTAACAACTTTATCTTCACATAAAGTATTTAATGAAGACATCTGGATTCTTTAACATGAAATTGAAAAACTCGAACTTTATCAGACTGTTCAGGAGGCCCATAGGATGATCTATGTCTCTATCGAGGATGGTTTTTGTTTTCTTAAAACAGCACCCAAAGGGTTTTTGACTCTCATTCAATTAAGACAGAAGCATAACTGAGATGAAGTTTTTTATTTTATACATTTTTCAGAAGAAACATCCTTACCATCACCTGTTTGAATGACTCATTCTCTGCATCATCAGGGAACCAAAGGAACCCCACTTGCTTTGGTCCCTGGAACACACTGGAAACACTCTCCCCTCTAATGTCCACATGGGTCACTTTCAAGATTTTTCTCATCACCTTCTGGTAAACTCCTTTTTGATTGTGTAACTTTAAAGCTATAATACTTTTAGTGTGACTGACTGTCTGACACACTATATTTTAATTATTTATCTACTTATTTCTTATATCCTTCCCTTCCCAATTTAGAGTTAAGATCCACAAAGGTAGGATTTTTGTCTGTTTTGTCCACTGATGAGCTCTCAGGATTGAGAACAGGCTGGCAGCAAGGAAGGGTGTCAATAAGCATGTTTTGAACTAATGACCAAACAAACGAATTACCAGAAATACAATAAGCCAAAGTATGAATAATTTTTTGATGGGAAGTAGGATTTATTGGAGGGCATGAATAAGGAGGGGGTAGCACAGAGGTTCTCATGAATGCAGAGCCCACCACTTGTTCAAGGAGCTATGATTAAGAATGTATTGGATCCCGTAGCCATCTGGATGAACCGTTTTTCAGCCACCATGTTGTCAAAGTCATCTGTATTTAACTGAGTAATGCCCCACTTGTTGGAGATGTAGATCTAGGGAGCAATGGAAGGAATGGCATCAGAAAAGGTAGGACCAAAGCACAGCTGACATACTGGGGCCAGGGAACTTGCCTTGGCCCTGTGTAGGGCCTCAGTCACATGCTCCTTGTTCTTCAGCTTGATATGGATGGGCATGATGACTTGGCCAGTGTGGACCCTGGCCACTGTGCCCTGAGGCTTTTCAGAGATACCCTGTATACCTATCTGTAGCCCACTGGGGATGGCATGAGGTCAGACATGAAGGTCCACTCGAAAGGGCTGTCTCCAAGGTCCCTTAGGGCAACCCATACAATCAACTGACTGCAGACACCACCAAGGAGGCCACTGTCTGTAGGCATTACTCGCTGGGCCCCCATGGAGAAAGAGCTCCATTGGTTACAAACAAAGTGTGAGTATCCTTAAAGTGGGCAGTATGATTCTCCTTGCTTCTTCCTCAAAAACTGAGGCAGAGAAACAGATGGTTAATTTTTATCAGTTGTTCAGTTTGCTCCTTGAAAACTGAAAATACCAGTAGTGCTTGGGATATAAAAAAGCCTACATGAATTTGAGCAGGTTTTATACTTTAATGTTGATATTCGGTGACATAATTCTTACCATTACTCTCATGGTTAAGATTTTCCTTCATCAAATAAGTGAAGAAGTAGTGTTAGTTCAGAAAAAGCAATGTATTTCTATGTCATCAAGATCTGTAAAAAGTACTATTAAAAAAAAAAGTGTAAGTTTTTAGCAAAAGCAACCACATGATTTAATGAAATTTATTTTATCAGTTCTTCACTGGATGAGAAGCAATGGCCATTTTGCACAAGTTCATTAAGATAAGTAGAGATTGGGGGCAGCCCTGGTGGCGCAGCAGTTTAGCGCTGCCTGCAGCCTAGGGTGTGATCCTGGAGACCCTGGATCGAGTCCCAAGTCAGGCTCTCTGCATGGTGCCTGCTTCTCCCTCTGCCTGTGTCTCTCCCTCTCTCTCTCTCTCTCTCTCTGTGTCTCTATGAATAAATAAATAATCTTAAAAAATTATATAAAAAAAAGATAAGTGGAGATTGTACTCAGCCTCAATTCGAGTGGATCTCTGGGGGAACTTACAACAATGTGTCCCCTTTATGGACTTCCAAGTACCAGCCTCACAACAATAATGCATCTCACAATTGGACTTGAACTGGCTTCTTTCTAGAAACTGTGGGAGAAGCTACATTGATGATTTTGCCTGTAGGTAGGGATACATCCCAGTCTGTGCAAAAACAAACACTTCACAACACACTAAAGACTCCTTTTATTGGCCTTATCAGTACTACTTACTGTTGTTGCTGTTGTTTTAGAAATTTTACTTAACTCTTTCGAACCCAGTCTCCACCTCTGAAACAGGGATATTGGTCACAGTGTCCTGCTGCGAAGCGAGAGGGCAGACTCCGGGATTCCTGGAGGTACAACTCTGTGCTGGGATTCCTCCCAGCGCTTTCGGGTCCCAGGCAGACCTCCTTCCTTCCCTGTTGTCTTCTTATTTGTGCCAGGACCCAAGTAAAAGATCAGTAAGAGTAAGTGGCTGTGCCCAGGTCAGGAGTTCTCATCCATGTAATTGGCTTTTGGATTATTTGAGGTTGTAGAGAGCCAGATGGAGTCACAGGATCAAGCAGTGATGTAAGCAGCCAAGACCAGATATCACAGAAACCAGAACAGGCTGGAGGTACCAGGAACTGATAACCAGCAAAGCCAAGAGAGCCTGGAGGAACTGGGGACTGCTACTCTCTGGAACCAGAGGAGTCTAGCAAGACCCAAGGCTGGTTAAGCCCCTTTAGAAGGGAAGAGTTCTGCAACAAACTCTCAGACTCCCCAGACGCTGTCCCTTCTGTTGGGCTGGCGAGACTCGGGACCTCAAAACGGCCGACCCCAGGCCAGCAACCTCCCAACAACGCTGCCTTGCTGCCCTACCTTAACTTATTATTATTTTTTATTTTATTTTTTATTTTTTTAGTTTTTATTTATTTTTATTTATTTTTTTAATAAATTTATTTTTTTATTGGTGTTCAATTTACCAACATACAGAATAACACCCAGTGCTCATCCCGTCAAGTGCCCCCCTCAGTGCCCGTCACCCATTCATCCCCACCCCCTGCCCTCCTCCCTTTCCACCACCCTAACTTAGCTTACAAGACCTGTAACCCTTGCCCTAATCGGAATGCTGCCCTGCCCCCATCTTCCCACCACTGAAAACTCATTATAGACCCCCCTGCGGTTTGCCTGGGCATGACTTCCCTGGCCTGAGACTTGCCTGTTCTCTCCCTCCCCTGCGGGTCGTGGAGCCTAGAACCTCGCCGAGAGTGCGTCCCATTAAAAGCTTGTTTCGACCAACTTTTGCCTGGCCTCTCTATTCCATTTCACGACCGATCAGATTAAACCTGACACCTTCCACATCTGACCTCATGTGCAAGGCAGCTGCCCCCACAGCTCTGCCCCGAGACCTCTGCACAGACATCCTGCACAGCCCAAGTGTAGCAAACAGTAGGCAGGGAATGCTGAGGCCTCACCTCAACTGTGCGCTCAGGGACTGACTTCATGTCTGGCTTGCTACTTTCCTACCTCTTGGTATATCCTGTTTGTTGCATGACTTTGTCTTGTGCTTTGCTTTGTGTGATGGGTAGGAACCCAAATCACATGCCTAGTGAAATGCCATTGAATTTGGGATCCTGAACCTGCTTTATAACTGTGTTAAGTTTGTTTTATGTCTGAATAAGGCAGACATCATCGAAAGACACAACTCAAATCTTTGCCTTCATAGTGGGCTTGCAACCCAGGCAGACCTCTTGCTCCTTTCCCTCCTGCAGCCTATAAGCCTGTGCCAGGGGGCAGTCCCTTAGAACACCGAGCTCTTGGGCACATGGGTGGCTCAGCAGGTGAGGGTCTCCCTTTAGCTCAGGGCATGATCCCAGGGTCCTGGGATTAAGTCCCGCATTGGGCTCCCCTAAGATTACAAAGATATTGCTCTGTTTTCTTCTATAAGTCACAGGGCTTTAGGGGATCCCTGGATGGCTCAGCAGTTTAATGTCTGCCTTTGGCCCAGGGCATGATCCTGGTGTCCTGGGATTGAGTCCCATGTCAGGCTCCCTGCATGGAGCCTGCTTCTCCCTCTGCCTGTGTCTCTGCCTCTGTCTCTATGTGTCTCCCATGAATAAATAAATAAAATCATAAAAAAAAGAACACTGAGTTCTCAACAGAGTGACCTTTTGAAACTAAAAGTATTAAATACATTAAATTTTATTATGTAAATTATTTCATCATCTATATCTTGAAGCATAGTAATAAGATTTATTTGTTGAAAGGATAAAGGAATGAATTCTAGTGAACACAGTACAACATTTTTAAAGGCATGTTTCTGAGGAAATCAATTTTTTTTTAACATGAATGAAATATGCTATTAAATCCCATCTTTTTGGAGCATTAGTCATTATTTATGTATGTATGTCTCGTTTTACTTAAAATATATGCTCCTAATTATTTTTCTTTTTAAATAGTGAGTTCTTAAATTATCAAGTTTCCTTTTTCTGTGAATTTACCACCTTGAATCTGTTGTTACAGCATTTCTCTGAATGAGAAATTATCCATGTCGATGTTATCATGGGAAAAAATGATACATATAAAAATTAATCAATACACTCCTTTTAAGTTTGTTTTGATTTAACCAAAGACACTTTTCTGTAATAAATACTAACTTCCTACAAAACTGATCCCCCAAAATAATTAAATGTGGTGAGATTGTGTGTGCCAGGGCACCTAGTATGGTCGCTGGTACTCGTGCAGATTCCAACTGAGAACACACTTCCTGCACTGGGGCTGCTAGCTCCCTGAGGCTGGGCTGGCCACGCACCACTGTCCCCTCCTGATCTGCAGAGCTTGCCACCTTGCAGCTCCAGGGAGGATGAAATAGGCTGACGTGGGAAAAGCACTTGGAATAGTTGTTGGAGCATAACAAGGACTCAAAAAATGCTAATCAGGTGATAGTGATGATGATGATGATGGTGGTGATGACAGTGATGATGATGAAGATGATGATGGTGATGAAGATAATAAAGATGATGATGGTGACAACAATAATTATGACAGTGATGATGGTGATGATACAATAATGAAGACAATGATGATGATGAAGTTGAAGATAATGATGATGATGATGGTGACATTCCAGGCCCCTGAGACAAGTTGCCAGAAATTATTACTTGTAGTACTTTCTAAAGATCACTGATCTCTATTCTTGATAATGCCTGAAACCCATCAATCTGAAAAAATGCATTTGTGACTTCCCACATGGACATCGGGTATCATAATAAAGGTAATGAACAGGGCAGGTGGAGATAGGACATTTTCTGAAGTCTCCAAGGGGCACAGGGGGACTGTCACACTAAACAGATCCTCTCACTACATTCTGCTGTGCTCTAAATACTATTTCATCTTTTATTTGTTTTATAATGGATGTGAATGGCCACTGCTCTTTGGTCCTGCATCATGGCGTGAGGCCCGGTGCACCCTCACCCACGAGGCTGGTTAACACTGTGCCCCATCTCCCGCTTTCTCCCCATCTTCTGAGGAAGACCGATTCTCTCCGGCTCAGGCCTTCTTCTGCACCATCTCCTCTCCTCTCCGATCTCCTCTCAGGTCTATTTGTTTCCTTTCTCTCACTTTCCCTGCATCCTTTCCCTCACTTAAGAAACATGCCTGAGTGTACCTCACCACTCCTGCCCTATGTCAGCTACCTCTCTTTCCTGGTTCCCTTTCTTTATGAGAAAGCTTCTTGATGGACAAGATGACAGTGAGCACCTCTTCTTTATAAATCATTCATCTTTTGGCTTCATGCCCTTGGCCTTGGTCTTCTTCACACCAGCATTTCTACTGAGACATCATTCAAGGGTGCCCTTCTGTTGACCCAATCCAAAGGACTTGCTTACTGTCCTTCCTGGAACACTTAGCCCATGCTACCAGCTATTCTGCATTTCTTCTCATGTTTCTGATTATCTTGTGTGTTTTCTCGTGCTGGTTTGTCTTTGTGTGAATATCCCTTAGATAGTGATACTGCCTAAGGTAATCTGTGCTCTTTTTCTGTCTAAATGTCCTCCTGGAGTGATATCAGTCACTATAATCTCTATGTTGGTTACAGTCAAATATATGTCTAGCATCCATCAGTCCTCTGTGCTCTGTATTTGCATATGAGAATGGGTTTAATGGCATGCCTGCAAAGTCTGGTTTGAAGGCCATGCATTGCAGTCTTGATATTGTCATACCGTCTTTCTTCTGAGGTCACTATGCTCTCTCTTCATTAGTTCCCAGTGTGAGAACTTCTTTAAATAGATATATCATTGTTCACATTTGTGATCTTTATCAGCTTAGATTATTGCATTTAGGTAGCTTTTGTTTACTTAAATCAGACTATATTGAGTTCAGTTTTCTTTGTATAAATAGTTAAAGCTTTTTCCCAAATATTTTTATTAGAGCATGCATTTTTTAATTAATTTTCCAAAAGACACAAATGAGTGTGGATCCACTGAAAGTACCTCATAATCCTAAATTAAACACCATTCACAGTAAAGAAAACTAGCCAGGATTAAGGATAGTCTTGAGTAAGACAGAGTGGTCTATTGGGAGACCCAACAGGCAAATATCACTTCATTATATTACACAAAACTTCAGAAACACACTGAAAATTCTATTAAAGATTTAGAAGTTTGACATTATGCAAAAAATAGCATATTCTCTTGCATAAGCATATATATTTATGCATTTTACATGTCAGTGCTGCATCTTTAGGATTATTTTTATGCTTATGTTTTAGTTCTGTTTACTTCGTAATTTCTAATGTCCTTATAGACTGTACCAAAAAATCTCTGTACTAACCTTATAAATAATGGTTATTTATGCTGAAAATCCTTGGGTTTATCTATGAATTCTTGTTCATTAAAAACTCTATTAACTTTGTTCTATTGTCGCATTTATTTCTGTGACTTTAAGACAATATTTTATTTTCCTGTGTCATGCAGGAACAGCAAGTGTGATGACAGGTGCTATGTTTGGAGAGGGGTGGTGGGGGTAATTGGCAGATTCTGGGACTGAGGCTAAATATTATACTCTGACATTTCCATCCTCCCCTTCAGAGTGGAAAACAGTGACTAACCAGTAGGGAGGAAATTGAGAGATGCAAGAGGCAAGGGTGACGCTGCATGTAGAAGTCTGTCCTGAGAAGCTGCTCCTTAATCAGTAAATGTGCTTATACTTCTCTTGACTTCATATGTGATAAATGCTATCATTTCTTCCTTGAGAATTCATTTATTCAACATGCAGTGCATCACACATGGGAAGAATCAGTAAAAACAATGATGATGGTGATATGGAGAAAGCACCTGCTTATCTCAAAACTTTACATCGGAATCCTAGAGGCATAGCCCATTATTAGCTGGTGAAGGAGAGCTCTTGGCTTACTATTGCAGTGCCTGCAATCTTCAACCCTCTCCTCTCAGATTCCTTAGTCTGGTTCCCTTGGGCCACTGAGGGGCCTGGGATAGGACTAGGTCTGTGAACTTGGGCAGCAATAATGTCATGTCTTATTTTCACCTTCCCTGAAACTCATCTCCTCCACTTATGACTGTGGAGGTTTCGACACCACCCAGGTGTCTTTCCCAATCAGTGTTTATGGACATTTCCTACCACATTGTAGCGCACAGATGTGTACTGACTTATTGTTTATGCTTATCATCACTTCCAAATTCTTCCACCACTAGATCTTACTATGTAATATGTTGATAAGGAGACACATATGTTGCTTTAATTCAGATTTGTTTCTGCAAAAATGCCATTGAGATTTTGATGAGGATCCCCTTGCATCTGCAGGTCCACCACCTTGGGTAGTATGAACGTCCTAACACCATTGTATCTTTTGATCCCAGAGCACAAGGTGTCCTTCCATTTATGTGCATTTCTTTTAGCAATGTTTTGTGGTTTTTAGTCATAAAAGTCTTCCTCCTCCTTTGTTACATTTATTACTAAGCATGTAATTCTTTTTCATATAATAAATAAACTTGCTTTCTTAATTTCCTCTTAACTTGGTTATCCTTAGTGTATAGAAACACAATTGGGTTTTGCATATTGCTTTTGTATCTTGCCACTTTGTGGATCTTGTTCAATGGTTTTAACAGATCTATGTGTGTGGTTTTATACATGAAAGATCATGCCATCTGTGAACAGAAATGATTTTACTTCTTTTCTGATTTGGATAGTTTTTATTTTTTTCTCTTGTGTCACCACTCTGGTCAGAATTTCTAGTACTCTGCTATTATTAAGACTGGGATGTATGAAACTCATAAACATAAATACCATGAGGATCATGTTCATTCAGGGGTATGTTATTCAATCCTATGGATGCCACACTCCATGCGGTCTCATCTCAGATGGGTTTCAAAATCGAGAAATTTTTGTGCATTCTTTTTAATGGAAAACCACAATTTATTTATTCACTTTAAACTTATGGCCTCAGATTGAATAAAGTCATTTTTGCCTTAATGACTTTCAAAAGAATGAGATCACCAACAGTTTCCTAAAAGTCAGAGAGCTTCCTGTGTGTCTCTTTGTTGGAGCCTTTAGTGCAGGCTGAGGGTAGAGGCCGTGGAGGGTCACAGTGCAAGAGGGGTCAGCAGCATCAGCACAGGGATGGTGACAACTATGTACATTCACAGGAGCGTGGCCTTCAGAACTCAGTCAATGAAAAGTCGCAAAAGTTTTCAATCTGATCGGAGCTATGTTTTAGGAAGATGTCTCATTCAGCACTGAAGAGAATGAATCCATGGAAGCCAAACAAAGAAAGGTGACTGGACTCATCTGAATGTGGTTTTCCCAACATTCACTCCTCTATGGAGTTCCTACCTTTTCCTTCCCTTTCCACCTTTCTTCTTCCTTTACTTTTTCATGCCATTTTATACTAGTTGCTTTCTTCCTTCCCTCTTGCCACTACTTTAATCCACCAAAAACACCACCCATTGTCAATGACAGCTGATGCCATGGAAGCTGGGCTGGTTCTCCATTCCTACGTGAGGACCACCACTCTTAAAGGACCTAAGAACTCTTCCAGAATGGTACTGAAAGTAGGAAGGTGTGGCCACTTTACATAAAAGTAAAGCCCAAGGACAAATGTGAGAATTAAAAGTGTAATAATCTTTCTTAAAAAAGGAATGTCTTTACATTTAATTTAAAGGAAGGGATGCCTGGGTGGCTCAGTGGTTGAGTGTCTACCTTCGGCTCAGGATATGATCCCAGGGTACTGGAATCGAGTCCCATACCAGGCTCCCTATAGGGAGCCTGCTTTTTTTCTTCCTGTGTCTCTGCCTCTCTCTGTGTCTCTTGTGAATAAATAAATAAACTCTTAAAAAATATCATTGGAAAAACATGGTTGAATTACTTCATGAAAACTCTCAGCTAAAATAAAGTAAAGCCCATTGATTTTAATCTTAAACCCCAAAACAATAAATACTAGGCAAATAAAATAACTATGAAATGCCAAATTGTCTTGAGGATAATAAACATTTAGCTTGAACCACATTGAGTTACTCTCTACCCTGTCTGGTTGTAGGTCAACAACTTGAAAGCAAACACTTCCTATTCATTTCCTATCATCTATAAATGAATGTTTTTGCTTAATGGCTTTATCCCTATTCAATGTGGAAAACACACACCTATTGATTCACACACCCAGATTTCCATTAGAAAGCAAAATGAGCATGGATTTCATGTTCAGTCTTTGTGGGGTGACAAGTGGGGGATGAATTGGCACCAAGCTGGCCATGTGGTCCCAGGCACCGTAGACAGTGCATGGAGAGGACACAAGCAAGGCACTGACTCCCCTATTTTGGCAACAGTCCCCACTGTTTGAGATGGATTGTAGCACAAGGAATAATGCCCACTTGGAAAAAGTAGTTCCAAACAGTCAATATGGAAAACATAACACAAAACTGTGGTTTTAGCTGCAAAGAGCTTGGCCCTGAGGCCAGACAGATGTGTGTATTATTTTTCACCTCTCACTTTCTCATAACCTGGAAGGTTTTACTTAACTTCTTGCCCTGTCAATGGGCTCATCTATAGAAAGTGGCTAGCAATACCAGCTCTGCCAGGCTGCTCTGTGGACCACCAGTAACATATGTAAAGCATCTGGCACATGGAAGGTTCTGTATATACTCCTGTAAAAATATACCATGTGTTAAATATGCTTAAAATATGTGGGCTGTTCCCTGTATCCTGGAAGGGAAGTGGGGTATTACAAGGAAGTGTGAAGGAGCACTTTGCTCTAGCATGAGATAGTTTTGCCAGATTCTACTAAGTTTGAATTTCCATAAACAATTATTATTTTTTAAATATTGAGCATGTCCGTGCTGTATTTGGGACTTGTACTAAAAATTTTTCATTGCTTTTTTGAGGTCAAATTCAATTGGGTGTTTTGTACCTACTCTGGCAACCCTAGTAGGGGATTATATTAAAAGATAGTATTTATTTATTTATTTATTTATTTATTTATTTATTTATTGTACTATTCTGAGATCTAATTCTTTTCTCAACAATATCATGCTGTGTTGGCACAAGAGGGACAGCGCTGCAAAAAATGAACTAGATTGATGGCCTGGTTATTTGGATATTCCTTATTCCTCATTTATAAGATAGAGATAAGGATATAGTTTGCTATACAGGGCTGTATATTATTATGTTTAAATAAATTAATAACTATAACAGACTTGAAAAAGTGCCTGGTGTGTAATAAGTGTTCAAAACCAATATATTAGCGTTTTGATATATTCACTTTTTTGACATTTTAAGATTCTTAAAATTTGGAAGTTTCTTTCAACTATTAGCAATTTGCTATCACTTGGCCTGGTTGGCCTGCCAATCATAGCTGTTCAAGGAGCCATGACTTCAACTGAGGTATGTGCATTATTTAAAAAAAAAAAAATGCTTCATTCCTTAGGAGCAGAGAATTCACAGGTATAGCAGAGAATCTAAAAGAAACGTCTTTCTCATAGGAAGAAATTCTGGGCTCAAGATAGGGTGAGGCTTTCACAGATAAAAGTCATCAGGACACCTGAGTAAGGTGTGTTAGTTCTTACTGAACATGAACACAAACTTGGACAGCTGAATAGGTCGTTTAAAAGTGGAGTTCTCAAAAATGGGATTTTGACAAGATATATGCAGACCCATGTTTATCTCAGCAATATACACAACAGCCAAGATATGGAAACAACCCAAAAGCCCATCAATGGATAAGTGGATAAAAAAAATATGGTCCGTATACACAACAGAGTATTATTATTTTTTTTTACAACAGAGTATTATTTGGCCATGAAAAAGAAGTATATCTTGCCATTTGTGGCAATGTGGATGGACTCTGAGCACATTGTGCCTAGAAGGTTAAGTCAAACAGAGAAAGACAAGTACTGCTTGATATCACTTATTTGGAATCTAAAGTTAAGCCTATAACAATATATATATAGAGAGAAACAGTGATATCACCAGCTGTTGGAGCATGAGGGGACAAGACGGATGGTGTTAAGGGTATAAACTTGTAATGAGTGGTAAATAAGCCATGGAGATCTAATGCACAGAGTAATGAATATTGACAATAATATTGGACTACAATGATGTGATGTGATAAATATCGACCCAATGGTGACCACAACACAATACGTAAATAGAACAAAGTAGCATACTGGACACCTTAAATTTACAAAATGAAATATGTCTAATTTACCAAGTAAAAAAAAATTGGAGTCTTCCATCATAACTAGACACAGCTACCTCTTGAGGCAACAAAGCATTTATATCTTCTATGTTTATATTATATTTATATGAAATATATGTATAATATATATATTTACATTCCACATTTGAGGGTTTGCAATATTTCTCTTGTTTGACTATTGCACTTAGCATAATGCCTTTGAGATCTATTCATATTGTTGCAAATGGCAAGATCTCATTCTTATTTATGTGTGTATGTAAAGGTATATGTATACCACAATTTATGTATCCATTCACCCACTGATGGACACTTAGGTTTGTTCGGGTCTTGGCTATTGTAAATAATGCTGCATGAACATGAGGGTGCAGGTATCTTTTTGGATTAACATGCTTGCTTTCCTTAGATAAATACCCAGAAGTGGAATTGCTGGAATTCCTCATATGGTAGTTTTATTTTTAATTTTTTGAGGACACTCCATACTTTGTACCATAGTAGCTACATCAATTTACATTCTCATTTACAGTTCACAGGAGTTCCCTTTCTTCACATCCAGGCCAACATTTGTTATTTCCTGTCTTTTTGACAATTGCCATTCTAACAGATGTGAGGTGATTGTGGTTTTGATTTGCATTTCCTTCATGGGGAGTGTGGTTGAGATCTTTCCATGTACTGGTTGGCCATCTATATATATTCTTTGGAAAGAGATCTATTTGGATCTTCTGTCAGTTTTTTTTTTTTTTTCTGTTTTTAAATTGGATTCTTTTTGTTATCAACTTGTATGAGTTCTTTAAATATTTTGGATATTAACCCCTTGTCAGATATATGATTTACATATATTATTTCCCATTTAGTGGATTGGTTTTTCATTTTGTTGATGGTTTCCTTTATTGTATGGAAGCTTTTTAGTTTTGTGTCATCCCACTTTTTTGTTCTTGATTTTGTTGATTTGCTGTTGGTGTCAGATTCAAAAATCACCTCCAAGACCCATATTGGAGCTTACCATCTGTTTTCTTTTAGGAGTTTAAAGTTTCAAGTTCTCTGTTCAAGTCTTTTTTAAAATTATTTTTTATTGGAGTTCAATTTGCCAACATATAGCATATCATCCAGTGCTCATCCCGTCAAGTGCCACACTCAGTGCCCATCACCCAGTCACCCCACTCCCCACGCCCAACTTCCCTTCCACTACCCCTTGTTTGTTTCCCAGAGTTAGATGTCTCTCATGTTCCATCACCCTCTCTGATATTTCCCACTCATTTTCTCTCCTTTCCCTTTAATCCCTTTCACTATTTTTTATATTCCCCAAATGAATGAGACCATATAATGTTTGTCCTTCTCCGATTGACTTACTTTACTCAGCATAATACCCTCCAGTTCCATCCACATCAAAGCAAATGGTGGGTATTTGTCGTTTCTAATGGCTGAGGAATATTCCATTGTATACATAGACCACATCTTCTTTATCCATTCATCTTGCGATGGACACCGAGGCTCCTTCCACAGTTTGGCTATTGTGGACATTGCTGCTAGAAACATTAGGGCGCAGGTGTCTCAGTTTTCCACTGCATCTATATCTTTGGGGTAAATCCCCAGCAGTGCAATTGCTGGGTCGTAGGGCAGATCTATTTTTAACTCTTTGAGGAACCTCCACACAGTTTTCCAGAGTGGCTGCACCAGTTCACATTCCCACCAACAATGCAAGAGGCTTCCCCTTTCTCCACATCCTGTCCATTATTTGTTGTTTTCTCTCTTGTTAATTTTCCCATTCTCACTGGAGTGAGGTGGTATCTCATTGTGGTTTTGATTTGTATTTCCCTGATGGCCAGTGATGCGGAGCATTTTCTCATATGCTTGTTGGCCATGTCTATGTCTTCTTTGGTGAAATTTCTGTTCATGTCTTTGGCCCATTTCATGAAGGATTGTTTGTTTCTTTGCTGTTGAGTTCAATAAGTTTTTTATAGATCTTGGATATTAGCCCTTTATCTGATAGGTCATTTGCAAATATCTTCTCCCATTCTGTAGGTTGTCTTTTACTTTTGTTGACTGTTTCTTTTGCTGTGCAGAAACTTTTTATCTTGATGAAGTCCCAAGAGTTCATTTTTGCTTTTGTTTCCCTTGCCTTCATAGATGCATGTTGCAAGAAGTTGCTGTGGCCAAGTTCAAAAAGGGTGTTGCCTGTGTTCTTATCTAGGATTTGGATGGATTCTTGTCTCCCATTTAGATCTTTCATCCATTTTGAGTTTATCTTTGTGTCTGGTGTAAGAGAATGGTCTAGTTTCATTCTTCTGCACGTGGCTGTCCAATTTTCCCAGCACCATTTATTGAAGAGACTGTCTTTTTTTCCAGGGGATAGTCTTTCCTGCTTTTTCGAATATTAGTTGACCATAGAGTTGAGGGTCCACTTCTGCATTCTATTCTGTTCCATTGATCTATGCATCTGTTTTTGTGCCAGTACCGCAGTGTCGTGATGATCACAGCTTTGTAGTACAACCTGAAATCTGTCATTGTAATGCCCCTAGCTCTGGTTTTCTTTTTCAACATTCCCCTGGCTATTCGGGGTCTTTTCTGACTCCATACAAATCTTAAGATGATTTGTTCCAACTCTCTGAAGAAAGTCCACGGTATTTTGATAGGGATTGCATTAAATGTGTAAATTGCCCTGGGTAGCATTGACATTTTCACAATATTAATTCTTCCAATCCATGAGCATGGAATATTTTTCCATCTCTTTGTGTCTTCCGCAATTGCTTTAGAAGCGTTCTGTAGTTTTTAGGGTATAGATCCTTTACCTCATTGGTTAAATTTATTCCTAGGTCTCTAATGCTTTTGGGTGCAACTATAAATAGAGTTGACTCCTTAATTTCTCTTTCTTCAATCTCATGGTTATTGTATAGAAATGCCACTGATTTCTGGGCATTGGTTTTGTATCTTGCCATGTTGCCAAATTGCTGTATGAGTTCTAGCAATCTAGGGGTGGAGTATTTTGGGTTTTCTATGGACAGTATCATGTCATCTGTGAAGAGAGAGAGTTTGACTTCTTTGCCAATTTGAATGCCTTTTATTTCTTTTTGTTGTTTGATTGCTGAGGCTAGGACTTCTAGTACTGTGTTGAATAGCAGTGGTGAGAGGGGACATTCCTGTCATGTTCCTGATCTTAGGGGAAAGGCTCCCAGTGCTTCCCCATTGAGAATGATATTTGCTGTGGGCTTTTCATAGATGGCTTTTAAGATGCTGAGGAATGTTCCCTTTATCCCTACACTTTTGATCAGGAATGGGTGCTGTATTTTGTCAAATGCTTTCTCTGCGTCTATTGAGAGGATCATATGTTTTGTGTTTTTTCCCTCCCCAAGTTAGGGAGTTCTCAGCTATCATTTGTTCAAATACACTTTCTGGTCCTCTGTCCCTTTTGGCACCCTCTGGAACCCCAATGAAACATAGATTTTTTTCCTTCTGAGGCTGTCATTTATTTCCCTTAACCTTTCCTCATGGTCTTTTAATTGTTTTTCTCTATTTTCCCTCAGCTTCCTTCCTTGCCATCAGCTTGTCTTCTATGTCACTGACTCATTCTTCTACCTCATTAACCCTCATCGTTAGGACTTCCAGTTTGGATTGCATCTCATTTAATTGATTTCTAATTTCGGCCTGATTAGATCTAAATTCTGCAGTCATGAAGTCTCTTGAATCCTTTATGCTTTTTTCCAGAGCCACCAGTAGCTTTATATTTGTGCTTCTGAATTCACTTTCTGACATCGAATTGTAATCCGAATTTTGTAACTCTGTGGGAGAGAGTACTATTTCTGATTCTTTCTTTTGTGGTGAGTTCTTCTTTCTAGTCATTTTGCTCAGTGAAGAGTGGCTGAAAAGTAGTTGTATTGGAAAAAAGGAAGGAAAAAAAGAGAAAAAAGGGAAAAAGCAAACAAACAAAAACAAAGCACAAAAAACAACAACAAGAACAACAAAAGACAAGAAGGGGTATCCTTTAGTTCTATATACTGTAAATCCCTCGACTCTCCCTGGAACTTTCCAGCACTGCTTAGTGTAGAACTTGCTCTTCCGCTGTCCTTCCAGCTGCTCTTCTGGGGGAGAGGCCTGCTGTGCAGACTCTCAGGTGTGTGTACCTGGGGGAGCTGCCCCACCCCTGCCAGGTGCATGGCTCAGTGGGAGCTGTTTATCCTGTGAGGCCCCTGTTCCCTGGCAGCCCGATCCTCCCAGGCACAGGGTAACACCAGGAGGTACAACCACAATGGCGGAGGCCAGTTCTCCAGCCCTGGAGTCAGCTCCTGCAGTAAATACCGCAGTCTCCCAGTCCACACTGGCCTGGATGCTCCGGAGGTGGGGGGTGCTGATCTGCACAGCTTGAGGGTGCCCGGCGGCAGGAGCGTCCTCGCTGTCCTGTGCCCTTCCAGGCTCTACCTTTCCTGGGGGCAGCGCAGGATCCTGAGCTGTATCCCCCGGCACCCTGGGATCTGGGGCCTGCGCTGCTGGAATCGTGCTCTGGGGGCTATGCAGCCCCCTCTGCACAGAGCCGCCACCTGAGCTGCTCCTGAGGCCCCACTGGGTGCGCCGCAGCCCTTTACAGTGCTGGGCCCACGGTGTGTGATGCGCTCTCCCCCGGGTGCACCTCCTTTGTTAGTGCCTCTGGGAACCTGGGGGCTCCACTGCCCCTCCTGGGATCCTGCCCGAGCTCCCTTCAAGCGCCCTTCTAACCGGGAAGACTTTTACAATTCCTGTTTCTTCGGGACTGGGCTTTCCTGTTCCGGAGGCTCTGGCCACTAGGCCTTAGCCCGGCTCCTCGTGGGGGTCCCTCCTCCACTGGATTCTTTTTTATTTATTTATTTTTGTCTTCCTACCTTGTTAGAAGTGCGAACTCCTCTCTGTAGCATTCCAGCTGTTCTCTCTTTGAATCTCAGGCTGAACTTGTAGGTTTTCAGGATGATTTGAAAGTTATCTAGGTAAGTTGGTGGGGAGAGGTGATTTGGGGACCCTACTCTTCTGCCATCTTGCCTCGCCCTCTCTGTTCAACTCTTTAATCCATTTTGAGTTAGTTTTTATGTAATGTATAAGATAGTGGTCCAGTTTCATTCTTTTGCATGTTGCTGCCAGTTTCTCAATACCATTTATTGAAGTGACTGTCCTCTCCCCATTGTGTATTTGGCTCCTTTGTTGTAAGTTAATTCACTGTATATGCATGGGCTTATTTCTGTTGCATCAGTCTGTGTGTCTGCTTTATGCCAATGCCATATTGTTTTAATTGCTCTAGTTTTGTAATGTAATTTGAAAGGGAGCATGATGCCTCCAGCTTTGTTCTCTTTCTCAAGATAGTTTTGGTTATTCAGGATCTTTTACAGTTCTATACAAATTTTTCTTTAAGATTTTATCTATTTTTTCATGAGAGACACAGAGAGAAAGAAAGGCAGAGACACAGACAGAAGGAGAAACAGGCTCCTTGCAGGGAGTCTGATGTGGGACTCAATCCCGGGTCTCCAGGATCATGCCCTGGGCTAAAAGTGGTGCTAAACAGCTAAGCCACCCAGGCTACCCAGGTCCATACAAATTATATGATTGTTTTGTTCTATTTATTTCAAGAATGCCATTGTAATTTTAATAGCACTTGCACTGAACCTGTTTACGGCTTTGGGTAGTATGAACATTTTAACGGTAGTAATTTTCCCAGTCCATGTGCATTAGATATTTTTCCATTTATTCACACCTTTTTCAGTTTCTTCCATTATCACCTTATAGTTTTAATACATAGAACTTTCACCTTCTTGAGTAAGTTTATTTCTAAGTATTTGATTTGTTTTGATGCAATTGTAAATGGGATTGTTTTCTTAATTTCTCTTTCTGATAGTTTGTTATCAGTGTATAGAAATGCAACAGATTTTTGTATATTGTTTTGTATCCCGTGACTTTACTAGATTCATTGGTTAGTTCCAACAGTTTTCAATGGAGTATATAAGGTTTTTTATATATAGTATCATGTCATCTGCAAATAGCGACAGTTTTATTTCTTTCCTTCCAATTTGGATTTCTTCTTTTTCTTTCCTTCATTCTTCTCTATTTTTCTTTCTCTTCCTCCTCCTTCTTCTTGTTTTCCTAATCACTCTGGACAGGACTTTTCTTGTTGTTGATCTTAGAGTAAAAGTTTTCTTTTCACTATTGATTATGATGCTGGCTATGGGCTTGCCATTTATAGGCTTTATTATTGAGGTGTGTTCTTTCCCAACCTATTTTTTTGAGATTTTTTTTTAACACAAATTTATGTTGAATTTTTCAAGTGATTTTTCTGCATCTATGGAGCTGATCATTCATTTTGTTAGGGTGGCCTTTAGCAGATATTGAACCATCCTGCCCTCCCTGGAATAAATCCTACTTGAACATGGTGTATGATCTTTTTAATGTATTGTTGAGTTTGGCTTGCTACTATTTTGTTGAGGATTTTTGTATCAATGATATTTCAGAGTCAATAAAAAGGACATTATTTATTTTATTCTGTAGTATTGGTGCTGTGTGGAGAATAATAACAACATCTCCAATGCTCTGAAGACACAGTCTTCATGCAGCTTGCATTTATTGAGCACTCATGCTGTACTAGGCACAGAAGTATGAAAAGTGATACAAAAGCAAAAAAGGTAGATGTGAGCCAGCTGTATTCTAGGTCAGAGGCTGGCAGATGTTTTCTGTAAAGGGCCAGATGTTAATATTCTAGACTTTGTGGCCATACAATGTCTGTAGCTACTACTCAGCCCTGTGTCTGTAGTGTGAAGGCAGCAGTAAATAGTACTTGGATGAGAATGATTGTGTTGCCAAAACTTTATGGACTGGAATGTGAATGACCTATGATATTTAAGTGTCAAAAAGTATTATTTTTATTGGGCTATTTTTCATCCGTTTAAAAACATAAAACCCATTCTTAGCACTCAGGCTGTACAAAAACAAGTGGTTGACTGGATTTGGCTCACAGGCTGAATTTGTCCAGCCCATGATCTGGAAGGTGAAAAAAGCCAAACACAAACAAACGGGCCAATGAAAGATGTCATACGCATTGAGAGGAAGCACACAGGAGGGGCTGTGACAGAGACTGAGAGACAAGGTCTTTCACATGAGAAAGAGACAGGAAGGCTTCTCCAAAGGTGAAATTGGCAGGAATGATGAGAAGTGGCCAGTATACAGATAGCAGGGAAGAGCTTGTATGCAGAGCTCAAGGCAGAAAGCTGCTGGGGATGCTGGGGCAGTGTGGGAAGATTATGACAGAAACGATGCTGTCCAAGATCAGGAAAGCAGGCTGAGCCCAGGGAGAGAGAGAGAGAGACAGGTGCAGGTGCCAGGTGTGTGTGTGCGGGGGGAGCTGTTGGGAGAAAGGGAGTGGCAGACACCTTCTGCAGACAGGGGTCCTCGTGTTGACCTCAGATGTGGAATTAGGTCAATTTGCATCCACAAATAGATACTTGCTGGAGTTACTGACCTAGAAACAGGAGGAGTGAGCATGGGGGCAGGTGATGATTCAGCACTTGCTGTGGGCCAGGACGGCACTTTTCATGTCACTGCAGATGAGGGCTCAGACAGGGGGAACTAGACCCAGAGGAACCCAGTGACTGACTGCAGTTTATTCAGCTCCCAAAGCAAGTTCATTGGACTCTAAAGCCCGCACTGTTCCTTCAGTTGCCGAAAGGAATGAAAAAGGAAATAATTGTCTACAATAGTGATCGTATCTCCTATTGTGCGTGAGAAAAAAATAAGAACAAAGGAATAGATTTGAGGTGGGAGTGGAACAAAGTTTAATTATGAGCTACTTTTATGTCTTTATTTTTAAAATGTGTTCTTGTATATACTATTCACACTCTGAGATGACAGGCAAGGGAGTGATCTCAGGAAGACATTTTGGAGCTCATGCAAGGCTTACAGCTTACTCATTCTTCTAGAAGATGACAGTGCTTCTCTAGTGGATGTGTTCCCCACAGTTTCAAATGCTTTAGAACAAAAGATCAACCTCTCCCTTCCCTGATTATTTTCATCTAATTTATTTTTCTTTCCCTAACAGATTTCCAACATGGCTCTGAACTCGGATTTCTGTGCAGAAACTCATGGTTTTAGCGAAGATCTAAGTCTTTTTTTCTAAGATCTGGTTACAGACTAAAATTTTTTGCCACTCCTAGAAATGTAAGGCCCTAGCAATGTTTAGGGCTTTGGAGCACCTAATTTATTTCTCCAAGCAGTCCTATTGAACAGCTGGAGGCTGTGGCCATGGAGGATGGGTGTCCCAGAGTAGAGAGCTACACGAACCCGACTATGGCCACCCACCCATGGCGATCAAACGTTTCACTAAGCAGAGTTTTGAGAAGATCATGGCCTGTGTCTTATCTGCGTAAATATTTCTCTGTTACACTGATACTGATGAAGAGCATCTAGAGCCTGCTCACTAAAAAGCACAAAAATAAACTGTCACCAGGGGGTGGTGATTTGGGAAAACACAGCAGGTCCTCATCTGTGGATTCCCTATTTGTGGATTTGCTTACTCACTAAATTCTATTCGTAATCTCAAAATCCATGCTCGATGCTCATTCACAGCCATTCAGATACCCCCAGAGCTTCCAGACTGCCCGGCTCCACCTGCTGCTGCACAGGACAGTGCTCAGCTCTCTTGTCTCAGATCTCAGACCGCAGACAAGGGTCCTACATCATCTTTTACGTGACACATGTTTTCATTTTGCATTTTTGTGCTTTTTTTGTTGGTGATGTCACTGTTGACAATATCCCCCAAGCAGAGGACTGAAGCGCTGTCTGTGCTTCCAAGGGCAAGAGGGCTGTGATGAGCCCATGGAGGAGATACTCTGTGTAGATGAGTGTTGTTTGTTCCTGAGTTACAGAGCTGCTGGCTGTGGGGTCAACGTTAATGAGTCAACAATTTAAGTTAAATAAAGTGTCTTTAAACAGAAACACACATAAAACAAAGTTGTGTATTCATTGATTTATTAAAATGTTGTGACCAGAGGCTCCCAGGAACCTAACCTCATGCTTCCCTTGGGAATAATTGTTCAGTATTTGCAATTTCAGTGTTCATGGAGATTTTATAGAAAGTAGCCACCATGGATAATGGGAACTGACTGCAGCTCTTCCCACAAAGAAAGGGGGTCAATGTGCTCTCTCTTGATGCCCTGTGACTTCTGAGGTTGGGTCAGGTTGAGCCTGGTTCCTTGGAGAAACTTTCTGGAGGAAGCCAGCCACTGGGCAAGAACTCTAGTGACCCTAATATTGCCACATAGGAGAGGCCACATGTAGATTTCCCATCTAGGGGCCAGCTGAGCCCAACCTTCCTGGACATAGCACCAGATGTGTGAGTGAAGAAGCCATCTCAAAAGGGGGTCCCTGGCCCAGCAGTTTCAGCTTAGCCTTTCATGTCCTCCTCAGCTGGTCTCAACTTCCTGTCTGAGTCCCTAGAAATCATGGAGTATTAGGGCATCCTCTTCTGTGCCTTGCTCAGATTTCTGATCTATGGATCAGTGGTTGTTGGTTTATGCTGCTAAGTTTGGAGTGGTTTGTCACCCAGCAAGAAATGACAGGAACAGATGGTAATGGTCCTAATTTAAACACATCAAAACATATAGTGATATAATGATAAAAGCAGGCATATCTAGCAAGAAGTGCCAATTGAATTTGACTAAACATGCAAGAATAATCTTAGAGTGATTTTTAAGTCACTTGTGGGATTCAAAGAACAGGTAATTCAATAAATAAAAGGTGCACAGGGGAGGGAAGTGTGGGCCTTTCTTTGGTCTCACAGCTGGTTGCCCCATGACACATCGCTGTCCCTGAAGACATGTACCTACTGGTGCGGCCACGAGGGGCATTCCCTCCTTATCCTGAAACCAATAGCTCACCTCTGTGTACAGAGGAAGAACCTGACATACAGAGGGGTAGGCAATTTGCACAAAAAGACACAGTCATTGGGTGGGTCTTCTCAACCTGGAGGATTTTTGATGGATCAGGATTTTTGATGTGACTTGAGCCCGTAACTTTCTGTTTGGTCTGTTCAGCCAGTGATTGTGCACGAAGGTGACCCTACATGAGCCACATGAGGCTGAGCCTCGGGTGTGCTGAACAGATGTGTGGTGGGGTCTTTGAAGGTCAGAAGTGAGGTTGGGGCTGGAGATGAACATTCGGTAACGTGATGTAGATACTATCAAAGTGGAATTAGCCACCTCGTTGAGAAAGGGTGACGGGACTGCGTTGGGCTGAAGACCAGCTTGAGCAAAACCAGAGGCCAGTGATGGAGGTGTGGGCTTCCAGCTGTGATTTCAAGCAGCAGGTAAAGGGGGGCCCCAGGGTCAAGTGTCTCTGGCAGCACGGATTTCTAGTGGTTACTAGAAACTGCTCTTTCAATCCATGAGCTCAGGAAGGCTGGCAGCTTCCCTGTGCTTGGGTTTAGGATGATCACCTGCCCTGAGCTCCATCCGTGTGGAAGCAGCGCATCGTCAGGACAATAACAGCCAACTTCCCAGTTAGAAACAGAAACATGGTGGGAGCAGCGTGAATAGTGGAAAGCATCGCAGGAGTAGGAATGATTTTCAAAGACAAAACATCAGCTCCGAAACAGAAGGGAAGGCCTGGTCTGTGCAAGTGAGAGACACAGGATGGAAAGGAAATGACAATGTGGGGGCAGCTGGGTGGCTCAGCAGTGGAGTGTCTGCCTTTGGCTCAGGGTGTGATCCTGGGATCGAGTCCTGCATCAGGCTCCTCATAGGGAAACTGCTTCTCCCTCTGCCTCTCTCATTGTGTCTCTCATGAATAAATAAAATCTTAAAAAAAAAAAAGGAGAGAGAGAGACGAAAGACAAGGTGAATAAGTGACTGGAAGAAGGGCAACCACACTGTGAGTGTCTCAGCCTCACACTAGCTGGGTGTGCTGCTGGGCTTGGGGGACGTAGGGACCAGAAAGCAGGTGGGGTGACAAGTGCTCCTTGCCCCAGGGTCAGGCTTGCCCTGGCTCTGCAGCTTGACCTGGGGTGCAAGGCTTCACCCTCTGGCCTGCTGAGCAATCGAGTGGCAAGTAATACTGCCTCAAAAGATTGCTGAGGTAAATAAAATGAGAATAAATAATCCAAGAGAGTGCACACCAGCAGGAAGTTTTTAAAGGACCAACGAACATTTATATTTAAAAAAACTGAGGCATAAGCCCATGGCCTCCCCAGTGCCCTTTGGGGATCTGTTTGTGGGTTGAAGATGCTCTGTACCCTGACTCCTCTTGTCCTGCAGTCCAGGTGGCCACACGTGGCCCTGTTTCTACAACCGCCTTTGGACTTAGAAGATCTGCAAAGGATTTCCTTCTCTCTGTCATTTAGAAACTTTTCTTTCTAGAGAGGGAAATAAAATAATAAATTTGCTCTTAGGAATTGAGAAAGATATGTATAAATATATTTTTGCTTATTTTATGTGCCATATCTCTGTTAGGCACTTGACATGTATTTTCTCCTTTTATTTGCAAAAAAACTCTGCAAACACAGTTATCATCCCACTCTAGATATCAGAACACGAGAGTTTAAAAAGATAAATTATTTGCACTTCTCAAATGTTGTGGAAGGTGGAGCTGAAATTGGAAGCTGGTTAAGTCTCCGAAACCCCGGGTCTCTTCCCACTGCCTCATGCCACCTTCCAGAGTGGCCACAAGACATGAAAACAGGCATCATGTGGACTGGCTCTCACCCCTGCAACACTCCCCCCCCCCCCTCCCGGCTAATTGTTGTTCTTGTGGGCATGTCTGCTCTCAGGCCCAAATCATGAGAAGCCCAGAGTCTCCAAGTCAACTCTCCATTATGTCAGTATGTCAGGGTTCGAAGGTGCAGAAAACTCCGGCTTCAGAGAAAAGTTTCCTAGAGGGTTTTGGTGGTAAGACTGTGCCGGGTGGGCAAGGTGCTTTGTCCAGCGAGGTTCAGTGTTATTACATCACAACCATCTGTGTTTTGTGTATACTTCCTTCACCCAAAGGATTAATACGAAAACTTCAGTTTAAGCTATTTCCCCTGGTTTCTTCCCTGCTTCCTCTGCAAATTAAATTGTGAATAATCACACAAGGCCAAAGAACATAGACTTTGACATCCAATTAAAATTGATATGTAGCCTACTGAAAAAAAGCTTATCATCAAAATGAGTGCCTTTCATCAGCCCCGAATTACACATTTTGATTAAGATAAATGCAAATTATTTAAACAAGAAAAACAGAGAACCTCAAGCTGTAGAGGTAAGAGTCACCTCTCGCCTGAAGATAAAACCTATCTGTGAATCCCAATTACATCACACCGAGTTAGGATTTATGCTACCTTGAGGATGAAATATGCACATCGCCCCATTTCTCCTAACTTCTCAGTATCATCCCTCAGAAACGACCAGCAAGGCGCTGGCTTAGAGAGTCCCCGAGTTAATGTCTGTACTTATTAGCAGCTCAGGACCACTCTGGTCTCAGCTCCGAAGATTAGAAATGATTAACCTGCAGGCATGTGATGCTGACCAGCCGCTGACAGAATGAAGGCAGAGTGAGTTGGACCACAGTGATTTCCTTTTTTTTTTTTTCGTTTTTTGTTTTTGACAATTTAGCTTTGAAAATAATCCTTCTGAAAACAAAAAAATCCAGATGCTTTCATCATTCTAATTCCTTAAGGACACAAGGATAATAAGGTACACATGCACTAGTTCTTGTCAAAGTCTCCTCCGATCTAACAGAAGATAATCACACCGTGAAAAATACTCTCTATATCTTTACAGAGAGTAAGCATGGAATAAATAATTGTCGGAAGGCTGAATTAAGAAACTAATGAAATAAGGATCAAAATTTCTGTTTCACTAAGAAATAGAACTTTGAAAAAAATATTTGAGTCTAATATCAAGAATAGTCTTCCTTTGGATGGTTTTTCTAAAATTATTTTTTTTGGTATTATGGATAGTAATAGGTATGTATTTATGGACATTGTAGGGATGAAACAGTGTAAAACCAAAAGACACTCTTTATATACTATCATTTTTTCTCATGTACTGCTCTTAGGGCAAAGTGGTATCATTACTGTTTCCATAGGAACAGTAATTTTTTGAAAGTCAAAATGAATGCTGAGAAGGAAAAAGCACATAAGGAAGACATAGTCATTCAAAACATTGATCTGTGCCCCGCCCCCATAATACTGTGTGGAATATTTGTTGCATTATTCATTTGTATAAGAAATAATAAATAACATGAGACTGTTCAAAAGAAAAACTGCCCAAAGCTTTTTCAGCTAAATTGATTTTATAGTTTTGCAGCTTCTCTACATCCCCAAAATGTCCCCTCCAGGGTTGGGTGAGTCAGAACTTGGTGCAAATTGCAATTGAACAATGGAACCGACAGTGCGGTCTGTGACAACAGGACTAAGGTCCCCACCTCTATCATCTGCCTTCCTCCCATGCGGCATGGTGACGCCCACTGCTTTCTCTGAATCAGCGCCCCCCTGCTCCCTGAGAAGGAGCTCTTGGCCATTTCCCCAGCGGCCCGATGCTATGGCTGCACTATTTGTTTGCCGTGGATGGCATGCCTTCCCGGGTGTGCAGCGAACGGCGCTGCCCCTGGTTATACATGTGCACCTTTGAGGCTCAAGCATGTGAGCAGGCAAAACATGTGCATGCAAATCTCCGGGTTACGCCACCAAAATGGAGTTTGTTGGGTTCACTTAGAGCTTTCACAGTTGTTGAAATAAGAAGGATTGGCGTCTTCCTACAGAACTTCTAGAAAGAGAGTACACTCTTCTGAGATTACGGCCTGGGACCCAAAGTCCTGTGAGAGGTGGCGTCGGGTCCTGTGGCTGCTGTTAACCTGTCACTGCCCACCGGGAGGCTCACAGCAATGATATTCATCCTCCCAGTGGGGCCATGTCCCCTCTAAGGACTCTAGGGAAGAACCGTCTCCTGCTTCATCCTGCATCTGGAGGCTCCTTGACATCCTTGAGTAGCTGTGGGCATTCATTTCTGCGAGTTCTGCCTCCTGGTCCCCTGGCTTCCTTCCCCGCCTGGTCTCTGTGCCCCTCCGTCCCCTCCTAAGGACACTGGCCATATCTGCTAGGACCTCATTTTAACGTGATTACAAGTGCCAAGCCCTTCTTTCTAAATAAGGCCACCTTCACCTGTACCGGGCGTGGGGGTATACTTGAACATATGTCTTTGAGGACACATGTCAGGGCTCCCTGTGGTGGTTCTGAGACGCTGGCAGGAGTGTGAAGGGAGAGCCGAGCTTTAGAGAGGTTTGGAAGAGGGAGACCTAATGGTGACCTGAGGCCTGGGCTACCCCATGGGTGAGGATGGGGTGCACACTGGGAGTCAGCACCGGGGAACACCGGTGTCTGTCATCCCCCTAAAGGGCTGACTTCTCTTCGTTCCAGACAGCCACAGGGGAAGACAAGAAACCGTGTGGTCCTTGGGGTGAGCGATGGAGTGAATAGAAGAACAAATAAGTCAGCAGTTGCAGAGCTCTGGACATTCTTGTGATGGACATCTACCCAAGTGGAATGCGGGCAAGAGCATATCCAGGACACGGTCTTGTCTGCTGCTGTCTCTGACATACCTGAATCAAAATAGTGGGAGCCAGTGTGCAGCCCAGCCAGCCTGCCAGGGCTCGCTGTCCTGTGGGAACTCAGGGTCACGCACTTAGGGTGCTGTCCTCTACCTGCCAGCGGTCCTCCTTCACAGCCTAGAGGCTTCTCCTTGTGGAGTGTGGCAGAAAGTGTTGAAAAGCAGCTCTCTGGGGGTGCCCGGGTGCTCAGATCCTGATCTCAGGGTCGTGGGTCTAGCCCCACGTCAGACTGTGCTTAGTGCAGAGTCTGCTTAAGATCCTCTCTCTCCCTCTGCCAGCTGCCCCCCCCCACACACAAATAAATAAATCCATTAAAAAACAATAGCCTTCCAAAGTGCCCACAAGCTTGAGCCTCCATAAGGAGTGGGAGCGAATTCATCTTTCCCCACATCATCCAGCCAACGTGTGTGTGCTTTGCAACAGTCAACAGTGCCAGTCAAATTTCAAATTTTAATTCATTTTTTTTTCTGATTCCTTCGGAAATCAAACATAAAAATTAACTGCCTTAAGTCTGCCAAATGGTCATTGGTATGGCTTTCTTAGTACAGTCTATGTGTGAGAGTATACTACTAACATTTCCTATTGAGAGCCTGTTCAGTATCCTTTTTATCTTATTTTCATTCCCTTTTATGAGTTTCAATTTTTAAAAATGAGACTTGAAAGTGTTGAAGTTTAGAGAATGCCTTAGTTATTACAACAAATTTGTACATGTCTACGTGGACATGGAGCTTGACCTTGACACACATGTCTATTGTCTATTGTCGCTTTATTTTAAATGTTCCCAGGAGGGAAGTTCTGTGGAAACCCCATGTAGCTGTGACAACTGGTGAGGGGGGTGTGCCAGCGACACGAAGGTCAGTGATGAGCCTAACCCAGTACCTCCCTCCCCGAGGTAGTGCCTCGGGTGCTCCCCACCCATCCCTGCAAATTCACCCTCTTCCCTCGTTTCCACTTGGGAATCTTTCCGTGCAGCCCACAGTTACCAAGTGTCCATCACGCGCCACCTCCTGGAGGGAGCAACATCTGCAAAATCTATCTGGAATTGTTTTTCATGAGAAAATCGACCTCTTACTATTGATCTTCTAATTCATGCATGTGGACTATATTCAGTATCTGATTTCTTTCCTCAGAGTTTTAGAGTTTCTATCTATGTGTATATTTTATTAGCTTTACATCTCGTTTCTCGGTGCTCCTGAAGACGGCGTTTCTGAAATTTTAAATTCCAACTTTTATTAGATAAATATCTGAATTTCTGCTATTAAATGCATTAGGCATTTTCTTTTCTTTTCAAAAAATTGTTTTGCTTGCTGTTTTGGGGGCACCTGGGTGGCTCAGCGGTTGAGTGTCTGCCTTTGGCTCAGGTCGTGATCCCAGGATCCTGGGATCAAGTCCTACATCGGGCTCCCTGCAGGGAGCCTGTTCTCCCTCTGCCTGTGTCTCTGCCTGTCTCTGGGTCTCTCATGAATAAATAAATAAAATCTTAAAAAATAATAAAATGGTTTTGCTGTTTTTAATGTAGATGCCTCTCTAGCTAGATCTTCTAACCTGCTTTCTGTCTGTATACACGAAGGCTATTTATTTCCTTACATTGATTTTAAAATCTGCTCCTGTACCAAATTCTCTTATTTTGCATATGCTGTTTCTGTCAGGCAGTCGACTTACTTTATTTCTTTCCTCCTAATTGCTATGTCTCTGATCACTTTTTCTTTTTTAATGCCTTGTCTCTAATGTGGGTGGAAGTTCTTTCCTGTTAAGGCAGGTGCTGTCTTTGGGTGAAGCACATAAAGAAAGAATAATCATCAGTTTCTATTTATTGAATATTTTTAAGAAAAATGAGTGATGGAAAAAAAAAAAAAAAGAAAAATGAGTGATGGGTTTTGTCAAATATCTTCTATATATCTAGGAAAATCATATGACTTTTCTTTACCTCTGTTGCGATGATGCATTTTGTCAGTAGACTTTCTAATACTGAGCCACTCATATTTCTGGAATAAACCTCCTTGCTCATGAATCACTTCTTTTTAATACGTTCTAACATTGTGATTGTTAATATTTTATTTCAGACTTTTGCATTAACATCTCCTGTGTGAGACTGGTCTGTGTTTTCCTGTTTTGTGGAAAAGTCTTCCTGGCATGCTTTTATTTTCGGAAGAGACATTATTCTGTACTTAATTCTTTTTCTTAGAGTAATTTGTATAAGAATGGATTGGGATTTTTTTCTTTTGATTATTTGATTATTTTTAAGTGAAATGAGTTTCTTTCTTCCTTTTTTTTTTAAGAATTGTACCAGGATATATATATTTTTCTAATTTTTAAAATTTATTTATGATAGTCACACAGAGAGAGAGAGAGAGGCAGAGACACAGGCAGAGGGAGAAGCAGGCTCCATGCACCGGGAGCCTGACGTGGGATTCGATCCCCGGTCTCCAGGATCGCGCCCTGGGCCAAAGGCAGACGCTAAACCGCTGCGCCACCCAGGGATCCCCCAGGATATATTTTTGATGGTTTCTGGCTTCACAGCTTTTGAGTCCCTTTTTTGTTGCTGGTATGTTGTGTTTTTTTTTTTTTTTTTTTTTTTTTTTACCTTTTTTATATGGCTTCAAAATGTGGTATATGATATGGACTCATAATTTCTGAGAACCTTTTCTCTGGACTTTTCCTTCCTTTTATCTACACCTTCCCTATTGTCTCTGATCTGCTCAGTAGAGATTTTAAGTTTTGCTCTAGAAACTGTGTCTGGTGGGGGTTGGGGTGGGGTTGGGGGTGAAGGTGGTGCCAGGCAGGCGGTGTCTGATAATTTAAGAGGCTAGTGGGAATGCAATCTACTTTCATAACAATCTAAGATAGTCGTATTTTCCAACATGTTCAAGAGGGCATATCTTGCTACAGGAATTATTTGAAATAAAGTCTTAAAAATACTATATCAGGTCTTACCAAAGGAAGCAAATACGAAAAGACTACACCTCAGGATGCCTGGATGGTTTAGCGGTGGAGCGTCTGCCTTCTGCTCAGGGCATGATCCCAGGGTTCCAGGATCAAGTCCCACATCAGGTTCCCTACAGGGAGCCTGCTTCTCCCTCTTCCTGTGTCTCTGCCTCTCTCTGTGTCTCTCATGAATAAATAAATAAAATATTTTTAAAAAGAGGATCCCTGGGTGGCTCAGTGGTTTGGCGCCTGCCTTTGGCCCAGGGCGCGATCCTGGAGTCCCGGGATCGAGTCCCACGTCAGGCTCCCAGCATGGAACCTGCTTCTCCCTCCTCCTGTGTCTCTGCCTCTCTCTCTCTCTATGTTTATCATAAATAAATAAATCTTTAAAAATATATATTAAAAAAGAAAAGAAAAAGAAAAAGCCTCCATCTGAAAATATACCTGAATATGAAAAGTTAACTGTCTTCACCCCAAGGATCCGTCCCCGTGAGTGATGGATTCCTGTCCCAGTCCTGGTCCCAGGACGACGTGCAGCCCCCACTCTATGACTGTGAAGTTCTCCTTCCCCGGTTACTGTGGTTCCACAACGTTCTGATTTTCTGTCTCCTTTTCCCTCCTTTTCTTCTCTCTCCATATGGGTCTCTTCCCTCCTCTGCTCTCAGTGTGCCAGACATTTAGTTTATTGCAGTCCTGGCGTTCTCCTTTTCTGGTGACTGTATGAGCTCTTCTGGTTTCAGCAGTCTATACCTGGATCCTGGATATACACCTGCCCAGACTCTGCTTCCTGTCTTCCCGCTGTCAGCTGAACAGACCATCCTATTCTTGGACTTAAAATCCAAGTGTATTTTTGTCTTCAAACCTGTCCTTTGTCAAGACATCTCTGTCTTGAGACATAAAATCTTTGGAAGCTGCCTGGGTATCCTCCTCTCTCCCACAGTGGGTCCCTGCAAGCCATCACAGAGTTACCTGAACGTTTAGTCACATTCAGTGTTATGTATTCTCCAGTTGCCTCATCTAGTCTAACCCTCCATTTCTTCAAACTCAGACTAATATATCTATTATTTCTCCACTGTGTTCTTATTCTGCTTCTACAATTGCACATTGTGATCTCATTCATTTTCCTAAGCTTCGCTCTTCAGGATCCTGCACCTCTAACCAGTGTTTGTTCCTCATAGAATAATTTCCAGACTCCTCATTGTGGCGTGCAGGGTGCCCCACAGTCTGGCCACAATCCATTCTAACCTTTACCTTTTCCCTCATCCTTTCAAAAGGAAGACCTCTTGACCTCAACTTCCTTCTGAACATTCCAGGCCATGTGCCCATGGGATATTTCATGCTGGCTCTTTGTTCCTCCTTCCTTTCCCTGGGACAGTAGCCACCGCAACCTTCATGAAGAAGGACCCTGGATGTAAGAGGGACTCGAGGAGTGGGAGATGGCCAGGTGTCCAGAGCTCATGCTCCTCAGTATCTTCCAAACCCAAACGGGCCAGCAGCCTGGTGGACCCTCCTCACTCTACCTTCAAGTCAAATTTTCACAGTCAAACAAAACTTCAGTGAGGCTTTGGGGCTATGGTTCCTATAGTAACAGGGCCAGTTTCAGGTCTGATTTATGATGTCAGATGAGACTTCTTGACACCAGCAATCTCAAACTTACCCTTTTCAAAAAACTCAAATCAAGTACTAACATTTAAATAAACAATAACTTTATTAACACTATGTGCTGTCATCTTTTCTTCTCTAACCAGCATCCATGACTCCAGTCTCCTTCACAGTTGACATGAGATCCCCTTCCATGTCCTGTTGCTCTTGGAGGACATGCTTTGTGGTCCATGCTCTGCTATCTCATGACCCAGCATTGTTCCCATTAAATTCCCAAATACTGCTGGCTGATTAAATAATTATGAGTTCATGGGTGGTAGTCATCCTCACCAACTGTGTTCCCTTAGTACTCATTAGGGATCCCATTCTCTAGTTTTCACCATCAATGTCAGTGTATAAACTGAATCATCTGGTGTTTGGCTGAGTTTGCCACCTGCCATTACATTCTATTATTTTGTTCATCTGCAGGGGGAACTTATCTTGTCCTTCCTGGAAGTAAAGGTTATAGTCCTAGGTAAAAAAAACATGAATAAAATTAGTTCTGACAAAGGCGGAGTGGAAAGATGGGTGAATTGCAGAGGACAGGCATTCCTTGCTGCTAATACTGCAGATCAGGGCAGGGCCCCTCCTCAGCCAAACTAATGGAGACGCTTCCATCAAAATCCAAACAAAGACTTTATCATGCTTACACCGAATGTTCTTTTGGAAACTGCTCTAGCATTTCATCCCTGTAGCTATTGCTGCATAAATACATGTATTTGGTTGTTTCAAAGGAGAAAATGCCTTTGGTCAATGCGTCTTACCTTTACTTCACCATAGTAGACACTTCAGTTGAAAGGGAACATGAGGGCTCAGGGTAAGGTGCACCAAATATGTTCTGTGGCGATTCTACTGTGGAGGCAATGTGTGTGAGTGTCATTCTATGGGCTAGGTAGAGCTCCACAACGTCCCCAGAACAGCTACAAAACCCACAGGGCACTGGGAAATGAAGTTTCTGTGAATCTCTTACAGTGAAATCTGTTCTAAACTAATGTGAAGCTATGTCGAAACTACATCCCATGTGTAGAGCCGCTGATGATGAGATGCTGTCCCAGACCCTACTGGGAAGAGATGTGGTACGAAAAACATGTTAATTCCAAAACACATCTATCCCCAGGTAGTTGAGCAAAGGGACTATAGGCCTGTCACACAGAAATGTGGTTGAGTAACTCAAAACTTACAGAAGGGTATCAAATAGAAAATACAATATTCTGGTGCTCAACTCAATCACTTGTCAGATAAAACTATCTCTGGGCACCTGGGTGGCTCAGTCAATGAAGTGTCTGCCTTCAGCTCAGGTCATGATCTCAGGGCCCTGGAATCAAGTCCTGCATCAGGCTCCCTGCTCAGGGGGAGCCTGCTTCTCCCTCTGCCTCTGCTGCTCCCCCTCTTGTGCTCTCTCTCTTTCTCAAATAAATAAATAAAATATTAAAAAAAAAAAAACCTATCTCTAATACTGGTCTTCTGGTGAGTTATCACTGTGATTGTGACTGGTGTGTTTATACACTTTATTTCTTGGCTTAACCTCTTATATGATGACTTAAAAGGTGGGGAACGGAGTGTGTGTAAATCAGCATCCACTTACTGCTTTAAGTATTTATCTATATTTCGGACTTTGTCGAAAGTACCCAGTAACTCTTAACATCCACCAATTAGAATGAAGACATCAGCTCCCTTCCACCTTATTTTTCATCTCTTTGGTCCCACCTACTCCTGTTTAACTTCTATCATTTGTGTCCTTTTAAAAAGGTATCAGTACCTTAACATCTTAATTATTTTGGTAATTTTGAATATAAATTCTAAACTAGAAAATTGATACTGTCATAAACACTTATGAACATGTGGAAGTCTTCCACTACTGAACCATGTACTATCATGGTAATATTGGGGAATAATACATAATTACCCTGTAAATTAGTGTCATTCCCGACTAGTTCATGTGTCAATGCCAGATCCTTTCCCTTCTCCCACTGACTCTCTCCTTATCTACCTAGCCTTCCATTGGTTGCCCCAGATTATAACGTTCTACGCTATTTTATTTGTCTATGGGCCATCATTTTCTTATAAAAAAGACACTGGGCATTTTCCTATCATTTTCCAGTTACTTTTGTGTAATAATGGAAAAAATAAATGTAAATAAGATCACTGTTAAAAAAAATCATTTTATTGTTTTAAAGGTTTAGTTTGGAATAATTACTCAGAAAGGGAGGTTTTTTGGTGTGTTTGTTTGTTTGTTTGTTTGTTTTTTTCCTTTAGTTGTTTTTTAATGCATTTTTTGTTTGTTTAAGATCTCCGTGTCTTGGGTCTCATGGCTACTTACTTAGGTTTTTGGACAAGTCTTGAGCCTGCACTAATTTTTTTTTTCCCAAATGGAACAGACAAATGATCTAGGATAACACATGTCTGAAATTGACTTTATTTGTGCTGAGTAATCCGTTATCTGGGCACTAAATTGTAGTTTCCAAATCCCTTTTCCCTATAACCTTAAAGACACCCACCTCATTTTTAAATGTCTACAGCACAGGCTTTTCCCCCTGTATTTGTTGTTGTCTTTTTAGAAAAAAACAATGCTGTCAGCAAATGTGTGTCTTGAACAAGTCAGTGGTCAGGGAGTGAAGGGCACTTGCTCCAAGGGGAGCCCATCCCGGAGAGTCTGGGCTTTATGATTTCCCCTCAATGAATCCACACCCCTGTTTCTCTAACGACCAAACACACATCACCATGTCTAAACTCAACGTCAATTATTTGAGTTACTTTAAGGGAAACGTTATTTTTAAACTTTTTTTTTCTCTATAAGCTTTATATGATTATATTTTAGTTACTGCAGTGAAACCAACAATTTACAGAAGTAAAGTTATTTGTTTTGGCTTCTCCAGAGATGAGACAGGGAAAGGAATCTAACAAGAAAAACCGCGAAAATCCCATGTACCTTACATTATAACATGATTTTAAACTATTTACTAATTTTAAAGGTGGATACATTCTGTATTTCTATGGTTTCTGATTTTGTATCAGTTACATACATCTAGATATAAATATCTTTGTCCCCTTGAAATTAATCATTTCAAAAAATGATTAATTAGTATATTGAGGGCTGATGGCAATCTTTGGGAAGAAACTGTAGGCTGCAAATTGTTACTTTCAAACCACAATTTCCTAGATATATATTTGCTTTTAGTTTTTATTTTATTTTTTAAAGATTTTATTTATTTACTTGAGAGAGAGAGAGAGGGAGAGAGTGCACAAGCAGGGGGAGCAGTGGAGGAAGAGGGGGGATCAGAGTCCCTGCTGAGCAGGGAGCCAACGTCAGGACTCCATCCCAGAACCCTGAGATCATGACCTGAGCTCAAGACAGACAGTTGCCCATGTGAGTCACCCAGGGGCCCTGTATGTATTTGCTTTTAGATGAACTTTTTAAGAAGGGATTTCCATATTTAAAATTTACTCTTCTGCTAATGAGGAGTTTGAATGAAGTGAGAATCCACTTTTTTACATAAAGCCTTATGCAATTGCATTGATCCTTCAGGTTAGTACAGATTTAGTGAATTGTGTGCTATTTTCACAGTGTACCCACATCATGGGTGCTCTTATGGCCTGTTTTCTAGATGAAAACACAGAAGTACAGACTGGTCAAGTGATTCCAGAGTCCCAGCTGACAAAATGCCAGAGTGGCTCTAGACGCCATCCTCTTGCCGCTCTAGACCTCATGCCTCATCCCACCTTCCGGCGAAAGTGAAGTTTGGGGTCTTCCCAAATTACACGGTGAAGTTAATCAGCTTCTAACAGCAATCATAGGCAATTTTAGATTTCCCTTTTGTAATGCAGGACAATCCATATCCTTCGTATCACAATCCCAGGTGGGCTGACTCGCTGTAAAATGGCCTTAATGGAACCGTCTTCATGTCCATTAAGAATAACCTGTCATCACTGCACACATACATTTGCAATATTTCCAGAATCCATTTTGTACTTTGAGATTTCAGTTCTATTTTGCCAGGATGCTAGAATCTCACACTCGAGGGCAGACTTCACAGAGAACAGGTGGGACACATCATGATTTTAGCCCAAGTGACTTATTGTTGATGAAATCAACCCAAAGAGGATCACAAGGTTCTTTCAGGATGTTTGCTTCTCGGCTTCTCCACCTTGACATGGTCCTGAACTTGTAACACTGTATTTTTTTTAGCATATTTATTCTTTTCATTCTTTTATTCTGTTGGGTGTTCTCAGGCTGGTCTGGAGGCCATTCTGCTACTTCTCATCCTCATTCTTTTTTTCAAAATAATCATTTAATTATAGATTAAACATTTATACCATGAATGAGAAGCTATTTTATTTACTTTATGTGAACAAGCCCGTTTAAATCTCACAAGAATGTGGTAAGCTCGGACAGAGAAGTCCAAAGCACAGGGAGGTTGAGTCACCTCCAGCCACCTCCAGCTGAAGCAGGATAAGGTGCTAACCAATCCCGAAGGAGGTGAATTTCCTTCACAAGGACAAGGGGGGATTGGCTCTGGGAACTATGGGAGAGACATTTATTGCTGAGAACAAAGGTACTAAAACAGCAAGCAGCCAGTTAGATGCAAACCTAACCCAACCCATATCCACCCCCTGGTGTTGGGAGGCAGAAGGATTGGTCACCCCTGCTCCAGCGGGAAGGAATGTAGCTCCTGGGTTGGAGGAAAGAGAGTAGGGAGTGGTGTCAGAAGAATCCACACAGCCTCCTTCCTGCTGCACCTCAAGGGTGCAGGACACCCAAGCAAACACCCCTGCAGGTGGAGAACAGGCCTCATCTCAGTTGAAGTGCCTGTGACTGTCCAGATTCTGTGGGCCAAGGGCAGAGCCCAGAGACCAGCACCTGGTTGAGGCAGAGCTGGGAGGGCAGGGCCAGGAGGGCAGAGTGGGGCAGCCTCATCTCTGCGGGGAGGATGTTGGCCTGGACTCCCTCAGCCCTGCGTCCTTGAGGCCTGGCCGGAGCTGAGCCCTGAGCCTGAGTGCAGGCTGCCATTTGGGAGTGGAAGGGAGGTGAACAGCCCTCATGCCAAGTGGTGTGCAGAAGACAGAGGCGGGGGAGCCCCTCCATGTTCCCGCCTCCAGGTCACTGAGGGCCCAGTGGAGGGAAGGGCAGGCTGGAGCCCCGAGGGCTGACTGGTGACCTTGCCATCACCACAACATGAAGGAATCCTCATTGTAAAGACACCGGGACCCACATGCAACCAGAGCACTTGACAAGGCAAGACTTCGTTTCTCTTGTCAAGTCGGGATGAGGACTCATTGAGGCAACTGAGTCCCATTAGCACAGCCAAGATAGGATCTTGCTTTTGACCAGATTTGATTGAATATGCTACCTAACATGTATTTGTAGGCTCCTGGAGGGTTACGGCATGAATGAACCCATCATCCTTCATCATGCCTCCGGCACTGAGGGTTAAGGCTGCAGGGGGACACGTAGTCTGATTCATGGAGTTGAAGTCTAGTTCCTGTACCCTGCGGTTAGCGAGCCGGGGGTGTCGGGGGGCGGCTCTCTGTGCTGTCTTCCTGCTGAGCTTCTCCGAGGGGTCCACCGGCTGCTCTGGACTCCACACCCTTATTCTGGGGGGTGTTACTGATAAGTCAGAAAACGAAGTTTGACTTAAAATGCTTCCAGAAATACCCATGTCTTGTTTCCCGAGGACACTGAATGCACACTGGTGGGCAGGTCTGGGAAGTGAAGTTGTGTGAAGTTATGCTCTCTGCCTTCTTCTTCTGTCTCCACTTTGGACCACATTTATTGATTTGTTTTAAATCTGCAGTATTGAGATGGAGTCTTCCACTCAGCAGGTCTCTGAGAGGTGCTGGATATGAATGTTGCAGTAAATCCACTTGTTCCCACGGTGCCATGTGTGTAAATGAAAGGCACTTTCCATCCCAAGCAAACATTGATGACACGGTGGCTCCAAGGTAGGATACTTCGGGTTACAGCATAACCCCTTTTTCCATGCTCTCAGAATTTTCTGATGGCCTTTTATGTAGTCACCTTTGTTCCTTTGGACAGATGTTTGCTAAACATTCACTATATTTGAGTATTAATTTGAAATTGAGAGAATGTGTAAGGAAAATGCTTACCTTTATGTCAACCCTCACAACCTCTTAGACTCTCATTGGGGAAGAAACAACTTGTTCGTGTGAATTGCATAAGATACAGAAAGGTAAATGCTTAATGTCAAAAGGAGCAGGCTGGACATGGTCCACAAGCTTGAGGGAACTGTGGCTTTCACCCCCCTGGTGTGCTCTGTGGACCCGGTTCTCCTGGATGAATCCAAGTCCAGCCTTTAATTTCTCACAAATCTGGCCTTTCTAGTTGACATTGAAGTTGAGAGTCAATACATAAAATTGGAGTTGGAGAAGGGAGTGGTCAGTGCAGGCTGCAACGACTCTCCATGAGCTCTGATGAGGGAGCCCCGGGAGCTGCGGCCTTGAGGGAGAAGCAGGCAGAGGGGGCACATCATGTAGGACTAAGCCATCGGAGGTGCTTTCTACAGCTTCTTAAAGACGCAGTTGAGGGTGTGATGCATGTGCTTCCAACATGGATCCACTGTCTGTGCGATGTGACGGGCAGTCATGCCCTCGCTATGTACCAGAAGGCGTTTCCATCTGCTCTTCCCCTTCTTCCTCCTCCCATCTGTGGGAGCACCCAGTAGGGGTGTCTGCACCAAAATCCAGTTTCGCCTCCATAATCCTGGTCTCCTTTTATTGAACACACTGTGTTAAAGCCTCAAAAAGAGGTAGTTCAAAGGATTAGGCAACTGGACCCAATTTAAATATTTAGAAAATGGGGCCTCATGTGCTCCATCAGTGGAGCATCTGCTTTCAGCTCAGGATCCTGGGGTCCTGGAGTTGAGCCCCACACCCGGCTCCCTGCTCAGCCAGGCGTCTGCTTCTCCCTCTGCCTCTGTCCATCCCCAGCCCCTGCTGGTGCTCTCTCTTTCCTTGTCTCTCTCTCTTTCTAATAGATAAATAAAAATATTTTTAAAAAAAATTTAAAAATGAGTATACTCGTTCTCTGGAGTTCTTTGTGTGCTATGTCCTCAATTATCCCCAACTCCAACCATCACTGATGGGAAACGACACTCCTCCTACTGCACGTACTTCTTGCAGTTGGATAAAAACATCGCAGAGGTTAGCAATTAGAAGCACCTTAGTCCAAACGACACACTACTTTTATTTTTTCACAAGGAGAGAAAATCCACAGATCAATGTAATCCTGTTGCCCTCAACCTGTCCCTTTATTCTGCAAATACATTACTTGCAATTTTCATTCAAAATCTTTTTTTTCTAACAATCTTTTTCATCTTGGGCCCTAATTACTTAGGTGTGGGGTGTTTAAACAAAGGGAGCAGGGTAAGTCCCTGCGTTCATGACAAACCGGTCTTTTGGAACCAGCGCCTGAGTGCAGGTCGCGGCAGAGGTGCCCCGTGTTGGGGGCCGCCCCGGGGCGCAGGAGCCTTGTGGAGGACACCGCTGAGCTTAGGGAAAGGCCACAAAGGCCGCTGGTATGTACTCAGGAATAGCGCTGACACGTGAGTGCACTTCTTTGTTGCTCCTTCATTCTCAACTCCATTTCTAACAGAAAATAGTAGCATAAATATTTGTCAGCACCTCCACTTGTCTCCCATTTCTTTGTAAACTTGGATGACCCAGGCTTGGAGAAGGTCTGGACGTCATGATACTTGAGACTGAATTCTGTCCATGTGTGGAAGGTGCACCTCTGTTATCGTGGTCACGTTCCGCTCAACATCCTTTCAGATTGAGTTGAATTACACGGAGCGTTCAAATCCATAGGATAAAATCTCTGAAATGTCAAGTAATCACAACCACGTGGCCCACATCTCTAAAGCACAGATTTCCAAAGATAATTAGATGAGAGCCTTTGGTCTGCTGTTATTTTGCTCTCAAGTTTTTTGGTTTACCCACATTTTGTCCTAAAAAGTCAAGCATTTGTGCAGAGCAAACTATGTCAGGAAAACCTCCTCCACTTTCTCCCCTGGAGGTTGGGAACTTAACTGCCATGGCCACTTTGCTCACACTCTTTCTTGGGGTCTGCACAGTTAATCCTTGACTTAATCAGCCCTCCCTAGCATACCAGGGGGCCTATTTTCTTGAGAATCTCCTTTAGAACTAGGCAGAGCGCTGAAAACTACACGCAGATCATTTCCACGCTGGCAAAAAGCGCTCACTATATTTTGTAGGTGAGATTACAACGCAGCAGACACCGTGTGGTTTGTTCCTGCTCCTGCTCCTGGGTTCCTTTAGTCTTGGTCTTAATTATTATACTAAAAAGGGGTAAAAATTTTAAAGGCCCTCTGTTAGATGTCTATGTGGCTCGGAGAAGATTCTCCAGTGAACTCAGTGCTTCACAGTCTGGGATTTGAAGACATTAGAATTTTATAAGGGGCAGGGAATCCTCCTTCCTGTCTCCTCTGCGGCGTCTCTCACACACCCAGCTGCATGCAGCCATGTGCTCGAAGCTCCCACACCCAGACACACACGCACACACACAGACATGCAGCATTTAGGCTTACTCTCCCGTTGTCTTGTAAATAGTCCCACCATCAAAATACTTGATGCATTCATTTTCCAGAATAACAGTTGACACATCTTTTTCTCTAAACTAATTATTTTGACCCCCTACAGAAATAACAATTAGCTAATCAAGTTACATACAATTTCTAAGTTTCAACTTAAAGTTTCATTTTTATTTTTCTGTTGTCGTTACTGTTAGAGTCAATTAAAAAAAATAATGCATAGTGTGTCCAAGCCACGGCATGATCTCTGTCTGTATCATGTGATTGGAGTGATAACACAATGGTAACTGAACGTGTATTAGAAATCTCATAGCTGGAAAGTCAGGCAGCAGCCACATGTGATTATGGCTTTTCCTTTTTGTAGGCTTCTCCCCGCATTATGTGATACATCCCACAGGGAAGTTTCTTAAAATAAAATGGCATTCTAGGATGTAAGACCATTGAGCAAATCACCTGCAAAGGGCAATTATAATATCTGTTTGTACAGTTTTCTAGCGAGAACTCAATGGAGTAAAATGACCTATTCCTGTCCTCAACACACAGAAGGTGCTTGAAAAATATTTGCTGCTTTCACAGCAGTTTCTTAAACTAATGCATATTTTGGGTATAGGTTATAAGACCTATAACATAGGTTATAAGATACTTTATACAAAAATAATGAGGCTCCTTTGGTAAAACACATTTTAATGTTTGGAATAAAATTTGTTTAATTCATATGAGCCATAAAAGAAGATCTGAATAAGCCTGATCATAGCAGTGCCATTACTGGAAACAGGTGGATCTTTTAGTGATTTGCTGAGCATGTGGAACTGTGTCAGGCTCCCAGGAACGGGTGAGGCTGGGGTGGGGACGCCCCCTCCTCAAAGGTAAGCAGTCCCCAGGCCTGGCCTGCAAAGGGCCTCACCACCCCCCAACTCCCTTTCTGCTACTGTGGCTGCTGTTCAGTACTCTCCCCTTGTTCCCAGCATTAGCATGAATGTGAACATGCCCCTCTTCATAGAAAGATTGCCACTGTGAGAACCCACTGCAAGAAATACAAACACATAACCTCTTAGGACCTCTGTGTGTGTCCTGATTTTTCTGATTTCCCTTTCATTTTCCCTTGTATTACCTGCACTAACTCTGGGTTGCTAGAATCCGCTCGTCCTTTTTCACCTGCGATGGCACCATGTCTGATTCCGGAGGAGCATGGTTCAGGCAGCTGACCCCACTGGGGCCTTCAGGTGGGCTAGTCACTCATAAAAAGCCTTCACTTTCACACATCCAGACATGGACTTTCCATCCATTTATGTGATCACCTGCAGAAGAAGGTAATTCCCACTGAAATTATTTTTTAAGAGGGCAGTGCCTTCATTGGTTGTTGAACAAAATAGGAGAAGCCTACCTTTGGGGGGGCGAGGTCTCCTTGCTTTCCCTGGCTCTGTGTCAGTGTCCTCTGTCCACCTTCTCTGTTCTTGCCTGTGAAAGCAGGGACTGTGTTGCCATATGCGCACTGCCCTTGTGAACAGATTTAAGGAAACATATGATTGACACCAGTGCTTTCATGTGCCCCACTCTCCTCTGAATGTGTGTGTGGCTGGGCCAGGTCTCTTTCAGTGAATATTTTATGGTGTCATCGAGGGAGTCAAAGGGCAAATAATGCATTACACGAGCCGTATGAGCTCATCAGCAAATGATGAGCTCTGCAGCAAGGGCTTGGATCCGGCACCTCTGGGACTCTGAGCCTCTCTATCTACTCAACAGCAACAGGTCCTTGCACAGAGAGGGCAAATCTGCTCCACGTTCAAACCAGCATGGGTCCCCTGTGGGCCAACTAAACTTGTTTTTCAAAGGTGCCACAACTCTTCAGAATTATTTAAAATTTAGATTCAAGATAACAGATATCCAGAAGTTTCCCAGTGATGGGCTTGCTTTCCACAGCTCATGTCCGCAGACCCACAGGGGTCTTCCGTGTGTCCTGGCAGTTAGTTCTGAAGCTCTGTCCATGAAGGGGGGCTCTAACCACCTCAGAGGTGAGTGTGTTCAGCTGTGCCTGGTTTCCCTGGCAACAGACATCTATAGCTATCTTGAGTGACCTACATGTCTAAGCCGTCTATGTCATCCAAAGGAAGAAGCTTGCTGAGAAGAAGAGATACATATGGCCATTAAATCATTAATTCTATTTCAGCCACTAGCAACTGAGTGTTTGCTCCCCACTTGGTTGTGAGAGAAAAGTGAAGTGAGTTTCTGCCTCAGAAACAGTGACTGTAAGAAGCCATCCTTACCGGCTGCCCTTGAGATGAACTTCCTAGGATATCACCATAGCTTTCATTTTGAAGATTGGCCAATAATGAAATGAGTAAGAAAAAAAATCTGAGTAAACCGAAAACAATAGCTTTTTTCCTCTTTGTGGAGAAATTAAGTACTTGTGGGCTTAGAATGGCCATAAGAACATTCCACACTCCTCTAATGGAACGTTTTTTTCAGAAAGAACCAGAACCAAGCTGAGTCATAGCAACCTGAGAAGTCAGTGCCTCTTTAGAATTTTCTAAAAGGTTTATGTTCCTTGCCTTAAACCTTTGGACCTTAGTTATTTTCCATCACAAAAGATGAAAGTAGGACTAATTCTATTAGAGGCAATTTTCCCAAACATTAACTCTTATAAGTGGTGGGCAACCCACCATCATAATTAAAAGTGTTTACCAAGTGTTTAAATGCACATTCAACCACTGGCTATTCCAGCCATAACCAAAGATAGGTCTCCAGTCTTAGGACACCACTGAATGTAGGGATGACACGGAACTTGGAAACCTCCGGCAGAGATCAGAAGGAGACTTTGTCAATACAGAATTTATTGTTTGTAGCCTGTTTGTCAATGGACCAAGTCTTGAATCTGGCTTTACTCTGTGCCAGACAAAATCCCAAATATTGTAGGGTGAAGAAAACACTGTGTTGTCATCTTTGCTGTCAAGAAGGATGCCGCAGACCCTTCTGGAAAGATTTCGGGAGCAAGGCCACATAGAGAGCCTTGGTGGGGGTGACAGGGCTGAAAGAAAATCACAACCTCTTGAAGTGGCGGGTGATTCTGAGACATCCACGCACAGGGCTGTTTTCTTGTTAGGCAGATACTTGGTTCTTCAACCACTGGGTTATCAGCACTTTTTGATCTATGCCCTCAGGACCACGTGTTAATTGATAAGCTTATGAAGGGCTCACTTTTTAAATAAGTTGAATTTATTGAGACAATGTAGGAGGAGAATCAAAAGTGATGTTGAAATTCAGGAAGTAAAGATCCCTGGGTTTGGGGACACTTAATGGATGAACACAATGTTTAGCGTACTTTTTAAGGAATGGGTAGGGCTGGACTAGACCAAGCAGGGCACAGGGTGAGCCAGGATCCAAACAGCATTAGTGAGTTAATGCAGAGGAATTACCATGGCATTTCCAGGGAGCAAAGGGCTCCATGTGCCCCAACAGCGGGAGACAGAAGCAGAAGACATAGGGAAGGAAAAGGAGTCTTGCCACATTTGGGAGAGCATTCCAGGATCCGCCAGGTTACAGTAACTCAAACCAGGGAACCGTAGAAGTAGTAAAAGTAGACAAAGTCACGTGTGGATTTAAGTTCCAGTCTGGCCCCCCAAGAGGTGCTGGGCTGATGCCTGAGGATGTGGGGGCGCAAAGGGAGACGCCCCGTGTGAGCCTGCTCACAAAGACATCTGCCTTTAAAAAGTAACAATCGGTTTGGGAATACTTGTGGGAAATTGGGATTATCTGCACAATGAAATAAAATCAATCCTGATAGGTCATCCAGTTGGCTTTCTCTCCCCTCCTTCTAGAAGTAACAGATGGGTGCATGTGGCTCACCTGGGGTGAGCTATGCTGCAGACCCTGGATGCCACCTCTGCGTGGCCCTTACCGGGGGGGGGGGGGGGGGGGGGGGGGGGCGGCAGCTGCCCTGCTGACAGAGCAGAAGGTCCCAGGGCTGGATCCCTGGTGGCAGTGTTGTGGGAGGCAGAGGCAGAGGCAGAGGCAGAGGGAGGCCTTGGGCTAATCCTGGTCTCTGGCGTGGGCACCAAACATGAGGAGATGGAGACCTCCTGAGAAGTGGGATCACAGGGGATGCCCCCAGAGTCCAGTGTCCTCGCTTTGGAAAGAGAGAGAGTATGCTGGATGATCTGTGCCCCACCCACACCATCTGGGACTTGAGGTCAGTCCCACACGTGGGAGGGGGGAGGCCTGGGGAAGCAGAAATAAGCAGCACACCTGTGAAAACCATCTCGGCCTCTCATCCCACACTGAAGTGTTCTGCCAGGACCAGCGCACTTGCCCGTCTCCCCTCCACCCCCTGTGTCCAACCATCCGTCTCCCCACTGCCCCTCTGGCACTTCCAGCTGTCCTGTCCCTTGCTGGCTCCTTCCAGCTTAGAGGGGGTCAAAGTCATCCTCCCTGCGATTCCCACCACCCACCACAGCCACAGCCATAGTGCTGTGCTCCACGCCCTTTGCCAGGCGCCCACTGAGCTCCTGGACGAGGCTGTGCCCAGTTGTCACAGCTTCTCTGGCCACAGACTTGTGTTCACGACACACCTTTCCTGGGGCTTCCCTTCTCCCCTCCTCTCAAGACCCCCACATTGCTCTCCTGAGGAAAGCCCCCACCAGAATCAGGCTGTGGTTCACCTCCTGCCCTCTCGTGAGCCCCCCACCTCCCATCGTTCAGGTGGAAGCAGGTACACCGTTCCCTACCCCTTGATAAGATCATTAACCCAATGATACATTCAGAAGACTTTTATTAAATGCACACGGGAAGCTTGATCATAATATTTCCCAGTTTTTATTGTTATTTATTTCTCTCCCTTCTAGACAATGTGAACCTCTCCTGGGAAGAAAAAACTCAACTTCTATGTAGTCATAGTAATGCTTACAGCCACTATTATTTTACTAGCAGTATAATTCCACAGTGTAGAGCCCAGACATCTGACAAGATGCATTTGCAGCTTGGTTTACGTCCCTGGAAAAATGAGCGAGCCACACTCAGCCTGTGTGCTGAGCCTTGGTCTGTGGTGTGGGGTTGACCCCATCATTCGCCTTGTGAACTTCGCTGAGGCTCACATGGGTCCGTCTATAAATGATGTGCTGCCAAGTAAGGCTCAGTAGTACCAATTAACTGTGATGATCCCCAGGATCCCTGGGTGACTTTTGGAAGCCCACACAAGGTTTCCTCAAATGGGTTCCGTGAAACAAGAGCCATTGCATGTTGTAGGCACAGACCCCTGGGTGTGATGGTAGCGTTGCAAGATGTCTTTGCCTTTAGTGCTGCTGTTCTTGGTCGTAGAGCTTCAGAGAATGAAGAGGTAGACCAGACGAAGAGTGGTGGGCAGCAAAGCAATGTTTATTAGCAAGAGTATAAAGCTCCTGGAGAGCAAGGGGGTCCAGAAGGGCTGCCTTCAGAGTACCTAAGTTGAGGGGTTTTTATGAGATCTTTTGTGGAACTCTCTTAAGCAACCAGGGTGCACGGGGTCGTGCCAATCAGGGCTTTGGTCATGTCTCTATCGACCTAATAGGTTCATGTCCATGTGCAGACAGTCTTTTTGGCTGACATCTGAGTGAGTAAGGGACAGACAAGGCTAGGTGGGGAGAGGTAGATAGGGGGCTATGTGATCAGGCTCACAGAAGTCCCAAAAATGCTGAGATATAAGGAAACCGGAGATAAGGGAGCAAACCAGGTCACCCTGCCCTAGGTGTGGGTGGAAAAGATATTTTTTTAATGACAGTTGCCTGTGACTTAACAAAGAATATCCAGACCCCAGAGGAAGCCATTAAAGATGTTCTCACCAGTCCTTACTCAAACCAGAATGTCACAAGAAGGATAAGGCCACTGGTTCCTGGGTCAGTCCTAAATAAAAGATTGTCAGTGGAGGCCCACGTGGGCAACCTCTGTTGGGACCTCTTCACTCCTGAGAGCTTCTCTGTATCCTCGATTAATGAACTTCTATCGCTTTACTCTCCTCTGTCTGTAAGATTCATTCTTGGACTCTTGAATGAAACAAGAACCCAGCTCTTGGGTGAGACAAGAACCCAGCTCTCCCACTTCATGGGGGCCTAGGCCTTAAGAGCCCCTTGCCTGTGATATTGTCAAATGCTTTTGTGGTTAATTGTCTTATTTTAGGACTTTTTGCTGAAGTCATTTCTTCAAAGACCACAAAGCAGGATGTCAGTGCTCTATCCTTTTAGCTGTTCTGACTCCATGTCTTCTTGTTGGGGACCCTGGCCCTGACTCCCTGACTGTCCAATTAACTCCTAACAGTAGGTCATTGTAGATGATGGAGCAGCTGCTCACAGCATCTTTTATAAGCAGGTACATCTGTTTTTTTTTTCTTTTTCTTTCTCATTTTCATAGTCAAAATGGAAGGAACTGGGGCACCCAGGCTCAGTCAGTGAAGTGTCTGCCTTTGGCTCAGGTCATGATCTCAGGGTCCTGGGATCAAGTTCCACATCTGGGAACTCCATCCTCAGCAAAGAGTCTGCTTCTCCCTCTTCCTCTATGTACCTTCTCTTTCTCTCTCTCAAGTAAATAAATAAAATCCTAAAAAAAAAAAAAAAAAAAAAAATGGAAGTAACTTAAAAATAAGAAATTAATGATTTGGGACACCTGGGTGGCTCAGTGGTTAAGTGCCTGACTTCGGCCCAGATGTGATCCTGGAGTTCCAGGATCGGGTTCCATATTGTGCTCCCTGAAGGGAGCCTGCTTCTCCCTCTGCCTGTCTCTGCCTGTCTCTCTCTCTGTGTCTCTCATGAATAAATAAAACAAAATCTTAAAAAAAAAATAAAAAAGAAATTAATGATGTAAGGAATATTCTGGTAAACTAGTTTAGCTTTGAAGCTAAAAGGCAGAGCTCTCATGAACTAGCTGTAGAAGCTGGTATAGACACAAGTAAACACTGAGAAAGACTCAGTGAAGTTTTTTTTGCTAAACTTCCACACAGAATTAATAATCATCCAAGATGATTATTGATACATCGATAGCAATTGTATATTCCGGTACTTGAGGGGAATACCTAACCTATTGCTTCAACATGAGAGAATGTTTCAGGATGTGATTTGAATTGATGTGTTAATACTGTGCCTTGCTTCTTAAGAAGACAAATGCTATGAAATTAGGTGATAATCCAGAACAATGGTTCTCAAACTTGTTGGTCTGAGGACCTCCTTTCATTCTTAAAAACCATTGAGGATCTCAAAGTAATTTTGTTTATGTGAGTTATATCAAATGTGAGAGAGGCCCTCTAGGTAAATATCATATCCAGAACAGAAGAGACTAAGTAAGATAATTTTTTTTGCTCCAAATAGAACAAAAATGTACAAGTTTACATTAAGCAAAAAGGAACTTTGCAAATTGTAAGATTACCTTTGGGAAAAAGAAATGTATTCCCTTAAAATAAAAATTCTGCATTTAACCTACTTTTTCTTATTATTTCTTTACTTATGTGTTGAGGCATTTTGACATTTAAGTAGGCATTAAAATATGCTTTGGAGAATGAGAAATGAGAAAGTGTCCGCTAACATGGGCATGACCTTCCCATAGACCCCCGTGATGGACACATCCTCACCGGACCACTTCCTGTGATGACTCCAGCCAGCAGACCACGCACACCTCTAACTGTGTTACTATGGAGGCTGACTGTGTATCAGAGCTTCCCCTTTGGATGTAATTCTCTTTCATTTACTAAGGCAATGTGACTTCCTCCACCGAACTGGTCATGCCATAAAAATAAACTATATTTGATTCATTTATCACCAAGGAAGTAAAGTCCAGTTGCTAGGCATGGCTTTGTTGCCATGGGAGCCACATGGAGAGGCTGCTTTAGTTATTAAGTTACTTCCATCCACAATTAACACTGCGCAGCCAGGTCTGACGTTCACTGAACACAGCTTTGCTTTTGATGAGGATCTCTGACCGTCGCATGCTGTTTCCACTTTCTTCCTCTCTCTTTTCAATCTGAGACTCCTCATTGAGTAAAAATAACCATAGTTTGGGGGCACCTGGCTGGCTTGGTCAGTGGAGTGCGAGGCTCTTGATCTTAGAGTTGTGAGTTCTAGCCCCAGTTGGATGTAGAAATTATTCTTTTTTTAATTTTTATTTTAAAAAATATTTTGGTTATTTATTTGAGAGAGAGAGAGCACAAGCGGAGTGAGGGGCAAAGGGGCAGAGGGAGTGGGAAAAGAAGACTCCCCACTGAGCAGGGAGCCTGATGGGGGCCCTGGGATCATGACCTGAGCCAAAGCAGATGTTTCACTGACTGAGCCACCCAGGTGCCTCTAGAGGTTACTTTAAAAAACAAAACCTTGGGGATCCTGGGTGGCTCAGTTGGTTAAGCATCCAACTCTTGATGTCAGCTCAGGTTGTGATCTCGGGTCATGGGATTGTGCTCAGCATGGAGATTCAGCTTGGGACTCTCCCTCTGTCCCTTCCCTTCCCTGAACTCCTGTGCACACATGGGCTCTCTCTCTCAAAATAAAATAAAATAAAATAAAATCTTAAAAAAAAAAAAAAAACCTCCATCATTTGACCAAACTGCTAAGTTATTTCCCTATATCATGGTCGATGCCCTTCCGCCCCCGCCCTTATCCGTGGAAGGTGATGTGGGAAACCAAGGCAGGAAATGTAGATCAAATTAAATGTCCATAAAACCTGCAGCCCATTGACAAATACTTGAGGCAAGCAGCGAGTAATGTTCCTTCTGGAAACTCCCAACTGTCTTAATGTGAATGCTTTGCTGGAAGGAAAAACAACCTTAGCTTGACAATAGCCAGGCCTCCAGGATCCTTTGTAGTCCCTCAGCATCTTCAAGTCCTTTTAGAAATCTCCCTTTGTCTTTTCCTCTCTCCCAGCTCCCCAGGAGGGAATCAGTCTCCCCTCACAGCCCTACTCTTCTTGCTCATGGGTCCTGTTCCTTGGTTTTCATAAAACCACCTTTTTTGCACCAAAGACGTCTCAAGAATTCTTTCTTGGCTGGTGACTCTAGACCCCAGCACTTCAAACCACACCATGACAATGTCTTAGCACAGTCTTCCTGACCCATTATCCTAAACATTTAGAACTTGTTTTCCAAATGAATAAATATTTAGCAGTGCTGAGGATAAACATCCAAGAGACTGCTAGAATTTCCGCCATTCACTGGAAAACCCAGTCTTCAAGGAAGTGATGTGCCTCGTGGAGGCTGGAGGGAATGCACGAAGCTGGGGAGATCTGACTTGGTTTTCCAATAGTCACTGTCCTAGAAACTCAAGTCAGGTCTCCAGGCTTGTCCTCATTTACGACCTCACTCTTGTTAGGATCTCACATACAATTAAGGTTCCCATGGCCTGTTTACCTCATTGTTATAAACTTCTCTCCTGGAGGGATTTCTGGATAACTTTGTCTATCCAAGAAATTAAGAAAAGAGATTATTCAAATCCTCCTTGTCTCACCTTGTAGGAAGTTTGAGACTTGAGCATTTCCCATACTAACAAAGGCTGTTTGTTGGTGTGCAAGTGGGGAGGGGAGGGGAGTGTGTGTAAGAGGGGGAGGAGGAGGCTGCAGGAGGCAGTGAGGCCAGCCCTGGTCCTTCCACTTACCCATGAGTAAAGGACAGGTGAGGCTGGGTAGGGAGGCACAGGTAAGGCCCACGTGACCAGGCTCACAGAAATCCCAGACATGAAGGAATGTTAGCGATGAGATATTAACCAGAGAGAGGGGAACATAACAAATCCACCATGTTGGTTCTAAATATAGACAGGATATTCTCACAATACTTACAAATCCACCAGGTTAGTCTTACATGGTATCAGCAGGTATTTATCAGGGTCCCTGGTGGGTTTTCTTTAAAAGATCAACCCTAAAATCTGTCAGTGGGAACCCACTTGGGACCCCTCTCAGTCTAGAGAGTTCCTCATCTTTCCTTTGTGTTCTCACCTTCACTTAATAAACTTTCACCTCACTTCACCCTTTTGTCAGGACTCCATGAAGCAAGAACCCTGCAATCCTGCAACCCCACCTTGCTCAGCCTCCCCGGACAGTGACCTCTTGCAGGGACACATGAAGTTGGGGTGTGCATAGAATGGCTGGTTAGCGGTCATCCTCATGTTCGCACTGACAGTTATGAACTTGTTGTCAATGTTGGGGGTTCCAGCTGGTGTTTCAGGGGTCCTCTGTCAGGAGAAAGTGCCACCCACTTATGTCCACTTCATGACCAGCACTTGGCCCTTTCTGATTCTCCCGGGACTGTAGCTCCTCAGGAACCATCTTCACAAGATTGTTGTATCCCAAGTTTAAAACCTGTGTGTATGTGCATGCGTGTATTGTGGTCTGGAGACTCACTTGGGGTCCTCCTAATCGAGCACAACGATTATCTGCTCTCCTGCTGCATATTGTCTGAGAAAGCGAAGTTTAGTGTTCAAAGAATTGTTAATAGATTGCTATTGTTTTACTGGCTAATAGAAGATTCTTCTTATTTTTTTTCATAATACTCAAAATTTAAGAAGTGACTCAGATTTCTACATGTCTCCTCACCTTTGAAAGAGGTAATCATCACAGAATTCCTAAGGAACTTTAATCAGAAGGCATTACTTTCATTTCACAGACACAAATTCTAAGACTCTGATAAAAGCAAAGAAACATTTGAAATATCATTATTATCGTGTTACTGATGGAAGCAACTCCAGAATTAAAACCCTTAATGACAAGTGTATGGCTTTCACTATGACACCGTGTAAGGTAAAGGGAAACAAAATGTCATGCTTTGTTTTGAAATTTTTGAAAAATAAGTGAGAGACGCCCGGGTGGCTCCATCGGGGAAGTGTCTGTCTTCAGCTCAGGCCATGATCCTGGGGGCCTGGGATTGAGCCCCGTGTCCCAGGCTCTCTGCTCAGCGGGGTGTCTGCTTCTCCCTCTCCTCTGCCTCTCTCCCTTGCTCACACACTGTCTCTTTCTCAAATGAATAAATAAAATCTTAAAAAAATAATTGAAAAATGTTCCCTTTCCTTCCTTGCTTCCTTGTCCTTTCTTTCGTCAACACAAAAACTCAGATTTGTAAATCTCATATTTTCATCTAGCTACTGACAACATGCTGGACATTTGTTTTCATGTCTAATGTAAAATAAGGACATAAGCAACAAATAGTAGATTGTTCTCAAGTGGCTTCTGTAATTGTGCATCGTTTCCCAGAATCTGAAACACCGCCTGGAGCAACCCCTGGACATCTCCATGTTGCACAGTGCGGGCTGTCCTTTAGTGTCGGGCACCACCCATCTGTCCATCTGCCCATCGGTTCTCAAACTAGCACAGCTGCAAAGGTTGCAGTTTTGAAGTCTTTGCATGCCAGCCAAACAGATCTTTCTTCCCACTAATCTTTTTCTAAAGCTCGTGGTGATTATTGTTATTCAGATCCTTTCAAATTACACGTAGAATGATTTTTTTTTTGGGGGAAGGGCACATCCCTTAAGCTTCTTCAGGGGGAATCGGAATTTATTTCTAATTTAATTGAGAAGAGTCCACATATGTTCACACCAAGTATTGCCCTCATGCATCACTCTTCTTCCCATGGCTTCTTTACATGTTTGCTACTTTTATTCTGAGGTTGGATTAAAGAAAAATCAAACTCAGAGTGTGTGTTGTTGACATTTATTACCAATCGTACTTCCTTATTTCATCTTCACTCTGAGACGGTTTAAAAATGCTTTCTTGCTGTTTCTTCATTTATAAATATAAATAATATACCCATTTCTATTTTTCTCTAGCTTTCAAAAAGGCATAAAAATCACTGAAATTCCTCAATGATATTCATTTTATTTTTTTTAAAGAATTATTTATTTATTTATGATAGACATAGAGTGAGAGAGAGAGAGAGAGGCAGAGTGTGTCACGCAGAGGGAGAAGCAGGCCCCATGCCTGGAGCCCGATGTGGGACTCGATCCCGGGACTCCAGGATCGCGCCCTGGGCCAAAGGCAGGCGCTAAACCGCTGAGCCACCCAGGGATCCCCCCTCAATAATATTCAAAATCATATCTAATTTATTGAGTCAGTTCAATTTATTTCAATCTATATTTATCTTTCCAGCATGAAAAAACAAACATTTTGTCAATGGCATTTCCTAGCTAAGGAAATATGCAAAATTTTTCTTTCTCTTGATGTAGTTTTGGGATAGAGGTGAGGTTTGGTGGGGTGAGATCCAGAGCCAATGACCAAGAAAGAATTCTTGAGACATCTTTGGTGCAAAAGAGTGGTTTTATGAAAGCACGGGGACAGGACTCGTGGGCAGGAAAAGCTGCTGCCCTGAGCTTGTGAGGAGAGTCTGATTCTATGCTGGGGAGCTGGGGGAGGCAAGGAAGAGGGAGGTCTCCAAAAGATTTTCGTATCTAAAGAAGACGCCCAGGATACCTGAGGCCTTGCCATTGTCAATTTAAGGTTGTTTTTCCCTCTAGCCAGGCATTCACACGAAGACAGTTGGGAGCTTCCTGAGGAACAGGACACCCTGCCCACTTCAAGTCTCTGTCAGTGGGCTGCATGTTATGAGGACATTTCATTGTATCTACATTTCCTTCCGGAAGCTAGGTTATTGATAAAAATGCTTTGTTCTCAGAAACTACTAAGACATTTGTAAACTGAGGGAGACTTATGTCTTGTAGGATTGTGATCTCCATAAGTTAACTATTTGTTTTTCCTTTCCTTAGCTTTGGGTGCAGGGGGGTACCTGGGGAATGTCCCACATGTCCTACCTGGGGGTGGAGGGCCACAGGGTGTCAGTGTCAGCTTTGTCCTCAGCTCACCTTCTGCTCCCTCATCACAAGGAAAAGGCATTCTTACCAGTAGCCTAGCTTCCAGAGGCCCACAACTCAATTTCCTAGAACCCTAACATCACCCTTCTTTCCATGGTGATGAGGGAAACAGAGGCAGAAGGGGATGTAAACAAAGTTAAATTTCTTTATGACTTGCAGCCTGTTGACATGGACTCTTAATCAGAAGAGTATAACATTTCTCCAGGAAGCTCCAGACTGTCTTAATGCAAATGCTTTGTCAGAGGGAAAAGCAACCTTAGCTTGACAATAGCCAGGCCTTGGGATCTTGTGAGTCTTCTTCAGCACATGCAAGACCTTTTGGAAACTTCCCTTTGTCTTTACTTCCCCCAGCTCTCCAGTATAGAACCAGCCTCCTTTCAGAGCCCCAGGCAGCTGCTCTTCCTGCCCTTGGGTCCTGTCCCTGTGCTTTTATAAAGCCACCTTTATGCACCAAAAACATCTCAAGAATTCTTTCTTGGTCTTAGCTGTGGGCTCCCGGCCTCACCTTCTGAAACCACCTGAATAGGAGGCAGAGGAGGTAATGCTCACAGACAGATCCCACAGACAAGTCACCAACTCTGCAGTGTGGTCCTGTCTCTAGCAGGGCCTAAGGGGACAATTCTGGCTTGTACGACCCAGGAGTGGCGGTACTTGACTCGACTGTGGTTTCTCTCCAGGGGTCACGGTCCACAGAACTTGCACGGATCACCTTAGAGGTTGCAGCTTAATTTGAAGCGTAAACTGCACAGAGCTTTGCCTGGCAACTTGCTCCAGTTGGCTTTGAACAAAAAGGAAAAATCAAGTGACCCTCGACCTATCCTCTCTCTGTCTACCCATTAATAATGTATTAATTACACTTGTGGTGGTCAGAAGAAAGTGCTCATGGTGTGCGCTTAAACGATTTAAACACCTTTTTTTTTTTTAAAAAAAAGATTTTATTCATTTATTCATGAGACACACAGAGAGATAGAGGCACAGACACAAGTGTTGTGCCCAAGATTGTGAATCCGAGAAACCACGAAACCACCAAGGAGCCGAAACTGATGCAAACACACGAGGGTTTATTTACAAGCTCGAGCTTGGGTCCAAGTGTACCTGACACAGGGGAGCAGGGACTTGGACCCCGAGGTGGGTTTCAGCTTAGTTTTATGGGCTGGTTTAGGGGACCTCCAGAAGGTAGAGGAGGAATTTCTCAAGTTCTGTTTACATTCTGATATGGGGCTTTCAAGGGCATTGAGCTCTGTTCTCATTCTGCTATAGGGCTTTCTAGGACATTAAGCTGTAAGCTGTTTTTTTTTTTTTCTTTCCTGTAACTGAAGTAATGTAAATTCCAGCTCTTATTCACAGGGGTCTGGGATGGCTGTACGTGTGCTAATGCTGAACTTAAAGTGGAATGGCCTTAATTTTCTCGGCCTCCACACCAAGCAGAGAGAGAAGCAGGCGCTACGCAGGGAGCCTGACGTGGGACTCAATCCCTGGTCTCCAGGACCACGCCCTGGGCCGAAGGTGGTGCTAAACCGCTGAGCCACCCTGGCTGCCCAATTTGAAGACTTTTATTTAGATTTAATTCTTATCACAAATTTTCATTGTATTTTAATATTTTAATTTCAACCATAGGGCAGCCCGGGTGACTCAGCACCACTTTCAACCCAGGGCCTGATCCTGGAGACCCGGGATCAAGTCCCATGTCAGGCTCCCTGCATGGAGCCTGCTTCTCCCTCTGCCTGTGTCTCTGCCTCTCTCTCTGTGTCTCTCATGAATAAATTATAAAATCTTTAAAAAAAATAATTTCAACGGTAAATTTGGATTAATTGCATCCTGGATAGAAACCTGTTTGCGTTGAATCCCAGAGCAGTTTCTAGATGTGTCTGATCTGCATTGCCCAAGACCTTGGATTCTTCCAGAGGATGTAGATCCTCCCCCCCCACCCCCCACCCTTCCCTTGGTCAAGTCTCTGTGGGTGGGGCTGGAATCTAAAAGTTTAACTGGTTTTGGTTGATTCTTATGCAAATCACGGTTTGAGGTGACCTGACCCTGGAATCCTATCTTTTGCTTCTCCCTTTCTCTTCTTGGATCACATCCTGGTTCAGTTCCCCAAGGTCTGGCAGAGGGAGGAACCTGCTTCCTGGAAGTTGTGGTCTTTCCTAAAACCAGCTTATGCATCAGGTCTTAAAAGCCTTTTGTTTTTTTCCCAGGAGATGAATGGACTTTACTGATCATCCTGTTGATGGAATCCCAAGCCTTGTCATTAGGATATTGTTTTTAAGATTTTATTTGTTTATTCATGAGACACAAAGAGAGAGAGAGGCAGAGACACAGGCAGAGGGAGAAGCAGGCTCCTTGTGGGAAGCCCAGTGGGGGACTCGATCCCGCAATCCAGAGATCAGGACCCGAGCCAAAGGCAGACACTCAACCACTGAGCCCCCCAGGCATCCCTGTCATTAGGATTCTGCAGAATTATGGGCCCTTAGCCGAGACTAACCCAGAGCAAAGCCATTCTAAGATTTGTGGTCTGGAGTCCCTGCTTCAAATCCCAACTCCACCAAGTCTGGGTGAGTTTTTAAGCAGGGTACTTTGAGCCTCTGTATTCTCATCTGTAAAATGGGAACAGTAGTACATTTTAAGTTTTTGAGCCTATAGGGTACTTGGGATGATGTCTGTGGCAGGAGACCAGATATTAAACATGAAGGATAAGAAGGCAGTTTTTCTCTTAACCCTGTGCTTTGATGCAAGAATGTTTGCCCCGAGCCGTGTGTGATTCAGAGAACGGAACCATTTCTGTAAATATGCAGCCCGGTCACTGCGTGTCCAGCGGGGGTGCGATGCGGGCCGAACCAGACACTCCCCCCCCCCTCCCCAGGCTCCTTGGCTCTATCTCCACCTTCCAGAGGCGATTTCGTCTCCTCCAATGACCTCTCCACAGGGCAATAAACCACCGCAGGTAGCCCAGCAGCAGCCGTGCTTACTCCGGGCGGCAGAGCTGTTCTTGTCTCACGGAGTCCGGGGGTGAATCTCGCCGACCACGGAGAGTGAGGAAAGCAATAGAAGTTGATTAAGCAAAGATAAGAGAAGCTCTCAGGAGGGAGAGGGGTCCTGACGCGGTTGCCACTGCGGGTGTTTTGGCTGGCCCTTTATAGGGAACCTGAGTTGACGGCCTTGAGATTTCTTGTGCTGTCCTGAGTGCATGACCTCCGACTGTTTCTGAGTCTCGGCAATTACTTTGCAGCTTTCAAAGGAAGATGTTCCCTGATGTTTTGGGGCCAGGGGGCCAGATTTATGTCCTTGTCTCTGTTTTTGTTGAATTGTTCTCTGTTTTTGTTGTATCTTGGTGTCCTTGGGATTTATGGGGGCCTGACTCTGGGGCTTTCCCCTTATCTTTCCCTGCCCAGCCCTAACTGTCCCTAACTCATTATTTGACCTTTCCCTTGACATTTCTCAAAGTTGTTGACATATGCATTAACAAGTGGTAGGAGTTTTCTGGAGCACAGATGCCCTTTACCCTGCTGCTCTGTGTAGATGCGACTTCGCAGCCCCTGGACTCGGTCACCGGGACCATGAAGGACCACAGGCTGGGAAAGATGAGGATAGGCAGGGACTCGGGATTTGAGCAGCAGTGTGGTGAGTTCCTGGGCTTCCTTTCTGTCCCCATAGCCTCTGGCCCTGGTGCCAAGGGACCTTCATCCCAGCCACCAAGGAGCTCGTGCAAATGAAGTGAACTGAACACAAGCTTGTTTGTCTCCAGCCAAAGGACCAGGAATGTGGAGACCCCAACAGAGAGATTGGAGATCCCTGAGGTCTCAGGGCATGGTCTGACCATAGGGGAGCCGACCCGATGTCTCCATGTCCCCAGCAGGTGGCCCCGGGAAGTGTCTTGCATCCAGTGGCAGCTTGAGGGAGACTGAGACACAGTGGCCCCAGAGGCATTAAACCCTGAAGGCTCTGCTAACAAAGGTATCCCTGGAAGGACAGCCCGTGAAGCCGGCTGGGAGCTGCAGCTGCCCCTCGTCAGGGTTCGCCTGCTGACTCAGAAAGGCTGAGGACGACCCCACAACAGCCCAAGAGGCCGGGCCACAGTCAGAAGTCAGTCCTCATGTCCAGGATGGGGAAAGCACAGCTACATCAGCATAAGCAGATCCCGAGAGAAATCCAAAGTTGGGATTTTGTGGGGAGGATCTTAAACAGTGTTGTGAACATGCTTCACAACCCCCAGTAGAATCTCCAAAACAAGCGCAAGGTGGATGGGCCAGACAGACAGAAGTGACCAGATCAGATGGAAACTGTGGAGCCAGGACATTCAGGAGCTGCAATGAAGCCTTGTGGGGTGACCCCTCCCCTGCTGTGGGAATGAGGGTACAGAGCTGGAGCTGCAGCCCCTGGGGGCTCTGTGTCACCTGCTGGAGAAGGTGCCCCCCTCCCCTCGGGGGTGAGGGTACAGAGCTAGGGCTGCAGCCCCTGGGGGCTCTGCGTCACCTGCTGGAGGAGGTGCAGCCTCCTGATTTGAGGTGAGGATTGTGATTTGAGATTTTGATCTCAAACCACAATCCTCCATAGCACCTTCAAGGAGCAATCTGCTCATAGAATTACAGGCTCTTATCTGTACCTCCTTGTTTGAATACATGAAACCAGAATCCAAGGAGGTGAGTGGATTTACCTGAGTTCACCATGTAGTGCTGGTGCCAAGTTGCCTTTCCTGCATCCATGGGCTCTCACCTCTAGTGCTGCCCACACCAGCATTTCTTACACGTGACATCTGCTAGCTCTAACACAACCTCTTGTTGGGGGGAAATTGAAAAGGCATTGGAGATCCTAAAATGGTCCCACCCTGAAGTGACACCATGGGTGGGTCCTACGTCAGAGCAGGGGATCCTAGTTAGCTAAGATTTCCCCAGGGAATCCAGCGGATAAGGTCACCAGAGAAAATACAGGATGCTCAGTTAAATTTGAATTTCAGGCGAAAGATAAATATTCATTTAGTAGAAAGCTGTCCCAAATATTTAGTATCAGCATTTTAGAATTATTAGAAGTATAGGAAACATAAGAATGGAGGCCATTCAGTGTTGTGCAGCTGTCCCATCCATGCTGGGGGTTACTGGGCACGCATGGCATGCAGGTACGCACTGTGCCACCCAACGTGCTCTGCCAGGGTCTGTTTCTTTTTTTTTTTTTTTTAAGATTTTATTTATTTATTCATGAAAGACAAGAGAGACAGAGAGAGACAGGCAGAGGGAGAAACAGGCTCCATGCAAGGAGCCTGATGTAGGACTTGATCCCAGGTCTCCAGGATCATGCCCTGGGCTGAAGGCAGGCGCTAAACCTCTGAGCCACCCAGGGATTCCCCGAGGGTCTGTTTCAATTCTGTGTGCAACTCCGGGATGTGAGTCTTCATCACCTATGGCACAGACACTCTGAGGGAAAGTGACGCACTCACCCCTACCGTGTCCAGAAATCCCGGCACGGAACCAAGCTGCCTCCTCTCCATCCTGCATTTTACCTCTGTGGTGCCTGCTGCATCAAGAACACTGCAGACGGGACAGCAAGGCATCTGGTGTTTCATGATGGCCCCAGGTCACCAAGAAGATGTGAGAATTAGGAATAGCAGACATCTGTGCTTCATATTTTAGAGATGCCGTGTCTCCGATTCAAGATGCATGACCTTTACATCCTTAAACTTAAAAGGAATCTAGAGATGGGCTGATTCCAACACAAGATCCCCATATTATAGTTTAAAACACAGCATTCAGCGTGGACTGGTGACTAGCTCAAAGTCACAGGTGCTTGGTGGAATTACTGGGCCCAGAAACAAGACCCCTTGGCTTCCCGGAGAGTAACTTTCCCTCAAATTATGATTCACAGACCAAACTGCCCTAAATGCTCAACAGAGAATCCCAGGAGCAAGCCAGGCGGAGAGCAGGGCAGAGTCACCCTGAGAGTCCCAGGCTCAGCAGAGGTTGGATGGTGAGGCTCTGGGTCAGGCAGGGCACGCTAGGCTGGAGATGCTCCTGTATGTGAACAGTTGATGTTTCAGTGTCGGGAGGTGGGAACTATGATGGCTCAGGTGAGTCACAGGGAGAAAGCACCAGTGTGAGAGGCAGGGGCCTGCGCCCAGTCCCCGTGGTGTCCAAGGTCCGATGGCAAGTGCATGAGGTGGAAGGTGGCAGCGTCCGTCTGCTGCACAGCCCACCGCTCATTCCCGCCGGGCCTGGTAACTCGCCTGCCATTCCCTGCCTTCTGATTTCGATTTGCTCCCTTGTCACAAAGGTAACAGCCCCAACTCCACAGCAGTCATTATTTCTGTTTCTGGACTCCCAAAGCTCTGGCCAAACACTTGGTGAGGCCATCCCTTCTCCTGGTGGGAATGTAGAAGCTGTGGCTTCGTGGCACATGGATACCTTACCAATGGTCGTTAGTACTGAGTCTGGAGATTGATGTAAGCGCAGTTCTTGTCCTGCAAACTAAATGCTAATTTTTGACTCCTAGTGAAAGCTTTTCTCCAGATCCACATCCCACAGAAAGGTGACAGAAAGTCACCACCCTATGCATGATAAAGGTCCATCATGCATCATCCGATGGTGTTAAGAACTGGTCGTCACATCCCTCAGTAGAGTTAAAGTTTCCTAAAAGTTAAAATTATATTTCTAGAGCAGGGAAACAAACATTTTTGGGCACTTAACTGCAAATATACGTCATTCCTCTAATTCAAGTATTGAATCCACCTGAAAGGATTACATTCTGTACTATAAACATTCTGTTGTTCTTTGGCCTGGCTATTATAAAGGATGGAATAAATATCAAACACGGCAACCTAAAATGGAAAATTTCAGGAAAATAGGGTGCCATTTCCTCTGGTTTGTTTGAAAAGACCAATTAGCCTTTGCTATTTTGGATTTATTACATTTTTTTAAAAAAATATACACCTAATTGTGTAACGTTTTGAAGAAAACATCTAGAGTCACCTAGCTTCCCTTTAAACTCATTTTAGTGGCTCATAATCATTCTTAAATTTAATCCTTTTCGCCAATCACTAATTATCAAGTGACATTTGTGAGCAAAAAACACCCTAAGGACCATGAGTATAAATGAGCCTACAGGGGAGGTCACAAGAGAAGGGGATATGTTCTTATCATCAACAGCACTGGGGAAACTCCCTCTTCCTAGCAAGCAAGGGTCCATGTGTAAGAGCAGGTGGCACGACGGGCGGTCTTGAGAACAGAACAGGTCACACTGCCTCGGGGGCACCCTTCCTTCTGAGGGCCATTTCCTGCAAGACGCCGACTGCCTGGGATCCCAGCCTGAAGGACGTGCACACAGTGCAGCCAGAAAGTGCACACAGTTTGTGGCTGAGAAATCACCACTGAAGAAAACTCTAGAAGAGGACCAGAGATGCCAGGGGATGTCAGACCAGGGCCTGTTATACAGCTTAGCATTTATAAGTGCTGAGACAAAGTCCCTAAAGGGCGAACCATGTGCCAGAGCCATCCAGCTAGTGGCAGCCCCAACAGACGTGTTCAACAACTACGGCGACTACTTTCCGTCTTGTAAACAGGCATCTTCAAGGAGACAGTTCTAAAAGACAGTACCAAAGTACGATGTGGTCAGGCTCTATTGGCACTTGACCTCTGGCTTCCTGTTTTGTTTTGCAAGAACTCCACAGTCTACTGTTTCCTCCCCGAAGAATTCCTGGTTGTGCCTTCCTTGCTTGTGGCGTTGAAAGTACAAGATTCCATGGTGGAATTCGAGGTAGGTTGGGGAAAACAGACACTCAACTCCACTGACTTTGCTTACCACCTTCAATCTCCTTAAGGACCTCAGATCTTTTAAACTGCTCTGTCGTTGGCTTGCCTGTCAACAAAACACTGATGACCATGTTTCTGTGCAGCCGTTCTCAGAACCTTTATGTTCAGCTGAACGTGACTGAAGAGCATTGGCTCTGTTTTTTGTTGTTGTTGTTTTAATAACACAACAGTTTTCTGCTTAGAGGATGCTCTACAATGTGTAGTCCCATCTTTGGGATTTTTATAACTGAGATTTAACTGTACTAATTAAAATATGTATCTGTGTCTACAAAAATATAGATGAATATTTGGTAAGTGTTCTAAACAAGATATTTAGCAGCCAAGAGAGCTGATTATATTACTAAGACCTGGAATGTAGACTTTGGCCATATCTCCACTGATAAATGTAATTTACTATAGAGAAACAAGATGAAAATGAATTTTTTTTTGTATTAATAAGAAAAAGTGTTCATTAATATTTATGTCAGTTAGTCAAGCTTATCCTAAGTATTTAGAAACATGAGATTCATATATATTCCTGTTTCCAGGCATCAGATTTCTGCCTTAAGTCTGTGGGTAACACTTTTCTCTTAAAAAGCATAATCGTTTTGCCTTCCTTTTATCATTTGTGGTTTCATGCTATTGCTCAGCTATAAAATATCTTTTTTTATTTTTAAAAGCTTTTATTTATTTGTGTGAGAGAGCATGAGCAGGAGGCAGAGGCAGAAGGAGAGGAGAAGCAGACTCCTGATGGAGCGGGGAGCCTGACATGGGGCTGGATCCGAGGACCCCGGGATCATGACCTGAGCCGAAGGCAGATACTTAACTCACTGGGCCACCTGGGTAACCCCTCATCTGTAACATATCTTGTAAGGCTCTGAAAGTATCTGGAAATTATGCTCTGAAAATAAAAGATAAATAGTATTTTAATATATTAATAATGATGAGTGCCTTGTTATAGACCTTTGTTGTTTCAAAAGTGTTTTCAAATGATTCCTATTTTAGTCCTCATGGTACTCTTGGGAGGTAGGCCAGACAGACACCACTGCTTCATTTCCACTACGAGGACACTGGCATTAGATAATCTTGGAGAAGTAGCAAGTTTCAGAGGCAGGAGCTCATACAAATACAAGCCCAGGGCCTCTTTCCTATAAATCAGGAGGAACTCAACTTAATATGAGTGTAACTGCACATGACCCCGCGGAAATCTGAATTGTATTGAGTTAGATGGTAATGTAAGGGACTTTAATCACCACCAGGGAGGTGGGTGCCAATGCCATCCTTATGTCCTAATGATCAAGAGTGAGCTCCTAAGAACTTCAGAATCACATGGTCTGTCTACACAACTCTTTAAGATACTGCCCCGAGTTAAACCTTCATGTTCACCACCTCAGCTGTGGCTCTGTTTATCTCAAGAGAGGTTACATGTGCTACAACAGAAATTATCTCCGTCGCTTTGCCACTGTGACCACGATGACCAGTCTGCAGAGGGAGTGATACTCACTAAAGGGTGGACATAGACCAGGGGCCAAAGTGAAGGGGAGCTGTGCGGGCTGAGTGCTGGGTCCTCAAGGCAGTCAGAGACACCCAGGGGTCCCTCCATGTGCAAAATACACAATTTGCCCAAGAAGAAAATTTGTGTCATATTTAAAACCATAGTATGGAGAAAATCCATCATCTTCTCTAGCTTGTATATCTGTAGTTATCATGTCTAGTTAGTGTTATGGGAATTGTCTCTGTGTTCACTGCTATTAATATTTAAATATATGAGGAAGACAAAACAAATTAATATACTTTTTTTCTTTTTGAGAGAGAGAGTGTGTGCTTGAGGGGAGAGGGTGAAGAGGGCAGAAGGAGCAGAGGGAGAGAGAATCCTCAAGCAGATGGCCCTGTTGAGCGTGGAACCTGACACCAGGTTCGTTCCCAGGACCTGAGCCAAAATCAAGACTTGGATGCTTAACTGACTGAGCCACCCAGGTGCTCCAAAACAACTCAATAAAGCAAACTTTCTATTATGCCAAAATGAGAAAGGTATTTAAAAATCTCATTTGGGTTCAATCCAAACCATCTACATTTCTTCTTCTTCTTTTTTTTAATTTTTAATTTTTAATTTTTAAATTTTTCTATTTTTATTTTTAATTTTTTTTTTTTTTTTTTTTTTTTTTTTTTTTTTTTTTTTTTTTTTTTTTTTTTTTACAGGTAGAGGGGCAGAGTGAGAAAGAGAATCTTTAGCAGGCTCCATGCCCAGAGGAGATCCCTGCAACATCAGGCTCTGTGCTCAGTGGGGAGCTGCTTGAGATTCTCTCTCTCTCCCTGTCTCTCCCCTCCACTTTTCTCTTTCTGTAAAATATACAAACAAATCTTAAAAAAATATATATATATATTTAGTTTAAAAGGATATACTTTTATATCAAGCTTATCCTAAGTATTTAGAAACATGAGATGACCTCTGGCTTCCTGTTTTGTTTTGCAAGAACTCCACAGTCTACTGTTTCCTCCCAGAAGAATTCCTGGTTGTGCCTTCCTTGCTTGTGGCATTGAAAGTACAAGATACATATATATATATATATATATATATATATATATATATGTATGTTCAAGAACCTTAAAAGGCTATATATAAAATAATTGATTTTGACAGTGGAATATAGAAATTTTGAGAAAGATAGTAAGTTTTATGATCTATGACCACAGATTCCTGTTGTGTGTATTTAAGTCATGTGAAGGAATTGTTAGAGCATTCATGAGATACAGGAAGGATTAGGTACACATCCAGGTGACAGCTGAAGCCACATGGAGCTAATAGCAAAGCATGACTGCAACAGGATGGAGCAGCACGTGGTCAGAGGGGAGTCTGTTCTCCTGTCTACTTGAGCTTCACAGACTGTGCTCACCTGGTTTATTAACACCTGTCTTGGCATCTTCCTGCTAGATGTGGTTTCTGTGCACAGGGTCACTGCTGAGTGCAGTTTGAGAAATAGTTACTAGAAAAGAAATACACTGCTTCCCTCAGCAGTCAGTTTCAAAGCTCAGGCAAAATTTGCACATGGAGCTTGCCTGTGGCCGTCCAGGCACCTGCTACCCTGGGAGTATCTGCGCCTTCCCATTGCCCCAACACTGGGTCCTTCTGGACCACCCTGTCTGTGCTTGAAAGCCTGGGGTGCTAACTTGCACCGTGCATCTTGGAACCAATGTATGCTCACTTGCTTTTCTCTTGCCTTTTGAACACAGGTTTGGAATTTAAAACAAATGAATTCTGTCTAAGAGAGTCTAAAGGAGAGACATTGACATTAAAAAGCTGTTTTGCCTGGCAACTAAACACTCAGTCGCAATCACATGTTTTCACGGACACAGCATGATTTGATTCCTCTGTCTTGACCATTTCTACAAGTACCTTACAGCTAGAAAAATATGAAAATAATCATCTAGTTTATCCTTTTAAACTAAGCAGAGAGCTTTTCACACTGACGTGTGAGAGCTAAAATGACTCTGATAAAGTCTGGGACACAACGGAACTAGAACTCTGGTCTCCTAAAGCCATTTTAAATTCAAAACAAATTGCTAATACTGCATATTTAGGGTGAGCCTTTTGCCAAGTCACAGGGAACTGTGTGTGTCTACAGTTTGATATTACAGTAAATAACAAAAATAAGCCAGGAAACATCAGTATTTCTCATCTGAAAAAGTAGCTTTTATAGGAGGGTAACACATATTCCTGCAAGTGAGTTCAAAGAAACCATTACCATATAGAAAATGAACTGCTTAAATCATATGTAATTAAATAATATGACATATAATGCATTGTCAATAGACCACATTCTCATGCAGACTAATTATGGGTGCTCAAGAAGACATTTCTTGGAGATAATAATTTTATATCAGGTAATTAAAACCACCTGCATCAATGTCAGCAATCAATAAAACTGACCAGCATGTCTAATTGCACATTTTAATGTGCCCAATTTAAATATTTCATAAATCCTTTATTCATGTTTTACTGAATATTCATCTTTGAAGTCTGGAATAATTGTGATATACAAATCTATATCCCTCAGTGAATAAGCTCATTAAGGAGTTTGGTATTCAGAATTCGGATTCACGTCAAGTTGCATCACTAAGTATTTCTCCTACCCCGTCATGATTGAGGCGTTGGGTGGGCAGGTGTGTGAGGCACACTCCAAACTTTCAAGGAACTTGTGCCATCAGAAGACCCTGAAGGTGTGTGCCAACGTGCATAACGTGCAAAGCAGAGAAAAATGGGTTTTCTCCAGAATTTATTTCTTTATTAATTACCAGACCCAGGAGCATCAGTAGGAAGCCCCAAGGGCAGATAAGCTAAGTAAGACCAGCCAAGCTTTACCAGCCCATGCCCGGAATCTGGCATATTTTTTTGTGTGCTGCCCTCTTGCTAAATTCCAGAACCTCTTCCTCTTCCTATTTTCTGGGAGAACAACTCACTCACAGGAGCACATGACCTTTCCTGACACATCGATTAGTGTGATGCTGGCACCGGTGCCTGTTTCTGGCACTGAGGGTATTTGAGGGTTAACTTAATAACCAAGCCCTTTCGCAAGAAAAACAATGTGCCACAGGGTGTTTGAATGGAATGGAATCCTTCACATCTTAACAGGAGAATGCCATCTATCCTGAACGATTTCTTACACACAAGTAAGTGCTTTTGCCTGAAAGAAAAATAGCCCACATGAAAATCTTTAAAATGCCAAATCCGTTTTCCTCGACTTCTCAACCTAGATCATTAATACAACAAAAAAAGAGCAATTTAGTGGTGCTCCAGTTACTCAAGACAACTCAAACACAAACACATTGCTAAATTGCTGAATTGAAAATATTTCCCCATTGCCAGTGAGTGATAAAGATCAATTGTGAAGGTAACAGTGTACTGTTAAAAATGGGGATGTTTCTCTGTCATTGTCTTGCTGAGTTGTTAACATTCTAGTAACTAGGTTCCACTGCCAGCAGCCTGAAATCGTGAGCAAGAGCTTCGGTGTCAGAAAAAGACTCATGCACATCACTGGTCAAATCACTAAATACTCCCATGCCTCTGTTTAAGTGCATGTAGATGTCTTTTAAAAATCAAATATTACTATATATATATATTTTTTCAAATATTAGAAATTCCACAATTTAGGTTTGAATAGTAAACAGACTCATGAAGCACTGACCAAGCAACGCTGGTGCTCTCTCAGACGTAGACTGTAGCTACATGGGGGCAGGTCTGATGGACATGCCACCTGCCTCCCTTCCACCTCTGGAAGACAAACATGCAAGTTGCAGAACTGAAAGATCAGTTTACCTTAAAGTTGACGATTTCTCAGCATTTTCTGCCACACACCAGTAAGAAATTAAAACCTGATTGTGCACGATTTCCTTGGGGATTTCCCACCATGTTAGAAGCCGCCAGAGACACACACCACACTGACTGGTGCTCTGTGCAAGAGGCGTGAAACATCACCGAGGTCTCTGCCACTGAATATATTTTCATGTGTGCGTCTCTCCTATGGGTGTAAACACAGCACTTAAGAATTACCTGTGCATCATATGAGGGATGGAGATGGGGTGATGCCATAAATACTCGGATTAAAATGTGCTTATTGAGGGAGAGACCAGTCTGGAAGAGCCCAGCCCTTGTAAAGTGGTGACATTTCATTCACTGGCAGACACCATCTCTTCTGGCTCTGGAGCATCCAGAGTCCCCGTGTTTCGGAATATGGCACAAACCCCATCCCTCGTGACCTCGGGCTCTGTCCACGCTGGCCTGACCTGTCCCGTGAAGCTGTCCAGATGCTGGCGACGGTGGGAGGGTCCCCCGGTCATGGGATCGCCTCTGCAGAGACATGAAACTGCTCCCACGCCACACGGTCTGCTGGGATTTCAGCCAGTGCCTCAGGTGGAAAAGCAGAGGGAGTTTATAAAACCAAATACAAACTTTGAATTAGCTTCTTAAAAATATATTGCATGAATTTATCTAGGAAGAAGGGTTTACAACTACTACCAATAATATACTCAGGGGAAAAGAACCTCTCAAGATGCTGGAAAAAATAAATGTTTTACTTAGCTATTGTATTTGATTTTTAGGTGACACTAGATTGGGGGGCAGGGAAAAGGAGCAAATGAGAGAGAATAACCAAAGGAGAGGACATTATAAAATAATGTGGTGAATCAATTTTCGATTCATGAGTACGGGAAATGATGTGAACAGCATGTGCATAAAAATACAATTTTTTGTCAGACACTGTTATGGCTAGCCAGTGAACATGGCACAGAAGTTTTAATGCAAGTGTGAACAATGCAAACTAATGAGCTTTGTTATTATTGTTTTCTGTAATTTTTGGGAAGATGACTAAAGAAAGAAGCACAACTGGCAAATAATTAGAAAATGAAAAAGATACACAGAGATGTGAAAAATTCATACTACTAGCAACAATAATGCTAAATGAAATAATTATTATGATTTAAGCATTCATTGTAGATCAACTAATATTGTTCAGCCTCATTATTTCTAGACTGTTAAGTTTTAAGAGAAATACAAGGATATACTTCAAAGAAGATAGAATCCACAATCTAGCCCTCAGAATTGGTATGTTAAAAAATGAAATGGGGCAGAAAAATGTGCCTCGTGACTATTTTATTTTTCATACTGAGGGACCAAGATATGACAATAGATGCCAAACCTTCATTTCCCTTACAAAGTTATCAAAACTTCAGGGCCAGGATGCCTCTAATCTTGGAACCTACTTTTTGAATAGTAAATTATAACATGAATGATGCTTTGCAACCAAGTTTTTTCTTCTTGATCTTGATTAAAGAAAATCTTCACTTGAAGGTTATTAGCTGCAAAAAAATTTAATTTGTGTCTTATATCTTGTATAAGAGGGTGAATGTGGATAATGCGGGGAAAACAAGAGGTACTTTTTTAAAGGATTTTTTTTTTTTTTAGATTTTTATTTATTTATTCATGAGAGACACATATAGGCAGAGGCAGAGACACAGGCAGAGGGAGAAGCAGGCTCCATGCAGGGAGCCCAATGCAGTACTCAATCCCAGGACCCTGGGATCACGACCTGAGCCAAAGGCAGATGCTCAACCCCTGAGCCACCCAGATGACCTCAGGAGGCTTTTTAGAAAGCAAACGAACCATGTCTATGACAGCTTCCATGAGGGGTAGTATTGGAAATGTTTGTAGCTTGAAGCCTTGGAAAGTGAAGTAGAATCTGATGGTCCAGGGATGCAGGTGGTGGAGTTGTAGAGACCTGTACAGAAAACCAAGTGAGGAAACAGGGAGGAGAAAGAAACAAGAGTAAGGTAAGACCAGCCCGCAAATATCCACTTGAGGTGTCTGTGGAAATGGCTGGAGAGAAAGAGACAAAGAGAGTTGACTGCATGTGAGGAGCACCCAAGGCTGGTGTAGAAATTGTGGAAGGACAATCCAAAGAAGCAAAGGTATTGCTGCTAGACTAACATTAATCCTACACTCACATGAGACAAGTGACAAGGACGTTCTCTATCCCCTCTATGGTGTGAAATCTCTTGTGTCACTCCTGCACTACAGCAATGGGGGGTCCATTTCAACTGGTAAAGACACAGTAATGATTGGAGATGACTAATATCCCAAACGTACTTATTTATGTAGACATTCAAAATCAGATGGTAATATAGAAGGGAGAACGGCATTGGCATTGACCTTTCTCTCATAGAAGTTGGTCTAGTCCAATGGTCACTGACTCCAGGAAACATGAACAGTTAACAGACATTTTCTCCACTATAATGCAGATGTATTTCACCCATACTACTCAAGCATTCGTGATTCCTGGAGCCAACTCAGGAGATCAGTTTCATAAATCCCAGTTTAACGTGAAGAATCCATCAATGAGTTCCTTTTTGTTAGTTACTCTTAAAATTAGGGTATGTACTTCTCAAAGTGTAAAAGTAACATCTCAGACCTCTTCTTGAGGATTTCAGACTGCTTAAATCCAGACACATTCTTGTATGTTAATTTTGTCTGGAATTTTAATTCTGATTTTTTTTTGGCTTTTTTAAACCTCCAAATTAAATATATTTTGTACCATTAGTGTGAGATTAGATTTACTCACATGCTTACTAGTTTTCTTACAATTTCATCTCAAAGCTTCCCTAAGGAATGGCTTCCTTCCCCCAAATACATCTTTTAGAAGCTCCTTTTGAGGATCTCGTGATGAACCCAGAATTTTTGTATAGAAAAACATCTTTTTGTTCCATTCTTTTTGTAGGTAAGTTGCTTTTACATTATTTAAATGGTTTTAATCTTATAGAAAAGTTAAGCATATAAACCAAACAACTTTTTTTTCCCCAAAATAGTTTGGGAGCAAGTACAGAATATGATGCCTGACCCTCCCCACATACACCAGCGGAAGTACATTTCCTGGAAGCAGGAATAGCCTCCACATAATCCCAACTTAACCATGGACACCAGGAAACTATCATGAACACCTTACCACCATCACAGTCTTAGATCACAAGTTTTTCCCTTTGTCTGGGTATTGTCCTTTATGGCAGTCGGTCATTACTGAAGCACACATTTCACTTACTTCTTATGGACTGAATGATTGTGTCTCCTCAAATTTCACATTAAAATCCCAACCCCTAAGGTGATGGTGTTGGGAAGGGGAATTTCTGGGAGGTGATTAGGACATGAGAATGGAGCCCCCATGGATGGGGCAGTCAGTGCCCCTACTTGAGCCCCCAGAGCCTCCTTGTCCCATTTGCCATGTGAGGACACAGCAAGAGAGGGCCATCTGGAACCAGGCAACTGAATCAATTGGAGCAAAGATGTTGGACTCCCAGCCTCCAGAGCCATAAGAAATAAATGTCTGTTGTCTGAGGTCCCTAGTCTGTGGTGCTTGTGACAGCATCTGGGACGTCATGATGGAAATGGCCATCATGAGTCTTCAGGGTCCTTCCTTCTGGAGAAGCTCCTGAGTCTTCCCTTGACCCTTCTGACCTTGATGTTTTGGAACATTAGAGAACAAGTTTTTTGTAGACAGTTCCTCAACTTGAGTTTCTTCCATATTCCACCTTTGACAGGTGTACCTAAGAAGAATGTTGTGTTCTCCTTCTGTTCCCCCAGGAGACATGTGATTTCTCTTTCGCCATTACTGCCAACATTTACTTCCATTGCTCAATCAAGATGGTGCCTTCCAGCTTCTGTGCTAAAATGATTTGTATTACATTTATAATTAATCAATGTTTTGTGAGTTATTTGCCAGCTACTTAAATATCTCATTTCTCATCAAATTTTCAATTATTCATATATTAACCAAATACAGACTCTTAGTTCCCTATGTTACTTAATAGTTTAAAGTTCTTTGTCATTGCTTATTTTGATGATTAACTTGTCTTATCATTGGCTAGTGAGAGCCCTGAGAATCGGCCTCTGCATCCTTCTGACATGTTCCATGACTCTTTGAGCATTTTCTTTGTTCCTGGTACAAGATGTCCCAGATTCATCTTGTACTTTCTTTCTTTCTTTCTTTTTTTTTTTTTTAAAGATTTTATTTATTTATTCATGAGAGACACAGAGAGAGAGGCAGGCAGAGACACAGGCAGAGGGAAAAGCAGGCTCCATGCAGCTCCATGCTCGATCCAGGGACCGTGGGATCAGGCCCTGAGCCAAAGGCAGATACTCAACCACTGAGTGATCCAGGTGTCCCTCATCTTGTACTTTCTGTTCCTCCAAGAGGCCTTGGTTCATTTTAGTGAAGAAGCTCATGTAACAGTGATGATCTCAGGGGGATCAAGGATTCTGGGGTTTCACTCCTAAGACCCACCAGCAAGCAGAACTGGGGATTATATGTATGAATCTAATGCATAAACATATATGTATATACACAGATATATTTTTACATCATCTATACATCTATTTATCTGTCTACCTACCTATCTATATTGAAATATGTGAAATCACATCATTAGCACTGATTTTAATCCAATACCACAGTATTCCTTCTGGTCTTTTCCAACAGTGAGAAACTTGGTTCCCTTTACTTCAGTATATTTACTGAGATATTAGTAATATGATATTTACTATGTAATATTTGCTAATATGCTCAATCCTTTTTCTGCAACCAGTTGCCCACTGACCCACTTGGACACCTCCTTCTTCTGCAAGGACTCCAACTCACTGGTTCCAGATGTCCATCCTCTGGGCCACCCTTCTCCCCACCTTGGGTTCTGACATCCTTCTCTAGGCCACTTTTCCATGTGGCCACTCTTCTAAATTTCTCTGTGATTCTTGATAATTTCAAGCCTGATATTGGAAGCAGTACCAATGTATTCCTTTAGGGAAGCGAAGAGATAAATCTTCCTAGTACCTCACACATCCTGATGCTAATCCCATATAGCAAGGGGCAGTGGTGATGTCCAGAGTAACCAGAGAGTGTGCTAAGTGCTTAGTCAGATCCTGATTTGCTCCTTCTGACAGCATTTCCATGTCAAGATAGGATGAGTTATCTAAATCTGTAGAGATCCTTTCCACTTCAAAAGTGCTAAGAAAATGCCAAATGACTTCTCTGTTGTCTCTGTCAAAACAAACAAATGCCCATGAGCAAAAGCAGCATGGGATGTTGACCCCAACACTGGGACTCTTGTGGGGCTGGCCTAAAGCACTGAACCAAAACTGGAGTCAAAGATCACCAAAGTCTGTTAGAACAAGATTAGATGAATCATCAGACAGACTCTAATCACCTTACATGATTCACTCTGAACACTCTGTGTTTTCCCACCTACCCTCTGCTCACAAAGCAAATATGCTGAGAGAGTCTATTACCGTTTTAGTAATTGCCGGTTGGATGTTGCTCACTAGTCATTGCAGCCTCTGTTGGAAACTTTCCCTAATAAACTCATCTGAAATAAGATGTAAACAAAGTACTTAGTAAAATTACATGAGCCTCAGAGTTCAGAAACTTTTGAAAGTAATTTAGCATTTAATCATCTGAATGTTTATAGAAAACTTAAAATCATTTTTTATTTACCTTTTTTCATATTATCCCTAATGAAAACTGCTATAGAAACACTTGTTTTTAGGTTCAAGGGAAAGATGCTCTTTATTTTTTTGCTTATTTTTTTAAAATATGAGTTGAGACAAGAACGTAAAAGAACAGAATCTGAGAGAGGTCCATTTTCTCTACCAGGGGGACCTACCCATCTGAGGCCATTGTTGGCTGCTCCGTGATTATGTTGCTGTTATTTTCTTAGAAAACTGATTTTGTCTTTTTCAATCTCATCATGTTATTTTTCTCTTAGAAGAAGAGTACTTAGTGATCAAATTGTTCTTTGAATTCCTAAATGAGATATTTGAATGAAAGCCAAATTATTCAACTCACACAGACCCACACCTTGAATACATTCCTGTCTCATGTTTTTTTGTGGCCAGCTCCTGGAATGATGTTCTATGAATTGTAAATGTGTGATATATATTTATAGAGCACAGTTAATTGTATCATTACAAGATTCTCTTTTTCTTACTATTACCTAGGCCAATTTGATGGATTTTTAAAAATCTCTTTATACAGTACAATAGAAATCCAAACAAAAGATAACATTTCTTTCCTTTTTACAAGTTGTAATATGCTTTCCTCTAGAATATATGATAAATTTCTAGGGTTTTGATGCCATATTGATTGAAATTGCCTATATGTTTTACATGTAGATCTCAGTTAATGATTTTGGTGGCACAGCAGGTATGAAAGAGTCAGAGATTGAGCACTGAAGCTCAGAATATCTGTAAATGCATCTAAAAATTTGTGCTTTTTCGATTCTCCATAATCACAACAAACTGGGTGCAGTCCATTTCCTCAGTAGCTTTTCTGTGCCAATCCCCAAGTCTTGGGAGTAAAATTATGACTTCATTGAGCAGAGTGAAGATTTAAACTTTACATGGGCAGAAATGATACCTGCTGTACTCTCACAGCTTTCGATGAATGAATGAATGAATGAATGAATGAATGAAGACTTCTGATCAGAGATCAGAATCTGGAAGATCACCAGGTCCTGAGAGCAGTGCCTGCCCGTCTTAGCACACAACTCCTCTGGGTCTGTTCTCTCTCTTTCTCACTTAGCCTTGCTAGAGGCTTATGGATTTTGTTGATTTTTTCCAAGAACCAGCTTTTGGTTTCATTGATTTTTTTCTGTTGATTTCCTGTTTTCAATTTTATTGATTTCTACTCTACTCTTACAGTTTTTGTTGCTTACTTTGGATGTAATTTACTCTTTCTGTCTAGTTCTCTCTGATAGAAGCTTACATGTTTCATTTTATATCTCTCCTTTTCTAATCCATGTATTCTGTGCTATACATTCTCCCTAAGCACCGATTTCAATGTTTCACACAAGTTTCATAGCTTTTAATTTTCATTTCATTCAAAATATATTTTAATTTCTCCTGAGAGTTCTTCTCTGACCCATGTCTTACTTAGAAGTATTAGTTTAATCTCTATATACTTGGGGATTTTCCAGTTATCTCTCTGTATTCTGATTTCTGGGTGAATTCCACTGTGGTCTGAAAGCAGACATTGTACGGTTTCTACTGTTTAACTATGTGAAATTGTGTTTTATGGCCTAGAATGTGGTCTTTCTTGGTGAATGTTCCATGTGAGCTTGAGAAGGAAGTATGTTCTGTGTCATTGGAAAAGTAGTGTGTAGATGTCCATGACATCCAGTTGATGGATGATGTGTTGACTTGACCTGGGTCCTTATTGATTTTTTTTCTGTTGGATCTGTCCCTTTCTGATTGAGTGTGTCAAAACCTCCAAACGTAATAGTGGATTCATCTGTTTTCCCCTACTGCCCCACTAGTTTTCACCTCAGGTAGTTGGATGTTCTGTTGTCAGGTTCATGCACATTAAGCATTATTGTATCTTCTTGGAGACTTGACCCTGCATTTTTATATGCTACATATCTTCACTGATAACTCTTTTTTTTAAAAAAGATTTTATTTATTTATTTGACAGAGAGAAAGAGACGACACAAAAGCAGGGGGAGGGTAGAGGGAGTGGGAGAAGCAGACTCCCTGCTGAGCAGGGAGCCCAACACTGGACTTGATGCCAAGACTCCGAGATCATGACCTGAGCTGAAGGCAGACATTTTACCAATCGAGTCACCTAGGTGCCCTGATATAGTTGGATTTTAAAAAGCTGTATTTGTTAAGCGTCCCTATTTTTTTTTTTGTTCCTATTTTTGTCTTCAATCTCTTTTGTAGTCTTCACTTCTTCTGTGGTTTTAATGGAGTATTTTGTATGATTCAGTTTTCTCCCTTTTTTGAGCTTATTGGTTATACTTATTTAAAAAATTTTTTTTTGCAGTTTGCAATACACATCTATGGCTAATCCATGTCCATTTTCAAATAACACTATACCATTTCATGGGTACTATGAGTACATTATAATAACAAAATAATCTAATTCCTCCCTCCACCCCTTGTATCACTGTTGTCATTTTGCTTATACAGAAGCATTTGTGTACACATAAGATACAGAAATATATACATAAACATATGTGATCAATTACATTGTTGATATTCCTGTTTTTTTTAATATTTTATTTATTTATTCATGAAAGACCCAGAGAGAGAAGCAGCGATACAGGTAGAGGGAGAAGCAGGCTCCCTGCAGTGAGCCTAATGTGAGACTTCATCCCAGGACCCCAGGATCATGCCCTGAGCCAAAGGCAGACGCTCAACCACTGAGCTACCCAGGGGTCCCACATTGTTGGTATTCTTATTGTGAACAAACTATTATTTTTTAGGTCAATCAAAGATAAGAAAAATAAAAGTCTCTATTTTACCTCTTTGATGCTTTTCTTTCTATACATCTGTCTCTGATCTATATTATTTTCTTTCTCTGTAAAGAAATTCTTTTAGCATTTTCTTTAGCACTTCTGGGTGAATTCCACTGTGTTCTAAAAGCAGACATCATATGATTTCTACTGTTTAACTATGTGAAATTGTGTTTTATGGCCTAGAATGTGATCTTTCTTGGTGAATGTTCCATGTGAGCTTGAGAAGGATATGTGTTCTGTGTCATTGGAGAAGTAGTGTGTAGATGTCCATGACATCTACCAATGTATTCCCTCAGGGAAGGGAAGAGATAAGTCTTCCTGGTACCCCACACATCCTGATGCTAATCCCATATAGCAAGGGGAGGTCTCCTGGCAAATCAAAAGCCAAAAGATCAACATAAGCACTTACTTAGACTGGTGAACTCTATACAATCCCTCTGAAGGGAAGAACCTGTCCCTAGGCTCATGGAAATTCCTAAAAGTGAGTTTCTAGACAAAAACTGAAGGATACATGGCAAAGTTCAAGGCAAGAAGGAAAGCCAGAGGAATCTGAGATAAATAAGCAGTCAGGACACAGAGGTAGCATATGTTACATGTTTGAGGAGTTTAGGATTAAAAAAAAAATCCATTAAAATACTAACAACCTAGAAAAACTAAGTAAGAAGAAATCCTAGAAAAAAATATTTATACACATTAACTAAAGCAATTATTATTTCAGAGTGTTGTAAGGACCCTTTAGGCAAGCAGGGAGCTGTTGGAGGCCCCTCCATCTTTATGCTGCCATGTTGTCTGTTATGTGCCCCAGCCAAACCCCAGACCTTATGGTTAAGGTTCCACAGGAGCTCGTTTGGGCCAGTTAATAGGAACAAAAGATAGGCTGCCTGTTATAATTGAAGGGAACTTCAATGAAGCCAAAATAGTAAATCTTTCTATGAATAGATTCTTCCTTCACCTGATAAAACTTTGCCCAATCTGGGGATGATGAAGTGTCCTACAATTAGATTATGATAATATTCTTTAGACATAATTCCTTTTAGATATGCTAATACCCATAGAACTGAATACTTTAAATGAATGGACTTTATGGTGTATAAATTGTACCTCAATAATGCTGTTAAAAAAGGTATGTTCAAACATTGCCTTTTTGCCCTATAAAGATGAAGCTGCTCGATGCAGGACAAATATCTTTGAAGACATTTCTTAAAACTTAAAATAATTTATTGTGATAAAATAGAAATACAGAAATTATAGCTTTAATTTTTAAAAATATGAGGCTCTCAATAGTCTTGGTGATACTATAAAAGCAAACCTGGAAATAGTTGTTTAAACATTTTATTAGGTAGCCGGTAAATTAGATTTTCTTGCAGCTTTCCAAAAGTTTCTAAAATATTTTGCACATTAAATGATTCATTTATAATGAGTGTTTTGTGACACACTACAGAGATTTCCTCTTATTATCTAATGAAACACATGCCTTCCCAAAGGGCTCCTTGTTTTTCCTTTTCTAGTCTAGTGAGTTGCTCAAATCGTCTTACCAGTTTTCTTCATATAACACAACACACTTTCAGGATCTCAATTTTTAAAATATTACTTTATGTTGTGGTTTATTTGAAACTCCTCTCGGGTGTAACAATTCTTGTTTTCTGAGACTAAACAGAAAATTGTACCACAATCCAAAGCTCTGAAATATGATGGGTTACAATCAACAACTTTTTATAAGGACAATATATTTTGGAGAAAATACTTTATACTTCATTTTTCCACTCCCCTACACCATGCCAATGTTTCTCAACTTCAAAAGGAACACTCATAGCTTGAAACATTGCTCTTCTTGATAAAAGCACAAGTTCGAGGACATGAAGATTATTGCTCATCTCCAGAAATAAAGGAAGAAAAGTCATGTCTGGCCCAGGGAGATGCTCAAAAACATCTTCAAAACGGAGCTCCCACTCACTGTCTGTAAGAGCCCATGTACCCAAGCCAACTCCAAGAAATGGTCACAGAGGAACAAATACTTTGACATCCTTTAGGGGAATATTGCTAAAATCATTTATATAGACTGCAATTTCTTTCTGTATGCATGTTCTCATAGAAGTGCATTCCTGACTCTGATGGTTTTATTCAAACATTTCGTATATAACCTCATTTCAAGCAATTAATTAGGAGACTTCTCATAAAGATAAACTAATTTAAGTAATTCTTTTTATCCTTATCAGCACTCTTAGAATTCTTTCCAGGGAGCTCCAGCTTTCTGAGGATCTCTTTCTTTGGAATAATTGCTAAATTATAAGACCATTGATTATATAGAGTTTCATTTATTCCACCAAGCTGCTAAAACATTATGATTTTATGAATATATTATTTTGAAAGAAAATTGAGATTGCATAACAATGTTACTTCGTTTATTGTATTATTAAAATTATAAGGTCAAAACACTTACACAACATGCTAATTATATCTCAGAGTCTGGTAGGACCCATGTTGTTTTTAGGATCTAGTTCAGATAAATGCATATTTAAGCTAAATGTCCACACTCCCATAAGTGTGCCCATTGGTACATGAATGATCAAGTGAATTTATGCTATTAAATAGTTTAGTTCAGTATTGTCCAAACTTCTAAAGCATGTGATGTGGAGTTTTCACTTGGAACAAATCCAAACAAGTATTTCTTCAATTTCTTTATATAAAAGATGCTTCTTGGCATTAGGATGAGTTTTCCTGCAAAGGAGCTGTCTAGTGATTTATTTATTTGATAGTTGGTGACTTTTAAGGGATATTTTCTCATCTTTGAGTGGATCGAGGATTAAAAAGAAGCTAAGGTTACAGTGTACTTTTAATTGAATTTTGTATATATCTGACATATTACATATTCATAACATCTTTATATTATTTTATGCTTCTTTAGGTGATCTGATACCAAATTTAAATGTTTTGGGAAAATTAGTCCTCAAAAAATATTGGCAATGATAGTGACAATGGTGATAATAAATATTGAATTCCCTAGAGAGTCTTTTTTTACTGTCTTTTCTTTGCCACTTGGAATAAGTAATTGGTCTAACATATGGAATTAATTCAAACTATTTTTTCAAGACTTTTTAAGGAAGTGGTGGAGGCACAGAGCTGAGAATCAGAAAGACTTGGATAAGAAGCCCCTCATTTACAGGCTGTGTCTGACATCTTAAACTTTCACATGTAATTTTTCTTTTTTAAAAAATCTTAGTAATATGGGGCACCCAGGTAGCTCAGTTGGTAAAGCATCTGCCTTCAACTCAGGTCATGATCCTGGGGTCCTGGGATCAAGTCCTGCATAGGGCTCTCTGCTTCTTGGGGAGCCTGCTTCTCCCTCTGCCTCTCTCTCTGCCTCTCTCTCTCTCTCTCTCTCGAATAAATAAATAAAATCTTGAAAAAAATCTTGGTAATAATATCAGTATCACAGAGTTGTTATAAAGATTAAATGAGAAAATTTTGGGGCCTTACTTTTGAAAAAAGAAAAGTAATACTTAAATTTCTTCTTTTCCTTAGGCCTTCTCTCAAAGCACTCAGATTCTCCAAATAATAACTGTGATAATCAATAATAGTAGTGATATAGCTGAGGTCTATTAAAGAGGACATGTCTCTATAACTATCTTTTATTTCTTTTGATGAAGGGATCTGAGCAACTAGCCTGCTCAGATATAGCTGAATAGAGCTAATTGCAGTTTGTTACAGTGTGTTCCACTTTACACAGATTTAAAGATTATAAAGAGTCAAAGAGACTTATTCACAGACCCCTGAGAGAATATTTAATATTACTCAGAAAAAAAGATTAATCAATCTGTTTGGGTTGGCAGGGGAAAAAAAGCATATTATTTCAGGAATATAGACTATAGAATATTTTTTTAAAGATTTTATTTATTTATTCATGAGAGACACAGTGAGAGATAGACTATAGAATATTTTAAATATAATTTACTAGAGCCCAAATAATGAGAAGATTGGCTTGATTATTCCGTGAGCGAGGTTTATATGGAAATGGACAGGATATCCCCAGGAGTAAGCTAATGGGTGGGTTTCTACAGCCATTGCTAAATATATATTGTTCTTTTCATGTTGTGCGTAAATGTGCAAGCTGAAATTAAGTGAGACCTCTTTCTCTTTTTGCCTCTTTCTGGGTAGAATTCCTGGTAACCCCCAGGGAAGATTTTCTCAGTTAGATCTCTTGTTTCAGAGCATTTCACTGTGCTTGTTGCAAATGTTAACAGACCTGCTAATCCAGAATTCCTGGAATAAGGTCAAGTATTCAAGGCTCTTGAATACTCTCAGCACACCAGGGTTTGAGGAATCTGTGGGCTTTATCAAGCAATCCATAGGTAGGGTGGAGTTTGCTCCTCCTCCTGTCCTTGCAAGGGCATGGCATGCATGACACTCAGTTCACACATGCCCAAGGGTAACCAGGGCTTTTGAGGCACAGAAATGCATGTAAGGAACATGAAAAGGGACATTTTTGGCAGAGAACGAGAGTGTGTCTATAGGACTGAGAGGGATGAGCACATGTGGCAGCCTTAGGAGCCTCAGTTGCATAATTTCACGTCATGGACAAGCTGGAGTCATGTGTAGAGAAAGAAGAAAAGTCATTCCCAAATACCAACTATCCAGTTACAGTTTAAAACCCAAGTCAAGTTCTGGTTTGTCTCCTGCAATCTTTTGTACCCTATGTGCAGGCTTGATAATCACAATGAAAAGATATTTAAACACAATTCTTCCTATGCACTATAATTCCCATGTGTATACAGATACACATGCACGTGTATGAGAACACGCACGTATCTGAGTACGATATGCTTATGTGTGTGCATAGAGATAGCTAGATAATCCAAGGCTGATGAAACAATATCAACTTGGGAAAATTTATTTACTCATTATCCAAAGCAAAGATATTTGAAGGAGAATCCTTTCTGACACAATACACTGTTCAGTAAAAACAAACTAGCTACAAAACAATACATATAATATGTGATCCAAAGTAAAAAAAAAATTCATTTCTCAGGAAAAGAACACATGAATTTTATGTATTCACAGAATACATGAAAATATTAACAATGATTATCGGTGGTTAATGGATTGATGTGGTTTTTATTTCCCTCTTTGTGTTTTATTTTTGAATTTTCAAAATTTCTAAAATTTTATTACATTTTCATGTGATTATTTTAATGGAAATAAATTATAGGTATGGACCAAGTCATGAAAGAACAAATAAATCATGTTCAGGTGCTTAGGCTTCACCAGAGGTGATGAAGACATTCTGACACTGCTAGGTCGTAGGAAGGACATTGAGCAGATGTGCATTTTAGGTATTTATTTATTTGAGCAAGAGAGCCGGTGCACAGGAGTGGGGAGGAGGTAGAGAGGGAGAGAGAGAGAATCTCAAACAGACTCCATGCTAAGCATGGATCCCCCCTTGCCTTGGGACTGGATCTCAGGTCATGACCCTGAGGTCATGACCCGAGCTGAAGTCAAGAGTCTGAGGCTTAACCAAGTGAGCCACCCAGGCACCCCCAGACTGCCCCTGGGGTCAGTGCAGATGGGAGTCTCTTAGAAAGACAAGAAAGAAAAAAAAGACAAGAAAGAAAAGTAACAGGATGTCAGGCAGGTGTGACCCTGACTGGGCAGCAAGGCTCAGCATGTGATGGTGCTGGGCGACCATAATCCCCAGGGGGCCAGAGAGAAGCACTGGCTTCCAGAGGGGGTGGAGAATAAGTCTACGGGTCAGGCACTGAGTGGGCTGTGAGGGGCCCCCACAGCCACTTGGTCACCCTGTCTGATGCTAGTTACGATGGAAGTCCTGTCGTCCTCCCCAAGCAGGGGTGCTGAGTGAGCAACAGAGCATGGGGGCAGCTGTGGTCCATCAGGTGGGCTCTGAGGCTAGAGGATGGAGTTCGCAGACAGGGTCACAATAGCACCAGTGGGGGCTGTGTGCAGGCCAGTGCTGGTACTTTGTCAGTTCAGGAGGATTTGGCTGAGGTGGGGCCACCCAATATTGGCATGAATTATGCTGCGTGAGGGAAAACAATAACATAAACTGCTGGCCCACTTGTCCCGGCTGGGCTTAGACAGGATGATTCCCTGGTCCTTGCCTTCCTGTGTGCTTGTTGTCCATCTCTGTTTCCCGACTGTGGGCTGTGGCGCTGAATGGCCCTGCTTCTCTCTGGACACCAGCCCTTCTCTGACATCTCTGGAGACTTGGTGCCATAGTTCAAATGGCTCTGCCTGTTTCATTAGCCTCATGTGACATCCTGAGTTTCTGATGGTCCCTCTTTCCATTTTGATTTATTCTCTTTACCTGAACAAATTGGTTTCAGTGGATTTACCCATGTTCCTAGGAAACAGTCGTGCACAACAGTGCTATTTCTTGGTATTTTTATACAAAGAATCACTTTGGAAGAAATTGAGAGGTATATCAATATAAACATTTTAAAATAAGTATCAACTCTATTTATATTCACCATATAGTAAATATGTTCCCATTTGATTCTTCTGATAATTTCCAGATGTGGCAGTCTCACACAGGCGCTAAATCCCAGCACAGAGAAGAAGCAGTGATGTGGTTTCCACCACATTACCACATGTAACACGGTCTTCTAGAACAGTTCTGGTGGGACTTCTGGTGTGGGACAATTATCTCTAAGCACATGTCTTTGTTGGCCCTCCCACCCTCCAGCAGATACTTGCAGTGCTGGGTATCAAACTGCTTATTTACGTCTTCCTTCATCATATCTGTCCATGAGTTGCTGAACAATTGTTTTTGAAAAGTCACCAGCACCAGCTGTTTGTTGATGTTACTCTAAGGAACATTCTAGAAATTTGCCTTCAGGTGGCTTCAGGAATATTTATTCCCATTCCAGTGCAGACACACATATCTATGGTTTCCTTCCTGAAATGCTGCTGTGTTTCAAACTCCAACGTGTGCAATACCCTTCACTCAGACACAACTACGGCCAAGAGTCCCTGCTATTTAACGTGTGCCATCTAAAAAAAAAAAAAAAAAAAGTGTGCCATCTTGATTTTTCTTGACTTTCTCACCATCTCTTTGCAAAGAAAAAGACCTCATTCTAGACGTCCTTTTACACAGTGGAACACAACGCAAGCACCAACACTCTGTGAATCCTGAAGCCATCATTTCTGATTGATTATTTTATCTATTTTGCTCACTTAGTAATGACTTCGAGTCATACGTTGATCATCCTGTAGACAGTGGACATGGAGGGGCTGTGGTTTTTGACATATTTCCTTAGATCACTCGCATTAAAGGCAGGAGAGAAAATGCTGTGGATGGCTTACCCCAGCTGCTGCATTCTGAACTGGAACCCAAACTCGTGCAGATAGTGAGTGCCCACTTTGTAAGTAAAATGAAAGGGAGGTAGGTACCTACTCTGAGCAGTTGGAGAATGATGGTTTCATACGAACTTCACAACTATGTGTACGATTATTTTATGAGTCAAGATACTGGATCAAAACATCGTTGGTACATGTATAGGACCTCACACCCGGTGCAGCTCAGTGAGCAGCACTCCACAAAGGAAGGAGAGGTGGTGAGAGAGAGAAGCATCCATTTCCATATAAACAGCAAGACTATCACCAACTGATATCTCTTGACCAGCGAGGACAACAGTGAGAGTAGCTGTTTTTTGTAAAGCACCCTTGGAAAAACTGGGGATACCAACTCTGCATGTGGAAGACTGGTAATAGTTACAAGTGCTGCAGAGCTGCCCGATTTCTTAGAACAGCCCTTAACAAGATATTTTGGAAGATTCTGGTAAAGTGGCCATTGCAAATATAAATAGCAAATATAATTTCCTAATAGTACAGATTTTTTAGTGCTTAATAAGTAGAAGATTTTATCAAATATAAAATTCAGTGTTCTTGGAATTACGCATCATTTGTCCCTAAAAATTGAAGGAAAACATTGCATTTTGCGTCAGGAGGATGCATGTGGTCCGTAAGAGGGTTTCGGGTCACATCTGATGTTTGCTATGCTCAGGCTCTGTTGCCAGGTGACATTTCAGGTGGTTTGCGTAATTCATGACAGCTCATTCTGGTCCCCTTTTCTATGTCACAACATTTGATGGAAAAGAACACTTCAACCAAGATGCTTAGACCTGGCAAGCCCACTTCTTTCTTTACCTCAATCATTGAACAGGGGTTTTGTTTGTCCCCAAGACAGACATGGCTCTGGGTGCTGGGAGACAGTGGTGATCCCCGCGGTGTGCAGTGACTCGGTCCTCATAGCAAGAGATGAGGGTGTTAGATGGGCAGCCTTGCAAGTATGCAGTGAAGCAGGCCACGTGGTGTGGGGAGGACCCACAACTCTGAGCCTCCTCCCAGGTGAGGCCAAGACAGAGTCATCCTGCACAGAAACAGGAATTGTGCTACTTCCCACCTTATGGGGAAGAAGAGGAAACCAGAGGAAGGGAGTCTCAGAAGAGCTAATGTAAAGAAAGCCAAACGGAACTGGAGGCGGATGGAGGCACTGAGGATGTGGTTTGCAGGGGACGTGTGGTCTCAGAAAGCTGAAGAGAAGGCTGTCAGGCAGGCTGAAAGCTGGAGCAGTGGAGGCCAGGGGAGGCCAGGGGAGGCCCAAGCAGGCCCGAGCAACAGGTGAAGATGCTGCTCGCAGAGCCTTCCTCCTGAGGGAAAGTGATTTTGTATAGAACGTATTTTTTCACTTTGGGGAGATTCTTTTTGTATGACTTCAATAATGATTATAAGCAAAGTTGAGGCTTTGATGATGTTTTTCTTCACTGTTAGCCTAATTGTGTGCCTTGAAGCACTCAGGCTTTTATCAAGTGGCCAAAGGCCCCTCCGCCCTTTCCATACTGGTCTGGATATTCTCGTCTGAATTCCTGTCTGTCTCATGAAGAGGTGGTCAGTCAAGGGTGGCCGTAGCCCTTTGTCCTTCAAAGGTTCTTTATTTTTCCCATTTTATTTATTTTTAAAAGAATTTATTTACTCATTAGAGACACAATGAGAGAGAGAGAGAGAGAGAGAGAGAGAGGCAGAGACACAGGCAGAGGGAGAAGTAGGCTCCATGCAGGGAGCCCGATGCGGGACTTGATCCCAGGACACCAGGATCACCTGGGCCGAAGGCAGGTGCTAAACCGCTGAGCTACCCAGGGATCCCCTATTTTTCCCATTTTAACTACTGAGCTCAGCTGCCTTGCACACCTCTGAGGCTGCTGTCCCTGGATGGAGGTTAAGCAACAAGACCTGGTGAAGGTCTCGCTCTTTAGAGCTGATCCCATTCATTGGGCTCTGGGAGCTGATAGCAGCCTGGAGGCTGAGCCTTGGGGATACTTGTTTTTTAATCACCTGGTCTCCAGCTGGGGGAAGGTGATACTGTCCTGGAAAAGGAACTCGAGGAAAACCTGTGAGAGAAGGGTGGGGGAGACTGATAAGTGTAGAGAACTGAGCTTCCTGGCTGGAAGGTGGCTCCAGGACACTGGATGTGGACTGGACACTGTGGATGTGTTTGGAGGAGTCTGTGTGGAGGCTGGCTTGTGGAGTCCTGCATTCTGTACACAGAGGTTGAAATATATCATCACTTGAATCCAAATGTTACCCCATCTGAAGTTTCAACTTTTCAAATAAAGATGCTAAAAAAGAAAAGAAAAAGAAATGTGAGTGTTAGTAATTCTGGGAGTTGGTGTGGAGGACCAAGTGGCTAGAAGCTTCAGAAAGGGGTTCCAGGACAGGGTAGGACAGGTTGGGGGGCAGCAAGAGAGTAGGGAGCAGCTGATTGGGCAGACTCATGGCCATACCTTCCTTCTAAGTGTGACAGGAGCCAGCAAAGCACACAAGTGACATTGATAGGTTTGCATTGTCACCTGACAAACCCTCATAAGTGAAGTGGTAAGGAAGCCCCGGGGCTCGTGGCAAGCCACAACAGTGCAGGCAACAGAAGAGGACACGGGCTGTGAAGAAGGGCATGGATGACCCGCTGGATCTGATTAGAGGCACACAGATTAAAGGGGGAAAAGTGGCCTGAAGTGAAACCAGCCACCCGGCTTCCTGATACCCCCTCTCTCCCACTCCAAGGAAAGACAGAGATGTAATAAAAGCAAAATCAGTAACTCCTCCTGCACCAGAGCTGGTCCACTGCCGGACAATGTTCCCAGGTGCTGGCTTATTCTTATTGGTGAAGTCAAATGTGTACATTCTTTCTGTCCTGCAGCTGTGACCCACCATAGAGTGTGTACCTGTCCACTGTCCACTGATACCCCTCCCCCAAATAAGGCTACATCAGGAGGATGATGCTTATCTTGTCTTAGGATTTTTTGTTACCCTAAGATCTGATAAAAAAAATGTGGCTATCTAATTATCCCTGAATGAACTACTCTAACTTATTTAGGGAAAAATGGAATAAATCAGTACAGTCTTTGGACTGAGTCATGTTGGTAAGCAGTTACACTTGATTTATGATACACTTGGAGCCCAAACATACTTATTATTTGAAGACAAATATTAATATAACTCTGCTTTTGTTCTCTAAGATGAAGGAAAAGAACAAGTAGTAGTAACATACAAAGAATATTTCCATAAATAGGTTGGTATCTTGCCTCCATTTTATTTTATTTTATTTTATTTTATTTTATTTTATTATTTTATTTTTTAAAGATTTTATTTATTTATTCATGACAGACACAGAATGAGAGAGAGAGAGGCAGAGACACAGGCAGAGGGAGAAGCAGGCTTCATGCAGGGACCCCGACATGGGACTTGATCCCAGGTCTCCAGGATCACACCCTGGGCCGAAGGCAGTGCTAAACCACTGGGCCACTGGGGCTGCCCCTTGCCTCCCTTTTTAATCCAAATCCTGAAGTCTACTTGAACACCAATAGAATTTTACAAAAAATTTCATATGGGAAAAATTTAATTCATTTTCAATATAGCCAAACTGAAGGCCCTGCAAGTCTTCTGTGCCTCTCCAAATAGTCTGTGACACTTGCTTATTCAGGCATTAATTTCACAAGTAGCCGCTGAGCTCCCATCACTTGTAAGAAACAGCGAATAATTTATCCCTGTTATATATAGCTATGTTCACTAAATTATTAGTGATAATACCCCTGATAATAATATTATCACTAATAATTTAGTGAACATAGCTAGTATGTTCACTGAGAGGTTAGAGTGTTGGCTGCGTGTGGTGGATTGTGCTGGGCAAAGCGGATATGAAATTTCATAGGACTTGGACCTGCCATTAAGAAATGAACAGTCTAGTCTAAGTCTTATTACTTTGTCTGAATATTCCATGACTAGTTGGAGGTAAATACATTGAAGAGATCATCCCTTTTCAGGTCACAGAGAACTTCTCAAGTAAACCAGTTAAGACTCAGGTTCACATCTGTTTGTGTAAATACTCCATGTTCAGGGAAATGGAGCAAATCCCCCTACCTCTGGAATGTGGCTCTGCATGGTGATGTGCTTCTCAAGAGAACAGTGTGGGAAGGAGCAAAAAGAGTGATGTTACCGGAAGAAACTTGGAAAAAAGTAGATGTTCCAGGTTGACATGACCAGAATAAGTCATGCTGATGGCATGCAGCCCTGACATGAGGCTCAAGAGGAGCCCTTCATCCCTGTCAATCCCTCTGCACTGGGTATGTGTCTGTTCTCTGTCCCAGTTATGTCCATCATTTTCTGTATCAACGTGGACTCACATACATTGAATTACAATTTGATACCACTTTATTCTCTTGCTCAAACTGCTCCACACTTGCCCACTCAGAGCTCTTCAACTGGTCTGTGTGTCTTTGACATATGACATGATTGTGTGTGTGTTGAGTATGTATGTGTGTTGAGTACTTCCTTGCCTTCTAGAACAAGTGTGCTCCAACATCATTTTGAACGCTTCCTGAACCAGTTCTAAGATCATCCATTTCTCCGAGATCCATGGCTCCTTTCACTAGAAAATGGTGTCAGAAGCCAAGATCTGGGTGCTAGGAGAGCTTGTTGCCTCTGGGCTGTGTCAGCCTCTCTGCGGACGGAGTGTGTGCTAACCCCTGCACACACACACGCCAATGGGCCCAGCTAACTCCACGGGCAGCTAGAAAATATAAATGTGTGATGTTTAGAGTGTGAGGACATTAGGGGAAAACTAAGAAACATGAATACAATGTGTATTTTAATAAAAATGTGTCAGTATTGGTTCATTTAGATAAATGTACAATAGTAATTAAGATGTTAATACTAACATCTTAATTAGGTGGAGGAATACTAACATCCTTAATTAGGAGGAAATTGGTTTGGGGTATAGAGAACTCTATTACCTTCAACACTCTTCTATTAATATACATCTCTTCTAAAATAAACCTTTATGGGGGTGCCTGGGTGGCTCAGTCACTTAAGCATCCGGCTCTGGATTTCGGCTCAGGTCACCATCTCAGGGTTATGGGATTGAGTCCTGTGTCAGGCTCTGTGCTCAGCAGGGAGTGGGCTTGATTCTCCCAGGCCCTTTGCCCCTCCTCCCCTGACTCAAGTGAATGCTCTTTCTCTATCTCTCAAATAAGTAAATAAAATCTTTAAAAAATTCACTAGGTGTTATGCTATATGTTGGCAAATTGAACTCCAATAAAAAAAATAAAAACAATCTTTAGAAAATAAAAGTTTATGGAGAAAACAAAAATGTATCATGGTGGTGGTTTAAAACATTCTAAGAAACATACTGTGGTGTTTATTACCTGATGTTATGGTGGAGATCTACTTTAAAACCATCGATGGTCACACATGTGGGGACTATTGGTGAGATAAGATTACAAAATAGATTGTTGAAGGTGGGTGATGGGTCTCCTTAAACTATCCTTTCTACTTTTGTGAAAAAAATATTAATATTAAAATACAAATAAACTTAGGTCACCTGGGTGGCTCAGTCGGTTTAGCATCTGACTCTTGATATCAGCTCAAGTCATGATCTCAGGGTTGTGAGTTCAAGTCCTATGCAGAGGTGGAGCCTACTTTAAAAATATACAAATAAATTTGAAAATGGAGGGGTAACTTCCAGGAGAAATACTGGAAAAGATAAATATGTTCATGAAAAAAAAATGTTCAACATATGATAGAGAAACTGTGGGAACATCCAAGTGATATTTATGACATCAGTGGAGAAGTAAATCCTAGTAATGCCATATTAGTAAGTAGTATATATTTATTATACAGGATAAGGTATAAAGGTATATTTATATTCACTGCCGTGGAAAGATATGAAAGGTATTTTAAGTGAAAAAAGCAAGCAATACTTAAGCAATACTTTAAGCAATACTTAAAAGGTATTTTAAGTGAAAAAAGCATGTTTTGAGAGTATGATGTGATATTTCTAAATACTCTTGAGAATATGCACAGTAAAATAGCTGTACATGTGATATGTTGAATGGTTACCAGTCTGTGGGGGCGGGAATAGAAAGGAACACATTTCATTCATGAAGCAGTTCCCTTTCCATAAAATGAATGGAATTTCATACCATAAGACAAAAGCAAAACTAAAATACTAAAGAAAATTGTATTTATTGAAGTGTTATTTATTATTAAAACTATTATTGAACAGAAAGAAGACATTTGGCAAAATGAAATGCACAGTCTATGACTTACACAGCGGGACATACCTGTGAGAAAAAGAGTTAGGCCAGCTGCTGAGCTTACAGTGTAGTGGAGGGGAGAGACCCAAATAAAGTATTCCCTCAAATGTGTGATGGTGAGTTATAGCACCACCAGAAAAAAAATACAGCACAATGAAAGCATACTTCAGGGAACGTGACTTTCCCTGGAATAAAAGAAGTCTTTCTCGAGGATGTGAAAGGTGAGCTTAGAGCTGACCCTTAGGAAGTGAACTCCAGGCAGCGTTTCTCAGGGTGGCCCATGGAGGGGCAGCGGCAGCATCACGTAGAACCCATCAGATGTGCAGACTCTCAGACCTCACCCTAGACCTTCCCGAATCTGCAACTCAGGCTGGGGGCCAGTGTGTGTCCTGGCTCCAGGTGACTCGGATTCAAATCATAGTCTCAGAGCCGTTGACTTAGGTGAAGAACCTGGGGTCAGGGCACGGGGAGCAGGTGCATGTGGTGCTAAAGCTGTCAGAGATGAGCCAGCACCCAGCTCGGTGGAAGGACAACCCAGAGATGCAGAGAGAAAGCTGCAGGCTGGGTCTGGGAGGACCACGTCTTTCACAGCCCGCAGGCCAGGTGGAAGACTATGGGTTTTCTTTTAGGAAGATGAGGAAAGCCATGGAAGAGAGTGGACAAGTGACATTATTCTTTTTGGTGGCGATATATATATATCGCCACCAAAAAGAATAAATATATATATATATATTTTCATGGTGATATTTTTAAGGAAGGGGTAGAATAAAAAGGATGAATCCTTACTTAAATAGTGTTTTCCAATCTGAGTACTCTTACAGCTTTTTCTAGCTACTGTTCATTGTATGCACTCATGAAAACTCTAGAATATTCAGTAATGTCTGCCTACAGACATAATCTAAGTGACCGATGACATGGACATTCAAATCAGGTGCACGTGTGCTTCCTGTCCGAGCCTGCAAACAGAGAGAAGGAAGGCGAGTTTCACAGAATCCAGCACTGAATCATTCTCCCGTTTGTGATTACTGATTGTGTGCTCTGTTTATTTTTAAATGTTGAACACTAATCTGTCAGAAAGAGAATTAAAAAGAAACTTTCATTAGATTGAAGTCAGGCATTTAATTTCATCATGCCCTCGTTTGATAATTAAAATAGCAAAATCCTGTGAGAAACACAAGAAGATAAGCAACGTTGCTTTGCGAGTGAACACAAAGGGAAGAAGATGCAGGTCTTTACATATCGAATAGTGCAAAGGGACACATTGACCTCAGTCATTACTCATTGGAGTTGTCATTGAATTAGTGAGTGTTCCTAAGTTTTAATTTGTTATTTTACTACCTCAGGATGCATATATTCTATTTCTTCCTTGGAATCCATACAAACTACTTGAGATAGAAAAGAACTTTCTCTTTGTTTCTCACTCTTTTTACTCACCACCCTAGTAGATAGGGTGAATTAAAGATTGTGTGAAAAGATGAAATAATTCAACATTTTATGTTAATGCAATGTTCTATACCCCAAATTGACAGAAACTTTGAATATAATATATTTAATTTAATGTGCTGAAATGCAAATAGATTAAAAATCTGTTAGTTACAAATGGCTTCCTGTCCCTTCCTTTAGAATGAACACACACCCTCCACAATCCAGATGTATCCATCCTGGAAGCACTCTCTTCAGCTGGCTGGAGAGCAGGGGCCTGGGGCTGAGACAGGTGCCACACACTGTAGAAATCCCTGCATGGTTCCAAGTTTGGTGGAAATACCTGAATTTTGCAATTGCAACACAAATATCTCTTGCACATTATAACATGTTCAAAAAACTTTTTAAAAACTAGAAAAAAGAATGGTGCAAACCCAAAGAGCAAGAGGTATTTTGAAAGGTCTCAAGAAAGAATCAGTCTTAAAAAAAAAAAAAGAATCAGAATCAGTCTTGTCTTAACAAGAGGCAGTTTCAGAGCTTTGTTGTTGGGGTATTGTTCTTCTGTGTCTTCATATGGAGGGCAAGAAAGAGATACAGGGCAACAGAGAGAGAGAGAGAGAGAGACCTTCCTCTGTCTGAAAGCTCTAATCTATTGCACTAAAGCCCACCTTGATGACCTCGTTTAACCTTGATTAACTTCTAAATACAGTCACACTGGGAGTTAGAGCTTCGAGTAATGAAATGGGGGAGCCAGCTGGGTCAACAGCAGCATAGAGCCCTCAGCAGATGGAATTGTCAGGGCATGCCTTGCCCTCATGCTTCAGAGTAATGGGGGAAGAAGCAACAGAAACAGAGCCCGAAACTACCTAGGAGCCGTGGCTCTAGACTATGACAGACTTGACATTTCTGTCAAGTATTATAATTTGTCAACATAACATCGAACATTAAAAAGTAACATGTCCACAGGATCAGAGTTTGGGTGAAATCTGTGTGCGTGTGTGTGTGTGTGTGTGTGTGTGTGTTCACTTACACTGAACGAGCAAAGAGGAAACTCAAAATATTCAGTTGTTACCCAGAAATGCAGGACAAAGCAGGTGACTGTTAATGTATGTTTCAGTCCCGTGTCTCCAACCCTGAGAGGCCCAGGGACCCGGAAATTCTCTCTTCCTGAAATCCGGACACAGCTCTACCCAGGAACCTGGAGTGTGGATTCAAGAGTAGGCATCCAAGGAGACTTAGCCTTCCACAAAATGTCACATGTGCATGGGAGTCACTGGGCGCATGGCCTCAGAGCTTAGTCTGGATCGGCACCGACTCTTTTATCTTAAGAATTATACCCTTAAAGTAAGTGGTCATGTCGCTGATCAGATGAGATTTTCGCTTCTCAAATGGATCACCTTACAATGAAGAGAGTATTGTCACCTTCTCTGGCCAAAAGGTATTTGGTATTTAACTACAGGAGATACTTTACTCACCTAGGACCTTATTCCTCTATTCAAAAGTGTTAATTAAATGCCTATTATGAGAAGGACACTACTCATCACAGCCTTGGTCAATGAGGCACTGGTAATCTCCTCTACAAGTTAACAGTCTAACAGGGAAGAAAATTCTTGCACAATTTACATGCATCGAAAGGGATGAATAGAGGGAGAGGGAATTTACACACATGAAGCAGGGGTCCGGGGAGCGTACATTATTTAAATGCAATCTAAAGGCCAGTGGATATAAGTGAGAGAGGCAGGAGCAAAATAAACCTTTCATATTGTAGCAGAAATGAAACCTGTGGGAATTTACAAGGTTAAATATAATTGATCGGGTGATTACCTTATGCAGTGTGCACAGAATAAGCTCAAACATAAAACGTGTTTGCAGATTCATTACTTGGCTCCTTTGAAAGTACTGTGTTTGTGGCTTGAAATTTCTCTCCTTTTCTGGGAGTCTCAGTGGAATTGATATTGCATCTGGAATTCCAATAGGATGCAAAACAGTGTCAGAGGTAACACTTGCTCTTGGAGAGGTACTGCAGAGAACAGAACCACGGGTGACGTTAGCACACCATCTGGTGATTTCGGTAGCTCAGCGGAGCGAAGCTTGTTTCACGACATTTTCAATTCTCTGCTGACACTTAAATGCAACTTCATGGGCAGGAATATTCAACCATCTTCCTTCCCTTTTATTTAATAATTCTATGAGGACTGAAAAGACTTTTGAAACTCCATTAGAAGAGTCACTTTCGGCTCTAGATTAAACACAAGTGAGTAAGGTTGAGATGGTTCCCCCAGGGAATTTTAGTAATTTTACAAGAGTGTTCTTTAAAATACATAGCTGTTTGTGTTTAAAGGTCATGGATAGGATCCAATGGTGGGACTACTCCATTCAATGAGAATAGTGGTATCATATATTGTAAAAACACAAATAAAATTAATTTCAAACATAATATGAGTATTGCTTGAATTACCAGAATTAAGTATCATTTAACATGAGGGGCCCCTGGGCAATGCAAGAGGAAGAACAGGTTTCGCCAATTGTTCACTAACAGCCATGTTCGTTGGATTGTTCACAAATTATCATGTTCACATATGTGTCAGCATAGCAAATAGAAATATACTTAGCTTTAGGGTTGAGTAGGTAGGTTTCCCTAAAGACAAGAACTGGGTTGGTTTTGTTCACTTGTACAAAATCTTAGCATCTATACTGGTGTCTATCACATTGCAAACACTCAGTAGAATGAATGAATGAATGAATGGGTGGTGAATGAATGAATGGATTTACAGAAAGATAAGGTATCAAAAGCATGACAATAATCCAGCAGCCCGTGCAGTTTTTATTACACTGATAAGGAGTCAGTCAGGGACAGAGAAGTTCAAGGGATTCCTTTTGGTGCTATAGCTTCTGGGTACTCGTCCCTCCTGGGTACATGTACCTTCTTGGAACCTGAGGTACAGGAGGCCTTCTGAGCAAAATGTGGTAGGCAGGATTCTGAAGTGCCCCCAGGACACCCCAGCTCTGGTGGAGATGCCCTCTGTGATTCCTTGCCTAAGCATGGATGGAACATGGTGAACTGGTCCCTCTGAGGTCACACCACTTTGTCTGCAGCTCTGTTGTCACAAGCTGGAAGGAGATCCTCCCACTGGCCTTGGGAAACAAGCAAGCACTTGTGACCTGTTTGGGGGGTCCACCGGGGGGATGCCTGACAATGGCCTCCAGATGCCAGGAGTGATCACAAGCAGCAGCTAGCACGAAATCAGAAGGCCCAGACCTACAGCCTCCCAGCCATGGACCCTGCCCATGTCAGGGCATTGGTGGGAGGACCCTGTGCCTGAGACAATACCAACACCTTGATTCCAGCCTGGTCTGACCCCAAGCAGGGCTAACTCACAACTGGACCTCTGGTACAGGGAACTGTGAGCTAATAAATGTGTGTTTTTGTAAGTCACTAAATTTGCAGAAATTGTGAAGCAGCAGTTGAGAAGGAATGCACGTGTCTGAGCATGTGAAACTGGGGAAGATGCGTGCCTTGCACAGCTTTTCTGAGGTAGAGACACTTGCGTGGATTTGCCACGTCAGCTCTTTCTGGGGTGACAGGAAGACCCTGTTCCCAGCAATGTGAGTGTGAGCTCTGCCAATGGACATGAAGGCCCTACCTTAACAATGTCCCTTTAGATGCTGGTCTGCATTGCCTTTGGAGGCTGGCCTTCCTGGGGATGCACCTCAATGCTGAGAAGGTTCTGGAAGCCTGAGTCACTGCTTAGAAGAGAATCACCCATGTCGCCATAGACTCGGCCATTTAAACAACTCCTTTATTACAGCTCTGCAGGTCACAAGGAGTGGGCTCCACTGGTCCTCCACTCAGGGCCTGGGAACCCAAATCAGTGTCACACGGGCTTCCCAGTGTCTGAAGGTCATGAGGGACAACGTGCACTGAGCGGCTCCAGCAGGTGGCAGTGGGTTCCCAGAGGCCGAGGCACCAAAGTCCTTCTCCTCCCACTGGTGGGCAGCCAGGCCTGCCAGCCCCCCCAGCCTCCAGGTGCCGTCCTCAGCAAGCAGCACCCGGTACTTAAATAGCATTTCTGTTGGAGAGATTTCTCCGCTTTTGAGCCCCACCCCCCACACCCATGATTGGACAATCTCCCTATTCTAAGGCTGCCTGCACATCATAATTTGGGGAGAAAAGACACATCTAGGAGGGAGGGAGCCAGGGAACCCAGAGTGTCTGACAATATAATTTGCTCCCTTCCCAACACCCCCTGTAGAATTACCAGCAGAATTAGGTTTCAGTAATGCTTTGTAGAGTGAATTTTCTTTTGAGAAAGAAGAGAGTTTCTGTACTCCAAGGCAAGTGTAGGGGCACACAGATGTTCACGCGTACACGCTATCTCTACAAGCACAGTCATCTGTTACATGCACAAATACACTGCAGGGGGATAAACACCATCCCATCAGAATGTTTCTAGGACTGGAGGGTTATTTTTTATACAAACTGATGGAATGTTCAGTACCAGGACAAAGGTTTATTCCCCGTTGGACGCCAAAATTAATTTTATTCGGGACATGCATCCCAGGGAGCCTCATTGTAAGTTCTCCTGGTTGTAGAGTTTGGTCTTCTGATTGCTATCAGTAGTGGGTCCCCACTTATGACTTGTCTCAAATCTGGTTTCTGAGCTCAGAGAGAATCCCCAGTCTCCCTACAGCTGTGGTAAGCTGTCCTTCTTCCGAGGCTGAGAACCAGAGCTCTTTGTAAATTAATTTAGAATACTTCCTGTTTCTGTTTTCAAATCACCATGGTTAAATAAAGATTAAAGTGATGTCATCAGAATCCTTGCACATTAACCTGTTCTTGAACCGAGGGAGGCTGACAATTCTCCCATGACCTCTGACACCATAAAAATTCCGTAAAATGATTTATTTCACAAACTGTAATGCAGAGAGAACACTGCTGGAAGTGGCTGGCTTTGGTATTGGTCTAGATTTCTGGCTGTAGATGGAGTAAAAGCAGGGTGTCTTGGCGGAGTCAGCGATTGCCTGTTGGAGGGAAGAGGGCATGCAAATGCAAACGTTCCAGGACATTCAGAAGGTTCTCGGCCACCACAGCCTGTGTGCCCTGCTCCTTCTCACCCTCAGGTAGCCTTGTGAAGTAAAAACACTTGAAAGGGAGTTTGAAAAGAACAATAACTAGGGAGCAAATGGGAGAAGGAAGGAGCACCTAACATGTAAACTGGGGTGTTTCTGAGAAAGAGCACAAAATAAGGTATACCCCCAAACCCTCAAGATAAAATTCATGGTGTTCCCATAAAGTGGAAGGTTGGATCAGGACAAATTATGCTCTAATGGGAAATATATTCCCAGCAGTTGCTACTGATTTATCGTAGTCTCCACTGACTTTTAATCCTCAGGACCCAGGGTAAACAGCCACTTGCAGTGAGGAAATAATCCAGTTAAGCCTCAGCCTCTCTCAAGGCCACACTGAGGACAGGTCATGGGGGATATCCACAAGCCAGATGATCTTCCCATGGCCTCCATGGCTGAATCCTGCCATGATGTCTGTGGCCTATAGGATGTGACCTGTGGCCTGTGGAGTGGCATCATGACCTGCAGTGTGGCATCATGACTGTGGAGTGGCATCATGACCCTGCAATGTGGCATCATGAATAATTAGGTTTGGCGTCATGACTCTTGTGACTTGGCGTCATGACTCTTGCCAGGCCTGCTCCTGTTCCCGTCCCTGCCTAACTTCTGACCGCCAGTTCCTAGGGTTCCCAGGGTGTGGCATGAGCTTCTCTCTTTGTGACCCTCCACTCAGAAACCCACGCTTCCTTGTCCTCCTCTTGGACCTGCCGGGGCATCCTGCCTATTGCTGGGCCGGTCCTGCCGCCTGCTGGCTGGGCTCTTCTCCTCTGTGCTCACCGTTGTAGGAGCCCATTTCCTAACTGTCAATGTTCCCAGCAATTTCTTCAGGAATTTTAATGTCTCGGTGAACACTGGAGTCGTTTCCATGGCAAGATCTCAGAGGGAACGAAGTAACAGAAAGCAATAATGAAGAGTCATCCTACATGAGACAGCTACCAAGGGGCAGTCTACTAGATCTGGGTGAAGAATTCTGCTTTTTGTTCTGTAGCAAATAGTAGCTAGTATCATCATCATAACACTAGCAAGCGCTGGCCATCTAGTTAAGGGGGATCCCTCTTGTATTCATCACAGAACAGCCACTATGGCAGACCAACAGCTCCAGGAGAAGATGCGAATGTGTGAATCGTTAGCAATGCAACCAATCTGGGAAGCCCTGAAATGGGATGAGGGAAGCTCCGCAGATGGCACAGTGACAGAAGAGGAGCGTAGTGGCTGAGGGTTTGCAGCCACTATTACCCTGTAACTGGCTGACTCTGGCCTCCCCTTGTAGCCTCAGCGGTGGTGAGAAAACCAAACATTTGTGACATTGGCCAAATCAGTGAGATCTAAGGGTGCCTAGGGTGTCCATGCATTTACGTTCTTCCAGGCTTCCAGTTCATAAACATGTGTGTATGAGCGCAACAACCCCACGAATGTTTACACTTTGGGGTTTATAAAAACACTTATATGATTTAGTAAATAGCTGATTTGAGATGGATTTAAAATAGCTGACCTATTACAGTGTGTGTGGGGGGCGGGGAGCAGTTCACACACATCGGCTTTCAGGGGTTCTCACTCTGATGTTAGCAGGTGCTTTTGCTGAGCTGGGATTAGCCAGCAATGAAGAACATAAGATCCCAGCACAGCTGGGCCCAGAGGGGACTGTCCAAAGCCCCTGGTAGCGGTGATCACAGTCCCAAGGCTGCAGGGAGACGTGCAGATGTTGAACGGGGCACAGCAGTCCTGACGGCAGCTGGACAGCCACATGCTCCATCTGTACAATATAACCAAATTAGCATTGAGTGGTAGAAGATGAGGGCAATTGTCCCAGCAAATAGTCCCAGTTGCTAGACCTTAACTAGTCTTCAGTCCCAGAAGCCTCTGGCTGACGAGGCTGTGTCCCCAGTGGAAAGGATCTTACAACATCGCCATGGTGAAGGCACACAGTCACAGTTCCCTGTCTTTCCCCACAGGAGTCTCCAGGAGGCTGAGCACCTGCATGCAGATAGAGGAGCGCCTCCCACAGTGGCCAGGATGCTCGGACCTGGGGCCCATGTGACACAGAAGCCCAGAGACCTCAGGCACCACCTTGACACCTCTTTGTGGCGGGAACACATAGGAGCAAATGGAGCACTGCCCCGACTGTACTACAGCCACTCGTGGACCTCACGGGGCCACCTGGTGGTCTTTTCCCTGGTCCCAAATGTAATTATGTGGTAATTAGCCTATCCCGGCACCGATTCCTCTTTGGCAGGTTAAGTGAAAACCACTAAGATGTCCCCGTGCTAACCAAGAGGGAGGATGAGAGCGATTCTGCACCTGGGGGAGCATCCAGAAACTGGTGCCACCCTAAGAGACCTAAAGGATGCAGGACGGTGGATTTCTCCATTTAATTCTATCTGCCACCCCTGGCACAGATCAGAGACAGCCTGAGGATGCGTGTGGGCCATGCCATCCCACATGTGATATGCTGGATGTAGGATATTTGGTGTGTTCTTTTCCATCTCTACCAGAAAGAGGGTCGGAGGCAGCTTGCCCTCCCTGGGAACAGATATGAGCACATGTTTACATTCCTCCACCAGGGCTGTGGTTTCCACCTCTGCACTGAGGTAGCCCACACTGACCTGGGTCAGCTGGGCATCAACTGGGTACACTAGATTGATGGCATCAGGCCGTTTGCACCAAATGGGCGGGAGGTGGCTAGTGCACGGGGTCCCCAGCCTCAGAGGGTGTGAGCTAAGGCTGACCGAAATTCTGGTGGCCACCACATGTACCCATGCTAGGAGTGACTAGGGGGCTAGATACGGGGAGCGGGGGCATCCATTCAGAGTAACAGACAGCTTGTCCTGTCTTGCAGTTCTCACTGCTGAGAAGGAACAATAATCCTTACATCTCTTGGCTTCTGGAGGCAGGATCTTCCCTGTCGAGGAATATTGCTTCAACGTATAACCAGGAGATTGAGAAAGGTGGCCAGTTTATGTGGGGGAAGAGCCTTGTCCTCTGGGCCATGTGACCTAGGAGACATTACACATTAGAGTCTCTGTTGTCGAAAAAAAGATGCCACACAGAGCTCACAGCGAACATGGAGGGGACAGTCTCTTCACCAGGGTTGAGAGAGGGCCATGCCGTCCGCAGTGGAGAATGATGCACCTGCAGAGAAGCAGCCCTTGGCTCTTACTGGCTCTGCTAATGTGGAGCATCGAACCACAGCTACCACCAGGCCATGTGAACCGAAATGCCACCCTTAGCTGGACTCTGCTGGCTCCACCGAGCTGTAGGGTCAAAGCATGCTAAAATCCTATACTGTGTGGAAAGAACCTGACATCTACTGATTTGTCATTTTGCTTTTGCTTCCTTGATTTCCAAATTCATCTAAGACAATTTTTCACATAAAATCCCCTGGTGTGCCCCTCACTAAGCCATCCCCACCAGCTCCTATTTTCCCTGTAGATTAACACATGATTTGAAAATGCTTCTGTAATAGATAATACCACGTGTACTGTGTGAGCAGATGTCGGTAGCAGGAATGCAGACAGAAAAAGATGTGATAGTCAGACATCGGTCAGATAATTCCCATAGGCCTCAAAGTCTACTGGTTATTGGGTCCTGGTTTCCTGGCTTCACAAAAATTTTACTAACAAGAAGACACAAGTTTTAAAATTCTCTGAGGTGTGCACAGGAATGATGCTATACAATTCAAATATATTTTAATATCAAAACAAGAAGTCTTGATATCTATTCTCTGAAACAGCTGTGCAGTAAATCAGCCTAAGAAAGGATATATATATATATTGCCACCCAGAACGATCAAAGTGAACGTAGACCAGATTTCTTAGTTCTGTCACATGCATTCTGCATGCATATGCATCACCCACAGGCACATTCATGCGTGTTGCTATTTGATCCCTGTGTCACAGTTCCTGACAGAACCACATCCACCTTCCATTGTAGAACAATGACCTGCTAGGACAAAAGTACTGGGGTTTATTTCTTAAGTAGGCTACTCATACAACATGCTAGCATCTCAGAGTTCATTTCTTGAAAGTCCCTTTTCTTCAACATCCATCCTACAAGCTTTATTCCAGTATGTGATTATAGCATTTTAAAATTCAATTTTAATCTTTCCTGTTGCATTAATTTATATGTAATATGCTTTGACCTCTGCGTGCTCTCCCCATGTTTCCTCTCCTTAACCTTTTGCTGTGTTTCAAGTGATAGAAATTTGTTTTCTGGTTTTTAACATAATTTTTTCTTCACCAACATGGATCCTTGGAAGACCAAATTGTGTTTTTGACCAATAACCTTTCTTAGAGAAAGATGTTGTTTTTACACTTTGCTTGGAGTTCTAATGCTTTAAATCTGTTATCCTGCACATGCATGGCCTCCGCCTCCCCTTCTGGCCTGCCTGTCCCACAGGGACTCTGCTTTCCTGGCCCTGGAGCCTCGGTGTCCTGCGGGCAGAAGGCGGTAAGAATGGGGTGGGGGTGGGGGGAAGCTGGGTGGCTCAGTGGTTGAGTGTCTGCCTTCGGCTTAGGGCGTGATCCTGGGGTCCTGGGATTGAGTTCCGCATCGGGCTCCCCGCAGGGAGCCTTCTTCTCCCTCTGCCTGTGTCTCTGCCTCTCTCTCTGTGTCTCTCATGAGTAAATAAATAAAATCTTAAAAAAAAGGGGGGGGGGAGGGTGGCACTGGTGACAATTGTAAAGTGCCTCCATCCTGCTGAGTGCCCAGTGAGGACTCAACCTGGGCAGGCATTCCTATCATGCTGCTACATGGGGATCCCAGGAAAAAAAAAAGAAACAAATGTGATGTGGCTATTTTAATAACATTGATCTCTTGTGGTGGGAAGGAGAGAAATAGCTAAAGGCAAACATTTTTGAAACAGAAAGACCTTCTAAAGGACTGGTTCCATCCCTTTGTCTCCTGTTTCACTTTTTTGAGAACTGCTGCAGAGATGGCCCTTGGAACAGGCAAGGGGGCGGTCATGGTTCCTTCTTCATGGAAGGTCAACTTTTGCTCGATGCTGATGGGCATGTTTGTGTTCCAAAGCTCTCCAAAGCGTATCAAAAGTACTTGAGTAAAGTTTGTTAGGGTTTTGTTTTTTGTTTTTTGTTTTTTAAGGATCTTTCTAGAGACTATCCTCACAGTGGAACTAACAATGTTAAGTTGATCCAAGCTCCCAAGTTGCATTTCTCCAGTTCCTAAGAACACTTGTATCATTGTTGGTGTCATGAGGTTTAATTCAAATTTTCCCAGTATTTATGTTTCCTGTGCTGGTGAGGAAGTTGGCTTATCTGAGTGAGGGATGTGCTGCTTTCGGAATTGAGATGAACATTTCTGCAGACTGAAGAGTACCTGCTTGATGCATTAAGAATTAGGTAAAACATCAGAGGACATTCCAAAAAATATTTTAAAGATTTTATTTATTTATTTATGAGAGACACAGAGAGAGAGAGAGGCAGAGACACAGGCAGAGAGAGAAGCAGGCTCCTCGCAGGGATCCTGACGTGGGACTTGATCCCAGGACCCCAGGGGTCATGCCCTGAGTTGAAGGCAGGTGCTCAACCGCTGAGCCACCCAGGGATCCCAGACCTACTCTCAATTTTACCTGCAAAAAGTATCCTGGCCTCAACGAGCCAAAATGCCAAAGAAATGTGTGAAGCTTGGCTTCTCCTTTTGTTAGTTATGCCTAGACACCTAGAAACATGAAAAAATTCTATCTACATGTGGGTGCCAGTAGATTCTCATGTTTTGTAAGTGGAAGAATAGACATGGTTATGCTTTAAATGGTGTTTGCCCAGATTTTAATTGAGTCTGCTCAAGTGGCTTTTGGCACATCAGTGAATGTCTTTCTTGGGAATCTGCACCCTGAGGGCTCTACCTTTGATCTTCTACACTGAACCCTGACCCGTGTAGGAACCTATTGGAAATGCAACATACCTGGGGCCAGTCATCACCATTTGATTGGAGGCATTCCAGTAAGTGTTCAAAAATGTGAACTGTATTATGCTGCTTTCATCTTTGAGAAATTTTCCAAGTGAAAGGCTGGATATTTTCTTTTCTGAAGCAAAGACACAGTTATCTCTAAATTTTAGTTTCACTTAATAGAATTTTTTTTTTTTTTTTTTTTTTGCTTAGTGATATAGCTAAGGAAATGACCTGGATCATTTGTTCTCTTAATGGGTGCATTCACAAAAGCTTTATGGGCCAAATCTTTTTCTTTACTATGTGATATCAATGCATTTTCATTATTTACTATAAAATATAACAATATATCCATGAGTTAAATAGCCCCTAAACTATGTGACTATCATGACTGTGCATTTGTCTTTCATTTCTCCCACAAAATGAAATCATTTTTTCAGAAACTTAATATATCTTACACAAAATAGGGAAGTATTTTTGCTAGAATCTAAAAAAGTGTCATTAACCTATGGTTTCTAGGGCACATAGAGACATGTTTGATCAAATATTCTAAGGGAATTCTACTAACTTCTTTCTCTGGGCTCTGTCTCCTCACCTGAGGTGACCTCCATGGCTTTTACCTGCTCCCACAAACCAGGGCTCTATTTTCAATAGCTTAAGAAAGTGATTGTTTTGATGTGGGTGGTGATCCAAAACAGAATTCTGTTCAACGAGGTTTAAAGACTTTTCTCCAGGAAGGATAGCTCAGTAAGAAACTAGTATTTAGTTTATCCAGTGGAGAAGTCTTACCATCATTCTTCTGTTATGATTTGGGGAAGATCATTTAATGTACACAAAGAATTTTAGTTTTTTAACAAAGAGCACTTAGTGTATCACTTTTTGTCCTCCAAGTGTGGGCAAAGGACCAAGGGTGTCATTTTGGGTCTGTTTCCTGACTTCTGTTTGCATTCTTTCAGACCTCCTCTTAGCCACCTGCAATGAACTCAGTTAGACACTGGATATTGGCCTGTTTATTGGAAGAATTGCATAAATATGAATTCTGCTCAGGTTTGAGCAAACTTGTTTAAATACAAAACAGAAAGACTCGTGATCTAAGTGTACTCTGCTCCTTTTGTCCTCTTTCTAGCAACACAAATCCTGCTTATCCTATCCCCTCATTAGAAGAACATCACCCATGCACCTGGGTGTGTACCTACCCAATTCTACCAGAAGTTTAGCTTCAACCAAAAATAGTATAAATTTTTCTTTATATAAGTAAGTAAATATTTTTGTTATCTGATTATATCAGTTAAATAGTTTCGTATGCATTGTACCTATTTTAACAGTGAAAAATGAGTATCCTTTGGACTATTTCTCAAGAAAACAAATTATTGGCATAACATGTAGGTATGACATGGTTATATATCATGAAAGTAGATGAAGTAGTCACTATCAAGCTGTTTTCAGTGATAAACTATTTCAGGGTACACAATCATCCCATCTTAATTACTGAGTTTCATAAACAAAGAATTTTATGAGTATAATTCATCGTGATGCTGCATTTAACGTAATGCCGTAAAACAAATTGAGTGTGGCTGCTGTGAACACGCATCTGACAACTTGAAATATTAATCCAAAGCATTCAGTCATGGTGATGGATCGGAAAACATGGATGCAATGTTATTGAACATTTTTTTATGAAATGCATTATGAATAGAAAAATATCTTAGATTATTTCTTGTAACTAAAAAACAATTTATAATGACATATATTGATTTTATTCTGTAAATATTTCTACTTGACTGATGATTCTAATCATGAAATGCACTGATATTTGTCAGTTGATGAGTTTTATCTTAAGTAATAGCATAAAGTTTCCTTGTTTATTGGAAGTTGTTTTAGAAATAAAGTGAGGAAAAAAAAAGAAAGAAGGTGGGAATGGTTTTTGAATTTTGAAAGGTTGTACCCTTCACTTGGAATTATTTGACTTTATAACGAGGTGCATATAAGTGCATGTTTCAGTAGAGCTATTAAAATCTGCACCTTTTTGAATCTATAATTTTGTAAGGGGAGATAACTTGTTATTATAAAGCACCCTACCCCCAGCTTCCCACTGAGGGATGTGCTGTGGGGTTATAGTGATAAATACTCAAAACCAAAATATATTTCTTGCATGTGGTTAGCTGTACTTCCAGCCTCCTGTGGTAGATCATCAGGGAATTAATCTCCTGGGGCCAACACCTCCCTTTCCTCTGTCACAACATTTTCATCTATTTTTGTTGTTGTTTCAACCTTTATAGTCAGGCTTCCAGCTGGAACTTGCTCTCCATCCCTGAGAATAAGAGATCTGGGTATGTTTGCAGGACCCAAGTGATCAGATGGGCCATGAATCTGTTAGCCAGGAGGCCTCCACAGGGGTTCACACTTGGCAAATGGGCAGGTGCATGGCTTGGTCCAGGAACATGGCTCTTGGTGCCACAGGGGAAGGACCCACACACGTGTCCTAGGGAAAGCCAGGATGACCAAAGTTTTCTACTGAAAATACTTCTTCCTCAGACTTGGAAGCACAAGGCAAGCCATCTTTTTAGCCAATCATAAAGGAACTCAAGGGAAGGACACACATGCAGTTCTGCTGCCAAGATTCTCAACCTGGTGTCCACAGAGTGCCTTATCTAGACTCTGGATGGTTCTGCAAACTTGGATGGGAAAAAATTGTATCCTTACTTTGACTAATTTCAATGTGATATCTAGCATTTCCTTTAAGTATTAACACAGAAAACAGCTGGAACAAAACATACAGAAAACAAAGTAGTAAAAGCACCATCTATTTCTTTGTTCCTGATGGAAATTGCAGATACGTCTCATGGTAGTCATGTAGATATGAGACTCATTGCTAGATCTTAGTATGTAACATGCTTATAATGAAGCACATCTGTTATTATAAAACACTTTTTCTTATATATAGATAACTGAATTTCAATATAATTGGCCTCTTTTATAACCCTGTGCATTTTGTTTTATGTATTTAAACACATTATTCCAAGAAAATGTGCATGGCCTTTGCCAGATCTCTGAGAAGGCTTAGGACTCCATTGTGCTACCAGCACACAGCTTTGTCACATGGGTTTGCAGGTGCTCTGGGGGTGCTGTCAGAACCTCACCCCTACTTACCATGGGCACCACACACGTCTACACTGTCAATGGTTGGAGGCAGGCCTTGGCTTGGATATGGGAGTGAGGGCAAGCCTCTGCACATAAGCTGCTGACACTCTGCTACAGTTCCAATGGTTTGGTGACTTCATGAAGTTTAGAGGTAATCATGCTCCTTGGCAACCCATACCAGCGAAGAGGGATCATACAGTAGAGCCAGGCAACACATATCCATAGACCTTCTCTTTACCATGAAGAGACATTACTTGGATGGTTCCAGAAATATTTGTAGAAGTGGGTTTACCATGGAGCTGGGTGTTAACAGGGGCCCCTTGTTCACTTCCTTTCATGGAGACTACCCCCCTCCAGGGACCCGAAGTTCTGTCCTTGGGGCTCTACTGGGGCAGGAGGAGTCTTGCCAGAAAAGGCATCCTGCTGTCAGGCCCCCATTTCCTGCTCCTCCGCTGGGACCCTGGGCTGCCCGTCTTCTTTCTACCTCTTCCTGTAATGTTGGTTGTGTCATAACTGCGCTTCTGTTGCAGGAGGGGAACCCGGAAGGAGTGGTGCTACTTTGGGCTGGACCAGACATTTCGTCCATGATTTGGGAATTAAGAGGTGAGGGCTTAGGGAGCATGTGAGGGAGGACATGGGACAGGGACAAAATCCTGAAACCACCATCATGGTGAGAATGGGAAGTGGGAGCTGATGAGGGAAGCTGGGGACCCTGAGTTAGCAATGGTCCTAACTTTGTGGACAAAGAAAATGGATTAATCCAGGCTGGGAGTTCTGCTAGAAGAGCACGATTACAGGTCAGCGGGACTAAGAATTGTTGAGAATAGTTGCATAGACATGCAAAGGGCATGTCTTCCAATTGCCAGAACGATGTGTGCTAATTTTACTTTGAAAAGGATATGCATCATAACTGCAACCCCCACTGATTTTTCTGTAGTCATGATATTTAGGGCCTGCCACACCCATTGGAACATGCATTGGGGGAGACACGGAAGGGGACAGAGTGCCACAGACCGCTAAAGGGTGAGGCACAGGACTGTGGCCACCTCTACTCCCTTGGATGCAAAGTGCGCATGAGGCCCAGCCGTGCCAACTGGTCTGCGGCCACATTCCCAACCCATTCAGCTGTGCGGAGACCCTGAGGGGATGTTCTCTGTGTGTCTGATTTGTCCCTAGAAGGACCTTGGGTCCCAGGCCTGCCGAAGGGTGCTTCCCGCATCTCCCATGATCCTGTATACAGGGCAGGTGTCCATAGATGTGTGTCGAATTCCACGGAAGGATGCTATCTCAGGTTCCTGGGGTTTTTCCCAGGGATGAGGGAGGAGTGCTCTGAGGTTGGAGCACCGAGGGGAGAGATTCTGGAAGGTCATGTAAGTAGACAAAGAAGCTGATGGAGGCTCCCGGGTCTGGCCTACTGGTGGAGTGTCCGTAGGGATGCGGCACCTGCTGCCCCCTCATTCCTCTGAGGGCTGCGCCGTGTGTGTCTATTAAAGCATCAGAAAAGAAACAAGGCTTAGGGTTGATCTTCCAAAATAGGTTCTCCTTCTTCTCTGGTTGGCCGTGGGAGTGCTTCTGTTTCTAAAAACACTTGTAACATTGCCCCAATTGTTTGGGAATCAATTAGTTTTCTCCAGGGACACATGCGTATTCAACAGTTGTAACTCTCCACATGAAAGCAGGTAAAAATCCACCTGCAGCTTAACTTAACCTAAACACATGGGCGAAGCAGCAGCTATCACATTTCCTATGAAACAGCTGACATTTCACAAGAAAGGAAAACCGCGCGAGATGGACCATTCTTCGCAGATCCCTGGAATCTCACGGCACAGAACAGCGAGGCAGGTGTAAGATTCGGAACAGAAATGGCTCAGCTCGTCTTTGTTTTAGTGGATTCAAAGGAATGATTTTTGAGGTGGAAATCTGAAGTCCCCTTAGCCAGGGGTCATCTCCCTTTAGTGAGGGAGAGGCGGAATGATTCCCTGCGCTCTAGCCTTGGACACATCCCGGCTCGGCCCGTTCGCCCTCACCTGCCATGTGACCGTGTGGACCAGGAGCCGCGCTTACACGGACACAGATCCCTCAGGAGGTAGGAATCTTGTCAGGCAACAGGCATCAACCTGCCTCCTGCTACGATGGAAATGTGTCTTCTCCCCCGTGGAACTGAGAAATTCAATTCTTGGAGTGTGAAAAACAAAACAAAACAAAGACCAGCATCTCACAATACAGCTCCCCGAGAATCGTCTGAGATTTCCATTTCCAGATGCCTCCACGATTAGCACCAGCTTTGCCTTCGATGAAGAGTGAGATGCAGCCTATGCAGGACACAGACCATGATGGGTGAGGCCCGCTGGAAGCTCTGGGCACAATGGTCACCCCCTTCCTGCCAAAACCATAATTACTTGGAAAACTGTTTCACTAACTCACATCTGGCCTTTGGGAACATGGATGCAGTGTGTTTTACGGTGAACTGTAATGCAGGCCAAGAATATTTCTAACTATTATTTAGGAATACATGAAAACATTTGTGCAAGATCTCTGCTAGTTGGAATAGGTACAAATTGAGAATTCAAGTTCTTACAGACAGCCAGTTGTCCACCATGTGTAGAGTGTATGTGTACCTGGCTTAATAAGTAAAAATAAGTGCAATGTCTATTTACTACGTGAAAATTTCTTTATTGCTAATGTAGAAAAATAGATCTTTAACCTTTCTCATTTAGACCATTAGTCACTGAAATTCTGTTTTTTAAATATTTTTATTGGAGTTCAATTTACCAACATATAGCATAACACCCAGTGCTCATCCCAAGTACCCCCCTCAGTGCCTGTAACCCAGTCACCCCAACCCCCGCCCACCTCCCCTTCCACTACCCTTTGTTCATTTCCCAGAGTTAGGTGTCACTCATGTTTTGTCACCCTCAATGATATTTCACTCATTTTCTCTCCTTTCCCTTTATTTCTTTTCACTAAATTTAGATTCCCCAAATGAATGAGACCATATAATATTTGTCCTTCTCCTATTGACTTATTTCACTCAGCATAATACTAAGCAGATCCTACCTTAGGCGTCTGACTACTTGTTATCGGGCATTTGCTCCTCGTGGTCGTCACCCGAAGGGATAGTGACAAGTGAAGCCAGAGGGTGGCAGTGGGAACTCCCGCCGAATGATTTTGTCCAATTTTCTTTCACGTATCATGCATCACTCACTGTGAATGAAGGCAGTGGAGCGAGCAGAAATGCTGGATAATCCCTGTCCTAAATGGACTGTAAAAGTCTTTCAAAATTGCAGAAGAAAATAATATGCTTCTTAACTGCAGTAAAGTGCAAGGAATTAAAAAACTTAGAATTCTCAGAAATCATACAATCCAGCTTCCTCGACATAGATGAACAACAGAGCCGTCTCTGGACAGAAAGCTCCTGGTTTCCTCAGTGCATCTGAAGGAGCAGAAGTTTCTACACTGGGGCCTTCTCAGGGGTCGGCTTCCTTGGCAGCAAGCCAACGTGGAGCTGTGCCCGGTGTGGGAGGCGCACGGCCTTGTCCCTCCCTGGGCTCCCCCACGGGGCTGCACGAGGACTGTCCCCCACCTCGGAGCACCTGCAGTCCAGGGTGGGTGAGCCTGCAGAGCCGGGGGCGGGATGGGGGTTGTGGGAGAGCGAGCACCAGCCCAAAGGAGCCTCTGGGGGGTGTGAGGGGAAACCTGCTGTGGGTTTCCAAGGAGAAATCCAACATTCCAGGGGGCCAGGGACGCAGTGCCATTTGCTGGGGTTCTGTTACGTTCCAGGTGCTGACCCAAGCTCCTCATTCATGTTGTATCACTTCATCTCTTCCATCGACTTTTGAAGTCAGGGCTATTCCCATCTTGGAGCTGGAATTCAGGTTGGTTGGTCTGCGTCCACTGTGCTGCCATGAAGGAGAGAGAGGTTACTGACTTAGCAAATGTGGGGGCCAGACTCACCTGGGATGCAGCATGCAGCACAGGTCACTGGAAGGCAAATACACTGGATCATTACAAAATATAGTCATGCTTCTCCCGTTGGGGAGTGGAAGGGGGGAGATGATGATTCCATCTACAGGTGGCCGAAAGTGTGGGGGTGTCATTCAGCAGCATTTGTAATAGACACCACCTGCGACGGGAATAGGTGAACCTTGCCTGAATGGGTGGAAGCCAGGACAAGCCAACGGGGAACAGAGAATCGGGTCGGTGGTTCTCCGCCTTGGCTCCCTGGAGAGCCCCCTGCAAACCTTTGGCTCTCCCCTCGGGGCCACCCTACAGGCCAGTCACCCAGAAGCTGTGCAGGAGGGAGCAGGTGGCCAGTGTTTCCCGGAGCTCCTGGGGTGACCGCAATGTGTCCCTGACCTTGAGGCTCACCCAGTTGGACGGGGAGGCCCCAGCACCAGCAGGGAAGCTGGGAATGTTTTGGGACAGAGGCAGGTACCCACATTCTCACATTCTCAGAGGTGAGTTCCCATAGGGGTATCCTGTGGTTCTTGCCAAATACACAGCCCGGGCTTTGCTCCGGAAGTTTCCAATGTGTGTTTTCAAGATGTAACTCAGTCTCTCGAGGATTAGGGACACTCACGTGGTTTTCACATGGGGTTCTTAGGAGCATGCCCAAAGAAAGCCAGCACGGTGGGATCTGGCCCCAGGTGCAGGGCAGACCCCTGGTGCACTCGGGCTTTTGGACGGGACCACTCAGCGAGCCTGCCGAGTGTAGCTCTCCCCACAGGGATGCGCTGTGGTCAGAATACATAGGACACAGCTGGTTTGGGTGTCAAAGATATGGAGAGGGACCGTGCCAAGGCCGAGGGGTGGCTTGTCCCTGCAGCTGACCTTCATGCTTACAGCCTGCCCTGGGGGACAGTGAGCGAAAGCCTCCAAAGAGGGAGGAGTAAGCTTCATGCTCCTTGCCAGTGAGAGCAGAGAGACCCCCATCCCATGAGGTCAGAGTGGGTGCAGGCCCTGGACTGTGGCTGGTGGGGTAGCCCCGTCTGCTTCCTAACTCCCTTCCCAGGCAAGCTGAGCAGAGAAGCCCAGAGCACCAGCCCTCGAGAAAGCACAGAAGTGAATTTGTCACCTCGTCAGGGAAGGTAACACGCCAGGAAGAAATCCCCTGATAGGGGTAAGTCAGGGGCTTCTAAGTCCGACAAAGGAGTTTGTGCTGGCTATGCCTTTTAAACAGCGAGTTCCGGGTTGGGACAGGAAGGGCTAAAAACACAGCTATGCCCATGGGGGTTGCGAAAGGTATGGTCATCGTCCAGCGGCCAGGAGAACCTCCGGTTAAGGGGCTGGGGGTCTGCGTGCGGACCTCTCTGAGGATGTGGTGCTGGGACTGGTCCAGTTACATTGGCACAGGCTGTGGCCAAGCACGGCCTCCAGGGTGCATCTCCTAAGCAAGCCCTGGTGCGAATGGAGGATGCTCCTTGCACGAAGCTACCATGTTGCGGGGTCTCTGTGGGCTCCATCCTGGGACACACTTCTTGCATCTTTCAGACTCAGGCTGAAAATAACAGAGAATCAATACTTAAGGTCAAGGAAGCTTTGGGTTTCCTGATGTGATTTCTTTGCTGTTGGGACAGACAGATGCAGTTATTCAGGCCTCTGAGATTTTTCTGATTTAAAAAAAATTTTTTTTAAAAGATTTTATTTATTGATTCACGAGACACACACACACACACACACACACACACACACACACACACACACACAGGCAGAGACAAAGGCAGAGGGAGAAGCAGGCCCCATGCAGGGAGCCCGATGTGGGATTCAATCTCAGGACTCCAGGATCACACCCTGAACCAAAGGCAGGCGCTAAACTGCTGAGCCATCCAGGCATCCCCTAAAAATTTATTTTGCCCACCAATTCACTGAATTGCAGAAATGAAATTTCTGTGCATAGCTTTAGTAATGTGACCCAGAGTCTCAGCCAAGATGTACTAAATCCGACTTCATTCTTCATCTAGCCTGATGTCGGACATCAGTGAGGATTGTCCACACCAACCCGTGGAAGTGAACTCCAGGTAAAACCACGCCGCCCCGACAAGCAGCTTTCTTACTAAGAAACCCAAGGGGTCAGTATACAGTTTTGGAGGTGGCCCATCCTTCTGATTACTGACTGTTTTGTGCTTACGTTTGGTATGTGGATCAACTAATTGCTAAAGCTCTGGGACTTGAGAGAATGCCGCACTTTGCCTATTAAAATAATTCTCTTTGCAAACTTTATTGTTGGTCGAGGAAGAAAATAGTCCCCTTGAAGAAAGTGTGTGGGGAGATGAGAGCATGCCCGGTAAGGCAGGAAGAGAGAGTACGATGTCCTTAGGAGGCAGAGCTCTATCATCAGACATTGTTCCTTCTCCGCAAAGGCAAGCCCAGCCCTGTCCAGGTGGCTTCACTTGCCCTCTGTGAGGCTGCGGGTTTCCTGCCCCTTAGGGGCCCTGCCGGGTTCAGACACACCTGCGAATCCAGAGGGTTAACAAGAGAGAGGGAAACGGCTCTGTAAGCAGGCACCTCGCCTCCCTCCCCGCCTCCCTCCCCTCCCACAAAATGTGCCCAGGGCTGATCTGTGCCAGGGGTGGTCCCAGGGGAGGCCTCACCTTCTGGGTGTGTCGTGTTGGAGGTGACCTCACTTCTGAAACACGTCTTAAATTCAGATCTTCTGAGATGCCACAGAGCTGGGTCTGGTCTTTTAGTGTTTACCTCCATTTACTCATAATTGCACCTGGGGGATCAGTTTCCATTGTGTAAGTGGATGTGCTTCAGAACTCCTTGCTTTAATATGGCCTTAGTTGAGTCTGTTGGCTTGTCAGTAGGGAATCCTAACAACTGCACAGGGTAACGGCCTCTCGCACTCCATCAGCTGGACCTCTGCTTATTTGCCACTAATATATCTATATTTGTTTGAATTTCAAGAACTGGCACTAAGTATCAGCCACGTGTGATGTTCTCAGCTTGTTCTTGATCTTAACAGGGCCCTTTGTGCAGCATTTTGCAAATTGTGTTCTGGCGTACAGACATAACCCCCCAAATAAAACATACATATTCTTAGAAAAATATTTTTGGAATTTATGAAATGAAATGGTAAATATATTTAAATACATTATGTATAACATACATATTTGGTTAACATCCGTATCAGGTCAGTTGAGATGTAATTTGTATGTAGTAAGAATCACCATTTTTAAGTTTATGGGCTGAAGAGTGTTTACAGATTTGTAGAGTTGGGTATGTGGCACCAGAGTCGTGAGCCTAACCACTACCTTCACCACAAATTCCCTCGTCCTTCATCCATAACCCCGATAACCACTGGTCTGTTTGCTCTCCCAGTCATTTTGCCTAATCTAAAATTCCACATAAGAAGAAATCTGAGGGGCCCTTGGGTGGCTCAGTTGGTTAAGCATCTGACTTTTGATTTGGCTCAGGTCGTGATCTCAGGTTTGTACAATCGAGCCCTGAGTCGGGCTCCACCCACGGAGCCTGTTTGGATTCTCTTTCTCTTCCTCTCTAAATTAAAAAAAAAAAAAAAAAGTGATATTTGGTCTTTGGATTCTTCACTTAGCTTCATACTCTCGAGATTCATCCATACTACTGTGAAGTTCAGCAGTCTATCTCTCTTGATCGCTGAAGAGGACTGCACTGTGTGGATACACCAGAAATTGTTTATTCAACCCCAGTTCTGGTTGTACTTTGTTTTTAACTATTCAGAATGAAGCTACTATAAGCATTTGTGTAGTAATTGTGTATATACGTTCCTTTTTTCTAGTAAATGCCGGTATTTTCTCTCCCGTATTCTCATTAAAAATGCATGAGAGTTCCTGTCGCTTCTATCCCCGTCCACCCTTTGCAGTGCTGCTGGCTGTCACTGCTGTCACTGCAGCCGTCCAGGAGGGTATGATGCCTCTTGTGGTTTCAGCTTACATCTCTTTGTTCAGTGGCATTGCTGAGACTGTTTTCCTGTCTTATTGGTGGGTCACATACCTTTTAGGGTAAAGAGTCTGTTCAAATATTTTGTCCACTTATATGTAGTTCATTGTCTTATCTTTTAGTTATAAAAATTCCTTATATATTTTGGAGTCAATACCTTTATTAGGTAGTTGTTTGTAAATATTTTCTCCCATTGTGCAGATTATCTTTTCATGTATTTACTTAATTTTTGTTGTGAAGAAGGAGATGTTTCCAATGTACATAAAGAATAGAAAGTTGTATAACAGGCGGGTGTGTTTGCTGTATCTTTCCACCTGGCCCTGTCTCACTTCACGCCTGTGTTCCCTCTTCCAGGATGGCGAAAATACACATCATCAATTGTGATTTTGTCAATTCTTCATTTACTTGGACAATTTTTGTTTTATTTTTATTTATTTATTTTAAAGATTTTACTCATTTATTCATGAGAGAGAGAGAGAGAGAGAAGCAGAGACACAGAAGAGGGAGAAGCAGGCTCCATGCAGGGAGCCTGACGTGGGACTCAATCCCGGGATCAGGATCCAGATCAACCCCTCAGGATCAGGATCATGCTCTGGGCTGAAGGCAGACACTCAACTGCTGAGCCATCCAGGCATCCCAATTTTTGTTTTAGATAGTAGTGTTCTACTCTGGTGCATAAACGCTAATAAATTTTATATTCATCACTAGCAATTTCCTTTATTAATGAACAGGAACCAGCATCTTTGCCACAGTTGATGGCTTTGCCTTCATACTGTTGTGTCCACACTCACATATATCAACAACTTTATTGGGGTTCTCCAACTTTCCCTTAGGATATTCCACTTTACAAACACTGAAGACAGGCTGAAGTAAATTCAGTGCCACACAAATGAAAGCTGATCAAACTGTTTGTTTTGATGAAATTTTGAGTTTGCACTATTTCTCTAATAATATTAGATTCAACAGTTTCAACAGTTTTAAGAAGATATGATTAAGCAATTTGCTTTTTTCCCCTTATTTTTTCCTGGTTCTCTGTGAGTCCTTTTCATTTGCAATCTCAATATTTCCTCATTTAGATAGATTTTAATGTTATTTCCTTCTGTAGTGCTTCCCCTCACTGGCTTCTGATCCATTGCTGTTCTATGTTTATATCCACTGAGACTTGTGATTTTATGGCCACATTTTCATGATTTCACACATTTTCCATAATCCTTTATTATGTGGACCTCTCCCCTCTCATGAGCCCTCTCTGTTATTTGATAAGTGTTGTGTCTTCCTAGATACTGCAGAGGATATAGATCCAAACCATATGTGCTATTCTTACTGTAATGACATTTCATGACACTATGATTGTCCTGAGTCTATTGCTGGGCTGCGGGGTCACCTCTTCTGCAAGTGATTCCTCTCTGTGTGGCAGTTGGGGTTAGTTAAGGTTCACAGTATGGCAATCCTGACTCAGGTATCCTTTGAGGAAAATTCATGCCTCACAGTTGGCTGGTCACAGATGATGCTGCAGGCACAGGTGGGGGGTGGGAGGGCTGCCAGGTGTGAGCTGGGCCTCCTGGGGTGCCCTGAGCAGCTGCCATGGGAGCCTGCTCTTTGTTGCCATGGTGGGAGAAGTTGGGGAGGCAGAGCGGCTGGGGTCGGGTGGGGGTGATGCCGTGAGTTGTCTGCCTTCAGTTCCTCCCGCAGGGACTGTCAGGCCCAGGCCTCCTCACTGTCCTGCTGGTGGCCTGCTGTAGCCTTTGTCCCACATTTCAGACACAATAGGACATTTTCTGGCCTCATCTCTGCCCACCATCAGGAGGGCTCTTTCTGCTAATGAGGGGCCCATAGGCCATAGGCCTCCTGCTCTGTGACTGGGAGAAATTCCCAGAACTCTGAGGTGGGAATGATTCCACACCTAGATTTTGGGGCTACTGCATGTCTTCTCATTATGAAATGTTTGGTCATTTTCGTGAGAGTCAAACATAAAGCAATTAAATTCTGAGGGCTTTTCTTCTCTCAATTTTATCTTGAGCTCCTTATAAGATTGCTCATTTGAAAGCAAGTCAAATGTAACCTCATTTATTTCTCTGTTGAGCAGAGTCAAATGCTGTATAAAGAGCTCATGTGCCATACCTTGGAAATAGTAGCGTGTGTGGTTGTCTAAATTTGATTTAATTATTTTTATTATAATTTGGGTGACACTCTGGCCTCCAGTCCCTTCCAGTGCTCAAACTCACTGTGCTTCTTATGAAGGCCTAGACTCTCAAAGGCTGCTTCCAGTCTAAGAGTTATTCTGGAAAGAAAAATTCTCCCAGTCATACCAGTGTCTCCTGACTCACTGAGATTTGGGGGCCATGGATGTGACTGAGGAACTGTAGGAGCACAGGTCCCCAGGAGCAGCATGTCTTATCAACTTCCCTCCTTTTCCTACACTTTCTTTCTAACAGATGTTCTAGAATCATCACAACTTCAAGTATATTAAAAATGGATTAATCTTGAAACACGGTGCCTCAAAAGCATTGACAGCAACACCATTGACGTCTTGGTTAAATATGCTCATTATGTGATTATGCCAAACTTTCCATGTTTACTTGTATTTCTATAATTCATGCACTAGTGTTGCTGGCAAATCTGTGCTCATCCTGTTGAGGAATGAGGATTTATGGTCCCTGGGCTGAGAATAAGCTTGCTCTCTCCATCTCTCCATCTGCATCATTCCTAAGACATGGCAGGGGTGTGGCAGCAAGCACAGAACCTCTTGTAAGTGAATAAAAATGCCAAAACTCACTTGAACCAAAGCAGGATGTAAAGCCATGGCTGGCCTCACATCTGGCTTTGTCTGTGGCCCCATCCTAGCCATGAGAGCACTAGGTCACCCTGCATGGTGAACCTGGATAAATCATGTTCAATCCAGAGTGAAATGTTAACAGGGAGCTGTCAGTAGAGCCAGGCCAGGGGCCAGAGGGAATGTGAGGGCTGTTCCTAACCAGAAAGAGAACTTGATAAAGCAAGTGGCATTAAGGGTGAGATTTTAGGACATATTTAGAGCTTTGTGGATGAGCAGAGAAGGGGTCTTGGCCTGTGGAAGGAGGCCATTGGGTGAATGAAGCTGGCATGTGGACGGGAAGGAGGGAGGTCCCAGAGGAGAGGATGTGTCTCCTGTGGGCCTATTCCCCTGGGCCCTAGGTTTTCCATGCACCTCTGCCTTAGGTTCTAGGCTCCTAACCATGCTAACCTTCAAAAGAACCAAGAGGTGACGTGTTTCCTCTGCATATAACAAAATTTTATGCTTATTCTCTGCATGCCATTGTGCCTTGATGGGGAGAAGGCAGGAGGGCAGCAGTCCTCTCAGGGCTGTTGAGGGAACTGTAAAACAAACAAAGTGCTTTTCCTGTGCCTGGCTGTCAGAGTGGCTTTGATGTCAATGGTTCCTGTGACCTAGTAGAAATCATGCTCATCTGATTTCAACATAACCCAAGGTATCATGAAGATGCTAAGTCTATACCTGGATGATGTTCTATTTATTCTAACCATAACCACGACACTGTGTTCCAAGCATCTTGTGAATAGTAGAAGTAACTCTGATCCCTCAAAACAACCTTAGGAGGTCATTACCATCCGACCTGCCCTCTATCGATGCCGGGAAGTGAGGCACAGAGGGGTCAACCGCTCGCCCCGATCAAGCTGAGGGTGGCAACCAGGACTCAGCTCAGGCTTCCTGGCCTGATGAGTCATCCTCTATTATCCGGGTGGGTGCTTTACGAACAAGCTGAAGAGACACGGTCAGTCTGATGAAATGCACCCGCTTCCTTGGCAAGACTTCACGTTGGTCTCCCAGAGGACACGTCACACAGCCCAACTCCCAGGGTGATGAAGCAGTGAGCCACCCATTTCCACAGTCGTCCCTGTAACCTGTGCTCATGGGTCCTGATGTGCCCCCCTTGCCCCGTGCCCCCCGTGCCATCCAGGGAGCCAGGCGTAGTGGGGAAGGAAGCAGGAGGCAGGGCTTCATAGCCATTGCACTCCTGAGGGCTGGCTCTGGGGTGGAATTGTGGCTCCTTCTCCAGAGGATGCTCCTCTCCCCTCCTCTTGGCCTCTTTCCTTTCCATTCATCTTTTCGATTATTTGGAAGCTAAGTCCTAATTATTCATTGAACTCCTGTGTCTGTTTCCTATGAAGAGAAATGTTTTTGAACAAACTACAAGATTCGTGGAGGCGTGCAGCTGTGGGCAGTCTGGAAAGGAGGCCAGGCGGAGGCGGCTGCCCCTGAGCATCCCTCAGGTCTGTCCCTCCAGATGCGGCTGGTTCCCGACCCCCATCTCCACTCTTCCTTGTTTCCTGGGTGTAACTTTTTTTTTTTTTTCCCCTGGGTGTAACTGAAATGATCTGAGACAATCAAACTCAACTGCCCTCCCGAATTAAAAGACAACACAGGTGTAATAGCCGACAGAGAAATAGTACAGGGGCAGGGCGTGGACATTGTAATATTAATTTATTCACCAGGGTCAAAAGCTCTTGCTAATCAAATTCTCTTTTAAATCAAAGATGTCCTTCTCCCTTACTCTGCCCTTGCTCCATCCCGTCCTCTCCCTAGGTGAGGCACTGGGTGCGAGTCCCATTCATAGGATCCTCTTAGAGGACAGGAAGCTGGGCTCCCCTGAGAAGGACCCCCCCCACCATTCCTCTGCAGGGGTTCATCGACGGGGGAAGAATCCAGGTAGAAGTCGCTGCTCCTGCTGCCCTCTCTGCAGGTGTGCTGTCCGGAGGTCACTTCCTGAGAGCCCAGACAACCAGGGAAGGGATGCATCCGGCCATCGGGCAGTTGCATTGGTGGTGTCACCCTTGGTTTGCCTTTTTCCTTTGCCTTTTGGGGGAAAACCCTAACTTTTCTGAGCATCAGTTTCCTTTTCTGTAAACAGAAGTAATTTATCCCTGCCTCTCATGTACACATGGGACTTCAATGGGAAGTGTGTTCTAAACACTCCATAGTGCGTAGCCCATCAGGAGGGCTCAGTACAGAAACATTAATATGATCAGCTAAAGTGCATTTTATGAAAGGTGTGATTATTAGAAACTGCTGATTTTTTTGCCATCTTATCTCTTCAGCCAAAATTAACATTAAGTCTCTACATCTGACAGACTGGATGTGTGTCTCCCCAGATTCATATGTGGAAGCCCTAACCTCAAATGTGTTACTATTAAGGAGGGGGGTGTTTGAGAAGTAAGTAGGTCTAGATGAGGTCATGGTGATGAGCACATCCTTATGAAAAGAGACCCAAGCCCTTGCCCCCTACCTGTTCCTACCACATGAGGACCCAGGGAGGACTGTGCAGGCATGCCAGTCTCCCCGCCCCTGGGACGGCAGGGGGCTGAGCTCAGTCCCTATTTCTTTACCCATAGCCTGAGCTGGTTGGCGTGTCTGTGTGTTACTTTTGTCTGCATTTATCTTTTGAAGATTCCCAGGATGGTATCTGTTTAAAAGTCCACAAGTCTGAAATAGCACCTATGCAGGCCAGCAGGCCATGGGGAATGTGGAGGCGGCAAAAGTGAACTCCAAGTAAGGGTGCTTCTAGTTTGGACCAGGCACTGACAGAAACGTGGCCTCCCTGCAGGTGATCCGAGCTCCTGTGTGCAAGGAGCCGACCATGTGCGCTCAGGAGTCAGACTGCAGGCTGGGGAGGGCCAGCCTGGGCGAGGAGAGGGTGCGACTCTTCTCAGCCCTGCTGAGCCTCCCCGATGGGGGAAGGGCTGGGGACCTGGCTGCTACGGCCTCAGTGCCATGTGGACACTCACTCCCTGGAAGCCCTCATGGTAGCTTGGAGGGAGGCACACAAATTTGAGAACTGGTTGGGCTCAGAAATGCTTGAAAGGAACAAAAGGTACATGAAATGCTTGCAAGACAACCTCCCCTCATGTGAGCCCTGGGGTCTTCGAAGGGCATTGCTGCATCTTCCTGTCCACTCCCCACAGAGGCACCCCCCTCTGGGCGGCAGAGGCCTACCCACTCTGGTGGGGGATGCAGAAGATGAGCCAGCTTCACCATCCCTATGAGTACCCTCAGCTAGGATGCCGTCCCCGCCTCCCTGCACCTGTTGCACAGCCCCCTGAGACCAGAGCCCTCCCCCTCCTCCCCTTCCTCCTCGGAGAACATCTTCCTTAACTCAGAGCCTGTACAGGTGATTGCCATGCTAGCTCACCTTGCTCAGCGTGTGGTGGTGTAGAGTATGCAATGGGCCTGAGACTCTGCAAACAACAGACAATACCAAAAATATCAATGATAAGCACATAGGTTGAATAATCGATTCCCATTTTAACTCTATACTTTGTTATTTTATATTATTTCTCTTTCTTCAGTCTCATTGTTAGTGTATAGAAATGCCACTGACTTCTGGGCATTGATTTTGTATCCTGCCATGCTACCGAATTGCTGTATTAGTTCTAGCAATCTTGGAGTGGAGTCTTTTGGGTTTTCTAGGTACAGGAAGATATTTGTTAATGACCTATCAGATAAAGGGCTAGTATCCAAGATCTATAAAGAACTTATTAAACTCAACAGCAAAGAAACAAACAATCCAATCATGAAATGGGCAAAAGACATGAATAGAAATTTCACAGAGGAAGACATAGACATGGCCAACACGCATATGAGAAAATGCTCTGCATCACTTGCCATCAGGGAAATACAAATCAAAACCACAATGAGATACCACCTCACACCAGTGAGAATGGGGAAAATTAACAAGGCAGGAAACAACAAATGTTGGAGAGGATGTGGAGAAAGGGGAACCCTCTTGCACTGTTGGTGGGAATGTGAACTGGTGCAGCCACTCTGGAAAACTGTGTGGAGGTTCCTCAAAGAGTTAAAAATAGACCTGCCCTACGACCCAGCAATTGCACTGTTGGGGATTTACCCCAAATACAGATGCAGTGAAACGGCAGGACACCTGCACCCCGATGTTTCTAGCAGCAAAGTCCACAATAGCCAAACTGTGGAAGGAGCCTCGGCATCCATCGAAAGATGAGTGGATAAAGAAGATGTGGTTTATGTATACAATGGAATATTCCTCAGCCATTAGAAACGACAAATACCCACCATTTGCTTCGACGTGGATGGAACTGGAGGGTATTATGCTGAGTGAACTAAGTCAATTGGAGAAGGACAAACATTATATGGTCTCATTCATTTGGGGAATATAAAAATTAGTGAAAGGGAATAAAGGGAAAGGAGAGAAAATGAGTGAAAATATCAGTGAGGATGACATAACATGAGAGACTCCTAACTCTGGGAAATGAACAAGGGGTTCATGGAGGGAAGGTGGGCAGGAGTCTGGGGTGACTGGGTGATGGGCACTGAGGGTGGCACTTGGCAGGATGAGCACTGGGTGTTATGCTATATGTTGGCAAATTGAACTCCAAAAAAAAAATAAAAATAAATAAAATAAAATTTGACATATCCAAACCAACAAACAAGCAAATAGTGTGGAGGATGGTCGGAAAGCCAGCCATCCTCGACGTTCCCACGGTGGTTTGGGGGCACTCCTGAGAGCACTGGCCCCATCGCGTTGTGTGTTCTCGCTGATGCAGCCGAGCCTCATCCGTTTGTGAGTTGGTACGTGGGTCCCAGAAAACGTCCGAGGCTGTGCTTGCTTCGGTGCCTCCACTGTGCCTGGTGTGGAGCAGTGTTTCTCGGCTGAGCTGAGGCTCCCGTCGAGCAGGCCTGATGGAGTCCCTACACCAAGTATGCAGCGGTGTCGCCAGCAGCTGCGTCAGCAGGACTGGGTGGTCGGGCACACACCAGTAGCCGGGCATCTGCCAAGGCGGTTTCTTTGTGTTTTTCAGAGGGGTTACACATACATGAATTATACCTGTGAGTGTGGCCTCCAGAAGCCTTCCTTCTCTGGGAAAAAAGGAGTGTGGGGCCCCCCCAACGGCACCTGTGGGCTGCCCTGAGCCCCACAGACCCCCACCCAGGGTCCCCCAAGGCCTCTCATTTTCCGGCCGCTGCAAGTGTGCCCACTGTCCCCCCGCCCCGGCTGCCTGGGCAGCGTTCGCAGGTGCAAGCAGCTTCTAAGCAATTTTCTTGTGTAGACGTGACGTTGATAGAAAGAAGCAACGTGTGGGAGGGCAAAATAGATTTCCTGTGCCTCTTCTTTTTTCTGTCACCGAAACAGTGAATCCAATATCCGTGTTATTCGCAAAGGTCATTGACTCATCTGGTTATTCAGCACCAGGAGGAACTCGTGGGACTTCCCTCAATTCTGACCCTTCAGGGGCCGCGGGGACTCCCGTCTGCCCTAGAGCTAAGCCTCATCCTCTGGAGGAGCCTTTATCACCCGTAAAGATGAAATTTTGGTCCATGAGTTTCCTATTTCTCGATTTGCTGAGAACTGTCTACTAGAAACGTCCAAGCTATGACAGCCATGTGTAAGATCATCTCCGGCTCAATTTCTGACAGTGGCACTTTGAGTACAAAGGTTAGCTTATGCCTACATTTTAAATCATTACATTTTTGAAAAGAGATACATTTTTTCTTCTCGGTAATTGCACTGAGTTGTCACCTGTTCTCAAAAAGTTTTAGAAGAGACATAAATTTTAAAAGATCAAAGCATTCTAGCATCTTATTAGGAAATTCTATTTCCAGTGAGAAGATCTCATTTCCATGCTAAATAAAATCAACAAAGATTTACTGAGCAGTTTATTTCTTCCTTTGTTATAAATTATACATTGTATATTGCAGTCATTGTGAAAATTCAAAGAAAATGCAAGAACGTTCCTACTGAGAAAAAGTTTAGGGTCGATTCTATGATACAAGATAGGAATACATGATGAGAAAAATAACAAAATAGTTCAACATCCCTTTTTAACTCATTGCCAGATGAAATCTCCCAATATTATTTGCTTTAGTGATTCAGATGGAGGGACTCTGGAAGGCATTGGGGAGGATGTAGGACCTGAGTCCGAGTTTTGAGAGAGCATCTAAGAGGACACAGAGAAGGTATAAAAGCTCCCGGGCAGGTGATGTGGCTAGTGTAGGGCCTGGAGGACACCGGGGGTGATGCCCTAAGGCCAGCAGATCAAGGCAGAGGCAGAGAGTGGACTTGTTTGCTTGCTTGTCTAAAGGCCTGGAAGGATCTGGAAAGGGTGCAGCCCAAACTCAAAACAATGACTTTCTGGACTGGAGCTGACCTGGGCTGGACATGTGAATAACTGGTGACAGACCCAAAATTTTCATCTCCAGACCATTGCCTGACAGTGTGTATCTGCAAACACCCATCCACCTGTCCTCACAGCCCCACCCCTGAGTGTTTGTGGCCATGAAATGGGGGCAGTTCTGGTGAAAGATGTCTCATGAGCCAGAAAGCACCGTGAGGTCTTAGCACGCAGAAGCTGAGCCATCGGTAACAGCAGCATAGGGGGATCTCCCTCTCCAGCCAGTGTGGGCTGAGAGGGGGGAATTTTTTTGGACCAGCAGAGAGGGGTTAGAAGCGTAATGGGATGCACACATTTTTTTCAGCCTGACAGTGTGTGTTCCCAAGAGCTAAATGTGTTATTGCAAGAATCAAAGATGCGGGAATGAAGTTCGGGGTGTGAAAATATTAGGACTGGAGAAGCCTAAAATATTAGGCCCCAGGGTGGAAGGCTTCTGATGACACGTCCCCAGCTTGTGGGCGTGGGGTTCAACAGCCCTGCTGGCAGTTCACCCCATGGCTCGCCTCTGACTGCAAGGAAAGTCAGAGTAAATTCTCCTGCTGTGAGGGTTTGCAAAACACTCTTCCAGAAATTTATTTTTATGGAATCACAGGTGATGGGCTTATGTATCGGTTTCTTCTCCTGGACTTCAGTGGTCGGTGGCAGAGGCCTGAGTTAGATTCTTTGCTCATGGCTCTGTCCACGGAGCCACCCTCACATGCTGTTACTCTGTTGTCTTGTCCTAAAATTTTCGTTCGGTTGCCTACAACTCCTGTTTCTTCCCAAAGGATTTTCATTTCTTGGCTGAAGCTTCTTGTTTTCATCCTTCATTTCATACATGTTTGTAATGGTTCCCTGACCTGTGTTTCTGGCGGCTGCACCCTGGGCTTTGTCAGGTAACCCGGCATCCTGTCTCAGGTGTTGGCATTGACTGACTGTCTCATCCCTTCCACGTTGGCATCTCCCTGCTTCCTGGCATAAGGAGTGATCATTAGTGGAAAGCAGGGCACACTGGGGACCATTTTGCAAGATCCTGTTTTATTTACCTGTGTGCACCTGCTTCGGTGGCGCTAACTTGGCCCGTAACCGTGCACCCACTCCACCTCTGCTAATGGGACAGTCCTCTCTGTGGTGTGGCCGGAGGGGGGGATTGCTTCTGAAGTGTCGTTTTGGCTGGTGCCCTGTCCTGGCCCTTTATGCAGAGAGCTCGGCCTCTGTTGGGGTTTCTTGTTGGCACCTCCCGGCAGTTGCCAGGCGCTCCTGCTCTCGTCCTGGAACACACAGGGAACCACCGTGTGTCCCTTGGGTGCCCCGCTCCCCAGCCAGCCCCCCTTCTCTGGCATCGTCCTCTGTTCATTTTATACATTAAGTTCAAGGCTCTCAGTTGTCCTTAGAGGGTGGGAACAGGGAAAAGTGTGCCTGTACCATCCTCCCGGGAGAGGAGTCCCCTCCCGTTTCTTCCTCAATTACTTGCTCATGTTCCCTTCTATCACTTACGGATTGCCAGGATCTGGAAAGGGTGCAGCCCAAACTCAAAACACGGTCCTAGACAACTATGGCTCAAGGACCAGGAATGTCCAAGTAGGGAGTCAGTCCCTTTGCTGCGTCCACCTGAAAGCTGAGCGCAGGAGCATGACGTCCACAGGAGCCCCTGCCTGTTCCTGGGTCAGTGTGCCGTCACCTCAGCTGAGTGTCCCAACCTGGACGACCAAGCTGAGAGAGCAATAAAGTCCTAAGATTATTGGAATTATATAATTTGAAGTATTTGTTTTTTTAAAAATAAAAGTATTACATATTTGTGTGCATTAAAGCAAAATAAAAATGGCTTTTTACATGACTATTCGATAAGTAAAAATCACTTCAGCAGTCACGTTTCTTGTCATATATTCACTTAATTTTAAAAGTTCCTGGCTGTGTCTACACAGACACTGTGTCACTCCTATTTTCTTAAAAAAAATAGATACTTTTTGTAGCTTCATCTTTTAATTCTTTTCTTCATAAAATACCTGATTCGTTTTCAAAGTCGCAAATTCCAGGGATGTGTGTGGACACTTTTCAATGCTGTGAATTGACTGTGATAAAATATGGTTACTCACGCCCTGGTTGTGGACGTGCCAGGCCCACGTAGGGGCGAGGGTGCCATACCTGGGCCTTTCCCATCTACATGCCTTTGTAGTGAAATATGTAAATATTTTAGCCGAAATATTTGATGTCCAGATATGTTGCCCCCATGAAAAGTACCCTTTTTACCTTTGATTTTTATAAGAGAAAATGTTTCAGATTATTTGATGTCTGGTTATGCCTGTTCACTGTTTCATTAAATGTAGACATTGCAAAGTCACAGGCTTTCTCAATTTTGTCCCGCTTGGGACAGAAGAGACGTATCCCAAACCCAACTTTTCCAGCTGAGAATGGGAGCTGTCCTGTCCTCCCTGATGGTGTGGTATTCACCAGAGTGCTGCGTGTGACCCGTGGTGACCAGTGGTGACTGGTGGTGAGCACACCGGTCGTGGCCAGCACCGAGTCATGGGTAGGATTCTTGGATGCGTGTGCCGTATGCCTAAACTAACACAAACCCATGTGCTAATTATACTTTGATAAAAAGAAAAAAGTATTTAAAAATGGGGATCTATTAAAGATTCCACGTTGCTATGTGTCAAATCACAGTTACCGAATTTCAGAATTAAATCTCATCGAGAAGGAGCTGTCCTCGTTGAGCTTATTCTGTTTCTCCATCACTTTGAGGGGACAGACGTCCCTGTGATCCCATTTCCATGGAGAAATTTCCCGGCGAATCCTTTCAGAGAACTTTGGTGAAAAGCCTCCTGCTAATTTGAATGAAATGATAGCGCCCGTCAGGGGGAGCTCAAATACATAAATGTCCACAGTCACCACAGGACATAGGGGGCGGTTTTGCAAAGAGAAAACTTCAGGCACTCAGGCGTCGAGATCTGCCCGGGGCTGAGCAGCAGCCAGCGAGGCCGCGCCAGGCCCCAGGCCGCGCTCCCCTTCCGTCTGCGGGGGCTTCGTCCCCAGAGCAGCGGGAGCCAGTGCCTGCGGATGCGATCTCTGACAACTGCGCCTCGTTCTACTAGAACTTTCCTGTCCTAGACTTCCTTATTACGCTTTCTGCTGGGTGCGGGTTGGCTTCGGGGAATGCGGCGGTGGAACGTTTGGGGAAGTAATACACAGTCGACTTTCTTTTCTTGGAGAGAAATAACAGTTTCTTGGACCCATTAGAGACTGACTCCATCTGCAGGTGGGGCTTTGGACCCTCTGTTGGGCCACCCGCCACGCAGCCCTGGGAACACCCGCCTGCTCCCCGATGTTGGCTCACCACCCCCCCAGCCCAGCCTGGCCCCTGAGGGCCCCGCTGCAAGGCCCCAGGGTCACGAGCCACCTCCCTGGGTGCCGGGTCCTGCCTGGGGGACTGGGGACATGCATCCCTCACCCAGAGTGGGGGCAGCTGCCGAACAACAGGGGTGGCTTCCCCAGGTCAGGCCCCCTGAGCGCAAAGTTCTGTGTTCAGGTGTTGGCAGTGGTGGCCCTGAGACAGGCCGGGCCACAGGCCAGTCCTCCCAGTGGGCCCGGTTTCCACCTCGACATCCCGGGGGCTCCTCGACCACGACGTGTCCCCCCGCACTCCGGGCTCCGCTCAGATGCTTGCTCCTGTGGCCTCCTTGGCCACCTGCCAGCGTGGTGCCCCGAGGCTGCCCTGTGGCGAGGCCAGACCGGGAGAGGGAGGCAACTGCCCGGCTGCACCCCCCATGGGGACCCAGGGTCCACCGCCTCACTCGATTCTGGAATATTGCCAGGAACCCGGAGCCCTTCAGGCAGTATTTGTTGAGCTGAATTTTGTTGGATTAAACTGAATTTAGTGTTTCATAGAACATAGAAATGTATTCCATTCATCTCTATTCTGATCGTTTCTCTTTACTCCTGCGGCAACTCTCTGTATGCGTTTATATACCTTCTTCCTCCTAAATTTTGGGCCAGGGGAAGCCATCCAGCGTCACCCACCAGTGGGTCCATGAGTTCCGTGCTCCTGAGCCACCACCGGTTTGCTTGTGCGTGGAGCCCCTCACAGCAGGAACTCAGGCAGAGCTCTGCGGCTGTGCAGCAGGGCCCTCCCCCCTGGGCCACCGCTCCCCCGCCACCCTGCAGGGCCTCTACAGGCCCCCTGCTCTCTGCCGCCTGCTGGCAGCCAGGCTTCAGGGTTTGGACAGGAAATCTCCAATGAACTGGGAGAACCACCTGACGAGTGAGGTGCTGGGGTAAGGGACCCCTATTCCCTGTGGGGGAAAGGGCAGGCCTGGGAGGGGATAGGGGACCTCAGCTCCTCCATCAGGGGGAAGGGGCAGGTCTGGGGGACCCCAGCTCCCTGAGGGGGAGGGGCAGGCCTGGGAGGTGAAGTGTCAGGGTTTCTCCCTAGCTCCGATGCTCTGCCTACGGCATTATATGGCTCTGGTGGCTCAAGCTGCTCACTGGCCTGGACAAGCACGCATAGATATTGCTATTTCTACTTATGTTACATTCCTTTCTGCATTTTCACAGGAATTTTACTGAGAAGCTAGGAATCCATAAAATGAACTGTGCAGCCCAACTGAGAAGTTTCCATACTGATCCAGAATGCTCTACAGCAAGTGTTACAAGATTCCCCGATTTCATTACAAAGCCAACATTCCAGTCCTGTCCACATCAACCTCTAACTGTAGGTATAGAGTCATCAGTACACATGCATCCATGTGGGTTTAGAATTTGTACGCAGATCAGTGTCTCTCTGTTTCTAGGCATGTGGAGAAACTTTCTGTCTCCCCCCATGATCCAGTGTACTCTCTAATTGTCCGCGAGAACTCCCACTGGCTTGTGCTGCACCTGCACCGGGGTGATGATGAGTCCCTGGTGAGGCAAGCAGCCTCTCCCACAGGCCAGCTCTGCCCCCTGCTGCTCCCTCCAGAGAGCTTCCCTTTACCCACAGCTCGCAGGAGGCTGCTTTACAGGCCCCCAGGAACCTGAGCGGAGGCCTCTCTTGGTGACTTTTTTGCCTTCTGTTTTTGAGACCATATAGACTGAGTGAGGATTTGGGGGTTTATTTTTTTTTATCTTTTTATTAGGGAGTATTGAAAATGACTTTGGCTTACATTTGATTTTTTTTTCTTCTTAATCAAAAGTGGCATTAGGAGCTACTTGCAAGGAGCGGCATGATGCCGTAGCCGGGACCATGGGGATTGACAGCAGACACAAGTCTGGTTCCATCACTGAGACCTGGGTCACCAAGCCCTCAAGGAGGCCTGGAAGATGCAGAATAAGGCCAAGATGAGTCAAAACATACTGAAACAAGAAGTTAACGCAGGTTTCAGGTTCTGCTCCTAGAAGCTGTGGAGAAGTCCTGGGGGTAGATGGGATTTCTCCACCTGGAGCACTGCATGCCCACAAGAAATACAAGAATCAGGTAGGTAGGTAAGTAGTGTGCTACTGGGTGCATCCTAAGTGGTCAGATAACAACATAACCATGCTATTTAAAAAACTAATAAACCTGCTTCCTTAACCGCATGCTTCCTGGGTGTAGCCTCTGGATTCTGGTTGGACAGGAGAGCAAGCGCAGTAACCAGGAGTAGCTAGTTCTCTGGGAATAAATCCCCATGACCTTCCCCCCCCCCCCCCGAAATGATGGTAACAGGACATATATGGAGGAGATCACGTTCAAACATCCCAAGGCAAAGAGAAGGAGCCTGAGTAGTTGCCATGACCCATGGCAGGTGCTGGACAGAGCCGAGCTTCAGACAGAAGGATCCTGGCCTCACCTTGGGGGGGACCTTGAGCAGCCACGTGACCATCCATGGCTCCTCCATAGTAAATAGGGGTTGTAGGTAGCATTTGTGTCCGTGCAGCGGGTCACTTCGAGAACATTATGTAGCCCTTGCAGGATTGTTTTAGTGCGTGGACAGTGCCACGGGCCTATCTCAAGGGAAACAAGTCCCGAATCAAATACAGATAATAAAATCCTAACAGTGTAAAGTAAAACAATGAGGGAAAATAAAGCAGATGTGGAATCAGCCATGGAATCATCAACACACACTTCCCAGTGTTTCATCAGGTGTGTTTTCAGTGTTTGCAAATATGAAATGAATATTTTCCTGACCTCGTGAAGCTCGGCTGCCCTCCCGCTGCAGCCCCGCGGTGGCCTGCCTCGCACACACGTTCCCAGAGCTTGGGTCTATGAGAAGAGCCGAGAAGGACAGGGTGACGAGGCCTGGCCTGGCCGTCACGGGGCTGTGAGCACCGCCCTGAGGGCCACCCTCCCTCAGCCTGTGGGTCAGGGTTTGGGCAGGAGAGCGAGACTCCACCGCTTATGAGCCCCACTGTGCTGTGGGGACCCAGGGTCCTCAGGGTCCAGCCTCACTGGTTTTGATGCTGTCTAATTTACTTTTTATAGAGGCTCAGAGGAGTCGGTATTTATCAGGGAACAAATGCGAAGCTGTCTTCACAGACTCATTCTTTACGCCGTGCTGAGGCTGGCCAACACTGACCATGTCACCTAAAATACATGTTGTTGGGACAATCTGTGTCCCCAGTCACCTCCCGTCAGCCTCTGAGAGGTCATGGGGCCTGCGGGGGGCTGAGGGGGTCTGAAGTGCTTTCCAAATGAGTCAGCCCTGCAGATCGGTGAGCTTTCCTTCGTCTTCCTCAGCTTCTGTGCATGAAAGAAGAGCTCCTGAAATGCAGCTCTGTGATCGCTACACCCCGAGGCCAGCCGGGTGTCCTGAGGCTGGGGTGCTGGTCCCCTGTGAGTGTCCTCCCCTCCGGCAGGTGGCGGAGCCCCCACGGGTGACCTTTTCGTCCTGGACCCAGAGTGGAGGTCGGACGGGCTCCGTGTGACCTGCTGTCCAGCGCATCCGATGAGCAAATCTGTTACAATGGACATGGACATGGTACTGCCTCGGTCTCGTGTGTGCGAGCCCACCTGCGTGGGGCGACAGGAGGTCAGCCTCCTGGGGTAGGGGGCTCCCTTTGCTTTCTCTGTCCACCCTTCTGTGCCTTGGATGGCCTGAAATAGAAGATGTTCCCATTTAATCTGCAGGTTTGGGAGGAACCACCCAGGAGAGCGGATCAGAGGAGATGGAATTACAACCTGTCTCATGTTTTGTCTCCTGCCCGTGGAACACGATGAACTGCACACCTTAACTTTGAAAGAACTAGATTTCTGCTCCTTTATCTGTAAGATTTTTCCTTCCCTTTTCTATCACTGGGGTTAATTCTACCTTCCATGACTGGTTTCTGGAAGGAAAAGCACATGCCATTTTATAAGGAGGACTGAATGTCTTGGAAGGAAAACACAATGAGGCACAGAGGAGAGAGCTCTGCAGAGCCGCTGCTGCCCAGCTGGTGCAGCCAAACAACGTGGATGAAAGGGCAGTGGCCAGATGCCGGGTGCTTCTCCCATCCTCTGTGGCTGTGGAAGGCTTTAGGAAAGATTCACACACACGTGCTGAAAGCCAAGAGCATCACATGAAGGGTGGTGTCCTCCAGAAGCATCTTGAGATGTTTTCTGGGCCTGGTCAGCAGAAGCAAGAGCTGAACACTGGGGGTGAAAACACATGGGCCGATGAGCCTCAGCATGTGCATTCCCCTGTGTGCAGGGGCTGGAGGCGGAGGGCATGAGGCTGGGGGCTGATCTCATGGACCATTTCTTCTTCTCCAGGTTTCCTTGGTGGCCCTGGATCTCGGGACACCTTCCAAATGGTAATCTTTCTATGTGTGAAATGCATCACCCCAAATAGAGCAGATTGAGAGGAATTGTTAATGTATGCTGATCAAGGGGACGTAGATCAGCCCCTGGCTCCCAGCAGAGCCTTGCCTAGTGAACATTTTCACGGACCTGGGTCAGGATGGCGACTGTTTTCACAGGCTTGCCTTGGGCTCCCCGGGAAACAACTCTGACATGGAGGTTTCCTGAGGAGGACACGGCAGGAAAGTGGAGCTGTTAAGGCAGCAGGGGCTCTGCCAACGGCTGCCCAGAGATGCCCCACGGGAGGTGGGCATTTGTGCTCACACCCACCCGCTGTCACATAGCCCAAGCACAGGAAGACACCTGCAAGGCCTAGCATCCCATTACAGAGAAGAGGCACTGGTTCCTACCCTAGAGACAGGAATTCAGCTGACTCGAAAAGCAGTGTATGTGACAATAAGGTCCTCACAGACCCCCTAAAGTCCACAGCGCCTGTGGGATGCTGGAGCTCAGAGCCACAATCCTGATCCTATAGCAGGAAATCTAGCCCTTGTTGGTCTTCCTGAGAGCCGCAGTGATGGTGACCACATGGAATGATGTCCTTAATGCCCATGACAGGCAAGCTGCCCATGACACAGAAAACATGCCAGACACCCGGGCTCACTGTCACTGCCATACCTCCGATGGCATCTGTGCTGTATTTATATTTTACTCTGAGTCGGTTACATGTTTTAAAGGATTTCTGGAATGCTGATGTAAATTCTATCACACATCCATAAATACTCATGACTGCCGAAATAAATGTACCCCAACAGTGCTTACATAAATTCTAACTTCATTGTTTTTGAAAGCCTTTGGAAATTCAAATTTATAATCCTGAAATGTAAGAATTACAAATTTTTATAATTAAATTGGCACAGAAATACCCAATGCATGATTCTAGACTCTGTCTTCTGGATGGCTCTCTCTTCATTTCCAAAGAGGATATTTTGATGTGTCGATCCTGCAGTAGGAATTGGTCACTGCAAAGGTTGCCAAGCAAACTCCCCCAGATGCTCAGGGGGTTGATCGTCTCAGTGGGTCTTGGGGTCATGCGGACCGCTGCTCTGTGCCGAACTCGTGGTGTGGCTCAAGCCCAAGTGCTAGGGGCAGAGGTGAGCCCTGCAGGTCCCCGTGGGCCTGTGGAGCACATGGTCCAGCAGGAGAAAAGCACAGGTGCAGATTCAGGCACACGAGCACTTCTCCAGCCACGTGTCTTGTCTCTCCCAGCAGGGCTGTCCTGGTAAAGCAAAGCACTGGCCAAGCCCAGTTAGGGGATAGGAGGATATCCCTCTCGGTCAGTGAGAGGCAGGACAAAGTGACACGCTAGCGAGCACGGACATGGGCAGAGGGGGTGGTTTGAGCTGCTGATGCACCCATCATGGCTACCAACCTGCCCCTGCCCGCGTGCACAACAAGCTGACCTCGCTCGGAAGGCCTTCCTCCTGCAGGTCGGTGCAGACCACGGGATCCTGCACCGGCTCGAGGGCCTCCGTGGCCCCACAGGCTGTTTGACACTTGCTGCGAACTCACTCATTTTTTCTCTCCCCTTTGTTCACTTGCAGCTTCCATATGTTTGTCTGAAATCGTCGTAAGCAATAATCACTCTGAGATCAGTTTTGGGATATGTATTATGATCAAAACAGATTTACCACTTGCCGCTGAGAAGCCTGAAAAAAAATTCCTTTGGCCAGGGCCACAAGTTTTCTTGCTACATTGTGATTGAATTATAACAATAATAATCTCTGTATTAAGAAAACACAATGTTTCAAAATTGGACATGAAAGTCTTAAAGACTGGTTCATTGTGGTGTCCATTTTTCCAATTTCTTTTGGGAAAAACATATTTTAAGCATTTTAAAATATTTAAACATGTTTTCATGGTTTAAGTTACAGGATAATAATAACATATTTAATGAAGATCTACTTACATGGGTAAATTTTATGGAACACGATGAACTGGGCACCTTAACTTTGAAATAACTAGATTTCTGCTCCTTTATCTGTAAGATTTTTCCTTAATTAAGACTCCTGTTACTTATTGAAATTATGAACAGCTGGAGAAAGAATACTTATACCTAAATATATGGCTAAATTATTTCAAGCCTCCTCAAACCTTATCCAAAGCCGGGGAAGCCCTGAAGGTAACATCATGCCTGTGCACGGTGGCCAGGGTCAAGCTGCATTCACTGTCCGAGCACTGCTGGGCAGTGGGGAGGTGGGTCTGTTTGAACTCATGACCCGACAGTCGAGGCCTGAGTCAAGATCAAGAGTAGGACCCTTAACGGGCTGAGCCATCCAGGCTCCTTGAGACTTTAAATTTTGAAGTTTTATTGTGTAATGTTTGAATAATGCAGTAGAGAGAAGGGTACAAATCAGAACACCTATGACTTATCCTTAATGATTGTCAATATTTTTCCAATATTATTTCATCTACAACTCCCCATATTTGGAAACAAGATAGATGTTTATTTTCCTGCCCTGTAACAAAACATGAGATGGTTTCCAGAACTAGTTCCAGCTTTACTGATATATCTGTGGGTGGTGCAGAAATGAACGCACATCTCAGAATCTATTTTGTTATTATTCACATAAAAGACATCTGTCCAGCCCCAGTGCAGTGCCCTCCGCAACCCCAGCCAGCTTCTCCCAGTGCCCTGAGGCCCGGAGTGGCCATGCCCATCTCTCACTGCTCTCATTGGGGTGTGAGCAAAGTGTGTGCCACCTTCGTCTAGCCCCTAAAAGAACCAGAGACATATGTTCCCTCTTCTTTCCTACTTGTTCTGGGCTGACAGCAACCGTCGTGCTGGATCTGCTTCTGACTCTGTGGCATTAACCGTGGAGACTAATGGCTAAGGGCTGTTGCCTACAAAGTCCATTGGCTGAACAACACGGAGCAAATTACGTGACCTGACACTAGTTTCCTTCACTTGTAAAATGGCCACAACAAGTGGTTGACGTCTTTTAAAACTCAAAGTAGGTACCTGGAAATATCTGGCTCATAATAGGGAGTGGCTTTCCCCCCAGATTACTGCTAAATATTGCATAATATACAAAAGCTACCTCAAAGATAGCATTAAGAATGGAGGAATCAAAATCAAATAGCCTGAAAAAATATCCCGGGTCATTTCTAGTAGCTGTTCTGGAAGACCAAGTACAGCGCGCTAATTACAGTGTAACAGGTGAAGTGAGTAAACTTTGAAGAAAAGGATCTCTTTCCCTTCCTCCGAAAGTAAACAGAAAACCATTGCAATTCATGTTTATTTGGTTGTTTCTGGGACAAATGATATGACCATAGAGTGCCCCCTTCTAAAGAAAATTGTAATGGCCTCTTGTTTAAGTAAGAATAATGTGTCCCACAATTATCAATCTGTCTTACCAGACACAACAATTGGGCATTCATGGACACATCCTTTAAACTTTATCTCCCAGTCTGTCCTTCCCATTCACACAGGGTTTTGGAAGAGATACCTAAATGGAGAGCCAAGACCCCTTAGTGACCAGAGGAAAGGAGACAGAGTAATCCTATCTCAGCATTGCCTCTAAGACAAGACTATTATCTGGGGGACAAAGCGATAAATCCAATCTGCTTTTCCATTAGCACTTTAAGTAGCTGTATTATAAGTACGGCAGTCCCATCAGTGGTCCTGGAAATGACACCATACATACTGTTCATAATGCTCTTCTGTCCACAGCACTCATCTGTAAATATTTTAGTTTCTCAGGTGAATTTTTAATGTTGAAGACTTTTTAAAATCATTTTTTCCCTAAAATTATTCTTCTTAAAGATAATTCAGTAGTAAATGAACCAATCAACCTGTAAAAATCCCTCAACATTGAAGGACTTCTTCTATATTATGGGCCAGCATTTGCTGTGCCAATTCTCCTACGTTTAATCTTAAACATCATCCTATTTTCCCAATACATTATGAATCAAAATGTGTTCTTTACTTTTATAATTTTCTGCTATTTTTCTTCACACTGAATGAAAAGAGAAGAAGCGAGCATGGACAACCAAATGGAAGATTGAAGTGAGAAACTCTTTTATTCTCTAAAATGGAATCAACATGAAGGAAAAGAAGTTCACCTGTCCAGGGACGTGCTGGGTAAGATGTGTCTCGGGGGCAATTATGTTCCGTATGTAGCACACCCTACAGAATGCCAGTGAGCCCCATTGATAGGGACAGGAATCGTCCCACGGAGCCTTAATGGGCTTAAGCAATTAGATTCAGTGTCTGGCTCCTGGGAAGTGCTGTGATGTGGCTAGAAGGGCAGAGGCCGCTGCAGACTGAGGGCTTCCTGAGGCTCTCCCAGCGGGGAAGGGACTCCACCCTGCAGCTCACTCTAGCCTCCTGTCCATCCCCAGAGGGAGAACACTGCAGGCAGCACGTGCAGGGCTCTCAGGGGAGCTGCTGCACAGGGGAGACAAAGACTAAGCTGCATGGCAAGGGTTCTGGCTGGAGAAGCCCTCGGCTTCCCGCCACCACAGGACTGAGACTTTATCAAGGGACCCTGGGAAACGCCCCCACCTCCACCCCTCGGTGATGCCTGCTGGGCCATGACCATGACAGTGGGAGCCGAGAAGGGTGGCCCTTGGGAAGCCCCGGGTCAGGATGGGAGGCAGACCCAACGGAGTGCCCACCAGGGATCTGAGGTCCCTGGCACCCAGCACCACAGCAGCCATGCCACACAACCCAGCTCACAGCCAGATGAACACAGAACCTCACACGGAAGCCCTATGACCCCCAGCTCCTGTCACCGTGCCTGGCTCGCAGCAAAAATGGCAAGGCGACCAAAGGCACGAAAGAGTGGGCTGGAAAGCGAGGTGGCATGGAAATCGGACTCAGGGAAGCAGGCCCCAGGTCTGCAGCCGATGCGCAGGCTGAGATCAGGGGCTCAGGAGCTGGCGGAGCAGCAGACGCCGCTGAGAGGGCGGAAACCCCAAGCATCCAAACAGGTGCTGGATTCAAATATGGTGGCGGGACTGGAGAGGGCCTTAGCCCCTGACAGCTGGCTGGCATGCCTCAGGGAAGAATCCTTGACCTTGACGGCCAGTCAGCAGAAACGTCCCCACTGGAAGGCTGAGACACAGGGGAGCATGCTGGTAGCACACACACAACAGGTGCTACAGCAGAGAGGCTGGCAGAGGGATCTCCGGGCACAGGCCTGCACTTCCCAGATCCACCCCCAGTGAGCCAGTGTGCAACCTGAGCTTCCGTCCCACACCCACCAACAGTGGGTCACATGGTGGGCAGCTCCCACCCACATCCTTCTCCGTGCTGGCCACCAGCCCTGGCAGAGCTCTCTCCTCGGTCGGAAAGGGCCTTTCACAAACTCGAAATTGTTTTTTGAGACATTTTTTGGGAAAATCCTTTTTAAAAAACTTGACATGGTGATTCTAAAGCTCATTTGTAAGAATACAGGAGCCAGTTTGGCTGAGAAAATTCTAAAAATAAAAAGAAATGACAGGAGATCATGGTTCTTGATGCTACCAAAGTTCACTGCAAAATCACAGCAATTGAAACAGATCGATGGATCAGAAGAGACGGTTTAAATCAAGCTCAAGTATGTAAGAACGTAACATAGTCTGTGCAGTATATCCAAATGGTGTCAAATAGATGGATTATTCTATAGGTGGGGTTTGAACAAGTGGACAATCATGAACACAAAAATAAATGAATAAATGTTAAAAACGATGTATTAATTTCCATTTCTTTCCAAGTAATGATTTAAAATATTATTTGAATTAAAGATGTCAATGTAAACATTAAAGTCACAAAATTACCAGGAGAAAAACAGGAGGATATTTAATTATTGGTAGGAGCTGCAGAGGAAATTTAAGAAGATTGCTGAGGACACTTCCAAGGGCAAAATATAAAAGAAAAAACCACTAAATGTACCTACATTAATGCTAAAATGTTCCAAGTACCCAAACTTCTCAAAACAAAATTAAAAAAGACAGCAGACTCCCACATGCTGTCGGAGGCACGCTGACACCCTGGAGCAGCAGCGGCCACCCTGCAGCGGGCCCCTGGCTGCTTCTGCACAAGGGTGGTAGCGCTCAGAAAGCGGCATGTGTTTCACTTCCTGAGTTCCTATGTTCTTCTTGTACAGTTTCATAAAGCAAAAATCATACAAATAAATGACACTCTTTAATAGAATTTCTAGTCCTGGGTTTTCTTTCTTTCTTTCTTTCTTTTTAGAGATTTATTTATTGGTGAGAGAGCGAGATAGTAAGCAGGGGAGTGAGGGGCTGAGGGAGAGGCAGGAGGTGAATCTCCAGGGCACCCCTTGCTGAGCTCAGAGCCCAGCGAAGTGGGGCTCCATCTCACCACTCTGAGATCAAGACCTGGGCTGAAATCAAGAGTCGGGCGCTTACCCGACTGAGTCCCTCAGGCGCCCCTCCAGTCCTGAGTTTTCAAGGTCACTGTAAAAAAATTGTATGGGCATCTTACTACCTAATCATTAGAAAATTTTGATAATATTTTAAATGAGATTAAATGTAAAGAATTTCCTTCTAGTTGATATTAAGTATTTGTATTTCCTCCAACGAAGGCAAAAGTAAATAAAATGTCATTTCGTATGTAAATCGACTTTTAGGAAAGGCTTGAATACATTTCATGAGATAAAAATGAAATATTATGCATCAAACCAGAAAGATCATTTCTTTTTTTTTAAAGATTTTTATTTATTTATTCATGAGAGACACAGAGAGAGAGGTAGAGAGACACAGGCAGAGGGAGGAGAAGGCTTCTTGCAGGGAGCCCAATGCAGGACTCTATCCCAGGACCCCGGGATCATGCTCTGAGCTGAAGGCAGATGCTCAACCACTGAGCCACCCAGGTGTCCCCAAAAGATCTCTTCTTACTGATTCCAGGGTCTGTGCAAGACTTACTGCAGAAAGATTTGGACGCCAAGGCCGATTCTTGAAATAATAACCGTATGTCTTGTATTAAAGTGGTAACATATTCTAAAATGTTCTTTAAAAGTGGAGCCAAAAGTTGGAAGTCAGACCACGAAGCCTCCAGAGATGAAGAAATAAAACCGTTGTTCAAACTAAATCATAACTTGTGCGCTGCTGGCCAACTCAGGCCTTCCAAGAGACCAGGGTGGGGTGCAGGGTGGGGGTACATGCAGCATTGGGGCACATGCTCTGAGCAGCCGGCGGGGATGAGATCGTGCTCAGGAAACATCCACGTGGATAAGCTGAAGGAGGCATGAGCAGTGAGCAGTGATGGGCATTTCCCAGGACCATGTGTGTGTGGAGATGCAAGGAAGAGTGGACACCATCCAAGTGCACAGAATTGTGTGGGTTGAGGGGAGGCCCTACTGGTGGAGATGAGAAATGTTCGAGTTTTATTAATGAAGTAGAAAAGGAATGAAGCTAAATGAAATCTAATTAACGTCTAATATCGTAAAGGGAAATACTACTCATTTGTGAGTCTAGATGATGATTGTAAATAATTGTAATGGCCTCTTTGCTTTCAGTAAAAGCTATGCAAATAAGTCCCTTTCTCGTTGTAAAATTCTAAATGATATTAATAGAAATCAGTGTTTTAAATAAATATTAACAGCCATGGTTTCATTTTATTTAGCAAAGAATAATCATTGTCTTACATCTGGAATTGCTACACTTTCAGAAATTCGAAATGAAGATATGCTCATTCTGGGAATCATCCTGTCCGTGTTCCCACACCCAGAATCCTCACACTGGCCACCCAGGGAACAGGACAGACACGGCGTTGCCCACCTGGAGCCGCACCCCAGCTGTGGGGGACACAGCTCACTTTCACACAGAGAGAAGACCAGTGAAGATACGTGCCATGCGGGAAGCCAACGGGATACAAATATTTTGAAATAAAATTGTTCTTCTTATTAAAAAAAAACAAACTAATTTTATATAATGTAAATAATGAGTATGCAGTATTCTATTCTAATGAAGTGTGTTGAAAACATTTTTCTTAACATTTTGGCCGTGGCTCCTTTGTCACTGACATTGACGCTTGGCCTTCCCATGGCCCTGGTACCCTGGGTGCTCTCAGTGTCCTCTGGCTGCCTGTCACAGGGGAGTGGATAGGTGTCATGGGCTCCAGAGGATGCTTAGAGGTTTGTATGAAACCTTACAGGTCTCCCTTTGTCCCTACCTGACCTACCTGGGGTCGAAAGAATGTCTTCCATTGTTGGCAACAAAAATCCTCCTGCAGGGAGCTGTGCTCACTTCTGAGGCTGTCGATTCAGTCTCACTTGTATATGGGTTTCCGTGGCCAGCAATTCAGTGGAGGCAATTCATTAACTCATGAAACACTCTTCAGGGATGTTCTCGTGATGAGTGGACATGCTGTCTGTAGAGGAAGATGACAAATAGCTGTGGGTCCCAAGAATGCTGGGCTTCTACTCTGGCAGAGGGTCCTCCCTGGGCCTATGGGACGACTGAGAAGTGAAGACACTTGGGGCTGTGTCTTCACCCTGCGATTCAGGCCTGAGCTACCACAGGACTCTGCCTCTCAGAGGGAAGTGGAGACACTTATAAATGTGAAGTTTTATAAGAATTTGGAAGTAATTTGCTCATGCAAACACATTGCAGCATGAAAAGGAATTTGTAGGAAAAGCTGATGGTACAGAAGGCTAGTCAGTCTCCCAGCATGAAAGAGATAACAAGAGTAGCTTTGCTGATAAAGATTATGATTTTGCTCCTTTACAACACGGAGTTTTACCCTTTGGATATTGCCAAATCCTTGGGCAAACATAGACATTTCCTTTCTTTATTTTTATTTTATTTATTTATTTGATATTTGGGGCCATCATGAGCCACTTACTGGGAAAGAAATCGCATCACAAGTGTGGAATCTAGGATTGCTGTGCTTCGGGATGATTCTGAAGGAATGACTAATCTGACTTTCTAAGATCTCAAATATTACCTTTTCTCATACCTGTCTAGGTGGAGGCAATTTTTTGTTACTTATTGTGATTTACCCCAAGGCAATCTATGTTTTGCTTATAGAACTTTAAAAATTTCAAAAAAGCTTAAATCATGGTAAACCTTTATTTTTAGCTAAAATCAGGCAGTCTTCTTAAGCTGGATTAATTAGAATCAGAGACACAAATATGAATCCAGAAACGAAGGAGTGATGTGTCCTCCTCACAAATGCTGCAGATAAGGGCAGCACGAGCGGTTTTATGAGCTCCTCAGTCTTTCTGTTTGATGACATCGTTGTAATGCTGTAGGGTCTTTGAAGGCCAGTGGGTGCTGTGCAGGTGGCGAGGACTGTTCTGGGGCAGGGCAGGCACTGCAACTTACGGGAAACTCCCCCAAACCTAGGCTATCTAATCTCTGAAGGAAAAGGCCATAAATAAACAATTTGTCCCCACAAGTGAAAAAGGGAGTCGTCTGCCTGAAAATCCTTCTGAACAGTGATTCTGCCCCGGGCTCCAGCCCAATGTGTCGCTCAGAGTGAGACACTGCAGACGTCCACGCACGGTGTGGCCAAGGCAAGACGGCTTTGCGGAGGGTCGGGGGTGGGGGGTGGCTTGTTCTTGGAAAGCCTGAAAGAATCATCCCCGTGCTCCACGAAAGTGGGGTGGGCTCCCGAGCCATAATAAAAGGCCATGCATCCATAGCATCTTCCAGCAGAAACGGGAAGAGAGATACCCCAGCCTCGCCAGCCTGCGTAAGAGGAAGACGAGTATGCAGAGAGAATCAAGGTTTCCCTTGGGGAAGGAAAAGGGTGAAAATAACCCCTCATTCCCTGCGGGAAAGATAATGTTACAGGACAGGCTTCCTTTCTCTGCTTCTGCAGAACATCAGCGATGAAACCTCCGTGCAGGTGTGCAGGTGTGCAGCTGCTGGGGCTGCCCCCGGTCACCAAGACACAGGAGCGAGCGGATGGGTGGGGCCCACCAGGTGGGGTGGGAGAGGGCACAGCGGTCCTACGGGACGTGATAACTGTGCGATCAGCTGAGGCTGAAGGCGCATTTGCACGTGCAGCCAGCCAGCGCTGGAGATCGTATCAGGGATGTGGTGACCGGGTCTCGGGGCTGCGGCCACGTCGGGGAGCACGACTCACACCGTCAGTGCCAGTTTCCTCGTCTGCCTCACCTTGTACACACAGAGCTCCACAGGGCCAGGAGGGCCTCTCTTCAGTGTGGATCTCCTGCACCCAACACAGTGTGTGGCCCTAGCAGGTGCTTCAGGCATCTTCTGTGGCTTCTGGACTCCACTTCAGGTGGCCGATATTCCCCACTGCCTCCCTCGGAGACAGAGGACATGTGGTTGAAAAGGCAGTTCTCAGGCTTTTGTTCTGGGAAACAGCAGAGAGGAAATGTCACCATCAGTGAGGACCGCTCACCAGGACCAAGGCATGTGGGGATGACAGATCCTCTCTGTGCGGACCTTTGCTTGAAACCCACTCAGCCTCATGTAAAGAAGCATCTGACTCAGAAGCTATCAGCCCAAACTACGGAGGGTTTTTCGACAAATGCAGTTTACAAAGGACACACAGAAGATGTAGAAACAACTGCAAGGTCAAAGAAGTTATACAGGTGTCTAATGTAAACGCAGAAGGACGATGTCAGGAGGGCACGTCTGGAGTCCGAAAGTGGTGTGGGCGAGCTGGGACCAGACCAGGGGGGTCCGTCCTGCTCCATGAAGGGGACATTGAATGACAGGGAAAATCATGCCCCGAGTGGCCTCATCCCCTCTCTGTAGATATCAGGAGGGAACCCATTAATGAAAACATTACAGGAATTTTTAGAAGCAAGAAAACATCGCATATAACGGGCCAAGTCTCCACAGTTCTCATGCCCCAGTTGATTCAGGGGTCATGGTTTCGAGGAGTTGTGCGGAGAGGGACTCCCCTGAGTCACTAGCTGCCTGCAACCTGCCCTGTCGCACCCTGTCTTGACCTGTCCCGTCCTGTTCCATCCTGCTCCTGGTTCTGGTCCTGCTCATTTCCTGCTCCTCTTTCTGCTCCTGCTCTCCTCCTGCTCCTCCTCTGCTCCTGCTCCTTCTCCTGCTCCTCTCTTGCTCCTTATCCAACTCCTCTCCAGCTTCCGATCCTTCTCCCCTCCTGCTCCTCTCCTGTTCCTGCTTCTCTCCTGCTCCTGCTCCTCTCCTGCTCCTGCTCCTCTCCTGTTCCTCTCCTCTTGTGCTCCTCTCCGGCTCCTGCTCCTCTCCTCCTCCTCCTCCTGCTCCAGCTCCTGCTCCTGCTCTTGCTCCTCTCTTGATCCTGCTCCTCTCCTGCTGCTCCAAATATCCTGCTCCTGCTCCTGCTCCTGCTTCCCTCCTACTCTTCAACTGTTCCTGCTCTCTGTGCTTCTGCTCCAGCTCATGCACTACTCCTGCGCCTGCTTCTCTCCTGCTCCTGCCTCTGCTCCTGCTCCTGCTCCTCTCCTGGTCCTGCTCCTCTCCTGCCCCTTCTCTTATTCTGCTCCTACTCATCTCCTGCTACAGCTCCTCTCCTGCTCCTGCTCTTCTCCTGCTTCTGCTCCTTTCCTGCTCCTGCTCCTGCTCCTCTGTGACTCCTGCTCTTACTCCCCTCCTGCACCTCCCCTGCTCCTGTTCCTTCTCCTGCTCCCATGCCTCTCGTGCTCCTCTCCTGCAACTCTCCTGCTCCTGTTCCTCTCCTGTTCTTGCTCCTCTCCTGCTCCTCTCCAGCTCCTGCTCCTCTCCTTCTCTTGTTCATCTCTTCCTCCACAACTGGTCCTCTCCTGCTCCTCTCGTGCTCCTGCTCTTCCTTCTCTCATGCTCCTGCTCCCCTCCTGCTACTCTCCTACCCCTGCTCCTCTCCTTCTCCTGTTCCTCTCCTTCTCCTCTCCTGCTTCTCTCCTGTTCCTGCACCTGCACTTCTCCTGCACCTGCTCCTGCTTCGGCTCCTGCACCTCTCCCACTCCTGCTCCTCTCCCGCTTCTGTCCTGTTTCTTCTCCTGCTCCTTCTCCTCTCCTGCTCTTGGTGTTCTCCAGCTCTTCTGCTCTTGCTCCTCTCCTGCTCTTGCTCCTCCTCCTGCTCCTCTCCTCCTCCTGCTCCTTTCATGGTCCTCTCCTGCACATTTCCTGCTCCTGCTTTTTTTCTGCTCCTGCTCCACTCCTGCTCCTGCTTCTGCTCCTCACCTACTCCTGCTCCTCTCCAGCTCCAGCTCCTGGTACTACTCCCCTCCTGCACCTCCCCTACTCCTTTCCTGCTCCTGCTCATTCTCCTGCTCCTCTCTGGCTCATGCACTAAGCCTGCTTCTGCTCCTTTCTTCTTCATTCAACTAATCCTTGCCTGCTCATGCTCCTTCTTGTCTCCTGCTCCTGCTCCTCTCCTACTCTTGTTCCTCTCATGCTCCTCCCCTGTAACTTTTCTGCTCCTGCTCCTCTCCTACTCTTGCTCCACTCCTGCTCCTACTCCTCACCTGCTCCTGCTCCTCTCCTGCTCTGGCTCATGCACTACTCTTGCTCCTCCTCCTCACTTGTTCATGCAACTGCTCATTGCCTGCTCATGCTCCACTCCTGAACCTCTCCTGTCCCTGCTCCTACTCCACTCCTGCTCTTGCTCCTCTCCTGATCTTGCTCCTGCTCTCTCCTGTTCCTGCTCCACTCCTGCCCCTTCTCTCCTTCCCTTGCTCCTCTCCTTCTTCTGCTCCTGCTCGTCTCCTGCTCCTGCTCTTGCTCTTGCTATTCTCGTGCTCTTCTTCTGCTCCTCTCCTGTTCTTGCTTCTTTTTTGCTTCTCTCCTGCTCCTGATCCTTCTCTTGCTCCAGCTCATGCACTATTCCTGCTCCTGCTCCTCTCTTGTTCATGCAACTGCTCCTTGCCTATTCATGCTTCACTCCTCCTCCTGTCCTGCTCCTTTTCCTCTCCTGTGCTTGCTCCTCTCCTGCTCCTACTCCTCTCCTACTCCTGCTCCTCTCCTGTTGCTGCTCCTCTCCTGCTCTTCCTCTGTTCCTGCTTGGCTCCTGCTCCTGCTCCTCTTGGGCTCCTGCTCCTGCTCCTTCCCTGCTCCTGGTCCTCTCCTGTACCTCTCTTGATCTTGCTTCTCCCCTGCTCTTGCTCCTTCTCCTTCTCCTTTCATGCTCCTCCTGATCCTGATCCTGCTCTTCTATGCTCCTCTCCTGCTCCTTTTCTGCTCCTGCTCCTCTCCTGCTCCTTTCCTGCTCCTGCTCCTCTCCTGCTCCAGGAAGATATTTCTGTCCCGCTGCTCTGCCCTCATCCTTGGCTCTCTCTTTCCCACACTCATTTTTTTCTGTCAACATTAATTTATCACCAATGGAAAATTTGCTTGTTCTCTTAAAAAAACAACCTAACGACAAGAAATGTGAAGCATAAAGCATGTAAGAAGCCAGAATCATGCTCATTAGATAGAAACACTAATAATAATTTGTACTTTAATAATTTAAATAATTTGTACAAATTAATTATTTCATAATTTCCATATGTGTACATATTTGAGATAATTACTAAAAAAGAACAATATGATCTATTCTCTTTTGCAAGTTGCCTTTCTTCTTGGTGTGCTTTGGCTCTGTGTTCATTTCATCTCCTCCATTATTAATCCATATGTTAGAAGAGTGCTTAGCATACAGTAGGCATTAAATAAATGCTTGTGGCGTGGGTGGATGCATGGAAGAGTGACAGGCACATTTTAATGTGTGTGGCCTAGGCAATGGCCCTGTGTGTGGACGGGTCTGAAACTGAGTTCTGGGCCTCCCCTCCCCACTCTCCGGGGTGCCCTGCACCTGGTCCTTCCTGACCTTCTGGAGGACTCAACTGGCCTAGTGCTCAGTGAAGTGCCCCAGGAAAGTGGCCCCCAAATGGCTGTGTGGGGAAGGATGACTCTTCTTCCCACCAGGTCCACTGGAGCTGGTGTTGGCCATTGGGATTCCGTTGAGATTTGGGGAATTATTTTTATAGCAGAGAGCCTATCCCAACTCATATAGTAACCATTCTACTCGTTCTCCAGATATTTTTATTGTTATACGGAAGTCCTGCCAACAAGGGTGATAACAGATGGTAGCCTTACACCATGGCCAATGCTCTATATTATTAAACTTGAAAAAGTGCTCACTGCTGTGGAACAAGAAATCTCACTGTGATTTCATGTGGATCTAGTCAGGGATTCTGTGTTCTTTGCTTATTACCTCTTCTGTGAGGTGGCTGGGGGAGCAGAATATGAAGAGGGGAGAGAGGGGGAGGGGAGGGAGAGGAAACAGAGACAGATGGGGAGATTGGGAGAGAGGGAACTCAAGGTCCCCTGCTGCCTGGCCCCAGCTGTTTGAGTCTCCCCAGGTAGCTCAGCCCATGAGTGAGGAAGCCTGGGCTTGACCCCGAATTCAGACACCTTAGGGCATCTATATGGACCATTGGCTGGGGGGAGGAAGGCCACTGTCTGAGCCCAGGTCACAGCCAGAACCATAACAGGTCACCATGAAGGACATCATTTTGCTTCACCATGTCTGTAGAGGTTCATCACATAGCAACAGGTAACCCCAAGAGTTCCCATGTGATTTTTACCAGTATGTGAACATTTATCCAGGCCTGAGGTCAATCGTCCTCTCCTCACAAAGAAAGCAAACACTTTAGCAGTATAAGATGACCTTAGGAAAAAAATCTGCAACTCTGAAGACACTTTTTCTGGGCTGAGATGACGATACACCCCGTTTGTCTAGGGTGGCCCTAGTTTGCATATTTTGTATATTTGTGATTTTAAGGAGCACTTTTTTTTTCTCAAAAGTTTGGTTGATAAGTTGTAAGCTCCTCTGTTTTATGGAATCATCACCTGGTTAGTGGCTTCAAAAACCAGTACTTTGCACTCTGTTAAGCTACTTGGAGAAACTTTGACAGCAGACAGAAATAAACCAGTTGGTAACTGTGCTCCCAGATGGGTGTGTGTGTGTGTGTGTCCACCCCAGGCCCTGGGAATATGACCTTCTTTGGACCCACGACATTTGCAGGTGTAATCAAGTTGAGACTAGGTCATGGTGGAGCATGGCAGGCCCTGACACAGTGACCAGTGTCACAGGGAGTCCAGGACCAGAGTCATGGACACAGGAAGAAGTCATGCATCCTTGGAGGCAGAGCTTCAAGAGACACTGAGGATTTCTGAGACACCAGAAGCTGGAAATGCTGGAGCAGGAGGTTCTCCCCTGGAGCCCTCACGGGGGACTCGGGTCTGACTGTGAACTTCTGTCCTCCAGGCTGAGAGAGAATACACTTGTGGTGGGTAAGCTCCCCCATTTATACTGATCTATGACAGCAGCCAGCGGCCATAGAAAACTAGTGGAAGCAGCAAAGACATTCTCCATTAAGGCCACAGATCAATGAGGAAAACACAACCTGGGTGAGAGTTTTAGCTCTTGCAAGCATGAAGTCCATGAGGAGCAGGTGCTCCCCGGAGTGATGAGGAAGGAGGTGTGGCCCTCTAGTTCAAGCCTGCGCTGACCGGCGTGCCACTGGGATCTCTGTCGAGCTTCCAGCCCCTCACCCCGACTTTCTCCTGCCACAGATCCTGCCGTTTTCAGTGAGAGTTTGCAGAAACTGCCTTCTTGTCTTGCTTGGGGACCAGGCTGTCATGGTTCCTTGAGAATGGACAGCCAATGGTAAAAACCAATAGGTCTTAGAGCACCTTGCTTGTCTTTTTCTCACTTAAAAGTGTTCTTCCATTTCACCAGGTAATTAAAAATGATACTAGGAAGGAAAAAAAGAAAGAAGAAAGAAGAAAAAAGAAGAGAAAGAAGAAAGAAAGAAGAAAGAGAAGAAAGAAAGAAAGAAAGAAAGAAAGAAAGAAAGAAAGGAAGGAAGGAAGGAAGGAAGGAAGGAAGGAAGGAAGAAAGAAAGAAGAAAGAAAGAAAGAAAGAAAGAAAGAAAGAAAGAAAGAAAGAAGAGTTTTGATTTAAAATTGCTGAACCAATAGGCTAGGGCAAGATGGTAAAAGAGTAGGGGTCTCCAACTCACCTGTCACCACCAACTTACCTAGATAACTTTCAAACCATCCTGAAAGCCTACGAATTCTACCTGAGATTTAAAGAGAGAACGGCTGGAATGTTATAGAGAGAAGGGTTTTTGCTTCCTTTTTAAAAAAGTATTATTTGTTTATTTATTCATGAGAGACACACAGAGAGAGAGGCAGAGGGAGAAGTAGGCTCCATGCAGGGAGCCTGACGGGGAACTGGATCCCAGGACTCTAGGATCATGCCCTGGGCTGAAGGCGGCACTAAACCGCTGGGCCACCGGGGCTTCCCCGGGTTTCTTCTTATAACAAGGTAGGAAGACAGAAAAAAATAAAAAAGAATCAAGTGGGGGGGGTCCCCATGAGGAGCCGGACTAAGGCCACAACAAAAGCCTCTGGACAGGAAAGCCCAGCCCCGGAGAAGCAGGAACTTTCAAAAATCCACAATGGATTCTTCCGGACAGGAAGGTGCTTAGCAGGAAAATCCAGCCGAATCTCAGGAGGGGCGGTGGGGCCTCCAGTCTCCCGGGGTCACTCACAGAGGGGGGCGCACGGGGGAGAGCGCCCCACACCGCGGGCCCAGCCATAAAGGGCTGGAGCACCCGGCGGGGCCTTGGGGAGAAGCCGAGGGTCAGGGGGGACTCCGCGGGGGACCTGCTGCCTTTGGGGGACCTGGCCTAGAGCGTGATCCCAGTGGCACAGGCCCTGGATCCCAGGGCGCCGGGGACACAGCCCAGGATCCTGTGCTCCCCACGGGACAGAAGGAGGCAGGGAGGGCACAGGACTGCTAGGAGCTCCTGCCACCAGGGCTCCCAAGCTGTGCAGAGCAGCGCCCCTCACCCCCAGAGCATCCAGGCCCCTGTGGACTGGGAGCTGTGGTGGTTACTGCAGCACCTGACTCCAGGGCTGGAGAGCTGGCCACCGCCAGTGTCATTGTTCCTCCTGGTGTCACCTGTGCCTGGGAGGGGTGGGGCCCTAGGGCACAGAGGCCTCACGGGGTAAACAGCTCCCACTGAGCCTCGAACCTGGGGGGAGGGGGACGGGGCATCTCCTCCAGGTGCACACACCTGAGAGTCAGCACAGCAGCCCCTCCCCCAGAAGACCAGCTGTAAGGACAGGGGGAGAGCAAGTTCTCCACCGAGCAGCGCTGGAAAGATCAAGGGGAAGTCGAGGGATTTACAGTATATAGAGCCAGAGGGTACTCTTCCTTTTTTTTTTTCTTCCTTTTTCCAGTATAACTCATTTTTATATCAGACTGTAAATTTCCATTTTTTTCTCTTTTCCCACCTTAACTACAATATTTTACCACCTCTTCATTTTTAAGATTCTTCCTTTTGACTTTCATATTTCTAAAATTACAGGTCCTAGATATATTTTCCTATTCTAGATTCTCTTCAAGATACTCAACTTAATTCTGGAAGATACACAAAATATAATTTTTTTTGGTTTTGTGTATGGTTTTTTTCTCTGCCTCATTTTGTTCTACAATGGCAGAAGTTAATACCTTCTATGACATGACCAGTATGCATCCAAAACCAAGTGGCATACCGTACTGGTTCATTCTGTGAGATTCCTCAAACTCATTCTGCCCCCCTTTTTTTATCTCATTTCTGTTTTGGTGGTCAATGTTGGGGCCTTCTACAAGTATTTCTGGTTTATATAAATTTGGGACTGAGCATCTTCTAACATACATAACTTAATATATTCAGAACCGAGACAATGACTCTCTAGAACCACTCAGGTAGACTACATGCTGCCTCCACTACAACTTCCTCACCACCACCATCTCCCAGTCTCCCCTCCTTTTTTCTTCTAATTTTTTTTTCCTTTTTCTTTTTTTTTTCCTCTTCTTCTTTGGGATTCTTGGTCTTTTACTTTTTACTACTTTGTTTTAAAATTTGTTTTTCACTTTAGTGGCTCTTTTGCTTTATTTCATTCTGCTCTTTGTTTTCAATTTCTGGTCTCTGACCTCAGCGGAATCATCTAGGGTGAAATTTACTTAGGTCGTGGTTGATATTCTTGACTCAGCCCGCTCATACAGCCACTGTGTACTGAGCAAAATGACTAGAAAGAAGAACTCACCACAAAAGAAAGAATTAGAAACAGTATTCTCTGCCACTGAGTTACAGAATCTGGATTACAATTCGAGTCAGAAAGCCAATTCAGAAGCACTATTATAGAGCTACTGGTGGCTCTGGAAAAAAGCATAAAGGAATCAAGAGACTTCATGACTGCAGAATTTAGATCTAATCAGGCTGAAATTAAAAATTACATGAGATGCAATCCAAACGGGAGGTCCTAACAGTGATGATTCATGAGGTAGAAGAACGAGTGAATGACATAGAAGATAAATTGATGGCAAGGAAGGAAGCTGAGGAAAAAGAGAAAACAATTAGAAGATCATGAAGAAAGGTTAAGGGAAATAAATGATAGCCTCAGAAGGAAAAAATCTATGTATAATTGGGGTTCCAGAGAGAGCCAAAAGGGCCAGAGGGCCAGAAAGCATATTTAAACAAATAATAGCTGAGAACTTCCCTAATTTGGGGAAGGAAGAGGGATTCAGATCCAGGAGATAGAGAGTCCCCCCCCCAAAAAAATCAATAAAATCATCCAACACCTCAACATTTAATAGTGAAACTTGCAAAGTCCCAAGATAAAGAGAAAATCCTTAAAGCAGCAAGAAACAAGAGATCCCTAAATTATATGGGGAGAAATATTAGATTAAAAGCAGACCTCTCCACAGAGACCTGGCAGGCCAGAAAGGAATGGCAGGATATATTCAGGCACTAAATGAGAAGAACATGCAGCTAAGAATACTTTACCAGCAAGGCTTTCATTCAGAATAGAAGGAGAGATAAAGAGCTTCCAAGATCAGCAGAAACTGAACGAATATGTGACCACCAAACCAATTCTGCAAGAAATATTAAGAGGGACTCTGTAAAAGAAAGAAGCCCAAAGAATTAATCCACAATAACAGGAACTGAATAGGTATTACGAAGACACTAAATTCATATCTTTCAAAAGTAACTCTGAATGTGAAAGGGGTAAATTATCCCATCAAAAGATGCAGGGTTTCAGACTGGATAAAAAGCAAGACCCATCTATTTGCTGTCTACAAGAGACTCATTTGAGACCTAAGGACACCTCCAGCCTGAAAATAAAAGGTTGGAGAACCATTTACCATTCAAATGGTCCTTCAAAAGAAAGTTGGGGTAGCCATCCTCATATCAGATAAATTAAATTTTATCCCAAAGACTGTAGTAAGAGATGAAGAGGACACTATATCATACTTAAAGGGCCTATCCAACAAGAGAAGTTAGCAATAATGAATATTTATGCCCACAATGTGAGAGCCGCCAAGTATATCAATCAATTAATAACCAAAGTAAAGACATACTTAGATAATAATACACTAATAGTAAGAGACTTCAACACGGCCCTTTCTGCAAATGACAGATCTTCTAAGCACAACATCTCCAAAGAAACAAGAGTTTTAAATGATAGACTGACCAGGTGGATTTCACAGATATATACAGAACTTTGCATCTGAACGTAACTGAATACACATTCTTCTCAAGTGCACATGGAACTTTCTCCAGAACAGACCACATACTGGGTCACAAATCAGGTCTCAACTGATACCAAAAGACTGGGATTGTCCCCGTCATATTTTCAGACCATAATGCTTTGAAACTTGAACTCAATCACGAGAAGAAATTTGGAAGAAACTCAAACACGTAGAGGTTAAAGAGCATCCTGCTGAAAGATGAAGGGGTCAAACAAGGGAATTAGAGAAGAATTAAAAAGATTTATCAAAACTCGTGAAACTGAAGACACAACCATTGAAAATCTCTGGGAAACAGCCAAAGCAGTCCTAAGGGGGAAATACATCGCAATACAAGCATCCATCCAAAAATTGGGAAAAAAAAATACACAAGCTAACCTCGCACCTAAAAGAACTGGGGAAAGAACAGCAAATAATACCTACACCCAGCAGAAGAAGAGAGTTTATAAAGATTCAAGCAGAACTCAATGAAATAGAGACCAGAAGAACTGTGGAACAGATCAACAAAACCAGGAGTTGGTTCTTTGAAAGAATTAATAAGATAGATAAGTCATTAGTCAGCCTTATGAAAAATAAAAGAGAAAAGATTCAAATTAATAAAATCACGAATGAAAAAGGAGAGATCACAACCAATACCAAGGAAATACATATTATTTTAAAAATATATTATGAGCAGCTATACACCAGTAAATTAGGCACTCTAGAAGAAATGGGTGCATTTCTTGAAAACCACAAACTACCAAAACTGGAACAGGAAGAAATAGAAAACCTGAACAGACCAATACCCAGGGAGGACATTGAAGCAGTCACCAAAAGCCTCCCAAACACAAAAGTCTAGGGCCAGATGGCTTCCCAAGGGAATTCTATCAAACGTTTAAAGAAAAAAAATACCTATTCTACTAAAGCTGTTCCAAAAGATAGAAAGGGACAGAATACTTCCAAACTCATTCTATGAGGCCAGCATCACCTTAATTCCAAAACCACACAAAGACCCCCCCAAAAAGGAGAACTATAGACCAATATCCCTGATGAACACAGATGCAAAAATACTCAACAAGATACTATCCAATAGGATCCAACAATACATTAGGAAGAGTATTCACCATGACCAAGTGGGATTTATCCCTGGGTTGCAAGGTTGGTTCAACACTCGTAAAACAATCAACGTGATAGATCATATCAACAAGAGAAAAAACAAGAACCATATGATCCTCTCAATAGATGCAGAGAAAGCATTTGACAAAATATAGCATCTATTCCTGATCAAAACTCTTCAGAGTATAGGGAAAGAGGGAACATTCCTCAGCATTTTAAAAGACATCTATGAAAAGCCCACAGCAAATATCATTGTCAATAGGGAAACACTGGGAGCCTTTGCCCTAAGATCAGGAACAGGACCGGATGTCCACTCCTACCACTGCTATTCAACATAGTACTAGAAGTACTGATTGCCTCAGTAATCAGACAACAAAAAGAAATAAAAGGCATTTAAATTGGCAAATAAGAAGTCAAACTCTCCCTCTTCACAGATGACATGATACTGTACGTAGAAAACCCAAAAGAGTCTACCCCAAGATTGCTAGAACTCATACAGCAATTTGGCAGTGTGGCAGGATACAAAATCAATGCCCAGAAATCAGTGGCATGTCTATACACTAACAATGAGACTGAAGAAAGAGAAATTAGAGTCAATCCCATTTATAACTGCACCCAAAAGCATAAGAGACCTAGGAATAAACCTAACCAAAGAGGTAAAGGATCTAAACCCTAAAAACTACAGAACACTTCTGAAAGCAATTGAGGAAGACACAAATAGATGGAAAAATGGAATCCATGCTCATGGATTGGAAGAATTAATATTGTGAAAATGTCAATGCTACCCGGGACAATGTACACATCCAATGCAATCCCTATCAAAATACCATGGACTTTCTTCAGAGAGTTGGAACAAATCATCTTAAGAGTTGTGTGGAATCAGAAAATACCCTGAATAGCCAGGGGAATATTGAAAAAGAAAACCAGAGCCAGGGACATCACAATGCCAGATTTCAAGGTGTACTACAAAGCTGTGGTCATCAAGACAGTGTGGTACTGGCACAAAAACAGACACATAGATCAATGGAACAGAATAGAGAGCACAGAAATGGGCCCTCAACTCTGTGGTCAACTAATATTCGACAAAGCAGGAAAGACTATCCACTGGAAAAAAGACAGTCCCTTCAATAAATGGTGCTGGGAAAATTGGACAGCCACGTGCAGAAGAATGAAACTAGACCATTCTCTTACACCATACACAAAGATAAACTCAAAATGGATGAAAGATCTACATGTGAGACAAGAATCCACCAAAATCCTAGAGGAAAACACAGGCAACACCTGTTTTGAATTTGGCCACAGCAACTTCTTGCAAGATACATCTATGAAGGCAAGGGAAACAAAAGCAAAAATGAACTCTTGGGACTTCATCAAGATAAAAAGCTTCTGCACAGCAAAAGAAACAGTCAACAAAACTAAAAGACAACCTACAGAATGGGAGAAGATATTTGCAAATGACCTATCAGATAAAGGGCTCATATCCAAGATCTATAAAGAACTTATTAAACTCAACAGCAAAGAAACAAATAATCCAATCTTGAAATGGGCCAAAAACATGAACAGAAATTTCACCAAAGAAGGCATAGACATGGCCAAGCACCTGTTGCTCCGCATCACTGGCCATCAGGAAAATACAAATCAAAACCACAATGAGATACCACCTCACACCAGTGAGAATGGGGAAAATTAACAAGGCAGGAAACCACAAATGACGGAGAGGATGTGGAGAAAGGGGAACCCTCTTGCACTGTTGGTGGGAATGTGAACTGGTGCAGCCACTCTGGAAAACTGTGTGGAGGTTCCTCAAAGAGTTAAAAATAGATCTGCCCTATGACCCAGCAATTGCAGTACTGGGGATTTACCCCAAAGATGCATATGCAGTGAAAGGCTGAGACATCTGCACCCCGATGTTTATAGCAGCCATGTCCACAATAGCCAAACTGTGGAAGGAGCCTCGGTGTCCATCGAAAGATGAATGGATAAAGAAGATGTGGTCTATGTATACAGTGGAATATTACTCAGCCATTAGAAAGGACACATACCCACCATTTGCTACAACATGGATGGAACTGAAGGGTATTATGTTCAGTGAAGTAAGTCAGTCGGAGAAGGACAAACATTATATGGTGTCATTCATTTGGGGAATATAAAAAATAGTGAAAGGGATTAAAGGGGAAAGGGGAGAAAATGAGTGGATAATATCAGAGAGAGGGTGACATAACATGAGTGACACCTACTCTGGGAAACCAAGAAGGGGTAGTGGAAGGGGAGGTGGGTAGGGGGCTGGGGTGACTGGATGACGGGCACTGAGGGGGGCACTTGACAGGATGAACACTGGGTGTTATGCTATATGTTGGCAAATTGCACTCCAATATAAAAACCACAATAAAATAAATAAAATAAAATCGCTGAGCCAAGGAAATTAGAGATACTGGAGCCACTGTGACTTGAATTATTGAATTCACACTGTGAATCTGAGTGTGAGCCTCAGATTCCTCCTGGGAATGGGGTGACAGGGCTCCCCACGGGGTGACTGTGCAGAGGGATGCCAACCAAGCAGAACCCCAACATGCTGTGTCTGCAACGCATTCATTTGACATGCTCCGTAATCTCATGGAAAATAATGCAACTTTCAAAAACAACTGACACTCAGCCCTCTTAAATACTGCCATACTTTTCCAAAGGATATGAATAAACAAAAAGTGGAGCGGTTGGGCTGCTTATGCATTTGTTCTGCTTCTGCCGTTGGTGAAACACCCATGGTCACTCTTCGGAGTGGCCACAAGGTTCTTGGAAGTTCACCTATAAAATGTTCCCCTTAGTTTCCCCCCAAAACCATTTAGTGTAACGTTCTTTGTGGGAGCATTCTGTACAAGAAGGATTGGTTTTCAGTCACTTTCCCTGACACAGTGAGTGGCTTCTCCCCCAACCCAGTCAGTGTGTGTGCTTATGTTATCAGGTGCTTCACCTCCAACCTCAGGGGGATGGGAGAAGGTTTGTTCTGTTCTGCAAACACCAGAAATACAGGGGTCGGATTTGAGAAGGAATCGGTCACAGAAGCATCCCTTGTCTGCTGTGTCCATTCCTCCCAGTAGTTGGGTGATTGGATGGGCACTGGGATGGGCCCGCATCCTCGAGGGGAAGTTACCAGGGCACCAGCAAGTGCTTTTCCTACCTCCCCAATATTCATGGAGAGGCCAGGAACCCTCTGTTCCTCCCTTCCCCTCAACCCACCCCGTTTAACCCACCAGCAATTTCTACCAACCTTTGCTGCCAGAGTGTATTAAAACCATCGACGTGACTCCATCTCCTTGTCCTCCGACCCTGGTTCAAGCTCCCATCACCACACGTCCAGGCTGCAGTGACTCTGCCTTTGCCCACATCTCTTGCAATCACATTTCCACCCAGCAACCAGATGCCTTCTGCAGGAAAACCCATCCTCTGTCTGCTCAGAAATCCCCAGAGACCCAGGCGCCTTGCCACTCCTAGGATAAAATCCAAATGATTGAAACATGTCCAGTTCTTGCATTGTGAGGCGGTCCCTTCCCACCTTTGTGACTCAAGGTAGACTCCCTCTGGCTGTCTCACTGCCTGTGTCAGACCTCCTTCTTCCTGACATCTCTCCCCAGAATGGAAGGCATCAACCACACAATATAAAATAATACACCCATGGCCCTTGTTGTATTCTCCGCAGTATCTAAGCACAACTGAAGTCACGCTGTTCATGCATCAACTTGTCCTACTGTGCGGTTTGCTTGCTTATTGCCCCTCAGTCTCCCAAGGTCCCCAGAGAGAATTGGCTCTCCAGGCAAAGGCCCTTGTCTCTGTGCCTTGTGCTATATGACCACGGAACACAGCTTGAGAAATATAAGTAAGTCAGTGCTTACCGTGCTCAGCCCAGGGGGATTTCTTTCTTTGGACCAGTCCAGTTATTTTCAAGAGTATATTATAACTGGGCTGGGGGATATTGTATCAACTAAATAAAATGAACAAGTATGTGACATGCTTGTTTGCATGATGTTTATTTTGTGTGGGACAGAGTTGTAACAGTTGGAAATAGATTAGCAGCTTATAACCAGTGGTGAAAGGAGAAACTTTCTGTGGGTGGGAGGATTCTTGGTAAGAAAATCAATCCCAAGTAATCTGTGTTTTAATTGTTTCAGCCCCAGTTTTTCTCTACCTTGAGACCTCTCTTACATCTGCCATTTGCCGCATGTACGAGGGTATCTGTCTAAGCACTAGAAAAATGTGGCAAAGCTGAAGAAATAGTTTATTGGACTTCGCAGGGAAGGGTTTGTTTGTTTGTTTGTTTTTAATTTTCATGCAAGGCATACATTCCCGTTATGAAAACAATGAATCTTATTGAGATTTTTACCTTTAGTGTGTGATGGAAAAAGGACATGGACATCCTGGTGAAAAATAATTGGATGGCTGTTTCCATGGAAACTGATAGAGGGACATCACTGAATTCTTCTGAAGAATAGCAATTGTAAGTAGTCGACTGCCAATCTCCCACGTTTATGTGAAGGTCGTTTCTATAAGCCCCAAATGAATGGCCTAAAGCGAGTCCACCTCTTCACTAGATATGCTGATGATGATCAATATCCATTGTGAGATGACCTGACCTGACCAGAGCAGCAAGACCATTACTCGATGTGCTTTCAGAATGAGACACAATCCAAATGGGAGGTCAGAATTCTATGGCTGGAAGTCCACACATTAAGATGATTAATAATTAAATATTTATTAAACTTTGTGTCCAAAAGATTAATCAAATATATATATATATATATATATATATATATATATATATATATATAAAGAATAAGCTCTTCCCTTAATATGTTAGATTTGAAAAGGACAAGATTCTTAATGCACTTTTTACATTTTTTTTATTATTTTATTATTTTTAATGCACTTTCTATGTTGAGTTTTATTCATCTTAATTAGAGAACAGAATGAAACTCAGCGTAATGGTGACTATAATATGGTTAACTATTTGAGTATCTTATGGAGAGAATTCTATGAACTTCTTTGGTGTTTTAATTAGATGTTTAGTATATAGTTATAATGTGTTCTCAAATATTTTTGTTTCTTTTACACTTCACCCTATAGACACGTGTTATTATGCACTTGTCCACCAGGCACTGTGCTGCATCAAGCAGTGGAGATTCCACAGTGAAAGATAGACAAAGGATCTCAGCTCTCATAAGACTCATAAACCTGAGTGTTTATATTTAATTAGCTATCTTTCTTGTAGCTGTCTTTTTATCACAAAGAATGCTATATTTGTTTCTTTTCCCTTCAAAAAAACCGTATCTAGTCATTATTCTAATTTTCCACAGAAAAGACAATTCTTTACTTTCAGAATGTTATGGGACAATAAAATCTTTTGGCAGATTCGTGGGTACAATGGAAAAATAAACACTGGAATAAGTATCAGAAGATTTATCCAGTGTTCTTCTCAGATAAACTCACAAAGTAAATCACTAAATCTAATTTGTACCATTCTTAAAATGAGAAACACGATCTCATACTCTTTTCTCAGGATAATTGGAGCTTGGAACTGCGTGCTCTGTGACAGTGGCTTGGATGGTGTCCTGATGTGAAGCATGTTCTTCTAACCTACAGAGCTCTCCTCGCTCCTCCCTGAACAGCCAGCCCTGGTTGTACTCAGCCGAAATCAATGCAATCAATGAAAACAGCACACAAGTTCCACTGAACTTTATAGTCTAACATAGGCCTGGAGCTTACAGTTTTATTTATTTATTTATAAGATTTTATTTGTTTATTCATGAGAGACACAGAGAAAGAGGCAGAGACACCAGCAGAGGAAGAAGCAGGCTCCCTGCAGGGAGCTGGATGTGAGACTTGATCCCAGAACCCGGGTGGAAGGGCGATGCTCAACCGCTGAGCCACCCAGGCATCGCTGGAGCTTATAGTTTATACGGACGTTTGGCAGGCAGCCCCGATGCAGCCTACCAGGCTCTTACTTGGGAGGCATCCTCCTCTATATTCGCCTCCCCCCGCCCCCCCTCCCCCTTGCCCCACGCTGTTCACGCAGGCCTGGAGCTCCTTGCCCCGGGTCAATACGGAGCGAGCCGGCTGCCAAACAGAAAGAGCAAGGACTTAAGCGTTTGTTTTCCCACAACGCCGTCTGGTATTTCCTGCAACTGCGAGTGAATCGGCTGTTACCCTAAAATAAGAAGTTGAAGAGATATGAATGTCTTGGACAGCCTGCGCGCACACCCAGGGCAGCTCTTCTGTCTTTGTGAAGATGCGCACAGACCAGCGAGCCCGTGATAACCACCTGCCGAGTCAGCCAACAGCTGCCAGGACTCCGCTCCCGCCGCGCCCGCGATCCCACCGCCTCGGCAGCCCCAGCCCGGCGCCTGCCCCTGCGAGCGAACCCTGCACCCTGCGCCTGGGGCTGGGGGTGTGAGGGACGCACTCCCGTCACCCACTTCTGTTGTAAGGCCCAGCAGTGTAACACGAGGAGGTTTTCTGGGCGCGCTTGACCTGTATTCGGGAGCCGCTTAGGACGAGGTTCCTCTGGCTGCTCACAGAAGGCGAAGCCAGGGTTGCAAAGCATCAGAAGGATTCAGGCACCTGGCCCTGAACTTGGAGGTGCGGCGTGGCAAGGGGCGTGGGGGCGAGCCAAGGGGGACGGACGTCGCCCTACAACCATAAAGAACGAGGTCCTGCGGCAGCAGGAATGGGTTCGGGAGGGAGCCCCAGCTGCACACGGCGCTGCTCGGAGAGCCCAGCTGGCCGTGGGCCCTACTGGACGGGCGCCCACTAATGCACGTTGTTGTGACCTCCTAATGTGTGATAACCTGCTCGCAACAAGAAAACAAAGAGTCTCATGGAAAACTGCAGCCCCCAGAAATGAAAAGGAGGCGGCAGGCACATGATGCCTGGGTATTCTCTGACTGTTGGGAATTGTGATCCTTTTAAACAACGCTCTGCAGCTGAGCAGTGAGGGTATTCGTTCTGGGGGTTTGACTTTTCATGAACAGAGTTCACACTCCAAAGTGGCCAAGAGCCAGAGAGGGGGAATCAGAGACTATCCCTTCTCTGCCCAAAGGAGTTGCCATAAAGGATAGTCGGGGTTGTGGGTTTGATTGGGGAGCATCTGAAGTCAACAGACCACCAGTGGTAGAATCAGAGGTGCTGGGTGCCTTCCTGCAGGAAGGTGAGGCCGGGCACTGCCGTTCACCTGGGCATCTGGGAGCCCTGGGCCTGAGGGGAGCACTCCGTTCAGTTATCAGCAAATGGAAAGCAAGCAATACTCAACCAATCTTTTCTGCCAAAAAGAGAAGGCCATACTACCCTGAAGGTCAGAAGAAAACCATCAGCAGACAGCTGGCTACTCTGCCTGACAATTTACCAATGTCCACTTTACACACAGCCTTTGAGAGACAGGAGGCAGAGGTCAAGGTGCAGGGGAGAGGCCAGAAGATGTTTCCTGGAGACCACACATGAGGGCAAGCGGCAGATGACGCAGGACTTATTCTCATCAGATTAAGCTTAATTAAAATCTGTCACATTAAACGGGCACAGGATTAATGCAAATGTTGAGGGGGGGGTCAATGCACCAAAGAGAGAACTGGAAATTTACTTTAGAAATTACTGCACTTTTTAGAGATTAGTGGCTTATTAGACATGAAAAAATAGAACATTCTTTTTGTGTGTGTATGATTTTTTTTTGTATATTTTTTTTAATTGAAGTTTGATTTGCCGGCATGTAGTATAACTCTCAGTGCTCATCCTGTCAAGTGCCCCCCTCAGTGCCTGTCATCCAGTCACCCCATCCCCCCGCCCACCTCCCCTTCCACGGCCCCTTGTTGGTTTCCCAGAATTAGGAGTCTCTCATGTCCTGTCACCCTCTCTGATATTTCCCACTCATTTTCTCTCCTTTCCCCTATAATCCCTTTCACTATTTTTTTATTCCCCGTATGAATGAGACCATAAAATGTTTGTCCTTCTCTGACTGACTTACTTCACTGAACATAATACCCTCTGGTTCCATCCACATTGAAGCAAATGGTGAGTATTTGTCCTTTCTGATGGCTGAGTAATATTCCATTGTATGCATAGACCACATCTTCTTTATCCATTCATCTTTTGGTGGACCCCGAGGCTCCTTCCACAGTTTGTCTCTTGTGGACATTGCTGCTAGAAACATTGGGGTGCAGGTGTCTCGGCCTTTCACAGCATCTGCATCTTTGGGGTAAATCTCCGGCAGTGCAATTGCTGGGTCGTAGGGTAGCTCTATTTTTAACTCTTTGAGAAACATTCTTTTTAAAGCATGAATATAGAGATGCCTGGGTGGCTCAGTGGTGAAGCATCTTCCTTCATCTTAGGTCATGACCCAGGGGTCCTGGGATCGAGTCCCACATCAGGCTCTCCGCAGGGAGCCTGCTTCTGCCTCTGTCTGTGTCTCTGCCTCTTTCTGTCTCATGAATAAATAAATAAAATCTTAAAAAAATAAAGGATGAGTATAGTTGACTATATTTATGGATAAGGTTGGAGTCTCACTGTTACATAAATACTTTAACCAACATAGATGTTCAAGAAATGTGAGTCAATCTTTCAGCTTCTACAATTATGAACATTTTGGCAAACTTGTTCTTCTATCATCCTACTTGTTTCTTGTGTTTCTTCCAGCAAATCTATTGTCATGCAAACCCTGAATATTTCTCCATTATCAACCTTGAATGGTGAAAACTTCTGAAGTTGAATTATCACACCATCATTACCCCTAACAACATAACACAAGCAAGTCTTTTATCTAACACTGAGATATTGGGACACCTGGGTGGCTTAGCAGTTAAGTGTCTGCCTTCGGCTCAGGGCGTGACCCCAGAGTCTCCCACATCAGGCTCCCCGCAGGAAGCCTGCTTCTCCCTCTGTCTGTGTCTTTTCCTCTCTCTCTCTCTGTGTCTCTCATGAATATATAAATAAAGTCTTTAAAAAGTAAAATAAAAATAAAAATAAAACATTAAAAAATAATACTGAGATATTAACCAGACATTTAAAAATGTTCTCTGTAACAACATAAAATATTTAGAATCCCATAAGTGAAAAGCATACAGTTCACTATCTTATCTCCGAATCAGAATATCATTCAGGTATGTACATATTTGCACAGAAAAAAAGAGATTTGAAGAAAACGAAGATGCTAATCATGGTTGTTGATTCGTAATGGGATGTGTGATTATGTGTTTTTCTTTTTATGTTTTTCTAACATTTCTAAATATTCTGAAATAAGCATAAACTTATTTCATCCTCAGAAAATATTCAAAAAAAGAAGATATGGGATCCCTGGGTGGCTGGGTGGTTTAGCACCTGCCTTTGGCCCAGGACATGATCCTGGAGTCCTGGGATCAAGTACCACATTGGGCTCCCTGCATGGAGCCTGCTTCTTCCTCTGCCAATCTCTCTCTCTCTCTCTCTCTTTCTCTCTCTCTCTCTCTCTCATGAATAAACAAGATCTTTTTTAAAAAAGAAGATATTATTCATAAAAATGATTTTTATGTAAATTCAAATATGCTGCCAGGCATAGAACACTGTTCTTGGAAGAGACACAGTGATTTCAATTATTTATCAACATGAATGTCTCTGTAACACCCTAAATTTGTGGAATTCCCTTTAGACACTTTCATTGCTGTAGCTTGATACTGATGTGTGAGAGATATAGGAGGCTCACCTTCCTCACACTGTGTTAATTCGGTTTTCACTTGGTGACCCAATGGCCAAAGCGACGGCGTGGTGTCATTCAGGGAGTAATTGAGCAGGTGGCGAGGGGAGTTTCACATCTGCCCCAGGAGTGCTTACACACATCAGACAATTGATCAGAGCTCTCCACAGAGCAGATTTATCAGAAATAATATTAACAGCAAACTGGCCCAGGAGTGGGAGGCATCTTTCTGTACCCACAGAAGCCTGACCCATAAACTCTCCCTCGCCGGAGGAAATTGAAACGTTTACTGGGACTGCATGTCTGATCCCTCCAGAGCTCACCGTGAAGCTCCTCACCTAATCAGTCCTCAAGCATTGCCATCTGCGCTGCGCAGGACGCGTCCATGCGGGTTATTTCAGGGAGCCTCACGCACCAGCTTTCCATCAATTTAGATCTGTCGCTGATTTTGTTTGATCTGCAAACGTCTACACCTGCCTTTACTTCCAGTGTGCTAATTTTCCCATTACTGCTGAAAATTCGTATTTTGTTCTGAAAAAGTGCCACTTCAGTTCTCCCGGTGACATTTATTCCTGTTCCATTTTGGTGTGTGGGTTCATAAAAAAAAAATGAACTTTTAGCTCTTACTAAAAAGGTAGGAGAATATAATCACAGATGAGTTTATAAATCTGCACAAAATGTGAATGAACTGGGATGTCTTTACGTAGCATTTTATTATATGATTATTTCCTAAAACCATAATTCTATCTTGGGTGGGTTTTGTCTAGATTTCAAAGAAAGTTTTATAAAGATAACTTGTAAATTTTAGAACTTAATTTCCTTATGATGTGTGATAATAATTTACTTAACGTTATTGTGTTCGTAAGATCTTGCTGAGAGTTTCAGACAGACTTGAAACTGTAATTTCCACTTTAACAATAACCTTTGACTGTAACACAAGAGTCTCTGGGATAGAGACCTCGTGATTTGGCTGCTTTGACTCAGACTCTGATTAATTGATGCAATGGCCCAATATTGCTCTTTAGGAAAGTTGTATTTATATAACTCAATTTTGCAGAAGCCAGCTAGTTTTGATCCTCTCTTGTTAGGAGGAAGCCATTTAAACATATAAAATTTAAAAATAAGGCTGATAGAGAGAAAAGTCATCACCTTATAGAAACCCTGAATAATTCCGTGGGGTCTAGGAAAGAGTTTCTAATGAACAGAGGAGAAATTGTTGCCGAAAAACAATGTGTGACTAACAAAGAAAAAAAAATCGGTATACATAATTATTTAATTTTCTAGTCTTCCAAAACCCTGATGGAGTGAAAGATTTTGTTTGTTTTTTAAATAGGCCTATATCAGGCAGCCTGGGTGGGTCAGCGGTTTAGCGCTGCCTTCAGCCCAGGCCATGATCCTGGAGACCTGGGATGGAGTCCCACCTCCCTGCGTGGAGCCTGCTTCCGCCTCTGCCTGTGTCTCTGCCTCTCTCTCTCTCTTTCTATGTCTCCCATAAATAAACAAAATCTTAAACTAAATAAATAAATAAGTAAATAGGCCTAAATTCTGGCTTATAAGAAGTGGAGGCCATTCTGGTGGATCTGCAGGAAAGGAAGGAACCTCCCAGGCAAAGTCATGGGTTGCACTAACATCATGGGAGTTGTGAGCTGCTTTAACTTCGGAGAGTTGGGTTCTCCTTTACAGAAACCGGCATGCTGCTCAAAATGGCTTGGTTCCTAACACAATGTTATAGTAATTTCATATTAATTTTCTTGCTTTTTCTTTGTATATGTTGGAATATATATATATATTCCCAATATTGCTATCAACCATCAGAACCACACCATGAAGGTCGCGCTGAATTGTCACTCTGTTTGACTTCAGAATGCATCCAGCCGTGGACGTGCACTCAGAAAACACCACATTATAAAGTTGTGGGCAGGTTCCTGATGCTGAGGAGATTGAGAACCATCGTCCTGAGACTGGCACATACATTTAGGTTCAATTATAAATTTCAGGGCTTGCTCATTTTCATTCTGATGAATCATAGTTTTAAATATGTGATAGTCTCCACCAGTGAGAGGGATTTTCCCATCCTTTACTTACAGCTCTATAGCATTTCACTGTCCCTTACCAAGGGGGCTATCGTCAGCCTTGTTACAGTAAAACAAAGTGGCAGTGAATAGTCTTTAGTATATGTCAATTATGATTTTTTTTGGCCTGTTATGCACTTAGCTTTCATCAGAGAACTGCAAAGAGCCTGTGAAGATTGTTTCCATATTTGCCGTATGGACACTGGCAATGACAAGGTTTATTACATCTTTCAAACTTCCCTCTTTGAAGTTCTATTTTAAAATACTCTTTAGAAATAAATGCTATGGGCTACAATCCAGTTTGATTTTACCAAGAACTATTGAAATATGTATATATATATATATATATATATATATATATATATATATTCTTTAACAATTCTAAAATGCATTCCACTCTCCTCTTAAATATTGTTTGAATAGCTACATTGTTCTAGAACCTTATGATACACCAGTGAGTAACACAGAACAAGACCTTGGCCCAAGACATGACATCTGAGGTGGAGCTAACCAACAAACATTTGAGTGAGTGTGTTTCTCAGAAGGAAGTTATTAGGGGGAGAGAAGATGACCCATCTGAGAAATGACAAAACAGGCATTTTTTGCTGGAAAGGCGGGATGTTGGGGACACAAGGGCAGAGGTTAGAGGTCAGAAGCCAGCGCCCATTGGACCATGCTGAACATGAGTTTGTTCTTTCTCTGAAATGGAGATCAGGGGACGGCTGGAATTTGGCTTACATTTCCCAGGAACCTCTCTGGCTGGTCTTTGGGAAGAGGCAGTAGGGCAACAAGGGTTGAAATGAGGACAACTCTCCAGATGGTGTGCACTAGCCCAGCAGAGCGTACTGCAACTGCATCCCTGTCACAGTGGGAATGGTCACAAGTGGTGACATTCCAGATGTTCCTTGAAGGTAGAGCAACAAGATTTCCTGAAGGGTTGTATATAGAATGTGAGAAAAAGATTCCAAAATTGTATGGAGATTGGACTCTCTGGTAGGGACAGGTGAGCATGCTGCCCAGGACCACATCTCTGGATTCAGAAACATTACAACACTTCCCAAGGAATTCAAGTAATAATATTTCCTTAGTTTCTGAGATTTAAAATGAATGATTAGATGGGTATTTCCTACGTTTTAGACCAAGGATAATATGTGATATGATGAAACAGACATTGGTATAGACTATTACAAATTGGAGAAGAGTAATTTCTAATCTATATTTATATCCTGTTTGTTTTTTTCTAACAAACACATTCCCCAAAGCTTTTAAAATCTTAGGGACACTTGAATTAATGTTCATAAACACTCCAGGTAAATAGGCTATTTTTGTTCATTCCATCAGCTTTGGTTCATAATGGAAAATACAAGGATATAATCAATACACAATTTTTATTACAGTAAAACTGATTGGAAGTTATATTAAGCTTATTAATCCTAAGATTTATGAGGTAACCTAAGTTTTGATGTTGTCCAAATATAAATGGGTTCTTGTGCTTGGAACATCCCAATTACACATATGGTAAACTCAACTTTTTAGTGGCAAGTTAGTTACAACTTTTGTCCACCTATAACATCCTCCTTGGCTCTGATGCTATCAGTTACATTCTCTGCCTGGGTTAAGGTAGGTGGCAATAGAAATTGGACATTAATTTTGACACGTTGACCATGTGGATGGGCTTTTATGTCACACTTATTATTGGTGTGGGGTGTGGGGATCAGGGTGGATGAACTTTAAAGCTGGAACATAAAACACTTGGATTTCAAATATATGGTAATTTTATTGCTTTGATACTAATCTCCCCCACTTAACATTGATCACTGAACAATAGAGGATACGAAAACAAAGAGTTTCTCTTGTACCTTATTTTCAAAATATCAACACTGCAGTTTGCTACATTTTAAAGAGAAACTCTGAAAATCTCAAAAGAATTAGAGATTATGATGATTTTTCTCATCAAAACTTTAAATTCTTTTCTAAATGAAAAACATTTTGAGATGATTAGCTCAAAAATGGGCAACTAACTTGACACGGAGAAGAAAAATACCATGAGGAAAACAAATTCAGACTCATTACTTTCCCAACACAGAATCCTGCAAATCGCCCATTCATTTCCCCGAGCTACAGATTTGACTAAGCATAAGAATTTGAATATATTCTTGAGTCAATTCAAGGAACGCTAATGCGTGTTCTTCCATTTCCCATAAGCGGACGTCGCTTCTCTGACAAGTGCAGATGAGCTCCTTCAGACTCGAGCTCTGGCTCAGTTTGTGACCTTAGGCAAATCACATTTTTTTCTATTATAGATTTCTCATCTGTAAAATGATTATGCCATGTTCCCTCACATCTAGACACAAATGACTGTCTTAATAGCTCTCAGGCACCATTACACTAAGCAGCATAAAATACTAAAAAGAAACAGACAACCATTCAAAACAAAAATAAAACCAAAACTTAAAGTCTCATCTGCAATTATGTCTGTCACTTCCTTCCCAACATTATCAAGCTAACAAAGTTGGTGGGAAAATGGAAGACGTGAATGCACCATTTTGTTTCTCTTCACCTTTCAGATGTGGATGGGTGCCTCAGGATAGGGCCTGCCCCCTGTGGAGGCCAAGGTCATCAGTTGTCTCAGTTCTGCCCTGGACCCTTCGGGCTGGGACCCATCTCTCTTCATTCATGGTGGCAACAAGCCAAGCTGCCCTTCTGTGAAAATACCTGTGTGTTTGTGGAAGGTGGTTCTTTATAAAGGCAACCAATGATTTCCCCTCCACTACTGTGCATAATGACCGGTAACGGGGAGCTACACCTATTGGCCGCTTTCTTTTGACTCACTGGGGAGCCAGAGTGACTTGAGGAACATAGGTAAACAGAGGAGCCTTGAGGAATGCAAAAGCAGCCGAAGGATCCCTATGTGACCCCAGGCTTACCCTCTATAATCCACCCCCTTGCAGATGTTTCTGTGGCCTCTGTCCTTTTAGTCCACGACTGGTCAAACACCATGGCTTGACACCCCTCCCCCCAACCATTTCATTTGGCAGAAGTCTTGGCCCCACCCCCACCGACATCATGGCAACTTGTTCGTCTGTGCTTCATTTCTGCCTCCTTTCTGCTCCGTGGAAACATTGTAAATATTGGGGCTGTTGCACTGCTATGACAAGCTGACTCTCTCTTTCTAATGGCCTATTTCATTTTTTTCCTAATAGTTTCTGATGTAATACAGTTTATTATGGATGTTAACCACGAAGTCTTTAGGACATTGTTCTCAATGTTGGGTTCCACTTAAGCATCTGGGGAATTTCTGAACAAGGGTCCCTGGTCTGCTCTGGACCATCTGAGTCAGCCTGTGGGATGGAGCCCCAGGACCCAAGCCTGTAAAGCCCCTGGGTAATTCTAATGTCCCTGAGGATAAATAACAACACCTTCCAGCCTTGTTTTACAAAGTGTGAAGCTTTGTAAACCATTATCAAATTCACCTGGGGACTTTATTAAAAATGTCAAATCCAAGGTCAAATCCAAGACAATCTGCATGGTGACAAGCACCCCCATGTGTGGCTGACAAGCCCATTTTAGGGTGTCCATAAAGCCCTTGTCCAGGCTTTACTCTCAGTCAGATTTGAGTCTTTTGTTGTGATCCTGGTTTGGTATAATCTCATGAAAAACTCTGTTCTGGTAGGGGCTAGGGCACATCAAGCCACTGTAGACCCTCCTCAGGTCCCAAACAAACACAAAGCCCCCTAGAGGTTGCGGGAAACACTGTCTCAACCATAAGTCTTTTGTTTCCAGACTCAACTAATTCCCTTCCTAGCCACCCCGGAAGGGTACAGCCCCCAGGAGGGAGCAGTAGATCAGTCCACATCCAATAAATGTATCCTAGAAGCCTTCTTTTCAAGGTCACTTGTGTAATAGAGTATTTGTAAATTTCTGAACATGTAAGAACACGTTTCCCATGCAGACTTTTTGATTTAAGAAGTATACACCATCAGAGGAAGCTAGCCTGGGATTCTGTTTCTGTCTCAGTTCCCAATTACCCACATTTTAATCCCATCTATACCATTTACTATCTTAAATTCTTCATCCTTGACATGCCTCCACCTGTAAGATAGAGATGTAGCGGTAACAACTTCATAAAATTATTGTAAACACTAAATAAAGGAATGCTACTAAAGCACATAGAGCAAATCTACATAAAATAAATAATTGTAATTACTGTCATTAACTTCATGACAAGAAAAACACATTCCCCAGAACTTGGATAGACTTCTTTTCAGAAATCTGGCACTTATGAGACTTGGAGTCTGGCAAAACTTCCCATCCAACATTCCAAAGTCTTGAGTGTGCTTCAGTTGGGTGGATATATATCTTTTCAGCTCAAAGGGCAGTTGGATCATGCTTAGGGCTCCCCAAACCATGCCTGATCTCCCTGCATCTTGAGCAACCTTTTCTAGTTACCCAGTACCTGCTGCAAATGTGATCATTTTCTACATGTGTTATAAGATCAAAAGGTCATGTGGCACCAGAGGACCAGTATCATCTGCACAGTGAAGACCCATGACTCCTCGTCAATCACAGATCCAGCGATTCTTACCTCAAGTCCTCTCTGTCACAATGCTGCATCTCAGCTATTCAGGAAGATCTAGTTAGAACTCTACTTTTCTTATACATTTATTATTCAAAGCTGAGTGAAGATTACAGGTTGAGCACTGGCCTCACTCACAGAAATGTGAGAATTCAATCCCCTTTTGTTCCCATCCTGATCAACGTCGGCTACACTGTAAACAAGGGCTTCCCTGTCTGCTCCTCTACACTGATTCCCAGACTGGCTAACTCTTCCTTATAGCCAATGCCATCTTCCATTTTTCCTGGTAGACCCTCCATCCTATAGCAAACAAGCTAATTACTTAAGAACAATGCCAGCAGAACAGCAAGAGAGATCAGTGTTTTCAATTTGTCGGTCAAGAACTATAAATGGGTCATAAAACTTGGTTGATTGGCAGCGACCACATCAATACAAATGAAGGGGAAGAAAATGTAAAACATCAGAATGTACCACATTGTGTGTATGTGTGTGCACCTATGTCCTGAATTGTAGTGTAAAAATGATTTCTTACGCTAGAGCAAAGTCAAAGCTTAAAATCCACTGTGATGTGTCACTTTCTATTACAGATATTTAGAAATAATACTCAAAACACACATCTAAAAACACATGTTAGTACATAGGTACATAAAAGGACACCTCTAGAAGCCACAAAAGCAGAAGGACCTGAGAGCTGATGAGCAACTCCTGGGCTTCCCCTGTGTGTGCAAGCACACGGGCACGTGGCAGAAACGGAGTGCACCAGGACTGCACACCCCAGAGCTTTTGGTTTGTAGCCTCTGGTGTTACACAAAACACTGGGCTTGGAGCCTGCGTGATTGCAGAAATTAGAACCAAGCTAGAGCTGAGAATCCTCCACCTCGGCCTGTGAACTCTTGGTTTAAGGGTAGAATAGAAAGAAAACAGGTGCTCCTTGTCAGGAAGAGAAGAACAGGACTCTGTGACAAAGATCATCTCGTGTGCACCATGCACATACATGTATACACACAGCCTTAGGAGAAAGCCTTCTAGAGATAAATACATGTATGGTCACTAAAATAAAGCAGGGCAATTAGAAACCGCTGGAGAGACCAGCAGTGAGAAGGACAAGGGAACAAGCTATGCACGGACTCAGTGTCTATCCCCAAACCCAGTGCCCTGGCATTCAGAGGTAGGGCCTTTGGGAGCTGATTAAGTGTAGATGAGGTCCTGAGGGTAGGGGCTTCCACCAGGACTGATGTCCTTAATGGAAGGTGACCGTGTGCAGGTGAGCTGGAGAGCCCTCACCAGGAATCAAGTGTGCCAGAGCCTTGATGTTGGACTTCCAGCCTCCAGACTGTGAGAAACATGTTCCTGTTGTCCAAGCCCCCCAGTTGTGATATTTTGTACTTCGAGCAGGCAAAGACAGCCTAGAGCAAAGTGCATCACCATAAAATATGATTGGAGATTGAATTAGGAGAGACAGTTTAAGAGCAACAGTGAATACAAGGAAAGGATCCAAAATCAATTTAGTGAGAGAATCAGAAGGGAAAAATAGTCAGAGTATGGGAGCTAGTCCTTGAGAATTTTCTGGAACTGATGGGAGATGTGATAATCCAGATAGCATAATGAAAACCAAAAGGGAGGAGTAAAGATAAATTAAAGGTCAGTACGCACAATGAGAACGTGTCTGTTATCAGAGATGGAGGACATTTGCAGCACTAAGATTTGTAGTGCAACCACTAAGGGCAGGAAGAAATAGAAAATTGTGTTCTGATACTTGCAGAAAATAGCTGTCATTCTAGACAAAGCCTTATTCAAAGTTAACACCATGCTCTTCTGTTGAGGGTAAAACATAGACATCTTCAGGTGTGTTATGTGCACAGATGCTCCCTGAAGGATCACAAAAGGGTACAGGTCAGAGAGAATGAAACTGAGCCCAGCAGCAAGCTATAAAGCTTGTGTGGAAGGACCCAGGGCCATGTGGTGCTCGGAGACCCGTTCCCTTCAGCCATGAGGAAGAGCAGACCTCAGCAATGGGCACGGTGAGTGCAACACTGAGTCCACAGAAGTGCCGGCCCAGCCAGCCATAGAATAGCCCAGAAGCTTGTGCCATGGGCCTGAGCCACTGAAAGCACAGCAGGTTTACCCTGTGGACAGGTGCAGGTGGAAATGCAGAAGCAGTGAGCCCCAGTCTGAGGGTGCTGCTCGCACTCCTGGGGCTGCAGTGGCTCTGGGCTGGCACCACCCTGCAGTCCATCCTGCAGCCTCCCTGGCAGCTCAGCACACAGACAAGGTGGCCACATGGCCGCGCAACGGTGCTCTTAGGGGAAGAAGAAACGCCGAGCATCACACTCACCCTCCGACCTCCAGTTTCTCCGTTTTCAGATAGAGGGTATAAAGAAACTATGTAAAATAGCTAAAGAAGGGAAAGATGGAATCTGTAAAATGAGCCAGTGGCAAAAACATAGGAACATAGGAAGAAGATCAGAAAAAAATGAAATAAAAATCTTAAATGATGATTTTAAGATTTATACAATCTTCAGTCTACACTTATTGAAACTGGAACCCCGATAAAAACACAGTAGACAAAGTTGGAATAGAGAATGGGGGGAAGTAAGGAGTAAACACCCCGCCCCAAGTTACAGAGTGGCACGGATGTAAGTTACAGAGCATCCTTCCCAACTAGGCGCCGGGGAAAGATGAAGGAAGGTGGGCTGGCGACACCTGCTTGCGGTGCGATAAGAGGGTCGGGCCCCGCTATGTTCCTGGGAGCCTGGCTGTTAAAGGGCAGACATCAAATAAGGCCAAACAAACCCAAATCGTACACATTGTAGCGAAGTTTCATGGTCCTCATGACAGAAACCTAACTTTACAGCTACCGGAGAGAAAGCAGAGAAGGCTCAGAAAAGCCCCAGAGGCTGAAGCAACGGGCGGACTCAGCAAGGGGAAGCAGAAATCAGAGCCCGAGGGGGTCACCAAACAGTTTGAGTTCAATAAGAGCTGAGTTCATAAAAAGAAATCTTCTCTAAAGTAATTTTTAAAGATATTACCTGAAAAAGAAAGCAGCTGATGGCAGTGAGGTGATCCAGGGAGACAAGGAGAGAAACGATGAGAAACGAAATTAGGAAATAGATCATAAATCTAAAGAACCTTTATCTGTATTTGGTAATACTGTCCGATACATTCTATTTTGGGAAGGAGAGAGCTGAAATGCTAACATATTTCGGTTATGAGCTGGGAGCAGGTGATTAGATGATTATATTTTCAGGAAGAGAATGATGATTGATTAAAGAATATCTTATATGTGGTGAAATAACACAGTGTGTCTATCAAATGGAACAAACATCACATACAGCATTCAAGCCTAAAGGGTAAAAAAAGGGATAAGATAGCTAATTGATTTTTTTTTTTTTTAGCTAATTGATTTTTTAAAAAGGCAAACAATGAGCTTAAAAAGATGCATAAAGCGGGGATCTCTGGGTGGCTCAGTGATTTAGCACCTGCCTTTGGCCTAGGGCATGATCCTGGAGTCCCAGGATTGAGTCCCGCTTCGGGCTCCCTGCATGGAGCCTGCTTCTCCCTCTGCCTGTGTCTCTGCCTCTCTCTCTCTCTCTCTGTGTGTCTCTCATGAATAAATAAATAAAATCTTAAAAAAAAAACATGCATTAAGTGGGGCAAATGTAGAATACAACACTGATTATAGAAAGAAGTTCACATTTATCAACAATGAGAGTGAATCAGAATGGATTTCCAAACCACTTTATATGATTTATAAGTACACACACACACACACACACACGGAAACTAGGTATTTCATTATTTATTTAATAATTATATTTTGTTATTTATTTAAATGCATATTTAAGACAGAAGTGGAATATTTAAAACCAGTTGAAATGTAAGCCACACAAATAATATCACACAAATAATATGGAACTCAAAGAAGAGGTACCACATGGACACTAGCGCTCCAGATCTTACATGGCTGTCTGTCCTTGGCAGAACTGAACCTAAACCATCAAGGAAGAGGATCTACAAATCCAGGAACTGACTCTTCCCCCATTGGAAGGATCTCTCCTCTTCGCTCACACAGGGACCGTGGGTAGCATTGCTTATGTTTGCTGCCCGATGGACATGCTTTTCCGTTTTGTACACATTGGTTTTGCCATGACCCCACTAACTCAGGACGGCTGTGCCCCTTCTGTGTATGTTGGCTGGTGTGCTCACAGGAGTGGTTCCCAATGGCAGTCATGTTCCTAAGGGGGAGCAGACAGGTAGTAATCCCAACGCAGGACTTACTACTGACAGAGATCTCTGGTCGGTGGACAGATGCCAGCATGGCTTTGTACCTGGTTTCTGTTCACCTGCTAGCTTTTCTGCTTCCGTGTTCACAGTCACTTTGTCTGTCTCAGCCTGTCTGTTTCTTCTTCCTGGGAGTTACCACTCACACTTCTATAAAGTTTATGGCAGGAAATAATCTCCATTTTTGTCGCCAGAAAATATGTTTATTTCACACTCATTTTTGTCATCGTCTCTCTGTGGGTTTATTTATTTATTTATTTATTTATTTATTTATTTATTTATTTTTTAAGATTTTATTTATTTATTCATGACAGACACACACAGAGAGAGAGAGAGAGAGAGAGAAAAGCAGAGACACAGGCAGAGGGAGAAGCAGGCTCCACGCAGGGAGCCCAACATGGGACTCGATCCTGGGTGTCCAGGATCAGGCCCTGGGCCGAAGGCTGTGCTAAACTGCTGAGCCACCCTGGCTGCCCTCTCTATGGGTTTAGAATAGCAGGCTGGTTTATTCGGTTCAGTATTCTGGAGATACTATTACACTGGGATCTAATTTCCCTAATTTCCCTATCTACTATTGAGAAGCCAGCTGTGAGGTATTTCTTTTTTAGGGAAAATCATCTTTTCTTTCAAGCTGTTATTAAGACCTTTGCTTTGAGTTTGGCATCTTCTGAAGTTGCATCAAGTCTTCTGGCTGTGGATTTCTCTTGCTTTATCCAGTGAGGGATCTTAGATAAATCTGAAAATCAATTATTTTTTATTAATTCTGGAATACTCTCAGCATTATTCTTTTAAAGATGACCTCTCCCCACTTCCATTTTCCCCATCAGCACCTATGGAAGCTCTGATTAGACATGAGTTGGACTTTCTTACTCTGTCTTCTGTGTCTTCAGATCTCAACTTTATATTGTCCCCCCCCCCTTATTTATTTCTTTTGCTTTGTAGTCTTAGAAACATATTCAGATTCATCTTCTGTTTAACCAACCATTGGTTTTAATTTTGATGTGACAAAGATATAGTAAAACCTATATGCGTTAATACAGATAAAAGCTCAGTCAGCACATAGAAAGATGTCAAATTCCTACACGACAAAATATATAAAATTAAAGACAATTGGTTTAGATTTATCTCTGATCAGACTGACAGGCTCAAAATAACAAGGATTTCTGTGTCAGGTCATATGGCGACTAGAGGTATGCTGAACCCTTTCCAATACAGAATACTCCTAATTGCTGGGGGGAAAATATGAACAAATTTTTAAAAATGGGTTTGTTTTGAGTTAACCTGATAACCAATCTAGAGAAGTAAATAAAATCTACCAGAGGAGGCACTCAGATGAGGAGAAATAATGCCCAGAATTAAAGGCTAATGAGAGCCAAATTTGGGGGGTGGCATGTGCAATTCCAGGAAGTTGAGGATGAATGATGGTCCAGCACACTCCAGGGAAAATGCATTGTCTGCCCTGAAAAACCAGAACTTCCTCTGGTTCTGTGATCTTGTCACTCCAACGGGCGAGTTCTTCAAGGGCACAGCAGTGCTACGGTTACTAATTATTTTTAGAATATGTATTAACTGCTCCGCTATAATAAATCTTATACTTTGTCAAGGTTCTTTGAATATTAAGACATCATTAACGAGACAATCGATCACAGCAAGGCTGTCTAGATCTCTTGAATACTCAGGACATATTTTTTTAATGATTATTTCCCTAAATTGCTTATGACCTACAGCTGCATAAAAAGCAGATTTGGAAACAACTCTGGCATGCACCATCGCGTACAATGCAATTGCTTATTTTGATAGATAATATGATTTCATGCAGACACTAATAGTAAATATTGCAAAGTTAGAAGATAGGTGGGTTTTAATCATTTAATTTTATTCCAAGATCATGGAAATTTAGCACATAACAAACAGCCGTGTAGTTTGACAGGTGCTGGTCTGTAATTTGCTGCTACACAATTCCATTAGAAAAATTAGCTGCAGTCTAAATGGCATTGAAACTTTCTGGGAAAAGGCAACTTCATCTCAGGTCTGATCCCAAGGAGAGCAGGGTCTTCACTCCAAAACAGTGTGAACCTACTGCCATCTGCTGGCTTGGGAGCACTTGATAAACACACTTTTAGATTTTATTTAACTTCCAGAAAAATCTAATCCCGGTCTTAAACACAGTGGCCTTAATTTTTCTAAGAATATAAACATAAAGTGTATCCAAAAATAAAATAAAAAATGCAGGAATATTGGCTCTCAGTGCCATTTTTTGATGACGGAGTAGCTATTTCAGTATTTCCAGTAGACTCGAGGTTACCCTGATGAAGCCCTGTTATCATCACACAGGCTGAAAGATGGGATCAGAAGTGACATTTCAAAAAAAAAAAAAAAAAAAAAGAAGTGACATTTCATGTAATGCACGGACATGCCCCTAGAATGAAGTATTGTACTTTTTAGGCACTTAATATGTCTTAAATATCAGGGTTAAATATTGTAAAACATAGCAGGACTCATTAGACACAGTCTATTTCTTCACTGCGAGGCAAAAAGGTGTAAGAGGACCTCAGGAGAACAGGGGAAGTTAGGGTTCATCCCAAGGCAACACTGCCTGGGATGGTAGGAGAGGGTGTGTTCAGGCTGGGAGGGCTTCCTGGGCACAGTGGTGATGGGCTGGGGCCTGAGTCCCAGGAGAGGCCCCCAGGGTAGATGCCGTGAGAAAAGTCCTGAAGATTGGGGAGCTAGGGAACAAGGGGGGCTGGGGTTTGCAGAGCATGGGGTGCCTGCAGAGAAGTTGGGGGGAAAGCCAGAAAGGCAGGTTGGGGCAAATGCATAGAGTTTGAAATTGGGATTCATTTGACCCAGTGGAACCAGTTCACAAACAAATCCTGAATGAGAGCATCCTCTGTTGGGAGCAATTTTATTTTATTCAGCACCTTCCAAGAGCTAGGTGGTATTCTAAATTTTTTTTTTTTAATTTTTATTTATTTATGATAGTCACACAGAGAGAGAGAGAGAGAGGCAGAGACACAGGCAGAGGGAGAAGCAGGCTCCATGCACCGAGAGCCCGATGTGGGATTCGATCCCGGGTCTCCAGGATCGCGCCCTGGGCCAAAGGCAGGCGCCAAACCGCTGCGCCACCCAGGGATCCCCTAAATTCCATTCCCTGCACCTCCCTCCTACCTCTGGGGGCTCACATCCCAAGGGCAGGCCTGGGTAGACAGGTAGACAGATGTAATAGTATGTCAGGAGCTGTGCAGACCTGTGCACTTGGGGCCACTGTAGGGGAAGTAGTTGACTCGCCCTGGTGTGTGGATGAACATGGGTGCAGGAAGTGTGTGAGACCGGGTCCTGTGAGATGAGTGGAGGCATTTCAGGCCAGGAGGCCGGGAGCAAGCTCTGCAGACCCAGGCTAGGAGCAAGTGCCCCAGACAGAGGCCGGGAGCAAGCAGGCCGGGCGAGGCTGGAGGTTGCAGACACCATGGAGTCTGAGGGCGGGCACCACGCTTGGGCAACTGGAAGCCAGACGAGCGGGCATCTGCAGGCTGCCCTTGCAGGGTTGAGCCCTGTGTGTAGAGTCTGGGGAGTATCTGTGGAGAATCATTCTCTCTGAGACTTACAGGTTTGGGAGCACCAAGCTGGGAGGGGCAGTTGCAAAATGCAGCTGGCAGCCACTGGGAGTGGCTTCAGAACACTGAGCACACAGGGCAGGTAAGCCCCAGGAGGGGTGAGCCTGGATGAGTGGAGCCCAGGTCTGTGGCACCCTGTGAGCTGGGGCTGCTCTGGTGAGGGCAGTATGACACCCCGAGCATCAGCCCAGGTGAGGCCACATCGGTGAGGCAGATGGCCTCTGTTTGCTGGCCGGTGCTAGGAACCCCTTCTTCACCACCTGGGCCCTGCCGGAGTCCTTCTGCTCCAGGTAGAAGGATGGAGAGGCAGTCCATAGGTGCCGGTGCCCACCTCTGTGCATCGTCCACCCCACCCCGAATCACCGACAAGCCAGGGTATGTGACAAGCCCTGCTCACAGCCTCATACTGGGCACCTCAGGCCGTGCTCTGTCCTTGCAGACGCGAGCCGGTAAACTCAGTGGAGATGGAAGGCAGCTGGGTGGGTACTGGTCTGGAGGCCATAGCAGGTGTGCACCCTGTTCGGGACCCAGAGCAATACCAGCCCTTCTGGGGGAGCAGAGCAAGCAAAACTGCTGAATTACAGTCGGTAGACTCACTGCCTGCTTAGGAGGGATAGGAGGAGGAAAAAAACTTCAGAAGGTCTGTTGGCCAAGGGTAAGGACTGCTGATTGTGGAGGTGAGGGTGGAGGGAGACAGAGTGGCAGGTACGGACTGGTCACACAGCAGCCCACTGGCCAGTGTCTCTCTGTCTGCATTTACCTGCTCCATGACACCAGCCTTAACTGCTGAAAATTCTCAGATGTTTATCAAATATTGACTTCTCCTCTGAGCTACAAAAATAGGCATATTGCACCATCTGTGTGACGTTTCTACTTTTAAGACTCAACAAAACCTTCAATGCAGAGTCTCTGTCTAACTGAATTCATCATCTGTTATCTGGGTGACAAGCAATCACCCGCTCAGTCGCTTCATCTGGCTCATTAGAACGTGTCCTGGGAGCTGGGCCCTCCCTCAATCACCCAGGCAACCCCACCTTGGGCTAATTGTGTCCACCGGGAATCTGTCCACCTCCTCTGCTTTGCTGCCACCCGCTGCACATGGGCTGTGATGGTCTCCTACCAGGACACTAGGGACCCTCCTAACTGGCCTCTCTCCCTTTCTTCCTACCCACCTCCACTCAGTTCTGCCCTCCACACCACAATCATCCTTGTAAAATGGAATCTATTAGGCCAGGAACCATGACAGGAGCAGAACACAAGCATCAAAAGAGGCTTAATGTAGAGTTAGGTTCTTTCAAGATTGTCGCAAAACCTGGAAAGCAGACGTTGGGGCGAATCCACACTGTGGTGACCCGGATATCTGAAAGCAGCTGCTGTCACATAGATCATATTTGGGTCCCCACAGGGAGCTGTGGGGAGTGCCATGTGCACCACAGCCACCCCTGGTGGTGGAGCTCACTGACCGCTGCCAGAGCCTGCCTCCCTACCACATCCACACGCCATCACCCTGAAGCCTGGTCCTGGGGCCATGAGAGAATGCGTCACCAGCTTTGTCCCTGAGGGGAGAGCAGAGAGGGATACCTACACAGGCGTTTGCTCTGTTCTATGATCATCTCCCAGAAGTGCTCTTTAACTGGGAGTTTGGTGAAGACGAGGGAAGAATTTGCTAAGAGTGATGAATCCACACATGGCATGAAAATGTGGATGATTCAGAAGATGCCATGAACCCCAAGGCTGGTCTGCAGTCAATGATGGGCTGGTGGCGAGTGTGGTGAGGCAGCTTCGGGAATAGTCTGGGACTGCTGTGCACCCCCACACACACACACACACCTGGGCAAGGAGGCCAGCTCCCACATAAGGGCCCTTCTAGCAAACTCATGTTCCGTACTCGTGTATCTTCTCCCTGCTGAATCCTCCCCACCCCCCATGGCTTCTGTCTAAGCTGTTGTAGGTGGCGGACAAGGTTCTGATACCCTATAGCTCCCTTCAGGTCCTCTGTGCCCTCGGGACCTGCACCCAGGGTCTGGTAGACAGGTGTGCGTCCCCTTGCTGGAGTCAGTGAGTTCATGCTGTGGTGAAGGAAGCCTGGTTGCCAAGAAGTGTCTCTTCCTGATTGGATTCCAGAGAGAAAAGAGTTCTATTTTGAGTAGACCCATAAATGCTCTAAAGCAAGATGAGAAATGCCTTCTATTGGCTTCCTGAGGCAAGGCCAACTTTCTCTGGTAATTCCCTGTATGCCCAATATTTGTGGACATCAGCAGACAGGGGGCATGCAGGACAGTACAGGGTACCACCTCCATCCTTCCCATGTGGCAAAGGAGAAAGGCATTTACAGAAACAACTCTGACCGAGAGCAGGTGTATACTGCCGGGGAGCCTAGGCCGACTCTGCAGGCCCAGCGAGTCACCGTCAGAGGGATTGGCAAGGCTCCCAGAGCTTGGAATAAGTGTCGCTCTGTCTTCAGACAACATACATGGGGGAAGGAGATGAGGAAATATTTTTCATTAATTAGCTTATGATAAATTCTAACAGGACTTCAAATTATTATGGACTGATGGAGTGGATAAATTAATCATTCTTGAACTTGGTTAATGAGTATGTGGAATGCTCTGCATGCTGGAAGTTTTCCATGATAATAGGTTAAAAATAAATACGTGAAAAAAAATTAGAAGAAAAAATTCTAGTAGGAAATTCAAATATTAACTCAATAATTTTAAAAGGGTCAGAATATTTATCGCCTGGTGATGTAGGAGAGGTGCCTTGTGCATACTCAATGCCATGAATATCCTTTGTTTTTAAAAAACACTACGAAAAATTATCAATAGGAATCTTACAACTTAAAGATTTCTAGGAAAACTGAAATGTAAAACAATATTTTAAGATCTTTCTTATTATATGTTCATGTTCTATATCAATAGTATCTCTTATTCTAAATGATATCAATTTTTATCTAAATTAACATCTTTTTTCTAAGGAAATCATTGTTGTTAAGGAAAGGGTTGACACCAGGAGATGCTTACTTCTAGAGAGGTCTCCCAAGCCCAGATTTTGTGTTCATGGGAAATAAAATAAGGGCATTATGCTGAGTGAAATAAGTCAATCAGAGAAACAATTATAGGATCTCACTCATATGTGGAATTTAAGAAAAAAAAAAAAAAACAGAAGATCACAGGAGAAGAGAGGAAAAAAATAAAACAAGATGAAATTAGAGAAGGAGACAAACCACAAGAGACTGTTAACCATAGGAAACAAACTAAGGGTCCCTGGAGGGGAGAGGATGAGGGATAGGGTGACTGGGGGATGGGCATGAAGGAGGGCATGTGATGGGATAGCACTCGGTGTTATAAAAGACTGATGAATCACTGACCTCTACCTCTGAAACCAATAACACATTATATGTTAATTAATTGAATTTAAATAAAATTTAAAAATAAAAAAAAGGTGGGAAAAAAGAAGTAATCCAGCATAAATACAATGTAGTATATAACCTACAAGGAATGTTACTACAATATAGACGAATGAACTTCAAAACACTATGTTAAGTGAAAAAGGTCAAAAATAAAAGACCACGATACTATACGTATCCATTTTTGTGCAATGTCAAAAAAGACAAATCTGTAGAAATAGAAAGTAGATTAGTGGTTTCCTACAGCTAAGAGTGAAAATGGAAATGACTACAAATGAACACCATGTTTCTTTTTGAAGTGATAGAAACATTCTAAAATTTGATTTGGTGATGATTGCACAATTCTGTAAATATAGTAAAAATCACTTAAAATGGGTGAATTATAAGGCATGTAAATTATATCTCAATAAAGCTGTTAAAATAAGTAAAAAAAAAAAAAAAGCCTAATTTTCTGCAGATTCAGGTTTGGTGGCCACTAGAGGGCCCTGTGGATAAGAGAAAATTCTTAAAATCATAGCTTTTGAAGCTGTTTCAAACATATGCCATTTTGCCAATTATAATCTCTTGGAGATTTTGGCTTAATACTCAGAGATAACTTATTTTTATGGAACTAAGCTGTAGTAAAGTCTAAATATTTACAGATACTATGTTTGTTCTTATTTCTTGCCTGATTGTTAATAGTTACTCTGAAAAATGTTTACACTAAAATAAATCTTTGTCCTTTTCTTTATTAGGAGTTACAATCTAATTATTCTTAGATTTGAAATTTTTTGGATGAATCAATGCCTTGTTGATAGTTCAAACCTCAGATCTTTCATAATTCAATACTAATCCAAGATGACTTTGAAAGACATTAATAGCAGCGTATGACACACAGAATATGAATTTAGATGGGATCTGCACCCAGTCCTACAAATTTCAATATTGACTTCTCATATAATTTTAGATGGCAGAGGAAAATGTGGAGTGAATTTCAGAGGTATTTGTTTTTTACATAAACATCAGCATATGTTTATATCCATCAATGTATTTAAACAAGAAGGATTTTGAATTTTTAGTGTTGATGTTACGAGTTCCACGGAAAGAAGAGAGGAGCCATCACCCAGTATCACTACCATATATTCTCTAAAACATCAAGTTTTCAATTACAAGTATGAGGCATACAAAGAAACAGCCCCTCCTAGACACAGGGAAGGGCTGAAGCATATTGCCTGGGACAGCGATCTGACTCCAGATTTCAGAGACAAAGATTTCCAAGCAGAACTTATAAATATATCCCAATAACTTAAGATATTAAAAAAATTAAAAAAGAAACATATGATGGCAATGATAATCAAATGGAGAATACCAATATAAGGAGATATAAGTTATATAAAAAACATAAGAGATGGAAATACCAGATTTCGGAAGCACAATAACTGAGTTGAAAAATTCACTAAGGGGCTTAACGGTAGATTCGAATTAGAAAAAAAAAAAAAAAAAGAATCAGCAAACTTGAGGATAGATCAATAGGTATAGAATCCAAAGAAAAGGAGAGGAAAATGGATGAAGCCTCAGAGACACATGGGGCATGGTTAGTGCAGCAACATCATGTACTAGCAGCACCAGAAGGAGAGCTGAGAGGAGAGGTTGCAGAAAAAATATTGAAAAAGAAATAATGGAAGCCTGACCTGGAAGCCTGGCCAGACCGACCAATCAAGGCATAGAGTCAGGCCAGTGGCATCTCTCAACTTCAGACAAAATTGGAAGAGGAACCAAACACTGTTCTGGAGCCCAAGAATGCAATGACTGATATGAAGAATTCAACAGAGAGCTTCAGGCTTGGCCAAGCAGTGGAGAGGACCAGTGAAATTGAAGAAAACTCATAAAGAAAACCAATCAAAGAAGCAAAAAGAAGAAAGAATGAAAAAAGTGAAGAAAGTCTACAGACACCAATAAAAGAAACGATTTACTTATTGTTAGAATTCCAGGGCCGGAGTGGGGGAGAAAGGGATAGAAAGCATAATTGAAGAAAGAAGGGTGGAGTGGCACCTGGGTGGTTTAATCTGTTAAGCAGCCTGACTCTTGATTTCAGCTTTGGCCGTGATCTCAGGGTCATGAGATTGGGCCCCACATAGGATTCCATGCTCAGCACAGAGTTGGCTTGTCTCTCTCCCTCCCTCTCTGCCCCCTCCCATGTACACTGTCTCTGCTGCTTTCTCTTTCAAATAAATAAATAAAATATTAGAAAAGAGAAGTAATGATGTAGAATGTCCTAAATATGGGGAGACCTCAAAAAGTTTCAATCCCAAAAAATCTTCTCCAAGGCACATTATGACATAGCATCCAAAATCAAAGAAAAAAAATTTAAAAGCAGCAACAGAAAAATTAATTTCTCACATACAAGGGAACACCCAAAGGGTATTAGCAGATGTCTCAGCAGAAACTTTGCAGGTGGGAGGGAGAAGGACAATGTCTTCAACGTGCTAAAATAAACAAACAAAAAAACCTGCCAACCAAGAATATTTTACCTGGCAAAGTAATATTTCAAAATGAAGAAAAGACTTTCTTAGACAAATGGAAGCTAAAGGAGTTTGTCATGAGACTTGCCCTACAGGAAATGCTTCAAGGGGCTCTTCCAGTTGAAATGAAAGGATGCTGACCAGTGACATGAAAACGTATTAGACATACAACACACTGGTAAAGTGAGTACAAAGTCACATTCACAACACTCCAATAATGCCATATGGCAGTGTGGTAATCACTTATGCCTAGCGTAAAGGTTAAAGAACAAGAGTATTAAAAATAACTATAGCTGCAGTAACTTTAATAGATATGCAACATAAAAAGATGTAAACTGTGATAAAAGATAGGGGGCATAAATGGGTTGCATCGTTGTATGCAAAGTTGTTACCAGCTTAAAATAGACTGGTATTTCTATAAGATGCTTTATGTAAGACTCATAGCAGCCGCAAAGGAAAAGGTCAAGGAGACATGAGAAAGATAGAAGGGCACCAAAGCATGCACACCGTGATGGAAAATCACCAAATCACAAACAGGAAAAGCAAAAGAGGAAGAAAGGAATAAGGGAACCAACTGCAGGACTGCCAGACAACAATAAGACGCAGTAGGAGTTCCTTCCCTATCAGTTATTTTACATGTAAATAGATTAAATTCTTCAATCAAAAGGCAGAATGCTAAGTGGATAAAAATGAGATCCAACTCTTGCTGCCTACAAGGGAGTCACTTAGGCTTCAAGGATCATAGGCTCAGAGTGAAGGGATAGGAAATGATAGCCCTCTCAAGAGAAGCCAAAAGGGAGCAGGAGTAGCTATACTTACACCAGAGAAAATAGACTTTGAGTAAAAAACTGTAACCAGAGGCAATAATGGTCTTTGTATAATAATGAAGAACTCAGTTCATCAAAAGCATATAACAATTAAAAATGTGTGTACATAATGTCAAAGCACCTAAATACATTAAGCAAATAATAGCAAATCTAAAGCAAGAAATAAGACAATATAATAATAGTAGGTAACCTTAACATCCAACTTTCAACAAAGGAAGGCCATCCAAGCAAAAAATCAATAAGGAAATTTTGGACTTGAGCTATACTTTAGACCAAGCAGAGCCACCTGGCATACATAGAATATCTCATCTAACAGCAACAGGATACATATTCTCCTCATGTGCAGATGGAATGTTAACTGGGATAGATCAAATGTTAGAGCACAAAACAATTTGTAATGATTTTAGTAAGATTATCTTATTATTTAATAGTTTATCTTATTATTTAATAAGATTTAATAAGAAATCTTATCAAGTATTTTTTCTGATCACAACAGTCTGAAACTAGAAATCAGTAACAGGAAGAAAACTGTAAAATTCACAAATACATAGAAATTAAACAGCCCACTCCTTAATAACCAATGGTTCAAAGATGAAATTAAATGAGAAATTAAAAATCATCTTGAAATAAGTAATAATGAAAACAAAGTGTAACAAAACTGATAAGATGCAGCAACTGCAGTTGTAGGAAGTTTAGTGTTATAGATATCTACCTACATCAAGAAAAAAGGAAGATCTCAAATAAATGATGTAACTTTACACCTAAAGAACTAGAAAAAGAGGAACAAATACAGTTACAATTTGCAGAAAGAAGGAAAAAACAAAGATCAAAGAGGAAATAAGTGAAACAGAACATAGGAAAACAAAATATTAATGAAACTAAGAGTTGGATTTTTGAAAAAAATAAGTGAAATTGACAAACTTCTAGCTTGACTTACCAAGAAAAAAAAAAAACCCAAAGAATTCAAATGAATAAAACCATAAATGAAAGAGAAGACATTATAATTGACACGACAGAGAGACAAGGGGTCATAAGAGACTATTCTGAAAAATATATACAAGCCAACCAACTGGATAATGTGGAAGAAATGAATAAATTCCTGGAAAATCCAGGAATTAATTATCCACTAATAAGTGGATAATTCCATGAATCATAAAGAAATGGAAAACCTGAACAGACCAATACCAAGAAAGGAGATTGAATCATTATTAGAAGCATCTCAACAAGAAAAGCCAAGATCAGTTGGCTTCACAGGTGAATTCTACCAAACATTTAATGAAGAATGACAATCCTTCTCAAACTCTTTCCAAATATTGAAGGAGAAGGAACACCTCCAACCTCATTTTATGAAGCCAACCACCAAAGATGAACAGAGAAGGATCTCAAGGTTTAAAAAATGGGTGCTTGGCAGAGTGAGGTAGGCCAGTGAGGAATGAGAACTAGAGACCCTATCTCTCTAAAGAGAGCCCTTTATCTGAGGCTCTTATTTATGAAGAATATTCCTCAGCCATTAGAAATGACAAATACCCACCATTTGCTTCAACGTGGATGGACCTGGAGGGTATTATGCTGAGTGAGGTAAGTCAATTGGAGAAGGACAAACATTATATGGTCTCTTTCATTTGGGGAATATAAAAAATAGTGAAAGGGAATAAAGGGGAAAGGAGAGAAAATGAGTGGAAAATATCAGAGAGGGAGACAGTACATGAGAGACTCCTAACTCTGGGAAATAAACAAAGGGTAGTGGAAGAGGTGGATGGGGGGATGGGGTGACTGGGTGACAGGCACTGAGGAGGTCATTTGATGGGATGAACACTGGTGGTATTCTATACGTTGGCAAATCGAATTCCAATAAAAAATATACAAAAAAAAATGAAGAGTGTTTTAGGGTCTAGTAGGAGAGAGAGGGAGAATAAAATAAAATCAATAAAAAAATTTAAAATGCTAATTAGTTGACTCTATTATAGGACTAAAAAATTATAACAATCCTTAAATACCAGGATCCAAATATAGATCCAGTTCCTGAAATGGCTGCTAATTGACAGTCTGGGTTTTCTAGAATTTACTGGATGCTGAACTATATGGATAGCAGTACTGGATATGTTAGTATAAAAATTTGGAATACATGTTTTAATTTTGTACCTTCTGTTTTTAAATTTGGAGATAACACATTGTAGACTACTTGGTCTGGCACCAGATGAGTGCATTATAGTCTATTCTAGCTGTGGCTCATCTGTGTGCCTTGGAGTGATTTCAAGTTTCACAGAATCTCTGTGTGCTGAAAATACTCGTGTCTCCCTTGTGGATCAGATGAAACAATGTTTATGAGATATATCTTTTGTAAGTCTGTGTACAAAATAAATGTCCTTCTATTGCCTAGTTGATTTCTTTGGACCATCTCTCTTATTTTTCATCCATTTGTGTTGTGTGTGTGCTAACGTTTCAATTTTTACAACCCCTGTCTCTGTCTGTCTTTCTCTCTCTCTTTCTTTGGCTCATAGGTTGTCCTCTCTTTTACAGCCTTTGGATATGAAGCCAACTTGATATTTTCTCTAGACTTTTTACCATCAGCTTTTAGGAAAGTCTAATGCTCATGTACTTGTGTTACATGTATAACTAATAGTTGGGGAACATCGTCAATTTCTTCCAAGTCTCTTGTGGCTATCATATCACCAAACACTACTTGGTTATTATTTTTCCAAGAGTAACAATAGTCTTCTGTGTTATTGTCTTCTGAGAGTTCCTGGTTATCTTAATTGGTCCATTAAATCTGCTTCTCAGAAGTACTATTTGGGTAAAATTCTTCTTTTCTTTCTGATTTCAGTTTAAACATGTATATACCCAACAACCATGTGAATGTTTTTTATGTGCCAGGAACTTTCTGGGGAGCTTCTGCCAATATTTCTTTTGCCCTTCAAGTAAGAAAAGGTATCGTCATTCCCATATGTTTCATGGGAGAAACCTGGGCCCTGAGAATCTTGGCCACATGCCCACAGCGGTCACAGACAGACCATGGATGGGAATTTGGTCATCTGATTCCAGCACCACTCTTTCCCTCTACATGATCACATAAGAGATGGAAAGTTAACAGCAAAATGTAATGTTTCTGAAAGTATGAAGTGACCAAAAGTAAATACAGAGGCTTATTTTCATTAAAGCTAATTTGCAAGCCCTTAGAGCATACAGAACAGAGATGATACAAATATTTTAACTCACTGGACATTATTGACCTTTAAGTAAAATGGCATATATCATCTGGTGACCAGGTACTTAACATTGTCATTTCTTTCTTCCTTATGGTATTATGGATCATTGGATCATATGTAATTACCCATGAAATTGCCGGTGTTGTTTCATGACAGATACTCAATAAAACCCCTGTGGTTGCCTAGAAAATGATTAACCTCTTCATGGAACCACTTGGATGTGATATTTAATATATGTGACACAATATATGCATATATAATGCTAGTGTGGGACATTAAAAAATATTCTATTTATAGGTCAAGGTGTGTCCAGTATGACCTCAATGACTAATTCCATTAGTTTAAAATTTCAGGCCAAAATAAAATAGTTATCTAAAATTATATAGCTTTTATCCACTGTACCACATGGATATTCATACCACCCCTCTATAAATGTTTGGTCCAGATCTTTCTTCCATTTAATGAAGTTTGACAATTTGTGACAGGGTAGAAAGGAAATTCATTATATTTAGTAATAGAAAACCTATTTCTCATTTTTCACGAACCAAGCAGCTACAATGAAATTGCCTAAACCACTATATCACAATTCTCCACCTTTGTGGTTCTTAAGGTCACCCTCAAAGGTCTTCAATTTCCTTATGTTCACAGCTTGGCATCTGGTAATTTTCAGTATCAGAAAATATAAGGGGGCTATATATTCTTTCCTAAGAAGAAATATTTCTGATTCGAAAAGAAATAAATCTGTCAAGAGGAAAATATTAAAAATAAAAAGCACGACTGTAATAATCACATTGGTGTCACAGCCAATTTTGCTTATCCAACTCGGTGAAGGAAACTTCCCTGCCCCCCAAAGGAACTGTCAATGTAAGAGAAATGGATTTTTTTTATTTCAATAACCACTGTGGTTTAAGGGTAATTTATGTATAAGGAAGCACAACAGCCTCAAGAATCAAATTTCCTTAAAATATTATTTTGTATTCTCTCTGCTACAAAGCTTACTGAAATTGATAGATCAAAGTGGAAGAATGACTAAATCTGCTTCTCCAACTTATAATTCAGCACACACTAGGCGCTGCTCAGATCACTTGCAAACATGTAAGATTTTGCATCTGGTGTAGGAATTGTACTTATAAAGTCACATTGCCTCAAATTAAATAATCCTTCTAATTTTAATATTAAAACAAGAAAAAAAAACTTAGTTCCATTTGACCTCACTTATGAAGGGTAGCAAATCTTCTATGGCACATACCCCACCTTCAGTCATAAATTCTTTGGCTCTGTCACTATTATTTTCAACAATAATAAATAACACTACATGTCATTTAAGTTGCTTTTTAAATGAAAGTCTCCCCAGAGAAGGTAGAAAGGATGTTCAAACATCCAAAAAATCAAATTTAAATTCTTACTTCTTTCTAGAATGGTCTGTGGCCATACCCACAACTATCTGCCTTTAGAATTAAGAAAATGAAGGAATAAGAATATATAAAGCAACTAAATCAAAGGCTTCTTTTTTACTCAGTTCCAGGAAATAGCCATCACTCTCTTGGGGGTAATTCTTTCCCATCATGACCTCTAAGTCAGGATGCATTTGCTGAATTTGTGGTTGTGAACGTGTCATCAATCTGCAAGTGCATCTCATGCTCATCTACCTTCCCCACCCATCTTTTGCTAATTAGTACATTTTTTTTGAGGTGCTCTATTTGGCCTTAGCACTATGGGATTGTAGGGTCCTCCTTCTGCACATGTAATACTTTTTCATGACAAATACCATTATCCAAAGTTATTGAAGACTGGTAACCACTTAAATATAATACATTCCCAGCAAGTACTCAGGATTTTCCCACATTTAGAAAAAAAGCAACTTTTGGAAAGGCAGATAACAAACTTTTGCTAATTTGTAGGTGCCAGGCAACTTTAATTCTAAAACAGATGACAAAAAAATCCCCCACAACAACCCAGCTTTCATAACTGTGATAAGAAGAGATTAAAAGAAAGAATACCTTTTTGAACTTCATTTATGACTACCTCAGTTACCACTGAGGTTACGTATTTGATTATATTTTACTTTGAGGAGAAGGACTCATGCGATATTAATACATATAAAACAATCATCTGTTAGCTCTAAACATTTTTTTAAAACATATTCTGCTCTTTATTAATCTCAGGAGATCAGAACATGAGCCTGACGTTCATGCTCCCCTGATACTGGTTTGATATCTGATCTCATTTCTCAGTATTGACTTCTATCAAAACATAGAAAGGATAATCCTCCTCAGATAGGCTGTAGCTCAAATACACACATGTAGAGCCACTAGAGACCACTCCGCTCAGGGTTAAGGATATAATGAGAAAGAAACCATAGTCTCTGTCCTCAAGGTGGCTACAATCCTCAAGACCAGTAAAGGAGCAGAGAGCTATTGATATAAAATGAAAGCTTCGGTTCTCTGGTAGGAGCATATTATACTCACATGGTTTTTGAAAACTTAGTTTCCTTGGGCGCTCTTAAACCAGGCAAAGAAAGTGACATATTTTCCCTCTAAAATTAAAATAAATAAAAAATAACTCTTAAAAGAAATGTAGAAACCATGACAAGGGGAAATATCAGAACTGGATGACACTCGTAGCCTGGAAATGTGGAGATTCAGTACCATGTCATGAACACAATAGGTACACAAATAAGAATCCCTGAGCCAAGCAACCAAGTCTGCTTTTAGGAAGAACCATTATCAGTGCAATTTATAAAGTCTGAGATTTTCCCTATCTTCCCTTCCTCATATCTCCTCTGTCACAGGAAATGGCTCAAAGGTAAGTAGTAGGAAAAAGGCAGACCAGAAACAGCAATGCAAAATTCAGATAACTTATGTTTGGGTCCTACCTATAGTTTTACTCACAGAACTGACCTTACACTGTCCAAATATCAAATTATTTCAAAACATTTATATTATTTTCTCAGCTGTATCAAGTAAGATAAAAATCTCAGAAACACTCGAAAGAAAATGAAAAAATTGCCTTGTACAAATTAGTCATTAAAACATGTACTGATATTATTAATAATTATATCTTCTTATTTATAGAAGAGAGAAAGGCAGAGACTTTAACATCCGACTGTATCAGCTTAGGTGCCAGCTGCTGTTTACAAGCTACAGGTGATACTACATTTAAAATTGGGATAGAAATGGTACTTGGACTCCAGTGGGGAGTGTGTGTGTATGTGTGTGTGTGTTTGTATATACACATATCACATGCATTTCATATATGTTTCCTATGCAAGTTTACCGGAACCACGATGGCTTGTCTGATCTACAGAAATGGGTGCTCAAATTTCTCTCAGAACTTATTTTGAACAAAAACTAACCAATGTTGGGCTTTTAGCCCCTGCAAGGCTCTGTCCCAAGGGCTTGTCATGGATGAACTCATCTAGTCTTTCCCAAACCATGAAGTAGCTCCTGCTATAGTCCCCGTTTGAGAGATGAAGATTGAGACCCAGCAGAGTGGAATCACTTGCTAGGATCATAAAACCTTGGGCTTTCTTTACCCTGTTGGCTGTCTTTCGACTGTTGAACAACCCTACACACACACACACACACACACACACACACTCTCACACTCACACTCATACAATTCTCTCAGCTCAAAGGATCCAAAATCATATCAAAAATGTGTTTGATTGCTTGTAATTGTTGCACCTTGGGGAGCATGAGGGGTCTCATTTTCTTTGCTCCCCGTGTAACGCTAGACTAGAAGCTCTGAGAGAATGTGCTTCAGGCGGTCTCCAGCAAGAGGCTATGTGTGACCCAGTGCAAGGAGCGATGGGGGTGCTCGGTGCTGAGTGAGTGAAGTGGGGTCCATGGGAACAGCCTGCAAGGGTGAGCTGAGCAGCAGATGGCTGCACTCAAATCTTGATAAACACAGGTTAAAATGAAGCAGTTAATACAATCCACATCTCTGCTTATTCTTAAGTCCCTGTCCCTTAAATTCAGTTGTACATCCATCCATCAGGTTCTTGACAAAATGTCCTCCAATTCCTTTTTCAAGGAATAATTTCCTTCCCTGGACATCAGGGACTCAATCAATTTCTCTCTCCTTACATTTTGGCTATTGTGGCCATTTATTAAAACTACAATCAGAATGCTATACTTACCATGGTGAAGAACACTCCCTAGGTTTATCTATCTATGGACATTTCTCACATTTTTTCACCCATGGACATGTAACTTCCTGTCCACACTGCTTGTTCTTCAACCAGCAGGTGTTCCCCTCCACCCATGTTCCATCCCCTGTGGCAGCTGCTGCCACCATCATGCCCAGCACTGTGCTTTGTTCTTACTTATCACTTTCCTCCAACGATCTAAAATAATCTACTTTTATGAAGTCTCAGTGAATTGCACCTCCTTCTAGCAACTTTTCTGCCTAATCAAATAGCTGGAATTTGCCTAAAAACACAAATCAAAGAGGCCCTGAGTCTTTATTTCTCGCCCACACCAACACCTAACACAATTCTGGTGTGTCAGTCTGAACACACTAATCCACAGTTGCTGCGCAAATTCATGAAGGTCACGGTTCTGGAATTTCTGTATAGGTTGGCCTTCAAGACAAGTGATATTGTTCAACTAGGTGACTGTTGAAACACAGCTTATTTTTAAACTCTGTTTGTATAACCCTTTATGTAAAAATAGAGTCCACATACAAAGGGACTCCTCCAACAATTGTCCTACTGACAATCACATGTTGGTTTAGATTGTGTCTTAGTGAAGAAAGTCCCTATAAACACACTTTATATAAAGGATCCAGGGAAAAGATGCTGGGCTCATGTGTGAGTGCACAGACAAGTGTTTCTTAATATCATGAGATGCAATTGCAAGAAAGTAGAGTGAAGAGTCCTGGTCTTGGCATCAAAGCAGGTGGAGTTCCATGCCAACCTGAGATATCACAGCTCTGAGTTATTGGTGTGCACCTATTCTTTGAGTCCAGCTGATTTCCCGTAAAATCATATCCTACATAGAGTCACTATGTGAAGTGCATACACTGCTTGGTATTAGGAGTATAGATAATAAATGTCATGTTGCCACTCCCAGTATCCACAGCGGACCTTTTCTGATAGACTTGCTGGGAGCTGTTCTACGTGGAGAGTAGCGTAGATCACAAAAACTATTCAGAGCAGTTTGCAGTCAGGTAAGAAGGGTATGGATGGATATGTGAGCAGTCTACTCATGTGATTAAAAGAAGGTGATTTCAAAATACAGGAGGAGGAAGATATTTGCCTCTCTCCACATATCCCCACACACATCGAGACCTATTCTAGCCATGAATGTGCTACTCAGAGGTGCCATGCCTCATCGCTACACACCTGGGCCCTCCAGCCAGAGTCCTTGGGCTCAGGTTCAGATGCACAGCCTTTGGGTTGTATGACCTTCAGGGAAGCACAGATGTAGCTGGTGCTTCGGTGCCTTGTCTGGAGGCAGTGATGATGATAATGGTACTTTCCCAGTGTGGCTACGAGAGGTCAGCGAGGTGATGTGTAACAATGCCAGATTATTAAGAATGCTCATTGCTGTTACCCCAATCACAGGAGCCTTTTATCTGTACTCCTCCAAATTCACCTGTTCCTGTGTAAAATTATATCATTTGTAAGTTTACTTCAGCTTTTCATGAGTCAATTCCACTAATTGATGTGCTCAGAAGCCTTTTGAGGTTTTCCCTCCCTCCATGCCCCACCGGATCTTGCACTCCATGCTTGTGGAAAATGCTGAATTTCAACACAATGAATGCTATGTTTTGGGAGTTCATTGTTTTTGAGGTAAAGTATTAAGTTATAGATTTTCAAAGAATAAAGAAAAAGTGAATAAATTGTATAAATTACATGGTAAAACTGTATTTTTAAGTATTTTCAGATGTTAGACATCCACTTAGCCATGCTACTGATTTAGGATAAAATATATATTTTACTATTTTAGATTCATTTTATGAAAACTATGTTTATGGATTATTAAAATTCGAAGGTTAGCTGATTTAGAAAGTTTTAAAGACAAATACATGATTTTACTCATGTGTGGAATTTAAGAAACCAAACAGATGAATATCGGGGAAGAGAAAGAAAATAAACTAAAAGGAGATCAGAGGAGGAGACAAACCAGGAGAGACTCTGAACTCTAGGAAACAAACTGAGGGTCGATGGAGGGGTGGAGGTGGAAATGGAGTCACTGGGTGGCGGGCATGAAGGAGGGCATGGGATGGGATGAGCACTGGGTGTGATATGCAATTGATGAATCACTAAATTCTACCTCTGAAACTAATAATACACTCTATGTTAATTAAATTGAATTTTAAATAAATTTTTTTAAAAAATATTTTAAACATTTTCTCAGGGGAAAATAAGTAAAACAGACAAGCAACAGAGTATGCAATGTGCAGAACGTGTCCTGGAGGGCTCTGGCTGTGGCGGACCCTGGGTGAACTCCTTCCTGAGACAGAGCCCTTCACTGCAGCCCTGTCCAGGGAGGGCCCACACCCCTGCAGGAGGGCTGCCCTGCGTCTCTTCAGGCCAGCACGATGCAGGAGGAGATAGCTTGGGTCTGGAGAAACTTACTTTTTCTGTTCAAAAAGAATCTCAGTTAGGCAGATGATCTTGTCTTGAGAAAAAAGAAGTAGGAGGGTCACATCCTGGGGGGTAAAAATGCTACCTCCTGCTTCTATCGCTTCAAAAATGCAAAGAACATGGCAATTTGGGTTACATTTTATTCAGAAGGAATTTCTGATAAGAGTAAGGAAGAAAAATTAAACATACAAATTACATGACAAAACACAAACTAAAGACATTTGTGCTTATGCAGCTGAATTAGAGCCTGTACCCTCACTCAGGGAACTTGTAAGGAAACGCAGGTCGAGAGAAGTCTGTGCGGGGACCATCTGCATGCAGGTAATAAATTGGAGAAGTTTCCAACCTCTTTTCCCTTGCCACCGTGTATAATGATAACTCAATGAACAAAGGCCTCCTATCAGTCTGTTAAAATATTCCTCGACATAGGAAAGAAAAGACAAAGGTGAACTTGCATCATTCCAGGCTGGCCACATCATTTCCGCGACTCACAAGAAGCAGGACAAGAAGGTGAAAGCTTAAATGCATGCGCGGTGACAATCAACCATATCACAGTCGCATTTGACCCAGTTAATTATCCACTCTCACTTTTTTACTTAGTGTTTTTTGTTTGTTTGTTTTTTGTTTTTTGTGCAAAAGCCGTGAAAAGCAAACCTCATCTATGTGGAAACCCAGAGCTTTTGAAGCATTAGTGAGGAGCAGAGCTGGGCCCCTGGTACCAGCAGAGGGGAGAAGCGGGAGCAAGGGGAGCTCATGGGTCACAGTGGAAGGACCCCACCTGACATAGCTCACCCTCAGGGGTGCTGGGCACCTGGCTTTGTCAAAGTGTAGCCTTCTTCGGGGGCAGAGCTCCTTACCTCAATGTGACCCTTTAACTGGCCCTAGTTATGTGGATGAGCTGCTCAGTTCCTGTAAGAGAAAGATTTTTCAGAAGCAATTTCAATGTATTTTCCCAGTGTCCTGCAACATATTAAGGGAAACTTGATGACACATGACTCCTTTTGTTTATTTGATAGAAAAATTGTTTCCTATGGTTTTTCCCCCTCTCCCCCTGCGCACATGCAATGCACACACACTGTAGTGCCATCTGCAATACACATGAGATACTTGTTATGATTAACAAGTTAATTGTGGAAAGGAATCATGAAGGTAAGTACCCTGTATAGACCCGAAAAATATCAGCACGTGTATTTGTGCAGTTTCTGTAAATTTTGAGTATCTCTACAGATAGCGTGTCTTATCTTCAAAGCAGCCTCAGGCAGGAGCTGTATTCTTGCTCCATGTCACAGACACAGGGTCCAGTGGCCCTGTCCTCCACCTGGCACCGTCGCCAGGTCCCTGCAGTGCAGCGCTGGGTATAGAGTCCCAGCTCTGAGTCCCTTTCGCCCTCCGTGTCCGGGAGCCGTGAGCCAGCAGTGGATAGAGAAGCAGTCAGCTGAAAGGGGTCCCTGCGCTGCAGGAATAAGGAAAGGGTGCTTTGCAGAGAACGTGAACACAGTATGAAACCGCCTTCACGTCGGCCGAGCAGCTTTTCCCACAACAGGTCAGGCCTCCCTGAGTGCCATCAGAGGTGCCATCCTCCCTGCAGGGTGCGACATGCCTCTGCCCCACCTGTGTGCGGGCTGTCACATGCTTGTCCGGAAAGGTGAGGAGCACACCAGAAGATACGTCTTGTTTTCCCGTGATCTAGCCTTCTGTCCCTCTTGGGAGTAACATCAGAAAAGCCATTCATTTAACTAAATTACCAGTCTTATCTACATGTTCAACACGAATTATTATTCGTCTGGGACGATAGATAAGTGGCCTCATCCAAAGTTGATTGTGTGCAATAAATGCCACATTAATATTAATAACTTTATAATAATGAAGTATTCATAGAATGTGTGTAAAGCTGGGAAATACTCATTTTCAAGTGATCTTTGACCAGGATGGGGAATTCCTTGGGAGCAAGCCCGGTCCGATTTGGGAATTACACTGAGAAGGGATGAGAAAGCACATGATATGCAAGATACCAACCCTTCTTGTCCCCCTTACCAAACAATGCCAACAAATCATTTGTTCAAGTAAACTCTGAATTCCCTCTTTCACTGGGGTAAGGGCTACCTTTGTAACTCTTTACAACTGGGAATGGAGAAAACTAATTTATTGCATTTTCTAGAATTTAATTTAGTGCAATACTTTCAGGGAGGAGACGCAAAGTGAAGTCTCCATTGTGAGTAGATAGATACCCAAGGCCTCTAGATAATCTTTGAAAGGAGATGTAGGAGTGACCTCTTCCTAGTTGATTTTATAGGAGAGAGACTGCCATATGCAGTTTGGGACCGGTCCACATGTTAGCAGATCAGTGAGCTTGAGAGCAGGTACCTTTAGATCCAAATCCAAGTGTCTAAATAAAGCACACAGACAGTGTGAAATGAGCCAAGCACACCTATTGTGAACCTTCTAGAGGAGACACACATCCACCCTAGTCAGTCACATGCAGAAATGAGGGTCTAATGTTGCCAGATGACCTGACTGTTTTCAAAGAAAGCAGAAGTCCAAATTTAACTGTGGAATCTTTCTCTCTCTCCTTTTTAAAATATTTTTTCCAGCTTTACTGAGGTGTAGTGGACATCTAACATAGTGCCGTTTAAGGTGTGCATGCTGTGATTTTACGCACAGGCATATTGCAGAAGGATCATTGCCATGAGGTTATAGGTACGTCCCTCACCTGGGAGGTTCCAGTTTGTTGATGTGTGTGCTGAGAACTTGGAAAATCTACTCCCTTAGCAACTCTGAAATGTGAAAGCAGTAATTGTAACTACAGCCACCACACTGCACGTGGCATCCCCAGAACTTACCCACCCTACAACTGGAAGTTTGTGCCTTCTGACCCGCTCCACCCATTCCCCCCACCGCCCACCCTGGCCTCCAGCAGCCACCAACTAATGCTCTGTTTTTATGCATTTTGTTTTTTTAGATTCCCACGTATAAATGAGATCACACGGCAATTGTCTTTCTCTGAGTGACTTATTTCACTTAGCCCAATGCCCTTAAATTTTATCTACATTGTTGCAAATAGCAGGATTTCCTTCTTTGTTTATGGCTGAGTAATATTTCATTGTATACGTATTCTGCTCTGTCTTTATCCATTCATCTGTCAAAGGCCACTTAAGATGTTTTCCAGTTCTTGGCTATTGTGAATAATGCTGCAATGATCATGAGAGGGCCCATGTCTCTTTGAGATCTTGTTTCCTTTGCATAAATACACAGAAGTGAAATTGCTGGATCAAAGAGCATTCTTAAAGGAGGATAATTAGCATCACAGAAGCATAGGAATGTGTAAAACTCAGTGGTAAAAGTGAATATAGAGTCTAAGGCAGATTCTCTAATATCATAATGGTGCTGTGCAATTCACTTGCAGCTCCAGATTAGAAGTCAAAAAACAAATATACATTAGGGGCACCTGGGTGGCTCAGTTGGTGCAGCGTTTGCCTTAGGCACAGGTCATGGTCCCGGGGACCCTGCTCAGCAGGGAGTCTGCTTCTCCCTCTGCCATCCTCGCTCTGCTCCTGATCTCTCTGTCTCTCTCAAATAAATAAAACAAATCTTTTTTAAAAAGAAACCCAACTGTATAATCTTCACCCCTAAACATTGTTTGTTTGTTAGTTTGTTTTTTTAATAAAAAGATCTATGCAGGCCAAACAAAACGTATTTGTGAGCTGACAATTTTTACATCTCTTTCCTTAGCTCTTTCACAGAATAAATCTGAGGTCCTCAACATAACCTCGGCACACGATTAGTTTTCTTTCACGTGGCAATATTTTGTGTGCTCTGGAAATGTGCATACTGAACATCGGTTTGCATGTAATGAGTGATTTTGCCAGTGATCCGTGGAGAGGAGAGACAGGCAACACACAGGAGGGGCCCTGGCCATCTTGCTGGTCCCCTGTGAGCACGGCCTCCAGGAGTGAAGAGAGGGAAATTCCTGGGCACTGTCACTCCTCATCCTCGGTGCCTCTGCTCGTCTTCATTGGGACGCCCTGCTTTTTGAACAAATCTGCTGTGTGTGTCATGGATGAGGACATCACCTTTTCTCCACTTACAAAATATCCTCAGCCCTCCCTCGAGTCTGTGGATGGGCAAAGCGCCCGAAGGTGTGATTCTCTGTGCACAACCAAGGGCAGGCAGGATGTGGGGATTAGGAGGCTCGGGACTGTGACAACCCTGCTTCTCCACGCCTAGGACAAAGAAATCCAAGGCCCCTCATGACACCAGCTCCCCCTCCCCGCCACTTTCTGTACAGATGTGAGGTCCCAGATGCCGCCTACAAACGGGGGCTAAATTCAGATTGTAACCCTGTTCTGCCGGCATGAATTTGTGTATATAATAAAAGCTGTGTCTATACAAAGGATCAAGTCAATCACTGTACTTCAATGACTAATTAAATGAGAAAAAAACGCAGTCACATTAATTGATTGGATTCTCCAGGCCTGTGTCTGGATTGACTGAACTCATTTGAAATGCCTCACGGAGAGCTCTGTGTAGACACAACTCATATCTCGTTTTGCTTTTTAAACCTTTGGAAAGGGTTAGCTTCCTGAACCATCTTAGGGAAGTATGACCATAGACCCCAGGCGAATGCACTTCTGAATTCTGCATTGTTGTTAGCTCATTAGTAAAAACGGGCCAGAAAGGGGGAAAAAACATGCCCAGAGAAGCACCTGTCCTCAGTGTTTCTGGTTAGCAAGAAGAAGGAGCCCCACCACCGACTAGGAAAACGGTGTTTAACCTTTATTCTGAGCATAAATCACGAGGCTCATTTTTCAGGCTATTCTTATAGAATTAAATTAAAGGTCAGATTTGTAATGGAGATCCTAATTATTAATGTGTTGCTATTTTAATTATTTATAAGCTGAAATATTTGCATAATGGATAAAGAAATAGCCCAAGAACAACTTTGGTAGCATCTGAAGACTCTTCAAGATGTTTTACCCATATGCCTTTTATGGCTTTATATAATTCATTTTTAAAACACACTTTTTCAAAATACTAGAAGGGTAAAACCACTGTCAACCACCATGCAACAATATTAACCAAATGATACTTAATCATGGCTCTGAAAGATTTAAGAGGTAATTTGTATAGAAGTCATCAAAGAAGAATTGCATAGTTTTTGTTATGTATATAATCCTAACTTACTAAGTTCTAGAAAATAATTTGGTTTAAGATTTATTTTAGCCAGGATCAATGTTATTCTACTTCATCCTGCAAAAATATTGAACAGAAGCCTCTGAATGAGGGTCTGAACATGCAGAAACAAGTCATATGTGAAAGTCTTAACTCTATGCTATTGGTATTAGCTTTTCTAAATACAACTCATCAGAACTTAGGAATATCTATTCTGATATAAATAATAAATGCCCTGGTAAAACCAGGAAGCAAGGAGATGATTGATATTATAATGTTACCTGTAAGTTAATTCAAACATCAACTCAGAGGAAAGGTCTTCCCTAGTCTTTTTTTTTTTTTTTTAAAGATGGCATTATGATAAGGAACACATTTTCCTCAAGATTTAAAGTGTCATTTTAAAAACTCATTATCAATGTAATTAGATTCATATAGAATTATAACTAAATGATGTGACCTCAAATATTGAGAATCATTTCATGTTATTTATACAAACATGTAAAAGTTATTGGTGGTGAGAATCAATCAATGACCCTTTTTACAGGAGAAAATAGAGCAAGAATCTTTCACTTCAGAGAAATAATTTATGCAGATGTTTGAGGGCAGGATTAGTGATACTGACTAAAATGAACTTTTCAACAGCTAATGTGATATTTATTAGGGTTCGGTTTAACCAATGTTAGTAATTATAAGAGACACAAAATTCACTATTAATTAGTTCATCATCAATTATTTATAATAGACTTTTAAAGGATGGCCACTCTCAAGCCTGTTATCTATGTTTGGTCTGGAATTCTTTGCTACTTTTCTTCCCTTCAATTTCTTTGCACTTGGTAAAAATTTCATTTTCCTTGTTTATTAGAACTGCTAGCTTAGAATGTTTTGTTCTCTGGAGGATTGATATCAGATGATGTGCTCATAATTTGGGGGAATATGTTTCAAAATTTAGTACAAGAGACTCTATTTTGAAAGAGAAAGGATCTTTTTTAATTCTAAAAGTTTAAAATATCTTTCTTTTGATGAAAATAGAGTACATGATTTCTGGAGCAAGAATCTCCAGCAAACCTTCAGCTTTAAAATATGACTTAATAGTAGGAAGTAACAGCACAATGAGCTCTTCTAACCTGGTGCTAAAGAACATATTTAGAGATTTTTCTTTCTTGTGAATAATCGTAACCAAATAAAACATGGACGAGTGTTTGCATCAGGAGGACGTCTATTTGATTTAACTGTGCTCACATAGTTTACTTTTTTTCCAGCATTTTCTCAGTTTTATTGACATGTAACATTGTCTTAGCTTGTGTCAGCATATTGATTTCATATGTGTAGATATTGCAAATTGGTCACCAAAATAAGTTTAATTAGAACCCATCAACTCACATTGTTTTGTTTTCTTGTGTGTGATGAAAACTTTTAAGAACCACTCTCTGAGCAGATTTCAGATATAAATACAGTATCATTAACTACAGTCACCAAGCTGAACATTACATTCCCAGGACTTCTTTATCCTTTAACTGAAAGTTTTTAACCTTTTGACCCCTTTACCCGTTACCCCCAACCCCTCCCCATGCTTCTAAGTAATCACCACCTTGTTCCATTCCTATGAGTTTGATTTCTTTTTAGATTCCACAAAATAACTAAGAGTATACAATATTTGTCTCTTTTGCTGACCTATCTCATGTAGCATGATGCCCTCAAGGGCTACCCACATCGCAAATGACAGGACTTCCTTCTTTTTTATTTTTTATGGCTGAATAATATTCCATTATCTCTCTCTGTTTATATATCTATATAAATACACACACACACACACACATATATATATACTCATACATATAACATATACATGTATCTGTACATCTACACATAGATTTATATGCTGTGTTTTCTCCATCCATTCACCCATCAATGCACACAGGTTGTTTCCACTCTTTGGCTGTTTTTTGACAATCTCGCAATGATCATGGGAATGCAGATACCTCTTTGAGACAGAGATTTTGTTTCCTCTGAATAAATACTCAGAAGAATTGCTGGATTGTAGGGTAGTTCCATCTTTAATTATTTGAGGAACCTCCACTCTGTTTCCAGAGTGGCTGTGCCAGTTTGCTCTCCCACCAGCAGTTGTGCTTACAGAGTCTGAAATCTGTATCATCTACTAATGTCTTCATTCATTCCTTCACCCCCTTCATCACAAGCCCCTTTACAACAAATAGCAATAATAACAATAACAAAACTAGACACTATTTCAAGTTTCAAGGAGAGAATAAACACAAGAGGGGATAAGATGAGCATAGTGAGCAGAAAGTCCTGGTAAAAAGATACAATCTTTTCTCATTAGATTTTTTATTGATTGAATTTATTTATTTATTTATTTATTTATTTATTTATTTATTTATCAAAAGAGCTCATTTATTCTTATCTGGATAGATTTTAAAAAATAATATAGCACACCAGGCCATATGTAATTGGAAAGCCTGAGTGAAATCAATGAGCACGTCCATGATTCTTCCCATTTGTGACTAGTGACTCCCAAGAATGTTTGCATTTGGGGCCACCAATGTCCATGTTTTCCATGTAACTGCCCCATGCATGCTGGTTGCACAGGATTTCTTTCTTTCTTTCTTTCTTTCTTTCTTTCTTTCTTTCTTTCTTTCTTTCTTTTTTTTTTTTGCCACAGGATTTCTTAAAATTGTGCACACCGAAGTCTCTGCACCTTGCCTCAAAGGTCAGTGATGCTTCTGTCTTTCAGTTGTTAAAATATAAGGAGACTTTATTTCAGTCAACATCAAATAACTGGAACCATAATCAAGGCCTGAGATTATCTCACAGCAATAGTTTCCATGGAGTCAGGGGAGATTTCGCCACGAGATAAGGCGAGACTTCTTACTTATTACAGATGTGCAATAACAAAGCATGTAGGTTGTATGTTGAGGGCCCTCAGCACATTTCAGTTTTTCCACTCATGTTTTCTTATTCACAATGACAAAAATGCAGACCAAAGAGCTTGTGTGAAGCCTATCTTTTATGAATCCAAGCATGCCATTAGCACCGGAGAAATGCACTGGCTTACAGCCACGCAGGAGATCAGGTTCTGTGGTTAGTACAACCACAGACCACAGGTGTCCTTAAATACCAAGGTCTGTGTAGAGGTCAAGGTCAAGATGAGAAGCATTAGTTCAGGAAGGTAGAAATGCTTCTCCAAAGAGATGCTCTTCTTGGTTGGTTTAATAGCAGCTGTAGAATTCAACAAATTCCATCTCGAGTTGTTTGGGGGGAGAAAAGGAAACAATATGAAAACACAAAACCAGAATAAGGTCTCAGAGGATGATGTAGTCTCACCAATTGTATGATTCAATTTAAAAGTGTTTAGTTTAATTTCAGAAAGATGATAAAAGGAAGGAAGAAATTAAAGAAGTGCCACCATGTTCTGAGAATTCTCATTTGTTCTATGACAGCCACAGTGACAGTCTCTCCATCCCGAGGATATCCTCTATGTGTCTAAGGGATCTGGGATCTGTATTTATCTTACAATTGAGGACACACTTACTGTGATATATCCTCCCTTTATGAACCCTGTCATTAATTTAGTGACTTATCCCATACTCGACTGTTCTGTAAATCCCAGGAAACATGAACATGATGGGCAACATTCGTGGTGTGTGGGTTAGCAGGCTTGTGCTACTCACATGGGCGCCATCTGTGCAGGAAGCACCCGTAGCTTTCTGTTTTTACTGTGATGCAACTTCATACAGTTTCCATATGCTCTGATCAAAGTTTGTTGGCTGCAAGCTGCAGAAGTCCATTGCACCTAGCTGGCATTTGGAAACCTAGAAGGGCAGAGGTAGGTGGATGCTGGGTGGCATCACGTCCCTAAAGAGGAAGTGCAGGCACCCCAGGCCTGGAAACCCTGAGGCTGCTCCCTCCATTGCCATGTTTTCTTCCCTCTTCCCTCTCTGTGTCCATTTATCCTTACCTTCTTTCTGCTTCTTTTTAAAGAAAACCATGACTCCTCCTTCTCTCACTTTGGATCCCAGTAACTGTCCTCCATGTCACCTTAGAAGAATTGAGGAAGAGATTTTGCATCTGGGACTCACAAGGATGGTGTGAGGTATGACTGCATAGAATTCTGGAATTCAGAGAAACTTTGAAATCATCCAGATAACATCTCTTTTACTTTACAGCCGAAGATAGGACAGTCAAATAGTTTAAAGGAATAACCCAAGATCTCCTTGATAACCACTGTGTGACCAAGAGAGACACCAGAGGTTTTGTCACTGTCTCCTGGTGAGGATGAGTAGTTTTTTGAAGGTGGGTTAAAATGGTGAATTAAATTAACTTGCCTTAATAAGACAATATGTAAAGGAAAATAGTACTGAATTAGGAACTTCTAAATTATAGGCTAGTTTCAGAAATAGCTAATTATTATCAAATATAAACAAAGTCATGCTAACCACATTGTTTGATAGCTGTTTGACATTAATAAATACAAAAGAGGTAATTTATAGATTTTTTTATTTGCTCTACTTCTGAAAGCAAACTACTTTCCTTATGTTTTGAAATATCATTACCATTTAAGATAATAACAGGGATTATGTATCAGCTTTGTTTCACTAAAGAAAACTTTGGAATGAGTAGATTCCAGATGAATTATGCTCCATTTTGATAAGGACTGAATTTAATATTCTATTCTCTCCAGTTCAGCTCTTTCACCCAATGTAGTAGCTGTGGAGACTTGGTGCACTTCCCTCTCTGTGTGTCTGTGTGAAAATGCACGTGTGGTTGGACTTCTCACACAAATACAAAATCAGTCTTAAAATATTCCAGTGGAAAGCTTAATTCTAAGAATGCTTTGGAAAAGTGACCAGGACACTTAACCTCTAGCTTCTCTCTTGTAAAGCTTCTCATGGCCCTGCTGAGAATATAAATGGCAAGTTGTGCTTCGCAGCTGGAGCTCCTTGGAAGATAAGTATTAATTCGAGATATTTTGTTCAGTGAAGCATGATGCCTGTTTATGATGCCCCAGAGAATAATTTTTTAACACAAAGAAGAAGGCATATCCTTGCCTATTCCATAAAGACCAGGTTATTGAATAAAATTAAATAGAGGTAACATTAGTGTCTAGGAAATATATAAATATTCTGGAAAACAATGTTATACAAAAAAGTCAATGTCATTGGTACAGAAATTGATGTATAGAAAAAACTGTAATGTTGTCAAACTTTTACAGCCACACACAGTCACTACACTTGTGCATGAGTAGTTCAGGATGCTTGAAAAATGTCTATGCTTTGTGGACACATTCTCATCTCAATAAAGCCAATAAAACACCTTGAAATATGATAAATTAGGAAAAAGAAAAAAATTAAGATTTTTAAATAAAAATGTACATTTATTTATTTATTTTTAAGAAAAATGTACATTTAATGCAGCACACTGAATAAATTCATTCTCCCCTAAGCCAACCTCCCCTTATTTAAGTGTTTAACTCACACTGGATTTTAAAAATAAACACTGATTTTTAAAACTGGCAAATAATATGACTTCATATTTGAAAAATAGGGAGAAATTAAGATCAATTACAAAGCTTTCACCATCGAAAACAAAAGAATGAGTGAACTCTTCACATAATTTTCCCATTTTCTTGTTTTATATAAGAAATATATAAATGCTTCTTATAAACATTGACACAGTTTCCTAAAAAGAAACATTACTTGTAAAGACAGGATGTAAAAATAAATAAATAAGTAAAATGTTAAATAAATTACAAGTATTTTTATTAAAAATTAATTCAAAAATTAAAGTGTCCTGAAATCTTTCATCATGTGCCTTTCTTTACGTGAGGAGATGTAGTTATCATTTCACCACTTAATAACAGAAAAATACATTGTGTGAAGTAGTAGAAATATATTTTTAAAAAGTATTTGTAAAATTAATTAACTACAAAATATGTTGTGAAAATTAAAGGCATTTTAAAGTCTCCTTCCTGATGTTGGATAGATATTTGGATACTTGGGAAACCATCTTCAAAAGTGAAAATGACCTTTTAAGACATTTGCGGGCATTGATTTATTTGAACATCACTTAGCATTGAATGAGGGAAGTTACCACATAGAAATATCTTGTGAGAAATTAAGAAGCAAATTATAGTTATCTTTTTTTCCCTATTCCTATATATAAACCAATTATGAAATATAGTTTGAACTGAAAGAGAAAAAAAATGCATTTGAGTTAAGACCTTTCTTCCTGATGTTGCATTCTCTGGAAAAGAAAACAGGCTCCTGATTCCTATTAAAGTAAGATAAAATAAAACAAAATAGTAAAGAACCCCTCAAAAAAAGCAAGAACTTCCACAGATTGCATTTCATGGCTTTATCAATGATGTAGTGGATGATGGGAAATCATGAACAACCTCTAAGATCAGTTGTCACCTGTCACTTACGACGATGTGAGCTGACCTAAGAAGTGAGAAGTCCTGAAGCATGTATTTTGGTGTAAGCTATGGGCATTAAATTACTAGGTTTGGGAAGAAGTCATCCAAATATCCTGAAGAAACAGAAATTGAAGGAAGTAGATCTGCATTTCCAAGAATAGCAACTGCTTCTCAAGAATGGAAAGACACCAACATGGTACCCAGTCATAAGGAAAGACCTCCATAATTACAGATCACTGAGCCAGGAAACTGACATAGTATAATTAAGGACAGAATAATCTAACTCTTGTATAAAGTACAAATTAATAGGGCCATGTCCCCAAAACACAGCTAAGATTAAAAACCCCAGAGAAGGTCAATGGAGGCAGTTATAGGAATCGCCAGGGAGAAGTTTCATTTAACTTGAAAACAAAAAGGCTGCGAGGGCCAGGGAAATGATTAAAATGTGCATTTAGTTAAATGGAAGCTGTCAAGTCAGTCTCAGATGATCAACAAAACAAAATAAAAGCTATCAAACTCTAAATATTAGAGTTATCTAAGAATATTGATTGTGTATGGATGTGTACCATCCTTCTATTTTTAGACTTACATACATACACACCTGGAACTTACTGAACTAATTCGTCATGCACTCAGGTCTTCATCATAAGGAAGGTACTATTAATTATCATTTTTTTAAAGTCAGAATTTCAATACAACAAATTTAGGGCATGGATTTCAATGTGAAAAATTAAATCATTTCTAGGATACCTGCTCGACTACTTGTGCATCTGCACCATGTCCTAAATCTGGACCATAAATCTTGACATAGATCTAGTGTGATTGATGAGTCTACAAACACATCCGATCCCATTAAACTAATCAGACAAGAAGCAGCTCAGATAACATTAAAGTACCTATTTTTCTCTAACTTATCCATTATGCTACTTAAAACAGTTTTTATTTAGCTAGCAGAACACTTTTCCCCCCCATAATTAGGCAGTGTGTCATTTAAAATAGGGTTTTTGATTTGGACCAATGAATTTTTTTATCCATCAACAAGTTGAAAAAAATTAATAAAGTAGAATTGTGCTGTCAAGACAGCTAAAAGGGCCCATCATAGATGGCTTCCATTTTGAGCAAAGTGCAGTGATTTTTACTAATGAGAAAAATCAAAGGAAAATAGTTTGTGGAGGTATCCCGTGGCCTGGAAAAGATATTTTCATCTTTTACAAAAATGTTATCATCAGCCTATAGTTGACTCTTGACTTTCTTAAAGTCACTTGAGAAGTGATTGGTAAAACTACAGTAAAAGTTTACATATTTTAACAATTTACTGAAGTATCAATTGAAACGCCCAAACCTTAAACATGTAGACTTAAGATATCATAGGAGGTTTTGAGTGTCTCTTAAGTCCTTTGCCATATTTTCTGCATTGTTGGGTTAGTGGGAAGATACACACTTGCTTATGGCTTTCATAAAAGCTATTAAAGGAGTGTGTGAAGATGCTTTATCTCAGAGGAAATGGGGTTAACCAAATTTAGAAAACACTAAAGAAAGGAGGCACAGTGTCCTTAAAGGCATATACATCTTGAAGCTGACCTTTAATATTGTTCGGGGAAAGAAGTGCTTTCATAACAGGGACCTACACCGAAGAGGGCACAGCTAAAATAATGATAAGACTTATGCTGAGTTGAAATCGTCACTACTATAAAACGAAAATTTGGAAAACAGAAACAAGGCAGCTTCTTTCCTGCATGCCTTGCCTGCTCCATTAATTGCACAAAGACACTGATACACCTGCATGAATTTGTAGGATACGGATTACAAAACTCAGGTAAACCCAGAGCATCTGCTAGGAATCTGAGCCACTTGTGAGTGCACGGATATCTCTGATGTGGGAACATGCAAGGCTCTCAGCCCAGGTGATTCCAACACAATCGGGCATGACCCCACATTTGCACACATGCAGCCTGAATGCTGGAGAAAAGGGGAGCACTGCCCCCAGCCCACTGTGAAGACACAGGACACAGGATAGACCAGGATTCAGTGCTGTAACCCATCTGACCTACGCTGAGAGGTGAGTGTGGAGGTTTCAAACGATACATTAAAAAACACACACACACACACACACACTCAACTTCAAACTACATTAGTTCTCCTGAGGAGAACAGGAAGGAGGTCTCTGGATAACAGGTGAGAATATGGGAACAGGTGGGAATATGGCCAGGACGTTGAGAGCTGGACACTGGACTGGTCTGTCTGGGAATCTTCTTCTTCAGAGTTTAAAAATAATGACGGGATTCTGAGCTGTGATCCAGCTTGACCCAGTCAAAGCCAAGAGCTGGAATGAGAACAGCTTTTGTGGACCACGGTGTGGACGGTTTAAGTGCATGAAGATCCCTGAGTTGACCACATGGGAGACTCAAGTGTTGCGTTCCCCTCTTCCAATCGAAGACTAGGGTATCACAGGGAATGTGGATCTTGAGGACACTGCTTATGCTCATTGTTGTACGTATTTTACATGCAGATGACACTGACATGGAACACACGGCGTGACAATGGTCTGCAAATCAGCACTCTGAGTTCTAATTTGGGGACCCGCATTGACTGTCCTCACCATGTGCCGAGTCATAAACTCTTAAGTGTGTGAACCAGGGACTCACTGCTGTCTCACAGGGTCACTCCAGAAATAAAAGTAGAAATTTGACTCATTGTGAAGCTTTGAAGTCATAATTAAGTTAACAAATAAGGCCAGCAATATTATAATGATGGTATAAATATACAAGTGCTGCTAAAGAATTGACAGAAAAAAAATGGTCAGTCGAAATTTACAAAAGTGGCGAACGTTGAAAAGGCCTTATACAGTGGAGGTAATGAACGTGGGAAATAATGAGGTTGTACATAATAGTTTGGCACCGTGAGAGGCTCCGGAGTTTTAGGAAGTGCTATTAAAGTGAACCAGGAAATTAGCATAAACAAAACAGAGAAGTAGGAACAGCTAAGAAAAGATGAACTGTCCCCAAATTACCAAATTGACCATAAATGAAGTATGTAGGCAGGAGGACGAGTCCTGAGAGAGAAACATTTTAACACTGATGTTTAACTGTCAAAGTCACTCTAAATTGCACACAATCAAGAAGCTGCTTTGTTTGGGGAGCTAATTTTGCCTTTTGCTTCTGATGCAAGAAATGATCACACATCTGGAAGGGAAAATGCTATTGATAACAGCATCAAGGCACACTGCCATCTTGTCGCACCTGCTCGTCGTGCCGGCTCGCAAGCCGGCCTCCGCTGATCCGTACCTTTCGGGAAGAGAAGTGAATAAGGTCACAGAAACTCTGATAAATATGCTACCTTGACCCTAATGCCGACATCTTGTAGGTGAAAAAACAATTATTTCTGCACAAGAATTACTCCATCAGAGCACTTCAATAATTAAGAATGGGAACCTTCTAGAGGCACCTGTATGGCTTAGTCGGTGAGTGTCTGCCTTCTGCTCAGGTCATGATCTCGGGGTCCTGGGATTGAGTCTCACATCGGGCTCCCTGCTCCGTGAGGAGTCTGCTTCTCACTCTCCCTCTGCCCCTCCCCATGCATGAACCATGAAAATGGTATATCTGTGTTGTTAGGCTTAGATCTAGATTCTAGGCTATCTGTGCCCATATTTCTAGAATATTCCAATAAATCACTATTGCACAAACCATACATCTATTCTACGATATGTCCACATTTGGGTTTTTGCATTGATTTGATTCTTGGCTCTTACATTTCCATCATTAAAACATTCACATATAGAGACAGAAATGCGAACATACACACAACTAAACAAAATATATACCCTCATCCACATCTGTGTCTATATCTAAGAAAGAAGAGAAATTGCAAAGTTCTAGACCTTCATTTTTGTCAAATGATGCCAAGTGATTATCCAAAGTGGTTGTATTTTACTGGTGAATTGATCAGACTATAACAATTCTTCAACATTACCGGAACTCCCAATACATCTGAGGGTCATCCACAGACATGGACCCTCAATACACCTCTCAGGCGCTCTCTCATATTTATGTGGGCAATGTGCTTTCCTCGATTTATCTGTACCTCACACCTTTCCCATGGGCCTCAGACTGTACACTCGATGACTGTTAGGACATCCTCATCCCATCCTCTTGGAGGAAACTCAAAGTCAACAGCCAAATCTGAGCAGAGAGCCCCTTCATATCTGGTATTGTCTCCCCCTTGCTGCTTTGAACTTGTCATCCAAGCCAGAAATGTGAGAGCTCTTCCTCCATCTCCTTGTCCCGCACCCAGGACGCCTACCCCACGGGTGCCATCTCCTACCTGCCCAGAGCCCATCGCAGACAGTCCTTCGGCAAGACCCTCTATGTCCACGCAACAGACAAGGTGATCCTCTGCCAAGTGCAAAGGCCACCAACATGCCCCTCTGTTGACCTGCAGACTGGAAACAGCCCTGTTCCCTGTGCCCTCAGACTGAGGATCGAGTCCTGCTCAGGACCTACGAGGTCACGCTTCTAGTCCTCCTTCCCTCTGTGCTTCCTGCCTCTGCCCAGTCAGCTTGCATTTAGCTCCTTCTGCATACGCTATCCTCCCAGCACAGCACCTCTCAGCCAACTCTTCCCTCCTAACAAATGTTTTTACCTGTCCACCCTACCTGCAGATCCCGGGCACACTTCTCAGGCTATCTTAACTGTCCACAACACCTGTAGACCCAGGCACACTTCTCAAGCTGTGTTACCTGTCCACCAATCTGCAGATCCTGGGCACACATCTCATGCTATCTTAACCTGCCTACCACACCTGCAGATCTCGGGCATACTTCCCAAGCTGGGCTCTGGGGCCCTCCTGAACTCTGCTCCTTCCCTTAGGGCACTTATCTCACAGGGTGTTTATAGGTCACTGGAGGGATTATTATTTAATGCTTTCTTAAACTATTAACAGACTGACATAAATTTCCCTATTTGTCCTGTACCTATTGTGTGTTTTAAATGTGATCCTGCCATGGGAAGGCGTTGGTGTAACCTCAAGGTATGTAAAAACCAATGGGAAGATAAACACTGCACTTAAAGATTTATATGCTGGTGAGAGAGATGTCAAATTTCAGGAGGGTGTGAGAGTGCCATCAGGGACGCCCAGGTGTCGGGGAAACCAGGCGGCAAGGGCCAGCATCCTGGAGGCACAGCCAGCCTCCCAGGTGAGGCTGACCTGAAGTGCAAGTGGGGACATCACAAGTCCTGGCAGGGCCAGAGGATGGTGCTGGGCCCAGTGGCAGCCAGTTGATGGCCCAAAGACAGGCAAGAGGGAGCATCGTGGACCCCACGTAGCTCAATAAGGCAGGAATGGATGCAGATAGGTCAGTAGACACGCAATAGAAGAGCTGGTGGAGAAAAGGAGGTGGGATTGGGATCAAAGCTGAAAAGAGGAGAAGGATCCAGCATTTACTGAGAAGTCACTCTGATTCCTTGGCTTTGCCAGGCTCTCTACTTGCAGCATGTAGTTTAGTCATCATGGAAACTTCTTCCAACTACAAAGTCTAATGTTGCCACAAGTCAGTGCTGTTGTGTATGCCTGACAGCCTTAGGCAGTCCCTTGCATAGCCGTTGTCTTGGCAATGCCACTAATGGGAACACCACATGGGAGTCACGGGAGGTCATGTCTAATTTACCTACAAGTGCAAAGGGTCCTCTGACCCTGTAAGGTGAGGTGCTCTGCTAGCCAGTCCTATTTCACATGGTCTTCTCCAAATGCTGCCCCTGGTGCTGCAAGAGCCCGTACCTGAGTCATGCCCAGGAAGGCTGCCCTCCACTGGCTGTGCCTGGATAGCCAGTGGCCCTTCAGGGCGGAATCCGGAGGTGATGCTGCAGCGTCACCTTCTGCAGGAGAACTTCCCAGGATCCAATGGATTCCCTGATCCATCTAGTGCTTACTGAGACAGGTTCTGTCCATGAAATCCCCCAAACTACCCATGTGCAGATCCGGACACACAGGTCCTTTAAATAGGGAACTTTTGGGAGCCTCTGGGGGCTCCATTGGTGAAGCATCTGCCTTCAGCTCAGGTCATGATCCCGGGGTCCTGGGACTGAGTCCTGCACCCGGTTCTGCTTCTTCTGTCCCTCCCCACCACTCGTTCTCTCTCTCTCTCTTAAATAAATAAAAACACAAAATTCTTATAAATATGGATCTTTTTTGTTTTCTAGTCTTCTCTGAGCCTGGATCCTCTGGGTCTTGTTTAGGAAAGCATGTTACCCAGATAAATATGAGAGAGTGCCTGTGAGGGCTGTTGAGGGTCCATGTCTGTGGATAACTCACAGATGTATCGGAAATTCCAATAATGTTGAAGAATTGTTATAGTCTGATCAATTCACCAGTAAAATACAACCACTTTGGATAATCACTTGGCATCATTTGGTAAAAATGAGGGTCTAGAACTTTGCAATTTCTCTTCTATCTTAGATCTAGACACGGATGTGGATGAGGGTATATATTTTGTATAGTTGTGTGTTTGTGCACATGTCTCCATCTCTATACATGAATGTTTTAATTTAATGACAGAAATATAAGAGCCAAGAATCAAATCAATGCAAAAACCCAAATGTGGACATATCGTAGAACAGACGTATGGTTTGTGGAATAGTGATTTATTGGAATATTCTAGAAATATGGACACAGATAGCCTAGAATCTAGATCTAGGCCTTACAATAGATGAACCATGAAAATGGTATTTGCAAACTAAGGGAGGCACCGAGTAATGCAGTAGAGTTCTGTTCATGTCAAGTTAAGAAACAGGAGAAAGCTAAATTGCCTTGTCTCCTTTGCTCTCTCCTCTTAGCAAGAAAGAGTCTTGGTGGCTTGAGAGATGCTCAGTCCTCTTCCCAAAGCAGTCATCTTTGTGTAGCTTTGTGTAAGAATTAAGAGAAAAAAAGGAATGCTTCTGAGGAAGAGTTAAATCAAAGGTGTTGGGAACATATTTACAAGGTGCTGGATCCTTGGTATATAGTTATCTTCTCTCATTTTTAATGAATAAAATGAAAATTTTCAGAGGTCATGTGGTATTGCATTTTAAATATTTTCCCGAGAATGATTTATTGTATTAAACATAGTTTACGTAGCATCGGGGCTTCTGTCCTTTTGCTAAAAAGATGATCCTAATACAGTCAGGGTACCCTTCTCGGGAACTGTCAGCAGAAAGGCAGTGTCCTCTGTAGATGCCTCCAAAGCATGTAACACATGTAAGGAGAAAGGTGAACCCACCCTCCACCTGCAGAGAGAATAGGGCACAGAGCAAAAGGTGCACAGAGGGCAAACTGTAGGTCCAGCCCAAACTCAGGGCTCACCTGGGTGGCAGGTGCCTGCGGCTGCACTTCAGGGAACAGCCACCAGAGGGCATTGGGCCCAAGAGAAGCGGAGGGAGGATCCCGACCCGAAGGCGTCTAAATACTTAGGATAATTTACCCGGATGGTTGCCAAGGTGCTGGTATGCAGAGTTGCAAAGCCAGAAATTACCACGATTTCTTTATTCTTTTTAGCATGCTTGAATAGAGGCCACTAAATACCAGCTTCTTTTCCTTTATAATAATGTTGCATTTCGAGGAAGAATGTTACATTTGCATTTTTAGATATAAAGTTATTTTCGTAGGTACTGATACCTGTAAAGAGGGGAAAAAACACCCCACAAATTGATATTTTTCCTGGGAACGGTTGCATGAGTGTGTTGACGGAGGCTTGTAAATGTTGTTTGCGCACTTGGAGCCATCTAAATATAAATGCTGGAGGAAACAAAGGAATGCTCAAGTCTAAATAAAGCAGCCCAGGTGTACCTCCCAATCAGGCACGAAAAGCTCAGCAAGAGGCCTGGCCCTTTGTCCCTGCCCCTTCATGCCGGACCTTTCACAGCAGGGATGGAAGGGGATTAGGAAAACTGCAGAATGCTCACTTCATTTCCCAGGGGTCTGGCGCAAAGTTATTATTTAATAGTTATCACTGGTGTTTCTGCCATGGAAACTTCCACTTGTCCAATGCCATGGAAAAAGCTGATGCGTGGTGGCCTCGGGCGTCCAGCTGTGCAGTGATGGCCAGGTGACAGGCCCAGGGGGAGGTGCTGGCCTGGCCACGTGCACAGGGACCCTCTTCCCAGCATCTTCCAGAAGGGCTGACCACACCTGGGAGATGGGTCACCGAAGGACACAGATGCGGGAGGGAGGGGAGGTGCAGACACTGTGGAGGTCAGTTCTGACGGGCACATCGTCCTGCGTGTTTTTAACTAAACATTTATTTTCTTGCTCAAAGCTGTGTTGACTCATGGTAAAAGTCTTGGAGCACAGAGACAAACCAACAGAAAATGGAAATCAGGTGTGATTTTAGTGCCCACAATAACCTTCGTAAAATGTGTTATAGAATCTTCTCCTCTTTTAGATTCCTACCGTCTAGATTGATTTTTTTTTTTTTTAATGTATTGAGTTTGACGTCGTGGACCATGGCTTTCATGCAGGCAGAAACCAGCAGGAAACCCGCCCTCTCCCAGCAGCTCCACGGGGAAAGGCAGAGGAGGCCGACTCAAACCACAAGCCGAGAGGCATCGGGACCCTCCTGTTTGCAGGCTCTGCGCTCGCGCTCAGGACACTGCACTTCCTCACGCTCATGCTTTCCAGACAGGAGGGCAGGCATTTCTGCATCCCAGGGCTTCTCCATCCAGCAGGACGCAGCGTGTGGAAACAGTAGCCCAACCGATTCAGAAAGTGGAGCCTCTCATCACTGAATTCGGATGCTCTCTTTCCTCCTTTGGAGACGACTGGGCGAAACTCCGCGCTATCCTGAGAGAACACAACCCACTGCGTCTCTACCACAGTACACCGACGTCATAGACGCCTTCCCCCTAGCAGAAGCCTGGGGCAGGAAGTGTCTCGGGAGGCTGAGGCTGAAACCTGCCAATCCCGCCCAATTGCGGAGAGAGGTCGTCGTACTTGGGGGCGCGTTACTCATCACTCACTTTAATGGGCCCTTTTGGGACATTTTATCTGCAATATGTAACAGTTCATGTGGATCCTATCAAAGAATTTCCAGCAAGGTCACCCTATGTAAGCGTCGTGACTGCGGCTGGGAGGGCAAGACGCTCTCCTGGCTCCCCTAGCACTGGACTTACCCTGGGGGTGGGGGTGGGGCGAGGAGGGACTTTGAAAACCCCCAGGAGAGGAAGAAACAGCAAGACTGAGCAAAGACCCAGGGCACACAGGACCGAGGGCCGAGGCCGCGCGAGCGCAACCAGGGAAGTTCTGGTCCTCGGTGCCCGGCAAACAGCCTCTCGTGCCTGTTCCCCCAGAATCCTGGGACGTGGCCTCATATGACAATGCGGTCCCTGCAGGTATGCCTGGATCAGGGTGGGCCGCGGAGACAGGGAGGTGAGCACCCCCCGGAGCCCCCCCGAGCCCGGGAACCCCTCCCACCGATGCCCCGAGAGGAACCAACCCTCTGGATACCTGGACCCCAGATGTCGGGCTCCCCGACGGGCATTTGTCGGGCAGCCGCGGCCCCTCATGTGGACGCTTGCTGCGCTCTCGCGGAAGGCTGGGGGTTATGTGGGCCCCGGTCGGCCCGGATCCCCAGGAACCCGCTGAGATGGACGTGGTGTCTCTCGCATAGAAGCTGTTTAGACCGCCTACAACTGGATGCCATTTGAAAGGGATCTTTTATAGCCACCTACCCAGTGGGTTCTTGAAGATGTTCAACAGACTGCATGGTAGGGATCCTTGGAGACATCCGCCTGGGCCCATATGGAGGGCGGAACCCAGGAATGTTCTGGAGAGCAGCCAAGGAACCCAAAGGAAGGAAGCCGGTGGGTTTTAGCACTTTTTTTTTTTTTTTTTTTTTGTGGGCAAAGTATAGGTTTTTTTTTTCTTAAAGATTTTATTTTGACTTTTTTTTTAATATTTATTCATGACAGACAGAGACAGAGAGAGGCAGAGACACAGGCAGAAGGAGAAGCAGGCTCCGTGCAGGGAGCCCGATGTGGGACTCGATTCCAGGACCCCGAGATCAGGCCCTGGGCTGAAGGCAGACGCTCAACCACCAGGCCGCAGGCGCCGCCGGAGAGCTGTCTGCGAGGAGCTGCTGTGTGCCCTGGAGCACGCGGCCAGGTGCTGTGCACATCCACCGGGCGACACTATTGTCACTGGAAGGATGGTGACGTCTGTGATACACATTTTCCTGTAATTAACTTGTGGTCTTTGGTTCTTTATAATAAAGTCATTTTTCAAATGGCATTAGGTCCCTACTGTACTAAGAAAAAGGAAGTGGTTGCTTCCCCCCTCGTGATGAGAGCAGCCACGGGAGAACGAGGCCGCGGGTGCGCAGCGGGGAGGAGCACCTGCCGCAGCACCACCGCGGTCCCCGGGGCAGGTGACGGGCGGGGCGGGCGGGGCGGGCGGCGGCGGGCGGGCCGCGGGGCGGGGGGTGTCCCGGGGCAGGAAGGGCAGCCTGCGGCCCGGCCTCCGTGCGCTTCAGGACCCGCGCCAGCCCGCGGCCGTGCGCTCCTCCCGGGGCGAGGCAGGGGGTGCTTGGCTGGCCTGGGCCCAGAGGATGGGGCGGCCCGCGGACACGCTGCACCCCCAAGGCCCCGGAGCTGCTCCTGGGGGCTCTGCGTTTGAGGGCAAACCGGGTGTTCCACGTACGAGGCCTCAGGGGCAGAGAAGGAACGGCCAGAGCGCCGAGGCCGACGGCAGCGGCTTCAGGTGGGCAGGGGCCTCGGAGGGTTCCGTCTGTGCCCCTGTGGGTACGCGCGGCCCGAGTTCACAGGAGGGGGAGCAGGCGTTCTTCTACTGCCAACCGGATGCGGTCAGTTCAGCTCAGCCGCGGGGCAGCGGCCGCTCCCGCCCCGGCCCGGCCTCCCTCCCTCCCTCCCTCCCTCCGCCCGGGCGCAGGAGGGCCCCGAAGGAGCGCGGGTGACGACGGGGCTGCGGGTCGCCGGGCCACCTCCGTGCCGGCCCCGCCGGGCGCTCCCGCTCCTTCCAAGCTCTTACCAAAATGCCGCGGACACAAAGGTGGCGCCGGCGCAGAATCAGAACCCCCAGTCCCGTCGTGGCCCGCAGCACATGGAGGGATTCGGGCCTCGTGCGCGTCAGTCGCAGTTCTTGGCTGGGGCGGCGGGTAAGAGCTTCGCGGTGAGGCGGGCGGGCGGCCCGGGGACCGGGGACCGGGGACCGCGGGGCTGGGGCGGAGGCGCCCTCGGAGCCCGGAGCCCGGAGCCCGGAGCCGCTGCGTGTGCGCCCGAGCCTGGGCCCGAGGCAGGGCTAGGCCGCGCGCCGCCCCCGCCGCCCCGGGGCACCCAGCCCAGGTAGCCGGTACCCCTGGTTACACCTGGGTCGGTCGTGCTCATGCGTCACATCCCCCGCGGGGCCCAGCCTGCCCCTGGACGCGCTGACTTAGTTTTGCCTCCCCTGGGGAGGCTGTACCCGTGTGTTCCCTCAGGACCTCCTCCGACAACACTCAAGGCTGCGGCTAAAATTAGTCGGGCGTAGAGCTAAGTAGGGTAATAGCACCACGTTTCCTGCCTTACAGAGAAGGGAAGTGATGTCCGAAGAGAGATGGGGTTTTTTGGGGCCAAGTGACCAACCCCAAAGCTGGCCAAACCTCGGGCCAGGTCACAGGACGTCCCAGGGCAGACCAAGCACATGATAGACTGTCTTTCCACCATGGCTTTCCCATCAGAAGCCCAAAGGTAGGGCATTTTCCTGGACTTATGAATAAAAATACAAGAAGCCCTCAAGTCACACAAACAAACAAATGTGAAGTGAGGAGATAAAGCTGCTATGACTAAGAACCGCGACTGAACAACGGAATGCAAACCTCCAGTGTTCTCCAAACTGTATCTACCCATCTTTATGATTTATCGCCCAAATGCTATTTTGTCCATCAACCTCTTTTAAATTTTGGAGTCACCTCTCCCTCCCTGTCTAACCTTCTTTGTGGCATCACGGGAGGATCGCTAAAGTTTCCCAGGAGGCCAATGGAGAGAGCACCCCACACACGTCAGTGGACTCTATCCATCCAGGAGAAAAGAACGTCATCTCATACCCGAGTAATGATGGTCGTAACATGATTAAGGTCGTCTCTTCTGGTGAGGCTATATCCTCAAATTGTTATTAAAACAAACATTCTCCCAAACCACAAGGAGCAGGGGGCCCGTGGAGCTTGCAGACGCCTCACCGTGTCCATGGGGTCTCCATCTGAGGCTCCCTGACCCCTGCACGGGGCCCATTCCAGACCTGGTGCTGCTCAGCCCCCTCCACCTGTCGGGTCCCCGGGGACCAGTCTCCTGGGGCGTCAGGGGTTCCGAGCTCCTTGGCTTATCTTGTCCTCTGTCTGGCCATGAGCCTTGCTTTAATGCATTTGTTCTGCATTAATAATATGGACCCGCAAGCAAGAGGTTGATTAGCCGTATTTGTTTTGCATTGGCAATTATTTTAAATTGGATGTGGGGCATTTTTTTTTTTAATTAGAGCTGCTTACTGTGAACAAAAGGGAAGACATACTGTATGATGTTGACTACTTTACACTCACAACAAATAATAATAATACACGTGATGATAAAATCGGCCTGTCGCAGCCCCAGAGATTCCTATCTTAATTATGGCAGAGAGTGACTGCCTCGTGTCTGAATGAGGGACTTGAGGCTGTTTACTTCACCGAATGTAGGACATGGCCTGTGACATCGGGAAACCTTATATATGTTTGCAAATGGAGATGGTCTAGGGCGTGCATCCACCATGTAACTCAATTCACATTGCCCATTATGGGAATGAGATGTGAAAAATAATTTCCTGTATCTCAGAGCATCACAGCACTAAGTGGATTGCTGGCTCGGGCCCATGGAAAATAATAAGGTGATATCACCCACACAGCCACGTTCGGCAGGAATGCCCGTGCGGCCTCGCTCCCAGCTGATAGGGCGCAGCTAGCTTTCGCTTCCACCGAAGCCACCATTCCACTTCAGTGAAACAAAATATAATGAGTCCTTATGACAATATTGTGTTTTAAGTGGTAGCTTTTAGCTCTTCAAAATTATGTCCACTAATTAGAGGCGTGGGATCCTCTCCGTTATCTCCCAGCTATAAATTATCACATATATTCATAGTTACAGGAATTTCACCTTCTGCGAAGCAGCCCTTATGCAAACACTCATAGTTGGTATGTCATTGGAGCATATCAGCAATTAATTCTCACAATGATCAATGGGAAGAACGTCCTTTCCCCCGTATCTGGTTTATTTATGTGCTCCCATTAATTATGCCTAATTTTCTGTTGGCACTTTTCTTCCTAATGTAATTCAATTTAAGCATATCTTTCTAGAGACTTATTAATAGGTAGGGTCATTTATATTGTGTAGCACAAATATTTTATAATCCACTAATCTTGACAAAAAGGCAATGCCTTCCTAATAAAAAATGCATGGGGAGTAATGGGTCCCTATTAATAACTTATTAGGTCAGATCGCACAGTTTGAAGTGTCTATTACGCTTTAATTTTATCAGATCTCTTCCTTTGGAATTTGCCACACTTTCTTTACCTTTTGATTTCAGCTGCTCTCAGTACCGCCCTGCCTATGTGACTGCCAGCAGTCCTCTGGGACTTTGCAACAGGGATGCAGGGGGGACATGTGGGTGCCCCAGGGCTTACTCACCCATTGCCCCAGTGCTGTGTCCCAGCGCCCTCTCTTCCTTACAATGGATGTTCGTAATCCAGAGATCCTTAATCATTTTGGCGCACACACCCTTTCAGATATTTCATAATGGTGACTCAGCCAGTCCTCAGGAGCACATTGTCACATGGACTGATCACATCTCAGCTCAGAGGACTTATTGAAATCCCCAAATTAATCCATGAACTTATTAGGAATCAAAGTGACACAGTTCAGGACCTTTGGTGAAAACCCACCATATGTTAATGATTTGGAGATACTTCAACTAATAACCAACTTAACTCGGATAAATATGACTTTCTAAAGCCTGTGCGTCCTTGCTGTGGTTGGATGCAACCACATTCGATCTGCCCTTTTATCTTCTTTGATCCAAACCTAGCAACATTTCCAGTGAGCTGCACAGGCCTTTGTGAGGTCCTGGGGAGATGACCTCAGCCACAGCCCTGCCCTCAAGTAACCATCTAGAGAGAAAGACAAAACGTGCAGGAAAATAGTGATGGATTTTCGCAAGCAAAACAATGAAACTTAACCAGACTTCTGTCTTCTCATCTGTAGAGTGAGGACGTGAACAAACTCACTTAAAAGGCCCCTTCCTACTCTGACTTTTCATGGCTAAGGATCAGATCAAATGCTATGAATGTGTAAAAGTGGAAAGCTAGACTACTATGAAGAGTGTTCCAGCAGGTGGATGCAGACAGAAATAGTTTATGTGAGACAGGATCCAACTCACCTCAGTCCTGCAACTATGTTTCTGATGGTCTGTGTTATTTTAAATATAACGTGTATGCAAAAGTATAGTTCTGGATAAGAGGACGACTAGGTCATTTTGCTCAAAATGAGATCTTCATTCAGTAGACGTATGCCTTGAGTGCTAACTGCATTTGAAGGTACTCAGATGTGGTTACCAGTGACTCCAATGGACTTTGAGGCTTCGGGGATGATGAAAGGTTAAGAACCCCCAAATCAGGTTAAAGTGAAAGTACCGCACTTGTGCATATAGTTAGCAGCTCTTTCCGGAGCACTGTCATTGCGGGGAACACAGGTATGAAACTTCCTTATGAAAACATATTCAACTTTACACCATTACCAAATTAGGTCTGATTTTTAATAAAAATCATTAAAGCACTTATATATCCTTAATCTCAAATGTCAAATGTAACTATAAAGAGGCTAATAGGCCAAGTGAAGGTCAAATCCCCTATTGTTTGGAGCTAAAGCTTATACTTTGCTTATTTTTTAACATGTTTATTATTTTTGCCTTTGTTATAAATATCAGCATCTACCTATGAATCTTATGGTGTTCTGAAAACTCATTTGAATGGGAGAAATGTGGATAATGTGATATTACATATTACTACTGTTCTATGCATTACATACCCATTAAGTCGAGTGTGAGTAACTGTGTGAGTGTGTATGTGCGTGTATGTGTATGTATTTTCTCCCCAAACAATCTTAAGTTCATCACTTAGGGAAAAACACCTAGACTGATGCACCTACTAAAATTTAATTCCTTTGGATTGTGCTCATGATCACATTCAGTAGACATGTAGTCAATACACATGCACTGTGCTGGGGCCAGGTGATAGGGACGCAGAGAGAAGCACATTAACACAGGTTCTCGTTCCTGAGAAAAGGAAAGGGAGCACAGCTCATAAACTCGTACTTTGTGCTGAAGTAACATCCGTTCATCCCTGTGGGTAACATCCGTTCATCCCTCCATAACACCAGGAAGTTATACGCTCTTTTGCTGTAGATTTGGAAAGGGAACTGAATGGGGTCAAGTCATCCACTCAACTTCCTGCAAATAATAAATAATGAAGCCAGACTCCAAACCCAGATCTGCCATGATTGAATAATCCCACTCCTCTTTTAAAAAAAATAGAATAATTAAAAGCCGTAAAGACAATAATACACAACTGGATGGCAAGAGGGTGATTTAGATAGCTGTAGTAGATTCTCGGGACAGATTGCTGTGGGCTGAAGTGATCTGAGCATGCGTCATGAAGAAGGCTAATCTGAGGGAAGCATCCACGTGGGTGCAAGACTTCTTTTTCCCCTTAGGTGAATGTGCTCTGCATTTAATTTTAAAACTAGACCAAATGTTCCACTGATACAATAGCAATGTATTCATGTACGTTCATGTATCTAATATTCACTTGATGATTTTTTAAACTGAAGAATAGTTCACAATATAATATGTTAGTTTCAGGTGTACAACATAGTGATATGGCAATTCTACACAGTGCTCAACCGCAGTAAGTGTGGTCGCCGGCAGTAACCACACATCATTACTACGATCTTACAGACATTTCCTATACTGCACTTTCCCTCTCTGTGACTTATTTATTTTATACCTGCTGTCTGTATGTCTCAATCCCCTTCACCTATTTTGCCCATCCCTCCATCCTTGTCCCCTGTGGCAACCACCATTTATCTTCTCTGTTTAATATCTATTTATTTTTTGTTTGTTTTGTAGACTCCACACATAAATGAATACAGTATTTGTACGATTTACTTGTTAGCATAATACCTTTCAGGTACAACTATGTCACAAATGACAAGGTTTTATCCCCTTTTCTGTGGCTGGATGATATTCCATTGTACACGTATGCCACATCTTTATCCATTCACGTATCAGTGGGATTTGCTTGAGCAAAAGAAAGAGATAGCAGTGCATTAGGTCCATTCTGGGGCAAAAAGAAGGCTTTGTTAAGATGTAATGAGAAGTAAAGGTGTAATGTTTGTAGAGGACTTCCTGAGCTCGGAGACTCATAAAATTTTCCCTGTAAGGACTTAGTTTTATAGGGTTTTTCCCAACCAGGTTATTACATGGTCATACCACGATGTGAAGGGGGGATTGATTTCCGGTGATCTTCAGAACGAGCCAGAGAGTAGTTAAGATGATATCCAAACAGCAGAGGTAGGGATCTGTGGAAGACCAGACATAGTCACTCATGGCCTCTGTGGGAAGCACGGGGCACCTGGAACCCTTGTGAAGAAACAGTCTCTGTGGGGCTTCATAGGGGACGAGGGGCATGGAAAAGAAAAGAAGCATGGCTGATGGACGTTTACACCCGTGTGGTTGATGGGAAGTTGAAACTTGCTCTGAAATTAAAGGGTTTGGAATAAGAGTTGGTGTTCAGGATGAGATCAAGAGTCTGGTTTTGACGCATGGAGCCTGGGAGGCGGGCATCTGCTCTCCAGTGTGAGAATCGGGTCCCACGGACACCAAGGGGACGGTGTAAGCTTCGGGGTAGGAGGCTTCCTCCTACCAAGAGAGGAGCATATACATGAGTGGGCTTTGGGCATGCTCGGGCCTGGAGCATTGAAGAGGGTGGGGGCAGCGGGGACAGCGGCTGTGGGCCCCACGGCCTAGGGGTCAGGGTGGAGGCTGCAAGAGGCCATAGCCTTGACCTGGCAAGGCTACAGAGAAGCCAAGAAGTGTAGGAATTGAGAAAGACAGTGTGCTCTCTGTGCAATCTGGTGACCTCTGGGAGGAGACACTAAGAGAAAGACCCAGAGCCAGGCTGCATGAAGTCAAGGACCCCTGGCTGGTGTGTGAGTGGAAAGCACAGGATTGGCCCTTTGTCTGCAACAACTGCTGGGCAAAGGGAGGAGCAAGATCAATAGGATCTCAGGATCAATAGGGGTAAGAAAAAAGGTTTTCTGAACTTCCCCTGGAGCGTGCAAGATGGAGCTTTGAAGGCAAATATAACACGGGGAAGCTGATGGGACAGAACCAGAGGATCAGTTTCTCACCATGGGATGAAGAGGGAAGGAGCCAAAGCCCGCAGAGGAGACCACGTCTATGCACATAGCGGCCTTTGGAATAAAGACAATCATTCTTTAGCCAAGGCTGATAAAAGGGTGAAAGGCCCGGCTGGTGCCTAGACCGACTTTGCTGTGGCGTGGGGGTGATTGGGGTGCTCAGCATGGCTTCCTGTGGGCCAGGGAGTGAGGCACCAGGGAGAGGGAGCGAGTGCCTTGTGCCTCAGCCGCCTGCAAAGGCCTACCATGTGCAGCAGATGGCTCGGGGCTGGAGAAGGTGTTCGGGGTCATAGCAGGTGTAGCCAAGGACCACTGTGCATGGTACACATGTCGGCGGGGTCCTGGCCCCTGGTCCAGATGCGGAATGGGGAGCTGAGACACTAAACACTGGCCAGTTGTTAAGGCATTGATTTAGTAAACAGGACAAAAGTCAAGTGGGCCCAGGAGTCTCGGACATTATCTGGGATATTATTTAAGTAGTTGATTACAACATCTGATTGGTGAAGAATCTATTATTTTAGTGAGTGCTTTAGAGTTTATAAAGCACTTATATATCCTTAATCTCAAAATGTCAAATGTAACTATAAAGAGGCTAATAGGCCAAGTGAAGTCAGCTGGATTTGGTAATTTGAGATCACAGTGAAACAGTAGATTCATAAGAAGAGTCAATTAAGGGGCTGTGCTCGGAGACAGGAAGCCTTGAGTTTGAGGTTGAGTGGACTGACTAATCCAACTCAGGACCCAGCAGGCGGGCTGGACAAGATTTGGACTTATGGGTCCTTTTGTGGAAGTCACCTGCAGCTGAGGAGGGCAAACCTGCCAAGCCACAGGCAAGCACATTGGGAAGTGGAGTAGGAGGTACCAGAACCCATCAGGATTCACCCTACGTCCTTGGGCCCTACCTGTGGGCGTGAGCATGAAGGTGGAGCTCGGGCCTGAAACCAGAGGCAGGCTCTCCAGATAGACGGGAAAAGCAGGTGCACAGGTGGGGTTGGTATGGTCCGTCAGTCCCTGCCCTCTGGTGCCAGCACTCACTAGGTACCCCAGGCAGCTCCGGGTACAGGACCAGCCTGGAGCCTCCCGGATGGAGCTCCTCCAGCAGCAGCTGCTGCCCTACGTGTCATTCTCAGTGGGAGGGGCCCCAAGGACAGTTCCTGGGATAGTGAGTGACCTCAGTGGACAGGAGGGGGCCGTGTAGAGAGTCAGCAGAAACCCCACAAGCACCGACTCCTCTGTACAGTCTCATCACAGGCTGAAATTTAATTTTGCCTCTTTTACTCTGCTCCTGTCCATGTTCATAGTCTGAACACCGACGTGTTAAAGTTTACCTGTTCAGATTGCTCAAAGGACCATCGTGTTGAACGAGCAGGAAAGAAATGGTGAGAAATGACTGTGGGAAGCAGAGAAGCACACATCTCAAGGAGAAAGGAAATAGCACGGAGCCTGTAGCAACCATGCACAGAGGCAGACAGTCTTCGGGATGGTCTTCCAACCCAGGGACTGTCTTTGACTTTCCAAATCCATGAATATTATTAATCAAACCAGGAATTGCAAAGAATCCACGATTCCTGAGCACATCACTCCCCCAACACGTTTAACATGGAAAGAGGTAAACTCCTTCTTATCATTAAGAGGCTCATTCTGGTTTTTTTTTTTTTTAATATTTTAAAGTAAATTTTGAAAATGGGGGTTTAAAATATGAAGTCACTTCCTCACATTTTAAGGATGAGGTGATTTTCCTAATAACATTTACACAATTAGTAATTTTACCAGATTAATAGATGCCTATAAGCCTGTATTGCTAATCTCCATTACAGGGATTTTAAACTCAAATGCACGAACACCATACAATAAAATACGGAACTAGAGGCCAAAGCTCTCAGTGCCAGAGAAAGCTGTTCAGGAGGCCGCGTGACTCACACATGCAGAGCTTCTCCAGCACGCCGCTCCCTCGGAGCACAGCGCTCTCTGCGGAAATCCTCCGCGATTATCTGCGGTTCATTATTAAATTCCAAGCTGGTTGTTTGGGCAAGTGTGGGACATCAACAAAATATTGTTCCCTCCACGACTCCCTTGACCCTCCGCACTCCATCTTGACACTATTCCAGCCATAAGAACCTGGCAGCCATAGAATATCATTCTGGAAAAACGTCACCTCTTCCTCCCTATTGTAAGAATATCTAATAGAAAATGTAAACAACAATCTAGAAATGATGGCATGAAACGGCCCTCCCATGACATAGTAGGTGGAACAAAAGCCCTTTTCTGGCGTTTGCACCATCAGCAGCTGCAGGCTGATGCATTTGGCTTTCTGTTAAATAGAGGTTGGAGTATAAAAATAGACACTGGCATTTATTGGAAGCTGAGGTCTGTTGAAGTTTTACAGATTTAGAAAGTTCACTAATCGCCATCAATTAAAACCTCTGCCTTGCTGTTGCATGAATTATTCACAATAGTGTACACAATAGCAGGGCTCTTGGAAATACTTATTACAGCCAAATGTAGAACAAATAGTGAAATTCAAACTGATAAAGGTAAAAAAAAAAAAGTGTTTCAATTTGTAAATACAAAGAAAAGAGGCATCCTGGCAGACTTTGATGGACAGATCTGTATTGGGAAAGCATCTCTGACCCCTGGTATACTTGTAGCAGATTGGATGATGTTTTCTATTAGTCTATACTTTAAAAAATTAAAGAAATATTACTTTAATCAAAAAGGTGGTCCAGGAGTGCCTGGGTGGCTCTGTTGGTTAAGGGCCTGGCTCTTGATTTTGGCTCAGATCATGATCTCAGGGGTTTGGGATCAAGCCCCGAACTGGGCTCCAGTGCTCAGTGGGGAGTCTGCTGGAGATTCTCTCATTCTGCTGCCACCCCCACTCACACTCTCACTCTCTCTCTCTCTCTTACAGTCTATTACAGACATAAATATGCAAATGTATGCATACACACACGTATGATTATATAGGTAACTGCACACTTATTACTATTAATTACTTTGTGTAGCCCACATGTTTACCAAAAATAAGAATTAGAAAGACCAAAACTAGCCAGATGCTCTTTCTGAATCTAAGAAATACTGTCATCATATTTGTTTTCAGACCTGTTGTGTGCTTCTGGCCACCATTCTGTGTGTGGCCACAGGATTGGCTATGCCCCGGCATCATGCCTTGGCCCCATCCCCACTGAAGGTTTGTCCTGGGATCTAGCTGGAGCCTGCCCCAGGGGCAAGAGCCCTGGTGCTCCGTGCCGCACCCCCTCACCCCCCTCATGCTGCATTGCACCTGCTTTGGTGTAGGAAACCTAGAGATCACCACTTCCTTACCCTTCCCACCACCCCCCCCCAGTACCAGGGGAGGGGCTGAGGGGAAAGGCAGACAGAAGAGCGCATCCCACAATGACAATAACGCTCGCATTAAAGATTGATGGGGGCTCAATGAGAGCAGGTTCCCAATCTTGAGCGACTCCAGCCCTCTGCCTCGTGATCTAGAGCTCAGCAATAAAGATAAAAGGTCATTACCATCTATTGAATCCAATCATGACAAGTCCATTCACCTGATGGGGGCATGTATTACATACAAAAAGCTAAATTAAAATAACATTATGGGCTGGTTCAAATCCACATGGAAAAGGAAATCTCAGATGAAGGACAGAACAAATCACAGGCTATGAATAATTTGATTTATGGTTTCTTTTTTTTTATTGGTGCAAAAATACTTCCTCTGTTGCCCATATGCTTGACACCATCGCCTTTGAGGGGGGGCTGCACTTTCCTCTCAACCATGTACTTGGGGAATGTAATGGCAATATCAGATACCTAAGAATAGACTTAAAGATATACCATCTACCAAAACAATTCAATAATTCTTGTCTAGGCATAAATAGTATTCGTACAGTTATGAAAACATATGGCAGACGTTATCATTTAAAACATTTTAAGAATAGTGTTGAAAATTATGTAAATAGAAGATAAAACATTTTGTGATCTATCACAACCAATTTTAATGTCTTACATATTGTATTTTTGACTGGAAATTTAAACCTACGTATGTTGAAAAAGCAAGTCCACACATAAAAGGATGTGTGTTTACACTGATAGGTCTCTACGTATACCCCTCTACATGGCCTCTGGAAGTCATGGGATGTACGTTCTGTCCCAATACCATTTATATTCGTTTTATTTCCCAAAAGTCTCTCAAATCTAAGTTATCAATAATGAGTATATCTTCATCCTTTGTTACTAAATGAATAAAATGCACATTGTTGAGATCAAAGAGTTAATGAGTAAGTTTCTTACAGAGAAAAGTTGATGGCTCTATTCTGAGATAAATTCTAAAGGAAAGCAGCCTTGGTATTAAAGTTTGTTTAGTTACTGTTTTTTTGAAAGGCTTTACTGTCCTGAGCACGAACAGAACAATAGGAGCCATGAGTCCCCGTGACCTTCTAAATGCAAAGGTCTCAGCACCGCTGCAATAATTCCCACACCTGTGCTTGCTCGACTGCATCTCAAGCATGAGCACTTTGTAACTAACCTGGCAGTGGACTATGAAGACAGTGTCTACCGTGATTTCTTGCGTCTCTTCTGCATCACAATTAATAATTTATTGCTGTCCTCCCATAAGGACGTTCCTGCTATTGTTACCTTGACCTGCAGCATCTGCCCTGAATTCCTGCCCAACGCCGCGGGGGGTGAGCTCAGGCCCTGAATTCCCTGGAATCTGTCCCAGGGGCGTCTCACTAGCACCCCATTGTAGCTTCCATGTTCTCACTCCGGAAAAGGTGGGCCTGGTATGTGCACATACAATATACACCTTGACCCCTCACATGATGCCTTCCTCATCCCCTAAGATATCGGAAGGAATGTGTCTTCATCAGCCCGACTTGCTTCTCTGCTGAAGATGATGCATGTGCACACACGCACGTGTGCACTCCTATGCATCGGTGTCTTTGGGTGTTAAATATCCCTTTTATATAGGAAATTGGTCTTTCTGAAAACACATTAGGGGTGGACTGCGTGCAATGACTGTACCATGTGGTGGCAGCATTGCACCAACGTGAGAGGCTTCAGCCCGCACGCTTCACCTGCCAGAGCAGTGGGTCTGGGTTCCTGGGAGAGCATCATGGGTACACGCAGGACGATTCCATGAAAACCGTGCAGAGCTACATCCATGGCATTTTTTTTTTACAACACACACTTAATCGTCGAGATGTGATTTAACTGGAGTCTTATTTCTACCTACTAATGTAAATGTGCAACCTGTGAGTTGCACTATGAGCAAAAAATCAAAAATCACAATTTTATTCATATCCATCTTTTAATTCATAGATTTTCCTTTTTATATTTCAAAGACCTCATAGATGTTTAAATACAACAAAAATATAGCAGTCCTTCATCTTTATCTCTTCGTTACCACCATGAGAAAGGTGACATAAACCAACATAGAGCTTCAATAATACTGAATTTACATTCTGGAAATCCTCACCCTCATGTTTCCTGCTTGACAGGAATAATAGGTATTATCTGGGAATTAGTTCTATATGAAACAATGAAAAAATGTATTTATAAAAACTTGAAGATGTACATCCTCCAAGTAAAAGTGAAGTTTTATGACCTAAACTGGAAAGCTCAAGTTACCTGTTGAAACAGAGGGACACTTTTGATTAAACATGCTCCATAATTAATGAAGCAAGGTGAAAAAAAGGATATATCTCAGAGTTTCTCTCCTGTGCATGATACATTTTTAGACGTAATGGGGGCAAGATAACTGTTACTAAAATAGTCGCCGAAGTACAATATTCTAGGATATTTTGACTGTACACATTTATTTTCAAAAACAGTATTTTCTCAGACCTCGTCAGTTACAATTGCCAACTGTAAATAATTAAATCCTAGTGGAAAATGTTCTTTAGGTGGAGCAAACTGCTGGCGGGATTGAAGCCAGCTCCGAAAGAGGCCAGGTGTGTGTGGGGGTGGCCCCCTCCCACCAGCCCCCCTCTGACACCCCCTGAGCCACCTTGAGGCAGGAGGTCACAGCGCCGACCATCCTGCTCTCTGCTACTCTGTCCCCTCCCTCCTGTTATTTACCACCTTTTCCAGATTCTCTGTAAAAAGGGAGAAAGAGAACATTTTTCAAAGCAGAATTCTTCAAACAAAGCCTGGAACAAGCCTGAGGACGGCAAGGGGCAACCCGAGACCCGTGAAGTGGGTCCAGATCCCACCCTCTGGGTCCCTAGAATACTTCGCATGCTCACTGGCTCAGTGATCTCATCTAAGATGGCATTTATTCATGGAATCACCATTTCTTTCAAAAATACAGACTAGATACCATATTTCTAGCAGATCATAGAATTTCAGTCAAAATAGAATAAGGTTCAGTTCCGTTAAAGTCTAACAGTGATTTGTCCTTCAATGGAATCTGTGTTTTGAGCATTCAAATGATAGAAAGAAATTGGAAGAAAAAATAGAAGCATCTGAGTCAGCTCCTGTTATAAAAAATATATATATACTTTTACAAATTCTAAGTCCTTGATCCACTCACTAGGGTTTAATTTAAAAAAAATTAAGTAAGCAAAATCATTCTGACTGTAACTCACAGAAAATTCTTAGAGATGGAGCTATATAAAAACTCAAGCCCTTCTTACCACAGAGAAGGCATTGGTGGAAAATGCAGAGGAATCAGAGCAAACGCAGAAGTGAGCACAGATTTGTTACTGGTGCTTCTGGGGGGTGGCTGGCATAGGGGAGGGACAGGGGGATGTGAAGGACCCATGCTCTCTGGGGCACCTGGCTGGCTGCTCAGGTGACAGTGTGGAGGGTACCACGTGTGCCAACCCCGCTTACCACTGTGACCCCTGTGGGCTGTTCCTGCCCTGGGGGTTCTGTCCCTACATTCACATCTTAACTGCACAGTGAGCTAATACAGGCGTTTGAGAGAAAGCAGGAGGCTTTCACATTTTCTACGTCATGTAAACTTTACCTTGTCCTTTTGGCTACGGGAGCCAGGACTGGGCTGTGCGGGTCCCCGATTCACCCAGATTGCTGGAACTTCCCAATAGCCCCATTCATCCCATTCATCCTGATTGCTCTTAAGGACAAACATGATTGGTTATGAGCTATCACGCTGAAGACTTTTCAAACTTGACTCACTATATGATTATTCCTAGACCTGTGAGTCTTGCAAATTCATATTTTCTAGACTAGGTGTGGAAGATAAGTAAATAAATGAAATACAAATAAAAATCAGTGATGTTTACATAGAATAATGTGTGATACCTACAGATATGTCTAATATATAATAGGTTATATACACACATACCCAAAGATATATAAAAACCTATCATAGTATACATACTAACAAAGAGTATGTTCTACAAGTAGTACACATACAGACAGATACAGTATACACATCATGTGGCTGCACAAACCCTACACTATATGTACATTTATATACTCACAGTATATAACACATTGCATATAATATTAAATATGTTATTCAATAAAATGTTATAGTATTACAACTATATGAAGGAAGGGGAATAAGGCTACATGAGATTTGAGTATTTGGGAAAAAAATGGGGCACCCAGGTGGCTCAGGGTTTGAGCATCTGCCTTCGGCTCAGGGTGTGATCCTTGGGTCCTGGGATCGAGTCCCACATTGGGCTCCTCACATGGAGCCTGCTTCTCCCTCTGCCTGTGTCTCTGCCTCTCTCTCTGTGTCTCTCATGAATAAGTAAATAAAATCTTAAAAAAAAAAGAGAGAAATATTTGGAGAAAGAATGTGAGGACTCATTGATCCCATTCCTTTGTTCAGCAAGTCAGTACGGAGTGTCTATCCTTTCTCGGTCCTTGAATTGAAAGCTGGGGACACAAAAAAAATAAGTGGTCCCTGAACTCATGGAGCTGAAAATGTAGAGAAGCAAATGAGTACCAAATAATTCTAAAAAAAATACTTAAATTATATTTGTAGTGGCATAATAGTAACTATTATATAGGTAAGAATCCTTTTGTATTAGTAGCAGATTGGCAATACACGATTTCATTCTTTAGTTTGGATGAATTTCTCAAGAACACCCATCTGGATAAGGTCAGTAGAAAAAAAAAGGCCATGTTTGTGATAAAAGGAACAAAGGTAATTTTATTTTTTCCACATATATGATGCAGTATCTGCATGAAATTCTAAAGCTGCTCTCAGTGAACAGAATGCCTCCAATTCCAAGAATATTGGGTGGACTTGAACATGTGGTGACCCAGTGAGGACTTTCTTTTCTGTAGGTATATGAAACCGTCTGTCATAATCACTTACCCATGCAATAGTTTAAACATATGTACTTTATTAAATCTACAGTGTTCTTTTTCTATTCCTTGCTAAAGCCTGTTCCTGTGTTTCCCTGTTTTATATCCTTCCTTTTCACCTGCCTCCTCGACCAGAGTAAAGATCCTACGCAGAGATAGGACATTTGGGGGCTTAATCTTCACACGTATTTAGCATTAAAATCATGTTGACCTGAATTCTAAATTACCGTTATCTTCCCTGACACACCAAATCCCCTTTTGAGAACTATTTTTTGGTAGTGAGCTGTTCCTAGTGTCCAGATCCTAATTGCATGACCATCAGGAGAGTGATATACAGTATATTTAAAGATCACATGTTGCTGTAAATCTAGGGCACAGTGACGTGGTTTATAAGGCAAATTACCACTCTATCTGAGCCTTTTAAAGCGATTAAGATTGTTCTTCTTGTTGACTCTTTTTGGCCACTGTAGGCAATGATAAAAAACAAAAAACAAGTGTAGATAAAAAATAAGTAACAATGGAGTAAAAAGAGTTCTAAGATTGAGAGACACAGGCATCTTCCTTTGAGGTTGCTGACTTTACACAGAAAATCAAAGGTTCTTGACTGAGGCTTTCCCTCACTCGTGCCCCTGACATCCTGGACGTGGTGGTCGTGCCTTACAGGGTCCCCCGCCCGAGCGACTCCTCTTCTCCGCTCCCGCCCACCACACTTGTTGATAATAGAACTTGGATCTGGTTTTCAAATGTTAAGTCTCAAAAGCAAATTCCAGGACCACCGAAACCCCCCAGGCACGTGTGTGTTTGCTCTCCTCAGAGATGCTCCCTCTTCCATGGAATCCCTCAGGGGACCAGTCACAGTCTTTGCAAATTCAGTACCGGGAGCAAAGGAGTGCTCGCATGTGGGCTGCTAACCCTGCGGATATCTATACAATATTTACTATCCCTCTGGCCTACGTTTGTCATAATGTACTCAGGGGGACCCGAAACTACTCCGAGAACTTCCTGTATGCAGGGCCAACGTGGTTTCCTTTGACCCCAGGTCCTAACATGCACGCCCTCCTCAGCCATAGCAGATAGTCACTGCTATTTCTGGATTGCCTACGATGCTTTTCCATCAGATCTTGGCATTTCTGAGCTGTGCATATTTTAAAATTTGCTGTTTCCGTGATGAGCAAATAGGATACAGGAGATTTTACGTCATGTTCTTACCTATCTGAAAAATAATCCATTCTATGGATTTTCTATTTGGAGGCCACTAAATGCAATTTGCATAAAAAAGGTTGCCTCAAAAAAAAAGGTTGCCTCATTTTTAAAAATTTGAGATAGCTATGTAATTTTTGTCAATAAGTATTTTTTAAATCCTATTTAAATCTGGCTTTTGAAATCGGAGAATACGACGTAGAATATTAACCTTTAAAGGTAACAAATATTAATCTTTAATGGTAACAAATAGTCCTTAACCTGATGATCAAGGGATATTTGTTACCCTTAATTATTAGCTTTAGGTAACAGGTGGGTAAATTAATATTGTCTCTATCCTATACCATTTGATAAAAAGGGGCAAAAGGAGATTATTTCAATGAACAGAAATAGTAATAGTAATATTCATCCATTAAAAAAATATGTCCATATAAAAATGAGCAATGAGCATGCCATGGGTTTGCAACACTAAAATCTCAGTCCCCTTTAATTCATTAGTAACATGTTCTACAAAATTTCTTGATTTCTGTTAATTTTCCATTTCTACTCAAAATGAAAAATTCAATGATAATTGACCAGTTCAGTAAACAATGGACGGGGGGATCTCAGAATGGTGATCAATACTAACAGTCCTCTCCATCAGTTTTCCTGGAGCCCCTGTAGAATAACTAATACAATTAGATATTGATGGGACGCCACGTGCTGTTTATGATGGGCAAGGAGCTCCAATACGACACTCCCTCCTCGGAGTGTGTGTCTACTTTACAAGATCAGATCCAGCTCATTGTTCACCTCAACTTGGCAGCTTTCTTACAATTTCACTTGCTTCTTATTCCCTTGATTCAAATAACATCACGAGACTGAAATTATTATAGCTTAACTCTTGATGTTTATTTTTTGAAAAATTTTATTTATTTATTCATGAGAGACACAGAGAGAGAGAGAGAGGCAGAGACACAAGCAGAGGGAGAAGCAGGCTCCATGCAGGGAGCCTGACATGGGACTTAATCCTGGGTCTCCAGGATCAGGCCCTGGACTGAAGGCAGCTCTAAACTGCTGAGCCACCTGGGCTGCCCAACTCTTGATGTTTAACCTCAGTTCTCACTTTTCAGGGACGGGCCATTTGGACACCATTTAGCAATGTGGTTGTAACCACAGATGCCTGCCTTAGAGCGCATCCCCATCTTAGCATCTAAGGTGGGTGGTGTGTTCGTGACATTTCTGCGACATCCATCCTGCGGACACCCATGTGCTCAAATCTACCTGGTCCTAAAGTACCACTATACACAGCCCTGCTTTTTTGATACTGTAATGTAGGCCTGAAATCATCAGACCTCCTAAAAACTTCAGGAGTAAACTGGGTTTCCTATGAAGGCCAGGGTTTCTCATTGCAAATATTCAACCAATAATTCAAAATTTTGAGCTTTGATGAAGTCAATAATCTCTGCAGCTGGATTGGAGTTAGAATTGCCTCTTCTAACTCTACATCCCACAGTGGGATCATCCACAATCTGGTTTCTAGGAAGAAGGCAGCCAAAACAGTCTCCTTGTGGCCAGACAGTGTGTGTTGCCTCTGTAAATATATTTAAATGTATGGCTTCCACATCCTTCTGAAGAATTTCCCTTTACCATTTCCCATGTCAAAGCTGAATACATGAAAAACATGTTTCATGTTCACTAGATACACCAAGGAGCTTAGAAATGAGCAGTGCTTGATAATTGTAACCCCAAAATGACAATAAATGTATGCAGGTTTGCACTTAAAAATACAGAATTCACATACTTTTAGAAGTAAGTAGTTCACATCTAGGGTTGGCATACATCTGGCATCCGGTGCCAGGATCCCTGGGACGAGGTTTGCATCCGATCAACACTGTCACCTCTGTGCTTTCTTGGCTCTCGGTCCATCTGCACGCAACAGAAAGCAGTATTGCTTTGCGGGAAGCTCGTTGGAGGCAGCTGGCTGCACAACTCGTTCTCCAAAACTGGGATCACCAAAGTCAAGTCTCAACAAGGACAAATCCCATCACTGTGTTAATGTTAATCAAAAGCATTATGGGAAAAAATTAAAATAAAAATAAAAAAAGAATTATGGGGCAGATTTCACACACAACTGTATTTCCTCAGGGCATAGCGCACAGCCTCTCATCCCACCGAAGAAGCACCAACCTGGGGAGTGACGCAGTTGCTTCTTACTCAGAGAGAGTGTGTGGGTCTGGACCTGGCCAGGACACAGGACACAGGGCCCAGGCCATGATTGGTGGGAAAATTTAACACAAAGAATGGTTAACTGTAATAGGAGGTCCAAGTGACTAGGAGAAAGGTGGGGATGGCAAATGCAGAGAGCGGTGGCTGCCCCAGGGCTGAGACTGAGCTGCATCCAGGCAGCAGAATGGGGTGCTGCGGGACTCACCAGGTGGCATCGAGTCGCAGCAGTACCCTGCTGCCGAGACTTGCAGGAAACTCACTCTCCGATGCTGATGGAAATCTGCCTCTAAAAGTGGCCATCTCGAGTGCCGGGCAGGGGAACTGGACAGGGAGACCCTTCCCGGCAAGACCTCTGGAAGTGGGTGCCCGGGTCACCAAGGGCAGCAGGTGACTGCACCTACTGCCCCAAGCTCGGGATCCTGAGAACCGAACATGCTGGAACCACGAAGGCTCTTCCGCCTGCAAGATCTTTCCAGCAGCTTCTACTGACAAACCTGAACTTGGTGCAACCGGCGAAGAAAACTATGTAGAGGGTCCCCTCATCTACACAGAGCAGCCAGCGGACATAGGTTTATAGCAGAGTAGCAGAAAATGGGCAACTAGCACTAACGATAAACTAACTCATCACTCATTGTCTCCAAGCTTCCGCAATATAATCGATATCTTCTGATAACCGACCTGTGATGAGTACCTACTGGGTGTCACGCACCAAGCGGGCACCGAGGGCAGAGATGTAGATGAGGACTTATGTCCCCTGAGCTTGTGGCGTGGGCAGGGTAGCAATCTGGGGTGCAAGGCCAGCCACCCAAGGAAGTGCTGGGGGCCTCCTCCCACTCAGGAGAAGGAAGATTCAGCGCCAGGCATCAAGGCCTCCAGGACACAGTGACCCAGGTCTGAGCTGCGACAGGAAGGATAAATAGGGCACATCTGGGCAGAGAGTAGGACGTCACGGCTGTGGGGACCCCTGGAGTCCGCCGTCCAGACTGCAGGAGCAGGTGCTGGATTCCAGGAACTGAGGCAGCTGGGCCGGTGGGTGAGGCAGGCACCTGGACCCTCCCACCTGGAGACCTTTGTCGGAACAAACAGTGTTGCCACAATATGTGCTTTCTAGCTCTTCGCTTCTAGACCAGCTACAGGGAGACTCTGCTTCCGTGCTGAAGAACTGGAAGGAAGGCAAGGCAAAAATAGCGGGCTTAATATATTGCTTCTCTTCTTCTATCAGCTTACCTACTGTGTCCAGTGGCCTTATACAGGGCATTGGCCATTTGCCTGCAGCATCCTGACTAAGGCCACACTTCCTCTACCCAGAAGGGCAGGTGGGATCAGCTCTTATCACCTTTGAATTACAGTGTTTTTGGTGAAAGGCTGGGTTCTACATGGCTATAAATCTTATTTATTTATTTATTTATTTATTTATTTATTTATTTTCATGGTTATAATTTTTAAAGGCTGACAGATATCAGATATATATATATATTCAGGTAACTTCAATTTTTCCATTGCAAAAATGTTCAACATCTAGCTATTGCCTTTTCTTTGGGAAACTGACTTTGTAAACATATGCTGCATGTGCTCATCTTTACCAGGATGAAGCTTTACCGTACTCCTCCCCCCCGGAACTTCCTACAGCAGTGGGAACCTTGGACATCTGCGCTGCCCCAAACTACCATCGTCCCATGCTATCCTCCAAAACAAATATTCTGCATGTAAGGTCAGCATCTGTCTGGTCTGTTGATGCTTCCTAGGCCCCCTGGAAAACAGTTGGTGTGCAGCCTTGCACATAACAATTCCACGATCACCAGTCACAGGATTGAGCATGCAGCCACCATGTTAATTCTCCATATTTAGTTGAAAGTGGGAATTATAGAATTTTGAGTGTGTTTTCTTAAATAGCCATTCCCGATTTCCAATCATTCATTTAAAAACTATGCTTTTTGAGCACCTATTTTGTTTCTAGACAGAGGCTATGCCTTAAATTTTAATATAAAGGAAATATTCATCAATATATTTTTGATTTTGAAAGAAATAGATGAAAAAATATATTATTAGTTAATGAGTTTTCTTATTAGTTCTGGCTATGAAAATGACACTGATCTCTTAAAGAATCAAGAGATAGGAAGCTACTCTTACTGGACAGTGATGAGAATAGTATGACCTGTCTCAGGGGGGCAGACATGTGTGGTAGTCTATTGCAATCTTCAGGACTACCATGGATCTCTGATGGGCCCTTGGTACCCTAGCCTTAGATTTTTTGGCCGTGCACATGGGCATTGGTCATTTGTGTATCTGTGCTTGAGTTCTAAATTCCAATGCTTCTGCGATATTTGTTCTTCTTCCATATTCAGCTTTGTAGACTAATGTGGATGAGTTTATTTGCTTTTCTTCTGATCAGCTTCTTAAACACAGTGTTATTACTCCCATTGACTGAACTTTGAGATTTCATCCCACTGTTTCCATATGTTGATGATCGCCTTGTGATTGACATCAGGAGACACATCTCCACATGATCCATTTTGGGTTTCTCTACTGGAAATCTGTTTAGGAACTGGGAGTAAGACTTTTAGGAAGATGGGTCTTCTTAAATAATGAGAATATCACTGATTATTCTAAATTCTCTCCAGAATTAAAATAGAATGTGTACATTTATTTCCCTTATGGATGGAGTCATTGGGTTTACTGCACCCAATAAGTACAGTGATGTAGCTCCCCTTGCACAATGGTGAGGGCCCTGCCTCTTGCACTCCTGAGGGTGTCCCCCAGGGATGCCTCCATGTGACTGGATCTACCTACAAAGGGCTCCTTTGGCAGAGAAAATGAGCATTTTCTTTCTTCCATGCAGAGGTATGATAAAAACATATGGTGACTGAACTCTTCACTGGGTCATATGATATTAGAAGACACTTAGGGGTGATCCTAACAGAGGTGATAGCCAGTCTGTCAAATAATTATATAGGATGCAAGATCCTAGCTAAGTTTATGTTGTACTTCACCAAAATTTGTTTCCATTTGAAGTTCTTGTTGATGGTAAATTTGTTAAATAATTGTTTTGAACCTTTATTCCCCCTCCCTGTATCTTGTAATTTCCCAATATTTTAACCATCTCAAATTGTATAAAAATACTTCTGTCATTTATTCAGATTGAATCCAACATAGAATCCTAGAAAATTCATATACATGAGGTCCAGGTATCTGTAGATCTATATTTGTATGTCTATTTCTATAGCTCTGCATATTTATATCTCATATATCTGTACCTGTATAACTCTAGATATATTCTGGTCTTAGTAGAGAGATTAAAGTTGACACAAGGGACTTGATAAATTTTGTGAAATCTATTTCTAAATCCAGATGTATGCAGGACAAATTTATTATTTTATTATTTCATAAGTTCCAATACTATTTCACAATATATTCTTATACAATTATTTCATACTAAGCTGTAGCATTGTATTTATTTTTGAGTTTAGGTGTTTGTTTGCATGTTTGCTTGCTTCCAACTTAAATTTTAGTCAGCTCAGCTGTGTATTCCCCTTTCTTGAGTAACCACAATATGATGCTCAAAACGAAGTGAAGAAAAGGTCAACATTTGTGACTTATGGCTCCTGGTTCAGGAAGAACTAAACAGTCTCCCTCCAAGGAAACTACCTTGAGTGGTTTGTGGAGTATAGCCATGGGAAAGGGATGAAGTAAACTGACTTTCTAAGGAGCACTTGCCAAGTGTAGGGGTGTGCTGGGTGTCAGGGTGTGTGGCCTACCCAACCCTTGCACCAACCCACAGCTCACAGTGTGTTGATACCCTGCCACCGGCACGGGTAAGATTTGTATTCCTGCTGCAGCATGATGCATTCCAGTGTGTCACTCTACTACTATTTCATGGGTTTGTCCTTCAATATACATTTTGATTCATTTAAGTTAGCTTATTGATGACTTCACAAATGATAGAAGTGCTATTTTCAGAAGAGTCGTGATCTATTAGAGAAGTGAACAGACTATGAGATTAAACATGATAAATCCAAGGGTAGATGATATTCAATGATAATGCAATGAATGGCCATTCTTCCAGCTTGGGCCTGCAGATGGAAGTTACCACTGTGCTATGTCCAAAGGAAAGCTGTGAGTTGCTCACTTGAAGAAGGGATATGGTGAGGAAGGTAAGAGAGGAAGAAAGTTCTCCTCTTCCCACATAATCTAAATTGTACATGTAGAAATGAAGAAGAGTGTGGTGTGTCAAGAAATCACAAAGAGGTTATGGTTGTTATAACATAAAGTAAAAGTAAAGAGAAGAAAGTGAAGGATATGAGGATGGAGAGGACAGCATGGACTGATCAATATCTCATCTTGATCGTGAGTGGACCAATTTATGTCTGATCTTGACCATGGGAGAACTAATTCAAGTCTGGTGTTGACCATGGGTGGACTCTTTAATGTCTGATCTTGACCATGGATGGACTACTTCATGTCTGATCTTGATCATGGGTGGACTGATTCATGTCTGATCTTGACCATAGGAGGACTAACTCATGTCTGATCTTGACTATGGGTAGACTACTTAATGTCAGATCTTGATCATGAGTGGACTAATTCATGTCTGATTTGACCAAGGGAGGAATAACTCTGATCTTGACCATGGATAAACTGATTCACATATGATCTTGACCATGGGTGGACTGATTCAAATCTTATCTTCATCATGGGTGTATGCTTTAATTTGGAAGAGGCAGGAGGCCTTGGAGAGTGGCTGGAAGTGAGATGACAGATTCTCATCTAGGTGGACTCTTCTGGCTGTATGGCGGCTGTTTTAGGAATCCCTTAGTTGATAATGGATTAAACTGTGGTGGTACCTTTGGAAGAAAAAGAACAAGACAGTCTGTTTAAAAATTCAGAAAGTAAAACTTGGGGGATTTAGTTACTAATTCGCTATAGGGGATTTAAAAAATTGCTTATAAATATCCGTTCTCAAGTTTAAGGGAATGGGTAGATCATAGAAGCCAACCAAGAACAGTAGAGGAGGGCAAGACAAGCCAAGGGATAAGGAACTCATCAAAGGGAAAATATATGCTCAAGTTGAATTTGTTGAGTTTGCAATAATTGTAAGTATCTAGATGACAGGAACAAGCCATTATACAGGTGGAGGAGTCTGACTCTTGAAGGAAGGTCTGGGCTGAGTTTGTGAGTAATCACTAAACTGAGGAAGACAGACCCCACTAGGGTGAGTGAGTGAGTGGAAGAGCTTACCCATGGAAAGCATACAGCAGAAGGTCAAGGGTCAGGGGAAGTAATGGGGAGAATAACAAGGGTCCATAGTACACCAAAGGTCCAAAACATAGAGGTACAATGAAAAATAGTATCATCAGGCCATAGTTGGTGACGTAAGAAAATAATGTAAAATGTCATTCCAGAATCATCCATTAGAGGCTAATGTACCAACATGGTGGAAATAACTTTAGTCAAGTGGTGGAGTTGGAAGTTGGGTGACAGGATACAGAGAGATGAATGAGCCATCTCCAAAGTGAGGAAGAGCTCAGCCTTGGAGAAGTTTGGTTGGACAAAGAGGAGAGAAACTGCTAAGTAGAGTGCTCTGTGCAATGCAGGAAAGTTTTCTTTGATTCAGCTGGAGAGATCTCAACATGTAGAGTAAAATCACAAAGGAAGGGAATATGGATCATAGACATGGGAGTTTTAGAGAGATCCTTCTCAGGACCTGGGTTTGGAAGCAATGATATGAAGGCAAAGCCTGCTGTAAGGTTACATATTTATCTCCGAGTCCAGAGGGAAGAAGGTGAACGCTACAGATACAGCCACATTTGTTGGGGAAACATAAGTGGGAGTTCGGGTGATAGTCTGATGGCTTCCCTTTCTTCAATTAAGTAAAAGACAAATTGTTTTCTGAAAACGAGTGATGGAGAGAGTGTGTAAGGGGCTTCCGGAGAGTGTTGAAACTTGGATTAATCCAGAGAAAAATGAGTTAGCTAACCCATGCTAGGACACTGAAAGGGCTAAGGGTAAAATGGAAAGCTCACTGATGTGGATGATTCAGTTCATAGGTGGTACAGATGGTACCTGGTTCAGGGTGTTCTCTAGCACGTGGGGCAGAATTGGGGCCCTCAGAAGAGATTGGCCTAACCCCTCAGTGTGTTGAATTATCATTCCTGTGAATAAGTCACCTTGAAAGGCAAAGGGATTTTATGTATATAACTGAGGTTATTATCAATTGACCCTACAATTGGATATCATCCCAGATTATGTGGTGGACCCAATGTAACCACACAAGCCCTAAAGGAGAGGCATAAAAGAAAGTCAGAAAGGTGCCACAGGAGGAGAAGCCAGAGAGATCTGAAGCCTGAGGCAGACTGCACAATGGCTTCTAGGGGAAGGATCCCACAAACAAGGAAAGCGTAGGCATAAGAGGCTGCAGAGGACCCAGCTGACCGGAGTTTCACAACCACATGGGCACAAATACTGCCCACAACCTGAATAAGGCCAGAAGCAGATTCTCCCCTAGGGACTCCAGATCTGTGTCCAGTCTGGCGGCCTCTGTGACTTTGGCCTTTCAAGACCTTGAGCAGAGAACCTTCTAGTCCATGCTGGACCTCTGACTTGCAGAAGCTGCAAGATAACCAACATGTTTTGCACTGCTATGTTTGTAGTGATTGTTAGAGCAGCAAGAGAAAACTAATGCAATCCCTTTCATGGAAATGAGTGACTATTATGTTCATATTGTGTTGAAGCTTTTCTGAGGGGGGTTGTCCAATGAACAAATAGGCATAAATAAATTGCAAGTGCCACTGGATGAGGTGAGAAGAATCAGACTGTGGTCTGGGTTATGGAGTGAGGGAAGATGTGGCAGCCTTGGGAATGTAAGGAATTGGGTGTCTTAGGGGCACTGAAAACCTGTTCTAGCAGCACCTAGATCACCTTTCCTCCAAAGCCAGCTCCTGTTTGAAAATATTCATTGACTCTTAGTTTTTGCCAAATCATGTTTTCATGATTTATCCAGACACTAAATGTTTTTCAATATCTGCTTTTAAACAATCTTAGTGACAGCACATTGACTACCCCTCATATTAATGTTCCCCCAGCCAAGCCAGCTGTGATGGGGAGAATAATTGCTCCTAAATCTTTCCTCCTCTGAAATAGTGTTATAGGTCCACATGTTTGCCTTGGTGCCTTGGTGGCAGAATGTATTTTAGGCTCAGATATGTGACTCGATTTGGCCATAGGCATATTGGCAGATACAGATAGCACAATGTTGGAAATGTGTTTCTGCTGTTGGGCTTGCCTTCTTGAACTGCTTTTGCCATTAAATAGAAATGCTTAAGCAACCACTCCCACCGCCTTCTAGACATGGGGTCCAGGATGAAGCAAAGCCACCTCAACCGGCTGTCTTTATCACTTTGATCTTGGACTTCCCAGCCTCCAGAACTGTAGGGCTGTTGTTTACAGGCTACTCAGTTAAATGGCATTTTGTTACAACAGCCCAAACAGATGAAGACACGTCTTCTATGAATAGATTATTTTCTTTAGCTAGAAAATCTTAGCATTCTTCTTATTGCAGATGACATCTCTGATCACTCTCTTGAAAGCCATTTTATCCCTAGAATCCAAAGAAAATGCCTCTGACTGAGTATTTTGTTTCTCCTATAGAATTAATCCTTATGCATGATCTCATTTGACCATGAAACCGATTCTACGGGGATAAGTGGGTCAGATACCATTACCTTGACTTTGTAAATAATGAGAAAATTAGTGCTCACACAAGTTGAGTCACTAAATCCTATTGGCACAGCCAATCAGGAACATAGATGGAGTCTTAGTCCAGAATGGACTGTCTCCTTGCTGAGCATCCACACACTTTATGGAATGTCTCCAGCCAAATCATAAGCTCCTACAAGGCTCAGCCTAAGTATGCTTATTTCTCATAATATTCAGCCTAGGGCTTGCATAGAGCAGATGTTTATTAGGTGCTCATTTACTGAAATAACATGAATGAAAGTTAATTTAATTAGATGCAAATAGCTCAGCAGAGTCTTTTTATCATCCCCACTCAATGTAGGCTCTAGGACACGGGTTTCTCCACTCGGCTTGCAAATATTGAACCTGATTTTCTCCTTCCTGACAGGAGCACACCCAGTGTTCCCTGGAAAAGGTTCACTTCAGATTTCCATGAAGCTGTATTATTGCCAACAATGAAGAGGCTGCAGGTTGGGTGATTTTTGTCTACCTGCTTTCCATACGATATTAACTACACAGATTAATCATCATCAGTCACTATTATGTGCTGTCTTGTGAATTCCTCATCTGAATTCCATGTACTTGATGGGGGTTCAATAGTTATTACCTGTTGGCTGACAGATTGACCTGCTGACATTACCTAATTTTGAACTGTGAATTTTAGGGACTGCAGAAAATGTTTCCTCTGATATGTTGTGCTACGTAGAGAAATGAGAAACACCCCCACTAGCACCAAAGAATATCAGCGTTCATTGATGTTATACCTATTTGTGTCAGAAAAGTGTCCCATTTGTCCTTAGTTTCTTTTACTCATGGTTTTATTGAGATATTGCTCAAATTCCATAAAGTTCCCTGATTTAGAGTGTCCAGCTGAGTGATTGTCAGCACATTCACAGAGTTGGGCAACCATTACCAATATCTAATTCCAGAACATTTTTATCACCCCAAAGAACCATTGTCTGTTAACTGTCACTCTTCATTTCCACCCCTGATTGCCCTGGCCAACCACTAATCTGTTTTCTGTCTTTATGATTTGCCTATTCTGGACATTTCTAGTACATGGAACTGCACAAAATGGGGCCTTTTCTATCTGTTCTTTCTCACTCAGCCTCATGTTTTCAAGGCTTATCCAGGCTGTCCCATGGCTCACTGCCTTGTAACTTTCCTTTGCTGGGAAACATTCATTCGTAAGAGCATACTATATTTTGTTTAGACACTCATCAGTGGACGGATATCTCAGCTTCCAGCTTCCAATATGATGTTAGTATGAATATGCTGCTAGGAACATCTGTGTGCAAGAGTTCTTGTGGTGGTATGTTTTCATTTCTCTTGATTACATACCTGGAGTGGAATTGCAGGATCACTTGGTAGCTCTCTCTTAAGCATTTTGAGAAACTGCCTTTTCTCAAGTGGCTGCATTAATTTTGACATGCATGAGGATTCTTAGTTGCTTTTTGTCTTTGGTTTCATTGATATCCTTTGGCAATCAAATATTTTGATTATTGACTGTTAAACTAATTAAGAAGTCGCTGTTCTGAAAGCAATGATGAGGAAGAGAGGTCATGTAAATTCTCCCAAATCCCAGTTGAAGCCAATGCTAATTATTAGATTTATCCATTTATTTACGAATTTAGAGTAAATGCATTAATAGTAAAGAGTGAGGAAACCTTTAAAGTCCACACATCTCCTTGGCTACTCTGTTCTAAAAATAATTAGTATGGTAGGCAGAACATGTTTTTTGTTATGTTTTGTTTTTTGTTTTTTTGAACATGGGGTTTGATTGCAAGAACTTTTATTTAGTGAATCGTCTTCTTGAGAAAAAAAAAAAAAAACATGCCAGGAAAAACCATCAGAGTCATTTTTGCAGGTCTTTCGAGGTTCCAGATACCACATTTGAAAATTGATTAAGTTGCCCTTTTTAATTACAGAACCCTTCCCTGAAAATACAGAGGAAGCCACACTATGTCCAGAAATCACATCTGCTACTATTCTGTGTCACTGACATTTGAACAATAAAAAGGGCTGATGGCCAAAACAGCTGGACATAAAAAGAATAAGATCTCCTACAGCGTCTGTGATAGGGTTCTTTGCTGCCAGATACCTTTGTAGAGATATGATTTAAAGGACCACCTACTATATTTCTTATATAAATCTTTTTTTTTCTTATATAAATTTCATTTTAGGCTAACATCTCCTTTACATTCCTATAAGAGTTTCACTTTCTAAAGCAAGTGAACACATTTCACATTTGTATTGTCAGTTAGATGGAAGTGACCACTGACGGTAAATGAGAGAGAGAGAGGGAGAGAGAGAGAGAGAGAGAGGAGTTATGTGAATAAAAAAGGCATTTAAATACTGAGAAGAGAATCTCAAGGAGTAAAAACAATCAGACACAGTAACATCTCTCAGATGGGTCTGTGGGACCCAATAGATTTCTCGGTTCAATTCAGGGAACCTAGGTTGGTGAGAAATCTCAACGGTGGTCACTCAGTTTAATTCCCTTATAAAGGGGGCACCTGGGTGGCTCAGCGGTTGAGCGTCTGCCTTTGCCTCGGGGCGTGATCCCGGGGTCCTGGGATCGAGTCCCACATCGGGCTCCCCGCAGGGAGCCTGCTTCTCCCTCTGCCTGTGTCTCTGCCTATATCTCTGTGTCTCTCATGAAAAAATAAATAAAATCTTAAAAAAAATTCCCTTATAAAGACGTGTAAGAAGGTAATGATATTTGATGAACACATCAGACCTCCCCGCCAGGGTCAAAGGTTTGGGGTAAATGAGGAATGTTAGAGCTGCTATCCCAGTAACTACCGCTCACCATATTCCCACCTTCCATTCTGTCTCTTCTAAGGAGAGTCTTGCCTCTTTCCCACTCTTTCTCTTTCAGTTCATCATTCTGTGGGGTGCTTCCTGTGTGCCATTGACCTGAGCCCCTAGTAATAAGCAATGCAGAGTCCCTTCACATGAACATGGCACTTGTGTAAAAGGGTTCTTCCTGACATGGCTGACCCTATTTCTCACTAAATAGAATGTATTTTCTTATTTTTTTTCTTCCCCCTCTTTTTTCCTTGCAGGCACACAGAATGCAAGAGAAACACATTTTGCTATATTTGCATGTCATGTGAAGCATTCATTTCTATTCCTTCTGGCTAGCAGCACTTTCTGTTCAATTAGAGAGAGAACGACAATGCACAAAGAGAGGAGAATTCCCTTCCAGAACTTGGGGAAAGAGCTTACAAATCGCTCTGTCAAGCCTAGTACATCTGGCAGGTTCCTCTTTTCTCAGAGAAGGGCAGGAAGGTAACATATGATATAATACTTTCTTAAAAATCCTGAGTGAATAAAGTAGTCTTGAGAGAAAGTTCCCAGATATGGATTACCTATAAAAAGAATAAAAGGAATGAACATTGAAGATTTTTCATCACCGTAAACAAATAATTTGTGATCGCTCTACACTCAACCCACAAATAGGACCAAGAATTAGAAGTGCCCCTAGCTGACCGGCATATACATATATCATTGGTCTGGTGTAATGAAGATTACCTGATAAAGATCACAATATGACAGTTTTCCTTTTGCATTGGCTGCTGAACAGCCAGAAACGGTTTTCTGCGGCCGGCAAGCTATTGATCCAGCTCTCTCCTGTCAGTGATGCAGTTAATGGGAATTCCACAGGCAAATAAAAGCTACATTTTGTCTTCATTTTCATCTGAAATATGAGCTGGTCCTTTGTACTCTAGACAGTCATTTATTACTCATTTTCCTTTATTGATGTTTATGAGCTGAAGCATAAAATGATTCTCCAATGCAGTTTAACTCAGGCAGCAGTTGACACTGTGCCCATGATTACTGATGCCCCATCAGCTGCATGAAGTCCATGAATCAAGGTTTGCTTTTCATTGGTCTTGGAGGCAGCACACAGTAGAGAGTATCCTTAAAAAGCAACCGAGCTGGAGCTGAAGAAATATGTCGATTTATCTTCATAGGGAGTGAGGGGAAAAAGAATGCCCCCATCCCTGACGGCACCCACACCACGGCGAAGGGCTTCTTGTCCTCGACATTCGAGGGGTGGCTGTTCCCTATGCATGGGGGGGACTTCTCCCAAATTGGTTCATTATTCTAAAAACATTTGGAGTGAAATTATTATTGTGAAAATCTTCTCAGTGAAATTAGGAGTCCTGAAAAAGCACAGGTGCATGTGCCGCCGGACCCAGAATACACAGCCTCACACAGCGACCGGGGCAGCCCGGTCACTCAATTCATTCGTAAAATGGTAAGAACAATCAATACTGTGGAGAAGTATTTTTTTATATGCAGTTATTAACTCATAAGCTACAGTATATCTCATCTCATTTCGACAACAGCTGAGGTCTCCACCTGCCCCTGGAGACCCCTGCAGGTCCCATTATGAGAATCATAAATAATATGTGCTAATGAGATATGAATTGATTATGTTGGAAAAGCTGACATTTTCATCCATCATTCTAAATGATGTTTAACAATGGATTACCAGCCAGTAATTCCTCTGATATGAGATTAAATAAAATAGCCGGCTGTTTCAGCAGGCTAGCTCAAGGAGATGGCAATAAATCTGCTCAATTACTGTATTACCAATCCGTTTTTCACTGCTAAGGATATTATTATTTCATTTAGACTTGTTCATGCATCATAGATTATTTTATTTCAGGCAGTCAATGGGAGAAACCACAGCGTTTTATTCAGTGAGCTGCGCGGCAGCGGGCTTCGCCCGAGTACAGTAAATGCCCCTCTGCGGGCCCCAAACACACCCAGGAGAGGTTGCCCGGCTGCCCCAGGCTGAGCGGGCGGCCGAGCCGCATCTTAGAAAGACGCATTTTGCTTTCAACCTAATTTTCTTTACTTATCTGAAAAGTCTCCACCAAAGGATACTGCCTAAGAAACTGATCGATCGAAACGAGATTATTAGACCCTCTAAGATGATTTGGTCTTCATCTCAATCCTGTAGCAGATTGAGAATTAGGTCACAGAGACTATTCTTTGGCCTGGCAAATTAGATTAGCAGCCACTGCAGTACAAAGGGTGGCCCTTCTCCTCGTGCCAAGCACACAGACAACACGCACACTTTATTGATGAGAAACCTGGATCGGCAGGAAGCATTTCCCTGGCGTTCCCAGGATCACTCATCATTGCTAACAGCTGTAATCAAGTTTTGGGCCTGAGCTCAACGATTGTCTATGATAGCAAAATAAAAGCAGGAAGAATTACCCTTCAATGAAGAACTCGTCGATCCCGCGCATCATTCCCGTGACCACCTCTGTATTAATTGACTTAATGGAGTCAGGATGGGCACCTGCTAAGGGCGGGGCCCTATGCCAAGCAGTGCACAGGTACAAGAGGCCGCATGTGGTTCTGGCCTGACGGGCTGCATCGGAAGGGCCCCTGCCCAAGCTGGGAGGGCACAGGCCCACAGCGCGACCTCGGACCTCACGCATCTGCGCCTCTTGCCTCTGCGCTTCAGGGTCCCTCTACCAACACAGAGACTTGAGATGCCACTCGGGGCCACCAATGCTCATGCAGCCCGGAAGTGGAGATTAATGTCACAGGTGACAAACCTTTGACAGAGCTGGTGGTCAGATTCTTTTCTCTCCTTACTGCCAGCTGCTCTGGGGAGACCCTGTGTGTGTCCCCAGGAGACAGCCTGGCAAGTCTGAGTAAGTAGTGACCACACCGAGCAGCGGCCAGCTGTGTCACACCCACACCGCTTGCCTCTTCCTTCTCCCTTCCCTCACCTCTGTCCTCCTCACTCCTGTTAGCTGGGATTGCACCCCCTCAAGGGGTCACAGGAGCCAGGAAGCCCTTGATCTAGCTCTGGTTTCTGGGGAAGCCCAGGCTGAAATAATGTGTGACCTCAGAAAGCAGACTTCAGGGGGGATGGTGGATCTGGGTTCTTCTGTGACCCACCAGTGATGAGGAACCTGCAGCTGGTCATGGAAGGTGGTGGCAGCCTCTGTGAGGGTGTGGCATGGCTGTTTCTAAGGATGCTGTCATAAAGTCTGGACAATGTTGGAAAATCTGGTGAGCTGTGGTTTTTGCCCGGGAAGGGTTTCTGATAATTATGAGATTAAGGATTATGAAAAGGACGGGCTTTGGGCTTCTTGGCAAACAAAACAACAGGTTCAGAGAAGCCCAGTACTACTGTGATTTTCAGTGACAGCCAGGGACCCCGACGGCGGCATCCCAGATGACCCCCTCTCCAGAAACGGCAGGAAGACCAGGTGAACGTGGTGGCCAGCACCCAGCCAGAGGTGTGCCACAGGCCCCAGGGACAGAATGGGCTGCCTTTCCAGGATGGAAAAGGAAGAGCTGGGGCCCTGACACCTGAGACAGGATGGGGGCACTTGAGTGGCAGACTGGAGACTCTCAACCTCCAAATTCTTCTGAAGCTTTTGAGTTCAGAGTAAAGCTCTGCTTCTCTGTTGGGTGCAGAGCCGCCTTCCTGTGCCCGTGAGCTCTGCACGGGCTCATCTGTGCAGGAGCATCATAGAACCATGCTCTTCCTCAGGCTGTGTTGTTATTTTAGTTGCAGCCGCCAGGCCACGAGGAGGATGGTCATGTTTCAGCACTGTCTGTGCCAGAAAACATTCGTCTCTGCTCAAGGAGGGGCAGCCTGTGTGCAGGAGTGAGCCGCACCGCTCAGAGTCAGGCCCGGCACTCCTAAGATAATGGTCATCAGTTTTGCTCCCATGGTGAGCACATGACTAATAGGATCTTCACCCTCTTTTTCTTTTTTTTTACCTTTGAAACTTCATTTTCAAAAATGAAGTTAGGTGGCACTTAAAATATTTTTAAAGAGTAAATACGTAGTTGTATGTGATAAATCATATTGCTCACACCAACTTTGCAATGTTCACCATAGAAATTTTCATGTCAATTTATATACAAAGAAAACCAAAATCAGATGGGTAAAATATCTTTCCTAAAATCATCAGAATAACACACGACAGAGTTAGAATTCCACCCACTTTATTTTCCCGTTCCTCTTCTCTTTTGAATTATTTAAAATCATTTTAAGAACCAGGCCTTTAGGAACACCTGGGCGGCTCAGTGGTTGAGCGTCTGCCTTCAGCTCAGGGCGTGATCCCAAGGGTCCTGGTATTGAGTCCCACATTGGGCTCCCCGCAGGGAGCCTGTTTCCCCCCCCTGTCTGTGTCTCTGCCTCTCTGGGTCTCTCATGAATAAATAAATAAATCTTAAAAAAAAAAAAAAGAACTGGGCTTTCAAATTCCTAGTACAAACTGTCATTTCTCTATGAGGACCATTTGAACATATGAGGACATGAACATATCCCATAAACAGGAGTTGTGTTAGTATCCCCTGACTGGAAAAATACGTGAAACAGCAAAGAACTACAAGAAAATTGTTAATATTTTTTCCAAATTAATATGTATGTGATTAATTATAAAAGCATCAACATGCATTTGAAAGAGAACAATTAGTAGGTATACAAAACATATGTGTAGTTGGAACCAAACTTAGTTTTCACTTAGTTTTATAGAGGCTGGTATTAGTTAGGGTTCTCAGGGGAACAAAACCAAAGGATCTCTCCACATATATATGGAGAGATATTAATTGTAAGGAATTGCCTCATGCAGTTATGGCAGCTGACAAGAGCCATGACCTATCACCGGCCAGCTAGAGAGTCAGGAGAGCTGGCGGTGCTGGCAGTGTAGTTGAGTTTCGAGTCTGAAAGGCCCAAGACCCAGGAGAGTCAATGGTGTCACGTAGCTCCATCCCAAAGGCTATTTCTTTCAAAGAGAGAAAAAGCAGATGTCTTTATTGGAAGATAGCCAGTCAGGAGGAGGTCCCGTTTACTGGGGGGAAGGGTTTTATCCCACTCAGACCTTCGCCTGGTTAGATGAGGTCCACCGCATTAGGAAGAGCAATCTGCTTTACTCAGTCTACCAGTTCAAACACTGATCTCATTCAGAAAAACTCTCACAGACACACTCAGAATAATGTTTGGCCAATGTCAAGGCACCCCATGGGTGGCCTGGTCAAGTTGACGTATAAAATTAGCAATCATAAGACAAAGATTTTTGAAAAAAATTCTTTAATTCTAAGTGATTAAGAGCCAAATTGGAAGGCATTAAGTGTACCAACTAATTCCCATTGTGTTCTTTGCTTCTTATACCTCACAGTGCAACCAGGAATGAAGGAGTGGATAGAAGGGGGCAGGTGTGGGCATGCTAGTCACTTGAAGGGATATGGCAGGTGTTTTATATGGATGTGTGTGTGCCTGAGTGTGGTGTCGAGGAGGTAGAGGTATACTGTGGATGTATTAATGGCCTCCAGTCTCCATCCCTCCTTTGATCTACACCTTGTGCAGTGAGACTCTGGAGACTCTTTGACAAAAAAGGCAGGGTCTTTTTTGGTTCCTTGAGTCTAGCTTAGTCTGTGGAAACACAGGGAAATATATGGTATTATACATTAATGCAAAATTTTATTTATATTTATTTACTTTTAAAGATTTTATTTATTTATTCATGAGAAACACAGAGAGAAGGGCAGAGACACAGGCAGAAGGAGAAGCAGGCTCCACGCAGGGAGCCTGATGTGGAACTTGATCCCAGAACTTCAGGATCACGCTCTAAGTTGAAGGCAGATGCTCAACTGCTGAGCCACCCAGTCATCCCAATTAATGTAGAATTCTAAAACAAAATTTAAAAAACATTATATTATCTGGGTATCTATTCTTCACAAGTAGCCTGTAAATGTGGCAATGCTGATGGGGGCCAGCACCACAGAAGGCCTGGCCTGAGAGTGACTGGGCCAACCTGCTGGACAGGATGTGGCCCAGTCACCCTGCCACCCAACCAACAGCCAGCTGACCCCCAGATACATCACATGGACAGACGACTGGCTGCATCAGCCCATCTCACCAGCCCACAGCCCCCAGACCACACCCCAAATAGCTCCACGGGCCTCCAACAACTAGAGTCTGCATCATGGCAGAAAAGAGGTCAATACATTGGCAATAGAATTTCTGTTGTGATAAGAGCAAATATGGAAGAGAGAGTCCTCAGTGAAGGCCTTTCCAGGGTGGTGGCAATTGGGATGAAAACTTAATGATAAGGAACCAGTGTTCAGAAAGAGGGACTTTTTCCAGTCCTGGGAAAATGGGTTGGGAAGGTCTCGAGAGGGGAACAGAGTTGTGGTGATCAGAATTTCCACAGGTGGGCAGGGGTGAGTCAAACACAAATGATGGCTTTGCAGAGCGGTGGAATTCTGATAGAACATTATTTCTTAACTGGTGGAAGGTGGTCTGTATAGAAACAGGGAGTCCTGGCGGAGCCAATGGTGAAAACTTCTTTTGTAGGGTTCAGAGGCCAGAGTGAGCTACAGATGGACAAGGTGGGCTGTTGTATGCTTAGGATCCTAACGTCCACCTGTTTTCAAAATATAACATCTTTGACATTTGAGAAGTGTCAAGCTATGGTTCCTGAAATTCCTTCCGCTTGGTTTAGGACTGGAAGAGGAAAGGGCTGTTTTTAAGCTTCTGGGTAGGGAGATATTGGGCACAAAAAGATATGCAGAGCTAGAAAAAAAAATCGGGTCTTACTGGGGTGGTCTGACCATTTTTCTCTGAATGCTATGATTTAAAAAGGACACTAACAAACTTGACTATGTGCAGAGAACCTCAAAGGTTACAGGCTAAAAATCAACTCATGGTCAACCAATACAGGTTCTCAGAGTGAAAGGCGTCCCCCCAAAAAGTTTCCTAAGTAACCTAGATACTTTCAATAAAGAAAGATGTGCATACTTTTCTAATAGCAAGATTATTTTGAATTAGTCATGACAGGAGGAGGGCATAATTCCTCTAGCTCTTCTCATTAAACTCTTCCCAATTAGCCCGTGATGACTGTGTGACAAAACCCAGAAGCATGCCAGAGGGCTCTGGCATAACTTGGGTGTCCCCCACTCACCTCTCAGAAACACAGCTGGAAGGTGCGTCTTTCTAAACCCATGCCATTCTGACAGCCCCATGTTGCTGCACCCCTACCCTGCTGCCCCTGCCTCTTTCTAGTAATAGGACCAACAAATGCCTCCTCTCCCCCAAATACAAACTGCAGAATAGTAAGCAACTATGTATCATCATCCCACACAGCCCACACACCCCCCACAGACTTGCAGTAATATGTATTCCTGGCAAAATGTGTTTAGGGATCAACGGAAATAAGACAAATTATTTGTACTTAAACAATCCAAATACAGCAATATTGTGTTGATAAATGTGGAAAGATATTGTATGTGATTCCACAATTGTCTTTAGGTATAGGGTCCTTCTTATTCCTGTCTCTAAAGTTTATGTCATGAGGAATGAAAAGAGGGTAAAGGGGCACGGACCTCAGTTATGTGGACTTGTGCTCATACAAGCACTAGCTAACTTTTATACAGATACCAAGTTATGGTGTATATGGGATGGGATGTTATAGCTTTAATTTGTATTGAACACAAATGGGTCATCTCAAGTATCAGTAATTTATCAAGCATTACATTATTATTGTATATCTCATTAAAATGAGCAAAAATCCCAGTAATCATAGCTCCTTACCCCTTGCAAATGCCAAGCTGAGAGACAAATTCATGAACGAGATATGTAGAAAGTAGCTTGTCCAGGGGCATCTGGATGGCTCAGTTGGTTGGGTGCCAGATTCTTGGCTTCAGCTAAGGTCGTGATCTCAGGGTGGTGGGATGGAGCCCCGTGTGAGGCTCTGTGCTCAGCCATGAGTCTGTTTGGGATTCTTTCCCTCTTTTTGTCCCTCCCACTCGTGTTCACTCTATCTCTCTAAAATAAAATATAAAATCTTAAAAAAATAAAAGAAAGAAAGTAGCTTGTCCTAGGTGGGTGAGAGAGACCCTTTGTCCTAGAGGGAAGTGCTGCCGTCAAGTCCTAAGGAATGTCTTGAGGTCTATGCAAAAATAGGCAATGGTAGTTTCTAAACTTCTGCTCAACAGTGAGAACTGGTCTAATCTTCCCTTTCTTCTTGAGTCTGACCTACTCGTGATGAGACATGGTTGGTAATAGAAAATTCTTCTCGAAGACAGTCCTGTCAGTGCTGATGAGTGAATTCGTTCTGGGTGAAGGGGAGAAGGGAGGAAAAAGCTCTGTAGCTATAGCTCAGTGAGATGAAAGTGGAGGGGGGACGTGAGACTCATGCACCTGACATGGAAGCAGTGCGTGAGGCTGCGCCAGTCCACAGGGCTGGTGACCGGCAGTGGTTGCCTGAGTGCTCAAGGCCATGACTTTACTCAATGTTACTGTTATTCTGATGGTGGTGGTACTTGGTGTGAACCATGAGCTAAGTGCTAATATGTAACAATAACAAGGAGATCCAGCGTGTGATAATACACCAGCTCAAGGATATGTGTCCATGAGTCAATCAGGGAAAGAGCGTAACTTCCCTCTCAGCTTGGTCAAAGATATCTGGGTTCCTTCACCAACAGTCACATTCCATAATTCAGAATTCTTTCTTTTAAATCCTCAAAACCCATACACTCTATACATGTCTCCAAACATACCTGAGAATGTTGAGACTATGTTAAGTCTCTGTTCAAACATCATGACCTGTACAAGTGCAGACGGTCAAGGCAGATGCGGCTGTCCTGTTCTGAATGGCCACAGTGCTGGGAGATATCTTATCTTTCTGATGAAGGAATAATACGGTGATCCTCATAACCAGGGAGTGTTACTGAATTTCACTTTATTTTACACCATGAAATAGCTACTGTTTTTACCCCCGTCTTAAAGATAGAGAGTGCTGAGGCTAAGATAACTTGAGTAGTTTATGATCACACATGTACTAAGCGGTGGAGAGAAGATGAAAATCCATGTGTGTTTTTTTTTTAAAGATTGTATTTATTTATTTATTCATGAGAGACACGGAGAGAGAGGCAGAGACACAGGCAGAGGAAGCAGGCTCTGCGGGGAGCCCGATGCAGGACCCGATTCCCAGACACTGGGATCATGACCTGAGCCAAAGGCAGAGGCTCAACCGCTGAACTACCCAGGTGCCCCCAAATCCATGTGTTTCTGACTCTGAAGTCTGGTGCTCAACAACTAGTGGTTATAAGCTACTAGATTTGGGGAATCTCTCATTTTCCACTCAGGCTTAGTATCTGACTTCATCTGAATTCACCTCAAAATCAAATAGTTCAGATCAAAGCAAACCACAGAGAGTTCATTTAAATCTTTGTGCAAATTGATCTTAAAAATCAATGCAACCAAAGCAATTGAACACTTACTGTATTCAGGTACCCCACCCACCCCAAGTTCTGAAGAAAATGCTGGGTGAGGCACAGTGCCCAGATGTGGAAATCAGGAGAAGGAAGAGACACTTCTGGGGAGGGACCATCACACCCTGTTGTCAAAGGATCTGAGAGATCGAAGCACGTGCCTCTCATCTCATCCTGGTCTGGCTGGAGATGTCTTTCTTACCTCAGGTCTGTCGGGGTCAGGGGGGCACCTGATGGAGAGGAAGGAAGAATACTGTAGACAAAAGGGAAATCATTTATAAAGGGAAAATACGGTATATTGTGGAAACCGTAAATCTAGAAGAAATACAGGTCCATGTTGGTGTTAGCATCATTCCTTCTGCTATGTTTAGGTGATTCCAGTGGAGCAGAGACAAAAATAAATATTAAATATCTCTTCTGGATTTCATAGTCTGTTTTGAGGTACTTCTTGTGTTAGATATGGATTGAGGTGAAGGTTCACGTTTTTGCCTATAGAAATCAAATTGCTTCAGCAACGTTTATTTAAAGGTCATTCTTCCTCCTTTGGATTGCTTTTTTTTATCTTCATCAAAAATCAGTTGGGCATATTTGTATGGTTCTCTTTATGGGCTCTCTATTTTGTTCCATTGATCTATGTGTCTATCTTTGAGTCACACCGTCTTGATTAATTCAGCTGTATAGTAAACCTTAATATAGAGAAGAATACTTCCTCTCAGTTTATTTTCTTTGAAAAATTATTTCAGCTATTCTATGGCCTTTTTCTTTACATATAAAGGTTTGAATACGCTTGCGTATTATCTGCAAATTACGTTGCCTGCATTTTGATAGCAACTGTATTAAACTTACAGATGAATTTAGGAAGAATTGATGTCTTTACTATATGAAAACTTGCAGCAGATGAGCACAGCATATCTCTCCATTTATTTAGGTCTTCTTTTATTTTTTTAATGATTGTTTTGTAATTTTTCATATATGGATTCTATCCACGTTTTCAAAGATTTACACTAAGTACTTCATCTCCTCTGAGGTGCTTTTAAATAGCATCGTGCTTTGAACTTTGGTTTCTGCATGTTCATTGTTAGGATAGAAAAAGACAATTGATATTTGGTATTGAACTTGTATTTTCCAACTTTGCTGAACTCAGTTCTTGGAGATTTGTTGTAAATTATTAGGTTTGTTATAAATTCTTTGGAATTTTCTCTATGAACAATCATTTCTTATGTAAATAGGGATCCTGATCTTTCTTCCTTTCCAATTTGTAGAACTTTCATATATTTTTTCTTGCCCAAATTTGAATTGTATTGGCCCAAACTTCCAGGGCTCTGTCAGATACCAGTGGTGAGAGTGGGCATCTTTGCTTTGCTCCCCATCGTAGAGTGAAAGTATTCAGTCTTCCACCACTGAGTGTGACATTAGCAATAGCTTTTTTTTGGTAGATGTTCTTTATCAAGTTGAAGAAGTTCCCCTATATTTCTAGTATGCTGAGGATTTTATCAGTATGTTTTAAATTTTGTTAAACCCTTTCTTTGTAATGCTTTATATGATTGTATTATTTTTATTCTTTAGTTTTATGTTAGATTTTATTAACGGTTTTCAAATATTGAACCAACCTTCCTTGCATACTTGAAATGTTGTTCATGCTACATTATACTTTTCACACATTGCTGGATTCAATTAGCTAATATTCTGTTGAGGAATTTTGTATTTAACTTCATGAGTTGTCTTTGTCTCCAGTTTTCTTTTTTTGTACTGCCTATATCTACTTTTTTTTTTGTATCAAAATGATATTAGCTTCATAAAATGAGTTAGTAAGTATACCCTCCTATTTTTTGACAGATTGAGATTGTTTAAAATTATTAATTCTTTAAATGTTTGGTAAAGACCTTCAGTGGAACAATATAGGCATGGATATTTATTTTCAAGAGGCTTTAAATTTACATATAAATTCTTTCATGTTTGCAGGACTACTCTGGTTGTTTATTTCTTTGAATAAGATCTGGCAATTTGTGAACTATAAAGAATTGGTCATTTTCTTGTATGTTGTTGAATTTTTGAGCATAAAGCTGTTCATAGTAGTCTCTTATTCCTTCTATTGGCTGCAAGATCTGTAGGATCTTTGTTTCATTCTTTGGTAAGTTGTGTTTGTCTGTTTGCTTATTTATTTAATATTTGTCAGTCTTGCTAATGATTAATTGATTTAATTGACATTTTATTTTAATCAAAGAGCCAGCTTTTTTGTTTTAGTGAATTCTTTATTGTTTGTATTTAATTTTGTTGATGTCTATTGTTATCTCTATCATGTTCTGTGGTGATCAGTGATTCTATCCATTGTCATTCCCACTGTGCTATTTAGACCATCCAGTGAGTTATAGTTTTGACAGTTATATATTTCAGTTCCCTAATTCCCAAATAGGTCCCTTTACTATATTTTTAAAACATTTTAAATATGTTTCAAGACAATGTATAATTGCGTATTCAAGCCATTTTATGATGAATACTCTAAAATTCTTATTAGATATTGATAGCGTGATATTCACCTCAATGTTGGGGTCAATCAGTTTTCTTACCATGGTTATTTTTATCTCTTGATTCTATTTAAACCTTCTATTTTGCATGTACTCTTTTCAGGTCTAGCCTGTAGGTCCTGGGCTATTTTTGTGGTCTGTAGTTCCAGTGACAATTTCATTTCATCGCTGGAGCCCTTTCAATGTTATTACGGTAAGCTTCATTCTCCTGGTGTCACTGAAGCTCCAGAAGTCTTGTCAATGTTGCCTGGGTCACTGCTACTATCAGGAATGAATTAGGGAAACACCATATCTGGGTCCTTTTCCGCCCCTGAATGGAGGGCCAGGAGATACTGGGCCGGTTGGTGCAACAGGTGCCAGAGATGAGGCTACCGCGACTCTGTCTGTGTGTGGGGTGGGTCTCCACCTGCTCTTTGCTGACCCTGGCCCCAGGGCAGATTGGACCATTACTGCTTGGGTTTGGGGATAGCTTATGGATTCTGCTATCACTGCTTCCAGCCCTGTGTGCAGGGCTGGCATGGGGAGAACAGGGAAGCCTTCAGATGCTACAGCAGAGTGGGCTGCCAGTGCCTGGTGGGCATCAGACAGCATTTCTCCTCCAGATGTCTGCTGGGATGCCCCTCCTACAATGCTGGCTGGAGAAAGCAGCCTTTCTGCTTGGTTGACTGTCCATACCTGTTGGTAGTTCTGAGTGGCTGTCTTCCCAGTGCCCACATCAGAGTGGAAACAAAATCCAGGAAACACACTGTTCTGCTGTTACCCAAGTCCTGAGACCACCTTAAGTCTGCTTCCTCCACCTTTTGGAGTCTTTTCATGATGTTCTGCTGACTTATATTCCCACTGTATTTCGAGGAGAGGAGCAGGCTGTCTTGCCTCAAAACATAGGCTTTTTGCTTTGAAGTTTAGAATACTTTTCTTTCATCCTGAAGACTTTTTGTTTTTGTACCAGAAGTCAACAGGCCTTTGATACCTTGTAAATGATCCCCAACTTTAAAAAGAGAGAGAATGAATTCAAAATGTTGGTCAAGTCCTCTGCTATAGAGTTGAAGGTTGATGAAGCCAGAGAGCAAGGGTAGAAGGGCAAATCTGCTAACTGGCTTGTGTTCAGGTGGATTGGAAGAGAGGCCCAGCATCTGGCTCAGTGACTCCAAAGGGGACTTTGGGGAGTCAAAGTCCACACAGAGCTGGCATGTTCCATTCTGACATAGGGGTATGGTTTTCCTTGGGAGGAAATATAGCGATTTTTCCATATAAGGGCATTAAAATAAGTGCTCTTTAGAGTCCTAAAGACAACATATTAAAAAATAATGATATGAAGTAATACAACTGAAAGCATTATGAAGTGGTCATGGTTGGATGCCAAAAATCAACATGGATAAGTAAGTAAAGCTAAATCAGTCGCAGAGTTATTGGAGATTAAAATAAAACCAATACTTCTGCAGTGAGTTCAACTGGTAATGATGCCTATAAACCATATTTGGATGACAGGACCATTTAGCATTTTCTTCAAGTAGTGTGACTGCCCTAATGACAGCTATTTTATTTTTCTGAGACAATTTTTCATGGCAAATTAAGTTTAATCACATCATTTTTGCTTTATTTTGATAAGCACACAACTATACCCCAAGACCTATGGGCTGGCATGTAGCTGACTGATGGTGGTGAAGTCATCATGCCCATGGCAACAGGGCTCAAGCATCTCAACTTCTCTTCCTGAGGTCAAGCCATTGCACCAAGTTTAAGGGTCAAGATGATACCTTGTTGCTGGGAAAGAGTCATTGTTAACCTGAAATCTGTAAGAACTCAGCCAAATATAGTGTCTTTTTTTTTTATGATAGTCACACACAGAGAGAGAGAGAGAGAGAGAGGTAGAGACATAGGGAGAGAGAGAAGCAGGCTCCATGCACTGGGAGCCCGACGTGGGATTCGATCCTGGGTCTCCAGGATCGCGCCCTGGGCCAAAGGCAGGCGCCAAACCACTGCGCCACCCAGGGATCCCCACCAAATATAGTGTATTAACAAAAGTAATTCCTCAGGAGAGGAGCCCCACTCATATGAGAGGGCTAAGGAGAGGAAAAAAGAAAGGCTGAAGTCACAGCCCCAGAAGGCAGCGTTTATTAGCAGTTAATGTTGATTCCAAACCAAATATTTGTTTGCCAGGTTTGAGAATATGGAAAAAATCTCATGGATATCAGATACCCCTAATTACACTAATGAAAAGAATAGCTATTTATTTATTTATTTATTTATTTATTTATTTATGATTGAGGGAGAGAGCAGGGGGAGGGTAGGGTGGGGGGGGCAGAGGGAGAGGGTGAGAGAGAACCTCCAGAAGACTCTCCATTGAGTGTGGAGCCCAAAGTGGGGCTAGATCTCACCACCCTGAGATCATGACCTAAGCTGACAACAAGAGTCAGGTGCTCAGCTGATGAGCCACCCAGGCGCCCCAGAGCTGACCTAAATCTCAAAGAAGGAAATTTCTTCTTCATATCGATAAATGTCTGTAGGATGCATTAGACATTCATAGGGCTCAGGCTCATGATTTCACAACTACTTCAAGCATGTGAATACACAGCCAGCAGGCAGTGTGGGGGAGATACACCTAAGTTACATATAAGTAGAAATAAAAGGGGATCCCTGGGTGGTGCAGCGGTTCGGTCTCTGCCTTTGGCCCAGGGCGCGATCCTGGAGACCCGGGATCGAATCCCACGTCGGGCTCCCAGTGCATGGAGCCTGCTTCTCCCTCTGCCTATGTCTCTGCCTCTCTCTCTCTCTCTCTGTGACTATCATAAATAAAAAAAAATAAAATAAAATAAAAAAAAGAAAGGGAAAACATTAAGTGGTAAATGTGTGGATCAGAGGATTATTTTTCCCATGGTCTTATTGACCTGAAAGGGAATACCTAGACACATTTCATATTCTTGTCTTTTTCCTGTGATCAGTGTTCAGTTTCCTGAAGTTGTGTGAGTCATCTGATATTTATAGAAGTGTCTATATTATTGGATCTTGCAAACCTGTGATCCCTTCTCATCTTAAATTTTGAAAATATTCTATTCCTCCCAGTCTGAGCTGGCTTCAGTGTTAGGTGAATGAATTTGCATGTACCTCTCAGTCCAATAAAGATCGACATCCTCCATTTCTGTTTTGGGGCTGTGGCTTTGGGATAACTAAGGTTTTTGAGAATATAGGCTTCATGTAGCACTCAATCCCCTCCACAAGCATGAGGACTGGTACAACCAACAAAGGAAAATAATTTGAAAATTTGCATTGTACTTGGTAAGTCAGTCTTCATCAGATAACTGAGTAGGTATCTGCCGCTGAGTGGCTCTGGCACTCCGACCTAATTGAGACTGCACATTTCCCATCTGTAAATTAATTTGGGTGGAACTATGTGAGTAAAAGTGTTAAGAGCTGTAAGATTGTGCCAGCTAGCTGCTCCAAGACCAGAACAAAACTGAAAGAAAGCACAAGCATTAGGCCCTGTAGCCCATCATCAGTGAGGTCTTGAACTTTTCCTGTGTGCTGATTGGTGCACAAACCAGTTAGCGTGGGTTATACTAGACGAACATTGACTTCTCTGAAGACTATGTATAAGGCTTGAAAAGAAGGTCTCATCTGAAAAATATGAAGAAAAAACAGAGAAGGGATCCCCGGGTGGCGCAGCGGTTTAGCACCTGCCTTTGGCCCAGGGCGCGATCCTGGAGACCTGGGATCGAATCCCACATCGGGCTCCTGGTGCATGGAGCCTGCTTCTCCCTCTGCCTATGTCTCTGCCTCTCTCTCTCTCTCTCTCTGTGTGTGACTATCATAAATAAATAAAAATTTAAAAAATGTTTAAAACATGCTTAAAAAAAAGAAATAAAACAGAGAAATCAGAAAGGAAGTTGAATCAAATAGTCATAAATATCCCCAAATCAAAACTGGACTGTGTGTTTGCAGAAGCAAACAAAGCTTCCAAAGGAAGCTTCTCTCCGGGGAAGGTTTCCATCACTTCCTCATAGAATATCTGCAGGATGGCAAAGAATAAAAACAGGAACCAAGACACAGTGATGGAAAGGTATTTGCTGGTGTACGGTAGCATTTATTTTTTAAAAATCATGGTTCACAAACACAGGTTAAAAAATGAATAATACAAGAGGGCTTACATCCAAAGATATTGATGTAGTGAAATACTGGGGCACCTGCACCCCAATGTTCACAGCAGCAGTGTCCGCAAGAGCTAAACTGTGGGAGGAGCCTCAATGTCTTTCTATGGATGAATGGATACAGAAGATGTGGTCTATTTATACAATGGAATATTACTCAGCCATCAGAAAGGAGGAATACCCACTATTTACATTGATATGATGGAACTAGTGGGTATTATGTTGAGTGAAGTAAATCAGTTGGAGAAGGACAATCATCACATGGTCTCACTCATATGGGGAGTATAAGAAATAGTGAAAGGCATTATAAGGGAAAGGAGGGGAAATGAGTGGGAAAAATTAGGGAAAGAGACAAACCATGAGAGACTTCTAACTCTGGGAAACACAGTAACGGTTGTGGAAGAAGAGTTGGGTGGGGGGACAGGGTAGCTGGGTGATGGGCACTGGGGAAGGGACTTGTTGGGATGAGCACTGGGTGTTATACTATATGTTGGCAAATTGAATTTAAATTAAAAAAATATAAAACAAAACGAAACAAAATAAGAGGGCTTACATCTTGTGTCCTATGACTTTGCTGAACTCAGTCTCTTGTTCTAGAAATTTTTCTGCATCCTCCTTAATATTCCTAGGTGGACAATCATGCCATCTGCAAATTGGGAGGGTTTTCTTTCTTCCTTTATGATCTGTATGCTGCTTTCTTTTCATAGACTTGATGGACCAGACAGAACTTGCAGCTTTGTGTTGAACAAGGTGGTGAGAGCAAACACGCGGCCTTTAAGAGAAAGCATTCAGTCTTTCCCTGTTACATAATAGTAGCTGTAGGTTTTTGTAGATATTTTATCAAATTGACAAACTTCCCATCTATTCCAATTTATTGGAAGAGTTCTATCATGAACAGGTGTTCAATCATGTCACATGCTTTTTCATCATCAATTGATATTATCATGTGATTTTTCTTTGTTAGCTGGTTGATGTGGTGGACTGCACTGGTTTATTTTCAAATATAGAACCTACCTTGTATCTCTTGAATAAATCTCATGTGCTCATGGTATGTAACTGTTTTGAGCGAACTGCTAAATTGTGTTTGATGGTATTTTGTTATGGATTTTTATACCTACATTTGTGAGGATTGTAGCTTTTATATCTTTGTTTCTTTCTTTTTTTCCTTCTACTATCTTTGTTTGGGTATCAGAGTAATATGAGCTTCAATAGAATGAATTTGGATTTCTCCTGCCTCTTCTATTTCTTGGAAGAGATTGTGTAGAATTGGTGTTAAAATTATCCTGTGAAACTCTCTTGGTCTGCAGATTTCTCTTCTGAGAGCTTGTAAATTATATATATTTTTTCTCTTAATAGGTATAGGGCTATTGAGCTAATATAGGGCATATTGGCTGAGTTGTCATCTGTATTTTCTGAAGAATTGGCCCATGTCATCTCAGGTGTGAAGTGTATAATGCCAGTCGGGGGTGGAAGTCAGGCTCTCTCTTGTGTTGCCCTGAGCCTGCAAGGGCTGGGGTGTGTTCCCACCTGGCAGGGATGTAAGCCACTGCTGCGCTCTTGGCCTCCCTTGACAGCACTCGGAAGATAGCTGGGCACCTCGGTACAGCCAGGGAGAAGCCATCCGGGTCTCCCCTGACCACCTGTCAGAGCAGCAGCTCCCGCCTACAGAGCTCGGGAGTTTGAAGACATCCCAGCTGCTAGTCTGAAAGTTGACAGTGATCTTCCTTCATTTTCTTTCTGCCTGGATTTTGAGCAGATCCCAGGTGGGACTTTCCATCCCACCTATTGCAGGCCCTGGAGTTGGGCTCTCTCTCTCCTGCCCTTGCTAAGCGATGCTTGGCGCACATCGTTTCATCTCTCTATCCCTGGCTTCTTATGGCTTTAACTCCACTTGCCCTGGCTTTGAGCCACCCTCCCTCTCAGCATGGCTTGTTCCTACCTCTGCAGAGAGGGTGCTAATTATCCAGGTGCCTACCATTAAAGGAACCACAGTGAAAAGTTCCTTTTACTCTCTCAAATGAAGCAAATCTCTCACAACTTTGCCAGTCATTCCCCATTAAATTCACTTTGTAAGTGTGTGCATAGTGGGTTCATAAACAGATCACATGACAATTTTGTTTAAAAGTCGGAGACTAGGGATGAAGAACTCAGCAGGTCGTCTCTCTGTCCCTCCTTTATGTGGCATTTTCCTGATCAGTGAGAACTGCTTGGGAGGTTGAGTGATGCCCTCCCAGGGAGTGAAATGAGAATCTCTTGGAGGTGGTATCTGGGCTAAGGATGAAACTCTCTTCACCAACTTATAGCTTAGAGATGGAAGTCAATTTCTGCACCCCGTCAATAAATTAGTAGGATTTGGCAATTCCTGGACTTTCGATAGGATTTAAGTTAGCATTCTGAAATAATTAGAATGGAAAAATATCTTGATTGCATGTGTCTATAAAAAAGATGATCGAAGACTTCTTTGATCTTATCATTTAGAGCCCATCAAGAAAATAATGAAAGAGCCACCATCTTATCCCTCCTGCAGGAGACTCCGCTGGGCCCATGTTTCATTGCATTCAGGTGTGCTCTCATTGGGTTGGATGGCCCATCCCAGAGGCATCCTTGGTCCTCACGACTTCATGTTAAAGAAGCTGACCGATGGGACGGTTGGTGGTCGGCCCTGTAAGATTCAGGGGAACAGGAGGTGCTGACTCCCATGCGTGGGAGCCCTTCCTCTTACTATTGCGGTTCTCTGACAGAAGATGCTATCGCTGGATTTTTCACAGAGGAGGAGCTCCATTCGTGGAGGCTTGTCTTCCATAGGCCACAGGGAGGGCTGGGAAATGGCACCAGTGATGGATGTGTCGTCCCAGAAATGCTGGAGGCTCTGCCACCATTTCCTGCAATGCATGAGCCCCCGGGGCTGGATTCCTAGAGAATGGGTGCATTCTCCTTGAGCTGGTTAGCGGCTGAGAATCAAACTTTTTAAAAAAGATTTTATTTATTTATTTGACAGAGACAGAGAGAAAGCAGCTCAGGAGGAGCAGCAGGCAGAGTGAGAAGCAGACTCCCCGCTGAGTGGACAGCGTGATGCAGGGCTCGATCCAAGGACCCTGGGATCATGACCTTAACCAACTGAGCCACCCAGGTGCCCTCAAACTTCTTTGATAAAATAGAGAACAGCCCCCTAGTCATATACCGTTACGGCGTCTGATGGCTTCTTTGACTGGTTGAGCCAAAGGAGTGTGGGGCTAAACGGAGATGTCACACAGACGCTGCCATGCCAACCTCAGCCCAGACACCCTCCCGACCTTGCTTCCCTCCTGTCTGCAGGGGTGGCCGGCCTGCCGCAGGGTGGCTGGGCAGGTGGGACCCGAGCAGGGCTGGGGGTGAAGGTCGGAGCTGCAGTGGGCACGCCAGTGTCCAAAGCCCTGCTCCCTCCCGTGGGTGCCTGTGATTTACTGAGCTGCCGTTGGTCCCCTACAGGCATGTGGATGGGAGCACTGAAGGTCAAAGACATCCGCTGCTACAGGCAGGATTGAAATTTTACTTAGGTTGGCTATTTTTGTCTCTTATACATAATCTAAAGGGTTTCTGTCATCAGATTAATATGTAGATAGTGAGAGACACCATGTTTGGTATTTATATTTTGATGAAAAGATTTAAGATTTGAAAGCATTAAATAGATCCTAAAGTCCTTTGGTTGCTGCTGGAGGCCCTGCTTTGTTTTTCCCACCGACGTGGGCATCCCACACCATGGAGCCCGGAGCCCAGGGAGGCAAGCGCTCCCGAGCGGAGGCGAGGAGCTCATTTCCCCCATCAGTGGTGGTGGGAGGTGAAAGGAGGCGCACAGATGTCATCGGGGAAGAAGCTCATTGTTTTTCCACCACTTCCTGTGGTTTTAATTAAAACCCAAACCCGTTTGTTCATCTATTTAAATAAAATATAAAAAAGAAAAAGGAAGAAAATTTGGGCTCCTGATTTTAATACATCTATACATTCTTCCAGGCTGCCTGTCATTCATGCTCATGTTGGGGTCCGTTGGAATAAATTAAAATATACACATTCTCTCTCTCTCACACACACACAAGATGAAAAACAAAACAGAACTAAGTGTGTAATGACTAAGCCCTTACTCTGGGTTCCTGTTTGTCAGTGACAACACAGTAGCAGCCAAGCATGGCAGGCAAGGCGAGTGCTTGACACCCGCTGTAAACTCTTGTCTTCCTTTACAGCTGCTTCTGTAAACACATATGAATAATAGTTCTCTTGTGCCTTAAGCTGAGCAAGAGTTGCTGTTCTTGGAGCCTGGCCAGCTGCTAATGGAAGTTCGCTCCCCGCGCCCACACGTCCTTCTCTTGCCCTCAGCATGGCCCATTGCCCCATCCAGGGCCGTGCACACTCCCTGGCCTAGCCACAGGTGTTAATGGTTTCTTCCTCACCAGGGACTGGAGTATTCTCATTTGGAAAGTGAAAAAAGGAAAAAGAAAGAGAACAACAACCAGCAAATATCACAACGACGCCAGGCTTCAGTACCCATTCATTTATTCACTCAGTCATTACTGAGCACCTACTGTGTGCAGAACAATCCTGCAGTCTTGGGTCATCATCAGATGAATCGCACACCTGCCTGAGCTGGTGTTCTAAGGGAGAGGACAAGAGGACACAAGCAGTAAACAAAGTAAGATTACCCCGTGTCCCAGGACAAACCGTGTCCTGGGCCACGGAACACATGGATATGATAAGACAGACCAGCAGCGGAGGCAGGAGGCAGGTATTTTAAGAATCCAGCTGGTGTCGTTGGGGGTAATATTCAACCTCCCAGCATATCTGGGAAGGCTCACTTGTGTGCAATTCCTTTCCCAGCCTGGGGTGACATCACGGCGGGGGGAGGCCCCTTTGTTCTTTGGAGTCAGCATTCTTGTTGGCCCTCCTCAATCCTCATGACTTCAACTCTGTAGAATCAAATGCTACTCCCCAAAAAGCTAATTTAAAGGGCAAATTCACCCTAAAAAATAAAAATCAATTCCCCTTTCCACATAGAGAGCCAAGGGAATCAATATTTATGGATCTTGGGAGTTTCTGTACTAGTTTTTGAAATATGTTCTTTCTAATGGAAAAAAATCCCTTGTTTTCCCTTGGGCAGAGTTAGCATAAGGTCTAAGTGTCTACGAGTGTACAGGACTGCCTATCTATTAGGAGCAGTATAGAAGTTGCTGGAAGAGACTCCCATCTGACAAGTGCCAAGCAGCCCATTGGGTCTCATGTGCCTATCGTTGATCTTTGTTTATTAAGCACAGAGACAAGGAGCAGAAGCAGAGAAAGCAACCGACATTGATGCCTTTTGATGGACAAACCTGATTCAAAGAATCTGCTGTAAACACTCAGAATGGGTCATGCAGACATAATTCATCCTTGAAAAGTTCGGTGGGAGGAGCTTGAGGCGTTCAGTTTTCTTACACCACCTGGTTCACATTGACACCATGTTTTACTTAGCTTTGCTTATTTCCTTATGAGAATAATGTACAAACATTCTGTAATGAGCTTTACATATTTTTCTTCTTTTCCATGGTCCTAACTCAGACTTTGGTCACTTGACCCTTGAATTTAATAACGGCCTCCTTGGGGACCTAGTCACATTTAGCCTCTACATCTATTTTGTATATCATTGCCAGGTAATCCATTAGTTTTAAAAATTCAATATTCTCACCATATCATTTTCCTTCTTAAATGGCATCCTCTCCTACAGCTCTTGTGAAAGACTTGTGAGGTCTTTGATATTTATTCTACTGATATCTTCTTGGAAAACATAATACCTAAATGTGCACATAAGTCCTACCCTACAAAGGAAGCTACAGATGAGCGGTGTGAGACTCTGTAACACCCAAACTCCAGGAAGGGTAATTAGATATATTATGGGGCTAGTTTGACTACAATTGTGTGCATTCTGAAAATTATTTTGTAGATTTTATTTATTTATTTATTTATTTATTTATTTATTTGAGAGACAGAGAGAGAAAGCTTATGAGCATATGTGACCAGAGGAGGGGCAGAGAGAGAGAGAATCTCGAGCAGACTCCCAACGAGCACAGAGTCCAATGCGGAACTTGATCTCATGACCTTGAGATCAAGACCTGAGCCAAAATCAAGGGTTGGGTGCTTAACCAACTGAGCCTCCTGGGTATCCTAGTCCAAAAGTTTTATCACACTCATTTTGAAATAAAAATTTGTCAGCTGGTAAAGCTTCTTTTAAAGGATTTTGTCTGGAAAGGATATAATTGAACAACTATTTTAGCTTTTTTTCCCACTGTGTTTGGGTAAGAAAGGACCCCAATCAGGGCAGTTTCAGAATTGGGACTCTCTGACAAGGAGCACACAGAGAACTTGAGTCTCTTTTCTCTGTTTATCCATCTTTGTTGATCATTAATGTGATATCAAAGCCAGAGAAAGAAAATAGATCATGCAGTTTTTAGTGTCTGTTTCATAGTTGTGAGTTTCAAATAATCTAAATATTAATCTTTAAGAAACTATATTTTATATTTTGAGTATGTATTCATTTTATGATTATTCAGACATGTTAAAGAAAAACATTAATTTAACAAAGATGTCTTAAATTTTGTTTCAAACACCATGTTAACTACTAAGAATACAGAGAGTAATATGACAAAAGAGCTATTCGACGAACTTTAGTATCTAAGAGAGAAAACATGGGTGTAAACAGAAAGGTATGGGATTACAAAGATCAATAAACAGACAGAGAAAGATGTAGGGCAACTGTTGTATTTCCATGATCACTGAAATAATCTGATATTCCACCATTCCATAATTTGATCATCAAAATAATTTGATATTCACTAAAGGAATACACTGATTAGTTCACTAATAACACAGTGACTTGTTAACGAAAGCTATGCAAGTGTGTTAAGGAATACTGTAGATTATAAAAAATGTGAATGATTTCCCAGAAGAATTCTATTTCTAGTAATTTATCTTAGGGACATAATTAGAGAAATCATTATATTATATCATATATGTTATATATAGTGGTTCAAGGAATTATTTAAATAAAGTAAAAACTCAGAATCATCTAAATATCTAAGTAGGATGTTTTTACTATAATTATGACAAACGATTATGTAACCATTAAAAATCATTTGTAGAAATCTATGGATTGGCCTGTGAAAATGATCCCAATATATTGCATGTTTAAAAAGGTTATAAAATAATATTTAATGGTGTTTTTTAAATATTAGTTTTCTTTAATTTTCTATTACCTGTGCATGCATCACTCAAATTTACAAGTAAAATCATATTAACTGATGCACAAAAATTTTTGACAAAATTCAACATCTATTTGTTGAAATTGAGAGTTCAAAACTCTCAGGACAATAAGAGTAGAAGAACAGCTTAATCATTTGGTACAAAAAGTCTGTAGCTACTATGGGTACAGGAGGTACTGTGTTACTCTACAATGGGGAACAAGGCAAGAATATTATCTCTCACCGTAGTTATTCAACACAGTGCTAGAAGTGCTAATAACCATTGCAATAAGGTAAGAAAAGGGATACTAATCAGGGAAAACATCAAGAAGATGGCCCTCATTTTCAGGTGCTACAACTGTTTATTTAGAAAATTTTGGGAGCCTTCAAAAACTTTTAGAACTAAAATGTGAGTTCTGCAAGATTGCAGGGTACAAAAAAAATACAAAAATCTATCGTGTTTCTACATATAGCAATGAATATATAGGCATAAAAATCACAAATAAAATAACACTCACATCAATAAAAAAGAGAAATATTGAGGTATAAATTCAACAAGGCATCTGTATGATTTGTGTGGTCAAAACCAAAGACATGTCAATACTTTCCAAAATGATACACAGGTGTCCTAGATTTCCTACTAAAATTCCAACAGGAAATTTGTAGATATAGACAAGATCATTCTAAAATTTACATGGAAAGGCAGAAAAACTAGAATAGTTAAAATAACTTTTAAAAAAAGAATAAGGTAAGAGAATCCATATACCCAGTTTCGAGACTTATTATATAGTCACATAATCAAGACTGTAGTATATCTGCAAAGAAATAGACCCAAGTATAGATTTAACGGAATAAAGATCAAAGAAATAGAAGCTCACAAATATGCCCAACTGATTTCTGATAAAGGTGCAGAAAATGAATCTCACCCTAAGTCTTATACAGCATACAAAAATTAACTCAACATGAGTTATGTATTTAAATGTAAAGCATAAAACTACTGAACTTTTTCAGAAAAAAAGATAGGAAAAAAATCTTCACACTCTATGGCTAAACCAAAGGCATAATCCATTAAGGAAAAGTGGATTAACTGGACTTAATAAAATTTTAAAGAGTCGAAAAAAATTTTGTTCTGCAAAAGAACCTATTGAAAAAAATTGTTTTACAAAAGAACAATCTACATTGAAGGAGTACCTGGGTGGCTCAGTAGGTTACACATCTACATTCAGCTCAGGTCACGATCTCCAAATTTTGGGATTGAGCCCATATCAGGCTCTCTGCTCCACGGGGATTCTACTTCTCCCTTTGCCTCTCCCCTGCTTGTACTCTCTCTTACTCTCTTTCTCAATTAAATGAAATCTTTAAAAATCTACATTTAAATTATAGTATATATTATTTATCTATATAAATTATATAGATAATGCATACATTTAAATTTATTTATTTATTTATTTATTTATTTATTTATTTATTTATTTATTTATATATTCTGGGATCTGGGACAATCGATATTTTTAAAGGTAGCCAGCATGCTGGAACTTCCCTTACCCCATAGCCTGTTGACATATCCCACATCAATATATTCAGTATATATTCAATATATCTATAAAGAAACTCAACCTTTCTTACTCCAAACCAGCTTCGCCTTTGATTCATGGATTAATGTGTTTCCCTTCTTTAGCTGGGCTCAAGTACAGGAAGCTGTGTTTGATTCCCCCTTTTACCTTCACCCATATCCCTCCAGTTACCATACTCATTCATTGCGTCTTGTTTGTTCATCCTTCTTTCTTTTACATTTCCAATCTAATTGAATCAACTGGGGCTCTCACCAGCTCACATGGCAACATTTACAATGGCCTCCAAGCCGGTACCCGACTTCTAGACCTTTCTATCTCTCATCTGTGAATGCAAAACCTGAGAGATGCATTTAACAGAAATTCTACCTCCAGTTCAAACTGCCAAAGAAGTAGGAAGAATATATGTCAATTCATACTCTTTACCTGGTTCTGCCAAGTCTTTTGGCCTCAAAATTTTTCTTCCAATCCTTACTTTACTTACAAGTGTCAACTGAGCCAAATATAATTTCTTTGATATCACTGCATGTGCACCCTTTCTGTTTCTTTGATTCACATTCATTAAAAAGTACCACCGACCATTGTGTACTTGGTGTTTGTCAGGGGCTGTAGACACAGGAGTGACCCAAACAGGCATGGTTTTGGGCCTTAAGGAGCTTGTAGTTCAGTAAGATCAGACAGATTGAACAATTGCCATTCAATAAATAAGTAATACGAATAAAGAGTGGTGACCAAGTTAGCTCTCTTCATGCAGATACCCAAAGGCAGCATTGAAATGTGAATGGTTGTCCCACATCTGAGGTCAGGATATGCATTGTAAGGAGCTGGAAGGGAATCTGTTTGGCATGAATTTGGTGATAAAGGCAGGCTTGGCGAAACAATGAAAAATAAGCAGTAACAATGAAGTTTTTAGGCAATGCTATGGACTTTGGATTTTTCCTTAAGTGGAAGAGTAAAGCCACCCAGATGTAGAGAGTTTTACTTTACCATCCTTATTGGGAACACTGGTTGTGTGCTGAATGGGAAGGAGGGAGACAATCATGGAGCAGGGATTACATTGGGGAGATTATTGCACTAGCCCAGGTAAGATATGAGGTTAGAGTCTAATGGGAAATACAATCTAATGGGTAATTACAATTGTCAAGAAGGTTCCTAGGAACAAGTATAGGATCTATAAAGACATTATATCAGGTTAATCTAAATTACACTGCAGATTAAGAAAGGGCTTCCCTGAAGAAGTGATGTTTAATCTGAGACCTGAATAATGAGTGTGGATTAGTGAGGCAAAGTGATGGAGAGAGCCATTACAAAGGATATAAGACTGAAAAATTTCAGGCCCTTTTAAAGAACTGAATAAAGACCCATGTGATAAATGTGGGAGGGTGGAGGGATGGGGTAACTGGGTGATGGGCTGTCCTTGGGCCTTAGGACCCTTTGATGGAATGAACACCGGGTGTTATACTATATGTTGGCAAATTGAATTAAAGTAAAATATTTTAAAAGACAGGAGAAAGCCAGGCTAGGAGGCATTAAAGATACGTAAGTCCACTTACATTGAGTCTCCCTGACAAGGTAACTATTGGATAGTATCCTTGCAGCAAAGGGAAGCTCCTGGATGGCTTAGGGCAGGTAGAGGTAAATCAGGAAGATTTCTTTGGCTGCTACATGTTGGGTTCATCATACAGAAGCTGGGAGGTGGAAGGTAGTGCTGTGGCCTGAGCCCAGGTGATGCCTCTGATGAGCGAGTGGGGCTGACCTGTACTCTGTGGTCAGAATTCAGAAACATTCAGCAGACCGACTCAATAGGATTTGGTGATTAATTGGATGAGGTAGTCGGAGGTGGGGGGGTGCTTTAAGAATAACTTCAACATTTCTGCCTATGGGATGGAGCAAGTTATTAAGATGGGAAAAACTCAGATAATACAAGTCAAACAGAAAAGGAGAGAAATTCTCACCTGGATTCATTAGCTTTTCAAAATAACATGAATGAGTTTAGTGGATCGGTACTGACTCATGTTATGAGCACCAAGCCCAGAAACAGAGCATCGCACTGGCCTCTGAAAATTCTTCCATTTCCCTCCATAGTCCTTGCGAAAACCATCATCCAGAATTTCTCGTTACAGTATTTTGTAATATCTTTATGGTTTTTTCCTCAAAAATGGCTTTATTCTTTTTAACCTTTAGGTAAATAGCATCAAATATAGGTCTTTTCCCCCATGGCCTTCTTTTTTTGCTCATTGTTACACTTGGGAATCATCCATGTGAATGTGTGTAAATATCCGGTCATTTTCATGATGTTTGGTGTGTATGGTATTGCATTCTCAAGACTCAATTAGTTTATCCACTGTACAGTTGGACATTTTCTGTATTTACAGTCTTTACTACTGCAAAGAGTGCTGCTTCAGGCATGTTTCCTGGTGAACACATGGCTGGGCCTTCCCAGGGTTTGAAGTCAAACAGGAATGTCTAGGCCATAGGGCAGGACTAACTTTATGTTTGGTGGATAATGAGCATCACTTCCCAAATGTTGAGGTGTGATTTATACTCTGACCAGCAATGTGTGTATTTGATTGGCTTTTGTGGATTCTTGATAATATCAGATGGATGATTTGGAGGAAATAAGAAATGTGATTTCATGGGTTTTTTTCCATTTCTTAATTTATAAAAGAGATTGTGCGCCTTTCATGTGCTTTATAACCATTTGCGTTTTCTCTTATGTGAACTGCTGATTTGCATTTCTGCCCATTTTTAGCTGAATTTTCAGAAGTTTTCTTATAGATATGTGAGAGTTCTGTATAGCTTCTGGAATCAAATTCTTTATTCTCTGTATAACAAATACCCTGTAGTTTGTGGCTTATCTTTTCTCATTTACCCATTGCTCATCACTTGCTGCTCTTAATTTCATTCAGTGCAATGTATAACTTTTTCCCTTTATGATTTTCATTTATTTTGGCTTGATTCAAAACTCCTTTCCAAAATTTGGTCTTAAAGGTATTACCTGAAAGGTTTAAAGTTTAACTTTCATATTTGAGTACTTAATCTATTTGGAACTGATATTTGCTTCAGATGTGAAGTAGGAATCAGATTTCATTTTTTTCTATATGGTGAACTAATTTTCTCCTCATGTTTTATTTACTAGACTGTCCTTTTCCTGATGCTCTGCAATGTCTTTTCTTTTTTAAATGAATATTATGAATATTTTTTATTCCTTTATTAACATGTACATTTTAGAATTTGCTTCTCAGATTTCAATCCTCAAAAGCTAGAATTTTTATCTGAATTGCATTGATTCTGATAATTGCATTGATAAATCTGAGAAAAGCTGAGTTCTTTTTTTTAAGTATTTATGTAAATTCCAGTGAGTTAAAATACAGTATTATTAGTTTCAGGTGCATAATATAGTGATTCAATATTTCCATAAATACCAGGTGTTCGTCACAATGCCTCCTTCATCCTCATCACGTATTGCATCCATGCCCCCATCCACTTGGTATTTTTACCCTATTATATGTCTCTTATTTTATTTGTCTTTTTAAAAGTTTCTTAATTAAATTTTATAGGTTTCTATATGGGTTACTATTGCAAGTCTTTTATTACATTTATTCTCAGCTATCTTATTATTTTACAGTCATTGTAAATAGTAATTATATTTTCTATTTGCTTCTGCAATAAAGATATACAATCAACATTGTCTGTTAATGTTATGTTGCCATTATTATTAAGCTGCCTTAAAGACTTTAATAAGTTATCTATAGAACCTTTTGATTTTACAGTAGGCAATCACAAACATTTATTTTTCAATTATTGTAGTTGTATTTGTTTTCTTATCTTATTGCATTGGAAGGAATTTCTATAAATTTCAAATAAAATCTTGATAGTTGGCTTCATTTTTTATATCTAGTTCTGGAGTGAATAATTTTAGCAGTGCTTTTTCATTGATTACAAACCTTAAAATCCTCTATCAGTTTATAAAATTTTTCTAATACTTCTAGGTTGCTAAGATTTCTTTTAAAACATGAATGAATACAAGTTTCATTGAAATTCTTTCTGTATTTCTGACATTATTGTAGAGATTATTTAGTTTTTTTCTAGTGCTTTCTGTTGATTTCGTGAATGACATTAATATATTTTGTCACACTGAACCAACGTGATATTTATGGAATAAACTCAACCTTATAATTATGACCTTTTAAATATAATGCAAGACTAGATTTTATAATATATTTCTTAGATTTTTTGCCTCATTTTTTTTAGAAAGAATTGGCCATTTTTCCAGTGAGTTACTTAGCTTTTTTATTCTTATTTATTTATTTTGATACAGAGAGCATGTAAGGTTACAGAGGACAGGGGCAGAGAGAGAATGAGAGAGAGAGAGAGAGAGAGAGAGAGAGAGAGAGAGAAAGAGAGAAAGAATCCCAGGAAGACTCCCTGAGGAAGGTGAGGCCTAATGAGCAGCTCCATCTCATTACCCTGAGATCATGACCTGAGCCAAAATGAAGAGTTGGAAGCTTAACCAAATGAGCTACCCGAGTGCCCCTAGCTTTTTTATTCTTGATATATTTTTTAAAGATTTTATTTATTTATGAGAGAGAGAGAGAGAGAGGCAGAGAGAGAGAGAGAGGCAGAGACATAGGTAGAAGGAGAGCAGGCTCCATGCAGGGGGCCTGATGTGGGACTCTTTCCCGGGACTCCAGGATCACGCCCTAGGCTGAAGGTGGGCACTAAAACAATGAGCAACCACGGGATCACTTTTATTCTTGATCTTGATTAGTCTTTACTTGGTTTTGTTTGCACTCTTAGCTGTAGCTTCTTAAAAATGAACTTTGGAATGATCCCTCATTTAATATTCTTTGAAAGATTATGTGTGAGCTTGGTATTATCTCTCTGATGGAACTAACTTATAAAACTATTTCATCCTGAGATCTTGATGGGAAGAATTTACTAACTCAATGTCTTTAATGGTTATAGAACCACACATGTTTTTTATTTTCTTTTGAGAAATTTTAGCATAATGGTATAATTTTGGCAAATCATATATCTTGAAGAAATTTCTTTGTTGGCATAAATTATTGAATCACTAGCTTCTGCATCTTACAGTTTTAGTCTTGCTTCCCTTGGGTTTATGCAGAATTTTTTTTATAATGTCTTATGTTGAATACAAGTTCTGATATGTTACTTTTTTTAAAAGAATGTATTTTTTTTACTTGAGAGAGAGATAGCACAGGCAGGGGGGAAGGGCAGATTCCCCCTTGAATTGGGACCCCTATGTGGAGCCCAATCCCAGGACCCTGAGATCATGATCTTAGCCAAAGGCAGAAGACTGAGCCCCCCACTCCGACATCTTGATAAGTTGCATTTTAATTATCATGCAATACTGTATGCTTTCCATTTTGCACTTTAATTTCCTTTTTTCACCAGTAAGTCATTTTAGTGTGTTTGTTGTGTGTGTGTGTGTGTGTGTGTGAATATATGTACATAAGTTTTCACTTTCATAAGCATGTTCCTTTTTGTTCTCTTTTGGTAAGTGATTTCCAAGTGTCCTGTGTGGAGTTATATTGTCATCTATCCATCCATCTGTATTTTACCACTGCTCTAAAGCTTGTTGAAATTTACTGGAAAGCATGATACTTGAAGAATTTTCATATGAATTCCATCTGTGCCTAAAAAGAATGTGTAGGCTCCCATAGTTGGGGACAATATATCCTAGATGTAGGCACTATCTCAAGTGTAGGTAGTTTGTGCCTTATTTTTTCTGACTTATTATGATCATTACTACTGTTATTTTGCTGTGTTTGATCTATTAGTTGCTAAGAGCAGTTTGATAACATTGTCCATTAGAATTATAATGGTAGGTTTTGCTCTATTCATGTCACCTTTTTTTAAGTTGGGTGCATCAAATTTAGATGTTCCATCTTCAGATGAATTTTAGTATTTTGTCTTTCAACTACTCAAAATGACTCATTCATTTCTAGTACTACCCATTATATTAACCCATTTTGACTGATATTACCAAAGCCATACTTGATTTCTTTTATTTGAAAGTTTATTTATTTGCCTGGTATATATTTTTTCATGAATGTACATTCAATCTTTCAGGAATCTGCGGTTTTATTTTTGTGCATACAGGCACATATTATCAATGTTTTTAATCCTTACTGGAAATCTTTGTCTTTTAATTGGATAATTTTGTGCATGGTATTATTGTGATCGTGATGTAATCTTTTGGCAGTTAAAAGATTTAGAAAGCTTTCAGCTTGACTTTTAATTTTTTTCCACTAATTAGTGAAATAGGAATAAGTTAGCAAGCAAGCTTAAAGTTTTTCAATTTACTTTCTAATCCCTGGAAAAACTTCCCTGTACAATGAGGTTTGTAAGAATAACTTATTCATCTATATGACTAACATACTAAAATTACATCCTAAAGCCTCCTGCTTGCCTCCCGCTGAGAGAACAGCCCCAGAAGCTAGCCCTGCAGTATTTGGCCTCTGCCTGCACTTTTGGTCACAACAGGCTCCAGCCCCAAGAGCTCCTGCATACATGGGAGACAATGAGCTGGTTCACCGTTGTGATGAGTCAACCAAGTTGTCTTTGTCTTTGAGTGTCTGAATGTGTTACACAGATGAAGAGTGAGATGTCATTAGTGGAAATGCAAAGCCACATGACTTCAGGTCCACAAAGTCAGGGATGAGCAGGAAATGTGAATGAGCATTGAGGAACATGAATGGATGGTTGGAGAGTTGGGTGCCATGCAAGCGGAGATAGAACAGGGGACCCAGTGGTGAGAATCTACCCCTCTTGCTGCTCTGGCTACAGCATCATGAGTCATCCTGAACTCAGATGATGGTGTAGTCCTGGGAGTTTCCTACTGCTGTGCCTTCAAAGAACAATTTTACTTTTCTTAAATTTTCAGGAATTTTCAACTCATTAGCAGTCCAGATATCACATGTGGATGCAAAATATCTCATAATGACATTGGGGTCATGACATAGCTAGTTATTGTCTTACATGTGCAATCAAGTGTATTGTTTTCATGCAGGTCATACACCTGACTATAACTCACAGTATGCTGGCCATTTAGGTCAACATGTAAGAAGAAAGCAAATAAGCTTTTGCACTACAACAGAGAAAACTTTTATGATCGAAATATTAAGTTTGGAGCTTATAGAACCTGAAAATCTATGTTTAGGAATCAAGGTCACTTGACTTTTACCGAAGGCCAAGAAACAACGTTATTAGGGATATGTCAGAGCAGAACCCACCACAAAGATTGCCGACAAGGTGGCAAAGAGCTACCAGCTTAATGTGTTTTGTATTTTTTACTTGGTAGGAAGAAGGTAGGCTGCTTGACCTTTTATTTTATTCTGAGGCAAGCTTTTCTGGTCTCTGGAGAGAGAAGCAGCATCTAATCAAAAAGCAGAAGAGCATCCAAGCAGTCCACATGCCTGTCCTTAGAAATGCTGATTCATTTCAGGGTCCTGGTGAAGTGAGTGTGATGGTCAAGTCTAGGTTGGATCAGGACAAAGTGCTTTGTGAGCTTTATCTCAGCCTCACTGGGAGGGCAGCAGGTCTGGAGGTCAAGGTCAAGAAGGAGGTCGGAGAGCTAGCGCTCTGTTCCATTGCACTGGCTTTCAATCTGTTCGCCACTGGATAGAGATCTTCAGCTCCCAGCCCTACCGGCCTCCTCACTACACAATCAACTGACAAGCACAAGTAATTTCCTGCTGTGATCCCTTCAGTGATATCCTGAAAAGAGAAGAAAATAAATGGGGGAAAATCTGTAGCAAACAAGAGTATCCCTGAAGCACACTGCCTGGAAAGACTGGGAATTCCAGGGACCACGTGTGAAATGCTCTCTGCTTCCATTCCCTTCAACTTAGAAATTATTTATTTATTCTTTCCAATTCTCCTAAGCATCCTCTCCCCCAAATTGCACATGTGTGACCTATTACATCTTTCCTGCTTTACTTTTATTGCACAGAACAAAAAATGAATGGATGTTTTCCCTTTTTATTCTACTCAGAAATCTCTAGCCATTTAATATTGACTGACAAATGAATGAATGGAACTAGATAAATTAGTAAGAGACTGTTCTCTGTAATAGTGCTTTGTGCTTTCTGCTGTGCTTTGGGCCACTTTTTTTTTTTTTCTTTCTCATTGAATAAGTAGTTGTACATTCAGTGGGGATCATGCAAGTCTGCCATCAGAAGAAACAACAGCTTGCCTCCGTGTTCTCTCACCTTCCCAGTGCTAACCACTACTGTCTGATGGGGAATGGGAAAGGGGGAAGCCTCTATTCTTAATCTGTGGTTCTATGGATGAAGGATGGACAATGGAAGAAATATGTTTTATTCTGCCTCTGGTTCTCCTGAATGTAGGATAATTTGTAAGATGGTGCATTCAAGGTAATTTTAGTCCAAGTAGTAACACTAGAGTATCTGCTGAGTGCTTCCTTGAAAGCTTTGGGACCACCTCTGATTATCCTCCAGAAGCCCAGTGAGTAGGTACTCTCACCCTGACTTTAGAGATAATTAAGCCGAGGCTGAGAGAGTGTAGGGAAATTGCTGGAGATCGCACTAATTTTCCACTCTCCTGTATCTGCTGCAGACATCTAATTCATGTCTGATCGCATCAAGCTCCAACTCTCCCATGTTGGCAGTGTCCTTGGAAAGTCAATCCCCTGGAAGACTGGCTATTTCAAGGCTATTTCCTGAATATCAAGAGACACCTGAGCATCATGGCCCCAACAACCACCACCTAAGAATAAAAAAAAAATGGGAAAGTGAAGGAATACACCTGTGATTGGTGAATTTTATGCCATGGGCATGACAAATAAGGAAGGCAGTTGTAAACTGAAACTTTTCAATGATTTACAAAAAAATACCCGCTAAATTACCTTTCTCGGCCTGTTTCTTTTTGTTGTTTTCTTTCCTTGTTTGCTGGGGGATGATTTATGCGTATAGGTTAAGACTCTGTAATCATTATTTACACGTGGAAGTAAACAACTCTCACTACCGTGCATCACATAGCTAGCAGGGTGTCCTCGGCAAGAGACAGAGTGACAACAAATCAGCTCTAAACCAAAGGACATAAAGGAGAGGAGATGGACCCTGAACAATGAAAAAGAGATTACACCAGAAATCAATGTTTCCTCTAAGATGGCTGGTCTTCTAAAAAGATTTTTAAAAATTAGGGTCAGAATGGGAGAAAGTTAAAATTGAGTAAAATATCTATAGATTAAGGTTGATAACTTCCAGGATTCAGAAGGGGAAAAAACGTAGTATATCAAAAAAGTCTCAGACTGGAATGCTTGATGGATGAGAGATAGTGTGTCCAGCAACACAATGGCATATTGTCTTTATAGCCCACAAGCTCTCATGCTGTTTTATAACAAGATAAAAAAAAAAACATGAAAAAGAATAATACTATCTAAGAATAGATACATATTTCAGAGTATTGGGTCATTATTATGTGCTGATTTCATAAGTTTTTATTTTCTATCTGATTAAGGACCTTGCTCAGCAGGCCCTGAGCCATCCTGCAGGCATCAATGCACCATGGTGTCACGAGGCACAGACCTAATGGTCACTTGCATGGAAGAAAACTAGAATATAATTATATAAGGTTAGAACAGGTGTTAAAATTCTATTTTAGGTTACAGAATGCAAATAAATTTAAATCTGATTCCACATGGAAACAGTGACTCTTCGAAATAGGGTGATTTTTTGAATTAGAATATGAAATTCAGTGAAGTTGGTTGATTCATAAAACGTTAAGAAGTGGGTGTTGCCTTGGAAGAAGACAGCCCAAGTGAAAAAGCTGAAACCAGAATCATCTAACTTACCTGCCAGGCCAAACCATCAGTCAGTGGAGTTTGGACCTGAGTCCCTGGCTCCCTGGGGAGTAACAGGTGCAGTACGTCTCTCGGTTTTAAAAGTGGTTGATATGCAGGTTTTCTCCATTGGACCGTTTGGTGGTTTACATGGAGAGAGAGGTGGGTATTCACTGGTTGTTTTGGAGTGCAGAAGGGCACCCTGACTGCTAACTAAAGTATAGCATTCTGAGGCACAAATGAACCACACAGAAGGAAAAGTTTGCATAAGAACTCAGCTCTAAAAACAGAATCAGCACTTGGTTAAGCAGTAGATTTTGTTTGTTTTGGTTTGTTTTGTTGGTTTATTTAATAGGTCTGCTGGGATCTCCTGAAACTGTGCCTTCTATTTTATTTTATTTTTTTAGCCTTCATAAACTAATCAACAATCTTCTCTTGTCTCCAACTAAACCGGAATCATGACTGGCAGTCCCTCAAGAACTTGAAAAGTTCTTTTGTTGAGGCTGTGTTGGGGTCTGTGAATATGAATAAAGAAATCGCACATTTCTCAGGAGGATAGGGTGGTATTTCTGCCAAGGGTCCCTGATTAGCGGGCTTCATTGTTACACGTTTATTAACTCAGATGAAATCAATATATTCACCAAGACCCGAGGGTTTTCTCAAACATTGTTCCTTGAAGCACTATTGTGTTTACATCAGGGCAAAGTGGGGCATCTTCTAATGTAACATTCAGCCGTGATGGATCAAATTACCTTTTATTTTAAAAAAATCAAAATTTCCCTTTTGGACATTTAGTGAATGGCAGGCTTGACCTTTACCAGTTTGTTTTCTGCTTCATTGTACTCAGGACCCTGCTGGCAATGGAATGTATATTTCCTTTCTGCTCTCACAACCCAATCTGACCTCTCTACGATAAAATTGAGACAATGCAAGTTCAGAAGGCTTCTTTTGTGAATGCTTGGATTCAGAATCGCCCCTGAAAAATAGTCACATGCATGATACCTGATAGGGAGGGTGTCTTAGTAATTGCACCTTACTTGATCATTCACATTAAAATTATCATTGTGTAAAATTTTCATCCCTGATCATCAAATGTGTTCTTACTATAATTTTTAGAGTTAGATAGGATGCCTTCTTCTCTCATTTTGTACATTGTTTTTTTACCTTAAAAATTTTTTTTAAAGATTTTATTTATTTATTCATGAGAGACACACAGAGAGAGAAAGAGAGAGAGAGAGAGAGAGAGAGAGGCAGCGACACAGGCAGAGGGAGAAGCAGGCTCCAAGCAGGGAGCCCGACGTGGGACTCGATCCCGGGTCTTCAGGATTACACCCTGGGGGGAAGTGCTAAACTGTTGAGCCCCCCGGGCTGCCCTAAAACTTATCTTTTTTTAAAAAAAAACATTGGCCTCCATTTTTTAATTGTGTCACAGAATCGTGAAAACTCTTTAGTACGTGGTTTACATCATGGTTTTAAAATACATTTGTTTTTACTAGGAGAGGGTTCAGACTCTAATTTCACATAAGCTTTACCTCACTTTGCCTGCCCACTGACACACACACTATTTCTTTTCCCGCTGAGCTTCCAGCAGGTGTCATTGAGATACCAATTTGTTGGAGCTGTTTTCTCAGAACACTTTTTGGCTTGATTCTAGAGAGATTCTTACAAAAAGAATTCTTTTGATTGAAAAAAACAGCTGAGGACATTATCATCTTGTATACTAACTGGAGATGGTCTGCAATGATATGTGTTTTCACTCTCAGGATGAGCTATAATCAACACAGTATGTCCCTCCTCTCATGCAGGCGATGTGTGACAGGTTCCGATGTAAATTTGTTGACACTGTAAATGGTAAATGTCAACAAATTCCAAATAAAGTCAGCTAAATAAGCTAGTGTAAGAAATACAGCATACATAAATCCAAAGGTAGCTATTGCGAGGTTGTGGATGTTGGTGCTGTAAGTGATTCATGAATACACATCTGCACTGGAGTCTTTACCCCCCAAATGATAGGAGTCAAGATGGGCGTGTCATCTCACTGATCTATCATAACAAGCTGGACCTAGAGGAGCTATCTGAGGTCACTTAATCTAGCTTCTAATTTTACAGATGAAGACACAAAGATGAAATGGGAGTAGGGCTTAGATCAGCCTATGGCTGGAAAGAAGGGATCTGGGGCTAGAAATAAATTCTCACTCTGAGGTTTTTCCCACTGCCCAATCCGGTCTTGGCTTGGTAATTTAAAAATAAACAATACAATAAAGCAAAGTATAAAAACACTGGTTGTAATACTAAAAACTGATTTAACATTAGGCAAATTTGTTCCTTTTTAGGCAATTTGTTCCTGAGATGATATGCTTATTTGTGTTAGCATGGATGGGACTTGGGGGTGCTTGTCTGGCTTGTTTGGAAGAAAGTATGCTCTCAGGGTTGTGAGTTCAAGCCCCATGTTGAATGTAGAGATTATTTAAATTAAAAAAAGAAAAACATGGGTGGGATTTACTTCGTTTCAATTTCCAAGTTGTAATTCCTGTTTAGACCGTAAACTGTCAGAGATTTGCCAACTCCTTTGGGGAACACTTCAGTAAACTGAGGACTCAGGGATGTAAAGACATAATTTGAAAAGCCTTAAAAAGTGGTCACATGGGCTAGATAAAAATCTCCCAGATATATTGTAATTTTTAAAAAAATTACATTTGGGGAAGCATTTTCTTATGACGCTCTAAACTTGGTAAAACGTGCCTTCTAAGTCCACATGAATTAAGAGAGTCATGCTTTGTAGATATATTAAATCAAGTGGTTTCAAGTATCTTTCTTCTCAGAGGCCAGTCAACATGGTGATAGGGCTCAGCCTGGTTGTCCTGGGACACCTGACCCAGATGCCTAGCCACCACACTGTCAGGAAGCCCAAGCTTGTACCTTACAGAAGATACTAATCATTATTTGTCTTTGATCATATAATGTACCCATACAGATCCAGGTATGTGTGGAAAAATCATATAGCATGATCCCTAAATTCATCCTTCAATGGTAAATAATTTGACTCTGGTCAGGAATGATAGTAAACCTTCGATCTCAGCCAATCAAGAATTTACTCATACAAGACACCATTAACTATTTTGAACAATTGAATCAGATTCCGTATTTTTGGGGTCTCATTCTTGAAACCACTTCTATGATTTATAAATTCCATAGAAGAGGTTTTCCTTCTCCTGAGATCCTCTCGTCTCACCACAGCTGTACTCTTCCTGTTACCTGCCTCCTGCAGACCTGGTCTTTCTGTGACCACAATCCCAGGAGTTTGCTCTCATTACTGGAAGCCATTCCATATCCTTTGCTTTTACTGAAAAAGATAGTTCTTAAAATGTGACTGTTTTCATCTACTTTTAAATATGATTCCCTCCCATGTGACGAATAAGGGGGAATGGGGAGACTACAGGGACACCGTGGCTGCTGGGCCACACAACCCCTCTGATCAGCCAACTGGGAGGAGAGTGGGGCGAAGTACGTGGAAGTCCTGTTGTGAGCTGCCCGTGGTTGTTTAAGTATATCACATTGCCACTTATAATGCCACCCAAATACTCAATAGATCCATGACTTACGTGATGGTAAAGCAAGTGAAAATTATGAGTGTTGAATTCTAGAATTCATTTATTCATTGGTTTATCAGTAAATATTTGCTAAGCACTCCCCTTATGAAGCCTGTCTCTAAACATGAAGGATACCATCGTGGATAAGACACCAAGATTCCTGCTTCCATGGAATTGAGTTCCAGTGATTTAATGGGGAGGTGAATGAGCTTATGAGCCTGCAGAGGTCACATGCATTTGAGTTCTGGACTTAATCTCATTACCATTTTTCTTCTGATTCATCTCTTTTTTAAAAAATTTTTATTTATTTATGATAGTCACAGAGAGAGAGAGAGAGAGAGAGGCAGAGACACAGGCAGAGGGAGAAGCAGGCTCCATGCACCAGGAGCCCGATGTGGGATTCGATTCCGGGTCTCCAGTATCGCGCCCTGGACCAAAGGCAGGTGCCAAACCGCTGCGCCACCCAGGGATCCCTTTCTTCTGATTAATGAACATATTTGCTCATTATCTCAGTTATACCTCTAATTTCCTCATGTAACAGGGGGCAGGTTTGATAACAGTAATCTTGAGATTTTTGGGTTGTTAGCCTGCCATCGGATTTTGATCATGCCTCTCTGCTAATTTGCATGAGAGAGATTTTTTGGACACTAGTTAAACTATTTCAAAATCCATCTTATTAATGTGAAGAATGAATTTATGCATGGAGAAATGATAGTTCATGTTTTAATATTTTAATTGAAATACTAATAAAATAGTGCACAACCCAGGTATTTGGAAATACATGGGGTTTTTTTTGTTGTTGTTTTGTTTTGTTTTCTGTTTTTAGATTTTATTTATTTATTTGATGAGAGAAAGAGAGACAGAGAACACAGAGGGAGAAACAGCAGAGGGAGCAGGAGAAGCAGACTCTCCACTGAGCAGGGAGCTGGTTGCGGGGCTTGATCCCAGGACCCTGAGATCATGACCTGAGCCGAAGGCAGACACTTCATCAACACAGCCACCCAGGTGCCCCCATGTATTTTTCAATTTAACTAAGAATCCATGTAATTTTTCTTCAAGGTGGCTTACAATTTTCATCATTATCTATGAATTAAGTGATTCAAACAGGGTATCATTCTTGATGTTTCCTTCAAGTGTATGTACCTGGTTTAAACAAGTATATGAAAATATTACACTTATAACAAATTAAAATTTGCAGTGACATGGAACGCTTTTTTGATTTTGAGGAATGTTTGTATTTACATAAAACAGTACCTCATTCTCTATGAGGACTTCATGGGTTCTCTTGGAAACTTACTCCATTAGGATAGTGGCTGCTGTGAGCACAAGCATCTATGATTTCCAGGCTGAGGATGGGTGAGTGGAGGAACTTACAGCCTGGGTCAAGGCAGTGCTGGTCCTTACAGGGCTCCCGGGGTCTGTCAACTACACTGAAATACACAATATCGTGGACTATCTGCTTTACTCATTAATCTACCTTTTCATTGCCTGACATTATTTAATACCATTTAAAGTGAGCCAAGCCATGATACATTATCCAGGACTATTTTGAAGAAAGATTATGTGCAGAGTGACATTTAAACAACTCATTGCAGAAGATATACTGTCATTTCTCTACCCACATCTTACTCAAGACAGCTTCTGTCTTTACCCTCTTAAAAGCTTGGGCAGAAAGATTCAGATTCACTGGTTGGACACCAAATGAACAAGAGGGAGGGAGGAAGAGGGGGGCAGAGATTGAGAGAGAGAGAGAGAGTGAGAGAGAGGGAGGGAGGGAGGGAGGGGTGGGGGAGGGAGAGAGGGGGGCTATGTTTTATTATCATTTGTAAATTTAAAAAGGAATAAAAATTAGTGGTTAAATTCTGATTAAATTAAATGTCTGCACAAGGAGTTGTGCTTATTTCTAAGCAATTAGTAACAACCTATAAGAATAGATAAGTTTAGAAAATGATAAGCTTTGATCTATAAATTAGACACATGCTTCTCTACAGTAGGCTTCAATTAGAAACATAACCTTCCAGAAGAAGAAGTTAGGAAGATTGCAGAAACCAAATGGATTTCAATTCTCAGATTGGCTGAATTTCACTCTCTTTTCTCAGCAGACACATAGATAGGTAGAATGTTTTAGGACGACATGCTTCTCCTGGTTGGGAAAAAAAAAAAAGCTCATTTTCCCCCCACTCAGGGAATCAATTTTTTAAAAAATATATTTTAAAAATATATTTTTTAAAAATATGGCATGCAACATTTCAGGAGACAGAATATTGCAAGGACTCCATGTACCGGTAAATCCCAACACTGTTTGGAACATGCAAATTGCTGGTTTGCTTAGTGTCTTGTGGTGGGTCTCGGTTTGACTGGAGATGGGATCCAACCAATAATTACCATAAAACACAACTATGAAAAGACATAGCATATTTAAATCTATACTCTAATGTTTTTATGATGTTTAATATAACCTTTATCCATATATTGGGAATAATTGTTAAAAATGTTAGATCTGATTTAGCTGGGACTCTAACAGACACATTTGGCAGTGGTTATTTTTCTTGTAAATGTTGTCAAAGGTGATGTCTCATGAGCTCACTGAGGATTGTATCAAAATAAAAATGTTTTTATGACTTTTATCATATTGCTTATTGAGTAAAAAGAAAATCCTATTTTTTCATACCTAAGCAGCTGCGGATATGTTCATAAGCAATTAATTTATTACATTAACGCAATTAATGTAGATAGAAAACATTAGTGATCTCTGTTTAAAATTCAATTAAGATTTTAATTTATCACTCAGAATGTCTACGTGTATATCACATGTTTATATGTGATATGTGTTTATTGCTTCCTGCTTCACATTAAAAAAAAATCACTTCGAATCTCCTGAATCCAGTAAAAATGCACGAATTTTATAAAGGGCTCTAGACTTAGTGCTTTAACTCTTGGACTCAATCTCCCAAACTCTTTAGGAAATATAAATCAGTCTAAACCTAATACAGGTACTTTCCTGTCCCTCTGTGAAGCTACAGTATTTACCACTCACCAAATTTAAGGGAAACTCATTCTCTCCTTCTTGAAATTGCCCTAGTCATTATTGTCTTATCCCTCATTCCCTGGCTGAACTGGATCTCATAAATTAGTGTGAGTGTGTTACCTTTCTTTGTGTTTGCTGTTTCATCTTGTCTAAGAGGACTGGTTCCACAGAACCTGAATTCATTAATTTATCCAGTTTATAGCCATTTAGATGGAACAATGACATTAGCCCTCACAGCGGCAGCATCATATTTCAGTTTCTTGCGACGACGCCTCTACTTATTTTAACTCATTGTGGCAGCTATTTTGTTTAACAAACAAAAGTAGTACCCACGGATGAACATTTGTAGATAGAATGATTGTGTTTCATCGCTCGCATTCCTGGGTTTCATTAAATCACAGGTGGTAATGGCTTATGTGACCTGCCCAGGGTGCCCGCAGAGTGGCTGTAAGATTTGCAATATATTAGAAATGACTACGTATCCAAGTGCATTGGACACGTGTGCAAATGCACCTCGTTGTGTTTCCACATGAATTGCAGATGCACCTGCATGCGCACGGAGCCACACGACGCCTGCATGCCGTGCAGGATCACGCGCGGGGCCCAAGCCCCCAGCCTGCTCGGCGTGTGGGGCGGCGGGCAGCAGCCTGCTGGCGGGAGGTGGGTGTCAGTGCCTCTGATTAATGACCCCGGTGAAACATGTCCAGCCACATTAGAGCTCATGTATCTACCACAGTCCACATGGACCAAGCTTTGTTCTGAGAGGAAATGGTGTCAGCAGCCACTGGCGTTTACCCATAAAAAGATAAAGATTTACTGTCATCATAGGCGAGATTAAAGTGCACAATGCCGACATTGATTTTTACCAAAAATTCACATTTTGGGAAAACTCATTCCAGGGACGGCTGAGATATGATCAGCTTATTTGGAGAGGGATAATATGGAATCTTCTCTCGAATGAACTTTGAAAGAAGTAAATTGTAAATATTGATTTCTGAAATGAACTGTCAATCTCAGTTGGTAAGATTATTCCTATCATCTTGTTACGACGATAGATTCAAAACTGCTGACAAAGTGGAGTGTATAGGATTTCTGTTAAGAGCAGTCAAGGGGCTTTACTCAGCAGAGCCTCGTAATAGTTGTTCAATTTTATCAGATAACAGCTGAGATCTCATCAGGAGTGAAAAATGAAATGAACTGTGAGTCCGAATCAGGATCTCTGCTCTTATCCCAGACAAAAATCATCAAACGGCAGCCAAGGGTTTTATATTATTTCAGGTCACTTCATTATTGGCTGGCACAGAAGTTGAATTGCTGTGAGCAGAGCTGACTTTCCTGTTTCACCCAGGGTCAAGTCTGAGGGGCAGCTTGATGGGTTCCCAACATGTTAAGGGGTTATCCTATTACCACTTAAGAGGTATATTGAAAGATAGCAAATCTCAACCACTCGCTATCCTGCTTGGATTTTTTTTTTATTGTACATGGGTTATCCATTATTACTTGTTGTAGAATAAATATAATTCATCTTTTCCAGTAAATGTTAGAATTGGAGGCATCTAATTCATCCGTTCCTCCTATCAAAGAAGGACAATGAAGGTCTATTGAAAGGAGTCCATAGCAACGCGCCAGCGGCCCCTTGTTATGGTTCAGAAAAAGTAAATGGCAATAGAAGTTTCTTTGTGCCTGCATCACAAATATGACACTGATGGGTTAGAGCCGGCTTCTCTGAGGGCATTGTGTGGTGGCTTCTGGAAAGTTCTTGTGCCCCACGTCTATTTGAAAATGCCCTGTACAGTTTTGACAGCACTACCTTCGCTATCACCAGGCCATACCTGGAGTTCTAGCCAGAGCCACTACCTTAAGAAATTGCTGTTTCTGGTACCTTTACCACCATAAAATAGCAAAAGACAGCCCATGGCAGCTTGCCTCAGACTCTGAGGCGATGGGAACACAAATTCTTCTATGAGACAACTTTCTGTCCATGCAAGTGATTTTTGGAGATGGGAAATGATTGAAATGACATTTTATGATCAATATGGTTGGAGTGACAATGCCATCGTGTACCAGTGAGAGAGCACGTTGCAGCAGAATCCATAGCTTAGTGATAAAGCTGCTTTACAGAAGGGAAAAGAAAAACCCAAGGGGGTAATCACATCAGTCGGGGCAGAGAACACCTAGAGATGGTGTGGGAGAGGGACGGGGGAAGGAGCACATGCCAGGCGCAGGCACCACTTTGTTGTTGCGTGGACGTTAGATTTATCACCATCTCCTATATTGATATACTTTATACTTTACATAATTTTACATAGTCACTTTGGTATATTAGAGATGTCGAAAACAATAGCAATAACAATGAAGGGTTCTGCAGTTTTCTCAATTATCTTTAGTGTTTCAAAATTATGCAGCAAATCTAAAACAATACCAATGGATAAAAATGGTATTTATGGTATGCCAAGCCATGACAATCTCATTTAAATGGGCTTTTCTGAATTTAGTCTTTGAATATTTTTTTCCTATGGGAGAAAACATATAGTAAAAAAAATTAGATATTGCATCAATGTATAAGATACACATTTCTTAAATTTTAATTTGATCAAAGTATTTTTCTTTTCTTCTTTTTTAAACTAATGGTCTTAAAGTAATTCAGATATAGCTCATTCATCAAGTGGCAAAGGGGGAGATCCTGTGTCCCTGACAAATTATCTGAGACACACTGAGTCTTGGTGAATCCGAGGAAGAAAGATGTAGAAACAAGAAAACGAGATGACTGGAAGTGGAAAGACTTAGGGCCTCACATAATCAATTACTTGTCAATAGACATTACATAGAGGTAGGTAGATCTATCTGTCTATTTTTCTATGTGTGTGGGGAGAGATAAATAGATAAATAAATAAATATCCCCCCAATCTTCAAATTACTGAATGAAAGTGAAGGTGGAGAGAGAGAGAGCCTGATCAACATGCTAGAAAATTCAGACAACAAATACTTTCAAGGACTCTTCTTTTTTTTTTAATAATAAACTTATTTTTTATTTGTGTTCAATTTGCCAACATACAGAATAACACCCAGTGCTCATCCTGTCAAGTGCCCCCCTCAGTGCCCGTCACCCATTCTCCCCCAACCCCGCCCTCCTCCCCTTCCACCACTCCTAGTTCATTTCCCAGAGTTAGGAGTCTTTATGTTCTGTCTCCCTTTCTGATATTTCCTACCCATTTCTTCTCCCTTCCCTTCTATTCCCTTTCACTATTATTCAAGGACTCTTCTTGGTGGAAAGTAGACCTGAAGGTGGTGCTGGCGGGTCTGATGGGTAGCACACAGATTCTATGAAGCTCAGCACTAGGGCTTCACCCTGTTCCAGAAGACTCAAGCTCCCCCAAGCTGGAGAAATCCTCACAAAGAGCACATCCTACAAACAGGAGAGCCTAGTCAGGTGAAGCCCCAAACGAAGCAAAGTCAGAAATAAATATATTATTAAACAACTGGGTGTCATGAACCAGGTAGCTTTTTCAGCTATTTGTTTTTGTTTTTTATATTATCTCACTGTTTTTCACTGTGAAATTGATTTTCAGGAAACTGGAACTCGGAGATTGTTGGTAAAGTCATACAACATATTTGGCAGAATCAGATTCTTTCAGAAATTAAACAAACTAAAGATGTTGAAATTTGGCACTGTTCAAACTAGCCAAGTTTCCACTAGGGGCCTCTACCCAGGGCTCTAGTATAATTTGAGAAGATTTCATCTTCTTTTGTTAATTTACCAACTTCAACAGAACTTGAGACCTTGTTTGATATGACACATGTACAGGATGTATGCATGTATCGTCCAGCTCTGGCTGTCTCTTTCCAGCTAGATACATAGATAGGTAGATTACACATAGATAAAAAGATAGATGGATAGATAGATGATGGATGGAAAGATGATAGATAGGGGGACATGGGTGGCTCAGTCAGTTAAGCATCTGCTTTCAGCTCAGGTCATGATCTCAGGGTCCTGGGATCAAGTTCCATGTCAAGATCCCTATTCAATGGGGAGCCTGCTTCTCCCTCTCCCTCTGCTGCTCCCTTGCTTGTGCTCTCTCTCTCTGACAAATAAATAAATAAAATCTTCAAAAGAAAAAACAAAGATGATGGATAGATGGGTAGATAGATGATGGATACATAGATGATAGATAATAGATAATAGATGGAAAGATGAATGATGGATGGATAGATCTACGATAAGTAGACTCAGATGGAAACAGATGATACAGATGTAAGCACAACTGTAGTTATAAACATATATGACTCCACAGATGCCCAAGGCAGGAATTTGTGAATGCTTCCATTTCTAAAGTTATGTGCTATAGGTTATGTACAAAAGACTACTTTCTACATAAATAAAAATAAGTTGGCAAATTAACAAACTTCTTGTCAAAAAAAAAAAAGAATTCTTTAGTAAAAGGCGAAAGATTTATACGATCTGAAGAGAAACCAGAGTATTGAAAGGGAATATAAGGGAAGGGAGAAGAAATGTGTGGGAAATATCAGAAAGGGAGACAGAACGTAAAGACTGCTAACTCTGGGAAACGAACTAGGGGTGGTAGAAGGGGAGGAGGGCGGGGGGTGGGAGTGAATGGGTGACGGGCACTGGGGGTTATTCTGTATGTTAGTAAATTGAACACCAATAAAAAATAAATTAAAAAAATAAACTATAAAAAAAAAGAAACTTAAAAAACCATAAAAAAAAAAGAATTCTAAGGAACTGGTGGCAGACATGTGAATGTGTTTGTAGATGTGAGTGTATGGGCAAGGGAGAGAACGGTAGGCGATGGGCAGATAGATGACAGTCAGCTCTTACTCCAGACAGACTAAAGCGCTAGTTCTTCCACGAACTCCCTATCCCTCAATTCCCTTTTGCTTTTGCCTCTATACCTGTTCCTGTAGTGAACTCAGTTATCAGCCTGCCTCCTCCTCTGGGAAGACTTCAGAGATTCCTGCTCCTGGGACACAGGCAGAGGTCCTGCGTCCCATGATTCAGGGTGCCTGGGGTGTGCCTCCTGCAGTGCTTTCTGCCTCCCCACAGCTGCCCATCCACATTGGGCTCTCACTGGTCCACAAGCCTCAGAGGGATGTGCCAGTGTTTGAAGGAGGAGGGGCTGCAAAACTGTTCATAGAAGAAGAGAGGAAACCGTGAAGGAGGTAAAATCAATCCATCTTGAATTTTGATGACAGAAAAACCAAAATTTTCATCTTTCTTCTGAAATTTTGCCCACATGTAATTATCACATATTCACAAAAAGAGTAGAATCTAATGATATCGCCCAATTATTTTTCATTTAACAATGGCTGTATCATCTTTCTAATTACCTGGAGTCTCTACATAGTATTTGATTGAACAGAATTTGCTTAAGCATTTCCCAACCTTTGAATGTTCAGCTTATTTTAAAAAACCAAGACGATTGTTTTCCACTTAGAATTTTTCATTTTATTGAATTATTTCTTTTTTTATTGAATTATTTCTTAAGGAAAAAAATTCTACAAGCTAGAGTATTTCAGTAAAGGCTACTAGTAACTTTACTCTGCAGTGATTAAGAAGGTGGGCTTTGGATTTAGACAGACCTGGCATCTCCATTTACTCGCTGTGCGATCCTGAATAAGATACTTAACCAATCGAAACACCAATCTCTTCACCCATATAAACAGGATAACGTTAAAACTAACCCCCTAAGTGTGCAAAAATTAAATGAGATGATGCATGCAGCTGATGACACAATCCTTCTGCTCAGAAGTTATTCAGTAAATGACAGCTTTTTCTGAGAAAGCATTTTGTGGAAGGAATAAGGACTCTGCCAATCGCACGGCTCCCAGCAATAACAACCAAGGCCGCCCATCACTTTGCCAGCTTGACGGGCTAGGAGGCGCCTGTGCCGGAAGCCCTGGCTTTGTGCTGGTATTCCCGGCCCATGTGGATTGGTGGCCTCCAACCAGATTGCACTGCAGGATTGCATTCATTCATATCATGAATTGGAAGGTGTCAAGGTGCCTTCAAGAATGTGCATTTTTCACAAAATGCCTGACAATTCTTCCCTTTCATTTACTTTTCACTCATTTGTGGAAAGCATTTCTTGCAGTTGCTTCTCTGCACAGAACAGGATGAGATCTGTAGGTGGAGGATGAAGGATGGGGTCTGTAGGCATCCTTAGTCATTTCGTTTCTTGTTTTTCCGGCTTTGTGGAGATATGGTTGACATACAACTGTTGAGTAAGTTTATGGTGGATGAGCTGAGGGTTTGATACATATTGGGAACTGATGACAATAACCCTGAGAGTCACCACCTCTGGCACTTCATGTAATTGTCATGATTCTGTGTATGTGGTGAGAACATTTAAGATCTACTCTCTCAGCAGCTTACATGTTACAGTAGAGTAGTATGAGCTGTAGTCTCCAGGCTGTACAATAGATGCTACAACTTGTTCATCTTACAACTGGAAGTTTGTATTCCTTGAGCAACATCTCCCCATCCTCCCACGCCAGTCACTGGCAGCTGCCAATCTACTTTGGTTCGATGAGTTCAGCTTTTTTCAGATTCCACATATCAGTGAGATCATAAAGCATCTGCCTTTCTCTTCCTGACTTATTTCACTTCATGTAACATCCTCAAGTTTCATTCATGTTATCAAAAATGTCAGGATTTCCTTTTTTTAATAGGAGAATAATACTCTTTTGTGTGTGTCTATGACATATTTTCTTCACCCACTTATCCACTGATAGACACCTTGGTGTCTCCATGCCATGTCTTGGTTATTATGAATAGTGCTGCCATGGATTATGGTGCAGACATCTCTTCTCAATACGTAAGTTCATTTCTTTCCACTGTATACCCAGGAGTGGGATCACTGGGTCATGCTGAAAGTCAGTTTTGATATGACTTCACTGCCTCCACCAGGCATCTCCAATAATCCACTGAGTTTTCTATTATATTTTCAAATGGACATTTAACAGCCACAAAACACCAGTATAACACTCAAAACAAAAATCTTAAATGTAGCACTTTACAATTCATAGTGTACTTTTTCATTTTTGTAGCTCATTGAACCCTCTTAGCTATTCTGTGAGTTGTTATTTTTTTAATTTTATTTTATTTAAATTCAATTAACTAACATTTAATACATTATTGGTTTTAGAGGTAGAGGTCTTATATCACACCCAGTGCTCATCACATCATGTGTCTCCTTAAAGCCCATAGTCCAGTGACCCTGTGCCCCCATCCCCTCCCCTCCAGTGACCCTCAGATTGTTTCCTATGGTTAAGAGTCTCTTATGGTTTGTTTCCCTCTCTGATTTATTTTTCTCTCTCTTCCCCTATGATCCTCTGTTTTGTTTCTTAAGTTTCACATATGAGTGAGATCATATAATAATTGTCTTTCTCTGACTGACTTATTTCACTTAGTATGATATCCTTTAGTTCCATCCACATCATTTCAAATGGCAAGATTTTATTTTATTTTTTTCTGATCACTGAGTAGTATTTCATTGTCTGTATAGACCACATCTTCTTTATCCATTCATCTGCTGATGAACATCTGGGCTTTTTTCCATAGTTTGGCTATTGTGGACATGGCTGCTATGAACATTGGGGTGTAAGTGACCTTTTGGATCACTTAGTATCTTTGGGGTAAATATCTAGCAATTGCTGTGTCATAGAGTAACTTTATTTTCAACTTTCTGGGGAACATCCATACTGTTTTCCAGAGTGGCTGCACCAGTTTGCATTCCCACCGGCAATGTAAGAGGGTCCCCTTTTACTGCCTCCTCATCAATATCCATCATTTCCTGACCTGTTAATTTTAGCCATTCTGACGGGTGTAAGATGGTGTCTCATTGCGGTTTTGATTTGTATTTTCCTGATGCCAAGTGATGAGCATTTTTTCATGTGTCTGTTGACCATTTCTATGTCTTCTTTGGAGAAATGTCTGTTCATTTCTCTGTCTTCTTCCCATTTCTTGATTGGATTATTTGTTCTTTGGGTGTTTAGTTTGATAAATTCTTTATAGCTTTTGGGTACTAGCCCTCTATCTGATATGTCATTTACAAACACCTTCTCCCATTCTGTCAGTTGTCTTTTGGTTTTATTGACTGTTTCTTTTGCTATGCAGACGCTTTTTATCTTGATGAAATCCCAATAGTTCATCTTTGCCTTTGTTTCCCTTGCCTTTGGAGATATGTCTAGTAAGAAGTAGCTGCGGCTGAGGTCACAAAGGTTGCTGCCTGTGTTTTCCTCTAGGATTTTGATGGATTCCTGTTTCACTTTCAGGTCTTTCATCCATTTTGAGTCTATTTTTGTGTATGGTGTGAGGAAGTGGTTCCATGCATATGGATTGGAAGAACAAATATTGTTAAAATGTCTATGCTACCTAGAACAACCTATACATTCAATGCAATCCCTAGCAAAATACCATTAACTTATTTCAAAGAGTTGGAAGAAATAATCCTAAAATTTGTATGGAACCAGAAAAGACCCCAAATAGCCAAAGGAATGTTAAATTTTTTTTTAATTTTTATTTATTTATGATAGTCACACACAGAGACAGAGAGAGAGGCAGAGACACAGGCAGAGGGAGAAGCAGGCTCCATGCACCGGGAACCCGATGTGGGATTCGATCCCGGGTCTCCGGGATCGCGCCCTGGGCCAAAGGCAGGCACCAAACCGCTGCGCCACCCAGGGATCCCAGCCAAAGGAATGTTAAAGAAGAAAACCAAAACTGGTGGCATCACAATTCTGAACTTCAAGCTCTATTACAAACCCGTTATCATCAAGACAGCATGGCACTGGCATAAAAACAGAGACCTAGATCAATGGAACAGAATAAAGAATCCGAAAAATAGACCTTAACTCTATGGTCAACTAATCTGTGACAGAACAGGAAAAACTCTCCACTGGAAAAAAAGACAGTCTCTTCAACAAATGGTGTTGGAAAATTAGACAGACACATGCAGAAGAATGAAGCCGTACAATTTCCTTATACCATACACATAAATATCCTGTGAGTTACGCTGGGAGTCTCCTTTGGTGAGAGAGAATATTGAAGCCCAGACTATACATCGACTTTCCAAAGTCACTGAGTTATAAGATGGCACATCCTCTCACACTAGCACTTGAGTAGGAAAATAAACACAAACACAAAATAAATACAAAAATAAACAAAATAAATACAAAATTCCAATCCCACTGTGTCATGGAAATCTGACATATTTAATTAACATGAAGAAAATGTTATATATGCACAAAATTATTTCATGCACTCTTGCAACCCAGTGTGTGATGGTAATAGACTCATTATTTTGGGGAGAAAACTGGAAAACTACTGGTATTCATGGAAGTTGTTTCCACACTAATCAATGAACATGTCCTAAGCCAGTTGCTTCAGCAAGGGTAGGATGGTCACATTAAACACAAGCAGTGAACCATCCACTTCATCTGCTTCATCATAATTTCATGAAACAAACTGTGTGCCCATCACCCCTTCTCTCACTTCCTTCTGAGAGAAGTTGGTTCTGACTCCATTTCTAGTTCACATAACTTGCCACCTTAGGTAACATAAAGATCATTTTACCTTGTAATCAGTGCAAGCCAGTGATCCTCTGCTACTGAGTTGTCTTTTGACTTTGAAAGCCTTGTCACCACATTTGTAAAATGGATGTACTGCACCAGGCAGCTTTTGAGATGTTCCACTCAACTTTGAGTTTCTGTGAATCTCGGATTCAATCATAAATAGAATCCTCAATAAGGCAGGCCCACAATCTAATTTTATGGAAAAAAATAAAGCAAATCCTAACCAGACCATTAGATATGTATTTTTAAGACATCTGGCCTGTTAAATCTTTATATAAATATTATAGAATAAAATAGAATAGCATGTATGCAAGATATCTATCTTCCTTTACAATCAACACAGGGAACAGAAATATTAGAGTGAAGTCTCTGAAGCACTACAACATTCTCAATCTCCACAACATGACTAAATGGTTTTTCACAGAACCGTATTTTCTAAGGCAGGGAAGTGAGTTCATACATTTTAGGAAGGTCTCCAACATCGAGAATTGAACCTAAGAAGGATTTTACCAACTCAATAAACTGGAAACACCTATTGATAAGTGCTTAGCCTATAACAAAATACCACAGACAGGGTGGCTTGTAAACAACATTTATTGCACACAGTTATGGAGGCTGGAAGGCCAAGATCAAGGCTCCAGTGTGGTGAGGTTCTGGGGAGGGCCCTCTTCTGGGGATGCCAGCAGCTCCTCTCACGTTGTCTTCACAAGGCAGAAGGGGTCAAAGGCTCCCTGGGGTCTCCAATATAATAGCACTGATCCCATTCTTCCAGCTCCACTCTCATGACCCAGTAGCTTCCTAGTACCATCACGTTGAGTGTTAGGTTTCAACCTATGGATTTTGGGGGGAGACAAACATTTAGACCATAGCAACAAACATACCCAGTTTCTTGAGCATTTTGGTTTAGAATGCTTCCTTGTATCTGTTTATTCATTCATTCATCTTTAGTGAGTTCATTTTTTATTGTCTTATTCTATGGTTACCATTTCTCTGCTCTAGTTTATTAATCCCTCCGCCACCCCCCTTTAATCATGGTGCTTACATGCTGACAAAGCATTCACTTTCTTGCCTAATTTTATAAACTGTTCAGCCGTGCCCTTATTCACTGTTTTCTTTTAATTATGTATTCTTGTTAACCTCTGTATGCATTCAAAGTTACAGATTGCCATTGACACGGTATTAATTAAAGCATATAATTTATGACATTGGAGCTTGAAATTAATAAGTGACAACACAATTACATGGTTTGCCTAATTGTCCTTCGGTGATATAAAGATTGACATTTGAAGCTGCATTAGAAGCTAAAAGCACTCATAAACTCACAATAGCTTTGAAAGTAATCACAAGAGAATCTAAAGAAACCAGCCCCATTCAGAGGGACAGATACTGGGCAGTTAAATGGGAGGGCAATTATCTTTTCTCTTTTTATTAACAGTTTGAATCTATGGGGGGAAAGTTCATCTCAATAATTGAAAAGTAGCTTGTATTATATTTAATTTGTGTTGTACAAAACTTTGAATAGATCGTAAACAAAGCTCCCCCTCTTTGGGGGTATTGTTTTTAATCTCGTTGTTATTTTCTGTGTTGTTTTCATTTTCTTGCCCACATTATTTTTTATGTGTTCAGATTAAAGGCATTCTAAGCATGTTCTGCTTCTGACAACATCCTCAAACCCCGTAATTTGACCTAGTGTTGACATCCATTCACTTCAGGCTAACTTTCTAGAATATACACCATGACACCAAACTAAGTCATGGTCTGCATTCATTGCTGGGTTCAAGCACTCTCTCAATCAAGCACAGCTTTGCACTCAGCTTGGAGAAGGTGTTGTGAAGGACCACATTCTCATTTAATATCACAGTGGCCCAAATGGGTGAGTCATGGGCTTTCCAAACATTCTCTGTAGTGAATACAGACAATAGTGATTTCAATAGGCCCGAAGGAAGGGCTTTTTCAAAACTAAATTCATAATTTAAAATGTTAAATTAATTCTGCCAATCCATGAGCATGGAATATTTTTCCATCTCCTTGTGTCTTCCTCAATTTTTTTCAGAAGTGTTCTATAGTTTTAGATCCTTTACCTCTTTGGTTAGGTTTATTCCTAGGTATCTTATGCTTTTGGGTGCAATTGTAAATGGGATTGACTCCTTAATTTCTCTTTCTTCAGTCTCATTGTTAGTGTATAGAAATGCCACTGATTTCTGGGCATTGATTTTGTATCCTGCCACGCTACCGAATTGCTGTATGAGTTCTAGCAATCTTGGGGTGGAGGCTTTTGGGTTTTCTATGTAGAGTATCATGTCATCAGCGAAGAGGGAGAGTTTGACTTCTTCTTTGCCAATTTGAATGCCTTTAATGTCTTTTTGTTGTCTGATTGCTGAGGCTAGGACTTCCAGTACTATGTTGAATAGCAGTGGTGAGAGTGGACATCCCTGTCTTGTTCCTGATCTTAGGGGAAAGGCTCCCAGTGCTTCCCCATTGAGAATGATATTTGCTGTGGGCTTTTCGTAGATGGCTTTTAAGATGTTGAGGAATGTTCCCTCTATCCCTACACTTTGAAGAGTTTTGATCAGGAATGGATGCTGTATTTTGTCAAATGCTTTCTCTGCATCTAATAAGAGGATCATATGGTTCTTGGTTTTTCTCTTGCTGATATGATGAATCACATTGATTGTTTTATGAGTGTTGAACCAGCCTTGTGTCCCGGAGATAAATCCTACTTGGTCATGGTAAATAATTTTCTTAATGTACTGTTGGATCCTATTGGCTAGTATCTTGTTGAGAATTTTTGCAGCCATGTTCATCAGGGATTAATATTGTGAAAATGTCAATGTTACCCAGGGCAATTTACACGTTTAATGCAATCCTTATCAAAATACCATGGACTTTCTTCAGAGAGTTAGAACAAATTATTTTAAGATTTGTGTGGAATCAGAAAAGACCCTGAATAGCCAGGGGAATTTTAAAAAAGAAAACCATATCTGGGGGCATCACAATGCCAGATTTCAGGTTGTACTACAAAGCTGTGGTCATCAAGACAGTGTGGTACTGGCACAAAAACAGACATACAGATCAATGGAACAGAATAGAGAACCCAGAAGTGGACCCTCAACTTTATGGTCAACTAATATTCGACAAAGGAGGAAAGACTATCCACTGGAAAAAAGACAGTCTCTTCAATAAATGGTGCTGGGAAAATTGGACATCCACATGCAGAAGAATGAAACTAGACCACTATCTTGCACCATACACAAAGATAAACTCAAAATGGATGAAAGATCTAAATGTGAGACAAGATTCCATCAAAATCCTAGAGGAGAACACAGGCAACACCCTTTTTGAACTCAGCCACAGTAACTTCTTGCAAGATACATCCACGAAGGCAAAAGAAACAAAAGCAAAAATGAACTATTGGGACTTCATCAAGATAAGAAGCTTTTGCACAGCAAAGGATACAGTCAACAAAACTAAAAGACAACCTACAGAATGGGAGAAGATATTTTCAAATGACCTATCAGATAAAGGGCTAGTTTCCAAGATCTATAAAGAATTTATTAAACTCAACAGCAAAGAAACCAACAATCCAATCATGAAATGGGCAAAAGACATGAACAGGAATCTCACAGAGGAAGACATAGACATGGCCAACATGCACATGAGAAAATGCTCTGCATCACTTGCCATCAGGGAAATACAAATCCAAACCACAATGAGATACCACCTCACACCAGTGAGAATGGGGAAAATTAACAAGGCAGGAAACCACAAATGTTGGAGAGGATGCGGAGAAAAGGAACCCTCTTACACTGTTGGTGGGAATGTGAACTGGTGCAGCCACTCTGGAAAACTGTGTGGAGTTTCCTCAAAGAGTTAAAAATAGACCTGCCCTACGCCCCAGCAATTGCACTATTGGGGATTTACCCCAAAGATACAGATGCAATGAGACGCCGGGACACCTGCACCCCGATGTTTCTAGCAGCAATGTCCACAATAGCCAAACTGTGGAAGGAGTCTCGGTGTCCATCGAAAGATGAATGGATAAAGAAGATGTGGTCTATGTATACAATGGAATATTACTCAGCCATTAGAAACGACAAATACCCACCATTTGCTTCCACGTGGATGGAACTGGAGGGTACTATGCTGAGTGAAGTAAGTCAATCCGAGAAGGACAAACATTATATGTTCTCATTCATTTGGGGAATATAAATAATAGTGAAAGGGAATATAAGGGAAGGGAGAAGAAATGTGTGGGAAATATCAGAAAGGGAGACAGAACATGAGAGACTCCTAACTCTGGGAAATGAACTAGGGGTGGTGGAAGGGGAGGAGGGTGGGGGGAGGGGGTGAATGGGTGACGGGCCCTAAGGGGGCCACTTTACGGGATGAGCACTGGGTGTTATTCTGTATGTTGGCAAATTGAACACCAATAAAAAATAAATTTATTATAAAAAAATAAAATAAAATGTTAAATTATTTGTACAATTTAAATTTGGATGCTGAAAAATCTATTTTTTCTGATATTTCAGAAAGCTCATTATATGGTGGGAATGCAGTTGTTTACGACATCAATAAATTATCAACAAATTATTTGAATTAATATTTGTTTTGTCATCTATATAGTAAAATATAGTCACAAAATATACACATATGTAATGTGTGTGTGTGTGTGACATGTGCATGATATCCCTCATGCTTAGAAAGGTGCCATATATCGAATCTGGAACTCAATGGTGAGGTACTAATTATTGTAAACATCTCCTTCAACTTTTTAGAAGATTTCCCTAAAAGATGCTCAAATTAAAAAGTAGTAAAGAAATGTACCAATGGCAGGAACCCGGTCATCTAGGTTCAAATCCCGGTTTTAGTGCTTTGGGGTCATCTCAGGTAAGACCAAAATGTTTAATAAAAAGTTTTTTAGTGGAAGGTTTCATTCTAGTTGAAATTATAAAACTTTACCTTCTATTTCTATAAAGGTTTGTTTATGGACACTTACTCTGAATAATTAATCAATTCCTCAATTACCTTTCAAAAAATATTTGAGTAATAAATCAACATGACCAAAAAATTAAAACAGATGTAGCAATCCCATCTTTGCATAGTTAGCAAAGAGGACTGGAAACACAAATCCACAGAAAGAATATTGCTCAGAATAAAAAAGCTATGGCCCTCTGCTGCATGCAAGGAAAAGCAGATCTCAGAAATAGTTGTCAGATGAAAAAACTTAGAAGAAAATATTTCATATTAGATTTCATTTATTCAGAATTTTAAAACAGGCAAAAGTAACCTATCTCAAAAAAAGAAATCAGGACGGCGGTTGGTTCTGTGGGAATATGGGGCAGGTGTCAACTAGAAGACGGCAAGAGAGGGTTCTGGGGGGAGATGACGATAATGTTCTACATCTTGACAGGGTTTGAGTCAAACACATGTTTGCATTTGCCAAATTCCGTAAATGTGCAATCCTTTAGATTTGTGCACCTAAATGTAGACCTAAAAATTTGTTGCATGTGAATACTATCTCAAAAGAAAAATTTGATCATAAGCATACAATAAACTCTAGTTAATGATATAAATACTAAAGTGTTTTATGAGGTGTGTCGGTGTCTTCAATTTGCTTTGAAATGCTTCTAAGAGGAGACGGGTGTATGGGCAAGATGTGGGGAAGCCAGGAGAGCAACATTCTAATGGTATAATCAGGCGGTGGCTGTACGGGGCACTACTGCATCTTTTCTTTTTATGTATATTGTTGAAATTCTTCATTAGAAAATGTCTGAATAGGGACGCCTGGGTGGCTCAGGGGCTGAGCATCTGCCGTTAGCCCAGGGTGTGATCCTGGGGTCCTGGGTTCGAGTCCCACATCGGGCTCCCTGCATGGAGTCTGCTTCTCCCTCTGGCTATGTCTCTGCCTCTCTCTTTCTGTGTCTCTCATGAATGAATGAATGAATGAATGAATGAATGAATAAAATCTTTTTAAAAAAAGAACATTTAAAGGAAAATGTCTGAATAAAAATAATACAGCCATGAAAAATTACCTCTAATTTTGGGGACAGGTTCTAATGGATTATGCACAGGAGTCAGTTATATTTAAAATATATAAACAGAATCACTTCAGCATGTGAATTATTCTGACCTTTTAACTAATTTACGGATTGTTTGGACTTGCCAGGATATAAAAAAGGAAGGAGTTCATGTATTTGCAGACACTGGAAAGGAAAACACATAAACTATTCAGTTCTTCCAAATTTAATTTTCTTCTCTAATGCAATAATACTGCACACAGATGAGGGACTCTATTTTTAAGATTTTATTTATTTTTTCATGAGAGACACACACACACACACACACACACACAGAGAGAGAGAGAGAGAGAGAGAGAGAGGCAGAGACACAGGCAGAGGGAGAAGTAGGCTCCATGCAGGGAACCCGACATGGGACTCGATCCCAGGACTCCAGGATCATGCCCTGGGCCAAAGGCAGGTGCTAAACCACTGAGCCACTGGGGCTTCTCCAGATGAGGGACTTTTAACCTGGAATGCAAATTTACTTAATACGAACCCAAATTCTTCATTCTATGTCCCACGTGCATTATTCTGGACTGAGTTTTGCATATCTTCAACCTTAATGAGAGATCTCAGGGAAGTGGAGAGAAAAGAGACGCAAATAATGTGCCTTCATCCTTGGTTCACCAACAAGCTCTCAAATGATGTTAGTGCCTAAGGCAAAAATTAGATTTTCCTTTGTCCAACGATGTGACAGTTTTCCAAAAACCAGTCTGGTTTTTTAGACCACCTGTGGGTGAGGAAGCCGTTGGCTTATGAGCGAGGTGAGGGGGACTCTGGTGCTTCCTTCCTCTGAGCCAGCATGGAGACACAGAGACCAGAGGGTGTTCCCCTGGGTAGGCGACGTGGACCCTGGTTAACGAGGAGTCAAGTCATGGGGTTTCAGGCGCTTCAGAAACAGTGGAGGCCCACTGGTCAGGATCTGTGGGCTCTCCTCCACGCATCTGAAACACCACCGGTCCTATTGCCCTTTGGGCCCTGGAAGTGTCAAAGCGGGTGTCTGAGGCCTATGGCAGTTGGGGCTCTTGGAGAAGTGAGTTTGCCTTCCAACAGCTGCCCAACCGCCGGGGCCAGGTCTGAGTGTAGACGTTCGTGTGGATGTGCGTGTGGATGTTGAATGAAGGGATCCTTTCCTGTCTCCCCTCCTCTCTAACCGCCTCCCCCCCTCCAACCCTCTAAATCATCAAGGAGATTAAGCCACATTTCCCAGATGTCTAGAAGAGTCTGACCCAGCCACCTCCTTTGTGTGAGATTCCATTCCTTCCCCCGTGTCCTTCAGAGTCACGTGAGCTGTGTTCCCTTAATTGAATTCAAACTAGTCGAGAAGAAGGGGAGCCATAAGCAATTTGACTTTGCATTTTTGCTTTTTCTGCTTGAATCTGAGTTAAATATCAATCATGATGAAGAGGTCTCTTGGGTGCTTCTATTTTTTTAAGGGTCAGAGGAATGGGCATCAGGGTTATATTAGGGAGGTGTGTGGCACGTTCAGGACACTCACCGAGTCCTCCCTCTGGTGGTCTTGCTGAGCTCGGGCCTGTCCTTCCTGGGCCCCCTCACCGTGGGCCAGCGGTGGTGGACTCGGACTCCGGGCCCCACCCTCTTTCTGGCCGGAGCCACGCAGTCCCCGCACAGCAGGCAGGTGGGCTGTGGGGTCTGCCTTCCTGGACTTGCCCTCGCCCGTCTGCCTGCCGTGGGCGGCAAAAGCCAGCTGGCCTGGGGTTGCCCCGAGTGGCCTTGAAGGAAGATCACTGGGGCGGGGCACGTGCCCGCAGCCTTACCCCCCAGCAGTTGCAGCTCAGGCGGTTTCTAGGGAAACACTCTCACCCTGAAATTTGGAGGCTCTGGAGCCTCTCAAAATTGAATGAAATTCCATTGAATAAAATAACGGTTCCTGGCTCTCCAGTCACCCTGTCGCCCTAGGCAAATGGCTCTCCAGGTGGCACTTCGCTGTCTGTCGGGGCGGGGAAAGCCGTCCTGGACCGCAATTCCACTGCGAGTGTAAGCTCGTCAAGACCCCGTCGGCGTGGCTCCGTGTTCATCCCACGTGGCAGCCCGGAAGAAGGGCGGCGAGCTGAGACAGCTTGTTCTGTCAAGAAGGTTCCCAAGCTGGGAGGAGGGGCAACACCAGACGCATCATCTTTGATGGGGCATCCTGGATTCCGTGGCTGGTTCCTTCCTCCCTCCTCCCTCCCTTCTGCCTCCCTCTCCCTCCTTCCCTCCTCTGTCCCTCCCCCCTCCCTCCTCCATCCATCCGTCCTCACTCCATCCTTCCTCCCTCCCCACCTCATCCTTCCTTCCTCCCTCCTCTCCTCCTTCCCTCCTCCCTCCTCTCCTCCTTCCCTCCTCCCTCCTCCTTCCATTCCTTCACCCCTCCTCGTCCTTCCCTCTTCCCCTCCTTCCCTCCTTCCCTCCCTCCTCCCTCCTTACCTCCTCCTGCCTCCCTCCCTCCCTCCCTCCCTCCATCCCTCCTTCCCTCCTCTGTCCTACGTCCTTCTCTCCTCCCTCCCTTTCTCTTTCCCTTCTCCCTCACCCTCCCTCCTTCCATCCCTCCATCCTCACTTCATCTTTCCTCCCTCATCATTTCATCCTTCTCTCCTCCCTCCTCTCCTCCTTCCCTCCTTCCCTCCTCCTCTCCGCCGCTCTTTCTTCCAAGTGCAGAGATCAATACACTTCTGAAAAGACAAAAAAGAAGACGGAGCAGCTGTGAGCAGCCTTGTGTGGAGGAAGTCACCCTGATGAATAATGCTACTGTCATAACAGCGGGGATAATTTAATGCTGGCACTTAGCGACATGATAAATAGCTTGTCAGAGGCAGGCAGTGGTGGACTCTGAGCTGCCCATGACAAGTTCTGAAATATTAATCTTTGGCATGGCAGAGGCTGTGCCAGGAGCCCGACGGCCAGGCAGACCAGCTTCGAGAGGGACGTGAAGAACACCAAGTTTCCGGGTCATTTTTGCTCAGAAACACTTTATCTGTGAAGCACGTCTCTAAGGTTGCAATATAATTCCATTTCAGAAAACGTGCCTGTAGGAACCAAACCCTTCCAGGCACACAGACTGGTGTGCATTTCCTCCTCTTTCCTCCAAAGTTTGTTTCTACTCATCGAAATTTGATTTATAGGAAGCACGTGAGTGGGCTCCATGTCTTATTATGGGGATGAATTAATACATCACCGTTCCCTAGTATTGGCTCGAGGCTTATGAAAGACGTGTAGGCCTCTTATACCAGAAAACTAGTGCAGTCTCATCATCATCTGGCCTATCAAGTCATGGGCATGAATTTCACCTCATCTGTTTACAGCGTAATATTAAAGGTGGAACCTGATGGGTTTTAGCTCATGTTAGTCTAAATGTGATTATCACACAGGAACTCAAGCTTTCCCCATTAGACATACTTTGGAGGACAGAGTGTAAGCAAAGTAGTTAAAGTTATTTACATTCTGCCTTTTTCCACAAAAGGATTTGAAATGGCTGAGAAGAGCATGTGTGATAAAAACTGAGCTGTAGAAGCAATTATGCAAAATGAAGGAAGGAAGATAATGTCTTTCCTCCTCTCTTCTCCATCTCTGTATGCGTCTTACTCATGGGCTGCTCTTCCACTCAGGGCTTTGAGGCAGCATCTTTGGAAGGTAAAAATAAGCACCGAGGGGTAGGTCGCAGGGACTGCTGGCAATATTTGAGAGCCCGTAGACTCGGGCTTACAGAGCAGGTGAGTGGGCAAGCCTCCGCGGGCTTGTCCATGCCTCCAATCAGCTTGCCCAGGGCGGGACCTGGTGCCCGCCGTGCCACCCTATCCCTTCAGTCAAGGAAACACGCCGGTGCTGCTCATGTCTCCACCATGTTCTAAGCATCAGGACTCAGATGAGCATCTATCTCAGGCCCATTTCAGACTGAGTCCAAAGAGCTCCTCTGCTAGGAGGGCCTCCCAAACACACACCTGCCCCCACCAGCCCAGATTGATGCCACACATGCTCTGAGGGGTGGTGTCTGCTTACCAGCACAGGAGCAATGCTTTTCTAGTGGTTTCCACATGCCTCTTCTGTGTGGTTGAATGAGTCCTTCCTTCCCACAGTGAAGATGCTGATCCACTGTCCCCGTGCTTTACCTCTCCAGAGGCCACTGCAAAAGGAGGGCATGATGCCCACCTGACCTTCCGAACCCGATCACTGCCAGGAGGACTGACACTGGCCTCCCATATTCCTGGCACCTTGGCCCAGTTAAATTCAGAAATCTAGTGTGGATGAAAATAAAATTTTGGAATATGGGCTAATTATCTGTGCTGTATTGGGGAATTCAACGTGCAATTCACCTTTCCCACTTAGCACTTTATTTGATTCTACCACCAATTACTGTGTTGGACTGAATTGATTCCCAAGGTACCAATTTCTCAGAATGACTGACAGGGTGCTGCTTCTATAAGTAGCAATTGACCTAGGTGGATGGGATTAGCATGCGCAGAGGGTCCTGAGAGGACTCCGCGTGTTCAAACGGGCTGGCTGCTGGAAGTGTGAAAGGAACATCAGGATTCCTCCTTGAGCCTTTATTCATCTCGAGCCTGCCTTGCGCACACGGTTCCATAGCAACGGCACTGGCCCAGCGGCTGTGCTTCCGTGGGCGCCGGGCTGCTCCAGGAGGCCTGACCCAGGTCCCCCGGGATGTCTGCTAATCCACGCCTCAGAGGAGATAGAGCAGCACTGAGCAGCCAAAGGCCATTCTGCACCCTGGGAGGCTTAAGAGGGCTCCGGGGGGTCCTCGTCGGAGTCCCTGTGAAATGTGTTTTGAATGCTTTTATAGGAAAACAGAGTTCATTCAGCAGCACGGTTAAACAGGTCAAGAAAACTTACAGGCAGCGGTAGGATGATACATCTAAGATATCTGGGGGACTATTGGGGATGGCAATTTTGAATTTAATTTCTAAGACTTCATGAACCAATGAAATGTTGATAGCAATATGTATCTGGAAGGCAAAAACTGGGGAGATATGCGTACATATGCACGTGCACACATAAATACGCACAGAAGAGACAGGAAGCCAGTATCTCTTCAAAGAGCATGCAATGGCATGGATTGTGGGTTTTGCCTCTCTGACCCAGAGATGGGATTCGAAACAACTTCTCCACTTCCCTGCCATACAGCACAGTGAAATGTTATTTGTGCATTAAAAAAAAAAAAAAAAAAAAAAAGGCTCATTTTTGGTTGGGCCACTGGCAATCATCCCAAACGGAAGTCTTGGGGGGTTTTGAATGAGGCACTCGGGGAAACCTGCACTGGTAGGTTTGGCCCTATGTGTACCTTGACTCTTCGGTGAAGTTCTATACCTCTTACAGATATGGATGTCATTTGAAGCCAGAAGCTAATAATGTGAATAATGTGAGTGAAAAATGGGACCATTTTATCCACTTGTCAAATGATTTCATTGCCCTGGAAGATTAGGATGCATGACAAGGGAGTAAGTTCCCAAATCACCAATTCTGATGATATTAATTGTCCCTGATCTAGGACGCTGGCACAAATAATTCTGACAAAAGATTTACTGTGCAACATTAGATGCTATTTACTGATAAATGATGGGGCACTTCATTAGCTAATGTTGAAAAATCATGGTAGACATAACAGAATTATTAGGGCTTGTATAGAAATCCCATTCTATAATGAGTTATTACTTTAAAATAATAGCGGCAATATGTTACAATTAAGTAGTCTAGAAAGGAGCTTTCCACAAGAAAGGTGCCAGGATTTGAGTGATCTCCTGAACCACTACTCATTACAAATGAATTCTACTGGCTGCCATCCATCAAAACTCTACTTTCATGAACTAATGAGAGAAAACAACAGAGTGGCTCGGGCCTGTGTTACGCCAAGTTATACCGAGTTTTAAAGCAGGAGCAGAATAGCCAGGGAGGGTTTTCTTTTCTTTATGTCTTTAGCTGTGCTAATGCCAGTGGTGGCTTTGCTCCTGGGCCTCATTTATCGTGGAGCTGCAGATACCCATTAGGTGAGCAGTTGGCAATGCGCTGGAACCGCACGGCCTCCCTGCCTCCCATTCAGCTTCCTCTTCATAAACAGCTTGATTAAATAAAGTGTAATTAGGAATACTTCCACAAGACCTTAATTTCTGTGCACCAATTGACTCTTACTTTTGCTCTGCTTTGGGTTATTCCTCTCAGAAATGTAAAAACAAATATGCAAAAAGGGATAGTGTCGACTAGTAGAACATGATGAAACTGTATCAGCCAAGGCCTCAAACCCTCGGGCCTAACTGAAGCGTCGGAATTCTGCATATAGGATCATTTATGTTGGTTTATTTGACACTTTTGCTCCAAACGGGGGTATGTCATTCCAGCTTTCTAGAGAATAAGTGCATTTATATGATACTGAGCTGCTGATACAGCAGCTACTACACACCATGCACCTGCTGGGAGCCGGGCGCGGTTCCGGCGGCCGCACCTGCACCAGCCACACCATCGGTAGATGTGATGTGTGCATTGCGGGTAGGGAAGGGCCCAAAGACTCAGGAGATGGTGCAGTGTGCTCAAGGCCACACAGCTCACTAGAGGCAGGAGCCTCTGTACCCAGACCTGGCGGGAAAGTGGTACAGCGGTGTCCCCCTTGTATCGTCTTGTTCTCCCTGCACGGTGTTTGCTGACCGATTGCTGATAGGCCTGGGCCAGTGTTGTCAGGAATTTAATTTTGAAACCCGAGCAACACCAGCTGCATTCGCTCAAGAAGTGCCGATGACTTCCCTTGTCTGAAGGTGGCACAGACCTCGTGAATATTTCTGTGGATTCGTCAAACAATCCCAAGAAAGGATGCTGATGGTTGCTGTGAGATAATATATTTTCAGCTGGTTCCCAGGGAGGTGACGTGACAAGGACAACCTGTGTGTCCCCGGCTGGAAAGATTGGAGCCTGCGTGTAGACGTCTAAATTGATTTGATTTCCAACACTCTTATCTTAAAATGTTTAGGAATAGCAAAGTTTTATGATTTATTACTTAAATCCATGAAGTCTCTGGGTGACTAAATGCAGCTACCACCTCATCTTCTTCCCAGGTGCTCTGGAAACACAAAGAATTGTTGTTTTATGTTTTAAACATTTTTGAAATAGTGGAAGTTAATTATTGACATGTGTTAATTTATGCCTGGAACAAAACACAGGGGATTTTCCCATTTGTTTGGAAAGTAGACCTTGCATAATAGAAATGAATTACGTCCTCTTAATGGCTTTTAATAATGTGGTTATAAAAAATAAAAGTCATAGTAGGCCAGTTGAGAGAGTAGCACCACGTACAGTTTTCAAAAATAATACTGTCATGTTAGAATGCAGTTGATCTGGAATTAGTACATACTGCTTTAATGCAGATAGTCTATTAACTGTCCAAAATAAAATTGGTAAGTAGGAATGATCTATTTTCTTTTTTAAATGGGGGCCTTCTAATGAGGTATATTAAACTTCCCTACCCATTATTGACTAAGTATTCTACGTGCAGAATGCCAAAGATTGTATTGGATTTGGGTTAATTTAGGATAATAATTAAAAACATATATTGCTTCTGAGCACAACTCCTATAAGTCAAAATTATTGAATTTTATTTAAGTTTTGTCTGAAGGACAGAAGAGTGGTGACAGATGTTTCCAGGAGACGGGAGAGTTGTCTCTGCTGAATTTCCATCGTGCCTTGAGGTAGCATTGTCTTTAGGGCAGGAGGACCCAGAACTGCAATGTGGAAAGACAAGGCCGATCTCACCATTGGATGACATTGGATGTCACAAGTGTTGGGGCTGCAGCTAGAACTCTGTGGATGAAGTGGATGGAGCAATATCCGGATCTGAAGCCAGGGACAGTCCTCAGGGACATCTAGGGAGCCATCCTCCCTGGAAGGTAGGATGCTCGTTGGAGAGTCTCACCTGGAAGCGGCCCAAGCTATAGGAAGTGTTGTACCATGTTACTTCTCTGTACCTTTTTTTTTGGGGGGGGGGTGGAGAAGAAGTGAATTAAATGATCGATTACATTAAAAACAAGGGAATTTAAAACCTAATTATGAAGATATTTCACTGAGCTTAATAAGTCAATAAATTATCAGAAAAGTTGGCTTTCCTGTTTTGGGTTAAAAGTGGAAGAAAAAAGCAATAAGGGAGAAAACTGGAATGAGAAAGTTAAGAGGAGGGAGGAGAAAGCAGGCTCTGTGGGGGTTGTGCAGCCCCATGCACTGGTGCCAGGATGCAGGCTAGCATAGCCACAGTGCAACCGGTGTGGAAGCTCCTTGAAACTTGAGAGACAGAATTGCCACCAGCAACCCCACTTCCTAGTATTTAACCCAAGAACTGAACCCGGTATCTCGAAGAGCTGTGTGCCCCCCAGGTCCACCACAGGGTCATTCACAACAGTCTCAACACAGACCTGAGCTGAGGGTCCTCAGACTATCAGATGGATAAAGAAAATGTGGTGTCTGCGTGCCATGGAGTGCTACTGGGCGCTGAAAAAGAAGGAGATCCTGTTGTTCGGGACAATACAGATGAACCCACATGCCATTGTGGTGAGTGACATCATCCGGTCACAGGAGGACAAATACCACTTGATTCCATTGAAATAAACATCTAAGAGAGTCCACGTGGTGGCAGCAGGGGGAGGAAGGGTGATGTGGGGGCTGGGGAGGGGCACCAGGGACCTCTGAGGTCCCAGGCACGCAGTCCTGCAGGTCATGATGGCCACTTAAGAGTCTGGTAAGAGCCCAGATCTCATCTTCAAAGTTCTATCACAATCTAAAAATTTAAAACCAAGAAGCCTTGGGTTTCTCTAGGTGGGAAGCCTGAGGCCCTCAAAGGAGGGGTGGCAAGGCAAGATGGAGCTGCCCTTACGTCTTTGGAGAGAGCACATTCTGTGCAAGCCCCATCCCCAGTTCCCCCGGATGGTTCCTTACCTCCCTTTACAGGGAGCAGCCCGAAGACCGGGGAGTCCTCAGCGGTTACCGGGCCCTGGATCATCAAGGCCGCGTCCCCACCCTTCGCACGAAGCCAACCAGCTCCTGGCGGTGTGGGCCCGGCCGAGGGGGAGCTCCGGTCCTGCCCTGCCCTGCCCCGCGGAGGCTGGCAGGTCAGGTGTGCCGAGCACCCCAGTCGCTGGTTGACATGGCAACCGCAGCGGGACTGCAGAAGAGCGAGACCCGGGGTGCGCAGGGCCGAGGCCGCTCTGCACGGGGGGGCTGGCCCACCGCCCGTTCGACCAGACAGATAACAGCAGCCCGGCCCCTCGAAAGCCGCATCTGGTTAATATAATATGGCCCCATAATTCATTTTTAACTTCCTCTAATGGCCCTAGTCATTGCGTCATTACAAATATTAGGTGTCTGCGGGAGGGGCGGCGGCGCCCAGGCCGGCCCCTGCGCGGGCGGAGGCCGCGCTAATCTAATTAGAAAGGTAGCCGAGCCGAACGGCTGCGCGGCTCATCGTTAGCATTCAGAAGTTAGGTCCCAGCAGATGCGCTGTGAAATTAATTTCCTCTGGTGTAACCAGAAACTCTCTGTTATGCAATTTCCATTTCACAGATGATAACCTATTATCACTTTATTCAAGGAAAATGTGTTAATAGCCACAAGGAAAATTGAATTATTCATATTTGCTCATTTCTATTCTGAAGCAAGCTCTTCTCTTTTCATGCATTGGGAGAAGGCTAATGTAAACATGACCAGATCCTTGTAAATTGGCTTGTAGAAGAGGCTGTTAGCATACTGCCTGGGGACGGCTCCAGGACGGGGGTAATGACGGATACTGGGAAGTGCGGCATGTGGGAGGCAGGCTGCTACCAGGTGGTGATGTGCGCTAATGGGAGCCAGGTCAAACACTTCAGCTGTTAATTCAGAACTTCGGGAGTGTTGTGATACAGTAGATGTGGGAGGCACACACCGGGTAACAAGTGGCCCAGCCTGCGGTCTGCGGGGGCAGCTGCCCCAGGAGGGCGAGCCAGGCTTTGTGGGAAGGGACAGGAGGTGTCCACAGCTCTGGGGTGGCTCTGGTTGCCAGGCCAAGGCGATGTGCATCTTCCCAGAGGGCCCAAGGAAAGACCTGATCCATAGATGCCACTTTGCACGCTTTGCACGAGGGACCGAAAAGCCAAGTTCTCCAGGACCCACTGCCCCCGCTGCTTGAGGCTTATGAGTCCTGGAGATCCAGAGTTCTGGAGTAGGCTCTGTCCTCATCATTAACTACATGGGTGCAAGAGCCTGGATACTTAGAAGGGGCTCAGCCCCGAGGGTCCTGGGTGCCCTACTGGACCCTCCCGAAGGTGGCGGCGGGAGCTGAGGCCTCCAGGAGCAGCCTGGGTGCACATGATACGCACCTGATGGGGACCACGCCTCCTGAGGCGAATCACCCTTCTGCCCCTTGAGCTAAGGGGACGGGGCAGGCCCGATCATCCCTCGTGTCCCCCCAACAGTGCACTGGGCAGGACGGAGCAGGCCGCTCTGCTCCCTTTCCTCTGCTGCTCCCTAAAAGCTGTTTAATCGCCCGGGAGTGCCCCAGCCCCGGCTCTGCCCTATCACATGGCCACCCAGCCCGGGAGCTTCACCAGAGCCTAGTGAAACACCTGTGCAGGTATCGTCCCAGACCCTGTGGGGGGGGAGGGGCTTGAGAGAGGGAGCGAGAGAGAGCAGGGAGGGAATTAGAGAGGCATGCAGAAAGAGGAAGGCGCATGCACAGGGCAGTGAAGAATTGCATCCTTGCAGTTGCAGACAATCAGGGCTTTGGAATGGTGCTGCCCATGCTAAAAACGGTAGCAGGCATTGTTAGCAAAATCAAGAAGGCAGTGGTGGGAAGAATGACTCTGGGGTCGCACTGGTCAGACCCCAAGACACCATTCCTCCCATTTCCAGCCCCAGAACCTACGAGAGCCATCTCCCCGGGCTTTCCTTTTCCCATCTGTCCACTGAGCCTGACAACCGTGGTCACCTTCAACTGCTCAACAAGTGTTCCTTGAGCTTTTTGTTTCCGGTCCTGTCCTGGGAGTTGCAGATGGGCTGGGTTCTGCTCTGGGAGTGGGCATTTGATCTGTGGATAGTGGGGGGCAGATAGAGGTTCAGAGTCAGGGGTGGGGGGTCCTAGAGGGAAGCCAACCAAAGCATCCTCACCATGAGTTTCCATAAAAATTCCCAGCACTAGAAGTGTCAGGGGCGTCTCTAAGTTGGGGCAGGAGGGGAAACGTACTGGGGTTGGTGGAGGACTCTGAGGAAGCCTGTAGTCGGGGGCATTTGGAGGGGAAGATTGTCCATGGTGCTGGACAAGGGGCTTGGATGGTTTGGTGTCATCAGGAGAGATGGGGGACAGTTGGGTGAAGGCCAGGCGGGCAGGGTGGGGCAGAAGGTGGCAGGAGAAGCACACTCATGCGCATGACCACTTGGGTCCCTGATGAAGCAAAGCTATAGATTTGGGATCCACAAGTTGGGGAAGCCTTTTGTGGGATCTGACATTCCTGCTGCTCTTGACGGATGAGAGGTGACACAGATTCAGTGATTGGCGTGTCCATGGCCTTCCACATGAAGGAACATCTGACCAAAGGCAGAGGTTAACACTCCTTCTGTGGACCTGGGCAAAATCATTTTTGGCCTCCTCGAGGTCCCAGCCAGAGGCCTTCCCTGTAGTCACAGCTCCCTCCACCCACGGAAGAGCCCTCAAGACCTCCGGCCTTCGTCTTTGCCTTGTGAAAAAAATAGCATTTTCTTCTCATGATAAGGGATGATCAACGTAGAACATTTGCAAAGGATAAAAATGAATAATTTGAATTCACTTATGCTATAGACATAATTTTTCATGCGGTGCTTTTGGAAATAGTCTCCGTTGGCATGTGAGAACAAAAGGATGTTGAGTATGTACATTTTAAATATTTATACTCTGATACCGATATTCTGTTAGACACGTGCCCAGACCATCCCCAGAGCAGGGGACATACATCCTTTCTATCCATTAGGCTTCTTCAGACTCCTCTCTGATGTTTTGCCCAAAGACTTATCATAGGAATCCCAAAATCATCATTTTAAATTAATTAATCATCCTTTTAATTAAAGTACTAATATATTTGATCACTCACACTGGTCCTTACCGTTTAGTGTTTTAAATCCACCTTTCATGGATATGCGTAATGTTCTATTTAGACTTTGTGAAGCAAATTACTGTAATTTACATATAAAACAGATTGATAAAATGAAGGTGTTATTTTTTAGGTTCAGTGTGATGTATCTATCACAGTGCCCAGCATTTTATTTTTTAATTAAACACTTTACACTGAGATGATTATAGATTCACATGCAACTGTAAAAGGCAGCATGAATTCCATGCACTGTTTATCCTTTTTCCCTGAAGAGTAACATCCTGCAAAACTATACAGAACAATATCGTTTCAGGGAAACAATGGACCCTGATACATAGGGGGGTATTTCCAGACTTCCCCAGGTTCCTGTGCACTCTGAGTGTTCTCACGTGCACAGGATCAAGTGTGTATGCATGTGTGTGTGTGTGTCTCTCTCTCTGTAACTGTGTCACATGTGTAGGTGTATTTATTCAGACACAGAACAGGGATCCCTGGGTGGCGCAGCGGTTTGGCGCCTGCCTTTGGCCCAGGGCGCGATCCTGGAGACCCGGGATCGAATCCCACGTCGGGCTCCCAGTGCATGGAGCCTGCTTCTCCCTCTGCCTGTGTCTCTGCCTCTCTCTCTGTGTGTGTGTGTGTGACTACCATAAAAATTAAAAAACAAACAAACAAAAAAACAGACACAGAACATTCCGTCACCATAAACATCCCTCATACTGCCTTTGTGCGACTGCCCTCCTGCTCCTGTGTCCCCACCCCGGAGCTCCCTCTGCCCTGGCCACCACTGTTCTGTTCTCCAAGTCAACACCTGCTTTTGTCAAAATGGGATACAAATGGAATTGCAAAGTGTGCAACCTGGGGACTTGGCTTCTCCTCAGGCACACTTCTCCATAGACCCGTCCATATGGATGCTCATGTCCACGGTCCCTGGGTGGCACGGAGTATGGTTTGAGGACACGGATGCACCTGGATCTTTTTAACCCTTCAGTCACGGAAGGATGTCTGGGTTGATCCCTGTTTGGGGCCATCATGAGGAAACCGACTATGAACATTTCCTTCCTCTGGGATAAACAGTGAGTGAGGCAGACTGATGCCATCTTGGAAGAATCCATCATGGCTTCTCTGTGACCTGAAGTCTTCTAGGGCTCAGGTCTCCCCCCTGCCCCTCCCTCCACCTCATTCTTTCTTTCTGCTGAACCACACCCCTGAGTACACCCTCGGGAGTGGGCATCTGATCTGTGGATAGATAACATCCCTGCTCTCCTAGATCTGTGACTGTGATTCCCCCAACCTTCCTCTCCTGGATGGTCTTCCACATGTACAACCGTCCATCTATTCAGGACATGGCCTTGCGGAGTCCTGCAGTGGCCCAAGACTTGCTCGTGCCCCCAAGGCCCCTTCATAGACCATTTCTCAAGCTGGACTTGCTGGACCTTTGCTTCTGTCTTCTGGCCCCTTGGGCCCTTGGAGGTCATTCTGCATATATTTCCCTTTCATGGAACAAATGGCAAAAGGATCAATTTAATGCTGGGGCTCTTGGTAGGTAGGTAGTTTACCGGGTAATGAAATTGGCACACTTTTTCCATAGTGGCTGCACCATTTTGTGTGCTCCCCAGCCACGTAGGCGTATGAGGGAATTTTTGCTCTATGCCATTATGTCCTGGCCAGATTTTGTCACTGTCAACTTTTTCTATTTTAGCCATTCTTCTAGGTGTGTCATGATGTCATGATATCTCCTAACTTTTAATCTGCATTTCCCTAATGGATAATGAAGTCAAACACCTTTTCATGTGCTTATTGACATCCATGTATCCCTTTGGAGAAATGGCTATTCATGTCTGCTGTCAATTTTCTTTTCTTTTTTTTAAAGATTTTATTTTTATTTATTTAACAGAGAGAGAGAGAGTGCGAGCACAAGCAAGAAGAGCGGCAGGCAGAGGGAGGGGGAGAAGTAGGTTCCCTGTAGAGCAGGGAGCCCAAGCCCAACCTGGGGCTTGATCCCTGGACCAGATCACCATGACCTGAGCTGAAGGCAGATGCTTGACCAACTGAGCCACCCAGCCGTACCTGCTGTCTACTTTCTAATTGGATTTCTTTGCTTTTCTTCACTTTGAGTACTGAGGGCTTTATAAACCTTGTAGAAAACAGCTCTTTGTCAGAGGTGACTTGCGAGCAACTTCTCCCAGGCTACTGCCTGCCTTCTCACCCTTTCCACAGGGAGCGTAATGAAACAACGTTCTTAGTTTTGATGAGGTCTGACTTATCAATCTTTCCTTTTCTGAATTACGTTTTTTTTTAATTTAAATTCAATTTGCCAACATATAGGATAACCCGCAGCACTCATCCCATCAAGTGCCCCTCTCAGTGCCTGTCACCCAGTCACCTCATCCCCCCACCCACCTCCTGAATTATGTTTTTAATGTCCAAGAACTAATCCCAGATCCTGAATATTTTCTCCACTGTTCTTTCCGTATTATATTACTATGCTTTATATTTAAGTCCATGATACATTTTGGGTTACTTTTCATATAAAGTGTGAAGTGTAGGTCAAGTAGTATTTTTATTTTGTTTGTTTGGTTTTGGTTTCATGGTTTATTGATTCTGTTCCTATTTTCTGGGGTGTTTTTTATTTTATTAATTTTTGTTTGTTTTGCTTATGAATGTCCACGCCAGCCCCGTTTGCTGATAAGGCAGTACTGCCTAGAGTGCTTTACCTTGTCCCTTTGTGAAAACTCAGTTGAATATATTTTGTGGTTCTACTCTGGGTTCTCTATTCTGTTCCGTCGAACAGCATCAGTGGTGTTTATTACTGTTGATAAGTCACGAGTCTTAATATCGGGTAGAAACAAGCCTCCCACCCTATTCTTACTACGCAAGGTCGCCTTAGCTATTGTACACCTGTGTTTTCTCATGGAGATTTTAGAGCAAGTTTGTCTATGTCTAAAAACAGCATGTTGGGATTTTCAGTGGAGTTGCATTGAGTTTATAGATCGGTTTGGCCTTTTTATCTGCTGAGTCTTCCAATTCATGGACCGTGTGGCTCTCCATTCACTTGACCTTTGACTTATTTCATGAGCGCTGGATCACTTTCAGCATCTTGAGTCTGTCCATGCTTTATACTTACACATTTTGGTTTCTTCGGACCAATGGCCTGTGGTAATTGCTTTTAATTTTGGTTATCACATATTCACTGATAGTGTATAGAAATGTGGCTGATTTTTCTATGTGGATTTCGTATCCTGCGACATTATTGAAATCACACATTACTTCTAGGATATTGTTGGAGATTTCTTGAGATTTTTTTCTTCTATGCCTACACATTTAAGATCATCACGTCTTTCTATTGAATTGATTTTGTTATCCTTATGTAATGTTTTTCTGTGTTTCTAGTAATTTTCCTTGCAATCAAGTGTGCTTTATCTTCTGTGAAGAGAGCCACATCTTGTGTGTATGTTTGCTGTTTCCAGCATATTATTCATATCATGTTTGTCACTGAATTTGTTTTGAGTTTCTTCTGAGAGCATAGTTTTGGGTTGGTTTTGCCTGTTCACTTATTTTATTTCATCTTTAACTCACTTTGACTATTTCTGCCTTTTAATTGGTATTATTTACATTATTTACACTGACAGTGATTATTGATTTGCTACCCTTAAGTCAACCATTTTATCTGTTTCTGTTTCAGCTCGTGTTTCTTGTTCCTCTGATTCTCCTTTGAACTCCTATATGCTACATTTGCATGATCCAGGATTCCAATTTTATTTTTTTATCATAGTTTTAATTGCATTGCTTTGCACAGTTTTCCTGTGGTTGCTCTGGGTATTACATTACACCTGTTTTATCACTTGAAGTGAAGCTGTTAACCTTACTTGCATTTAGGTTTCTTTGCTGTCCTTTCTTCCTGAGCATTGTGTGGAGTATTGAATGGTGTTATAATTGTGTGGAATCATCAAGCAGGATTTAGGAAATTCATGAGGAGGACAGGCAACTGCCTTTACCCACAGGCATGGTTCCTGCTGCTCTTTCTTCTCCCTTCTGCTCCCCGACTTCTCCTTTTGTCCTGTCCTTTCTGATTGCAGGACTTCCTCCAGCTGTTCTTTAAGTCCAGATCCACTGGCAATAAATCTCCCTTCCCAGATTTCCTCATCTAAAACTGTCTTTACTTTCCCTCAATTCTTGACGGATTTTTTGTTTGTTTTTTGCCAGATACAGAATTCATGGTTGATGGCTCCTGTTGTTCAGCACTCAGAGAATGCTGTGCCCTTTCCTCTGGCCCCCATGGCATGGCCCTGGAAGTCTGCGGCCGCTGGACTTGCTTTTATGCAGATAAGGTGCTGCTTCTCTCTAGATGCTCTCAATATCTTTCCCTTTGTTAATTTTTCAGAAATTTAATTATGATGCATCTTAGTTTGGACACACTCTTAGTTTAGACTTGGTCCTCCTTGGGGCTCACTCAGCTTATTGAATCTGTAGGGATTCATATTTAGTAGTCTTCATATTTTTGTCACATTTGGTGATTTTTCTGTCGTTATTTCTTTAAATGCTCCTTAGCCCCACTCTCTTCTGTCTTTCCTGAGCTCTAGGATGGGAACGCAGCTCCTGCCTGCTGCTCCCAGGACCCTGAGGCTCTGCCCATTTATTCTCTGGCTGGTTTCTTTCTGTTATGTGGGCGGGTAAATCCTATTGATCCATCCCCAAGCCTCGGCTTCCATCCTCCATCAGCTCCACTTGCTATTGAGCTCAGCCAGTGAGGTTCCCACTTCTAATGATTATGTTTTTTAGCTTTATCATTTCCATTTAGATCTTTTTAAGAAACATATATTTCATCACTGATATCTTCTTTCCCCCCGTTTGTTCAAGACAATTTGTAACTGGTTGTTGAATCACGTTTATGGTGGCTCTTTTACAATCCTTGCCAGGTAATTCTGACACCTAATTTGTCTCAGCACCGGTGACAGCTGATGGCTTCTTACTCACATGGAGATTTCTCTGCTTCTTAGTATGATGAGTGATTTTCAATTGTATCTTGGACATTTGGTCTGTTATATTAAGAGATTCAGAGTCGTACTGAGGTCTCCTACTTTAGCAGGAAGCCCCAGGCCGAAATTTGTGGATCCAATGATAATTTAACTTTCAGAGCCTTTGTGGTGATATTTAGGTCTGCGTGGTTTGTCTGGTACCATGGGGGCTTTGCTAAAAGTCTGCCAGTTACACCTGACAGTGGGCAGAAGGAGCTTCTCCTGGAGGCTTAGCTCCTCATGTGGCCGAGAGGACATCTTCAGCCTGGATGAAGGGGGCTTCCAAGGCTGAGCTGTTTGTGTCAGCATCCTCTTACTGGAGCCCCTCAAACACCTGGTCCTGTGTGAGGAAGGGGGTTGTAGCTTGCAGGAACCAAGAGGCTTCCTGAGCCCTATTCTTGTTGTGCTGAGTTCCCTATTGCAGGATCCTGCTCATGCCCACACCAGGTGTGCCTAGTTGGGGGACATACCTGCGCAGGTGTGTGCAGGTTAGGGACACACCTATCCAGGTGTACCCAGGTTAGGGACATACTTGTGTAGGTGTGTTTGTGTAAGGAAAGGAGTCTCAGGCCCAGTGGGGAAGAGAATCCACTTAACGCAGCAGGACCTCCCTGTCAGTATCACGGACTTCCCTGGTGGGGTTAGCAGGACCCCCATGCAGTCTGGGAAGGAATGAGTTTACCTGGGCTGCCTTCTGTTGCTAGAGCTCACACATGATAATTCAATACTATAAAAAGTACTTTTTGTCCTGTAACAAAAAAAAAAGTTCTAGAAGCTAATGTTACTTGGCATCAGATATATTCTTCTCTCATTTAGCTGGAGCTACCTAAGGATGCTTTCATCGTAAACAATCACCAAATTGACCTGCTAACTGGTCCCAACCTCACCTGATCTTTTTTTTTTTCTCACCTGATCTTAATACAACACTGTGCCCACATCTGAGTTTCTTTTACCTGAGATACTTGTACAAAATCATATAATTCTGTGGCTCTCTATGAACTAAATGAATTAGTCTTTCCACATTACAAGAAAGGGAAATCTATTGCTTTCAGTGCATACCGGAGAACTCTGAGGGACCCAGCCAGCCTTGGTCCTGAGGTCCTGCAGGTACAAATTCAGTCTCTGACACACCACGCTCCCCAGTCCACCTGCACTGCTCAGGGTAGCTCTCATGTAGTGCTAATAACGTCACTTCAAGGGTCAATGTGTCCTGTTATCCTCAAATTCTTATTACCTGGGAGCAGATTAACCATGTAGTCTAGCTAATTAATTGTTTTTAAGTCAAAAGCAAATGCCTGGTCTTAGGAAAACAGGGGGCTGGTAACGGCTACCCCAGCACAGATCTGTATGGGCAGAGCTGGGATGACCAGCTCTGCTCCTTCTCCTTCTGGCATCATTTTCACACCATCTGCATGTCCTTCCTCATGTTGGGGAAGTCCATTTTGGAGTTCAAGTGCATTTGCTTCTCTAAACGAAAACCGGACTTGTGTTTCAAAATGCTCATTTCTGGTATGGACTTGAAGACTCTGTTTAGAGAAAACAACAGAAGGGTCGCTGACTCAACTCTTCCTGTTCATGCTGTCTCTGGTGTCCTGGTTTTCTCTGAGACCATGAGGACAGGGATGGGAAGTTGATGCCAGGTGCCTGGGAACCATGGTCAGGGAGATGAACACGGGCCAAGTCCCCTCTAATGCAGAGGCATCAGGGCTGTAGAGATGTGACGTCACAGGGAGATGGACCCATGGGAATCTGCCTAAAACATGTCCTGGGCACACGAGTCAGGCATGGGGCTGAAGTAGCGTGTGGCTCTGAAGCCAGTCTGAAGCGTGTTCTGCAAGATCCCAGAGCAGAATGAGCTGCGGTGACACACTAGCAGACCCCAAAGACATCCGCTGATCCCTGGGGCCAGGGCACACATTCTGCTGGGTGGCAACAGGGCATTAAGGTTGTGGCGAGAATTCAGGTTGCTAATCAGCTGACGTGGAGATGGGGAAATTACTCAGGGTCACCAGATAGGCTCAGTGTAATCACAAGGGTCCTAAACATGGAAGAAGGGGCAGTAGGGTCAGAGATGGGGTGATGTAGTTGGGAGTGCTGCCACCCGTCTTTGCTGGCCCTGGAGAAGGAGGAAGGGGCCAGGAGCAGGAGTGTAGGCGGCTTCCAGGAGGTAAACGGACAGGAAAAGTAGTCTCCTCTGGAGCCCCCGGAAGGGGAGACACCTGGGCCTTCATTCAATGACACTCGTTTTAGATCCTGACCTCAGAACTGTGAAACTGCATATTCACATCATTCTAAGTCGCTTATCTCTGATAATTTATTACAGTAGCCGTGGGGACCTGATGGGCTTCCCAGTGAGAGGCCATAGGGACGTAGGCAAGGGGATGCCCTGAGTGGGACCCTCTCTGTGGAAATGGCCCTGACGGGAATGTGACTCCAGGATTGGGAGGCCCGGTGATGGGGAGGAGGAGGAGAGGGAGGAAGAGGGGGAGGAGGAGGAGGTTGCTTACACAGGGCGGGCAGAAGGTTGAGATGGAGGTAGATGTGCTCATGGAGGGACAGCAGGTCAGCAGAATGAGCAGACCCGGGGATCCACTGTTTGATGTGCCCAGGGCTGGTGCTCCTGGGAGGAGTGGGTGGCGCCAAGCCCGCGGAAGCACTTCATGGACAGTTGGGGGGTCTGTGATGAGGTCTGGGTGCTGGTGGGGAGGAGGTGGGGTGGCCTGCGCGTGCGGATCTGCAGCAGGAGAGGACGTCTGAGCGTAGGTATAAATTCGGGAGTCATCAGCATAGAAATGATGATTGAAGCTTTACCTAGAGATCAAGAGGGAGGTCCTAATAAAACAGTCAAATGGCAAAATGGAAGAGGAACAGAAGGCAGTGACAGAGGAAGGTAATAACAGGGGGAACCCCATCAGGGAAGGAAAGAGAAACATACCACAAAATGAGAGAGAGAGAGAGAGAGAGAGAGAGAGAGAGAGAGAACAAGGGGCACAGCGTTGTCGCGGTGACGACCGGTCTTGTGGGACACAGTGGAAACATAAAGCTGGGTAGTGCCGTGTCCCCGTGAAGGTCGAGGGGGGATGTGGGGTTGCCACATGGACGTGAGGCGGGTGTGGCGGGCACGGAGCCTGGACCTATGGCTGTGGGGGAAGTGGGCCCAGGCGGGTTCATGCGCACAAAGCATCTCAACGATGCCGATTCCAATGCATTTCTCAGTTCAAGGGTGATGACTGCTGTCACGCTGCCCCTCACTCCTTCCTGCTCCATTCTTGTGACTCTCTGAACACCCTACATTTGATGTCACAATCTTTACACGAATCCTTCCCTTGCAAACCACTCCTCAGATGGCATCTTACTTTTGCCAAAGTGAAGTGGCATGACAGCTGGATCCCTCACTTTTGACACGGGGGTGCAGCTGGGTCCCAGTGGCTGAGCCGCCGTCCTCACCCCCAGTGACCTCCTCACTCCACAGTGACCTCAGGTGGGGGGATGGAGACAAAATGAAGACCATGATGCTCTTGGAACCATGCCAGGCAAACCCGGTGACAGCAGGACGCACACTGGGGGATGGGAGGGGGCACTGCCGAATTCTCAGGACCTGTGACAGCAGGTCAGCGCCACTGGTGGCTTGAAATTACCCAGAGGAGGACACTGACAGGTACTGCAAACTGGGGTTTTGTTTTTGTTTATTTATTCTGTTTTGTTTTCATTTTTGAAGCGCCCGTTGCTAAGCATTGGCCTGGAAGCTGTGGGGTCATGTGCGGGCACCTGTTTCACCCACATATAAGGTCTCTTACAGGGCATCATTCCTGCATCACCTTGCATTACTCCCAGAATCAGTTGGGATTTTGATGCTGTTGGTCAAGATGCCACCACCAAGTCTGCGTCTTCCTCATTTGATCCATGTGTAAAGTCATCTCCAATTCACTGCCAAAAGTTTAAAGGGACAGACTGAGAGCCAAGTCCTGGAAGAGACAGAGAAGCAGCAGAGGGAGGGACGCTGCTGGGTCCCGAGGCCCCCAAAGCCTCTCAGGCACTCAAGTGGAGAAGGAGCTTAGGAGGGGATTGGCCAGGTCACCACTCAGCAGGGAGGCTGAGAGTTGCTTTTAGACCCAGAGAAAACTGCTTCCAGGAACACAGGAGTTTGAGGGTGGGGACCTGGGCCTGCCCATCCTGCAGCCCTGCTCCTGGGCTCCCCAGGCTCCCCAGGCACCTGGTCCAGGCCCTGGGCACCCCCATCCTGCAGCCCTGCTCCTGGACTCCTCAGGCACCTACTCTGGGCCCTGGCTCCCCATCTTGCAGCCCTACTCCTGGGCTTCCCAGGTTCCACAGGCACCTGTTCCGGGCCCTGGGCCCTATGTCCCCACTACTGTGGTTGCTAGACTCGGTCTGTCTTCCTGGTGTCTGCCTTTCTCAGAAGTCTGGCTCCGGGGGGTGAGCTGCACACTAGTGCAGGGAACCCCAAATCTACATGGCCTCTCCTTCCCCCATAGTGAAAGGCAGGCCACCCCTTCCCTCCTTCATTATTCTCCCTGTAGGGATTCCTGAAACAAGTGGTTTCAAGAAGACAGTGGTTGCAACGTCAGGTAGGGATGGCAGGCATGTACTGAGTGGCCCCAAGTCACAAGTGCTTTACTCTCTACTCTTCTTTACCGGTAAACTCACCTGCTGCACAGATTTCTGTTATCAGCCCTATTGCTGACACTGTGCTCAACCTCCTTGTCAAAGTAAGGTCCGCTGCTCACAAAATAGCCTTAGGATCTCCTGGGAAGTTTGCGATTTGACCCGGGCATCCTGCACATGGTGCACTGAATGGTGAGGTCAGGGCCCCTGCAGAGTGGCCAGGGAGCAGAGGACTTGCATGTGGAGCACACACTTCACGTAGATGGGCAGGGCTTTTCCTTCCTGGATGGCGTTCGAAGGGGCAGGGGCAGCGGTGCCACAGGTGAGGGGCCACCACAGGCTGGGTGTCTGAAATCCGCGTGTCCTCAGCACGCGGAGTCCATGGCCTTGCTGCCTAAAGCTGGCCTCTTATTCCCCGAGGCCATGTGTCTGCAGTTCAGGGGGCACCCCTGATCCTCCAGCGGCTGTGGTGGCTCAGTGACCCGGGTGCCTTGCTTGGAGTCGGGTCTGCATGGCACTGGACACAGCCTGGCTGAAGCTGGGACCGCAAGGAAGCAGGGAGGCTTGGGCACCAGAGGGTTGTGCGTGGGATTCACACCTGTTGGAAGCGCGGGCACCAGACAGGTGTGGGGAGCAGAAGCCCTGGTGGGAATCTGCTGCTCCGAGGGAGGGAGGTGCAGGCACGGGGCGGAGGGGGTGGGTGGCTGGCCCTGGAGGGGTGTCCCCAGGCCTGCAGTGGCCATGGCACGCAGAGCGGGGACTCCTGAGCTGCAGCTCCATAACCACCAGCGGGGACATTCCTTTCGGGAAGGTTCGTCACCACGCAGAGGTGATCTCTGTGTTGTGGGTTGTGCGGGCAGAGGGACTGAGTGGGACAGTCAGTGAAGTCACAGAGATCACAGTGATCCCCAAGAAGGGCAGCAGAGGGGAAGGGGATGTGGCACGGAGCGCGCAGAGGGCTTGGCCTGGCTAGACAGATGCCTCGCTCCTTATCTGAGATCATTCCCCGTTCATCAGACACAGACTAAAAGATTTCCTTACAGAGACGACTCTCCCTGTTATTAGACTCGATTGGTAACTATCTTTGGTTTTAAAATCATCAAAAAAATCATTCGTCTTCAGTTACCCAGATTCCAAATATCATCACTGTCCCAGGTGGGGAGGAAGGTGAGAGGAGGTGCTGGCCTGAAATCCAGCTGGGAAGGGGGCAAACCTAAGTGCAGGCCAAATATTATTTGAGAAGCACTCAGAGGAGGCTCGTTTGCAAGTACAGTGTGGACCCCAAAATGCCCATGTCTCAGGGACTCGAGGGTCTTACTTGAGTGCATTTTGTTGTTTGACTTTCCTAAGTGACCCATGTGAACCTTCAGAAACAGACTCCGGCCCAAGAACGTGGGAATCATCGTTTGCAGTTATTGAGGGTCAAGCGCATGTGAGCGTGTGTTTATCAGGACTATGTGAACATCGTAGGATATTTTTTTTTTAAGGTTTTATTTTATTTACTCATGAGAGATACAGAGCGGGAGAGAGAGAGGCAGAGACACAGGCAGAGGGAGAAGCAGGCTCCACGCAGGGAGCCCGACGTGGGACTCGATCCTGGGTCTCCGGGATCACGCCCAGGGCTGCAGGCGGCGCTAAACCGCTGTGCCACCCGGGCTGCCCCATCGTAGGATATTTAACTACAGCTTGTGGCATCAGACACCAGGACATGGTAAGCAGTAAATTGGTCAGAAACAGTGCACTCCCTTGGATACAAGCATCGCACAAGGATTTCTTCAGAGGCTCAGCATTTCCGTGTGGGGCCGGCACCCATGGCACCCATGGTGTTAGTCCTGGTGAAGGGACGTTATGCAAGCGAGCACCCAGTAGCGTCGTCACCACAATCATTAAGATCGACCATGTGCCAAATGAAGGGCCAGCCCCTTCCCTTACCTAAAGGAGCTGCCAAAGGCAGGGATGGGCCTGTAGGTTCGGAGGGGTGTTTGTTCGGAGGCCGTCTCCGCTAACTTGGACAGGACGCATCGCCCCGGGGCCACAGAGGTGGAGGAGAAATGGAACGGGAGCTCCCTCCGCAAGCAGCCCTCATGGACGGGGCCACACATTAGGAGCTTGCAGGTGGCACTTCGGGGTTGAATCCTCAATGGCAGCGCTGGTTTTGATTCTTTTCTTCAAATGTGTAGAGTGGATTTCTTTATGCGAATGCATTGTGACTACAAAAATCATCCCTCTCTGGGCCTGGTCTTTAAAACACAAAGCCTTAGAGAAAAATCTACTCTTTTCCTTCGTGATTTTTTTTTTTTTTTAATGCTCGGTTTCTCCTTACGAGGAAAGCCAGAAAAGGCATTCCAATCTTGTTTCTTCCCCAAGCCCGGGGAAAATTCAGAATTCCTAGCTGGCATCAACATCCAGGAACCACAGAGAAGCAGAGAGCAGGGTGGTACCTGGTCAGCTCATAAAGGGCCTCTGCAAGGGGGGCTCCTGTCACCACGTGAGACCCAACAGTAAGTCATGAGGACTGGATGTCAGGAGTGCTGTGGCACATGGAATAGTGAGATTAATTTAAAAATATGTTTTCCCCTAAAAAAGCAGAACAGGTTTCCAAAATCAAGGGAGTTCAACGATGGCGATGTGATGATTTCCATTCTTGTTCAACACCTGGACGTCGTCGTCCAAGAAGCAACTCAATGTCACCTGTTCATGAGACCAAGGTTCAGGATGCAGTGTCTGACCTGCATAGACTCCTCCACGGAGTAGGGCTCTGTGAACCGATCTGCCTCCCACCCTCTCCCCCACCTCCCATGCTCCCCCTGCCATGTCTTCATCCCTGAACCCAGACCTCAGCCCCTCAGCCAGCCCTGCATCTCCCTCCCTTCCCTGCATAACCTGCCTACCTTTACTGACGTGTCTGGTGAGTGCTAAGCAGTTGGGGGCTATGGGGGATGTGGAGGATAAAGGTCAGACCCTGGGGAGGTCCCCTAAGCAGATTGGACACTTTAATATGCAGAGCTTGCTGCTCCTGCAGCAGGTTGATGCCCTGGTTGATTAAGGGTCAATCAGGTGAGGCAGGGCAGGTAGGGGTGCCCTGGGAAAGGAGAGGGTGAGGCATGGGCTGGACAAGGGGGTGACTGCCGGGAGAGGCTGAGGGCTAGCCCTGAATTTGGAAGGAGAGACCCCAAGGAATCACTGGAAAGGTGCCCAGGAGATGGATGACAGGTCACCTTATAAAAAAAATTCAAATTTGAAACTGTGTGACAAGGGTGATGGTGTTTAATTAGAGTTTCCTTCCCCGCCCCCGCCCCCCCCAGAAAAGAAATAAAAAAGATTTGATTTGATTTCTGTTTAACAAACCTCACTTTTACATTTTTTGCAACTCCCAGGGGAAGAAGGTTGTTTTTATCCCATGGCCACAGTGAGCTTATTGCAAACATTGTCCTCCCTGGTGGAGCTGCTGGGGACAGCAGGGGACAGCGGGGAACACGGAGGTTAGGGCAGAGAAATCAGCAGCCACTACCTACCTGGCCCCAAAAACTAGGCCCTAGGAAGGAACCATCTGGCTGATACGGGCCCGTGAGGTGCGGCTTGTGTACAGGAGGCCGTTTGCAGTGGGATCACAGAGAATGCGCCAAGCTTTCCTGTCTGGGGCTTGTCCAAGACCCGCATGAAAGCCACAGATGAGAAATGCTTCTGAGAGCAGAAATTCAAATGTCGAAGGGAAAAAAACCCATTTCCTTCTTTGCCTTCTTCCTCCCCGCCCCCCCTCACCCCCAAACAAAAGAAAACGCCTGCTGGATACATTATTTTTAAAACATCAAAGCTTACTTCTATTGAAAAGAATTTGAACTCAAGGCTGGAGTTGATTCCAATTTTTCTTTTCTTCGGAACAACCTCCCCAGTCCTCTGCTTGGGCAGTCACAACCCCCTGTTAACACGGGGGGAGAACAAACAGCAGCCGCAGCCTCTTGTCACTTCGAGCACGCTCGGCCTCTTCACCCGACTGTCGTTTGAAATACGTGACCTCTGCACAGACCGACGTCCACAGCAGCCTTTGCAGCTCCAGACGGTGACTGAGAGCCGGGAGCTGGAGCACGGGGCACTGCACGCGGGGCGGGCCTCCCCCAGGCGCCCGGGCAGCCCCGCAGGGTCGCGCCCTGCTCCAGTGTGGCCACCCCGCACCCCAGACCAGGAGCGCCTGGGCTCAGTGACAGGTTCCTGCACCACAAGGAAACTCCTCACATCTCATCGAAATCCCCCCGATCGACACATAAGCCCATTTCCTCCTTTCTCATCCTCAGCGTCGAGAGGGGCAGCTGGTCACCGTCGGCCGTGTAATAACCCTTCACCGGCCTGAAGATGGTTATTAGGTCTGCTTCTCTTCTCCAGGCTAAATAATCACAGATCCTTTAATCTTCCTTCATAGGAGCTATTTTCCGAGTCTTTAATCGTTTCTCCTGCTCTCCACGAAATCCGTTTCAGCTTCTTAAGTCCCGGTGTGTCACCTCTTCGGAAGGGTGCCACCGGCAGTTTGAACAGCTCGGCCCCCTGAGGCACAGCGGTTGTGGCCCTGATGAAGGGCAGTTCTGCCCCTGAAGACACAGCCGAATTAGCTTAAAAGCCTCTACCTTCCCCTGAATATGTCGGGCAAAACAGGTATTGCCTCCCTTGACCAAACAATGATGATGATGAAGATGATAATAAAACTAAACTCACAGAGCGAAGGCAAAACACTGAGACAAGGGGCAACTTTAAAGCTGCAAACACTGTGGAGTGGCTGGAGGATTACAAGGCATTACATTTGGCTGGGGTGGCATGTCCCGTGTGATTTTTAAAAAATTTCTAGGTCTCTCTAGCAATTTTTAAAAATGTCCCAACGACTTACTTATATCCTTTCAGCATGTGGTTCACGTCCTTTTTGTCAAAAGCCAAGTCTATCACTTGGGCTTCATCAAACAGGAGCTGTTGACTCAGATGCAAGTCAGAACCACCCACAGGCCACCTGGCTCACAGGTCAGAACCACCCGCAGGCCACCTGGCTCACAGGTCAGAACCACCTGGAGGTCACCTGGCTCCCCTGAGTGCCTCGCAGAGCTTGGCTCCCTCCAGAGGTAGGATGGCCAATGCCCCCTCCTAGGAATGTCTTATATTTTCTGATCATTTAGTTAAACATCAAGGTCACAGTGAAATCTGTTCCCCCTCCCTCAGGTCTTATCTCTGCTCCCAGCTTGTTTTCTTGTGCACCTAATGAACATGCTTTCCATCCTGTCATTGGGAAAAGTGGCGGAAGTGCTTGCATGGCCCTGAACCCAAGAGTTTCCTCAGGGAAGCGTCACTTGCTACATTCGAAAATCTTGATACTGAACCATTTATAAGAATGCTTTGAGTACAGCCTCCAGCATTATCTCTCTTATGATTTAGGTGATCTTGGTCCTTTATACTGATTAGAATTTCACATACAATAAGCACAAATGTCATAGGAAAGAATGGAATATTGGACTAGAGTTCCGCTTTTTACAGTGACTTAAGAGGAACATTTCTTCTCATGTATGTGGCAAAAATTTTCCTTTTGATTTTCTTTATGAATAATTTACCTATATTATAAAAGCAATTAATACTATTTCTGTAAAAGGAATAAATTCTTCAAGCAAATAATTTAATATTTTACCACTATTTTTAAAATATTTAAAATATATTTAAATTTGAAATATATCTAGTCACATAATAGCTTCAGTCATATACATTTCAGAATATATTTTCAAACTCAAAATATTTTAACACTAGTAAGGGCCCTACCCAGAAAGATGGAATCATTTTTAATCAAAATCTGCACACACTTTTAGACCCATTGAGTACTCATTGAACACTGAGTAGGTGCATAAAACCTCCATAAAAATTCATTCTGGGTCCTTTTATACTCACATCGACACTCACCAGATGGCCTGCCGCAGAGCATCAGGGCAGTTTTACATGAGAGTCTGTGTTTCCTAGGTAGGATCAGAGGATCCTCTCAAAAGAGGAACATGAATCCAGACTCGGAGGTGGAGATGATCTGTGCAAATCTCTCTAAAATGTCTCAGATCTTTGTTAATGCTTGAAGAAAATATTATCTTCTGATGAAGAGATGTCATCTTCCTTTTTTTCTTACTTAAAAAAAAATCCCTAGCTTTGTCCATTTGTTAGTTTTAGTCCCTCTGCTAGTTTTGTCTAGTTTACAAAATGATAACAATGGTGGAGTATTTTCCTAAAAGAAGAAGTGAAGGAGTATATCTATTTTAACCTGTCACCCTGGGTGGGCTTCTTGTGTTCTCCCTTATTTAGAAATGAAATAATATTGTTTCAAATGTGGCAATTTCCTTTTATTCTCCAAACAAGCAAACTGTAAATTGCAAAATAGGAGTGGATAAAAGCATAATTACTGCTTTCATTTGTTCATACCATATTAATGTAATATAATTATCCTGTAAGCAGACGGAATCTTATGAATATTTAACAATAACAGCAAGAACATGCTACAAAGTGGTTATTCTGAGGAACACATAAAGAGCCCCAAACTCTAAGAGATGAAGTAATTGCTCCTATGTTCTACAGTGTCAAGCAGTCGAGGCTTGACGACTGAGCTGGTGCAGAGTCGAATGACCCAATTAAGCAAATGAGGGAAGTGGAGTGGTGATAAATGCCTCATCTCAGAGACAAGCAGGGAGATAGTTGCATCCCCTATGAAGTGAGTCCCAAAGCACCGGGAAAGTGCTAGAACGACCCCTCAAATCTCCACAGAGAAAGGAGGAGCAAAAAAGTGGAAGATCAACTAGTTAGTTGTCCAGGGACCTCTCCAGGTGGTGGCACAGGCCGGGAGGAAGCCGAGAAACAGCATTACTCCCAGGCCTGGGGATATGCAAGGCAGTCCAGCACCGGAGCAGGGATTGTGATGAAGATGCTCAGAGAAGGCAGGGAGGCCAGCCCGACACTGCAGGTGGGCTCTTGGCGGTCCACAGGGAGCCAGAGCTCAGAAAGCGACCTGGGCTCCCAGCATCTGCCAGAGACTGTTTCTGGGTCTGATGAAGTCAGATTTGGCCCCCAAGTCCACTGGCCTGCATGATTCATGTCCTTTGTATACTTCCTACTCCCAGTCAAAATTGGTTTAAAATATGCACAACAAAGAAAGAGAATTGGGACTTACCATGGGATAACGAGTTACTATAGTATTTAGTATGTCTGAGCTCCATGCACCCACACTATTGATCATTCTGAATGCCTTATTTTACCTAAACCTGAAAGAACTTTATGAAATAGGTGGCACTATTTTTTTTTTTTTATCTTCCTACTGCAGATGAGGTCACAGGATCTCAGAGAAGTCGTTTTCCCAAGATCACGTTTCTAAGAGGCATTGAGAGGCACCAGTTCATTCATTCACTCATGCATTCCATGGTGCCGACTGAGCAGTCGCTGTGTTCTAGGTGACAAGATGGTGGCGGTGCGGATCTCAACAGGGTCCCGTCCACACTGGACTTCCAGTCTGGATGGAGGCAAGCATCAAATAATATCAATATTCAATACATAATGTTGTCAAATGTGACAGATATCACAAAAGAATACAGTGAAGGACCGAGTTCAGAAGCCCTCCCTTGGGAGGCACTGGGGCGTATGGATTGCCATGGGTGCAGATACCTCTTCCTTCGGCAGGACACTGGGCAAGATGTTCCTACATCTCCACATCCAAAAATTATAAATGTACTTAACACTTTGTCAAATAAACATGTTTTGTCCTCAGCACCTTGGAAAATACTTTTATGGAAACCATACAGATATAAAGTTATGATATAAAACTCAAATAGGCACAAAATGAAAATGGCCACATTTAGTTATCACTGGGTCTGTTCAGCTGTCCGGAGATTTTTGGTAGGATAACAGAATAAAGACATATGTAACTCACAGATTATATATGTATTATGCATGCATGTCATGTGATTTATTTATTTATATTTATATTTAATTATTTTAGACCTCTAATTATACCATAATAATCAAATTTTTACATAATTTGTGTACTAGACACCAAATGCCAAATGAAGTAATGTTTCGTATAGAAATGCCATTAGTTGTTCTTATTTTGACTCTGGAGAAACTATACTCTCCTAATGTAGTCACAACTGCAACTGCCAATAAATCTCATATAATAAGATCCATTCAGAAGTTGATTTTCAGGGACACCTGGGTGGCTCAGTGGTTGAGCATCTGCCTTAGGCTCAAGGAGTGATCCCGGAGTTCCGGGATCGAGTCTCCCATCAGGCTCCCTGCATGGAGCCTGCTTCTCCTTCTGCCTGTGTGTCTGCCTCTCTCTCTCAATCATGAATAAATAAAATCTTAAAAAAAAAAAAAAAAAAGAAGTTGATTTTCAGGGGACATCAGGATAGCTGAGAAAATGGTGGCCACCTAACCCTATCTGTCAAAAAACTACAGATGGAAAGGAAAACAAATGGAACCAGAGAAGAATATTACAATCTTCACATTATACATCATGGTGGACATCTTCTAGAGAGTCCTCTCTAGAGCTTGTATGTCAAGTCTTTGCAGAGAGTAAGGGGACCTGAAAAGCTGCCCAGAAGCAAGAAAGGTAGTGCTTTGGTTAAAGTCTTCACCACATAGTGAATTAAATCACTCTGAGAATCTCAAGAAAGAAATTACCCAGGGAGGGTTCTAGAAGGGGGAGCACTGTGTTGAGAGTCTGAGGAAGGCACAGGCTCCAAGGCTACATTGTCGGGAAAGCTCCCTTGAGGGCGAGAGAGTGGCAGGAGGGGACGGAGGTCCTGGGAGAGCTGGCGGTGCCAGACATGAGGAGTGGGCCCAGGAGAGGCCCGGGATCCTGCCGAATAGGGAAGTACAGATGGCAGGACCACCTGCCCCGTCTCCCGTCCTGAGCTGCACTGCAGGGGAGGGCCTCCTGGCTCAGATTCTCAATCACTGTGGGTGGAAACCTTGTCCCAAAATGCTTCCACATAGGCAATCGCAAACTACAAATCCACCCTCAGAAGAACACAGAAAATGAAAACCAAAACTTTTCAGGTGTTCCCAATTTCCTCCCTTCGAAAGAGAGAGAGAAAAAAAGAAACAAAAAAGTAGAGGGTAATGACTCCAAAACCCATTAAATATCCTTAAAAACATGTAATTAAAAAAAATTATTTATTCATGAGAGACACAGAGAAAAAGGCCGAGATATAGGCAGAGGGAGAAGAAGGCTCCCCATAAGGAGCCTAATGCAGGACTTGGATCCCAGGACCTTGGGATCATGCCCTGAGCCAAAGGCTGATGCTCAACCCATGAGCCACCCAGGCATCCCTGATTTTAAAAAATGAATCAGAACTTCTAACCCTGTAAACAAGCATGGATGAGCTAAAGGACTAAAGGGAAAATCACTGGCTGAAGACAAGAAGTAAAAGTACAAAAGTGTCTGAGAAGTGAAGCCTCGATGATGAGATAATAAGCAAGAATAAATTCAAATGAAAATCTAGTAAGAGATACTGAACACACCTAGAAAACAAGGCAGATAAGATGAGGTGGAAAGTACCAGGTGTCGGTGATCATGTGGCTGAAAGGCAGAGCAAGAACAGGTGCACGGAGCAGACGACAGGGAGCGGACCTGATCCCCACTGGTGCGGTGGCAGGAGCCATCCCAGAGACAGAGAGGGTAAGTCACACCCTGAGCAGGGCCATGAGGTTCCAGGTCTAATTGACCCAGAATGATCTTCCTGGAGACATAGCCTGATAAAAGTATTAGAGTTTGAAGATCGAAATGTCCCTAGGGCTTCAACGCAGAGAAATCAAACACCTTCCAAGGCCAAGAGAGTCAAATGGGTATCAGGCTTCTCAAAAACAATATCCAAGTGAAATAATAGAAATAATAGAAATAATAGCAATAGTAATAAAAATCATGATAATATAGCACTATCTTCAGGAAAATCAAGGAAGAAAGGGTGAACCGAGGATTTTGTAAACAGCCATGCTGTCATTTCACAATAAAGGCTGTAGAAAAACGGTCTTAAATTTTCAATACCCGGGATTCCTCCAACCTCTGCCCTTTTGTCCAATTGACCAGATGATGGGCTACATCTGGGGGTCAGAGAGCAGAGTGCCAAGGGCCCTTGGTGAGCCGTCGTTGGAGTTAGCGCACAGCCCGTGCTCACGAGAAGACAGGGAACCTTCCAGGAGCAATAAGTACGTATTCTGTGTTTGGATTGGCCATTACCAATTTTTCACCCGTTTTGCTGTTTATTCTTATTGTCATAATTTGTGGTAGCCCTTAAAAATATGTAAATAGTAGCCCTTTGTCTATCAGGTAGATTAAAATGTGAATCTATTTCCTTTGTAAACTTCACACTTCATTGATGGCTTTCAAGACTGCAGTGACACTGACCTGTTTTACTCACCCTTAGAGTCTCTTTCCCACCAAGCATTAAAAACATTTCCCTATTTATCTGCTCTGCAGTATTTTCTTCTTTTTCTGGATAGTATCGTTTTCACCCTCAATTCCTAATGTGCAAAGACACTATTTTAGAGTATGAAGTGGGATAAGGATTTAATTTTACCTTTTTTCATCACATAAATAACCAATTTGATCAGAAATAGCCATTGGACCACCTTCCTGCCGTTCATTAGTGATACAAATTCATGTACACCTATGGTGTTGATAGAAAATAAGGCCTGACTTAGGATTGCCTATTTTTTTATGATTATTATTTTTTTTTGGTCACCCGTACTGCACTGTTTTAAATACTATTTCTACCATACTTTCACTTTTCCTTATGAAGCTAAGGAAACCAATGCATCTATGGTAGAAATTGCAGAAAATACAGAAACAAATGAAGAAAACATAAGCCACCTATAAATCTAACATTGAGAGACTGTCTTATCTATTTTTCTCATTTATGGCATTTCAGGCATTTCCCCATGCATATTTTATTTAATTAGTTACGAATTTCTTTTCTTTCACCTGCACTTTGTCCCCTGTGCCCTCCTCCCCACAGACCTCCTGGCTTGGCTGGGTCCCCCATGTCTTGCCCTCCAGGGAGCAAGCTCCCGCTGGCTGGCAGATATCCCTGACTCTCTGTTTCCCTCACAAGCACTCTGTCCTGGGATGTTTCTGCTTGATTATCTCTGGTGTCTTTCTAAGCAGTGTCTTCGACAGAGAAAAATCTTTCTAGATTGAGTTTGCTCGGCGGGGATGCCAGATCCATTTGAGGGACTCACCTTATAAAGTGGTCAACTTCTAGACCCATTCACGTTTCAAGGCTAGAAACAACTGGCAAAATGGAGAGAAAAAAACTTAATTGTAAATTAATTTTAAAAAATTTGAAGTATCTTTATGCACAGGGGCATAAACAATAGACATGGTGTGTAGCTGTGTAGTGCGGAGATTGTTGTAACTCCTATAAAAACAGCTCTGTAGACTAACGCATTTTCCCGTCAGGAGGGGCATAGCTTCAGAAAGGTCAGGAAGCTCATTTTCTTCTCGTCTTGGGCAATAAAAGGGATACAACTATCACAAACCCAGTAAACTCCCACAGTAATTTTTGCATAGATGTATAGTGACACAGGGATTGAAATGCAATTATTTAGTATTTATTGAGGAAAGATAGTTCATTTGATGTGTCGAGGACTGCCTCCAGAGAGAGGGAGAGAAGAGCACTCATGGAAATGGATCAACTTTTGTGACGAGCCTACATGGCTGAAGAATTAAACAGGCTATTCCTATAACCACCATGTGCACAATCACAGTGAATTTAAAACCATCTCGAAAGGAGTCCTACTGGGAGTGTTTAAACCCACGATTACAGTAAATGAAGATTCAGAATTAGCAAAAGCATTTCACTTAATTAGAAGCATTAAATAAGTATTACCAAATGTACAGTACTGTGTCTCCTGAAATGAGAAAAATAGCTGACCCTGAAAAACATTTTATTTATTTGCCTTTTTTTATTTGTTTACTTTTCTTGTGTAGGAAACTACCAGAACAGCTTCTAACTAAAACTAAAAGATAAGGTGCAGAGAAAACAAAAATATGTTTGTCTTAAATATATATATATATATATATACATAAACACACATATATCCAGATATGTAAATATTTTTAAATCTTATGTATGTTCCATTTCTACCTATCCATCATCTGTTAAATACCTGGAGACAGATACCCTGCATGGATTGAAGGAAGAGATGGCTTCTGCGGAGGGCGTTACAGACTCTTTCTTCTATGTCTTCCTTTTGATGTGATTTTTCAAATTGTTATTTACTAAGTGGTGATGTTTGATGTTAATCAGGATTTCCTGAGCCGAGTGTAGTAAAGGGCTGACCGAACCCCTGATCAGATTTCCAGAAAGAAAGACCATGTTGAAGGCTGGAAAGAGACAAGAGGGACAGAGCGACATAGAAGGAGACCTCCCAGGGAAGCTCTGGGGCCACCCGGCAAGGCCTTAGCCTCCCCACTCCTGCTTCCATGCCGGCAACCGAGGCAGGAGTAGACTTGTGTCTGGAACGTCTGAACTGAGATTTCTCACTGGAAGGGCCTGGTCCAGACACAGCTTCATTTCAAAGACAGCTCTGAATGTTTCTAACACTCTGTCCCTGTGTTTTGTGACCTCAGCTGACCTGATGACAGAACTCCAATCGGCTCCATCATGGGCACAAAGTCTTCCGTAGCATCAGTGATTGGGACCGTGGTCAAAGAAGGTGGGCTCTGCCATGACTTAAATTGTTCTTTTAACTAGATTATTTTCAATTTGTTATATGTATTTTCAATCTGTTGTGTCTATGTGCGTGCGTGTGTGTTTATTACATATATAATATATAAGTGGAGAAAATGTGAATGAGAAAATAAGAAATTGTATGTGCATAAAAATGTTTTTAAAACAAGAATTTCCATTTCCCTATTTGAATATGTTTTAGCTGATTTCCTTACCTTCAAGTATATATTATATAAACTCCTGAAGTTTTACCTCATAGCAAGCATTGAAAAGGTGGGGATAGCTATGGAAATCACTTTTCCTATAATGCTGGTGACCATGTTTTCCAAGGAAGTCAAGACCCTTGAACTGAGTCATGGTCTGACAATTGGGACCAATTACTTTGAGCACAGTGGACAACCTACATCCCCTGAGCCAAGTCTGACTCCCTGCCTATTTTTGTAAATAAAGATTTATGGGGACACAGCATTGCTCACTGGTTGGCAAAGGGTCTATGGTTGCTTTCGCTCCACAGTGTCATGACCAAGTAGTTGCAACAGAGACTGTATGACCCACAAAACCTAAAATAAAATAGTCGATATCTGGCCCCTTACAGAAGAAACTTGCCCATTCCTGGATTTGAGTCTGGGCCACCATGAGCAGCTGGGAACCCGAGAGAGATGATTTCATCCAGAAATAAGCATCTCTTCAAACATAACAACACCAGTGGTAAACTGGCTGCCAGTGGCCAAAGCCCCCCTGGAACTGGAGATCCTGTCATGTACGTCTCAGGAAAAGTCATATATCCCACTGTGAACTTCTGAAGTGGGCCGGCCCACTAGACAGTCATTTACATGAGAAAATAGGGCCAAGAAAAGGTTGACCACTGGTTCTGGATGCCAGCCCATTGCTCTAAGACTGATATCTTAGAACATGGGCCATGATCAAGCTGGGTCTTTGTGTGTGTTTGTGCTGACATCCTTTGGATTATAGAAGAAAACAAAAATCACACTCCTGGATAAAATATACCATCTGATTTTGATAGGAGGAGAATTAGGATTTAAATTTTCTTCTTCTTGGATGATATGCAAATGAAAATGGTGTCCTCTCTTTCGAAGCATGCCACAGGGAACTTCCACGGCCAAGAGGTCTGCTGAGTTCTTACTCCTAACTAAGCATGCAAGATGAGTACCCAAATCATTACATTTATGTGTTTTTAATGGCTTGTCTGGGTTGTGTTTTGTCCATGGATAGTGACTGAGCTGAGGGCTAGCCAAAGTTTTGGAATCCACACAGCTCTGTTTCAATGCAATAATTTGACAGTACCTGGGGCTTCTGCTGTTCCCGAAGGCTCTATTTCTAACAGCACATCCGCATAGCAATCAGCTGGCTGGGTTATAGTCTCCAGCCTTCCCCTTGTGCTGAAATGAAGTGCCACCCAGGTCCACGGCTACGCTGACTCAAGGCTTTGTTTCACCTGCAAACACGGTCTCCGATGGCATCTGTCAAGGGGTGTGAGTGGATCCTGCTCTAGTAACCTTGCTGCTTCTCATGGTTCCTGATGGGAGCCCTTGGGACTACTGCTCAGGCAACGAGCAATAGTTGGCAACTGCCTAGTATTTTCGTTGCTGTGAACAGAATCAAAACGTAGCCAGTTGTGTGCTCTACAAGCTTGTAGCACACCCTTTGACACGGGCACACCTACAGCCCAAATTAACCTTTAGGTGGCAGGACTCAGGCATTCAAAACACTTGCCATTTAGTAGAAAACACAATGCTTGGGAACAAACGCTGGTCTATGATTACTTCCTTCAGCAGACAACCCTCTTTTTTTAATTTATAAATTTATTTTTTATTGGTGTTCAATTTGCCAACATATAGCATAACACCCAGTGCTCCTCCCATCAAGTGCCCCCCTCAGTGCCCGTCACCCAGTCACCCCCACTCCCGCCCACCTCCCTTTCTTGCACCCCTAGTTCATTTCCCAGAGTTAGGAGTCTCTCATATTCTGTCTCCCTTTCTGATATTTCCCACTCATTTTTTCTCCTTTCCTCTTTATTCCCTTTCATTATTTTTTATATTCCCCAAATGAATGAGACCATATAATGTTTGTCCTTCTCCGATTGATTTATTTCACTCAGCATCATACCCTCCAGTTCCATCCACGTCGAAGCAAATGGTGGGTATTTGTCGTTTCTGATGGCTGTATACATAGACCACATCTTCTTTATCCATCATCTTTTCATCTGGACACAGAGGCTCCTTCCACAGTTTGGCCATTGTGGACATTGCTGCTAGAAACATCGGGGTGCAGGTGTCCCGGCGTTTCACTGCCTCTGTATCTTTGGGGTAAATCCCCAGCAGTGCAATTGCTGGGTCGTAGGGCAGGTCTGTTTTTAACTCTTTGAGGAACCTCCACACAGTTTTCCAGAGTGGCTGCACCAGTTCACATTCCCACCAACAGTGCAAGAGGGTTCCCCTTTCTCCACATCCTCTCCAACATTTGTGGTTTCCTGCCTTGTTAATTTTCCCCATTCTCACTGATAAGAAGCTTTTGCACAGCAAAGGATACAGTCAACAAAACTAAAAGACAACCTACAGATTGGGAGAAGATATTTGCAAATGACGTATCAGATAAAGGGCTAGTTTCCAAGATCTATAAAGAACTTCTTAAACTCAACAGCAAAGAAACAAACAATCCAATCATGAAATGGGCAAAAGACATGAAGAGAAATCTCACAAGGAAGACATAGACATGGCCAACATGCACATGAGAAAATGCTCTGCATCACTTGCCATCAGGGAAATACAAATCAAAACCACAATGAGATACCACCTCGACAGACAATCCTCATCCCCTGTCATTAGCCACAATGCATCTGACCCAGACCTTTCAAATCTCAGGTGTGATTTCCATAGAAGTCTAATTAAGCGGCACTTAATTTCAAAATATAAATGGCCTCATATGTCTTTTAAAAACAAGTGATAAGCAAAGATGAAACATTTGGGAAAATAGCAGTAAATACGTTGAAATAAATATTCTGGATTTTAGCATCGAGATCAATGGGGATTTTTACGAGGCACATGTATATTTGAAATTTCAATGTCAACAATACACGCATTTCTAATCTTGTGAGAAAAGCCTAGTTATTGTTTTGAGTGGCACAAAAGAAAGGTATTGCTGCAGAAATCACACGCAGGAAGGTAGGGGATATGTGGCTATTCCCTGTGGAGGGAATGTTTTATCTAATTTGCATTTACTCCATTACCTGTAATGAATTATCCGCCTCTCCTCAACCTGTCAGAGGAGCATTGTAAACCAGGGAGCGTTCCTGGGATTGGGGCCTGATCTGGTGGGGCCGCATTGTTTTCAATAATGAGGTCAGTGGCTCCGGCGGAAATCACTTCTGGAAAAAAGAAAAGCTACGCAAGTTGTGCACATGTGACACACACCAGCTCTGAGAGTCTCACACAACAGGTTCTCCAAGAGGTCAACACACATGGTATTCATGAGGGCAAATGAGCAAGATACCACTGGCATGTTTGGAGAACATCACAGGTCTTCCTTGACTAGTGATGGGCTGTGTCCTGAGAAACCCATTGTAAGTTAAAAAATATTGTGAGTCAAGGAGGGACCTCCGACAGGGAACCCACTGAGCATCACAGGTAGCCTGGCCATGACAACACATGCAGAGCACCTACAGTAGCCCACCATCGGACAAAGGTCATCTAACACAGGGCCTCTGGGATAACAAAGTGCTGAATGTCTCAGGTCGTGTGTTGAGTCCTGTGCTGACCGTGAAGAACAGGTGGCCATGTGGGTGCAGGTGCATGTCTGTGTTTCCACTGTGGACCATGGAGATCACTGGCCGCCCAGGAGCTGCAGCCACCCAGCGTCACGAGAAGATAGGACCACCGGCTGCCAACAGGAAAAGATCCTAATTCAAACTTGCAAGCATGGTTTCTACTGAATGTGCATGGCTTTCACACCAGTTGAGAAACTGTATATTGAACCATGAGTTGTGGGTTGTCCACATTGGCTTCTGATTTTCAAAAAGCCACTGATAGAGCTGCCCTTGTACAATGGGTGAGAGGTGATGAGTCTTCTCTATTACTATTCCATGGAAGTGTTGCTATATATAAAAATCTGCAGCTGTGCTTGAAAATTGGTTCGTTTTTCCCTGGACTTGATACAGTCCAATATAAAGGAAAAAAAAGCTAGATTTTTTTTTAAAAAAAGATACTTAACATAATCATTCAAAAGAAGATAGTTTGTGGCTTCTTTTCAGTACTATTTGTTATATTTATAAATATTTATATTTATTTGCTTTGAGCGTGTGGTCTGTGTGCACATGATGAGCAATATACCTGAAATTAATGGTTTAACTGTTATTTTTTGAGACTTTTTTCTTTTCTTTTTTTTCCATTTTTAAATTTAAATTCAATTTAGTTAACACATAATGCATTATTAGTATCAAGGATAGAATTTAGCAATTCATCAGTCTTCTATAAAACCCATTGCTCATCACATGACACGCTCTCCTGAATGCCTATCACCCAGTGACCCCGCCCCCCCACTGCCTCCCCTCCAGCACCCCTCAGTTTGTTTCCTATGGTTAAGAGTCTCTTATCCTTTGTCTCCCTCTCTGATCTCATCTTGTTTTATTTTTTGAGACCTTTTTTAAATGTCTAAAAAGGACCATTCTGTTGGAAGCCCCTTCACCAATATGGGATGATCTCAAAATAACTTCATGGCTCTGAAATTTTCTTCTACTATTTTCAAAAAACAGTTTTACAGTAATTAAGATATTTTAGTGCTTTTGTACACTGGCATCACCCTTCCTGCAGCCATTAACCTGCTGGGAAAGACCTATAAACTCTTGCTCGTTAGTCCCCATGGCCAAACAACAGTAGAAAGAAATATGTAAATCAGGGAAGTTTTGTTACTTGGTATTTGTTTTCTAAAACATTTTCATAGGGTGAATTTAGATAGCTGTTTTTCTTTTTTTTCTTTTTTTTTTTTAGATAGCTGTTTTTCAATAGCTTCTCAAAACGCATAATTCCCTATTCTTTTTTTTTTTCCCCCAATATTGCACCTTCAGCCACCCAGACTCCTGACTCCGTCATTTTCAGCTAGTACTTGGTGGGCCCAGGTGGCTGATGTCACCGTGGCCATATCACCCCGAGGGCCAGGGAGGGGCTGCAGTGCTGTGGGACACTGCCCTGTGTCTCCTTTCTCTCTGCCATGGCCAGCAGGCCCCGGCTGCGCTGTCCCGCCCTGTGTGGAAGGCTACCTCTGTGAGTCTGGCTTCCACGCCAGGAGGCTGGGCATTAAGACTAGTATCGGCAGGTGTGGGACCCCATCGCAGAGGGTCCTGGCTACACCTCTTCACAGGATTTGGAGCAGCTCTTCCCATAGAATCTCGTCCTCAAGAGCCCGAGGCACCTGTTCTGCAGCACTTGCCGAGCCCGCGCCAAGGCTGCAGGCGGCCACTAGATGGCAGTGCATCCCCCAGGATCCTGACGTGGCCTGCGCAGCCTGGAAGGATGCTCAGACCTGGGTCTGGTCCAAGAGGAGCAAAGTGCACAGAGCTGGGGGCTACCTCAGGTGTGGGGGACCCTCAGGTGCGGGAGCTCCGGGCCCTGCGAGTCCCTGCGCTTCCCAGGACTCCTCGCTCCCTATAAGTCCCTGGAGAAGCTGCCGGGGTTTGTCTCTACCTCTGAAGCTCAAATGAATGAAGCCTGTATTGCAGTCTCTTCAAGTGAATTCAAGGTCAATTCCTATAAAGGAAGAAAGGAAAGAAGGAAAGAAGGAAAGAAGGAAAGGAAAGGAAAGGAAAGGAAAGGAAAGGAAAGGAAAGGAAAGGAAGGAAAGGAAAGGAAAGGAAAGGAAAGGAAAGGAAAGGAAAGGAAAGGAAGAAAGAAAAAGAAGAAAGAAAGAAAGAAAGAAAGAAAGAAAGAAAGAAAGAAAGAAAGAAGAAGAAAGAAAGAAGAAAGAAAGAAAGAAAGAAAGAAAGAAAGAAAGAAAGAAAGAAAATTTATTTGGGGGGATAGCTGTTTTAAATAATATTGGTAACTTATTCAGGGGTATTCATGCTATATTCACTTGCAGGTCCACAGTTTCTGCTTCATTGGCCACCACATATCCCCATACCATGGGTTTGAAATCCTTAATGGCTCTTATTTGTGTGTGGAGTTTCATAGTTAGATTTTTATGGGGAGTCTTTATTTATTCTCTTAATTTATTCCTCAAAGATACTGTGCGCATCATTAAAACAAACATTTTACTTAAATGTTTACTTTTACTTAAACACTTAAAATGACTTTGAGGAACTTGCCCTATACTTTGTATTATTTTTCTTTCTCCTGAAGCATAGGATTAGATAGATGGGTAATATATCTATATATTCACGTATTTCTCTATTGTATTTTTTGTATGTGTGTATATATAATTTAAAGAAATTTACTAATATTTTCTTGGCCAGTGTAATGAAAAAACATTACAAGATTGATTTTAAAGACTGTTAGAAATGTTTATATCTTATAGTTAGTAAAGATATGCCAAGTGTTTTTTTACTTCAATAGTATCTGAGAAATTTAGCAATCAAAAGGACTCTCAGTGTTCCACATTATTAAGTATGTACCTTGTGATTGGTTTTTATTTTTTTATTTTTTAAATAAATTTATTTTTTATTGGTGTTCAATTTACCAACATACAGAATAACACCCAGTGCTCCTCCCATCAAGTGCCCCCCTCAGTGTCCGTCACCCAGTCACCCCCACTCCCGCCCACCTCCCTTTCTAGCACCCCTAGTTCATTTCCCAGAGTTAGGAGTCTCTCATATTCTGTCTCCCTTTCTGATATTTCCCACTCATTTTTTCTCCTTTCCCCTTTATTCCTTTTCATTATTTTTTATATTCCCCAAATGAATGAGACCATATAATGTTTGTCCTTCTCCGATTGACTTACTTCACTCAGCATCATACCCTCCAGTTCCATCCACATTGAAGCAAATGGTGGGTATTTGTCGTTTCTAATGGCTGAGGAATATTCCATTGTATACATAAACCACATCTTCTTTATCCATTCATCTTTCGATGGACACCGAGGCTCCTTCCACAGTTTGGCTATTGTGGCCATTGCTGCTATAAACATCGGGTGCAGGTGTCCCGGCGTTTCATTGCATCAGTATCTTTGGGGTAAATCCCCAACAGTGCAATTGCTGGGTCGTAGGGCAGATCTATTTTTAACTCTTTGAGGAACCTCCACACAGTTTCCCACAGTGGCTGTGCCAGTTCACATTCCCACCAACAGTGTAAGAGGGTTCCCCTTTCTCCGCATCCTCTCCAACATTTGTGGTTTCCTGCTTTGTTAACTTTCCCCATTCTCACTGGTGTGAGGTGGTATCTCATTGTGATGGGTTTTTAAAGAGAAATCCCCACCATGTTTGCAAATATTATTCTCATTAATGTTTGAAAAATGTGCAGTGCTCACATTCCCTAACATGTCAAAATCATTTAGAAGTTCAGTGGTTTCATGGCTGTTTCTATATCATAATAATATAGCAACTAAAGTACTGTGTAGTAATAAGGTACTTGATAAAATAATAAATGTAATACTGTGTACAGTTTGGCTTTATGCAAAATATAAAGTTGTAGTTTGGGATCCCTGGGTGGCACAGCGGTTTGGCCCCTGCCTTTGGCCCAGGGCGTGATCCTGGAGACCCGGGATCGAGTCCCACGTCGGGCTCCCGGTGCATGGAGCCTGCTTCTCCCTCTGCCTGTGTCTCTGCCTCTCTCTCTCTCTCTCTGTGACTATCATAAATAAAAATTAAAAAAAAAATAAAGTTGTAGTTTACCATGAGTCGGACCTGGAACACCTTTATTATTAACAGAGCCAATTAAACTGTATATTTTTTATGCTTCATGCTGTCCAGGATTCACAAAAGGCTTTTGGTTCATGACAACCATTGATTGAATTGCCGCCTAACTAATTGGCCCTATTGGAGTTTTTATTCGAGCAATAGTGTAATCATTCCGACTTGAAAACATGAATTGCTTAATATATATATTATCTTCAATTATTTATTTAAAAATGTAAGATAGCCTCATGGGTCTTATTTTTTATAGCTGTGAAAATGATTGTAGAATAATCATGAGCCAAAACTTGGATCACGTGACTAGCATTTCTTGCTTCAATTACTGTGTTATGAGTATTCCACCCCCAAATCTCTCCCAAAACAGAAACAATCCCGTTTGGTTTTGCATTGTGTCAAACAAAAAGTGGATACACCTATGCATGCATGCAAATGTGCATGACTATTGCCTGTGCATTGCTCCTGTCTCGCTAAGTACCTCTTTGGAATTTCTTATCTAAAATATGAAATAACAATATTTTGCTTTGTATTTGTGTCTTTCTTTAGAATGTTCTTATGCAGAACATTTCTTTCTTAGGATGTTCTGAGCAGTGTTTTCCTTAACTTTTGAATACTTCTAATCACTACAACCAAATAGGTCGCTAGGGAAGGTTAAAATATGGATTTTTAGGCCTATGGCAAATATAATTTTTCTCAGGCTTCAAAGTCTCTGCTCTTTCAATGTAAAATACTCACTTTGGTTTACGTACCATGTACAAATTATTAACCAGTGTGTATGGGAGTTCACAGGCCCTCGGTCCACAAAAAAAACATCATCTAGACACCAGTTTAAAGCCGTGTGTGGCATCAAAGATGTGCTCCTCCTGCCTGCCTGCCTGGGGTTTAGGCCTGCTCATCTGAGATCTTGCGGCAGGTGAGGAGGAGCACACAGAGGGTTTTGAAGAGCGATGTTTAACCTTTGCTAACATTTCCCTCCACCACTGTGATTCTCCCCCAGTTCCCTCTGCACGGCTGATGTGGGAGTGTCTCAGATGGAGGCCAGCTGTTATCTGGAGTTAGTGGAGATAATCAGGACCTCTGCAGTGAGCAGCATGAACCCTGACATTCTTCCTATCTTTCCAGCCTTGGCCCCCACTCACCTCCACCTGCCAGGAGTGGTCTACGGAAGCCTGTCAGGCAATCTATGAAATCCATGACTGTCAACAAAATACAAGTAATGCATGTATCGCATGCACACAGAGCCATGCACGTGTGCTTATTTACCATTTTATCGTCAGTAGCCCAACAGTTGTGGCGTGTGGACAGCCTGTACCTCCACCCACAAATTTCGGTGACATCGATCTCACCTGCGTGCCTGTAGCTGACATAGGGGTCACGGACCTTCGGCTGGGGGTGGTGGACTTCTCTTAATCAGGAGGCAAAAATGCACTCAGATGGAAATTGCTGATATGTGGGCTTTCCAATCCGTCGGTACTTTTGCTTCACAGACACAATGATGATTTACACCAAACAATAAGCTGTACTGCTGAATATTATATTTTTCTTTTTTCTAATGACTCATTATCCTGGAACAATGAGGAGATGGGTAGAATATAAGTGTATTAAAAACATAATTGCTTTTCTATTCACACAGAAGCATTGCCGTGTACACATGGGGAAAATGCCTAATGAATAGGAGAGTCTGTGCTCTTCTTCGCTTTGTGGCAACACGTGCCATAAATGCATATTTAAAACCCTAATTGCTTTTAATTCCACCAGTTAACTGATTATTTCTTTTGGCCACAGCATGTGCTTTACTGTACATACTACACTGCCTTTTTATCAGCAATACTGCTACCAGGTGTCATGCATAATGCACGTGTAATGTATAACATCTTTATCAACACAGACACAGGTATTGATATAAATTGTTTGCAAACACTGACAAAAGTAGCTTAACTGTGTGTTAAATCTGGCTAACTTTACATACATACACACGTATATAATCATGTGTGTGTATCATACGTACACAAAATTTACCAGATAATGAGTGTGTGTGTATATATATATATATATACCCATATATAATATAATGCCCATAATAATATATAATACCTATATTAGACACCTATATTATTCATAATAATATATAATGTCTCATGTGTGTATGGTCCAGTAATGCTAGACTTTATGTGAACACAGAGATGCTATCTAGCTACGTTATCGACGCGCGTACATCAGAGTGAGTACTTCCCTGCACTTACACATCTGCTGGCTCATCCTCCCTGAGCACACCTGGCCACAGTGATCTCCTGGGCCCGCTAGCATCCCTGTGATGTCACCCAAGCTGGGAGCAGTGGTGACACCCTCTGTGGGCACATATTAAGCAGAGTTCTCAAAGACTGGCATTTCTTTCTTCACCGAAACCAAACACAATTCATCTGGTATTTAAAGACAATAGTCCTCATCTGCCAAATTGTCGATTTTGCTTCTCGGTCCCCGAGAATTCCCTGCCTCGATCACACCTTTCCCCCATTTCCCGTGTCACCCGTGTCTTGTCCTTGCACTGGCGGACCCTCCCGGCCACACCATACGGGCCTCAGTGCTTCACGCAGTTTTGAAGTGGATGTGTTTTCTGTGCTCTGATGTGGCTTCCTCGGATCAGCACATTGGTGAGCTTCAAGGCCCTGCAGGATCCTCCCGTCACCCGTGTAAAACCTGGCTGTGTGTGGGCAGCTCTTAGCTCCTCTGAGGGCCGACAGGATGGGGTTAATCCTCCAGCCCTCGTCGGAGAAGCAGCGAAGCAGCGGGCCTAAGAAAGATGACAGTTATACAGTGAAACATTGTCATATAATTACTGCATCTAATGTTTCCCAGTGTATAATGTTCAAGTTCAAGAATCCCAGCCAGGGGCCTGTAAAACAATTCTTGCATTTTATGTTTTTCTGCTTATGCTGTTTTACTTCACTCTTTTGGAAAAAAAAAAGGAAAAATAATTTACTGGAGTAATAATTAGCGCTTATAAAGCACTTTGTAACCTATGACAACAAGCACATTTTCACTAAAACATGACTACAGTCCTTGGAACATTCTGGTACTGGGGGAGACTGAGAGAAAGACCTTTTCCCTGTAGGCTGAAAGTTCCTTGAGGGCAAGAAATATGACCTAGTGGGATAGGTGAACCTCATTGAACCTAATGCAGCTGTGGGACAGGGTGGCCCCGTGGGAGATGGCAGTGCCACTGCCCTGTTTCAAGGTGCCAGTGGATGCCAACTGACACAAAGATGGCTCGTTGTCAGTGTGTCTCCAAGTAGCAAGACCTGAAAAGACAACTTGTCTCTGGCATCCGTCAGAATGTGCCAGGCCCAGGCTCCCCCAACCCGCAATTCTCTCTCCAGTCAGTGACACTCGTGGTGCACAGGGCAATGGTGACTTTGATAAAGTTACACTTGTGGTGTGTGGGGTGATGGCGACCTTGACGGGGTGACACTCATGGTGTGTGAGGTGATGGTGACCTTGACAGGATGACACTAGTGGCATGTGGGGTGATGGTGACCTTGACAGGATGACTCTAGTGGTGTGTGGGGTGATGGTGATCTTGATGGTGTGATACTCGTGGTGTGCAAGGTGAGGGTGACCTCGACAGGGTGACACTTATGGTGTGCAGGGTGATGTGACCTTGATGGCGTGACACTCATGGTGTGCGAGGTGACGGCGACTTTGATGGGGTGACACTAGTGGTGTGCGGGGTGATGGCGACCTTGACAGGGTGCTGATGAGCCCCCACCCAGCCCCGTGTTGCACCTTCTGAGCCATCAGGGAGCTGCTATTCACACCTCGTAGTGCAGGCAGGAAGGCTAACCTAGAGATGTCAAGTAACATTGTCACACGTCACATGGCGGGGGAGTGGTGGGTGGGGTGTCAAGATTACAAGTGAAGAAGGTGCTTAGCCGAGGAGGAAAGACTCCCGAGGGCCACCTGTCCCCTGTCAGGGGATGTCGTGGATAACGTAGGGTGTGTCCACCTGCAGGTGCGAGAAGCCAGTTGTCTTCTGTGTGAACGCCGTGCCTCTCGGCTACTTGCCCCGTTCTTGGGGGGATGCCGGGAGGGGTCCCTGGGCTCCGTGTGGTGGGTGCTGGGAGCGTGCCTGACCTGACCCCTCACCTTGGGCTAGGCTGGGCTCGTTGGTCACTGCGCTCAGGGTGTGGCGGGCTCCTCTGCCCTCTGGTCACCGATGACCCCCTGCCGCCCAGCCCCTGCCGGTCACCCCCTAAGCCTTGGCAGAGCACCCCCACCCCGCGTGTGTGGGCCTCCCTTGCGGAGAGCAGAGCTGCCCCTGCAGGCCGGGTGGCACCCGGGGCAGACCCTCGAGCCCTGTGGGAGTCCTGGGGGCCCCCCCGAGCTGAGGTCCCACGGGCTTGTCCCAGAGACCTAAAAACCGGCCTGTGTGCGAAGACTTGTGTCAGCCAGCTGGTCTGCTCGTCGCATGTGTCGCATGCGTGCGTGTCCAAGCGGTGGAACCCTGCTGCATTAGCACGTCTCCCCGCCCCGCAGCCTCAGGACCCCCAGCCGCGCTGCGAGCCCGCTGGGCAGATGCTGTCGCGCCCGTGAAGGCGAGGGAGGCGTGGACGCGCAGACACACACGGGCTCACACTCGGCTTCTCTCCTGCTCGGCTGCGATTTTCCTGTGGATACCTTCGGTACCTGGGTCACTACCTTCTTTCTGGTTCTAAATCCCCTTGTACGCGTCCCTTGAAGGCGAGGGGCGCTTTTATCTTGCATTTAATTCCGGTTCCTGTTCTGCAAGGAAATCACGCTCAGGTTGCCTGGCTGTGGCTTTCCACGGCTTACGGCCTCTCCTCCTCGTCTAACGTCCACGACGACCTGCAGAGCGCCGGGGACTCTTTCCCCAGAGTCCGCTCCGTGCTGGGCAGAAGGGTGAGGCATTTACCGAGTTGTACCAGCCGCCCTCGGAATCCGCTCCGACGCTGCAGGTGCCTCTGCTGGGGCCATCGTGCTGCAGCGCCCAGGCCCTTGTGGCCATGCGAGATCCGCATCCCGGGCTTGTCAGCCTGGTCCCCCGGGATTTCAGGATTTTATACGATGTGATACATCTGTATCTCCCTCGAGGCACTTCCTCCCTTTGGCCACTTTCCCCGTAGATAAGCCACCGACTATGAACTCTGCCTTCTGAGCTGGCGTCACTGCCGGTGGGAGCGGCGGGGGCAGCAGGAGGCACCAGACATGAAATGCCCGCTCCCAGCTGAACGGTGTCTGGGTCCTCGTGGCTGCAGGCTGCGGGGAGGAGAACAGTGCCTCGTGGATAAACTCTGTAAATATTTGCAGAAGTACGTGGGAGATGCATTCTGACTTATTTGGTATGCACAAAATAGCAACCATTTAACTGTTAACTCTGTTTTAATAGTGCCTTGAGATGAATTTAAGAAAAATACACTTCAAATGTAACATCGCTGTCATACATAATGGATAGTGATGGTGCTTCACTGGTGCGGAGACGTATTAGCGCAGCAAGGGCGAGCAAGCACTGGAGAAGAGGGTCTTACTCTGGATGTTTGCACACATTTATCTCCATCCATATTTATGCATCCACAAAATGCGCCATGCTCTGAGGATGAGGGAACCAGCTTTCTGAGTTATAAAACATTCATTTATTTAAAACAGAAAGAGAAGTCAGTAATGGCACACCAAGAAAGTTAACCTTTATCTTCTGCCTCATTTAGACATCATAAAAGTTTTATTATATTTTAATGTCAGATGAGTTTACTAACATTATAAAAATGTATTGTTACATCCCTGAGATTATTTTATTTGCACAAAGGTATGTACTGATGTGGTGCATCTATGTTTTCTGTGTGTGTATAATATGCACACATAGGACATATAAACATACTGTATATAATGTACACGATTAATAGGTAATACATACTCAGATATAAATAACATTTCTATGCATGAGTTTCTGTAATGTAATATATTTCATTTTATTTATAATTTACTTAGTCTCAAATAGTAAGCATAAAAACCATATATTTACTGAGACATTTTTGACACAGTCCTAAAATTAGAGATTTAAAAATTAATCAGAGCAAAACTCCGGAGACCATAAGAGGAAAACCCCGGGGCTGGATTAGGGGAGAGATGAGCAGGGGCCACAATGAAAGCACTCCGTGTGATGCAGGGATGGTGGGTACATGACACCGTATGTTCCCCGAAGCCTGCACAAAGCAAAAGCACAGCACCAACAGGGGCCCCTGAAGTACCTTTAGACTCCGGGTGACTCTGCTTGTGTCAGCATAGACTCATCAGTGGGAACAAATGTCCCCCTCTGGGGGGGACGTTGATAATGGGGAGACCCGCATGAGTAGGGCTGGGCAGGCTTACTCAAAATGCTGGTATTTGCCCTCAATTTTCCTATGAACCTAAAACTGCTCCCCAAAATAAAATCTTTAAATAAATTAATTCTAGCTCCCTTTCGATGGTGGTTTTTCAGAACTCAAGGAATAACGTGTTAAGTCCATTTGGAACTTATTTGAGTCCCAGTGTAGGCTACCCTTCTGATTAACTTGTGTGACACTAGGACTTTCACGGGCAGAGGACACTTTGGGTTCCAGTGGTTATCAGAGGAGGACAGAGCGCCCACATCCAGCCCCAGATGTTGGCAGATGGCAGGAGCCCCTGGGAGGAGCCTCTGGTTGCCATTTGCAACCCTACTGGGTATGTGCAGACGGGCGAGCACAGAGCCTCCTCCAGGCCAACACACCACAGGAGCATGGGGCATCAGAAGGGTGGTGGCGAAAGCATTCCCACCCCTGGCTGCTGGGCACCCAGCTCGAAGGCCCTAGCTGAGCGATGAAAGGGAAAACCTGTCTTCCGTTTTTTCCAGGTTTGCTCTATTGCATTTGGAGTCTGTGACTTTACTAGCAGACAGCCTGGCTGATAGGGGAGCCGGACAGCTCTGGTGCACAGTGGCTGGGGTGTGTCTCCCTCGGTACCTTCACCTATGCAATGACAAGGTGAATACCTAGCACCTCTCCAGTACATCTGCCGGGGCCCAGAAGAGAAAAGCCAAGCCTTGCCCTGAAAACTCAGGCATGGACCCAGGGTACAATGAATTGTGAGATCAAGAGCGAGGGGTCTTTCCTCCAAAATGGTTCGTTTTTCTTCTATTCTAAAGATGACAAGAGCTAAAGTCACTCATGCCTATTCATGGAGCCCTGGATAAGAGAGAGCAAAAAAATGTAAAAAGGAGCCACAACTTTACCCCAGGTGCCGCTAGTGTGCACAGGCGTTCAGGAGGCTTCCACGATTTCTGAGTTTGCTCTCTTGGGTGAAGATGAGGGCCACATCCTGGGCGCCTTGGTGAGGCACGTGCTTCAGGGGCATCCGTGACCCAGCCCACACTTTGGAGGTTCACACCAGACATTTTATTTCTTGTAATGACGCCGAATGACCCAGTATCTTGTAAAATGAAATTGAAATCTGCAGTGAGGCAGCACTTGTGCTATTAAAATGATTTTTCCTTTGTAATGGAGCACTGCCAGTCCAACCATTTGTGAATTGCAATTAAAATCTAAAGCCGGCAGCACTTTTGCAATTAAAACTGGCATTTAAAAAAAAAAAAATTTGCACCAATCTAGATAATTAGATAGGAACTAAAATGCCCATTTATTACGCATATGGACATGTATGAGGAAATAATTTGAAATTTATTATTCAAGATATTCTCTTTTTAACGAGGAATATGCTAAGTTCTATGGCAAAACAAATTGTTTATATATTCCATATGAGTGAACCCACTTGAGAGCATCAATATTAGATATTTAGTCACTAGGGCTTTTTTCTTCATTTTTACAACCTTTCTCTTGGCTCTTTGTTTTAATGGTAAATTAGGACCCACCACAGTTGTTCACATGCATATAAAGAATGACCAGCCTCTATCACTGGGCATCAGTCACACTGGGACTTTAATTTGCTAATCATTGAGCTATACTCTCTCAATCAGTTTTTGTGTAGTTGTAATTCAATCCTGCTTGGGACAAGTTTCAAGAAGCATGAGAACTATCTTCATGAAGTAAAGATATTTGAAAATCTAGTTCTCAAAGTACTTTCCTGGAAAGTCAGTGACATGACAACAACAACGACGATGACAACAGAAATCCTCAAGGTGAGTATCTTCCTCCCCCTGGTGATATTGGGTCTTCCATCTACAAGAAGCTACGTGGAGAGAGCCGCTGTTGGCGACTGTCCTTAGATGATGATGAATCATGGGATTCGGTTTCCAGATTGATCTATTTAAGAGAATTTAGAACATTCAGGTTGAAAAAAAAAAAAAAAAAAAAGGAACATTCAGGTTGATTTGATAATTCAAATTCACCTGCCCATAGTTGCAGACCTGGTCTGTTTATTCAATACTTGCGTAAAATTCTGTAGAAACTTGACTAAACCTCTGCACTTTTCTTTTTCTTAAAGATTTTATTTATTTATTCATGAGAGACACAGAGAGAGAGAGAGAGAGAGAGAGGCAGAGACATAGAGGGAGAAGCAGGCTCCATGCAGGGAGCTGGATGTGGGACTTGATCCCAGGACTCCAAGGATCATGCCTTGGGCCAAAGGCAGGCACTAAACCACCGAGCCACCCAGGGATCCCCCTCTGCATTTTTCATAGTCTTTTTTTGCCTGTAAGATTCCCTCTGCAGCTGATTGTCCTGTGATTCTCTCTGCAGGTACAGTCACACTGTGAGTCAGGACTTTGATGCCTAGTGTTTGGAAAGGTAACATGGAACCAGGACCAGAAATTAACCCAGGGTGGAACTGCATTGCTTGTTTTCCTCAACTGGGAAACTTCCTCAGTCTCCACCCTCACACTGAGCCCAACATCCTTGTGCTCCTCATGCTCTGTTTTCTACAAGCAAACCACTTGTCTCGGTCCTTGGGTCCCTGCTCCTCATGGTTAGGTGGAGCACTGTCCCTGAGCTTTGACCTCGCCCCACACTCACATGGTTCTACCCAGGTGTGTTATGTGGTCTCCACCTGAGAGCGGGAGCCAGTGGACACATGAGTGAACCATACCCCTCATCAGAAGATCTTTACCTGTTTTGTACATTTTCTAGAGAAGGAAAACCTTTAAAAATAGATGTTTCTAAATAACTCCCCACTTTAAACCTCCTGGACCAATGGGTTTACAGGGGGACTTACCAGTTGGCATGGGTGGTGACTAGGCACTGAAAGGTGGGGAGATGAGGAGGTGGATGGAAAGGTAAATAGAGCCAAAAGAGCTTCCATGGAGAAAGCACAGCCCAGGCCAATGAATGTGGAGCCCTCCTGAGGGCACTGGTTGACAGAGAGACTTCAGAGCTGAGAACACCCTTGCTGGCCCCTGGCCCATCAGCAGCTACATGGCACCTATCAATGCTGCGCCGCCCTTGGGGTGTGGGTACAGGTGTGTGTGTGGCTGCAGATGCAGATGCAGCTGTGGGTGTAAGTGTGGATGCAAGTGCAGTTATGGGTGCAGGTACAAGTGTGGGTGAAGGTGTGGGTGCAGATACGGGTGCAGGTGTGGGTGCAAGTGTGGGTGTGGGTGCAGGTTCGCATGCAGGTATTTGTGGGTGTGGGTGTGGTTGCAAATGAAGGTGCAGGTGCAGTTGCAGGTGTCGGTGCAGGTGTGGGTGTAGGTGTGGGTGTGAGTGCAGGTGCTGGTGCAGGTGCAGATGCAGGTGGGTGCAGGTGCTGGTGTGGATGCAGGTTCACATGCAGGCAGATGTGGTGTGGGTGCAGGTGTGGGTGTGGGTGCAGGTTCACATGCAGGTAGGTGCGGGTGTGGGTGCAGGTTTGCGTGCAGTTATGTATGGGTGGGGATGTGGTTGCAAACGCAGGTGCAGGTGCAGTTGCGGGTGTGGGTGTGGGCGGCCCAGAGCCCTGGGCTTGGAGGCACAGGAGCACCCCTGCCCGCGCCAGCTCTGTAACTGCACGCAGTGCAACACTCACTCACCCCACTTATCTTATCTCGCTCTGAATTTACAGAATTAGAAATACAAGGCATAATGGCAAGGACACTAATTCCCTGATTTACTAAATCTGTGCATTAACATTGAAATAGAGTTTGGTTTCCAATTCCCATTCCATCATTTCTGCTTTTGTTGCTGCAAAGACTTCTTCAGGTTTCTCTTTTTATTCAGACATGCACATACCATAGAATTCACTCATTTACAGTGTACAATTCAGCATTTTTTTTTTGGTGTATTCAGAGTTGTGTGACCACCACCACAAACTAATTCAAAAAGGTTTGATTGCCATCCAAAATAAACCCATCCCCCTTAGCATCCCCTCTCATGCCCTCCATGAGACTGTATCTGTGGGTTTGCACACTAGAGACATCTCTTGTGCATGGACTCCTCAGCGATTTTACTGTCATTTCTGCTATTGCTCTATTTTCCCTGAACATCTATTTGATTTTCCACATGACTGTTTCCTTTTCCAGATGTTTTGTACATTTTCTAGAGAAGGAAAACCTTTATCAACAAAGACAACGTGGCTACTTTTTCTTGCTGGTTTTGGGCTTCTCCAGAGCTGTTCCTACCATGAGATCCCCCACATCAGCTTGCTGGTGTTCCCCTGCCAAACTGTCCTACCTGTTTCTGATATGTTCAACTGAAATCTGGGTCTCATTCACCCTGAAAATATGAACAGCAGCGTGTCCTGTCTGTGGGCTCTGGGGACTCTGCAGCATCCCTGGGTCTCTGCACAAAACCACTCAACTAGTCCCCTTCTTGTAGGAAGAGACTGCTTATGCACAAAGACATTTCCATCCTGACATCCTCTTTGTAAATATATAAAATTTCACAGATGGATGCAATATGAGATAGAAAGGAAGGATTCTTTCTCCTCACAGAGGGAAAACATTAAAATTTAAAGTGCAGGCCACCTAGCATTGCTGTAGGGTGTTCTGAATGGGAGTCATTAGCGAGATCCATTGAAAATGAAGGTTTTTCTCTCACGCTTTCTCTTAAGAAAAACAAAAGAAAGAGTAAAGGAACAGACGAGGAACACACGGCGGAGGAGACGTCTGAGACTCAGTTCTTTCTGCAACATGGACATTGGTACATTGTAGATGCGCTGCACTCATCAAATTTCTATCAATACTAATTTGCTAATATCAATAATAATCTGTTTCCCAGCGGATCAGTGTCCCAGGTGGAGGCAGTGGGCTCCTCACAGCTCCCGGAGCACTTCAGTGTAGGTGTCAATAAAACTGACTGCTGCTCCCAAGCTATTGACGGTTATTAAAAATGACCTTGATGTATGTCATGCCTATCAAAACAAAGACGATGTGCTAAGGCTCACGAGGCCTCCAGCGGAGGAGCACAGCCACGCCAAGCCGGTGGGCAGGGGCAGCTCTGCCTCTCGGAGGATGGTTGTTCTTCTCAGCCTTTGCTTCCTTCTTTCCCAGAATGCCCCTCTGCTTCTGGGCGAAGACACCTGTTCTGTGAAGGGCTTGACTGGAGCTACACAGAGCCCTCATGGGTTTTGCAAAGAGCTGTCATAGTCCATCATTTCAATAGTTAATGTGGCGAAAAGCCACCCGAGCACTGTCGAGGCCCTCTGAGGGCAAGCAGCGCAGCTGGTCAATATGCCCTCCTGGGCACCCGGGCTCCTAATGCACAGAGAGCAACAGATCAAGAACCTTGTCCTAGTTTTCCTACCACATTGTGAGTGCAGTGATCAGCTCAGTTTTAAAGTCTGCTTTCCTGTCTAGCTGCATCCGAGGATGGTCCTGTGACATACACTTGAATGGCAGGGGTGGGGGTGTGTGAATAGTTAACAGTTGAATACAGTATTAATAGAATAGTTGTAACTAACACGGAAACGCCTCCCCACTCTGTATGCACAAGCACCATGGCGTAGAAGCAAGTGGATAACAGTGTCCACAACAATCAGGCTTTAGGAACACTGCTTTCAGATGGATTAAACTTCCGTCCTTCTATAGAGTGACCAACGTGTAGATTCTAAAAATGCCTCGTGTGCTTCTTACCTCCTGCTACAAAATACCCACTGCCTCGATGGGCCTGCTCATGCAGCAGGGGCCAGCCTCTACACCATGAGGCTTTCGTGTTCAACGGAAATGTGTTTTTTCTAAAATAAAATTACTGGACCTCTTGGCTTCAGCTAAATCCTGAGCTAGTTAGAATCATTCTATCCCTTCTTGATAGACATCCCTAGAAGTAATTGTTTAGACCCTGCTAGGAGTTTCCCCTAATTTTATCAAATCGTAACTTATTCTGCAGCAGTTTTTTTCAGTTGATAACGATAATGGCTTTGAGAAAATTCAAAACAGTTCCTTACTGATTAGGTTTGTAATTGCTTGAGACTAAAAGGCCAAGTAAAAACAAAATCAACTCTGTGCTAGAAAGGCACACCCTGAGAGTCACATCCTCCACCGTCTGAACATCAAGGCTTGGTTTTTCTCTTTCTTCTGACAAGTGTCTGTCTTTCTTGGATTCCATTCTTTTTAATGTGAGTCGGGTGATGAGTCCCAGCTGATCGGTACATGTGTGTATCTCTCTTTATTCTGTGGCCATATCATGTATGAAGCATCTAGTAAGTAGCTTATGAATTGTTACATTCAGGGAACAGAGTGCAGAAGTAATTAGGGCTAGAAGAATGACCATGTGGTCTTGCCACTGAGATTACTTGTCCATCTATCTAACATCTATCTATCTATCTATCTATCTATCTATCTATCCACCTATCATATCTTTATCTGTCTACTTATTATGTATCTATCTACCATTATCTATCTATGTATCATCTATCATCTATCAGTGGCTCATAAACTTTCAACTTTCTGTGATATGGCACACATAGGCATTCGTAAATTGAATGATTAAATGTCCTAATACGATGTATCAGGTAAACTGGAAGGAATGGCCCATTTGAAGTCTTCCAGGTGCTGGGCCCCAGGGCCTGGTTGCTGAGGGAACAGGGAGTCTTCATCCGTTTGCACTCTGCTCTCAACTAAGGACTCAGCAACAGCACTCGTCCTCTGGGTACTCAATTCAATCACATGCTTCTCCAGAGTCCAGCCCCAGACTCACCTCCACGGCAACCTGATCTGGGGGCAGCTATAAAGTCTCCACCTGAATAATTCTGCATGATCGCAAGGGCAACGTGACAGTGTAGTGAGCAGCGTCCTGAGATGTCATCACCACAGATTTCCTGTGTTGGTTAATGAATCATATGTTCAGCTATCTGTTGCTGCCCCCCCCCCATAAACAAATACACAACAAAAATACATATAGTGGCTTCAACAATGTTAATTATCTATATTATTCCTCATGGTGTCTAAAACCCCCAAGTTTAGGATTGACTGGAATGGGAAATCCTAGCTGAAGGTCTTGCGAGCAGATGGCAGTCAGAGCCGGGCAGGAAAGAACCAGGGCATATGTGGGTCGGCAGGTCCCACTATCCCTTCATGGAGCCCTGGGCCTCTCAATGTGGTCTTTCCTCGTGGGCTGATCTGGGTTTTCTCACGGTGCAGAGGGCTCAGGGCCATGAGAGGTCTACAGCTCTGGGCTCCTTGGGTTGTGTGCCAACAATCCAGAATTACAGCACTTTTATGACCTTGCTCATCATCACCCTCTACAGGTCACCTGACATTGACCTGAGAATTCTTAAAAATTCTTACTTATTGCCCCTGACTTTGAGGAGAAGCAAATGAAGGGAGTATCTCAGAAGCTGAAAAAGAGAACATCAGCAGCATTTCTGGGTGAGTGGAAGGTCATTGCACCTGCTGGACCAACAACAATTTCACATCCAAGCTTGGACAGCTGTGCTTCCTTGGGAGTGGGATTCAGGCCCACACAGCAAGGGTGTGGGGGCAGCTAGCCCAACTGTCCTGCAGGCTATCAGCGTGCAGACTATAATCCTATGTGGACCTCCAGTGACCTGTGAATTACCTCCACTTTCTCTCATGTGTGGCCCAGGCCTGTGGGGAACACTGACTCAGAGGATCATCCATGGATGAGGAAGCATCTATGGAAGCCTAGGTGATCCGCAGAAAAGTTCTAGCATACTGTTGGAACAAAAAAGATGAGTCTGGGCACACTGGAGAGGGTCAGAGGAAGATTTATCTGCATCAGCCTCCCCATGGAGGGCACAGATCAGCTCCATGATTTCTACTGCAGAGAATGTGAGAGCCTGCCTGTAAGTGAGCACTCGGCTTCCCCAGCTGGACGGGATGCTGCTGTCCAGACGCTAAGTCATGAGCTGTGTGACTGGGAGTGGGAAGAAGCTGAGAGGGATTACAAGGGTGAAGGTCCCGCTGACTGTGTCCTGGACTCCATCAAGAAGCCCAGCCATGAGCCATTTGGGGTGCTTTACCTCGGATGCCCCAAAAAACCCATGCATCACACACATGTACACATGCATGCACACACTTGCACGCATGCTTACCCCATCACCTGCTCATTGTGCATGCTCCCCATGGCAGTGAAAGCAAGCTTTGGAAGCCTCTTACTAGGACCTGCTGAAAGCCAGCCAGGGTCTGTGGGCCAGGGAGAGAGCACAAATTTGAGTATGAGATCCACTCTTGGGAAAGCAAGAGCTTGGATTCATGCAGGATGGAGAGAAGGCACTCAAGCAAGAATTCTGCCATGAGAGGAAGCAAGCAGCATGGAGGAGGTGGACCCATAGAAGGTCCAGGAAGGCCTCCAAATCCCTAGTGGGGCCAGAGGGGGGTGATTCTCTCCCAAAGTCCACTAGCAGAGTCAGGAAGATGTTGCTACTGCAAACATGAAATCAGCAATATAAGAATTAAAACAAAACAAAACAAAACACAAAAAAACAGGGAAAAAATCAAAGAAACATGACATCACCAAAGGATCACAATAATCTTCAAGCAACTGATCCCAGAGACATAGAGCTCTGCAATTTACCCAACAACGTATTCAAAATAGTGGTTTAGGGAAGCTCATTGAGTGAAAAGAAGATTCAAAAAGACAATTCGACAAAGTCAGCAAAACAATATATATAGATATATTATAATAATATATTATATAAAAAAAAACAAAACAAAACAAAACAAAATATATAATTATATATATTTATATATAATATATGTATTTATAGTATATTATTTATATTTATTTTATCTATATATTTATATATTTATTTTATATATATATTTATATATTTATTTATATTTATATATAATATATATTTATTTTATTTATATATATTTATATATATAAAATAGGAAGTTTAACAAAGAAACACAAATCATAAGAAAGAACCAAATGGAGATTCTGAAGCTGAACAAAGCCTTGAATGAAGTGAAAACGAGAACAGAGAGCTCCAGCAGCAGAAGGGATCAAGCAGTGGAAAGAAGCAAGAAGGTAGAAGACAGGACTTTGGATGATCCTGTGAGAGGAGAACAAGTAAGAGTGGATGAGTGAGGAGAGCCCAAGGGAGCTGTGGGCCACCATCAAGAGAAATAATATGGGAATTATTGAACCCCAGAGCAGAAGAAAGGATGAAGAGGAAAGAAAGTACATTTAAAGGAATAATCGATGAGAACTTCCAAAATCTGGGAGAGATGTGGACATCTAAGTACATGAAGCTTGTGGGTCATGGATGGAAATGCAGTTCTGCTTCCCACATCCATGCTTGGACAGCAGTGCCTCCTTGGGAGCTGGGAGGCACTCTCACACTGTAGCTTGGAGGAGAAAAGCAAATACAAACTAAAACCTGAACTCAGAAAAAACTGGGGAAAGTTAGTTGTCAATGTGGCATTCATACTGCATTGAAGCAAACAGAACGCCTGGACAGGACATTTTATGCCTGAGCAAGATGAAAAGGAACATTATGACAGCAATATAAAAATGTGTGTACAATAAAAAAAAAAAAGTCTAGGGCAGCCTGGGTGGCTCAGCATTTAGTGCCTGCCTTCGGCCCAGGGCATGATCCTGGAGACCTGGGATTGAGTCCCACGTTGGGCTCCCTGCATGGAGCCTGCTTCTCCCTCAGTCTGTGTCTCTGCCTCTCTCTTTCTGTGTTTCTCACGAATAAATAATTATTTAAAAATAAATAAAAATAAATAAAAATAAATAAAAATAAAAATAAAAAAGTCCAGAAAATAACAGAGGCAAAATGTTTACTGTAGAAGAATACACAAGAAATGGAACAGAATCAAATGTCTTAAGATCATTTCATGGAAAACTGATTAGAATGTGTATCTGAGAATCAATGGAATAAGGACTAAAATGAAAGATGATAAAGCAAGATAAAGAGATGAAAAGGAAAATTTAGGTCTAAAAATAAGTGAATACAAAGGCAATATAATTACAGAACTAATAAAAACATTCATAACAGGAACAGAGTAAACATAACTAAAGTCAGACAGCTTCAGTGAACGAAGATGGAAACAGAGAGCACTAAATCAAATAAAGAGGAGATAGATTAAGAAACAAAGATTGTCTTACAAAAGGATAATTGTTTCTGAAATAGGGACACCAAAATGTGATTTGAAAATAATTCACAGATATGAGTTTCTCTGAAGTTAACAAAGAACCACTTCTGCTAATCAGAAAATAGATAATTTCCCAAGAAATATGCATCATTCATGAAATGCATGTGACATAAGTATTCTTATTACTCTATTCAACTTTAAGAAGGCGACTATAATTTTCAGGGATTCAGACTGGAAAAAAAATCAGATTAACTACAAAGGGAAAATAGTAGGTTGACCTCAGAATACTCTCTCACCAAAAGAAAAAGATGACACAAAGTCCATAAATTTTTGAAGAAATGATAGTTTGACCCATCTACAATGCACATCCCTTTACCATGCACACCCTTCCACCATGCACATCCCTTTACCATGCACATCCTTCCACCATTCACTTCCCTCTACCATGCACACCCTTCCAGAGGCACATCCCTCCACCATGCAACCTCCTCCATAGGTACATCCCTCCACTGTGCACACCCCTCCATAGATACACTCCTCACCATGCACACCTCTCCACCATGTGCACACCCCCATAGGTACATTCCTCCACCGTGCATACCCTTCCACAATGCATACCCCTCTACAGGCACACCTCTCCACCATGCATATTCCTCCACAGGCACATCCCTCAACCATACACACCCCTTCACAGGCATATCCCTTCACCATGCACACCCCTCCATCATGCATACCCTTCCACCATGCACATCCCTCCACCATACACATCCTTCCATAGGTACATCCCTTCACCATGTGCACATAGGTATATACCTCCCCCATACACACCCCTCCCCTGTACACACCTCTCCCCCATACACACCCCTCCATTCTTTTCCCTATACACAGAGGCTGGTTTCCACTCTTCCATTGGCTTTCCAATAAACTGAGAATGAAGTTATATTTTCTTTTCTTTCATTACAAGGTTCCAGCTGCTCTGGGCCTGGCCCCTCTCTCCCTGGGACTCTCTTTGCTGTACCCTCACCTCTTACCCTACCTCAGACTGTGTGGCTTTTCACTATTGCCACAATGGTTGACTCATGAGTGCCCCAGGTAGAGCTTCTCTGGGTCCTCACCCGGGTCACTTCTTTCTGTGTTTGGGGGTGGTAGAGGTGGTCTTTAGGAAGGAAATTAAACAAGTAGACAAGTTTCCACCCAGGATGTTCACTTTTAGGCCTTTGCCCTGCAGTATTTTTTCTCAGTGCTTTCACTATTTTTTCTCCAGAATCCACTTTTGCTAAAAGAAGACCTATTTTGTGCTTGTTTAACTGGTGGTACATCAGTCACTCGCTCTTCAAAGCCAGGCTTTCACTGAGCCATGAGAATATGACTTTCCAGATGTAATTTTGAGGATGGAAGAACAGATGTGGTCATTATTAGTACACATGCAGCAAAAATAAGCAAATCAACAACTGGTTGAGATTACCTGTGGAGAGAGATTTTAAATTTAAAATTCTGTTAATACAATTTGAAAAGGGAGCTATACCTTCTTGCAGATTTACTTTGTATAGGTCATTATGCAGGTGGTACATTGACAATTGCTTTTTACCTCTGAACAAAGGACTCCCCCCCACCCCAAAGAGAAAGGTAAGGCATTGAGATGTTAAATAATAAGAAGCCATTTAGTGGTGGATTTGGGATTCAAGCAGGAATCTCTGAATTTAAACCCGTTTCTCACAGGATACTCCTGACCACACATTCATGACCCCTGTCATCCCCTGCATCACACCCTGTGCAGGAGCTGCTTCCTCTTCCCCTCATTGGGGTGGAGCTCAGCTGCCCTTGTCCTGGAGTGGCACTGGCCACATTCTCAATTGTTTGCCTACACTTTATCATTTGTTCAACACCTATTGCTTCTGAGCATCTACTGCATGCCAGACGCTGCCTCAATACCAAGGGTGAGGCAGCAAAGGAAAAAGATAAATTTATAAGTAAAATAAACAGCGGAGAAAATCAGAAACATAGTATGTGTTCTCTAGAACAAAAGCCCCATCAGGGCCAGGACTAATCCTGACCTGTTCAATGCTGGGTCTCTGACCTATAATGATACTCCGTCCAGACTGGTACCAAACACTATTTGACAGATGTCATGTTCATGAGTGAAAGATATTTATGGAATATAAAAGTTGAACGCTTTTTAGAAAACAAATAAAATAACTTAGGAAATTTTATTTAGTATTTCTTTACATATTGCCTTACATGAAAGAATTGTCTTTACTAAAGTGTATTCAGTGATCTCATTTATATTACATTTTGCAAATAAATAATTAATGTATTTAGCAACAGTTGACTTTGTCTTTTCTCCTTAGGAAGAATTCATATAGATATATGAATATATGCATTGATTATATTGACATATGATTATATATTCATGGATATGAATAGATAGACATATATGTACACACACATATATAATGGTCATATATCTAAAGGTTGGTTACATTACTGGAACTAGATGGCACATATTCAAAATTGTAATCAGCTTGTCAAATGTTATCCATTAGTAAACAAGAAAAAGACACTTGGCATAATAAGATAATACCTGTTTTCCAAATTTGTGGCCTAAAAGCAAGGGTCTGGGGGTGAGATTGAGTTTTCTGATAATGGCTATATGTCATGTTCATAGTGAAAGGTCCGGTTTACCAGGCTCCTGTTTCTTAATCCATTTTGTTTGTCTCCTGCTTTGCATCCAACCAGTCCTTTCTGAATGAATATGTGAAGTGTCAGATCTCCTGTGTGATTGATAATTTATCCACAGATGACTAATTTCCAAACACATCCCAGCTGAAGCCTCACTTTGGTCCCTGAGCCTTGACCGAAGTGAGGCTTGACCATCATTCCTCTGCACCAAGAGTGAGAGAAACTCATTTGTCCCTTGCACTTCGGATATTGGATCCCTCCCCCTCTCCCCTGGCTGCCAACACAGAACTTAATCATCTTCTTATTCACACAAAACTTCATACCTGTGAAAACATTGAACGTCTCTAGAATGAAGGCCATCTTCAGAAGTGACCCAGGTCCGACCACATCAGCATGAACAGGCGCCAAACCTGCTTCCCTCCAACTGAAGCCACCTGGACTCCCACGACTCAGCATACATCTCAACATGCATTGCGCACAGGAACATTCTGTGTGACGTGTTTATCATTTCTATCCCCAATGCCACAGAAGTATCCGAATGAATAAGTATCTCAATAAGACAGGATTTCAGATTTCTGAGTGTTTGTCAGTTGAATTGCCTTCCTCTGAGGGAGGTGTCCACAGGCTGTCCCTGACACCTACACCTCACAGTGTCCATGCTTCTGCTTATGGTCTATTTCTAATGGAGAAGAGATCAAACCTCTGTCCTCTTCTATTTGAACTGTAGGGCCTACTGCCCTGGCTGTAACTGATCGGATGAGTATGTGCACACTGCCAGCTGCCAACCAAATAAGCACGTCTCTTTGTGTGTCCAAAAAACGCCAATTCTGCTATGCAAGCAATGTACCGACGGTGGTTCATTTCATATGTGAGCTCCAGTGGACCATGATACCCAGATAGTTGATCAATTCAAGAAATCATGTAAAGTGATCAGCTAGATTTTTCTTTAAAGAGTCTTATTTGGTACTAGACTTCATTTGGTCGAACACTGAAAAGTACAGTTATTGCATGAAGAGAAAGAAAGAGAATTTAAAAAAAGGGGGGGGGGTGTGTTTCCACAGCAGATTCTATGCGGCCAAAATGTAAAACTATGAATTAGAAGACAGATAAGAACAAAAATCACTCATAAAGAGAAACAGATTGATGAGGTAAGGGATAATACAAGAGAAGCCAGGACAGGAGAGGTAGACCAGCAGTGTCCTGGAAAGTTGGAAGAGAGACAGGTAATAATACTTTTAGTGATGACTGGTATCTCTTTACCATTTTAACAGTCTTGTTCCAAGTACTATAAATGCTTTAGCTCATTTGATAAGCCTACAATGTTTATAATATTTATAAAATTATAACCCTGTGAGATTTTAAAATTATTGTCCCCATATAAAGATAGGAGGACTGAGGCAGCAGAAGGTCAAATCACGTGACCAAGGTGATAAAGTTCTTAGGCCGTGAAACCAGGATTTGAATTTGAAATGTCTGACTCCAGAGTGTGGACACTCAATCACTAACTGGCTCCTTACATTTAATTACTCAGCAGAGTAATGACCAGAAAACCTTCTGAAATTTTTGAGAAATAAATTTTCTGAAGAGCCTCAGCTTTTCAGTAAATCTAAAACTGTTCTAAAATGGAAAGTTTATGAAGAATATAGGGTAGAAATGATAGAAATCAGGAGTGGAAGCAGAAAAGGAAGCGAAGAGCGTGTAGTCGCTGTACAACCCTTGGTTTAGAAGATGTGAAGTCAGGAGAAGTCGTCCAAAGGTTCAAGAGTCACATGAGTTAGAAGGTATTGGAGAGGTAGTGGGAAAAGGTCATACAAGTGTGTGTGTGGTTATGAATTACGTAGAACACATATCACATGCACTACTGGGATCCATTATGTCACACGTATATCACATGATGCATATGTAATGTGGATTATATCATATTTGATACATATAAAGCTAAATCCCACTTATCACAGTAAAACTTCCATAGTCCATGTCTATGTAAACTATAGAGGTGCAACATACATGTAGCAGTATGAAGATATCTACCAGAACCACTTGTAAGCAGTTCCCTGTAGAGCATTCGGGATACACAGACATGACGAAGAAATGGCTGTTTTTCATTCCAAGCCCTTAGGCGTTATTTGATATATTTATTTCAGTAAAGTGCAGTTTTATTAAATTGAACCATATAAAATCGCCACTTGTGTAGATTGAAAAACACAGTAGCCTATTGTCCCTTTCATATAGGTCTGCTTAGCCCTGTAACTTCCCGTGCAAGCTCTAAGAAAGAAACCCGTTGTTTCAAGTTAACAATTAGCGATCCTCGCAAGTAGCTCATGCTCTGGGGTGAAGATGTGTCCTCTTACAAAACAGAGTTTCCGCATTGAATACTGAATCCTAAATAAGAAACTCTGCAGCCTTCCTTTCTCAAAGTATTAATTGCTGTTGAAAGCACATATTTCTTACAGTTCTCTTATGTTTTCCTCAAGAATTGATCACTTAAAAATACTATTGTATTATTTTATCTCTCGCCTGTTTTTAATTTTTGAATAATGTAAACATTTAATCAAACAGTGATGAGCGCTTAGATGTAAAAATCCCATATTTTAATATGAATAAAAGAATCACCTTCATTTTCTGCAATACCCTCACACAACATGTCCTCCACATATTTTTATTCATGTAAGTTCTATAGAACCCATAATTAAATTACTCATCACGGAAGTCCTCCAGTTTTGATCTGCAGACGTGTACTCTGGTCTGATGTGAGTGGCTGTGTGATAAAGGGCAGTCACCACTATTTAAATTTAGTTTACTCTTCTTAGCACTTGCCTCTGAACTTAGTGATTCCATTTCCATTATTTATGTGGAATACTTTTTGCACATTTCATTTTGGGTTTGTTCATTTTTTTCTTCTTCTTCTTTTTTTTTTTTTTTAACGAACTTCCAAATACTGCTTTTGTAAAATAGAGGCACAGATTTCTTGACATGCTGTAGCTTAGACCTTTGATTCTCCCTTGTAGGTGATGGGAGATCCTTAGTTTCGGATGAAATACCACCTTCACTAGTGCCAACCTTGCCTGTGCTCTCCTTTTCTCCATCGCCTCACTCATGCTCTGCCCTTGAATGGATTTAAAAAGTGAGCTAGTATTTCGGTGGGTATATTTTTTGCTTTGTGGAGGGTGCAGAGGCACTGGTGTTGCAGGAGCTCTAGAGTCAAGAAACCTGAGGTCTGGACCAGCAGGCTCCCTCCCTGCTGGACACGTCACCTTCAAATCTCTGTTTTTCACCTGTACGTTGAGGGTTGTGTGTTCCAATTGCTTAGTTCTCTTCGAGTGTCAAGATTTTAAGATCCAGCAAATAGTAGATAGGCCCACCCCCTTTGTGTGACTGAGCAAGACATGGACTGGTAATCCACCTGCAGGTTAGGGACACGGCATGGTGCTTCCCGCTGGGACGCTGAGCTATATGCCTTCCCACTCAAGGCACCATATGCCTTACATGTCTTCTGGCTCTTGTAGTGATTCTGAAACCATATATGCAAGTCCCAAAAGTCACTGGCAAATGAAGCAAGGGCACGTTTAAGAAAGTGGGCCAGGTTTAGACTACACTTTCTGACCACTGGAGTTACTCCCACATACCACCAACCACCAGGTGTAACACCCCACTCCACTGAGAAGTTGTAATATAGCCGTTTAACACACTATCCAAAGCAAAATTCCCTAACTACTTAATTTTAGCCCCAGATTCTCACTGGCCGAGTTCTTTTTAAACCATAATGACTACATTGCAGAACACCGATTAAATACACAGTTCACTGCAAACACGGCTCTCACACAGTAACCTTATAAGTGATTGGTGCTCAGTGAAGGCTCTTACCCTCTGGATCATTGCTGATTAATGTGCGATTTTGAATACACGCATATGAATTCCTCAGCTCTCCTCTCAAATCTTTAGCCAGTTGTGGAACTCAAACATGCCTCAGGACCTCTCTAACACATGTGAGCACAGGTGCCTCCACGGAGGGCTCTGGTGGGCAAGACACACCAACATGGAAGACTTCAGAACTCAGACCCATGCAGTAACCTCACATTGTCCTGTCTTCGTGACTGTGACATGTTTGTTTGTTTGCTTGTCTTTTTAAGATTTTATTTGTTTATTCATGAGAGACACAGAGAGAGGCAGAGACACAGGCAGAAGGAGAAGCAGGCTCGCTGTAGGGACCCTGATGTGGGACTTGATCCCGGGACCCCGGATCACACCCTGAGCCAAAGGTGAGCTGCTTGCTCAACTGCTGAGCCACGCAGGTGTCCCTTGACATCGGTTTCTATAGGTGAGTTGATATAATTTCTGACATGTGACTCTTTATCAGGAAGCTGAAACTATAGAACAATGAAAGTAATTGTTTTTCATAGATTTCAATGAAAAACAAAACCAGTTGGTTTCTACGTTGCAGCATTTTGCTATAGTCAGACTTCAGGTTTGTAGTTGTGGTTGTGGCTGTGAACAGGGCACGTCAAAAAACACTTGGCTTTAAAGAACCTCTAATAGTTTCTAGATATATTTGCTTTTAGATAATTGACATGAAGTAACACAACTACTAAGTTCTCAGCTGTGCAGATGGTTTACCCAAGACACGCACACAAAGATTTACACCTATAAACCAGTTATAGACATGAGAAAAAAATGTGTGATTGCAAATTATGGCCCGATACAAACCATGTATTGGTGTTCCACACTTCTAGGAAAATGTGTTAAATCTGAAGTTGGGGAATGCCTGGGTGGCTCAGTGGTTGAGCGTATGCTTCTGGCTCAGGTCGTGATTGTGGGGTCCTAGGATGGAGTCCAGCATCGGACAGGGAGCCTCCTTCTCTCTCTGCCTGTGTCTCTGCCTGTCTCTCTGTGTCTCTCATAAATAAATAAATAAATAAAATCTTTAAAAAAATAAATCTGAAATTGGATTATGAGTCTTGGTCTCACAGATTAAGGATCTTTCCCAAAGACACGGACCTGTAGAAATATTCACTTAGCATAAATAAAGCTTTAACTAGAAAGAGAACCTCATTGTCTAAACGCTCCGAAAGGTGCATTCAAGTCATGTTGCATTGAAGGAATATAAAATTTCATATTTGCAACTGACTAAATATATACCTGTCTTCCAAATGTCCATTGTGTTAAGGATTTTTTTTCTTTTTTCTTTTCTTTTTTTCTTTTTTTTTTTTTTTTTTACAATAAAAAACAGGTCCCAAGGAAACAAGTCTTCTCATCTCAGAGCATATGTTTTCGAAATCACCTGCTTGTTGGAGCTTGAAAGACCTGTATGTGTTTATGTTTAAAGGCATTTCCAACAGTCATCTTTTCAAATTAGAATAAAAGCACACCCTGAGAAGACCTCTTTGTCTTCATTAAGGTTTATTTCAGCGCTCAGCAAAGAGAGCAAGTTTGGCTCAGGTCCTTCTGCTGTCCCCGCTGAAAGCAACAAACGCTGTTACCTGTTTACCTGCTCTGTTCTCTCTCCCCGGGGACGAGTTGCTCAGTGTGGTTGGTGGCAGTGACCTCCCTGGGGCAAACCAGGCCACTGAAGAAGCTGGACACCAGGCTGGCCTTGATGGAGAAGGTTAGGCAGATGTCCGGGCTCTTGGAGGCATGCCACGTGGCACGCAGCCCACGCTGTACACAGGAAATAAGATATTGCAAAATGTCCAGAGCTTTGTCTTCTCTCTGCAGAAGAAACCGCTCTTTATTTCTCCCCACCTCCTGCCTTACACATCCTTTTCCATCAGGAGATGAAACTTCACACCACATTGTTTATTGATGAACTAGATTTTTTTCATAAACACTTGACAGTATCAACTAACTTCATATTTTAAAGATGAGAATATTGATAAGGTCACACTTTACTCCCCATTTCTGGCTCTCACTCCACCACCCATATTAGAAAACTATTGTAAAATATAACACTTGAGAAGGACACATGAAGTGTGTTGTGCAGGTTACCTCTCTGTGTCTCCTGTACGTCAGGTTTATTTTAACGCCACAGTTTAGACATGGATAAATGTGTACTATTTCATTTGCTCCCCTTCCCTTTTGCACCAAGGATGTTTCTTCAAATTGGCTTTCCTTCTTTTTGAAGTACATTCTTTCAGAAATAATTTTAATAAAGATCTATTGGCAAAAACACTCTATATTTTGGGTGTGTGTGTGTGAAGGTCAGTCTTGTGCATGGTAGGGGCCCATACATTCTTTGTATATAAATGCCCAGTTGTGATAATTTGTTTAAAACCATACAAAGCTTGAAGGAGATTTTTTTCCCCATTGGTGATCTGCAAGATTTGTGTTGCAGGTTGGGGCCCATAGGATAAGACAATCTGTTGTGGAGATTAGCATCCAGGATGTTTACTAGGGAGTGCTCTGAGGTTGAATGTTTATCAGAGAAGGGAGAGGAGCAGGATTTGAGAGAGGAGTGAGTTGGGCTGTGATAGAGGTATGGTAAAACCCCAGCTGGTCCCATGGGAGGCTCTGAGGCTGGGCCTGCATCACAATTGATCTGAGGGTGGCCATTACACCCTCCACATCAGACAGTCTTTGGTATAGACTGCCCCTGGAAGGGAGGCATGAGCATGCTCAGATGGTTGTCCATAGCAGAGAAATTCCAGAAGAGGCTGACAACTCTGGGAGGTCAACCAGAAGCACACCCATGGTCTGGGAGAGCAGGTCCTTCCGACCTGAGTGGAGACTTTGGGAGGGGCGTACAACCCAGTCTCTGACAAAACCACTATATGTAATGAAAAGCAAGTATGAATTCATTTAAATGCATTGCTTGCTACTTCCTGTGTTTTAGGACTTGTGTACTTTATCAATTCTGGAAAATTCTTACTCATTGGCTTTAGAATATGACCTTCAACCAATTTCTTTCTGACATTAGAATTATATTAATCCTTCTTTTTTCTGTCTCTGAACTTCAAAATCATACTTTCCTGTTGATTAAACATGTTCATTTTATATTGTGATTGATAATTCTTCTACCTGCCGTCCTGGCAGGCATGATTGTGCTGCTTGTTGTTTCTGCTCTTTCCCATAGGTGCTTCTTCCTTCTACGTTCTGTGGTTTTTTATTGTGAGCTCAGATTCCTAGAAAATGTATTTGTGAGAACACTTTCATGCCTGGGTTTAAATTGCATTCCTCCAGAGAGGACTTGCATTTACAGTGATAGTTAATAATTCTCCAGGCATATCACCTTTAAAAAATATTTTTGGGGCACCTGGATGGCTCAGTCAATTAAGCATCTGCCTTCAGCTCAGGTCATGATCTCAGGGTCCTGGAGTCAAGTCCCAGGTCAGACTCCCTGCTCAGCGGGGCGTCTGCTTCTCCTTCTGCTCTTCCCCCCCACCCCCATCCTGCTCTCTCTCAAATAAATAAAATCTTTAAAAATATTTTTTTTTTCTAGTTCACCCACCAAGGAAGTCACCTCAGGGAATCCCAGCTGTGTGAGACCATTTTTCTTCTTACTTTAGACCTGATATCACTGCCATGGTTTTGCATCCTGTTCACTTGATAATGTCCATCTAAACCCTAATCTGAGCCACCATGGATCTGTAATTGCCTCTAGCATAATTCCTCAGAATTCTATCATTTTTTTTTATTTACAAAATACGCTTGAGAACTCTGTATTTCTGCATTTCTTCTGCTACCATTCCTCACTTTTTTACAAAGACAACTGCAATGTCCTCTTTATTGCCCTCTCCACTTTTAGTCACACCTTCCACCAATCTATTCCACACATTGCATCCAACACACTCATTCAGAAACACAAAATAGCATATTCATGTACCATTTTAATGACACAATCACACAATAAAATTAATTCCAAATAAATTCAAATAAATAAATAAATTCCAAAAATCTTACCACAATGTACAAAGGCCTTATATCTCTGACCCTTGCCTACTTCAACCTCCCCACAGACCGTGTGTTCCAGATTCACTGGAATCTGTTGTGTTGATCAGAAAAGCCATGCTCCACATGCCTCTGGGACTTTGCACCAGGTTTCCCCTCTGTATGTACAATAACGAAGATCATATCTGTAGATCAAATCTTATGTCACAAGATGTAAAACCCAGGGCACTCACTATGGTGCAACCAGGAGAAATGGGTTTTGATGGTGAGTCCTGATATGACTGAGCCCCCCAGTAGACAGAAGACATCAGGTTCACAGTCCTGGGGTCCTCCTGCATGGCGGCCTCCCTGACTGCACTGACCCTCAGCAGAGGGGTCGTCTCTGTATCCCCACCCTGTGAATCTTTGGCTCTGCCTATTTGTGATACCCAACAGCCAGGATGGAAGAATTCAGTCACCTTTTAGTCATCATTCTTGAAATACTTCAAGCCCAGTAAAACCTTGGCATTTCTTCTAGAATAGTGTTCTCTCCAAGACTCGTATGGTAGGTCTTTTCCACCCAGGAGCAGTCAGCTTCACTGTCTGTTAGGACTAATTTGTTCAGCCCAATTTTCTCTATTATTGCCCCTGGACTTCTTGGCACTGAGCACAATGACACACATACACATTTACTTAAATAGTAAGTGTAATTCTCAGTCTGAAAATGTGTGTATAGAAAATATTTATTTCATTTTTAAAAAAGTTAACTTTTATTTTCTTCAAACAACTTAGTTTCACTGGAGATCCCCTGGGGGACTAGCTGAGTATATACATGGGTTACCACCACACTCACCCTCAGCCCAGATGCCTGCTTTCGCCTACCTGCTCTGCTCTCCAGGGGAGCCCCCCCACCCCCCAGTCTGCACTCAGGAACAAAGGCCATCGGCACAGCTCTGTCTGCAGCCCACAGGCTTGCTGCACTCCCGGGGCCATGGCCCTGGGCCCCAGCTCTCCAGTTGGCCCAGGTCTGGGGTACAGTATTGGAGTAGGTCCTGAAGAGTCAGTTCAAGACTATCTCTTCATCTCCCCACCCAATGTTCTCCACCACTTAGATGGTCAGTGCAGCTCATGGGAAGGAATCGTGTGTGTGACACGAGACACACCTCCACCTGCCTCCTGTGAATCCACCCTGCAGGCTCTCTGCCCCTTCTTCGTCTCCTCCAGCTCAGGCATGATTCATTAAACTGCCCATTGTTTAAGCTCCAGGGAAACAAGGATCAGAAAAGAAGTGGCTTGGAGCCTTTGTTTGGGTCCCAAAACAAAAATGTGCATGATGCAGACATGCATTTATGTTGTCTTTGGGGAGAAGTGTATATATGCAGGGTGGAGAAGCATATTTAACCCGCCAATCCACTAGGAGCTAATTTTTCTTTGTGGTATGATTTAAAAACAAAATCTATCTTGTTTGATTTGTTTTCCTTCAAAACTATTCCTTTAGAACTAGTTCTGAATATTTGCTCTGCTGGGTGGTAATATCTGTATAGGAAAACATCCCACCATAATAAATGGGGTGAACACATGTCAGTTGTGTCAGCTTCAGGCCTATATTCTGAACTCCGTAAAAAAAAAAAAAAAAGTCCGTATTTTCCAGTCTGTACTCACAAATAAGGTACAAAAAGTAAAACACAGTCAAATGTCTATTAATGTATAATGGGTCATAGTATAGACTAAGAAAGTCTAAAAAGTTGTGAACTTATTATCTCTTCAATCTACCTGTAACCACCCCCATTAGAAAGAAACCCCAGAAGATCAGAACTTAATTTTCCCACCATTTGAGAACCACGGCTGGCTGGAGGCCAAGCCCCAATATCCAAATGTATTACACTGGATATATATTTGTTTTTAAATAATATGTCAATTGCTATGCCCACAGTGTATTTTTTTTTTAGAATTATTGGACTTTTAAATATATTTTAATCTCTGTTTGTGTTATTCAGATTACTTGTATGTTAAAATGTCCTCTTAGGTCTTCTCAACTGAGATTTAGAAAGGGAGATGCTTGTGGGGCGAGGGAAAGGTTCCGGGCAGAGCCAGCATCTCCAGCTGCCTGGAAACTTTTCTCGAGTACAGACCTAGAGCCTCTGCTGTGGGCAACAAACAACGAGCATGCAGCATGCCCCCAGTCACCTGTACGTTCACAAATTTGTTTCCTCCTCCAGGGGAGCACAACTTGGCATAGTCTTAGAAATCTAGTGTCTTCTGCTTTGCAGTTAATGGAAATTTTACCCCACATCCTGCAAATAGATTGGCTTTGGGTATTCACTGATGATGCAAAATTTCATCCTTCCTTTGCTTTCATTGGTGGTTTAGTGCAAAGTTAGTTTTGAGTACACATAGGATGATTAGAAGCCATTTTAAACTGGAACAAGTTTCCAGTTGGAAATATAATGGACATTATAATTCAAAACTTACTTTCAAGTGACTTAGATAACATGAAAATGATTTTATTTTGTGGGGTGGGAGGCACATATAGCAGGAGAACAGCATGTTTAAGAAGCATTTCCCCTCTAATTTCTTATACTCTATCTTGGGCTTACGAATGTTTTTTGTTTTTCTGAAAACTCAGGACAAAAATCTCTATTGGTACTGAAACGAGATTTATAATAAAATAGAACAGGTATAAGTTTTGACACGTTCAATTGCAGACACGTTTCTCCTTCCTGGTGTCCAAACTTTAACAGGATCCTTTGTTGTACAATGAAAGATGGGTAAAGCCCACTATTTTGTAAGCATGTGCACATCCAGACCCTTCATAATATTAGTTAAAATCAATGTGCTGCTTTTTTAATTATTGCTCATGGTACAAAGCAGGGAAGGCTCATTTAGGAATGGATCAATATTGGAAAGGGATTGGTGGGTGGCAGAGCAGTACATCAGGCTGCTTGATGTAAAAATCATTGGGTCTGTGCTGTGGTGGTTTAGGGTTATCGGTCTGCTTAGCCTCCAGCTGGCTGGGGGGCAAAGTAATAGGTAGACCTTCCAGGAAGCGGCGCTTCTTGCCGGGTGCTCCTGAAGGAGCCGCTAGCTGGCATACAGCATCATACACATCTTTAGAAAAGAGATGATTAAGGACACTTGCCTCTGCCTGGTGTATTGATCACATGTAGCAAAGTTTGGGCTGTAGCAGAGGAGGCATTTTCTTTATTCTTCTTTGGGCAGCTATCTTTTTTAAAAAAAAAACTCCTGTTTTGATGAACGGTTAGATAATACACCGCTCTGGGTGCCACCTAAGTGTGCAAACGTGTAGCCAGCTCTGCAGTAGAGGCGTTTGTAAGAGAAGAAGAAGGAAGGGGGGTGGGGGGACCGTGTGTGACCTCAGGAGTGCTGTGGAGCCAGGTCCCGTCCACACCATCTGGAATTCCTAATTCCTGCTTTTATCTCGTGTGTTGTTGAAAGCATTCTGAGGAAAACAGAAAGAACACTGAGTAAACTTACAAGCTTTCACAGCTCCAATTCTGCAAAGTCCACAATGCAGCTTTTTTGAAATCTGCCCATATCAACAAGTGCATATTTTCTAATGAGACCATTCGACTGAGTCATTGGTGATAGTCCGTCACGTCAGAGAAGGGGATGATGCCGCATTTTTACCTGCTTTGATTATTATTGTTTTAAATTAGTGACATATGTTTTAGGGAATGATTTATTAGTTCATTAGACTCTGTGTGCAAAAGGATGAGGTGTTACTTTGACACGTGGAGAAAGGAGGCAGGGCGTAAACGAGAGGCCACTGTCAGGCTCAGCGAGGGTCACTTTATGGTGACAGAGCTGTATTCAGGGAGATGCCCCCCCTTCCATTCATGCCCAGCCATTGTAGGCTGCAGAGCCAGGCGGGGCCTTGGTGCTGTGTCTGAAGGCTATTCACCTGGGTGGGTACTGGCCCTCCTCCCAAGTCCACCCAGGCTATGCTCACCCATCGACGGGATTGATTTCCGGTCACCACTGACCCAGGCTTGATTGGCAAACCTCCTATTTTTTTACATTTTAATGATCGTGTGCTGTTTATTTTAATTTATTTTTCCTTGACTAATCATTCGGGTGATCAAATAGTCTGATGTTGACTTCTGGCCGATATCATAAGTAATTATTGAAAAATTACACAAAAATACATAATCACAAGTTGCACAAATAATACACAATCACAAATATACAAATTATACAATCACAAGTTACACAAATAATACACAATCACAAATTAAACAAACGATCACATACACGTAAGCAATATTTGGAATGTCTAGTGAAAACATCAACATGTTGTATTTTATGATTTTACATTAAGCAGTGAAATGCAGAGATGATTTATATGAGCCTTGGAAAAAATATAAATGAAAACATAAAGAAAAGAAAAAGAAACAAACAAACACTAGAGTAAAAATTGACCAGCCATCCTCCTTTAAGGGACTCTAACATACGGCATAAAATATAAAAGTTAAATGTATACATTAATTGAAACCTGGTTCATCAGTTTAAAAAGGATTCTTTGTCTTTCAGAATACTCACAATGCATCGAAGTGCTGAGATACTCAACTGCATGTGGCTTTTGTGTTGAAAATGGGTCTTCTGTTCGTCTCTCTCCATCTCCTATCTCTGTCTCCATCTGTCTCTGTTTCTCTCTTTCTAATTCTTCCTCTCGTTTTTCTCTCTGTTGCAGCTGTATTTATTTTTATTTATCTATTTTATCTTAGGTGCCAATTCTCTTTCCCTTTCATGTATGCAATCTTTCTTTTCCTTGTAATTCATAGAAAAATGCTCTTCAGGGAATGAGTTAACACTTGTTTGAATGACTTCTCAGCCCAAACCTGAGGTCGACCGACTCACTGCACAGTGATGAAATTTTGACCTATTTTTTTCTTAGAAATATTTTCACAAATACCAGGTATTCTATTAGGATCTGTTCCAAGCAAAGGCAAAATACCTAAGAGTCACCAAATTCTTATAACAGCTTGATGGGAAAATATTTCCATTTAGTTGAGTTTACATACTGGAAAATAAAAGGATAAAAATATCATTATATTCATGATAGGTTTTGAAATAAAACAACCAAACAGAGTGAAAGAGGCATAATTTTGCGAATCAGATGATATTATTATTGTAACAAATTTAAAACTATCAAAAAATTAAATAAGATAATTTATACATGACATATTTGCAAAATTAATTACCTATCATCCAACATTTATTGAATGTAAACTACCAATAAAGCCTTGTAGTACTTATATTTCCAATTATCTGCTGGAGTAAGATAATATAAAAATAGTCCTACTATAGACCCCTATAAATGTTAGATAAAATTCCAGACAATATTATTTTAATTTTAATGCCAATCTTACAAAAATAAAAGAGACTCCCCAAGTGCTAGCAAGAAGAAAGAATTAGAAATAAAGTCCTCAGTATGAGAGTTGGTGCTGGAACTCTTGGTGGTGGGAGTAGTGGTGGTGGTAATGGTAGTGGTAGTGATGGTGGAGGTGGAGGTATACATGATGGTGGAGGCGGTGATGGTGGAGATGGAAGCAGAGGTTATGGTGGAAGTGGTGATGGTGGAAGTAGTGATGGTGGGGATGGAGATAGGCATGATGGTGGAGGTAGTGACAGTGGGAATGGAGGCAGAGGTGATGGTGGAGGTGGTGGTGGTAAAAGTGGTTATTATACAGTTTTCTTTGTCTGTGGAGATACAAATGATAAAGTCTTTGGCATGCTTAGATAGGGAGTTGGAACTGAGGTGATTCCATTTGCCAGAACCTTTAAAAGTTTATAATTTATGTTGGCTAGGAAAAAATACAACAAGTGACTCAGAAAACCATAAGGGAGTTTTCTGCCCCTTCCAGGCTGTGGGTGAAGATTAAACAAAGCATACCACTGGAAATTGGAATCCATGGATTGGAATTTCTTATAGATTGGGTGTTTGTATTTTTCTACTCACTAACCTGAGAAAATATCATGATAAATGAAACTTTCTGAGATGCATTTTCACAATCCACATTGTAAGTAATTAGTGCAGAATAAAGAAGACCCTTCAGATATAAAATTACAGCCAAAATTGAAAAATTCACTAGAGACCAATAAAATATAGCAAGTTCTTAGCAGATAAAACCAACAACATTAAAAACCCACAAAAGAGTTCTCAATAATATAATAATAATAAAATAAATTTAAAATAACTGTTCAAAAAATAAATAAAAAAAACTGTTCAGAGACAGTTTTATTTCTGTTGCTTTTACTCAACATAGTCCTAGAGGTTCTAGTCAAGAAAAGAAATAAGAGTCATCCCTGTGAGAACCATGAAGTAAAACTTTGAAGACAGCATGATCATGTATGTAGAAAACCCAGTGGAGTTTACCAATAAGTAATGGGAATGGACAAATCATTTTTGTACAGTTGCAGGATACAAGATCAATATACAAAAACTCATTGAATTTCTATATACTAGCAATGAACAATTAGAAAATGAAATAAAAATATACTTTACAATAATATCAATAAAATTCTTAGGGAATTTGACAGAAGGTGCTTAATTCTTGTGCACTGAAAAAGCTTTTGAGAAAAATTCTATGATTTAAATAAATGGAGTTACACAATTATTGTGTATCAGAAGATTCAATTCAGTTAAGATGTTGATTCTCCTCAATCATTTTATAGATTGAACACATTCCCAGTCAAAATCCCAACTAGCCTTTTGTAGAAATTGATAAGCTGATTCTAAAATCCAAAGGGGGACTCTGGGGGGCGGTCACTGTGCTCCATGCCTGGATAGCAGCTATGCCTTCACGGGCACCAGAACTTCCCACATCAACCTTGTATTTATTGTCTATCAATGACATCTCAAAAAATGTAAAATAAGTGCATCTGGTATAATTCATCAGAAAATTTAATGAATTAATAAGCTTTCAGGGAAATAAATATGACAGAGAAAATAATAAAAGCTTCTAGGAGTAAGTAAATTAATAAAAACTGAATAAAAATTTCAATGGTGAGATTAAATATCAAATAAGGGAAATCTCAAAAGACAATCAAGAACTTCAAACTGCGATGTGAAGGCATTTCCTTGTAGACAGAACACAGGGGAGAAAATACCAACAAGACAAGCGCTTAAAAATATGTAGTGGGAGGAGGCCAAAGTCCCATTTCTGGCCAAAATGTGGGATGAGAGAGAATGAGGTGACGTTCGGATGCATAAAGGTTGCAGGTCTGAGATTCAGGAAGTGTGATAAGCCCACAGAAAGATCGAGAAAGTAGATCCACAGCAAGACTTGTCAGGAAAAACTACAGGAGCTCAAGATTAGTAGTAAAACTATAAGCATTCAGGGAGGACAGGGTGGGGACAGGACAGAGAGGCACGCATCACTCCACAGGAGGCACGGCCATGGGCTGTAGAGCAGCAGTTCAACCCCCTAGGAAGAATTCTATATCTCGTTCAAAGAGAAATGAAGAAACGAGAAAACCAATCACAGAGAGCCTGAGAGAATGCATCCCCCACACGTGGGTGGAGCAACGAGTAAGGATGTGGTTCACTAGAAGGGACAGGATACCGGGCGGGGTGCTAGGGGTGCACGGAGAAGTGGGGACACGGAAGCCGGTACCTCTGCGAGTGGAACCACTGTGATGCCAACAGTACAAATAAATGACAGAAGCAGTGACCATGCTCATGAACATCCACACAGAAGAGAACAGAAATACTAAACAGGTAGCATATTATAAGAAAGGATTTCAGAGAGAAATCAGGCTGATTGCCTTGCAGGAAAATAAAAACATTAATTTTAGATTTTGCTAATCATGAATGCACGAGAATGCTATTTGTTACTTCTAAGGATTACAAAAATGATTAGTTTTCCAAGAGTAGAAGGAAAAGGAAGAGCACAGTCACCCAAAAGAAAGAAGAAGGAATGCAAAGAAACAAAGGCAGAGAAAAGTAAATAAAAGCATTATTTCAAATAAGAAAATTAGAAGAAGCTCGACTGTATTCATTGTAGCAAATGGAAAGGGACTCAGGTCACCAACTGATAAGATTGACTCTCAGATTGGACCTTTTTTAAAGTTCAGCTCTGTGCTATTTGTGAGAGATGATATAAAGTGCAATGACCCAGAACATCTGATGGGGAAGGAAAGTGAGCATCTGTGCTCATCATAACCATGTTACCACCACAGAGTAGACATTAAGAAAGGAAGACATTACGTAACGCTCGCAGGTTTTAGCAAAGGACTTCATAAGATCCATGCAACCTGATCAGCTTTGGATCTAAGCTCACAGCTCAAAATGTAAATATTAAAAGTAGCCAGAATTGCACAAAGAAACTGATAAAAAAAAAAAATGACCATCGTATCCAATATCTAGGATGCAGGTGAACAATAATTATAAAAAAAATAAAGACTTAGATGCAAACATTAGAATAAAAGAAAGAGCATTGATGAGCCCAGTAACCAAGCCAAGAAGTTCAAATGATGACAGACTCATCCTGAAAGGATAAAAGTAAGAAATACTTAACCTAAGAAGAGAGTATGATTCAATAGGGAACAGAGATAAAATAGAGAGGTCAATGTTATTAAAACCTGGTTGTGTAAAGCAAGTAATAAAATGGGCAAGTTTAGGAAAAGTGAGAAGGGGCCGCAAACATATATTAATATTTATATTTCCGTGTGATAAGGGAGTACGTGATGCATATTGTTTGGAATACTGGGAAGTTTTAAAGATTATAAGAAAATGTTATAATTCTATGCTATGAATTAATTATACATTCATAAAGAAATTTGTATATTCTCTCTCTACAAAGATACTTACATATACCTTATAGCTTTTAATATATATATATAAACTTCATATATAAAGATGTTTATATATTAAAATGGAACCTTATATATGTAAAACATCAGTCAGCATACATGTGTTGAGCATCATTTTCATGTAGCAATTTGTATATATTTTAAGGAAAACTGGACATTCACAGAACTGACTCAAGCAAAGTCAGATTTCTGGTTTTCTGTAAGTTTAAAATGTTTTATACTTAAATGTATTAAGTTACTGTGAATGATTATTTAAATTATTATTTAAAAAATGACCAGCGCTTTTTGCAGGAATGGTGTGCAGTTATCACATGGATTCCTGAGATGAGAGTGGAGTAACTGGACACCAGGGGATATGGAGAAGTACCAAAGATGCTGCCCTAAATGATGGCGGGTTGGTAAGTCAAGGGTGGGAGGGTGGAGGAACGACAAGAGTCCAGAACGAAAGGACCTGGAGCCCCTGTGAGGCCACAGGTCGTTCTGTTGTGGGGCAAAGTGTTATCCGCGGTCACTTTGAGAGACAAACCTGGAATGTGGTCCCTCCCTGTGGGTTCTATGTGCTGAAGAATGCAGGGTGGGGGCTCCTGCTGCCCTGAGGGGCCAGTGGGGAGTTGCAGACACAGGACATGGCACCTCCTGCCCAGCTTGCACGCTCCCTTTGGGCCTGCCTGCCTCGCTGCCTGTCCGCCTAGGTCTGCGCTCGGAAGATCTGCATGTCCTGTGATGTTGCCTGGAGTGTGTCCCCGGGGTGATTTCAGTCTCCTACCTGGACACACATCACCTGTCTCCCTCCTGCCTGCACAGCCACCTGTGGTCCCAGCCCCGCTCCCAGCCCTGCATGGAGCAGCCCTGGTTTACATCCCATGTTTACAGCAACCCCCCAACTAGACTGTTAACATTGTGCTGACCCACGAGCGGGTGCGAAGTCCTGGAATAAGTTGTCCAAGTCACTCAAGGATTCAGAAGCAAGGTTTGAAACCAGCCCATCTGGGGCCCAGGGCCTGCGTGCTCGAACGGGAGACAATACCATTGATCCCGGCCTTAAGTAAGCACCACACTAACTGGTGTGCTTCCTTATCGTTATTTTTTTTTTCATTTTAGTACATCATGGAACTTCCAGAGCAAGTTCGTTAGCCTGCTGCTTTGCAGTTCTGGCTAAAAGGGGAAAATGTGAGTCCCCAAAGAAAGAGTGAGCTTGCTTTGTGTCAGTTTGATGTCACACTTGTATCACACGCCCAGCACTGGGGGCCTGAGCTCTGTCACCATCGCTCGGGCCACCCACAGACTGAGGACATGTATTCCATTATAAGGAGCAAATCCTGTTTTAAGCATGTTGAGGGAGTACGTTCTCCTTACGACCACATACTAGGAAAATAAAAAGAAATAGCTGAAGCTGGGACACTTTGAGAGACAAAATAAATAGCAGAGCTTTGCATTACAGCTGAGGTATAAAGTGAATATCTAAGAGTCCATGGTGATAAAAAAAAAAATAATACACTAATACTGGAGGGAGAGGAGACACATATATCACCCGCAAAAGAATTCCAAATAATGTGGGTCGGCACTGTGTCCAAAGGAGGTGGGAATTAAATCCCTACTTCTCAGATATGTTCTGTGCATGCCGACTCTTTTCTAAATAGTACAATAGTAAGGGAAAAAATCAGTAGTTTTACAGTGGAGAAGCCTGACCTCAGTCTGGTGACGCGGGTCCCACCACCAGTGATAAGGCAGGTTTGGGGGGATATGGTGAGAGTGGCACTTCTCTGCCGCGGCCTTCCTCCCCAGTCCTGTAAATCCTAATCCCATGGAGGGTCATCCTGTGTCTTACATGACCAGTGCTCCCCAAAACCCCCAAGGTCATCAGACACGAGGGAAGTCACAGATGCTCCCACAGCCCAGAGGAATCTCAGGGAGTGTGGTGGCTGAATGTAATGTGGGATCCTGTTTGGGATCCTGGGTCAGAAGAAGGATTTTAGGTAAAAACTAAGGAAATCTGAAGAAAAAAAAAAAAAAAGTAGGGACGTTGGCTAATGACAGTATATCGATATTGGTTCCTAATAGTAACAAACCTGTCACACTCAAGCGAGATGCTCTGATGTGGTCACGTAGGTACAGATACGTGGTAACTCCACCAGCTTCTGGATTTCCCTTTAAATCTAAAACTGTTCTGAAATATAAAGTCCGTCAAAGATGAAGGACAACAATGGGCTGCCCGGCAAATCACGTCACTTTAGGGCTCGCCTTAGAGCCGCCGCCACTAAAAGCAGCCCTTTTGTTTCATCTTAATTTTATCTCATTTCATAGAATTGGTTGGGAAAGGCGCACTGCTAACTTTATTTGTTCGGCAGTTTTAACAATGGCTGAGTAAATTTTTAAATCTGGTTTTAAAACATTGCTCCCTGGTGGACATCGCCTACACCAGCTGCCATCTGAAAATGAATTTTCCCAGCTTAGTTTTAAACACCTAGAAAATGGGAGTTTATAATGAAAGTGCTGACCATACCTGCATCGGAGCAGGGTGAGCGCGGCTGTGATTTATAATGTCAGCCCATATTCCGAGCACTTTCTCCATGCACTGTGCTCTGCACAAATAGCAAAGGAAGTACTGTGGTGAATTATTGTGCAATTAATCATTTGACCATGAGGGATTCATTTACTAATTAAAAACGCAAAAAGAGTAAATTGAAATAACCAGTGACTACTAAATCACGTCTTCTGGAGCGTCGGCCGCATTGCAATAAATCATAGTGAATCGGTCAGAGTCGTTTGGATACCTGTCCTTCTAGACTGCCTGCACTGCCCTCGGGTGCACCCGGATGCGCCCCATGTGCACGGTGGTCGACACACACAGGGACGCCCGCCCGCCTGTGTATCTCCACGTCTCCAGGCTACAAGTCTGGATTTCAAAAACTAAAAATAGTCAAAGAAAAGCAACACTTGTCACGAAAAATAATATTTGATTTAATATGAAATACAGGGAGGCACTGACATTCTATGTGAGTATGGGGCGCCCTGCCGCTTCTTATCTTGTGACTCACACCGTGGTACCTACACTTGATGCCTTGACAAGTTCCACATGCTCGCTCACCTCTTTCCTGTGCACCTTCCTATGTCCTTAAACTACCCTCTCTGACCATTCACATGGGTTTCCAGGCTATGTGGCAAAACAGATGCACAAAACTCTACAGTTTCCAGCATAATTTTGGGATTTCCTCATGAGGAATTTATTGAGGTGACAAAGGGAGTCAGTGCCCCCCCCCACCCCCCCTAGGCTGGTCTTGATGAAACCCTCTCGGATGTTCTCGCTTAGTTCCCTTCTTCCAACAATGAGAGGTGGGACAATGAGGAAAGCTGGCCCAATTTTCCTAATGTGGTTCCCTTGCAGGATGCTCTCCCTGGAACAGTGAAGATGGGGACAGGACAAGAGATCCTAGAGACCTAATGAGGGTATGGTGGGCATCACAGGATGGCGATGCAGAACACCGCCAGGTATGTGAGATGTTTGAAGTGTGGGGGGAAGAAATGTCCCGTAACAAGGAGGCGGGAAGGGTCGGGCCACCACCGTGTGAGCGCTGGCTCCTATGTGAAGCCGGGGTTGGGCTCTCCTGAGCCCCATCACTCACGCTCGCCTGCGTTTTCTCCTCACGGAGGAATGCAGGCAAGGCCCAAAAGACGTCTGTCTGCTGCTTACCTGTGCAGCTAGAGGAGCAGTGTGCGGCCAGGGACATGCATCATGGGCCATGTCTCTCAGGCTCTGAGCAAGAATCTGTGCTCCACAAGGACAGAGGCCACCAGCCACCTGGGCCTTCAGCAAATGTGTGTCGGGTACCTGCTGTGTGCCAGGTGCTGTTGCAGGAGCTACGGTGATCTTAGTCCTGGTAGACCCGGCATCTGGTCTCTTCATCTGCTTGATCGTCGAAGGCAGAGACGGAAATATAGCCGCGATAGATCATAGACAGCCGAGAGGGAGAGTCGATGGACAGATGATAGCTGGATGATAGATACATAGACGGAGGGGAGATGGGTCGGGCCTCACATACATAGATGATCAATAGGTAAAGTGATCAGATGCTCGGAAAGCCAGGAAAGCTTTATTATCTGATAATATAATTTTGTTTTCCTTGCAAAGGGGTTAATTGTGCAGACACTTGTGGGAGTAACTGTAAATATGCTAATGATTAACCAGCTTCTTTGTGGAGCTAGATAGCTGCAGTCTAGGACTCGCCTCCGCGAGGCAACACTGGCCATGGGCATGGGGACCTGTGCTCTCCGATGGCACGGGCACCCCCTGCAAAGGGCATAGCCTAGGAGGCATCCCCACCCTGGAGCCCCTCCAGGACTGAAGCAGAGGGTCCCTGTTCCTCCGTTCTCTCTGTCCTGTATCCTCTGGAGCTCACGCCCCTGGCTCTCCCACCTCTGCCCCAATTTTACCTTTTTCCTCATTAACCATATCCCCTTCCCTTCTTCATGCTTTGCAGCAGCACTTGGCTATTGCTATGGCCTGGTCTTAAGTGCCTGTCTGGGTGCTGAGTGCCCCTACTGCATGCAGCACAGCACAGGTCCCTGGTGTTAGGTGAAGGGGTGGGTAGATGGGCTACACCAGGAGAGCTGTGGACACAATGCCCTGAGACTTAGAAAAAGTCTTTGATAAGGTTTAATACCAAACATTATGAAATGTCTATGCCTCACGGGACCGTGGACTGACTTTTGTGGATTCCTGGAGACCCTGCTTGGATTAATGTCCCCTAACGGCTTTGTATATGATCTGAAGATGCAAGTGAATGATTTTGATTTGTTTTGTTTGTCTTAGTTTCTAAGTGACACTCTTCCCTTCCAGGAAGCACTCCATGATTAAGAAACACGAAATCAGAGTCTGGAAACCTGCATTCTAGTTTGAGAGTCTCTCTGCTGAGGGGAGATGGAGTCTATCCTCTCAGCGGATGCTATCAGTTCGTACCTGCAAGATGGAACCATGACCTGTGTTTGGCAGGCTGACCACCCCTCTGCAGGTGGACCACGTGCTCTGGGTCCCTGTGTGTCCAGCCTCGCCTGTGGCCGGGTGACTCTGCCAGAGGTTACAAGCCCCAGGGAGGCTTCAACATCCAGGCCCACAGCCAGCATCCCACACCTCTGACCTCCACACCCCACTGCTGGATCCTAAGACCATCCTAAAACCACTGCCTCAGATGTCTCCTCCTCCAGTCAATAACAACTAAACAAATTTCCCTAATTCACCTTCTGCTTCAGTTCGAGACACCTTGCTACCCCCAGATGACACGTGAGATGTGACACTGGACTGGTCAAACCACCCTGTTTTCTCTTGGTGTTTACCATCATTCTACAGCACCTGAGTGTGAATGTATGTATTTATATTTGATAAGATAATGTGTTCGGTAACCTTTCCATATGCCGTATAAAGATATTTGGGTCCTTGGCTCAGGCCTTAAAGGGAGACGTCAGCTGTTCGTCCGCAGGTACCGCGTGGTGGACCCTCGCGCCTACACGTCTGATGCCTTCCCACTCACAGGCACTCACGCCACACTTGCCATGCACATGTCGTGGGCACAAGATCAGGGGCCCCAATCCCAGGACCTCACCACCACAGGAGCAAGAGGGAACACGACTGTCACAAGATAGGTGACAAGCGCTTTCCTAGAGGCTGCAGGGACAACGTGACCTGTATAAGATTCAGGGCTGAAGAGAGCTTCTCCAGTTGTGTTGAAGACATGCATGAAGGGGTGGGTGGTAGTGGTTCAACCCCTGAGCCACCCAGGTGCCCCTGAAAGAAGTTTTTAACATAAGCACAGGGCACAGGTATACCTGAAGACACAGTGTCCCATGGCATAAACAGTGATGGCTGGTGCCAGAAAGAGCATCCTCTGAGGGAGCAAAGAGCAGGGGACACAGGTGGGGGTGACAGGTGCAAAGGTGGGGTCCAAGGCCAGTCCATGCACTCTAGCTCGCCATGATGCTGCGGGGAGGGACGCCACATGGACACAGTGATAGGAACGTGGTGTGCCCTCTCTTCCACAGTGTCTGATGTTTGATGATGCCGGAAAATATTGCCCAGGGGAAAGATATCAAGGCTCCTCTGTGTGAACAGGTCTGCTTAAGAGTAGAGTGTACTTCAGTGCGGTTCAGGTAACATGACCAAAAAGTGAGCCGTGTCCGTGTTGTGTTGCTTTATTTATTTTTTTATATAAATTTATTTTTTATTGGTGTTCAATTTGCCAACATATAGAATAACACCCAGTGCTCATCCCATCAAGTGCCCCCCTCAGTGCCCGTCACCCAGTGACCCCCACCCCCCGCCCACCTCTCCTTCCACCACCCCTAGTTCGTTTCCCAGAGTTAGGAGTCTCTCATGTTCTGTCTCCCTTTCTGATATTTCCCACACATTTCTTCTCCCTTCCCCTTTATTCCCTTTCACTATTTTTTATATTCCCCAAATGAATGAGACCATATAATGTTTGTCCTTCTCCGATTGACTTACTTCACTCAGCATCATACCCTCCAGTTCCATCCACGTCGAAGCAAATGGTGGGTATTTGTCATTTCTAATGGCTGAGGAATATTCCATTGTATACAGAGACCACATCTTCTTTATCCATTCATCTTGCGATGGACACCGAGGCTCCTTCCACAGTTTGGCTATCGTGGACATTGCTGCTAGAAACATCGGGGTGCAGGTGTCCCGGTGTTTCACTGCATCTGAATCTTTGGGATAAATCCCCAGCAGTGCAATTGCTGGGTCGTAGGACAGGTCTATTTTTAACTCTTTGAGGAACCTCCACACAGTTTTCCAGAGTGGCTGCACCAGTTCACATTCCCACCAACAGTATAAGAGGGTTCCCTTTTCTCCGCATCCTCTCCAAAATTTGTGGTTTCCTGCCTTATTAATTTTCCCCATTCTCACTGGTGTGAGGTGGTATCTCATTGTGGTTTTGATTTGTATTTCTGTGTTGTGTTGCTTTAGCTGAAATTCCTGTTGGAAAAGAATTGGACCAAGATCATATCACCAGGAAGTAAATCTATGGCATCTAAAAAAAGCAGACGGAGAAGCAGATGGAGCCCTGTTACAGGTACAGGTGAGTTAAAGCAACTTCTCCTGTTTGTCTCCTAGTGCTCTTCACCATCATGTGTGTGATGTGCCCGACTCACGTACTGCCAGCCTTCTTCCCACTAGAACCTAAGAGTCTTGAGGACCAGGACTTCTGTCCCTTGTTCCCAGCTATGTCCCAAACATAGAGAAACATGCCGTAACGAATATTTGTAAAAAGGGTTAGTTCTTTTCTAAAAGATTTCAATAGTGCTGTGCATTCATTTGCATGGAAGGACTTTCATCTGTAAATGGTGGTAGGCTTGCTGATGGAACGATAAAGCATATTAAAAAAATAAATGATGGGTGAACAGAAATTTCTCCAAAGAAGACCTACACATGGCCAATTGCACATGGGAAAATGCTCCACTTCACTTGCCATCAGAGAAATACAAATCAAAACCACAATGAGATACCACCTCACACCAGTGAGAATGGTGAAAGTTAATAAGGCAGGAAACAATAAATGTTGGAGAGGATGTGGGGAAAGGGGAATGCTCTTGCACTGTTGGTGGGAATATGAACTGGTGCAGCCACTCTGGAAAACTGTGGAGGTTCCTCAAAGAGTTAAAAATAGATCTGTCCTATGAGCCAACAATTGCACTGCTGGGGATTTACCCCAGAGATACAGATGCAGTGAAACACCGGGACACCTGCACCCCGACGTTTATAGCAGCAATGTCCACAATAGCCAAACTGTAGAAGGAGCCACAATGTCCTTTGACAGATGAATGGATAAAGAAGATGTGGTCTATATATACAATGGGATATTCCTCAGCCACTAGAAAGGACAAAACCCACCATACGCTTCGACATGGATGGAACTGGAGGGTATGATGCTGAGTGAAGTAAGTCCATCACAGAAGGAGAATCATCACACGGTTCCACTCATACATGAAATATAAGAAATAGTGAAAGGGATTATAAGGGAAAGGAGGGAAAATGAGTGGGAAAAATTAGACAGGGAGACAAACGATAAAAGACTCCTAACTCTGGGAAAAAAAACATAGGGTTGTGGAAGGGGAGGTGGGCTGGGGGATAGGGTGGCTGGGTGATGGGCACTGAGAAGGGCACTTGATGGGATGAGCACTGGGGGTTATATGTTGGCAAATTGAATTTAAATTAAAAAAATATTTTAAAAATTTAAAAAGTAAATGATGGGACACCTGGGTGGCTTAGTAGTTGAGTGTCTGCCTTGGCTTAGGTAGAGATCCCGGGATCCCAGGATCAAAACCCACACTGGGCTCCCTGCAGGGAGCCTGCTTCTCCCTCTGCCTGTTTCTCTGCCTCTCTCTGTGTCTCTCATGAATAAATAAGATCTTTAATAAATAAATAGATAAATGAATTAAGGAACAACCCTCACTTCCTGGACTCAAAATCTAACAAAGGCCGAGATTATCCGAATAAGTCTATTATGACACAGACAGAAAGGGTGAATGGCAGAGGATCCTTAGAGCTGTCCATGTCCACAGCCGAGTATGTGGAACAGAGCACTGATTGGCCACTACTTATCGTGATGTTATAATAAATACTCTGAAGAATAGCATAAATAAAGCAACAGCAGAGAAAGGCATATTCCAGTGTTCAGCTCAGATTATTCAGGATATTTACAAGTGGTCAGCAAACAGATCTATGGGTCAGAAAATTGAGGGGCACTTGGGTGGTTCAGTAGGTGAAGCATCTGCCTTCGTCTCAGGTCTGTGACCTGGGTTCCTGGGATCGAGCCCCACATCGAGCTCCCTGCTCTCGGAGGAGTCTCCTTCTCCTTCTCCTCTGCCCCTCCCCCTACTCATGCTTTCTCGCTCTCTATTTCAAATAAATAAAGTCTTTTTTTTTTTAAGTAAATTCTTTATCAGCCTAGCTAGTTGGTAGTATTTTAAGAGTCTAATAGTCATGTTTTCCCCCTTAAAATATACAGAGAGTTGCAGATATCCTGAAAGTATGTGATCAGGAAAGCATTAAATTACATGACCTACATACCTTCATTTAAAAGCATCTTTGAAGGTGAGCACATTCTCATCAAAGAAACAATTTTAAAATGACAGGATTGAGCATAGAAATAGCACAAAATAAAAATATTTTTTCCTGAGTATTGGATGTTTGGAGTATATATATTTTTACACTCTGGGAAAAATGCAGAAAAAGAAAGGTGCTTTCTTGCAGACCTAGAAACAGAACCAGCTCTCAAGGACCTGGATTTAACAGAGTCATTGATCACACTGGGAAATGTATTGTAAAAGTTTGAGGTCAGGAAGCTTCTAACGCCAGTCAAGGACTTTTGCCCAAGGGTTTTGAAAGGGTTAACATAACTCTTCAAGCCCCCAGACCTCAGAAGAGCCACTTGCTCCTTTCCCTGGAAGACCATTAGGCTCACACTGTCTTCTTTCATGTATTTTCAGATAGTCCCCAAAGGGGCCACTCAATAGATCTAAAAACACTAAAAACCAAACTTATGAAATGCCTTTTAAGCAGAAGCGTGCTCTTCATTCCCCCTAAAACATCTGCTCTTCATAAGTGCACTATACATCCCCTCACCATCCGGCATCTCTGTGTTCACAAGCCACACAAATTAGAGTTATAATTTCCAAAGCAAGGTCAACATTCTGGGAAGTATTGTTTTTGAACATTAACTTTTTTTTTTTCTCATGAGTTGTCAGGGACTGATGTTCCTCATGGTGGTCAATCATGTGTAACTATGATGTATCCATGATAATTTGACCAGGGGATGTGTGCCCATTGATAGCAAATTAGGACAATCATAACTTGGATATTTTCTATTAGTGCTAACCTTTCAAAATGCATATTTCAAATTTTTATGGGGTCAATAGCAAGTATGGTTTACTATAACAATATAGTTACATTTGCCTGCTTTTGTGAATATTAAAATCATTTCTAGCACAAATATTTATTTAATATTTGTGCTAGAATATTTGTGCTAGAATATTTAAAATATTCTCTTTATCATATTCAATTGAATTTGATTCAGTGCAACAGACTTATTAAGACCAAGAACCTACCATGTTTCCAGGGCCCCTGAGCTGGAGCGTCCATGGGATTTGAGTACATTTAAAGGAGGAAGAGAAACAGTTTCTTTTAAATATATAATGTCAACATGGGTTTTTCCCCCCTAAGCATGATCTAGCAGAAAATATCAATGTCCTTAAAAACCAGAAAGAAGAACAAAACTTAAAGTGAATGTATAGAAATTAAAATAATGAACCAACTCAAATACAGATGGCTTGTTGGATTAATTTTTTTCTCAAAGCAGACAAAACTCTTGTTGCAAGACCATTTGTAAAACTAATTGATAATTTTTATTATATTAAAAAAACTGAAGCCAAGCGTAATATGTTCAAAATCGAGGCAGGCTGAAAAAATGCTGTCTCTAGGTCTGCATTATTTTGGCTTAGATGTATGACTGTGGAGAAGCTGCCTGTCTGTCTCTTTGGATTCCCCATCAGGAAAGGGGGAACATTATCATTTATGGATACACTCCTCATTTTTGGTGTGATGATAAACACTGAAATCCATGTTCTTGTTTACCAAGAATTCTTGCTCCATCTTTAAGGTGGAATAGTGTTGTCCCAAATTTTTATGATAAGAATATCGAAATTATGAATGATCAATAATGTAGTCTTGTTTTAGTTTGTGTCCATTCTGATATTGGGAGCCCAGGATGTCTTATTCCAGAGGCCAACAATGAGCAAAATAATTCTATTTCTTACCTCTTACCTGTGGTCAGGGTAACCGAGCTGGTTCCTGGAGGACACAAGCTTAGTGTGAAGGGTTTATCTATTCTTTATAGTATCATACCCTCAATAATATACTGAACTCTTGAAAAAAGCAGAAAGACTTGATGAGATGTTGACTTTAAAATCTTGCCTGCTAATATTACAGAAACATCAGTCCTTGAAGTTGATTTTAGATTGGTGTTTTGAGAATTTATCCTTTCATGTTTATAATATGCATTTCCTTTCTCACTGTTATCTATGGCACATTTGTATGTTTTTTTTTTTTTAATTCTGAATGTTTAGCTCTTTAGAAGATGTGGACTGTGTGAATCCATTCTCTCATCAACAAGGGGTTCAAAAGCAGATAAGCAGAACAAAATGGTGGAGAATCACTATTCCTTCCCTGCCTGAGCCCATCTCCCTCAGAGGACACTGGCTACAAACAAAAGGCAGGTGCTCATTAGAGGCATTGTCAGAAACCACAAAGCTTTTACTTCTTTGTTTCTTAGATTGTTACCTTCCACAATCTTTTATAACCACCCAACCATCAATACCAGCTCCACAATTGTCAGCAACAGCATCACCACTAACACCAACACCAGCCACCAACACTGCCAACGCACACCCAATACCACCATCATCAGCAGTATCACCGATTCCATTACCACCATCAGCAACACCACTGGCAGGAAAACCACCAACACCAACACCATTACCACCCAATGCCACCAGCACCACAACCAATATCACATCAGCAATACCAACAGAATCACCACCACCATCACCACCACCAACACACCACATTAGCACGAACAACACCATCTACATTGCTGCATAAGCACCCCCACTCAACATTTTAAGCAACAAAGGAAATACTTGACCTAACACTAGACTTCATGCTGTGACCCTATGAACTATGCATGTATGAATGCTCTCCCTAATTGCCATACTCCCTCTCTCAACACATCTTATACTAAACTCACGAGTTGTAAACATATTTATTATGCATTTATTATGAATTTCATTAATTATCTTTTAGTTAAGTGACTTTGCTGTGCCACTTAGTCCATGGGATTGGTTTTACTTCTCTGCAAAATACACTTAACGTGTCCCTCTTAGGTCTGAAATTAAGATGTATACTTGTCATGTGTCCCAAAAATATCTTCTCCTCTGTGAAGGCTATAAATTAAAATTATCCAGTTCATTACAATGTCTCCAGGCACTTTTAAAGTATTTTTAAAGTACTTCTAAGGAATTATATTACACTAAAACAAAGTCCAATCCAATTAATTGTTGTAAATTATATTGGCCCTTCAAAGTTATTAATTGTGTTGTACATATGCCCATTTTTGTGATATACTGAGTTAGAGATTTATTTTGAATTACTTTTCTAAAAAGATTGGAACTTTTTTTCTGAACATGCACATCTCGTCACATGCATCTCCTACAACTAATCCATGCACATGCACCTTGTATCCTGACAAAGGGCAGATGTAACCAAAGACCATAGGTGCTCACACTTTTAAAAGGTTGTTGTTGGCCATATCTCCTTGGCCTAGTGATGGAGGCACAGCATGACTCTGATGGGTCATAGGGTTGGTGTATGTTCCGGCATTTAACCAAAGCTCTCCACCTAATGTAAATCCCAATGTATGGCCCTGTAAATGCATCCTAATTTGCACAGGTAAATTGTGTGTTTAGATGAGGTCACTGGATTTAGCTCTTCTGTGTGCGGCTTCGGAAGAGGCAAGAGTACACAGAGGAGTTGTTTAACAGTTATGTGGCATCCCCACTTGTCTTCAAATACTGTGATTTAGATGGAACTCTAATGCAGCAGAGCAACTCGTCCCTGGAGCATTTTTCAGAATATAAATTAAGTGATATTATAACAGAAGCCCTCTCTTAGCTCAGCATAATGAATATGAACCATCATGTACTCCTGACCAAGGTCATGGTATGAGAATGAATTACTCTATTAACATCTCTTTTAAGTAGCATTAGTGATAATAAATGAAGAGATTTGATGTAATACTGATAATATTATTCATGCAAAAATAGCATACTTTATCTTGTTAAAACAATTAAAATGTGCTTTGAGGATATTTTACACCACAGAAATATGATGCTTGAGAGTGCTTATTGCATGTTACTGAATACATCAGCATTAGCCAGTAATGCAGATAATCTGATAAAAATCGAAAAGCTGATTTGTATGCTATGCTAATTCAGGATCATCTTCTTGGCCCTAGGTACTACCCAAATGCTGCCTGAGATTGCAGCAAGCTTTAGTGGTGATATTAGATTAAATTCAATCCTTTTGCTTATAATTTTTTCAAAGAAATTACATCCAGCATTCTTCAGCGTAAACCCTCTTTAGCTGCTAAGCAGTCTGTAATATTGCATCGTAAGCCTGGTATATTGCTGTTTGCTTCCCAGACATATTTAAGCGTTCTTGTCAGTTATAGATCATCTCATCCCAATCATGTAAATCCATAAAAAGCAAAGACCACTAATGTCTTTTGATAGTGACCTTATCCTCAGTACAATCTTAAAACTAACTCTGTGTGACTCTCAAATCCAGAATGTCCAAGTACATTGAATGAAGCAGAATGTTTTTATAGCATAGCTTGCTGTTCAGTGGAGTATTTTGTAAATAAATCGTATTTTTCATGAAGACAAGTCCAAACAAAAGTGAGCTGGTGAATGGGCATGGTGTTCCCTTTAGTGGTGATGGAGTGTTCTGGAACCAAATGGTAGTGAAGGCTGCACGACATTGGGAATGTAATAAGGCCACTGATTAGGATGCCTTAGTGCAGTTAAGACTACGATTTTATTTACTTTTTATTTTTTTTGATGGTTTTCTTTTACGTGGATTTCATCACCATATGACAAATAGTGAGGGGCTTCTGGTACAGCCGTTGGCCTGAACACCATCTCTTTCCCCTAGGACCATGGGGGAATGCTGATGGTGGGGTGGACCATGACCACCCCACCATCAGCATTTCACTGACTGGTTCCCCACTCGCAGGAGGGACAAGTGTGGTCTGCCTTCGTAGGTTCCTGGGTGATGCAGTCTCCATGCCACCAGGTGGTGTGGGTGCCTGAGGCATGGCCTCCATCCCTCCCCTTCCCCGTGGCTGCCCCACACACAGACGTTTTCCACCTCAGCTCAGGAGGCATTCCAGTATCCTCAATAAATATGCCAGACCAGGGATGGGTCTAAACCATTTTTCTTAATAGAAGTGAATAATAAATAATATTGTTATGATTCTACAGTGAGAGGAGTATTCTTATGATTCTCATAGAAAACTGTGACTTGGAAGAAACAATTATCTTTTTTAAAAGATTTTATTTATTTACTTGTGAGAGAGACAAAGAGAGAGGCAGAGACACAGGCAGAGGGAGAAGCAGGCTCCCTGTGGGGAGCTCAATGTGGGACTTGATCCCAGGACCCCGGGGTCATGACCTGAGCTGAAGGCAGATGTTCAACCACTGAGCCACCCAGGGATCCCAAAAAACAAAACAATTATTCTTAAAATCTCACAAACGTATTACACTTGGGAAATTTTCCTGTATTTAATGAAGATGGTGGGGAAGCTGAGTGAGGGGATGCAGGGTCTGTCCCCTCTCCGCCAACTCCTTAGAGATGCTCAGCATGGTCCTTTTGACCTGATTCCACATACATTTTGCACGTAAATGGAAGTTTCTAGAGCCAGATCAGGTTTTGCATTACCGACCAAAGACCTATTTACATGAATGCGCCTCCTCGACTGTACGTAATTAGTTCTGGGACAGGAGTCGAGTGGGATCCTCAGAGCGAGGACTTAAAGTATTAGTTTCTCATATTTATGATTAATGCTTTTCTTATCAGCCCGAGGCCCCAAACAGGATCATGTAAAGCATGTTGGGTTAAATCGTTCTTTGTTACAAAGTACAGACATCACACCTCCGTGAAGCCCTAAGGAAAACCTTGACTTCGTATCTCCACTTTCATCAGAGAGAAGCCAATTCGGAGCCAGAAACATTGCTTTTTATTATTTATACTTTAAATGTCTTCCTCGGGATTTGACACTCTTAGAATATGTGCTTCCCATTAGCTGAGGGCAAATTATCATACAGATGTTTGCCTCAGTATCGTTTTCTGCAATAGCTTACAGGTGTGTGGTTCCCTACAGTTCCGCTTATTCATTTATTTGTTAATAAAGAGCTCCTTCAGGTCATACACAAATAATAAGTGTCAAAAAGTAATCAATGTGCACACTCTGAGTCCTCTATTGCTAAGAGTTTTACTGGATAATGGAATTCATATTTGGCATCAGTAAGTGGCAAATGTCCCCCAAGGGGCAAAATCCCTACATTAAGAATGACCAGACTAGATTATTTCAAGAGGTTCCCAAACTTTCTCCATCCATGGTGCGCTCAGTGGGTCAGCAACGTTTTCTGAAGTGCCCCAGGCCAAAAGAAACAGTCACCAGTTTGGCACATTAGGTAGATCCAAAGAACCTCACAAGTATTTGCCTCATAACTACTTTGCAGCCATTTGAAAATATAGTAAATATAATAAAAGGAGAAAAAAATCAAAACTTGATTTCATTCCTCAATAACTTCAAATACTAACAGATGGGGGGTTTGCACCTGTCATGTCCTGCCAGACGTCTTGAGCCTCAGCGTCAGCACAGACATCACCACCTGCATATACTTCACGGGGCACTCGTTCCTCAGTACAACAGTCTTCCTCAAACGGCGGCATCATTGGAAAGAGCGAGGCGTGGAAATGCTGAGTTACCCCTCACTGAAGTACCCATCGTGCACCTGCAGAGCTAACGCCTGCCCAAGGAGCCAGGTAGTCCTAGGAGCCTAACGCCCCATATGTCCCAAAGCTCCCCCATTTGCTGGGCGTCTGCTGTGGTACTAGACACCGGGGGTGCACAGATGGGCTCCGTCTTCAGAGGACTCACACCAGCCTTGTCGTGATGCGCACACTGGCCACTCTGCTGTAACACATCGGGGTCCCATTACTGTGCGTCTTGACCACCCAGCTGGGTTTCTTCCCCAAGCCCCCCAAATGACCATTTTCATATATTCTGTGCCACAGGAAGATTAGGTAAACTGATAAATAAACAGATCATTAAATCAAGATCGTGTTAGGAAAAAAATTAAAAAGTAATAGATCAGGGTTAATCTTGCTCATAAAGGAAACAGTCACAGTGCAGGTAGCTTTCTTCACCTTCCCAGTCCATTCTCAGCTCCTAGTTTGGCAGCAAAACCAAACCTAAATACATTTTTATCAAATAAATTAACTGATGTCAGATGGCAAGTCATGTCACAGACGCCGCACGTGGAACCTCACGACAAGGTGTTAGAAACGTTCACATTCTTAGATGAAAGAGGCCCGGAGCGTGGGGAGTCAGCAACTTCCCTGTGGTCACATGCAGCAAGGGGCTGACAACCTCAGCAGATCTAATTTCAACATTTATTCTCCTAAGGACCCCAAACTATGACACCCACCTAAGAAGTGGTCACAGCCTACCCCCAGGCACTTTACAGAAGAAAATCACGTATTTTTAAAATGTCTAACCTCTACTCTAATAAAAGAAGTCCAAGTTTAGCCAGAAGGCTGACTTTTTAATGGGTTTAAGTTTCCAGTGGAGTTATTTACAGAAAACACACAGTCAAAGTTGTGCCGGGAACTGTTGTACTACTGAATATGGGATTTGCAGAGGGCTGGTTGGTAATAGATACGCGTCAAGACCTTAAAGGTATGCATGCTTGGTTACTCAGTGTTTCCATACACAATATGGTGATTTCCACCTCAGCACCACCCATAATCAGAGATTGTCTGAAAAATGGAGCAATGTGAAGGGAATGGGAGAGGTGCTCGCAAGAACTGGCTAGCTCTGAAGACACTGCAATTTCTGTTTGAGAACACTAAACACACAGCATTCACGATATGATGCTAAGTGGAAAATAAAAGCAAACCATTTGACCCTTGATGTGTGAGAAAAAGATTGTCTCGTGCTGAAATAAGAAGTTTATACCAAAATGGTGTTTATTATTTTCTTTCTCGGTCTGCTCTGAGGTGACAGGGTGGTCAGTGAGGGTCTGAGCAACGGCAAGATCAGGCGGTGGCAAGTCTGCACTGCGGCTTGTGGCATCTGGGTGCAGCAGGGGTGGATGGTGTGCTGGCCCAGGGAGGGGGCCGCCAGGAGAAAGCATGAGTTCATTCCTGCCATCCTGCATGAGGCCTCGTTTGGCACCGAGCGCCATCAGGGGCTCCCAGGGAAATGCAATGTCTCCTTGGAGCCTGGATAATTGCCCCCAGGCTGGGTTCCTGAGTCGTGTAACAGGAAGAGCAGACTGTCGATGCCCGAGCCGTCTCTGGCCCTTCAGGCTGGCTCCTGCAATCTGAAAGCCCATTAGCAGAGGTAAAGGATCTGTAATCTATAACTTCAGCCATTGACTGCAGGGGTCAAAGGCTCGGTTTGGATAAAGTTAGAAACAGCTTGGACTGTGAACCCTGCCACTGTAGCTCAGGTGAGGATGGGGCAGGGCAGGTGTGCACTGGACAGTAAGAGCCCAAACTGCTGAGGACCACCAAACACACCATAGAATTTAGTTCCACACTTAAGTATATATTTTTAAGGATTTTATTTATTTATTCATGAGAGACACACAGAGAGAGGCAGAGACATAGACAAAGAGAGAAGCAAGCTCCCTGTGGGGAGCCCGAGTGGGACTCGATCCCAGGACCCCAAGATCATGTCCTGAGCTGAAGGCAGACCCTCAACCCCCTGAGGCCTCCAGGTGCCCCATCATACTTAATTATTTTTCAAAATTAAACTCATGAAAGCCCACAAAATGAAGTGTTTGCTATTTCTACATGAAAAAAACATTGAGGAAAAGTTGAAGTTACATCAAGGCCAAGTCCCTTCCAACGTTTGCGATGGTCTAACTTGGTGAGGGGGGTAGGAAGGTGCATACGTACCAGGATCATTCCATGAAGTGTTACTGAAATATTCTCTTTAAAACAGAAACCTTGAGTTTCAAAAATAAACATGGGTCACTTATAACACAGGAGAACAAAATGTCGGTGACACGCTTCCAGAAGGTGACTTGATTTATTAAAATTATCTCTTTAAGAAGATAAAGTGGCTGAATCTCCCTTCTCCATTTTTCACAGGGGATTTTGAGAGCCAAAAATCAGGGAATAAGATATAATCTCATCCTTCTTAAACCCTCTGGTTCCAGCAGAGACCAAGAGAGGCAGGGAGGGAAGGAGGGAGGACGGACCCACCCTCTCCTGCTGTAGAAATGTTAGCATATCCAGTTGAATCCAAATCAACTTTGTTTTGATGGCAGGGGCTTGGGCTGGAGACGGGCTTCCCCGTGGGTCTGAACGCCGTCCTGGGGGTGACACCGGGGTTCGAAGGCTGCCATGATCTCCGTGGTGCTGGGTGATGCATGCGAGCCAGGCTCGGTGGCCCATCCAGGGGTCTGTGGTCCCTATAACTAGAGGCCTGGAGAAGCCCCAGAGGAGAGGGAGAAAAAGGCTGAAAGCTGCAGGCCTCCTTCACTGCCAGTCTACACACCCAGCACCTTCCTCTCTCCCACCTATCTGCTGCGAACCCCGTGTCATGAGGCTGGCCTGCAGTGGCCAAAAAGTGGGTAGTGCCATGAATAAAGCTGTGGTGAGTTCAGAAATTGTCCTTCAGTGAAGTCCTTCTCAGATTCTCACACTTTGTGGACATATCTTTAAAAATAAATGTGGTTGGGATGCCTGGGGGGCTTAGCGGTGGAGCATCTGCCTTCGGCTCAGGGAGTGATCCCGGGGTCCTGGGATCGAGTCCTGCATCTGGCTCCCGGCAGGGAGCCTACTTCTCCCTCTGCCTGTGTCTCTGCCTCTCTCTTTCTCATGAATAAATAAATAAATCTTTAAAAATTAAATTAAAAATAAAGATAAAAATAAATGCAGTGTAACTAAGGATTTACTGAATTCTACACCTGAAGCTTATGATATACTACACATTAGCTAATTGAATGTAAATAAAATAAGATTTTTTAAAAAAGAGAGAGAAAAAAACATGAATGTGATCTAATAAAAGCCTGTGAACCGAGCAGGGTGCTCAGCTCAGCGTACAGCAGATTGTGCAAATGCCGTGGCGTCAGTGTTAGTGTTTCTCTACTTTGTCTGTCTACAGGACCTAATCCACGTCCTGCCTGCTGGTTACGTGCTCAACACACTGACTCGGTCGCACGTGAAATGGTCCTACCTGTCTTTACAGGGCTAACGTGCGTCATACAAGTGGTGCGGCTTTTACATTTTTCTGACAGCATTGTGACTTTGCCTTGTTCTGACATGAAAGGCTGCAGGACGTGCAAGGCCGGGGTTGGGGGTGCCCACAATGGCTGAGCCCTGGGTTGCGTCACACCTGAGGGAGGGTGCTCTCCTGGTGGCAGAGAAGCAGGAAAGCTGGTGTTGCAGGCTGAATCTACAAGTTAAAGCCCTCGCCCCCAGGACCTCAGAGTGTGGCTGTGCGTGGAGACTGGCTCTTTAAAAGGGTGATTAAGCTAAAATGAGGTCAGTAGGGTAGGCTTTAATCCAATCGGCCTGGCATCCGTCTAAGAAGAGATTAGGACACACGTGCTCAGGGGACAGGCCCTTGGAGGTCGCCACGGGAAGGCAGCGCAACCCAGCCCGGGAGGGGCAGCTCGCCCTCTGGAGCTTGGAGCCCAGCCTGAGGATGACAAATGGCCCTGCCCATGTGCCCGAGGGACAAGCTTTGCTTTGGGCCTTCGGAAGCACACACACATGGCATATCCTACGGCCAAGCGCACTGCTGCCCTGCAGGGCCCAGCGCAGAGCCCCTGGAGCATCTGCAGCTGCTGCTCCATGGCCTGATCAGGTTTCTGCTGCCGCAGCCCTGTTCCCCGAGCAGCTGGAGGGGGGAGAGTGTCTCCACCTCCCTACGTGGACTTCTGGGGACCCAGGTGCCCATCCTGTCCTGGGACCCCGCCCAACCTTGATTGAGACAGAGCTCGCTAGCAAGTGGTGGCCTGGGCCCTCGGCAGGATGTGGCTGGCCCGTGGTCCCACGCTGGCTGCAGGGGCCGCACTGCCTATGCTCTGCATGACGGCCGGGCAGAGGCCGAGGCTGGCGTTGCCCGTGGTGTGCAACACCTATCCTCCCATAGGGTGGTCTCTAGTCCCAGTTGTTGGGCCCTGACCGCTGGCACCAGGTCGTTCCCACTTAAATAGCAGGATTGGGTTTCTGTTGTTGGCACCTGTAGATCCCGGGTGACACCGGCCAGGGCTACAGCTCCCCACTTCACTCTATTTCAGAGACTGGATTGTGTAACCAGCTTCTGAAAACTCAGGGTGTCCAGGACGGTCTTGCTGGTGGCACAGCTTTGTCTTCCCTCACATGTTGCCAGGACTTTCAGGCAGCCCTGGCAAGCATCTGTCCCATTGTTAGCCATCCCATTATCTCATTATGAAGACACCATAACTCTGCCATTTCCAAACACTCATTAATGACCCTTCCTAGGACTTTCCACTGGGAACCCCCTGGGAAGAGCAGGCAACACGATCCCTCGGCCTGCCAGGTGGTGAGTGGTGTGTGCACAGCTCTCCGCCCTGCTTCAGGAAGAGCTGACTGCAGGTGTAGACATAGGCCAAGCCTGGGGCCTTGGAGGGCCTCATCCACCCACAGAGCCCACGCCCTTCCTTTCTCCATCCTACTGTGGTACAAACACCACCATCCAGGAGGTAAGATTTGCAAGCTCTTGGTTTTGAAAACATCTGTGAATCCCTGTGGTCCATGTTGCACTTTCCTGAGACCATGTCCATCTACATTTCACGTGAGAAGTCATTCTTAGATATTTGAAAAACTGAATGCTTGCTTATTTTTTTTTCCTAAGGACAGCAACTTGGCAAGATCTGGGCAAGCTTAACCAAACCACATACAATATTTTGCACAAAGAAAGAGTAATTAGGGCAGCATGTACTCTCACATGAAATACTAGATTACCCGGGAAGCCAGAGGGGTCCTGTGTCTATCAGCATTGATTTGATGTGTCAAGGAGAAACAATGTCGTGTAGAAAATGCAATGAGGCAGAGCACATAGTTATGTATTTAAAGCATGCTTGGTTATTTGCCGTTGGAAATTTCTGTTTGGGATGCCAAGGACATTATCGGGTGGCAGTTGACTACGTTGCAATGTGACCCCCACCCTCCCTTCCTGTCCTTGGCTGATCCTGCACTGCCATTCCATTTATGAAAACAAAAGTGACTTTAATGTGAGGGGGTAAAAGATAAAAGAGATCCTGCCAAATAATGGAAACAAACAACAACAACAATAATAAAAAACAAAAAACAAAAAAAACAAAAAACAAAAAAAACAAAAGCAAGCCCGTTTGGTGCCTGATGAGTTGGGTTATATCCCAGCTAGCAGAGCTGGAAATCCGGAATTTGGTCCTGGAAGCTAGGCTTTATGTTTGGAAACGTCCTCTTTAATTGGCGCGTCCGGGTGAGACACAAAGGGAGAAGCACGGCTAATGAATCATGCTCTATGTTCTTCCAGAGATGTTTTGTATTAAAACAGACACAATTAAATTTGAGCCTTTATATCAAATAATGGAGACATGTGTTTGTGGTAAATTCTAGAACATAGGACAAGAAGAGACAGCACGGCTCAGCCCAGTGAAGGAGAAATCCCAAATGAGGGGGGCGCTCGGTGGTGGACCATCCTTGGAAACCTAAAGAAGCATATCCTCACTTCCACGTCTCAGGGACCAGGGCTTATTCCTTTGTATACACTGAAGCACTCATAGAAGATCAACCAAATGTGGGATCATGACCCAGTGGATGAACAAGCCTTCAGAGCAAAGCCTTATTTGCCATAACCTGACACCAAAACCCCCTAAAAGCTGACAGTGTGACTAGTGGAAGACAGTTGCCAGATTTCACTGGATGGAGAAGAGACATCCACAATGTGAACATGGTATGTGGTCAACTCGGGAAGAAACGATGCTACTGAGATTGGCACAGGGAGCTCATTGGGACTCAGGGTCAGGGGGTGCTGTTGGGTTCAGGGCCTCGCCAGCCCCCAGCTGCAGAGATGAGGGAGGCAGAGGATGGGCTGCCACCCAGGGACTGAGGGGGGACCACCCAGTGTGAGGTCAGGGCATGGGCTCTCCTTTATTACCCCTTCTAGCTCCTTCTAAAATTTGGCCGCACTTCCTTCTCTCCAGCATGCAATTTTTTTTTTTAATTTATTTCAAGAATTAGGATTCTCAGCTTGAGCAAGTGGTTTTGGCTTTGCCTTTCTTTCTGCCTTTGTTTTCTCTCTCACCTGCTGAGCCCTTTGCTTCCCTCCTCCTGCCCAGGCCAGGCTGGGTCAGGGTGTCTGCAAGGGTGACACCCAGGGGATCTTTGTCCAGTCAGATGGCCATTGACCAAGAGGTGGCTTCTCTTTGGGTTCTCATCTTAGGCTGACATCTACTAAGAACAGCAGTGAGTCTGCAGTCCTTTTCTGTTTCTAGCGTTTGCTCACATGAGTCCACCCAGAGCTGAAACCCGACGTGCCATTGCCAGTGCCTTGGAGACCAGCAGAACCCTGGTTCCACCTGCGCTGGGATTTCCATTTCTTTCCAGTTTCTGGTCCATAAGCAGACGTGTCTCTGCTCTGAGTCTTTTTACATTTCATCTTATTTTCCCTTGTTTTGCTTGGGAGCACAGAATGCTTCGAAGCCAGAATTTACTGATCAGACGCAACCATGTTTTAGAAACAAAAATATTAATCTAATTCTATAATATAAATACTTAATTTTAGTGCTTGGTTGTTATGGTAAGCTTTCTCAAAGCTAAAATGGAGACAAGCATTCCAAACGTCATCTCCAAGGATCATCGAGAGAAGGCACACTTCAGAATTTCTAGTTTCCTTCTTTCAAGAATAATGTATTGGAGATAAACCATGTTCCACTCATTCAATGAAACTGTAATCCAGTGTCAAAGTCTTCAGCTGGGAAGTCACACCTACCATGTGTGTCCAGGACTCCAGGAGGGCAGGCCGCACACGGCCTGAGGGCTGGTCCCTCCGGGCTCATGATGGATTCTGATATTCCAGGTGGTGCCAACAGCTTCTGATACTGCCCGTGTGCACACTTATCACGTTTGGTAAGATTGCACTGATCGACATTGGTAGAAATATCCTTCATGTATGTTCTTAAGCTGGAAAGAAAGCAGGACTGATATGCTCTCTGGAAAGCATTGCTTGATTAACGATTATTTGGAAACAAACGAAAAATAGCACATTTGGTTTAGTAGCTGCTCTACAAAGCTTTTCACTTTCTGAAGTGTCATTCTCCCATGCTCGAGAGGCTGCAAGTAGCTAATGACATACATTTAATATAATAATTAGGTGTTTCCAAGTGCCGATGGAGACAGACAGGTGTGTGCACGGTGCTTCCATGGAAAGTCTCCCTAATGAAATTCCTCTCCCTCAGACCGGATGTGCGTTGGTAACAGACAGGCATGCCACAGACGGATTTCTTGTGGCCCAATCACACGAGGAGCATCCACTTCATAGAGGCAAAATGTAACAAACAAAAAGCACTTTTATTTGGTAAATTAATCCCTAAATTCATATTTGGTTTCAAGAAAGAGGTAATTTCAAAACAGCACAGCATAAAAACAAAGCAAAAGCAAAACAACAACAACAACAAAAAAAAAAACAGAAAATAAAAAAAATGCTTAGTTTTAGAAGGTTATTTATTTGAAATTTAAGTGAACATGTCAGTCCATGCGGAGTGGGAGCTGGGGGCATCCACGAGGGGAGCTCTCTTGGTCTCTGGGTGCTGCGCAGCTGTGCTCAGGGGCTGCCTCTGGGACAGAGGCCCCCTCACCTGCCGTCCATGTCCACAGAGGCTGTCCCCCCAGAAATGGCAAGCAGCAAGCAGACAGAGCCAGTCCCGAGGCGCCCTCCGGGAGCCGGCATGACCCCAGCGCCACAGCCTCCCGCGTGGGCCTGGGTTTGAGAGCTAGTGGGGAAAGGGCGGGCCCCTGAACCTAGTCGCCACAGCATCTGCCAGTGGTACTTTCCCATGAGAATGCCCTTGTGTACCAACTTAAACAGGTAAGAGAATCGCTGGTGGGCGGTGGGAGCCGGGGTTCTCACTGTTGAGGGAGGGCTGCAGAAGAGATGGAGAGCAGCGTAGCGCAGTTCACGCGCATGCCGGTCTGCGCTGTGTCCGCCGAGCGGACGTGGAAACACAGCGGCCCCGTGGGCAGCCAGCACGTCCCCCCCCCCCCCCAGGGTGAGCCTGCGTCCTGCCGGGGTGGGGCGCCGGGGAGGAGAAGCGCCCGCAGCGGTGGCGCGTGTTGGGGACACCGAAGCTGCCGAAACAGCTCCCTGAGGGTAAAGCTGAAACAGTTTGGGCAACAAGATAAATAACGTGGTATTGGATTATAAACTGAAGTATAACATAAATATCCATAAACTCGTAGTGGTAAACAAAACATAATGGGATAAGTAAATGGAGAAAGGAGACAAGTTTCCATAACAGAATTCCAAATAATCTATGTGGCTACTCCCCCCAGAGTAGACGGAACAGCCTGAAGGGTGGCCTGAGTTTAGTGAGATGTTCCCCAAAAGAGCAGCAAGGAAAGGGAATGGGGCACCTGAAGGACACCCAGCCAGGTAACAGGTCAGTCAGCAGCAGGGGTGTGTCCTGCGGATAGGGTGCAGGCGGGTGTGACCATGCCACTGCACTGCTGTGGTCTTCCCCACCAAGCCCATCGTCCTAATCATGAGAACGGCCTCAGGCAAGCTCGGCGGGAGAGGCGTGCTACACGGCACCTGCCCCGTGCACCTGGGACTGCCGGGGTCCGGGTGCGAGGGCAGCGGAGAAACACCCTCCACGGAGCCCGAGCGGCCATGTGCCTACGAGTGATGGCGGTCCCGGTGGCGGTCCTGGGGCAGGAGGACAGACAGCAGGGAGGAACCGGGGAAGTGCAAATAAAGGATGGAGTGTAGTTGAGACAGCATTGGTGCTGGCTCATCAGTCATGACAAAGACGCCAGGGAGACGGGAGGGCATAACCAGGAACTCATCGCGGTCCTTTGCAAATTCTGCAAACTGAACGTTGTTCTGCAATAGAAAATTTCCCTTGAATGTGAGAAGGTAAAGCCAAAAAGGAACTCCCTTCTCAGAGGCGGGTCTTTCTTTTTCCCTTTCCCGGTGTGTTTCTCTATCCCTGGTTCTATTGACGCGGCAACAATTGGGAGAGGTCCCTGTGAAGGAACCATGAGAAGGAAAGGTGACAGTCCACGCCCTGCCCGGTTCCTGCCGTCCTGACACCCCCACCTTGGGCGCCAGAGCCCAGTGCTGCGTGCACAGGTCTTCTCCAACAGAACCGGGCTTATCGGCGGGAGCAGCTCGTACAGAGGCGGTAAACATTCCCGGTCTCACAGACATGACACCTAGACATTTCATTTCCGCCTTAAAACCAACCCCCCCCCCCCATTTATAGGTCTCAGGGTTGTGTTTTCATCTTATTTCACGTTGGGTGAAGGCTAGGTGTTCCCTTTCTTGGTAACTCTCTAAAAGGTGCAGCAGGCGTATCCTGGAAAGGGAGGACAGGAGTTGTTGTTCCTCGTCACAGGAGGGAAACAGTTAATTTCAGCCCCCATGACAGTTTTCCAGCGAACAATGGTCTCAGCGCTGACACGGGGCAGTGATGAGCGGGTGCGGAAGAACTGAGTCACCGCTGCGCAGGGCAATCACGGAGAACATCGACTCTCTCCCAGCCAAAATTCTATTAATACGAGTGTCAGCCCGACAGTGGATCTCAGTGTGCGCGTCGGAACGGTGCAGCAGAGAAAATGAGGCCTCTCCTCGGGGACAGACTTCTCTTTTTCTCCGTGAGAGTCTTCATTATTCAGGCATTGTGATACTTCTCCTTTATTTGTGTAAAGATTAAATTGCACATGATTTCTAATGTTTCCGCTACTCCAACTGTCATAGGTCGATGACCTTCATGCAAGCCAGATAATAGATACATCGTCTACGGCGTAGGGACCGCTGTCCTTACACAGCTCACTACTTCTCCATTGTTATAAGTCGAAAGCAATTAAATAAAAATACAAGTTAAGGCATCTCAAGTATCCCAAGAATCTCATATGTATCCCTATGTGGCCGTATTTTAGCACTAATGTGTGCTATTATCTGGTGGTAGGTGAGAACCAGATGCCTGCACGAGACCCTAAGGGTGGGAGACGCGGGGCATTGGCAAGGATGCCAGGGAAGGAGCTCCGCATGGTGGCCTCGAGAAACAGGCTCTCCATAAGTGTGAACCTGCTTGTCAAGGAACCCTGTGAATCCCATGTGTTGGCACCATCTCTACTTTGCTCAATTTCCTCCTGTCCCTGTACACACATAAATGTAATTAATATTTGGTAAGCCCGTCCTAGAAAAAAAATACCACATTATCCCATCTTTTGTATGGTTGCTCCAATGGTAGAGGCTTACCAGTTAGTATTTAAGAGGAACCGTGGTAATAGATTACACATATCATAGGACAACTGCTTGGAGACTATCCACATGGGTGCCAGTAGAGGTCATCACACCAGCCACCTCCCCACATGCATGTCCACGGTAGGAGCACACACGTGCGCACACATACACCAGCCCCTGTGACCACATACCTACATGCAGAGTCAGGTCACCAGCCTCTGGGAGTGCTCCCACCCGACCATGTCACATATGGTCCCCTCCCTCCCACAGCCAGTAGAGCCCACCAAGTGTCTAACAGGCTGTTGTGGAAATTAGCGAGCTCACTTCTGAAACAGGAAGGCACACGCATCCCAGCTACCGCCTGGTGCTGTTGCTACGGCTCCATGGGCGGCTGCTATGCTGCGAGGACCCGCAGGCCATGCTGGGGGACAGAGGCCAGCAGCTGCTGGCGGGGTGGGAGGGGTGGTGACCTCTCAGGCCCATGAGCCCTCCTGTGACTGCGCAACTGCCAGCCCATGGTTGCAGCCTGGAAACAGTTCCTGCTCCAGAATCGGCTGCTGAGCTGCTCCTGTCTGTGAGATGGGGCATGCGGTGGTTTGGGGATGTTCCACAGGGGGGACCATGTGTCGCACAGCAGGACACCCCCTCAGGTCACACACGTCGAAGCCCACGACAGGTCCGCCCTCCAGGGCCCCAATACTCCCAGATGCCCACCTCCAAAGGGCTGGGTCCCTCCCAGGCTCCCAGCCCCCGCATCACTCCATTTGGAACTCATGGCCTTTTGCTTGCTGCATACCTTCTCTTAAATACCTTCAGCTTCTCCTCTCACTGAGGCCTGGTCCTCCCTGTGGGCTATCTGCCAGGCCATTCTTACTCATGGGATGGGGACCTCGCTGCTCCTCCATCCACCCCAGGATGGCCAGGTTGTATGGAGCAACCATACAAAAGATGGGATAATGTGGTATTTTTTTTCTAGGATGGGCTTACCAAATATTAATATCCCTTTGTCCTTCCTTCTCTGCAAACCTCCACTGGAAAGCTAGGCCACCTGCCGGATCACCTGTCTTCCTGAAGACATGACCCGTTTCAGTGACCTTCCTCTCATATCTCTGTTGTAATAGCGCAAGGTGCTTGCCTGGTTCACTACTGTGAGGCTTCCTCACCTCCGTTCACAGCCACAGATAATTGTAAAACTTAAATGATTGCTGAAGACTACTTTGCATAGTAACTTTGAAATAACACGGTGTACATGAGGTCATCCTGGGCTTTGACTGGTAAAAAAGAATTCAAGAAATTCCTGGAAGTACGTGCCCGTGTGGATGAAGAGTGCACCCCCGCGTGCCTGCGTCTTCAAAGAGCAGAGTCCAGCGGGGTGGCATGTCATGTGACACCAGGGTGCTGTGCGGCATGTGGCGATGGCCTCGGGCGAGCACATTATGATCCTGTTCCCTAATCCTGGCCTGACCTCTCTGGGCAGTATGACCAGCCCTTGATTTGACTTCTCAAAGAAGTCTTGTTGGCCCTGGCTTTTGGGATCATCTCCACCCATGTGTCTGTGTTGCTTCTGGGTTGTTGTGCCCAGGAATGAAGGAGAAAACAAAGTGTTGACTGAGTGAGCGGGTGAGCAGTTTACATGACCAAAATACTGGAAGCCACCAACATGAGTTCTAGATCCAAGGTTAGGATCCTGACACTGTTGGGGTCACTGTTTATGAAGAATGTTTTTAGGGGGAACCACCCCATCTGGGACACTAGGTGATGTCTGGGGGACTTGGAGACATTTGGGAGGGGGGAAGGTGATGCTGGGATCTACTAGGTGGGAGTAAGAGGTGCTATTAAAAACCCTATAATATACAGGACAGCTCCTGTCACAAAGAATTATCTGACTCAAAATGTCAACAGAGCTGAGACTGAGAAACCTGATCTAGTCTAAAATTTAAGGAAGAACATAAGAAGGTTCCCCTTGCAGCTGGCCTGGGAGGGCTTCCAATGTGAGCAAGCATCTGAGCTCATCCTTGACATGGAGACGTGTCTGGGAATGCGGGATTGGGGGCACAAGACAGAACAGACCACAAGCAGAGGTGTCCAGGCAGGAAGTCATGGCGTATGCAAGCAGGGAGGCATCGTTTGCTGGAAAACGGGGACGTGAAGCAACAGAATGGTGGCGAGTCTGGAAGGAGGCCAGAGTGGGGACAGGGGTTCAAAGCCTTATGGGTGTCCTGCTGCTTAAAGACTCTTCTCACTGAACTCTAACTCAACAAGTCCTGGACGATTCCAGCATCACTAATCATCAAAAGTGCAAATCAGAGCTTCCTTGAGATAGCCCCTCACACCTCATAGAACAGTCATTATCAGGACCGAATAGGCAGAGAGAGCAAATGCCGGTGAGGACGTAGAGAAAGGAGACCACTGCGTGCTGGGGGAGGGAATGCAAAGCGGTGTGGCCACTGCGGAAAGCATATTGTGGTTCCTTAAAAAAAAAAAAAAAAAAAAAGGAGATAGGGTTACCATGGGACACAGCAATCCCACTTCTGGGGATTTATCCACTCTAACTCCCAGGGATTCATCCAAAAGCAGGGCCTCGTGGAGTTCCTGGCAGGTTGTTCACAGTACTCGAACGGTGGATGCAGCAAGTGTGCATCGATGATCAAAGGGTGAACACAGTGTTGTTAATCCATGCAGAGGCATGTTACTCGGCCTTAAAAGTAAGGAAATTCTGTGCATCTACCCCGTGGATGTGCTGTGAGCATACGCCACTGAGTAAAGCAAACCCTGAGTGATTGCCTGCCCATACGTGGGGTCCCCGGAGGAGTCAAATTCACCAACACAGAATGTGCCACGAGGGCCCCAGGGTGGGGGCGGGAGGATGGAGAGTGGCGTTTAACAGGTACGCCCTCAGATTTGCAAGTTGAAAATATTATAGTTTTTGCAATGCGCTGAATGTGTCTGCCCCTCAATATTCCCCCTTTGAAATTCCAACCCCCAAGGGGATGGTGTTAGGAGGTGGGGCCTCTGGGAATTCATGAGGTCATGAGGGGGGAGCCCAAATCCCAGGGTTCATTTGAGACAGGGCTCTCAATTGCCTTCCTTCTACTGCGTGGGGAGAAAATGGGAAGTAGGCCGTCTGCAACTCAGGGGAGGGGGGCTCTCCAGGGCCCCAGCGCTCTGGCAGCGGAGTTTGGATGTGCGGCCTCTGGGACGGTGAGAAATTATTTGCTTGTTGGTTATAAGGCACCCAGTATGTGGTACTTGGTTACGGCAGCTGGACAGACTGAGACACGCCGACCGTGTTCTTGAGGGAAGGGGACAGCTCGCAGAGGGGACAGCAGGGCCGCCATGTGTCCCACCAGGGCTGCCACCCGCACGCCGCCAGCTGGCATCTGGCTTTCTGGTTTGAGTTAATCATGGGAGCTCCTTCTGGAAGGGGCGGCAACACCAGGTGGGGCACACAAATTCCCCACATGAAACACACGTTTCCAACGTGGATCTGTGCTTCTCCATGAACCCACATGTCTTAAGTCACCCCCGCGGCCCCCTTGTCTGTACACCCCCTGCTCACCGTTGCTCCACATGTGCCCATCACATCTGCTCCTAACAGCTCCCACTGCAAGCTCGACTGGAGCCCTTGCCCCCAACCCAGGATAGAGACCCACTCCTTGGTGCCCCTGGGGGATGCTGAGGTCTCTCCTGGGGGCCTGTCTGTTGCCTCGGCCCGTGTCGCTAATGGGGCACTTAGGATCGAGGGATAGGAGGCCCGTCGGCCACATCGAGATGCCCCTGCCTCCGTGGCCGTCGCAGACGATATCACTGGTGCACCTGGCAGGCCTGGGTCACCGTCACAGGGACACTTTCTTTGGTTCGAAATGGAAAGGTGACTGCGTCATCCCCAAAAGTCTGTGTGGACGGGAGGCTTCTCTGACTCCCTCTCCATGTTCTTAAGTGTTTTTTCCCTTCTGTTTCTCCAAGTGGTCTTCTGCCCAAGGACTTGCACAAACGAGACAGCTATGGCAGCAGATGCGACCCTGCGGGGTGCAGGCACCTCTGGGTGCTGGGATGTGCTGCCCATACCCCGTTTCTCCCCGGGGCCTCTCTGCACCCCCTGGGATCTTCAGGGTGCCTTGAGGAGCATTTGGAAGGCAGGGTTCCTGCTCTACTGACTTTTCCGCCCCCACTGACTGGCCTTAATGGGCACATAATGCAGCTTAAATAATAATAATAATAATAATAATAATAATAATAATAATAATAATAAAGCCAGGGACACCTGAGTGGCTCAGTGGGTTAAGCATCCAACTCTTGATCTCAGCTCAGGTCTTGATTTCAGGGTCATAAGTTCCAACCCCAAACTGGGTCCCACACTGGGCATGGAGCCTACTTAAAAAAATGTTTTTAAATAAAAATTAAAAATAAATAAAAATAAATGAATTGGAAGACATCGAGGCCTCACACAAATGCTGATAACTCTCCAGACCTGATGCTTACTTTTTAGAATTTCCCACATCCATCACACTCCTATGAAGTTGGCAGACTCAACACCCTTCCCACTGCGTGCAACCCCACAATTTGCTTGCCCTGCCCCCAACGGACACTCCCCCTGCCAGCGCCCTCGTCCTCTTGGCTGGAAGCCTTGTTCTCCTGCTCAGAACATAGGAACTTATTCCAACCCAAAAGACAACAAAAAAAACCCTGAAAGTAGGCCCACTCCATACCAGGTGACCATTTCTCTGGAGTACTGTAAAGCTGACAATTGTAAATAATAACAAATTTTCCAAAAGATCTATTAAAAGCCAGTAATTTGTCATTCTGGACACTACCAAGATCGATACCACCTCAGAGAAGCTGACTTGAGACAGAAGGAACAGGCGGGGAGAGCTGAGGGCAGCCTGGGGCGGCGGGCATCCCCAAGGCCCAAGCCCGGGTGCGTGTTCTGCTGTCCCTCTTCCAGTGTGTGCTCTCCCGTGACACCCCCTGCCCAGCCCTCACTCTCAAGGGGCTGACGGGGAGGAAGCCCACCATCTGCAGCTGGACACGGCCTTGGACCCACTGCTCCCCCGGCCGGCCTGCCCCAGCCAGCCTGCCCAGGCCTCTGGCGGCACAAATTCACATCTCGAATCACACCCAAAAACAGTTGAAAATCATAGACGATTCGAGGTCTACCCTGTGAGCTGTTCTCGGTCTATTTTCCTGAACAAGGTTACATTCAAGGACACATTAAACAGATTCAGTAAATGACTTTGCTTTAATTACTGGCAAAACACAGGTACAGAAAGTTGCAGGATTTCTTATAATTCACGACGTCCACTCAGACTTGACTGGGAAGATTTTTTTTTTAAGATTTTATTTATTTATTTTTGAGAGACACAGATAGAGAGAGAGAGAGAGGCAGAGACACAGGCAGAGGAAGAAGCAGGCTCCAAGCAGGGAGCCTGATGTGGGACTCGATCCCGGGTCTCCAGGATCACACCCTGGGCTGAAGGTGGCGCTAAACCGATGAGCTACCCGGGCTGTCCAACTGGGAAGATTTTTACTATGATTCTATGTGTGTGTGTGTGTGTGTGTGTGTGTCCTTGTGAGTTTGTATGTGTTTGTGTGTTTGGGCCTGTGTGTATATGTGTGCATATGTCTCTACACACGTGTATCTGTGTGTGCATGTGTGTCTCTGTGTGTATCTCTATATGTGTGTCTTGTGTCTCTGTGTGCATGTGCATGTGTTTCTGTGTGCCTGTGTGTGTCCCTGTGTGTCTCTGTGTGTCTGCATGCGTCTGTGTGTGTGTCTGTGTGCCCGTGTGTATATGTCTCTGCGTGCATGTGTCTGTGTGTTTGTGTGTCCCTGTGTATCTGTGTGTGTCTGCATATGTCTATGAGTGTGTCTGCCCATGTGTAGGTCTCTGCATGTGTATGCATGTGTGCATCTGCATGTGCCTATGTGCCTGTATGTGCCCCTGTGTGTCTTCATGTGTGTGCATGTGTGCATATGTGCATCTGGATGTATGTGTGTGTTCTTGTTAATCTGTATGTGTTTGTGTGTCTCGGCCTATGTGTATATGTCTCTACATGTGTGTATCTCTGTGTGTGCATGTGTCTATGTGTGCATGTGTGTCCCTGTATGTCTGTGCCTGCATGTGTCTGTGTGTGTCTGTGTACCTGTATGTATGTGTCTCTGCGTGTGTGTGTGTCTGTGTGCCTGTGTGTGTTTGCATGTGTGTGTGTGCACATGTGCATGTGTCCAACTGCGTGTGTGTGTGTGTGTGAGAGAGAGAGACAGAGAGAGAGACAGAGCCCTGAGCCTGAGTCCCATACCCATTGATCTGTCTCCCCTTCTCTGGTCTCAGACCCTGGCTTGCCCCTGTCCTGAGGCACCTGTCTCCACTCTGATTTCCATGGGCTTACTTCATTACTGTAAATCATCTGGTACACGATCAAACCTGATAAATTAAAGACCCAAAAATAAAAGCAGAGAAGTGGCTGGCTGGGTTCCTCCTGGTTGAATTACAATCAGCATAGATGAATAGATGACCCTGCATTGTTCCTATCATATATATAAAAAAAAAAGGTGCTCTGGCCACTCAGAGGATTTTGCGTTAATCAGTAATATCCCTCGTTGCCTTTGTCTGGCCTGCCCGTGCACTGTCCTCCCCTCCATGTGCGTGTTTATCGTGCTCTCCCGAAAGCCCAGAAGCCCACAGGTCAGAGAACAGGGTTTTGATGGATTATGGGATTGTAACTGTCCCTGCCAGTTGACAGCTTTTATTGGCTGGGAGGATGAGCCTGTAAACCTTTATATAATTATTGTATTAAAGGCGCTGTGTCTCTGTGTTGCTGGCGCTTGTTCAGGGATCAATGTGAAGATAATTTCAAAAATGAATAGTAAGTATTGATCGTCCCACGGTGGAGCCTTATCAGTGGCTGAGGCCGGCAACTGCAGATTATAACTTCAATGTCATTTATGACGATATGATACGTATTGCCGAGGAGCAATTTAAACAAAGGGCTGATTTAATTCACAGTGGATTTTTGTAGTGTGATGGGTAATAAATCACAATCTATGTAATTTTTAGAAATGAACACATGTTGGCAGTAGTTCAGGGCAGTTCCTGAGAGATCTGGAAATGACCAGGGAGGGGGACATCCGCCGAGAGCCCCTTCTGAATGATTGGGCTTTGCTTGATTCTGGCATTCACATGACCTTGGGGTCCCTGCTGGCAGCTGCTGGTTAATTTTCTTCACTGAGGACACAGTTTAACTTTCTATCTGTCTGCCAATTACCTGACATTTCCAACTTATCACCTCCTATTTTTTAAATGATTGGAGGCACATCCACATTTTGACATTTTTTTAAAGCAAGTATTCATTTTGTTTGCTGCTGAGGCCTCTCTCTGTCACTCTGCTATAGGATTCCTTTTTTCTTAAAAAAAAAAAAATTAGCACCAGTTTACATAACCACATAAAGACAAAACCCAGCCATATTTTGCTGCTGTCTCTCACACATCCTTGGTTGGGTGGATCGTGTGCCATTAGCCCAGGGCGGTTGCTGGGATCGTACAGGCGGCCTCTCCGGGAAATCATACTTAGCAGTGCTTGTTTGAAGAGGGTTTTACTCTTTAAAAACAAATCTTTGTAAAGCAAATCATTAAGGAATATTGGAACAACATGAACGGATTGATTCAGCCTCAGCCTTCTGAAAATGCAAAACTTGGAAGAACTAGCCAGGAATTATAATCCGCTGATTTTTGTTGTTATAATACTAAGGACTAAGGACATACTTCACCCCCACCACTGCCCCCCCACCTTGAGGAAGGGACTCTAGGTATTTCAAGGCTGTGGGGTGCAAATCCCTGGGAAGGAAGAATAAAGGAGTAGAGAGTGGAGACAGGGTCCAAGAGGGCCTGCAGGAGGGAGGGTGAGCCTGGATCCACACTGCGGATGCCTGAGGAGCCTGGGGCGGTGCAAGAGCCCATGCATCTGTACCCTTGGGCCCGGACTGCACCCGTGCGTCTGTCCCTGAGAGCGAGGACCCAGGGCACGAGGTTATCACATGTCCCAGGCCATCTTCTAGCCCCGAGGATGAGGACAAGCTCCAGGGATTGGATTTGTCGGCTGGTAGATCTGTGGCTGTGCCCACCCCCAGCTGGCAGCTCCCATCTACAGCCCCCTGCCCCAGCCCCGGGGCTCCTGGGCCTCTGTATTCATGGCCTTAAATCCCCTCTCCTGTAAATGCTGCCCCGAAGCCCTAAACTTTCCCTTCTCACATGAGCACCTGGTGAAAGCCTTGTTTTACATCATTTATATGGATATTGGTTTGTAAGGACTGAGCGGGCAAGCCTGCTATAGGCATCCACTCCACGTTCAAACCCCCTGCTGGGCGCTATTCATCGCACAGATACCACCTCCCTCCCACGCTGTCTACCTGGGTCTGGCAAAGCTGCCCTCCTCCTTTTCTTCTTACCTCGCCAGGGTAGTCTCTTCTTTCCTCTGGAATCTCCTGAACTCTATTCACTAACGGAATTCCATGGAAGGACCTGGAGGGGTTCCGGGCAGTGTTAGGGATTGCTTGTCCTCATGCCTGTGATGTATGGTCCCCCGTCCCCGAGGGCCTCACCTGGGCCATGCCCCGCTCCTGCTGAGGGATGTCCCCGCCCCAGGGCCCTGCAGTCCTGTCCTGAGCCCTGTGGCCCCAGGACGCTCCCTTCTGTAGGGCACCTGCAGCTCTGCAGCTACCCCACCCTCACCCCCAGGATCTCTGCCAGTCAAGGCTGCTCTCCCTTCACGATAAACCTCACATCCTCCAGCGTTGATTTTTGATTTACAGTATAGAGTTTGGCTTTTTATCATAAGAAATGTTGAAATAAATTTACTTGGACAGACATTTATTGAGTCCCTGCTGCATGCCGGGCAAGACGCTGACTCCCCGAGATGCAGAGGCAAGATGCAGCCGGGCTTCCAGGAGCCGCTGGCACAGAAGGTGGGAGATGTCTGCTGGTGGCACGTGAAGACAGGGTGGGGAACCCTGGTCCCAGGGCTGCCCCCAGGGAGCCTGGAGGGCCGACCTCACCAAACAGCCAGAAAACCACGGGGACGACTTTTAGGGCCAAGGGTTACTCTCAATCCCGTGGTTTCTGTGTTCTATTGTTCTGATGCATTATCCATTCAACAGCTTCGTGAGCCATCATTTTGGAAAGTTATACCAATAAAATACTATAGTCTTTAAATTTTCCCCAATTTTCGGCCTCATTACCTCTTGTAATAAGGATACAGTTACATTTGCAGCCTGTACTGTACTTAAGAGCCAATGCACAGTTAATGAGGAACACGTCTTTGGAATCACAACATTTCTAATGTTTTCTGGTGTTTCATTTCTAATAGTAACAGGAGTGGGAGGGTAACTAACTGACTTTTCAACCTGTGTGCTGTATTCTCTCTCTACAATTTGAGATGTAAATTCTGTGAAAAGACCTTGCTGTCATGTCTTCTGTGCACGCAGCTCGCTTTCGCCCGCCTGGGTGTCACGATGTTTTCATAAGCTGGTCCTGGGGGAGCATGCCGCCTGAGACACATGACCTAAAGCCTTGAAGTGATTTTAACAATTGTAATAATTAAATCTTAAAGCATGATCGAAAAAAAAAGAAAAGAAAAGAAAAAAGAAAAAAAAGTCTAACTCTTTGATATGATTAGCTTGTTTCATAATAATCATATTTTTTTGCGTCCTACTTTATGGCTTTCACATTGTGCTCTCTCTTATCTTTGCACTAAGAGTGTGAAAGAAAACTCATTATTCTACTGTTTTCCCTTAAGAGCAAATCCTTAACAATGGGATTGGTCCCCCTTTATCAGGCTCTTCTTTTTTTTTTTTTTTTTTTTAATTTTTTATGATAGTCACAGAGAGAGAGAGAGAGAGAGAGGCAGAGACACAGGCAGAGGGAGAGGCAGGCTCCATGCACCGGGAGCCCGACGTGGGATTCGATCCCGGGTCTCCAGGATCTCGCCCTGGGCCAAAGGCAGGCGCCAAACCGCTGTGCCACCCAGGGATCCCCTATCAGGCTCTTCTAAATTTAAGCCAGACACCGTGGCAGCAATCTCACAGCCCACCCCATAGCTGTGTCCGTCACCTCCGGGGGAGCAGGCATCATGACCCAGGCTGCACCGATGTGGCATGTGCAGGGGATGGCCAGGCTGAATCCAAAGTCGGTGTTTCAAAAAAAAGCAAAGCCTCCAAAAAGCATAGTTCTTCCTCTAGGTGGTCAGAGTCTAAACACTTGTAGAAACGTAGGAATTTATCTGATCTTTTGAGATCTTGAGCAGAGGGGATTTCATTCTATCTCCTCGTGATCCCCTCTGAAAACATCAGTGCTCCTGGTCAGGGGAAAAAGAACCACAGAGTTTAACCTCATATTTGAGTGAGTAGATTAAATGCAGACCCTCCAAAGTCCCATCTGGGTCTCATCGATGATCCTCAGGACCACTGGTCCCGCTGACTGATCCCACAAAGTCGTAGGTACCTGACCTCAGCCTGAGCTCTGTCCTCCCCCAGCCTCTGAAGCTGGACCTGCCCCGAGCCTGCGCTGGCACATGCCCACCCCTGAGAGACCACAAGGCAAAGATGAAACACTCCCGGAGCCACCCTGCCCTCCTGCCAGCCCTGCCCCCCTCCCTGCCCTGGCCCCTACACCCCCGGCCTGCGGGTCCTCCTTCCAAGACAAGCCCCTGGGCCTGACCCTAGACACGTGGGCTCTCCTAGCCAGAGCAGCCTCCCTGCTGCAGACCCACTTGCCATGGCCTTTCATTGCCCTGATCCTTGGCTCCCCTGCAGTCATTCCTCTAAATACAGTCTCTCCTGGCCAGGCTTGCATTGGTTTTTATTGGAAACGCTGATCTTTATCAATAGAAAAGTGCAGCTCAACTAATGCACCATCCATGAAGCAAATCGCTTCTTCTGCTGGTTAAGTTGCCCCAGTTCTGCTTGCGTGGCCTCCATGTACACAGGTGCCCACCGCTCCTCTCTTCCAAAGCTTCTACTAAGCATTAATTTAGTCATTTTGGAAGATTTAGAAACAATTATTTTAGATGGAACAGATTTTATACATGGCAAGGTAATAAAGCAGGTGGTTATGAAGCCCTGTGCTATAAGCTCTACACAATTAAATAAACTGCCATAACCGTGTTCTCTCTAACGGTTCACCAGGGTGGATTTGGGGAACAATGAGGAGTGACTAACCTAGAGAATAGAGGCTGAATGCACGTTATCAGACAAATGACACTGTCCGGCCACTACCTAAACCCGAAATGAAATGCCCCGCGTATATGTGACCATGCACGCGTGCGGTTCCTGCTCATTTGTGTTAGTGGAAGGGGTCAGAGATGCGGATAAATCAATGTATCCGACTATTCTAAAATAATTACTATTGATCTATGGAAGACTGGAATTCTTGCCTTTATATTTGAATATCGATATATATGACACCCCAGAAATCCAGAGTCTTTGAAGCAAAGTGATGATGACACCTTCTAAAAATACCCATCAGCAGCGTACTTGCAAAACCCTTGATTTCTGAATCCTTGCTCACCTACCGTCTCTCCTCCCCCACCCAGCAGAACGGACCACCTTCTAGTATGTGCTGGAACTTTGTAGGTCACCTTTCCTGCTAGAAAAACAGGGCTCATTCAAACAGGTCAGTTTGAGGGGGACCTGTTTGCACAGGTGCGTCCAGGGAGGTGGGAAGGCAAGGGACAGCTCATCATGGGCTAATGGGAATAGGTGCTGTCTTCTCTGCAAAGCTGTGAAGCCAAGTAAGGGAAGAACTCACAGGACCCGCGTGGAGTGATGGGGAGAAGGTCAGCCCTCAAGGACTGTGCTCTCACTGAAGGGGCTGCCTTGTTGCCCCCAAGAGGCAGCCAAGGGTTAAATACCCTGACTCTACCCTCCTTGCTCCTAGTGTCCCCATCTGCTCGGTGGCAGGGACGGACACACTGAGTGCACAGATGAAGCCCATCTGGCCAGCCTCTCTGGGCGAGACAGGTGAGTAGGCATCGAGAGCGACCCTGAACATCTAGGGAAAGGAAGGTAGCTGGGTATGGATTACCCACAGGTAAATTTTAGGACTTCAGAGACAAAGCAATGGCAGGATCCCAAGGTGTAAGTGCTTACAACCAAACAAAGGAGAGCTCGGCATGTGCATGTCCACCTGATGCAAGGATGGGGGACTGCACAGGGGCCATGCACATGGAGCTGACTGTCATCACATAAGAGACCAGGGACAAACCAATGGAGAAGGTAGACTTTAGCAGGGACAGAACAGGTGTGTTTCCAACATGTCGATGGGACACTCAGGCCAGCACAGTGATGGCAACTAGGAAACTGCATGGGTGGCAAGCTTATGGAGACCCATGGAACAACACTGGTGGGCAAGAAGGGAGCTCCAAGTCTTATTCAGGCAAAAGGATGGTTTCTCCCTTTAGGGATGAGGTAACGGGAAGGTTTCCAGGTGAGTAAAGCTGGAAGCTCTAGTTACCAAGAGACTCAAGTGGCAGAGGAGAGAAGGATGCCAGACCTGGTGAAGCCACGGCCTTAGGAGACTTTCCAGAAGAGAGTGCAGGGGCGAGGATCAATCAGAAATGGATTTCAGGGAGGTGGGGGATGCAGAAGGGACAGTATTAACTAGGAACAGGGGAGAAGAATCCAGTGAGGAACACTTTTGAGGGAAATATACATGAGTTTCAATTTTTATTTTTTGTTTGTGATTATAGAGTTAACACACATTTATGCACTCTGCAATATATAGCAAAGCACAAACAAGAAGTTTTTTAAAAAATGACCATAAATGACTAAAACCATAGCTTCTAAAAGATAACCACTGGTTTGTTTTTGTTTTTTTTACTATTTCTAATACGTTCACTGGATATTAAATGTTATGTATTTGTTTGTTCCATCATTTTCTATGTAAGAATCGTATAACACAATACTTGATACCTAAAAGGTACCAAGCGACATTTGTGGTATAAATAAATTTCCTTCACAGAAATGTAGATAATGTATAACTTTAGATTATATATAAGTTTAGATTATATATAAAACATAAATTGTGCAGAGGCAGTTTATTTATATGATCTAAATATATGTGAATATATACTAAATCATAACATGAAAGCGTCGTATATTTTTTCCATGCCAGTTAATGTTCTCCTGTATATTCATTTAATATCCTATAATATTGCACAATATGCATTTACCATAATTGTTAACGATTCTTCAGTCTTGCAGATTTTAAATGATCTGTAATCGTCATCATTATAGATGGGGTAAATATATTATAGAGAAACTTTGGCTCATCCATGATGTTTTGTGCAGTAGAAATGAAAATCCGGGGACCTGTGGAGCTTGAGCGTGACAGTGCAGATGGACTCGAGCCATGGGCAGTACAAACTGTTGAAATACTAAAGCTGCGTTTCCTATCCCTTGTCTTCCCATCTCTCTCTTTCTTTTCTAGAAGAGAGCTCAGAGGAGCCCGGAAAATGGCTGAGTCTCTGGACTGAGGCCTGTGGATAAAGAGAGGAGAGTGCTCCCTGCCATGGTGGAAGGAGCATGCAGCGCAGAGGAAGAGGCAGAGAGGGCATTTCCACGGGTGACGGGAAAGCCATAAAACATGACCTGTCACTGCCTGCTCCCTGAAAATGTTAAACTGTTTTGCCTCCCTTCCCCCTTGGTTCAAGGCCTGGGCTGGAGGTCCTGCCTTGGGGTCCTGGGCCACCGGCTCTGGCTGGAGGCAGAGCAGGGGTGAGGCTGCCGGGTGAGAGAGGGGACTCCAGGCTGGAACCAGAGCAGCAGCAGGGAAGAACCAGACAGACAGAAGCCAACAAGCAAAGGCCGTTCGATGGAGTGTTTGCAGGCTTAGAATATTCACCTATGAGATATCTTCCCCCTAAGGCATTTTCCAAAACTAGTAGGTGCATTGCTCCCAAAGACGGAGCTTCGGGGACAGGTGGGTGCTACACTCCGCTCTTCCCTGACATGCTCTCACCGCAGTCCGGAGCAGGGGTGGGCGGCCTCCTGCCCTCGGGCACCACGGCCCACGGGGTGGGTGGGGAGGGGCTTGGGAAGCCAGGTGGGCACACGTCACCTGGGAAGGTATGGACAGAAGTCCCGACCGCATACCCTCTCGCCCATCTGTTTAAATCTCAAGTGAGGCGCGCGCTTGCTCACCACAGCTCTAAAAACAGTATTTTCTGCTGCCAGGACTTGAATGAGCTAATTGTGTTTTAAATAGTTCACCTTACAAAGAATTTTCTCTCTTTATGTGAAAAGGGCTGTGATTTATTAATTTTCCTTCCTATTATTTGCTATAGACTTTCCCCAGCATCTTCTTCATAAATCACCCATCTATTGAAATGCATCCTGAAATCACGATGCAATTAGTGTAGGTTGTGGGACATACGTGAAATAAAACAAGCGCATTTGAAATATCTCAGCAGCCCCTTTTCAGGAGGCGATGCAGGGACCCCTCTCACCGAGGCTGCAGGACGGCATCTCTCATCCTGGCAGACAATCCAACATGAAAGGCTGACGTGCGGGGCAGCAGGCATTTCTGGGAGATGCTACAAAGAACTAAATTAGTAAAGGAAACTTAATTATCTTGCCTCTAGGCTTCCTCTGGTCAGTATCCCGATTGAACAGAGACAAAACTCAGCGTTTTTATAAATGTACTGCTCCAGACTCAGAATGATTCTTTTCTTAACCATCTATCGAGAAACATCCTGGCCATTTTTTTTTCCTTTTCTTTAGATTTAGAAAGAGTATCACACCACATTCCTTCTTTTAAAGCAGCCAATTTTGACTTTTTTCCCCTAACTTAAAAAACTGGAACAAAGAAACTTTGTAAAGAAATAAATTATATAGCCTGGGCCACTCACTTAGATACATAACAAAATACTGCCGAAGGCGCTGAGATGCAGGATTCCTGCGCAAGTGTAGACAGGAGAGACGGGAGAGAGGAGAGAGACGGGAGAGACCAGAGAGATGGGAGAGATGGGGAAGACAGGAGAGATGAGAGAGAACATTTCTCAGCCCCAGTGTATAAATCGTATGTACCAAGGGACAGAAAATGGGTTTAAAGTCATTTTGGGAAAACATACATTCATGAAAAAAGATATTTAAAGAGGAAGAAGCTCCTCCTTTCTCTGAGATTATAAATCTTTTATAGTGTTTTCAAACTGTTTCAAACCTCACTTCCATGGGAGAAGAAATCCAGCACAATTTACCCTTTCCTTCTTTTTGCTCTGATTTTCCCTATTCTTTGCTCCACTTTGTGGTAGAATCTTTTGATTTTTAACCATGTGACTTATATGCTGGGAAAAAGCAAAGTTGATTTGTTGGGAAATTATCTACAGCTGACTCTTTCTTTCCACTTAATTTGGGCCACGTATTCACAGGAACCAGGGGACGCGGGGAAGGTTGGGAGTAGTTTTATGTCGGAGGGGTCGGTGGTGAGCAGTGGTGGGTCAGGAAGGAGCCAAGGAACTGGGTCCCAGCTCAGAAACACTGGGGACTCTGCTCCTGCAGGTTGTGCTCTGAGCTGTGGAGGCAGGATGGCAGGCTTTCATGCTCTTGCCATTTCCAGTCAAATGCATGATTTTTGACTCTTCAGTTATGACAGACACCATGGCAGGTGATGTGAGGAGAGCCAGTGACAACAGGGCCTGGTAAGGATAGCAAGCCACGCTTGGAGAACATGTCGACTTCTTAATTAGCCAGCCTAATGATGGAAGGGCGGCGATATGGATTGATGAATTGATTCCTTAAGAAGAAAGTATTAGTTTCAATGGCTGGAAGGATGTTTATTAGGAAGACCGCGGCCAACCCTCTTTGTCTGTCCTTTTTGAGCTTGATGTGGCTTCTGGAAGCTGATAATTCAAGTGTTGTGTGTCATCCATTTGAGACAGTGGGAGGGGGTGGCACACAAAGTTAGCAGGACTTGGGGTAAGATTTCTGTGTTTTGTTGTACTCTGAAGATCAGGACACACCTTGAGGCAAAAATAATAATAATAATATTCATGACCATGAAAGTCAAAATAGAAAAATATACAGCACAGGGTTTTTTACTAGTACACATTGAGCCACTATCCATGCATGGCTTTGTGTGGAGCACCGGTTCAGCATCCACCAAAGTCCGGCGTGGACAGACGGATGCACACCGTTGTCGTAGTTTCCAGACTCATTGTCCACCTGACTTGGTGCCCCGTGAGCTGCTGTGTAGATGTTTCTGTATTTTTCACGCACAAACCACATGCGTACACAGATACATATGCCAATCCCGAATACAGCTTGGTTGATCTTCAAACGTAGTATTTATCTGTCTGCAGACCTAACTATGTGCTTGCCATATCATTACTAGCTCAGGGGGAATCATTCAAACCAATGCAATTTACTCAATATTGGTCAGTTTGACTCCTGACCCTGGTCCCTCGGCAGCGTATCCTTGGCAACCTCACCGTGTGTAAAGTCAGGATGCACTCATTGGTCTCATCTGTGACAGCTTGCTAAAGGCTGCTCAACACAGCCTGGGCTTTTCACGGAAAATTAGAAATCCAATAATATACTATATTCTGATCAGATTGGTATTTACACCAGGAAAGCTGCCATCGTGGGGGTGCTTTCCAGACGCTGTGTAGGAGCTGCAGAACCTTTGGTTAATTCCTTGCCTGTACTGTGTGAGGGGAGTTATTTCCTTTGTTGTGTTGTTTTGAGGGGAGGGGAGGGAGTTAGAGAATGTTTTATCACCTGTTTGTAAGATCAGGGCATCAGAAACATCCACGCTGATACGGATATTGACAGAACGAACCAGGCAATTCCATGGAAAGGACCTCTCAGAAAATAGAGGATGTTTTTATTTTTGTGTGTGTGTGTTTTAAACCAGCTTAATTATAGAGAAGGGAGGTGATGTGTATTATAGCTGAGAAACTGCAGAAGTAGGCAATCGTACACCCAGTATGCAACGCCTAGACTGACAAGAAAATTCTGAAAATACCTTGTCTATAGAGGCTTTTGTTGCAGATCACAACTCCAGCTCACTGTGGTCAGTGTGTAGCTGTAACACATTTCCCAAAACACCATAGTGAGATCAGAGGAGCTGAATGATTATAACACACACACTTTGAGCTGCATTTACAGAAAATGGCTCATGGTCTTACCCGTGGCTCCCCAAATTTCATGCTGGAGAGACCTCACTCAACTGCCATTGAAACACTGTTGTTATTTTATGCTCTTATTTCCTTTTTTAAGGATTTATTAATAGCAATGTTCATTTCCATATAAAGCAAACCACCACTGAAGACAATCAGTAGGGTCCTGATTAACAAAGTGGGGCGTCGTTCTACGTGCAGAAGCAGTTCGTGGCTCCCAGACGGTGGCTTGTCTCAAGAAAAGAAGTTCAAAAGTAAGGAGACAGTCCTGTGGGGGAGGAGGGGGGGCTCTTCTCCACGTGCCAAGAGCACATTCATACTCAACTTTTCCAGAGAAAAGACTTCTAAACTCTCCCCAAAGGGAGGAAATGTTCCCTGCCCGAGACCTGCAAGTATGATGACCAAAGGGACGCCGTGATGCAAGGACCCTGATGTCAAGGAAGGTGGTTTGGAGGGATTTGTCTTGTGTTTAGAAAACCTAGTTCCTATTTAATTGTTGTGAAACCCCCTTATTTTGATTCTCTGCTGAGGGGCAGACAAGTCTTCTGTGGGTTGGACTGGGGTACACACTTTTGAGTCAGGCCTGACATAAAACGTCAGGAATATGAAGTCAGGAGATCCTCATTTGGCCTAAATCCTGAACACTTAAATGTGCCCCCAGATCCACAAGCTGACTTTTATATTTGTCACTTGCACATCTTGCTGCTTCGCGTGTCTGTATTCTGCTTCCTCATGGGCCCTCGTCCTGCCCACTCCCAGCAGCACAAAGCACAGAAATAAAACGTGGATGCTCCGCGTGGGCTAGTATCCCCCAGGGCTCTCCTGCCAGATGGCCAGTGTGGCTCACCCTGGGGCAGGGCCTGGCTCTACCTTTGGGGGTCTCTGCCTGGGGGTTCACACCCTCCGGGGCTCTATGGCCCTCATCCTGCCCCCACTCCTGTTCCGGCCACAGCCTGGGTTTCTTCCTGTAGAGGAGCTGCCCCCTGTGCCAGGGAATGTCATCCCTGCCCCGACCCTGGTCCCCTGCCTTTTCCGAGCGGAGCCCCGGAATCGCATCCTGGGAGGTCTGTCCTGACCCCGGATCCTCCCAGGCCTCCCACCCACGCCCATACTATGCTTCCTGTTGACATTGGTGCCAACGCTGTGCTTTGTCTCTGGAAGATACCCCAGTGAGACCCTGTGCACCTGTGCTCTTGCAATGGACTAAAGCAGTGCATCCTTCACTGCGGGGCCTTGCACCCAGAACCTGCCACAACATGACCCTCCAAAGGCCTGCAGGTCAAGGGCTCGGATGGATATCGTTTCTGTTCCTTCGCTGTCCCTCTCCTGACTCCCTGATGCAGCTTCCCCTCAGGAATGGTTTCTGTCCTGGAAGAAACCAACCCAGCCGTCGCACCTGCCAACATGCTCCTCAGAGTGGTTCTCGGGCCATGCTGTCTGTGTTCTCGCTCCTTGTTGAAGGCGTTGTCCTCTGCGTTTCTGAGTTCAACCTCCTGAGCCAGAAGGCGATCGCGTGGGGGCTTGTGTGAGGTGGGGTCCCCTGGCTGCCCCTGGTTTGGGGACACAGGCCTCGGGTCACTCGGGGCAGCACAGTCATGAGGGCTGGCCCTGGGGAGAGGCAGTGACTGCACCTACCTGCCCGGGGCCGGAGGGTGACCAACGTTTCCCTTAAAGTCTTGACTCATTTTATAAACCCAGTCATTACCTGTTTTACGATGAATCTAAAGCACATATGTAACCTACATACAATATGATATGACAGGTAAATTCTAGGATACACACATCGTATAAAATGATAACTTTTCCAACAAAAATGACCCTATGTACGAATAGTCTGTTACACCTCTGTTTCCCTAGGAGCACTGTTTTTTCAGCCATGCATTATCACTGTGATCAGGATTCAGTAAGAAAACAAGTAGGTTTAGGAACTTCTACTTTAAATAAGACCGTGAGTTACAGTGAAAACAGTGAAGACAACCCGCGTCTTGCCCTTGAGTTGCTGATACTTTTACTGCAAATAACCTTACCCTTCCTTTATTTTATTTTATACATTCCTCTCAATTGTTCTGAGAATAAAAAACAATCTCAAAAAACTTATGTTTTTCATAAATTTCTGTGGTTGAAACAAATTTCACGCTTAAAAAATCCACTATATGTTTTTGGAATAATCAAGTTGCTTTGAAAGCTGAGCCTTTCAGCTACGGATCCACGAAGTGACAGGTGTCCTGTTCTATCCTTCCTACAAGGCAGCTACAAAAGAAAAAAAAAAACACACACACACAGTATTCCCTAAAATTACAGAAATTCCCTGTAAAATCAAACAAGCGTGGATCATAAACAAATTCCTATGCACACAAATACTTGCTTGGAGAGGGTGTGGGATCCATTTATTTATGAAAGAAAATGGCCTCGACCCTGAGCCCGACCCTGGACCCGCTGTCATCACCGCGTCCCTGGTCACGGAAGCTCGGTGAAAGCTACGTTGCTGGAAAGCTAGTGGTAGGATTTGTAGCGTGTTACATCAGAGAAGGACTTTATAAATCTCCTGGTGCTGGCGTGGGCATGAAGACTTTGGGTACGTGACCTCTGATACCAGCATTGATCAGAACTCTCAATTTCAGGCAGTAAAACGCGGAGCTGTGCCGGGACCCTCCGTCAGTCCCACCTTGCTCCTGAGAACGAGGCAGCGCCCCGCTCTCCTGGCTGCGGTCACGCCTCTGTACCACCGCGGCTCCGAGGCGGCTGTATCGCGGCGGACACCCCGCTTCATTTTCTGAAGAGCAGTAACAGAAACTGCAGGGACATTTGTGTTCGGCTTGAAACTTAGGGAGAAAAGCAGGATATTCGAGAGGACTAAACTCCGCGCAGTTGCAGGCGGGGAGGTTTTATTGTGGATGGAGGATGCAGGCCATGCATCTTCATTCCAGACCTAGTGTGCCCATCACCCTGCAGTGGGAGGCCCCTCCCTGTCCTCACACAAAGCAGCCTGTTATAGACTCAGTGTTACTCATATGGGAACCTGTGCAAGGATCTGAAGATGACACCCAGGTGATGCCACAACATCTGTGCGTGGATTTCACTGTATCTTCTTGATAACCTTATCAAGCACCTGGTTAGGACACATTTCTTGAGATTTGCAAACCTACTGGTTTGCTCGGTACACAATCTGATGACAACCTCATTCCTTAAGATCTTACTTATTAAAAACAAAAGAAAGAGAAATTCTTGATCCTTTCCCATGAGTTCAAATTAACAAAACTGGAAGAATTGTGTATTCAACACTCATAAATCATTGAATATTTGCATTTTATCCAACTGATTTCTAGACCTCTGATCTAAGAAACATTAAAATCTATGTTTTTATGTAGCTGAACTTGGTGAGCTGTTTATCAGTCTCAGCTAGATTTTTTTCATCGATGGCAAAATTACATGTAATGGTCATTGGGGTATCATAACCCATCTCTGTGTTATGTGTTTTTTTTCCTAATACAGAATATTAGAATAGAAATTCTATAGCTGTTAAACACATTTCATCTGTATTTATGACTGGACAGGGTTTGAATTAATTGGATCTTTTATAAGTTTTTCTAAAAGTAGATGCACAGGTAGAGATACATAATTTTTATGTCACACAGAGTTGAAAGCAAGCCTGAAAATCTACAACGACACAATTATTTTTGTATTGTTTTGGCTAAAAAGAAATACCAACAGGGTGCTGGCTCAGTTGATTCTTTGTTCAGTACTGTCCAAATGAATTCACAATAAAATAAGATTGCCTTTAACAATTCTAACTTGTCTAAGAAGATTGAACTGGGGAGATTACCTTTTCATCACACATGCACATTCTCTCCGTCGGCCACCCAGACACACACACAAAAACAAACTTGTAATGAGCGGGCACTTTGTCAAGCGCTCTCTCCATCCTTCATTAAATGACAGAAGATTGCTCTTTGCCGGATTGTCAATGCTGCCTGCCCTCCCAGAGCCCATTTGTTTTACATGCGAGCACCCGATATTGCAGGGATTTGCAGATTTTAAGTGACAAATTGTGCCCAAGTTTGCGTTGCTCTCAGAGTTGCATCCTGTCCAGCTCGCATGGGTTTGGTTTTGTATGGCTTTTAAGGAGAGGGGATCGTCCACAGGAGAAGGCACACACCTGCTGTTTCCAGCAGGCACCGCGGATTTTATAGTACCATTTCTCCACGTCATCCTTCTCCTCTCAAAGAGCATATTTTAAAGGCTCTTTGCCCCCCAAACAATCCCTATGCAAGGTGTAATATATGTGGCTAGTTTAGACTAAAAGCACAAACAAAATGGGAAATGTGTTCTTTCATTGCATTCCTTCTGTTCTTCATTAAATCTTATTGAATTTGTCATCTTTTTTAATTGCACTTCCCAATAATGGTGCTGAAAGGATTTTTTTTTTTTTAATGAGTTAAAAACTTGGCAGTTTGGCCCCTTCTCAGAGAACAACTCTTCTGGAGCTTTCCAGAGAAGGGAGAACTTGGAAACAACAGCAACAGTGTAGCTCAGAGAGGGCAACACTGGGATGTGCCGGGTGGGAATCAATGTGGGTTATTGAGCTATGCTGCTGCAGAACACGGAGGGCATAATGTATGGGACGAGGCTCGCGTGAGCAGTCATTATTTATTCATACCGAAAGATTAACCGCACAACGTAATTGTTGAAATCCTATCGCTGAGGTGGATGAATGGGTGCGACGTCCAGTTTACTTGGGGCTTTACATGGAGAGGAGATGATAGCTCTCAGTAGAGACCGAGTGGGGCTCCTGCAACATTTACTTTAGGTTCTGAATCTCCCCCATAAACAACAAATGGAGATGAGGTTCGGGACCGCGCCTGCGGGGGACTCTGTCCTTTCACGCCATTTACATAGCAGAGAATCATTAATTTCTAATTCGCCTATTATTCAGTCTCTTTAGTATGCTGTGCCGATGCCCCGGCCAGTGAAATAAATGTGGTTTCCACGTGGCTTTAGCGACCTACCATTTGATGATTTGGGGGCCGGGGCGGGGGCGCCGGGGAGGAGGATGCTTTTTTTTTTTTTTTCTACCTTAACAGACTACTTTCTATGTAGAGTGAGCTTAAGGCTCTTGTTTAGATATGATTTACGATGCTACATTAACCCTTCGTTGACCTAGAAATGCCCTAATATTAAAACAGTTTGACACATAGAAAATCAAAAGCCCTTTTATTGAAAGTGCTATTGTCCGCATCATAAGTTTCCTCGATGTGATGCCCCAGCCACACCATCAATTTCCTACCACTATTGAGCACTGTATTGAAAAACTAATGGACAGAATCCTTTGTCATTTCTGTCCCAGTAACCAGCAAATAGCTCAGAGAACGTCTCTGCCTTCACATCACTTTAGGCATTTCTAAATGACACATTCAAGATAACACGTTAGCATTTCAGGAAGACAGACTTCCCGGGGGTCGCGGGGTTGCACCACGGGGCCTCTGTGTCAGTCCCACGCGTGACAAGCTGCGACCCGGCTCTTCTTCCTTCCCGCCGCGGAGCTCGCTTACGTGCGTGGCAAGCTGGTTGCATCCTTACGGAGTGTTTAGCTGCCTTCTGTGCGCAACGTCTCTTGAGCCTGCGCACGAATATTTTTAGAAACTAATGTGATTTTTTTTTCCTTTTCCCTCCGTTTCCTTTTAACTTTTCGAGTCCAACGCCTTAACCGCTTGGCCATCACAGCCGCATCCTTTTAACTTCTAAATGTGGATAGAAATCCACATATTTCAATAACTCTGACATGTTTATAGAAATCTCATGTTTGGCTAGAATGGATTTTTGATGAATGTCTTACCACCAGAACACCCTACAAGACCGACTCTGAAAGGAACTGTACGGGAGGAGGCACCTACAGAAGAGGTGTCTTCAGAAGCCTTGGCACATGTGAGATTATGCTTTGGCACTATCACGCTGTTCATAGGGGTTCAATAGAGAGAGAAGAATACATATATGTGCGCACAGGTGTATGAACTTACAGGTGAGCAAGTGGAAATAACACTACGTCAGATGCTGATGCCCAGACAGAGCCACCAGGACGTGATGCTCGGGATGAAGTCTTTGCAGGCGCGGGCCCAGAGAACACAGCCGTGGGATCTGACCACTGCATCTGGTCGAGGCTGCAACACCTGTGCCATGGTGACCACACCACCTGCTGCCCTCAGGGGGCCAGCATGTCCCCAACTTTGCCTTCTGGACCAGAATGCTTCTGTGATGTCCCTTCAATGGCATTAAAGGTCCTCTGAACTTGAGCGGAGGAGGACATTTCCTCGCCACCTATGCTCCCGGCACCGTGTCCTCAATGCTCACCCTCTGCTTTATCTGCTGCCGATACCCTGACCTTCGTTTGCCAGTTGGTCAACAAGGCAGGACTCTTTTTAGTGCCTTTAATACACGAGAACATCCACCAACTTTAGAATAATTACTGTCTCTTGGGAGAGAGTGTGGGGTTTCTGGGGCAGAGGTGGCTCACATAGATCTGTGACATCCTACCTCATGTGAAAACTATGTGAATATGGAAAGTGTGCACTTGTTGATGGCTAGGATTCACTTGGGAGGTCCACTACTAATTCCCTGTTCTTAAAATATTAAAGTAACAGTGGCTTCCTGAGCCCCTCTCCTCCCCCTGGCCCACTCTGCACCCAGACCCTCAGGAAAGGGGCCCCCAGGGCCCAAGTGGAATTTTAACTAAACATATTTGAATTTTAACTAAACTAAAACTAGGTACACGGTGACTACTACATTATTGCCTTTCCTTTTCTGTTGGCCTAAATTTTTCCACAATAGTAAAAACAGATTTTTTTTTTAGATTTCAAAAGGGAACTCTTAAGATTTTCAAGGCATCTTTCAAATGCAGACAAGCACCATGGCACACACATCAGGGATAACGTGGGGTCCAGGCACACATCAGGAATAATGTGGGGTCGGGCACCTGTCCTAGCCTGTGGAGCCTACTGCAAGGAGCCCTGCATACTTCACTGGGGCCACCAGCACAACTGGGCCACCGCAGGCAGGAGCACCCTGGTGGCATGTTCCCTGACTCAGGTTCTCAGCTGTGCCAGCCCTTGTGTCCTGGTCTTTCTGAATTTTCCCCGAGGCTGAGGCTGGGGCTGCGTGGCTCCCGGAAGCAGTTGAGAGCCAGGACGATCAAAGATAGAGGTTTCTTGATGCCCTTGCTGCCCAGTAGGATGCCGGCCTGAGATGCAGGCAGGAGCAAGGTTCTCACAACTTGGTGGGTGGCAGGTGCACTGGCTCTGCGCAGAGCAGGACGTCAGGGGAGGAGGGATGGTCCCTGAGACCAGGGGCACCCACTGGAGACAGATCATGTGCACATAGATGAGTAGTAGGTTTAATGAACATTAAGTAAACATTTGACAAAAAATGCACTGTCGATAGGTCAAAGTCCAGAGGACAGCACAACATCATAAGCTAGGAGGCCTGGGTTGGCCGAGGAGCCTGCGTGAGGGCGGTGCCCCAGGAGCTTGTGCCACCAGTGGTGAGCCCATGGGGCAGGCCAGCCTCCTCTCTTCCCAGCCACGGGCAGACAGGCCTGCTCTATCTGCTGGGTCAGGTATAATATGCAAATGTTCAGGGTGAAAGAGCACTTTAAGACCTCAGGCATGAAATTTAAAATTGAATCCTGTCAAATCATAGGAACTCAAGTGTAATTCTTATTGTGTAGATGACAGCGAGCTAATTAGTAATACTGGAGAGAGGTGCCCTTCACCTTTGGGGTCACAAGCCAGTGTTCTACCCCTTGTTTATTAGCTTAACACAAAGGGTCATTATGGTAATCCCACCTTCCCCAGGCATTCATTTCTGCCCCTCTCTTTCTCTTTCTTTCTTTCTCTTTCTCTTTCTCCTCTTTCTCTTTCTCTTTCTTTCTCTTCTCTCTCTCTTCTCTCTTTCTCTTTCTCTTTCTCTTTCTCTTTCTCTTTCTCTTTCTCTTTCTCTTCTCTCTTTCTTTTCTTTTTATTTTCTTTTTCTTTGGTCTCACTTTGATTCCTGGTAGATAAAGCTTGTGAATCGATGTATATGTAATTTTTGCTCATTATAATACAGCTTCAGGTTCTGCAAGTTTTTAATTAGTATTTATAATGCCTCTGAAAGTACTTGCACATGAGAATTACCAAGATGGTACTTCACAAGATCCCATAGATATAGCCTTGCTCTTGGCTCCTCTTTGGAAGAGACTGAGACAGAGATAGAGACAGGGTGACGATGGGATCAAGCCCACTCTTAATTCACTAGTTATGGTTTCTGTTCAAAACCTAGAGTCTCCAGGTATAATTACTTCTCTGTATATCTTCCGGCCGAACATTTCTTTTCCTGTACTGTACTAAACTGCCTTAGCTATTTTATAAAAGCTAAGTATTTCACTAAGCTCTTGCAATATTGAAAGAATCTATATTCTGCGAATTTGAAAACATGTCAGCCCACCTAAATTACATATTGATCAGGTTTAATTGCATGCCACCCATCAGTATTAGGTTTGAAAATTCATAAAAGAGAAATAATGCACTCTTTGTGGATGATTACTTCTGGGGCATTTAAATGAATTCCATCACTTAACCTGGGCCGCGACAGATTATTGAGTCTTGCCACCCAGCCATTCAAAGACCAATGCAGTAGAACAGCTGCTCTCCAACTACCAGAGAACAGCAGAGTGCAAACAATATAAATTTATATAGATTTTCTTTTAAGGAAAATAGCAAAGTAAAACATTAAAAGTAAACATTCATTTTTCAATTGCTGCCTGAATCACCCTCCTCATTGTCTACCTATATAAGCATTCATTTTTAATTCTTTTTGGATTTCAGGCATCCTTTTATTTTAAGCAGTAATTCACATCTTAATTAATATATGGTAATCCAAGAGATAAGCAAAGATAAATGATTCACAGCTTGGTTTTATTTGTTAAGGTTAATTTTTTATGCAAGTGCATAAAAGGATTTTAATGCTGATTCATTAGTGGACAAACCATTTAATTTTCTTAAAAAAAAAAATACTCCAAAGTTTTGTATTGTCAGTCGTAAATGCTCTTTAAAAGCTGTCTTCTCATGAAGGTCACATTGGCTAAGAAAATGAGTTTATCATTAGTTTCCAGGACGTTCTTTACATTTAGAAATTATGTTTGTTGGTATTGGTTGTGTTTTGAGAAATTGTGCTTATGTATGTTTTTCTTTACAGATTATCAATACAAAGTAAAAAGAACCAGTTAAAATCATTGGGCTTACTTGGATAATAGTTTAAGAGCTACATTTTATTTAGACACTTTGAGGTAATAAATATCTGTGAGCATAATTAACTGTCTTTATCTAGGGCTAGTCCTGGAGATGCTGCTTTAGGACCTTCTGCATTGTCTTGCTTCAATGCTAACGGTCAGTTTTTCCTTGAGAGTTATTTGGGTCTGTGAGGTATGCTAACAGGATTGTTTTTAAATAGTGGGTTATTATATGGAGACACTGAACAGATGCATCACATTGTCTCATGCTTGGCACAAACAAAGCTTCGTGTTTTATTCTTTATGAAGCAAAGGTAATGCTGTGTAAATGAACTCTCTTGACAAGTCTGACTTCATTGTTTATTTGGCTGAAATTACAGTTGTGGTGGGTAGGAAGTAATGGTCCGCAGCGGCCAAGGGGCACAGTTATATCTTGAGTCTTCACTTAGGTCACAACTGCATCAGGATCTTTTAGGAGAATCAACTATCAAATCTAAGACAACTCAGAACACAATACCTTAAAATATTGGTGTTTTTACCTCTTGGTCAAAGACAAACACCGGCTCTCTCCGCCTGTATCTACTTCCACATTGCATGGACACTATATTCATTCAGGACTGGATATAGGCATGCATTATTGTTTTGTGATATTCTTGAGTAGAAAATGAGGACACGAGAGGGAAAGGTACCACAACTGGCAATTTCCCTGTAGGGGACATTTTTTCCACGTTTCCCACATGCAGACGTGGTCGGTTGACCATACAATCAGATAAACCACGTTTACTAAAATTTCACCAACTTTTTATCAAAGAGCAGTGATTTTACTAACTTACTATTTACTAATTACTTATGTTGTAGTAGAGCAAATCTACCTAAGGTGTCTACTTTTTTCCAAGTCTCTATGAAAAACTAGGGAAAAGGTTATAGCCAGCGAAAACTTTGAATTTTCTTTCTTTAGAAAACTTAAAATCCTCCCCTGATGGATTGTCATTATGAGTCAAGGAAGGATTGATTTTACTTTTGGCTATCGAAGAGCAGAGCACAAAATGAAGTGTCCATAGAAAGAAATTGTCTTAGAGCATAATCATGAGGGATGAGGGGTGGAGGGAGAGGACGTTCTTTTACTAATGAGAAGAAGGAGATTGAAATGCGCAGAATAAAATTGATTCAGAGAACTAAGAGAAACCAGGTTGACACTTAAATAAATTAGGCTGCATACAAATGATACTAAAATAAAATATGGGTCCATACAGCTTAAGGCTTTGGCAAGCAGCCACCAGAATGTTGTGTGACAGAGGTGGTCATGGAGGTGGTAGTGTGATTGTAATGATGGTGGTGGTTGGTGGTAGAGGAGGAGTGATGGTTGTGTTGTCGGTGATGATAGTGTTGGTGGTAATGGTGATGATGGTGATGGTAATGGTGGTGGTGGTGGTGGTGATGGTGTTGGTGTTGATGATCATGGTTGTGATGTTGATGGTGGTGGTGGTGATGGTTGTGGTGGTGGTGGTGCTAATAACAGTGGTGGTAATTATGGTGGAAGTGGTAATTATGAATGGATTCATAAGAGGCAGCATTGTGAAGAAGCATACAGATATAATATAGAGAACCTTACAGAGAAAGTTCTCCATTATAGAAGGGACAACCAACTTGAAAAATAATCAGTTGGTAGAATCTTGAATCTTAAAACAGTTTCTAACTGATATTTTCCATACATTTCAGAAAAGTAATAATCATCCCATTTGGGAACTTAACATAGAAGAGTGTCAACAGCATGTGCTTTGATCCAGAAAACAAGTTCAAGACCTGGCTTTTACCAACCGTATGAACCTCGTCAATTACTCACAATTCTATGTTCTTCATGTGTAACCACAGTAGTAATAGCTTGGCCAAGTTTATCATTTGGGCTAAAAAATAAAATATGTATAGGTCAGCCTGGGTGGCTCAGCCGTTTAGAGCTTGCCTTCAGCCCAGGGTGGGATCCTGGAGACCCAGGATTGAGTCCATGTCGGGCTCCCCGCATAGAGCCTGCTTCTCCCTCTGCCTGTGTCTCTGCTTCTCTCTGTATGTCTCTCATGAATAAATAAATAATTTTTTAAAAATGTATAAATCACATAGCCTAGTGTTGATGCATATTATGCATTTAATAAATATTTCCTATCTTACTATTTGCTGAGATGTTTATAAAATATATCACAGACTCCAGATTAGGGAATATATTATAGAAATAATGGGATTTACCATTATCTATAAATACATTAAAAATTAGTTTGTTTTACAGGATGGGGGCATCAAAACCAAAGAAATAGTTATCTTGTACTTAATAATTGAACCATGTTACATTATAAAATTATACTTACACTAATTGCAAGATATGGCAGACAATTTATTATTAAATTTCACTTTGCACAGTTTCTTTTCCACATTTTTAATCTAAAATTTTAAATCTAAAATATCTAAAATGTTTAGATATTTTTTATCGAAATTTTCAATCTAAAATGTCAAAAAAAAGCAATGTCCTTATGTAATTCGTGTGGTTATTTAAAGATACTTCTTATACTGTGCCATCTTAGAGTAAAATTATTCATATATATTGTGTACCGTCTTCTTTACCTTTGAGTTATTTGTTTACTAGTGAGAGAGGCCCAAATCAAACTACCTTTGTAAGAAAGTTGGTTTCATTCACTCAAGTACCAAGCCACAGAACATCCAAAGGCAGCATTTAGATGCAGAGAAGGGAATATTTCTGTCTTCCAACTTTTTTTTTTTTTTTGGCATGTGGTAGATAAGCACTCAATTTCTCCCTTTTGAGTTGAGAAGAATATCTTTCCTTAGGGGTGGAAGAAAAAAAGCATTAACAACTGCCCCTAGAAGCTCCTGGCTCAAGCATGGAGGGAACGGTTTCACTTATGAACTGCCCACCAGAGTAGACCAAGTAACACCTGCCCTCCAACTGTGAACTGTTATATTCTGTTTCACAAAAATCACCAAACCAATCATTGTCCAGTTATCATAAATATGAATACTAAATTATAGCATGGTTATTCAAGAAGATGCAGAGTACATTTGAGATTTTGTAATATAGCTTTAAAGAAATGTGGCCAAATACTTAGAAGACTCCAGGAAATGTTCAAATTTGTCTCAACAACCATTTGTCATTTATTCTCAGTGTTCTTTGTCCTTATCCTCGAAGTTCTTGGTGCTATAGGGTTTTGCAGTAACAATCTTCTTTATCTAGTGGATAAATCAATAACAAATCACTTATTCCTTAGTACCTGAGGAACAGAGTCTGCAGAAGTCCTAATGTGCTTTTTGGTGTACCAAATTAAAGCGTGTCCACAATAAATCATTCCCAACTGTTCTCTGATGAATTCTGAAGTGGCTGATGCCTTCAGTATACTGTAAATATTTCTCCTCTTGCGTGGCTGCCTTTGGTAAATGTCCTTCTGTCTTCAGATCAGCCGCAAAGACATGCTTTTAATAAATTCCTAACCACTGTTTTATTGTAAGTTCTCATAAAGGCTACATTTGAAAAAAAATCATAAAAACACTTTACCTTTGGGAATGGAGAAAAATAGAAATAAATGAAAGTAAAATATTTAGGGGAGCTAATTGAATGGGCATTTCATAACTGCATTTGTTTTATGAAAATTTCTGTTGTGGGGCAGCCCTGGTGGTGCAGTGGTTTAGTGCCGCTTGCAGCCTGGGGTGTGATCCTTGGAGACCCGGGATTGAGTCCCACATCGGGTTCCCTGCATGGAGCCTGCTTCTCCCTCTGCCTGTGTCTCTGCCTCTCTGTGTGTGTGTCTCTCATGAATAAATAAATAAAACCTTAAAAAAAAAAAAAAAGAAAATTTCTGTTGTGGATTGAATTGTTTCCCTCTAAGAAGGCACGTGTGAGTCCTAGCCCTTAATACCTGAAGATGTGACCTCATTTTGAGATAAGGGCTTTATAGAGGTAATCAAGTTAAAATGAGGTCACAAGGGACCCTATTCCAATATGGCTAGCGTCTTTACCAAAGGGAAATTTGGATAGAAAGAGACACACATGGAGATGGGCAGAGGGAGGTAGACTATCATTTTATGTATGTATTATATACAGTCACTATTATTAACTTCCCATTGGAAGATTAAGATAAGATTTGGTGAAAGAGGAAAGGGCAATGTCCACATTCCTCATCTGTCTTGAACTCAATCATTATGTTTAAACACTTAACAATGTCTTTAAATCATGTGAAATGAGTACCTCAGGTTGGGTTTAGAGCAGATAGCTTTCACTCCCTTGATTCAAATCCCATTTCCACAATGAAGGCCTGAGCATTATCACTTTAGATAAAAGTTACTTTGTCTCTATAAGGTTAGCCTATCTATCAAAAGATCATAACTAAAGTGAAAGATTATTTATATAACATGCTTAGCACATAGTTTGTGTCATATAAAAAGCTATAAATAAATATCACCAATTTTTATTACCAAATTCATAATTTCATGTTCATAACAAATTTCAAGAGGTAACTTTTTAGGATCGTTTTATAATCATTCTCACTTTAAAGGTAACACCTGACTTCTTGGGAAAGGTAACATTCACGTACCTAAGGACATAATATGGCCCATTTACTGATACAGTCTAGCAGGACCTGAAAAACAATAAGATCAAACAAATTATAATATAATACAGGCTTTGGGATAAACACAAAAAGGAATACAGCCATGTCTGCAACGTGAGATATGAAACACTGATGCTCTGGACAAGTCTCAGGTGCCAGGCTGTGATGCGTAGAAGACACCGTAGGTGGGGAACAGCATGGGAAAGAGCCGGGTTTCCAGGAGAGGGTGGAATGACCTAACTCAGAGGTTCCGACGGGGGGCGATTTTACTCCCCCGAGGACAGTGGACAATGTCTGGAGACATTTCTGATCGTCACAGCTTCAGGGAGGGCGTGCTATTGGTCAGAGATACAGCTAAGCCTCCTGTCAGGTACAGGACAGCCCCCACGATGCCACCTGGCCAGGAACCACGGGTTCAAACTGCCAGGAGTGCTGGGCTGACAAATCTGTTCTAAGTCTGTTACGCATTATTGGTTCACTCCATTATTTCTCAGTCTCTGTATCACGGAACTTTCAACAAACCCAAAGTGAACAGGTACAACCATGGCCATGGACAGATCTCACCACCCTGAGCCTGTTTCAGCTCCAGCCGCTGCTGCCCCATCCCCGCTTTGCAGATAAGGAAAACGAAATGCCAACTTGTAAAGGGACCTGCTCGTAGTCCTACGCAACCCGCAGGAGGTCATGGCTCGAAAGGGGTCAGCTGGACCAGGGCAGCGATAACCTGTCAGTCCAGGGCACTTCCCATGAGGCTGAAAGCAAAGCATGATCTCCAATCTTACTGTAACTCCTGCAAATAGAAAGGACAATCTCAATGTGTAATTCACTATTAGTGCTCTATCTAAAAACAGAAATTATTCAAAGTGGCCTTATTAAGAGAAAAAGTCCAGTTATTGATTCAAAGCCTGAAGAAATTTATTGAATGTGCCCACATCGGAGTCCTGTAGGAACAGTGGATGGGCCCCACAGCAGACACTAACGGCCCCCCTACAGCAGACGCAAGCCTCCCCCCCCACCTCCTGGGGAAGAGGGCTCACAGACCCCACTCGGATAATGTCGGCAGCCCCCTCAAGCCTGAGCTCTGAGTGGCTGGAGACCAAGTAAAATGTGCCTCTCGAGCCATAAGCAAGATGTGGAACTCTGATCCATGCTCCAGTGTGGATTGGCTTTGAAGGCCCGACACTGAGTGAAAAACAGCTACACTCACAAGGCCACATATTGTTTGGTTCCCTTTATATGAAACGTCCAGAAGAGGCAAATCCTTGGTGATGGAAAGCAGAGCAGAGCATTGGTGCCAGAGAGCTAGGGAGGAAGCCAGCAGTAGGGAGGAGGACGAGGCACACAGAGTGGATATGAGGCTTCTTTTCGGGGTGATGGAAGCATGCTGGGGGTGGATGAGTTCATGTGCCACAGGGGTACCTGTGATGCTGAGAACAAAGGCAGAAGGAAATGTACACCAAATTCAAGGTCCAGGTATAAATTCCTCTAGGAAACTCCCAACTGTCTTAAAGTGAATGCCTTGCTAGAGGGAAAAACCACATCAGCTTGACAATAGCCAGGCCTCCAGGATCCCTGAGTCTTCTTAGCATATGCAAGTCCTTTTGGGAAACTTCCCTCATCTTTACTACCCCCAACCCCAAAGTCTGTATTCAGTGGCTCCTTACAAGCCCAGGCAGCAGCTCTTTCTGCCCAGGGGTCTTGTCCTCCTGCTGTAATAAAAACCATTTCTCTTGGCCTTTTGGGCCCCAGCAGCCTCCAGAGGACTACCGCGCCTGTCATCGCCCTGTCTCTGGGACTCGTGCCATACCTCCTGAGCTGCTTTGACCCCCGATTCTACGTGTGCATCTCTCGGCAGAAGGTGCATGCAGTGGTTTGCGATGTGGGGAATTACACGAGCTTCGAGGATTGCCGCAGTAGCCAGCTGGGGAAGAGTCTGTGTGATTGAACTCCCGAAGCCTGGCTTGGCAGGAGGTGTGGACAGGGAAGCAGGTGAGAGGGGCTCCAGTGACAGGGCTGCAGAGAATAGGAGCTACATAAAGCCAAGAGGAGAAACAGTGAAATGGTGGATGAAATAGCACCAACATTTCTTTCCGGAAAAAGACAAAGAGCTCACTCTGAGGAAGAGATGGAGTTCTGTTCCAAGAGGGGATGGAATTTGAATGCGTTTGCACGTGAGTTAAACTTCCCCTCACCCTTAATGAGTCTGACCATCCATGGTGGTTGGGGTGACCTGGGGACCTTCTTTGAATGGCTAGCTATCTGTGAGAGAATGAACCCTGTCCTAGAAATGCCAGGGTGTGTGCAAAGGAGGCTTTTCTGTGTTTCATTCTTTCCCACTTGTGAACCCTGAAGACTAGCTTCAGTTTTGGCCAATGGCTTGTGACCCACAGGTAAAAATGCTCTGGAACTCACTACCTGCACCCTTTCTGGAAAATGTGGGTATTTTTTGAAGGAGACAGAGGGCTAAGGATGGTGTCCACACTATCCTGAGAATTGGTTTGAGGAACGGTGGTGTCTGAGAAAGAAGTCAAGGGTCTTCAAAACATCCTGGAAAAGTTAGGATGGGAACATGAAGGGACCAGAACCCCGAAGACTGGGTCTTCGGACTTTTTCCTTCCTGTTCTTACGAGGAGTTGTTACCACATCCCACATTCATCCTGCTGGGAAGGGAGCGTTATCCCACCTGGAATAGCAGCAGACGGTAGAAGATGAGACCCCCACACCAGCCACCCACTGGACAGCAGGTGTTAGTCACCTACAGGCAGTGCCGGGGACGGCTGCACCCAGCTGCATGGTGACTGCAGAGCTATACTGTGGCCGGAGGACCCAGGGCTCGTGTGATGGCACAGAGTGGGGGGGCTGACCCCAGTCGAGCGGGGGACCGGCTCTGGGCACTGGGATCCTGGTGCTCACACCCCAGGCTCACAGACATCGGGCAGCACACAGATCCAAGGGTGCCAGGCAGGAGGCCCAGTGCCCACCCCGCGTGATGTGGGCGGCAGCACCTGCCCCGGTCTGCTGTAACGTGTGTGTGCACCCGTCCCCCCAGGCAGGTTCAGAAGGGGGCCTGATGTGGTCCTGGGAACTGCGTATTCATAATATTTGTCCATGTACGTAAAGAGACGAAACCCAGGATGTCCAAAGTTTCCAAGGGAACCCTGGCCGCTGCCCTGACTCCTGGGTATTCAAGACCATTATTCCAAGACGGCAGGGAGGATGCCTGGAGCCCCTGTCCTCCCAGAGCCTGAGTTCATGTGCCAAGCATGTATTTTGATCACAACTCTGAACCTGGACAGACGTTGCAGCGTCCTCTGTGCCCTCACACCTCATAAGCAACGTTTCCATAAATACAGGCATGAGGGAATGCTCGACGGCACGCTGCTGCTTAAATTTCCTTTTTTAACCAAGTACATAGTTTAACTTCATACTTCCAATAATTTGCATCTAGCACTGGCATTGCCAGGACAAGGTCCTCCAGCACTTTGAACGCACGATAACCAGATTACTTTCCTACGTTTGGGCTGCTTTTGCTCAAACTACTCAGATTATGAAGACACGTGTGTATTCTATAGTAATTAATTCCCTGAATTTCTTTTTTTTTTTTCAGATTTGTTTATTTGAGAGAGAGAGAGAGAGAGAGAGAGAGAGAGATTATCATGGAGGAGAGGGAGAAGTAGACTCCCCACTGAGCAGGGAGCCTGATGCGAGGCTCAATCCCGGGATCCTGAGATCATGATCTGAGCCGAAGGCCAACACTTCACCGATAGAGCCACCCAGTGGCCCCAATTTCCTGAATTTCTAAGACAGACTCTGTCGGAGAGACCAGCTGAAGGAACCCACTGCTGACCAGGGCGATGTCTCTTCTAAATGAGGACAATTGTGATTAACTCGGTGACCAGCCAGCGCCAGCCATGCTCCCACCGGTGAAAGCAGGTTAGTCTGATTTTCTTTTCTTTTTTCCTCTAGGTGTTTACATTTCTAATCATGGCAAAATTCAGATAGGCAGTTAGGCAGCCGCGTGGCCATAAACTGCAATGTGTTATGTTGCAGAAATGGAAGTGAACATAGCTCTAACTGCCCTGCTCTGGCTTGTGTGACCATCTTACTCCACCGACTTCTAGACACCGAGTCCAGGGGGCAGGGGGCATGATTCTGCCACCCAGAGCAGGTTCATCAGATGCATCCAAGTTTTGCACATACGTTTGAAGTGATCTGTCTCCCGCTGAAGCTGTCATCCTGTGGCATCAAGACTAGGAATCGCAACTATGCTTTGATCTTCTCCCAAAAGCAAGAGGATCAGAGCTGGAAGTTGGCAAAATTCAGGTGCGGGATGGAGGGTGTTGACTTCAGAACATATTTGTCATGAACATTGACATGTAAAGTTTCCTGTCTTCATAAAGTTTTGCTGAATCATATAGAGGAATATGCTAAATACAGCTTCCCTGGGAGCCAGAAAGCTAAAGCACCCAGTTATTTGTGTATTTAGGGCTTGTTCTAGGTCTTGTGTGTTCAGTGGTAAGTACGAGGCCACTAAGAGATTGTGAGTCTCCTCTGAAACCTTTCTAATTCTTAAGAATCATTTCAAATTTACTTTGTAGTGCTTTGGGGGCATCAGGTGTTTTAACTTTTCCCAAATCGTGTTTCTGCAGCCCTTTGAACAATATTGAAGATGTTTATTTCATGAGGATGTAGCAGAAGACAACAGTGTCTTTTAAACAGGTCATAGTCAGAGCCCTGGCCTGAGATTCATGGGACCCCAACAAACACTTCACATACAGACTCCAGAAAAGGCACAGTCAAGAAAAAGGTAAAACAGGACTCAGAAAGGAAGGTTTTATGTACCTTTCTTCTTTAACCACCTCTGAAATGTGCACCTGTATTAAGGGACTGCCATCTTCTGTTGCAAAGAATGGATTTGGGATCCTACAGCCTGCCGTGGAATCAAAACCTCCTGTTGACACAGAGGAGGACCCCACAGCGTCATTTCAAGTGGGTAATTTCTGGAAACCTCAAGGTAGGTGACAATTGGTCAGACGTGATGGTGTCAAATATCCACAAGGCACACGGTGGGTAATTAGCGAATGTTTGTTGAGCAAATAAATAAATGAGCACAGAAATATAAACTACAAATAACACAGATTTCTCTAATCTCTTATAAACTCCATCCTGAAGGGTTTCTCATTAGATGAGAAAATCAAGCCTGCGAGCCACCACGTGGGTACGCCAGGCTGCACACTTTTCAGAAATATGCCTTTTATCACCAGGTTGTCCCAGCTGCCAGCCCACATTTGTTTTCTTTTTCTTTCTTTCTTTCTTTCTTTCTTTCTTTCTTTCTTTCTTTCTTTCTTTCTTTCTTTCTTTCTTTCTTTCTTTCTTTCTTTCTTTTCTTTCTTTCTTTCTTTCTTTCTTTCTTTCTTTCTTTCTTTCTTTCTTTCTTTCTTTCCTTTCTTTCTTTCTTCTTTCTTTCTTTCCTTCTTTCGGCTTTTCTTGAGTTTTATGATGTTTTGCCTTAGAAGCTGGCGAGTGCCTCAGAACTCTTTAAACTGTGGATTAATCTGTCTCGGAGGGTGGAGATGGGGACAGGCTGCAAATAAGTCTTCAGTGACTCCTAGAAGCTGAGCCAGGAAGCTCTCTCCCAGACCATGCATACTCTTTGATTATGGATAAACCAAATGGCCTCCTTATTTCATTGGCCTCCTTTTCTCCTACAACGGTCTCTTTGTCAAAGTTTCAGAGGACTTACTATCTCTCCAGGGGTGCCTGGGGTACATCTAACTCAGCAGGTGCTACGTTTGTTAGATTAATGTCTCTCTACATGGATGTCAACATCTGTTGAGACTAATCATAAGTGGTGAAAAATCAACATAAAAGTGATAGGAGATAAATGGAAAAGTGGGACAAAATAACCAATAACATGGTTAATCCTAGTAAAAACTCCCACGGTGATATTCTCAAGTGTTTTCTGCTATATTCATTGTCATTGTGTGTATAAAGCCACAGAAATAGAAAATGTGATTTCAAATGCCTCTTTCAGGGAAAAAATTGACTTTTTGGCTGTTCTTTTCTCTGCCATAAATTTTCATATTTTCTTGTGTCCCTGTAAAGATTTTTAGAAAATGGTTGAAAGGAGTTAAAGACCTTGTGGAAGAGAACAGGTACTTTTGATCTGGTACTGTTTGAGGTTGGGGGAATAGGGATGACTGCCTGATGGGGTCCTGCAATGAATACCTTTATTGTGTACTGAAAAATTAAATTTTGTACTGACTTGTGTGTGTCTGTGTGTGGGTGTGCTCCAACTAGGACCCTGTTCACACCAGCATCACTTCATTTTTGTTTTCTGTTGTGGGTTTGAATGCACACACATTTTCTCCAGCCTCTGCTCTTCACTTCATTACCCAATGGCGCAGGGCCGTGTGCATTGTGTGGACGTGCCCTTACCCAGCGAAGGAATGGGATTTGCCACTGTTGTTCCTACAGGGACCCGGATGGCGAGATATCCCAACATTTGTGACCATCCCACCACCTCGCAGGACTGGTTCTCACAAAGCAAGATGCATTTCACACAGTAGTTTAGAAAATGGTCCCAATTTGAATGGAGGGCAAAACTAGCATTCCCTGCCCCCAATGTTGTGTCCTTTCTATCCATCATTATTAATTAGTTTTGGTATGGTGACCAGAAGTTGTTCACACTTTTCTTATCCTTCTGCACAATTATCGAACATATAAATTCCACAGATACCCCCACGTCACCTCTGGGATCTTAAATTGTAGAAAAATTTGTGAAGTTCTCATGAAATCCAACTTATTAAACAACTCCCTGGCCCTCACAGCATTGCTCAGGACATCATTAAATAATATAAATAATAACTATCTTCATAGTTTCTCCTTCTGGAAAATGAAACCTAGGAGGCCATTGTCTTTCATTCCAACACCTGGAGTTGAGTCCAGGAGCCATTGGGTCTACACAGTGAGCCCTTCAAGACCAGTTTTAAACCAGCAAATGTCTCCCTGGATGTGATGTAGTTTGTTTTTTTTTTTTTTAAGATTGTATTTATTTATTTATTTATTTATTTATTTATGAGAGATACAGACAGAAGCAGAGACATAGGCAGAGGGAGAAGTAGGCCCCCTGTGGGGAGCCTGATGCGGGACTCGATCCTAGGACCCTGGGGTCATGACCTGAGCCGAAGGCAGACACTTGACCACTGAGCCCCCAGGTGTCCCGGCCCTGATGTTTTTTATCAGCACTGTTTGTTTATTGTTATTGCATGCCTGCAATGCATCGTGTGCTTAATGAGCCCACTGGTACACAACAGTGGTCCCCACTTAAACATCAGTCATGAGGAGGGCTGGGCGCTCTTCTGCCCTAGGCAGCTTTCTGTCTCCATCCACCCCTTGCACATGGGTCACTGCTACATTAGTCAACTTCAAGAAAAACTTTAGTGGTTCAAGGAACAGGGTACCCAAAGTAGCCACTCCTTTGGTCATCCTCCTGGTAAAATGTCAAATCTTCTTGACACACAAATTCAACTGAGAAGTTCAAAATAGAGCCTGAGTCATTTTCACCCAGGCCACTGGTCTTCAAAAAATTTGCTCAAATACCTCCATGAGGGGCGTCTGGGTGGCTCAGTTAGTTAAGGGTCCAACTCTTGGTTGTGGTTCAGGTCATGATCTTAGGGTCCTGAGATTGAGCCTCGCATGGGCTCTGCACTCAGTGGGGAGTCACCTTGGGATTCTCTCTCTCCCTTCCCTTCTGTCCCTCCACCACACACTCACATGCACATGTTCTCTCTCAAATAAATAAATCTTAAAAAAAGAAAATATTTTTAAGCCCATGTATCCCTCAAATTTTAATCTTGAATCCCAAATTTTTACACTCTTTTAAAATAGTTGCAAAAAAGTAATTTCTTTTCCTGACCCCAATATTTTTATGTATACTTCACAGCAGCCTCTCAGCTCCCCTTTGAACGTGGAAGTCTCTCTCTCCAGGGCACAGTCTTGCCATCCACACAGAATTTCCTGTGGCTCCTGTGCAAGGACAAGCATGAATATACTTTCCCGACACACCCTCCAAATTCGACAGAAATTACTCAAGCGTTGTCAAAGGCACAGTGATCTATGCCTTCTCTGAACAGATACCTCATGTTAATTCGGGCAATGACAATGATGGGTCTTCCATTTCTGTTTTGTGGCTTTAGAAAACAATTGATAGGAATCTGGAAAACTTTGATCCTTTCTTTTGCTCCCACCTGAGGAAATGACCCTGATAAAACATGTTTTTGTTTGTTTGTTTTTGTTTTTTTGTAGCATACAGGTGAGGGACACCCCTTCCACCTGGGTGATGCTCAATTGAGTAGATAAATGAAAAGTGATCACAACAAAGAAAAGTGGGAAAAAAAGGAGCTTGAAGTGACTCAGGGGATAGTCCACTCTGAGATAAGTGAAAAAATGTTAGTTGGTATTAAATGAAACTATTTTTTTAATAGAATTTCCAAGTCCTCCTATGGCAGTGAGAGAAAACAGAAGAATCAAAAGAAGCCTTTATTCAATGCTTGCTATATGTCAACCAATATGTTAAGTAATCTCATCCATCTCCACATAACCTGAAGAACCAGGTCCCTGTTTTATAGATTAAGACACTGAGAAAATTTGCCAAGACAAGTGGAAGGTCCATAATCTTAACATAATGATCTGCCACAAGCCCTTACTCTTCATCACAATCGTGTTATCATGATCCTTTAGATTTTATAATTTATTGTACTCACACAAGTCTTGATTCTCTAAAGCTACCAAAATTAGGGAGTGTTTCTTCATACATGGAGAGGAAAAAGTTTATTTTCAATCATTCACATGATACTAACATGTGTCCAAAAGATCTGGATCAATTGGGTGTGGATTTCTCCAGAAAACTCTTCCCAGATTGCCCACATATGGAAATTATCTCTCCGAGGTCAATCACAACTCTGAGTGTCTGGAATACAGACCGTTAGAACATTAATCACTGATGTAAATATCCTCTCTCACCTTCCTTCTGCACAGCTCATACTAACTTCCACTCAGAAAAACCTACTAAATTTAACAATTACAAAGAAATTCTCTTCCCCCTTTCCCTTTTTTGAGAAAGACATATGAGCATGAAAATCACTAAGCACAAAATATAAAGTTTCCTTGGAGATGAATTTGTTTTGAAGAAATGTAAACCTGGTTAGAACTTTAGGAAAATGTGTGTTATTTGATGTGTGACCTTGGCGCAAGTCAGCATGCTCTCAGGAGCAGAGTGTGCATCAGCATCGATGACTGATGGGACAGTAGGTGTGAATGTGGACAACATCTTAAGCAGGTGACCCCAGTGCAGAGCCACAGGATGGTTTCTGAGCAATTCAAAGAGCCAAAGGCACCTCCACACTGTGTCAGGATGGAAAAGCCACACCATTCCACTGTGGCCTCTGCTGGTCTCCACCCAGAACGCTATCATCACCACCACCAGCATGAGGATCTTTTTGCCTAGAAGCTTCTTCACTCAATTCAACAGTCTTTAAAATAGTAGCACAAGGAATTATAAAAATAAAAGCAGTTGATCTTATTGAGTGCTCAATATGTGTGAGGCCCTGGGCAGAAGTCACCATGGATCAGCTCATTCCCTCCTCTCAGGTACCTTCCAAGGGCCGTCCTGCTGCTTTAAGGACGTGAGACTGACACTGGGAGAGATCGAAGGAATTGCTTGGTGGGAAGAGGAGCCTGATGGCAAGCCAAGCCCCTATCAGCCACACCCTTGGAGCTGACATGAAAGCTCACCCCACTTTTGAAAATGGTTACTCTGTGTGAAAATTAAATTTGGTGGATGTAACATGACCATTTATCTCTGATGCCTCCTTAACCACTGCTCAAAGTTATAGTAAAGGCACAAAAATGGGAAAACAGTGCAAATGAGGACAGAGCAAATAGGAAAGGAGACGGCAGCACAGAGTTCATTGAACATGTGCACACTGGATAGTGTGCATGCATGTGTGTGTTGGACAGTGTGTGTGTGGTGGACAATGTGTGCATATATGTGTGTGCTGGACAGTATGTGCACATGTGTGTGTTCTGGACAGTGTGTGCACGTGTATGCCTGACTGTGTGTATACGTGTGTGTATGTCTGCTGGACAGTGTGTGCACATATGTTCCTGAAAGTCTGTGCACATGTGTATGTGTGTGTGCTGGACAGTGTTTGTACACGTGTGTACATGCTGGGCAGTTCACAGCAGGTGCTAAGTGACATAGCAAGAAATGGAAACCACACGTGTACCTGCAGGAGGGTGACCCTGCAGAACATGGAAAGGGTGGGCAGGCACTGCAGGAATGGAAGCAAGGGGGAGGGCAGCAGCTGAAAACACATAACAGGAGGCCGTAGGGCCCTCAGGCTCCCTCACCCTTGTCAGGCCCAAACCCAGAGGAAACAGGTCTATTCCCTGGGGATGTTAAGCTTGGTCTTGGAACCAGCAGGAGTGGAGAGGGTCACAGGAAGAAGCATGCAGGCAGAGGCACATGAATGCTTATGTAAGATTGAGAGGGTCTATAGCCCTCTTCTGCTTCCCCACCGATGGCAGGATAGTCCGCGACCAGACACACGCACACTGCAAGTTCCCATACACACATGTACACATACACACACACACAAAGCAAAGTCTTACAAAATTCGTTGAGGAAACTTAACAATCAAGAAGCAAGAAAATGTCAATTATAGGAATCAGGTTTTCCAAAGTGAAAAATCCAGCTTCCTGCTGAATGTTGTTGTAATAAATCCCATCACTTAACTGGCCTATCCACCTGCACAGAGCTGACAGTCCCAGCAGGTGAGGATCATCAGACCTCTGTAGAAAGCTTCAACCTGAAGGAGAGATAGGAGAGAACCCCAGGCAGCCAGATCTAAGACAGGGAGAGAATGAAACATGATTAGAAACTAAAACAGCCTCAGACAAAAAAAAAATGTTGTATCCATAAAACAAGAACAGGTATTACAGGAAAGGAATAAGGTCATACCATAACTGTTCTTGGGGTTTGAAAACACGGCAGCCATGATCTTTCTAAAAATAAAATGTTTGGAAGGTAAACTGGGGGAAAAAAAGCACCAAGAAAATAGAACAAAAAGGTAAAGAAATGACAACGAGACAAAAGATAAGCAAATGAAAGGAGTAATTCCAGATCCTCCTAAAAGGTTTTCAAGGAAGAGACTAAAGGCGTTTGCCCAGCACAGTGAGTCCTGACTCTGGATCAGATGCCACACTGGTTGAGTGTCCCACTGGATTTAGAAGGAAAAAATCAGGGGAGGGAGGCAGGGAGGGAGGGACAGAGGACACCCACACCAGGACACACCTTAGTGAGTTCAGAACCCAAGGGTAAAGTTCCCCCAATCTCCTGCCAGAGCGCTGGGAGTGTGGAAATGGGTTATTTAGAAAACAGAAGGAACAGGAACAAAATCGTTCTTCCCAGAAGCAACGTGGGAAGTCAGAAAGCTTCAGAGTCTTGCAGTAAAGTTCTGAGGTGAAGCCCCTTGGATCCTGTCCTGTGGAGCACAGGGCAGCTGCAGTTGTGAAAGTGAACTAAAGACATTCGAGACACTCCAGGACTCAGCAAACCACCTTATTTTCACTGGTTCTCAGTTTAACTCCTGAAGGTACAAGAGTGCGGCTGGAGGAAGGAAGACCCGGGATGAACAAACCTCGTTCTGAGTGAAGGGGAAGCAGACCTGGGCACAGCTAGGCCGCTGTGGAGCAGAGGGTGACAACCAGGGGGACACGAGCACTCCCTGGGGTTGGCACAGGCAGACAGAGGGAATTTGAAAGAAGGGAGAGCACTGGAAGACGGCGTGCAGATCCACGAGGGCAAGGGATGATGCAGGGCTAAATGTTCAGCAAACAATAATACCGGGCAGTGACTTAGGAGGAACAAATGTCAGCTGTGCAAACATGGGGGCCTCTGTCGTACTGCCCAGCCTGCAGGAAGGTTCCAGGTGCAGCGCACGGGCCAGCAGAAGCCCCTCCAGTGCTCCATCTGCTGCACATGGGAAGGTGGAGGCTCCCCGGCCAACTCCGAGGGCACCTGCCAGGACAGGAGGCTCAGTGGGTAGCGGCCACAGACGTGTGTCAGGACTCAGCAGCGTACGCGCAGCGGGCACACATGGGGGTTTCTGTATTTGAAGAAACCGAAGAAGACAAATGTTGACAACCGTTGCTTCTGAGAAGCAGGAAGTCGCTATAAAATATAAGATGCCATGCTGTTCTCTATCTCGACCCTGAGATTCTCTTTGACTTTTAAATTATGTGCGTGTGTTTGGTAAAAATAATGATATTTCATAATTGCATCTTAGTCGAGTTCATGATGACTTGGGTATGGCGTGACCGTCCTTCTGAAGCCTCACAGCCTGAGATACACGATCTGTGCCTCCTTCATTTCATTGAACGTGCACCATTGTGTAGTCGTAGCAAACACATGAAGTCAACTTTTTATTTTTATTTTTTATTTTTAATTTTTTGCTGAAGATTTTCGTTTTTTTTTCATTTTTTTAGTTTATTTATTTATTTATTTATTTATTTTTATAATAAATTTATTTTTTATTGGTGTTCAATTTGCCAACCTTTTAAAATAGGGAAGCTCCTCCAAGGACTTTAATCACTATACAAGGAGATGAAAACCATTAGCCCAAATCACTCTAACCAGGGTCGCCCTGCCTACACTTGGGCAATCCTTGGGCGGACCATGGTGGCAAGTCTGCCCAAAGCAGGGACAGGTGAGGAGACAACAAACACTTATAGAAGATAAGGCTGCATTGGTACAAAAGGATGCGGGCTTCCGCAGTACGATGGCAGATGAAACTAGACCACTCACACAGAAAAGACACAAGTGACCAGTCAATGCTTAAAAATACTTTTCTGACCTTAGAATGCATCAAAAAGGCAAATGAAAATATGAGTGAGGTGCTTTTGCTTTCTGCTGGATGTCATTCCGAGTGATATTGTATTTTGAGCAATTTATCGTGTAGCAAAAACTTTGACACTTGTGTGTGTTCTTTGGTCAAAAAATTCCTCTATGAAGAACTTATTCTGAGTAGATCTTTGGGAAAGCATTTCTTTTTTTTTTTTTTTTTTAATTAATTTAACACAGAGAGCGAGTGCACAAGCAGGGGGAGCATCAGGCAGAGGGAGAGGGAGAAGGAGACTCTGCACTGAGCATGGTGCCCGATGCAGGGCTCGATCCCAGGACCCTGAGATTATGACCTGAGCCACTGACTCAGCAACCTGGGTGCCCCTGGGAAAAGGTTTCTAAATAAAGGTATAAGTTTGCCCCTCACAGCATGTTCCCTGATTATGAAAGATTGTGGGGAACACACATTTTTCTGGTGCATGGAATGTCAGACAACTATTAATTAGTGATAAAACTGATCTGAATTCAGAAAAAGATGTTTGTAATTTATCAAAGAATATAGGTTATTAACAATGCTCATAGTATGAGTATTAAAGCCTAAGTCTATATACATTTTCTATAGTATTCATATGGTTTATACATTATTTCGTCCTCAGGAAAAACAAATAAACTACCCCTAGGTGAAGAGAAGTGAAATTAATGGACAGCAGCTACGTGTGTCATTTTGGCATCACTGTGCCTGAATCTAGAATTTCTGTCTTTTGAAAGATTCCATGGCATGTTGACCTAAGAAGTCACATGGGCTCCCTAGCTCTGATTCCGGACACTCTTCCTGAGCACGATGGGACTGAGGGACAGAGGGCTTAGGGGGGACCCCGGCTTCCAGGGTGACCCCACTCCCCAGGATGCTGGCCTTCACCCTGCAGCCCTCCCGACCGGCCTGCACACCCGTGTTTCCTGGCAGCCGGCTGCGAGCTTGGCGGCGGGGGCTGGCAGCCTAGGCTCAGAAGCACAGCAGAGGACCGGGGTCGCCTGCTTTCTCGGAGCTGCTATTTGGTGAATACGGAGCTGGTTCGCATGGATCCACTGACCTAGAAGACCCTGGATGTAGCATATACACATCCTCTCAAAGTATAGCACACAGAGTTCGTTTGGTCACTGCCAGCCGTGAAAGCTTCACACTTGTGCACTTTGTTTTCCTTATACATTTGCTTTCCAATTTCACCCCGTTCGGACCCACATAAGAGGCCTGATCCATGGAGTGAGCAGCTCAGCACTTATTTTAGTTGCAGAGAGGTTGAGTTCCATGTACAAAGCTTGTTACGATTTGACCTGCAGCAAAACCCAATGTGCCCGTCAGAAATGGAAATTGGTTTCACCCCACAGTCGTGTTTGTGAAGGGCAGCATTCCCATGCAGGGTCCAACACTTCCAGATTTCCAAATTTCTTCTCTCTGTCCCAGCTGGTTGCAACGATGATGCTGTGCCTCCGGAAATTGCAATTTCTAGGCAAGCCTGTGGCTTTCTCTATGATGATTTATGAAAGAAAACATTTTGTTCATTTTTCTTTGTGTACAATTACACAAAAGATAAACCAGTTTAGTGATTGCCAAGTGATTGGAAATAACAAGATTAAAAAAAAAGAAAAGAAAAGAAATAAATAGCAGGATTTATCCCAGAAAAAAAAAATTCCATGAGCTTTTTTTTCCCCCCTGACTTCCTGTCAAGGAGCTCAGGGCACTTCTGATTCTAGGTACATATTTCCTGCTGGGTGAAAACCCTTATCCAGACCTATGGGAGCCCGGGACTGCTCCAACAGAAGGATGGGAACTCGTAAGGATGCCATGTATGCGTAGCTACTTTTTAACAAAGAAATTCTGGGAAAACTAGATTTTAAGGGTTATAATGGTGCTTAAGGACCTCATGGATTTTAATGTTTTCTTATAAGGAAAAGTCAGGGAAAATATGTAGCATATTATTACATGAAAGTATTTTAGCTCTGTACATGCTTAAAATAATATTCAAGACTGACTACAGATTTATATAATTAACTACATAATTTTAAAGCTGTTGTAAACAGCTTAATTTTAAAAAGTATGTAAAGTTTTACATATTTCATAGAAAATATCTTTTTCTAAAGATTTTATTTATCTATTCATGAGAGACACAGAGAGAGGCAACGACATAGGCAGAGGGAGAAGCAGGCTCCCTTTGGGGAGCCCGATGCAGGACTCTATCCCAAGACCCTGGGGTCATGACCTGAGCCTATGGTAGATGCTCAACCACTGAGCCCCCCAGGTGCCCCATGATGAAAAATATCTAAAATGGAGCAATGCAGCCTATGTGAGTGTATACATGCACACACAAGGACACACAGGCATCCAGGACTTTTCCTGTAAGAACAACACAGTATATAACATTTTAATTTAAATGTGTCTGATGAACTTTAGGGGGATTCTATTAGGCTTATGAAAGCAAACACAAGATTGACTATTTTCAGCTCACTGTTCTGAGATATGAGTCCATTCTTGTCTTTGCTGACTCCCACCTCTGATCAGGGTCTCCTCATCCGGAAAACAGAGGTCAAAGCACGGACCCCGGCTCTGCCTTGCGAGCATGTGATGCAGCCGGTGCCACGGGCATCAGTCGAGTCAGCTGACCCGGCAGGTGTGCCTGTAGTCGCTGAGCTGAGTCCGAGTGGGCTGAGGTGCACCTGTGCTTCACCGAGGGAGAGCCATGTGAGGGCAGGATGCGCACTGGTGGCCTTGGTAGCCTCTGCATCCCATGTCTGTTCATAGCAGGCAACGCAGTGCCCACCTAATGGGGTAATAAAGCCACCAGGTCCTGAGGGGACTGGAAACCCCTGCACCCTACACTCATGAACTGGGGCCTCGGGTCCAGGACTGAACCATAGGAGGACCGGGAAAGGCGTCTGCAAACCCCCCCACCACCCAGGGGCTTGGCCTGAACATGCAGGCATCTCGACAAAGCCTGTGCAGACTCAGGTTGTCCCAAGTCAGGAAGGAAGCGCAGAACTGCACTCCCGAACTCCAGGCACTTGGGGCTGAGAAGTGCGGGAGGGCCCAGGTGCTCCTGGCCACCTCGGAACCCCGGAACCCCGTGTGTTCCCACTTACTCTGAGACCTGGGCGCTGAAAACCACCAACCGTGGCTTGTACCATTTAAGACTCAGTCACAGCAACCATATTCCTCCCTTCCTCCCTCCGTTCCTCCTTCCTTCCTTCCTTCCTTCCTTCCTTCCTTCCTTCCTTCCTTCTTCCTTCTTCCTTCT